>NC_138549.1:67324264-68625514 GCF_964273705.1 Natrix helvetica | reverse complement strand
GCTGGATGGGAATGGCCAGTACATGTTGTTATGTGTAAATTATAAGTAAATAAATGCCTTAGGCCAGTGTGAGTTCACCTTTTTAAAAGCCATTTTTCGCCTTCCCCAGGCTCCAGAGGCTTTATAGGAGCCTGGGGAGGGCGAAAAGAGCCTCCCCTGCCCCCTCCGGAGGCCCTCCAGAGTCTTCAGGGACCATCCGGAGGCTTCCCTGAAGCCTTTGGAGCGCTGAAAACGACCCTCTGAGCAACCCGGAAGTCCGGGGGGAGGCTCTTTTCGCCCTCCCCAGGCTCCTATAAAGCCTCTGGAGCCTGGGGAGGGCGAAAAAAGCATGTAAAATGGGGGGGGTCGCGCGTTGTGCGCACATGCGCACTGGGGGGTCGCGCGTTGCATTATGGGTGCGGCACGCCCGCACACAACCCCCTTGCGCTCCCCCCACTTGTGGCACGCGAACCAAAAAAGGTTCGCCATCACTGGCTTAGGCTTAAGCCATAGCGACTCTTAAATGCCTCCAAATATAGATTTTTATTTTTGTTTTGCTTTTCCCCTTGGCAAAAGAAAATGATTGTCTTGGGCCATTTCCCCCTTTAACCTCACCAAAGAAAATGTTAAGGATTAAAAAAAAGTCAATCCCATTCACTCTGATGACATTACAATATCCTTTGTAGCATCCCCACCAGCTTCCAAGCTGAAAAAAAGATTGAAAACCTGCTATGCTGTACAGGGGTGGTATACACTTCCCTTCCCTTCCGTTTTACAAATGTGAGCGCATGTACCACCTCTGCGCATGTGCTTTTTTGGGGGAAAGGGCCAAAATGGGATGCCATAGAGCCAGGCCCGGTGAGCTTCCAAGAGCTACCCACAATTTCTGCTACCAGTTCGGGCAAACCGGTCTGAACTGGTAGACTACCACCTCTGATGCTGTATAAGATATGAAGAATACAGAGACAATCATAGGCATCCCTGCTATCTGAACTGAAGTCTTATTTTTTGTGGATACACACACACGTTTATCTGTGTGCGTGCAGAGCCACATTCAGCCTGATGCAAAGGTTGTGACCTAAGAACTTAGAAAGCTGCATTAAAAGCTACAGTTGACAGTCTTTCTCAAAGTAGAGTTGTTAGAGACAAATGTGCAAAGTTTCCTCAAGGTCACCCAGGATGAAATTAAGACAAACTGACAGTTTGAGCCCTCTGAGAGTGCAGAAGCTTTAGAAAATTTTAGCTTCAACCCTTTCTCTTATATAAAAAGTAGCATTTTCTTCAATTGTATTCCTAACTCTCTGTCATAGTTTCTCCTGGTGATGTAAATTTGTTTAATTTGACATGGTTGCTATAACTCTAAACATTCAGAAAGTATTATGTCTTACTTTTGGAATAGGATTATTAATATTCTTACTAAGCATTCATATTCAATTACTATTATATTACTATTGCTATTACAGCCAGAGGATAGGCCCATTCAATTATGAGGGAGCCTATTCAATGAAACTGACCAGGACATGCCATAAAATGTTTGTTTGCTGGTATAGATGGCTTCCAAAGGTTTAAATAAATTCAGACAGATCTCTCAAAGGCTAATGGATTAGGCTTCATGACTAACTACTACTGCCTCTAGCCATGGAAACAGTGGCTCTACTCACTAAAAGCAAAGGAACAACAATAGGCTAGCTGGAGGATTGCCTTAATTTGTTATAAGTGGGCTTCCTAATTGCATTTTGTGGAACAGAATGCTGATTAGATGGGCCCACTATGGCCTATTTGGGAGCTGAGGGTAAACACTTAAATTTCAGATAACTAGAAAAAAGTAGAATGGAAAAAAGTAATAAAGCTATGGATGCTCAGAAAGCATAATAATACATTTGAAAAATGCTGTGTTTCAAAATAGCAAACTTTCACTTAGGAGGCAAGAATTATACTAGTTGCTATTACAAGAAACATGTTAAAAGTGCCTCAAAGGTGCTTTTTCAAAAGGCAACTGGACTGTTTTTTCTTTGAGGAAGAAGAAGACATTTTGCTTCTCATCCAAGAAGCTTCATTGGTTCTGGCAGGAGGGTGGGGGTGATGGAAGGATTAGTTCCGAAAGGATGTGTGTGTGTTTGAAGGATTATATTTCTTTGTAGTCATCTGGTTGTTACCACTCTCCCTGAGAGCTCTTGAGGCTACTTGGGGGTTTATCTGTGCCCCCAGGGTCACATGTGCAAATGAGGGTGGAATCATCAGCCCCAGAGAACTGGCCAATGGGAGGACAAAGATAGCCTGCAGTTTGGAGTGAAATATAATACATTGGAGTTCTTTCCAAAATGCCTCCACCCAATTAGATTTAGAATAAAGCTGCCATAACCGTAGGATTGAAGTGGTTTAAATGCTAAGATGAGAGCCAGTTTGGTGCAGTGGTTAAGGCATCAGGCTAGAAACTGGGAGAATAGGACTTCTACCTTAGGCACAAAGCCAGCTGGGTCACCTTCGGCTAATCACTCTCTCTCAGCCCTAGGAAGGACAAACCACTTCTGAAATCTTGCCAAGAAAACTGCAAGGAGTTGCCCAGGCAGTCACCAGGAGTCTATACTAATTCAAAAGCACAAGGGAAAAAAAAAACCAAGCAATAATATTTCACCTTGGATAAAACTAGAATTCTTTGAAAATGGCCAACATACAATCTTTGGAGAAGGTAAATCAAAAATACGGATGGCTTATAGCAAAATTCATCAGTAGTGCAATGATGCAATAAGCAATATTATTTCATATGGCTGAATGGTAGTAATTTAATGTTAAAATGCTGGGGGTCGAAGGTACATTTCCCTAATTTTGCTAATGTTTATCTTACAATACAATATAACATCTTAGAGACTTCTGTGTGTTTTCATCATTCTCTAGTGAGCTTTTTTTGAGGAGCCTCCTGCAATATATTTTGGCTGTACCAATATCAAGTAAATATAGGTTTGTTTGGTATGGTATGTTGTGGTATATTGTGATATGGTTTGGGGTGGTTTGGTTTGGTACGGTATGATATAATTTGCACGGCATAAAGGTACAGGATATATTTTTGTGCGTAAGAAAAATGATAATAACCATAATCAACCTCTATTTGTGATATGGTACCATAGTATCTCCTGAAGCATCTGAGAAACAGACTTTATGCTGGTTCACTTGGCTTGGTGGGATTCAACTTGTTTCTAAAAAGCGTCTCTCCCAAGCAATCACATTTACATAAAAGCACAACAGGTAAAAACTAGGCTATACCTTTGTAATTCCACTAAGGATAGTTAGTAGGTGAACTTACCTCTTAGATAATTTCTATTTTGTTCCCTAAAGATATTGCAGATGAAATGCCATTCTTGAATTGCAAGGCAACATTCAGTCTTCCCAAAGAAGTTATTTTTCATGTATGCCCTTCATTATGTAAAACTGAGAATAAATACTTGAAACTGACAAGCAGGAGTCCCAGACAATCTTCCTCCAACCATTAAGTACAGCATGTGTTTCAAACCCAGGAGTTTATACAAAACTATGCCAAGGAAACGATTTAGCTTGGTTGACTAAAATGATTTTATTTGGAATTTTCTGTGTGTACCTGTTGCCTTCCCTAATAAGCCCCTTTTCCATTTAGAAATTTAGCTTCTTTGGTTTTGTAAAGGAAATTATCACTAAAATCTTCCCCATGAGCACACCGTTGCAATTATAAAGCTATTTTTTCTTTATCAGTATTAGCAGAAGGGTTATTAAATTCTGTATTTCTGGGGTTTCAGCAGGAAGATCTAAAGCAGATTTCTCTTTTCTTAGAACTGAGAAGTCTTAGAAATTGACAGCTGGATAGACCCAGGGGTGCTCAGAAGATTCATTCTGACTGATGGCAGCCTATCGTAATTATTGGGGAAAGAGGCTTACTAGAGAGGTTTAAATTATTCCTTATCCTTCTTTGAAAGGGTCACAGAGAGAGAAGCTGTTCTTACCGATGCTATAGAGCTGGGGTGTCGTCATGTTGTCATGTGACATATCACGACTTTTCCCCCTTCACTAAACCGGGGATGGGCATGGGCATGGCCAGCGCACGATGCATCTGGGCTCCGGGTCGCAGGTTTGACACCCCTGCTATAGAGCCTGAAGGTATGTCTTAGCCTCAAATCATATAAATTATGCAAAATTCAGGGTCGCAGGTTTGACACCCCTGCTATAGAGCCTGAAGGTATGTCTTAGCCTCAAATCATATAAATTATGCAAAATTCAGGTTGTAATCACAGAGTGGGTGGAATGTTGATCAGAAAGTTTGCGACAATAATATTCTTTAGCAGTTGAACAGTGAGAGTGAAGATGATTTTCTAACATTCCTGGGGAAATTGGAGAGTGGGATTATCTGATTCTTTTGATCAGAAATTGAGAAAAAATGTTTTGCTGTTGTTGTTAGGGTTGAGCGTATGTTTTTGTTTTGCTTCATTTTGTTTGTTTGTTTTACTGTTTTATATTTTACTCTCTATGATAAAACAATACATTTATTTTAAAAATTGAGAAAATGTATTGAGATAAGCTGTGACACATGGATCTTGTGTGAGGCAGCAGGGAGAAAAAGGAATGCATAAAGGAAAGTCAGGCATTTCCAGAAATGTGTTAGACAAAATAAATCTCATTTCATGAGGCTTTCTAGTGAAAAGTAAAAGTGAATGAAATTGCTCTGTTTTTCTATTTTTCTTGGCTAATCTGTCAAAGAGATTATGAACAAAGTTATATGAGCTTAAAAATTATCTTTTATTGGAACATTATATCAGAATATAAGACCCTGACACAGTTTCCAACAGATTAACATTCTTCAGATTGGTTTATATATTTTATAAAGCTAAGAAAGATGCCAGAAGAATATGAGTCTGAAGTTCAAGAGGAGACCACAAATCAAAGTAATGGAAGACTTACTAAATGTAATGGTAAATCAAAACGGCACATTTTTTATATGCAGAATCAGGTTTTTCCTTATTAGAGGAGTGTGAAAAACTTGAGTAAAAATTTTTCTTAGCAGAAACACATTCTTGCAATTGTTCCGGAAGATTTCATCACATAATGGCAGTGCAGCTGTAGGAGCAAGTTTTCATTAGACAGAGGTAATATGCCCTTTAAAGAAATTCAGGACAAGTCGAAAAAGAAAAATCTGCCAGAATTTGCTTCTGCTCATGCTTGGATTATCAATGGTAGTTGCTGCCTTCTTCAATTGCCCTCAAAGATATACTCTAATAGATCTGACTTACATATTACTGTATATATCCAAAATACCTAAGCCTTTTCCCCCTTCTATTTAATCATGTACACTTCTCAGAGACTGCCTGGACAATCTTGAGAAGCGGTTTGCCATTGCCTCCTTCTTAGGACTGAGAGAGAGTGACTAGTTCAAAGACACCCTGCTGGTTTTTGCCTAAAATGGTAGAAATCCCAGTCTTCCAGTTTCTAGCCTGCTGCCTTTACCCACCACACCAAACCAGCTTTCATCTAAGCTTTAATTTTCTTATCAGTGTGTCCAGTGAGCAGGTATCTCATTTTATTTTATCTAGTATTAAGTGATCTGTTCTTCTTGTGGTCCAGAATATCCTCAAACAATTTCTCTCACCCTGGTTCAAAAACACCAAATTTTCTTTGTTCAGCTTTGATTGTTCATTTGTCATAGCCATGTTACTTTTATGGAGAATAGGTTGTAACACGAGTTGCTGTTTGAATCAAACCCTAGTTTAAGTCTTCCTTGGTCAGTTGCAATTTCTGTTCCAGTCTGTTTTCAGATTATATGGATCTTTGGCCAGAATAGGTAGTGGAATATGGCTCTTGGCACTGTTATATTTGTTTATACATTCAAAGCTTTTGAGTCCATCATGATTGGTGAGCTATCCAATTTTCAACATCTATGGATCTTTGGCTGGAATTGTAATAGAATGTGATTCTCATAGATGTTTTGGCATTTTTATATAAAATAAGTCACAATGATTTTTTTTCTTTGAATGGGTAGCATCTACAGTGTGGTTCCTTTGGAAGTTTTGGTTATTTCTATTATCAACCCCAGGTAGGCCTACATAGTTGGTAAAAGTGAGCAGCTTTTGGGAAAATGAGCATTCCAAGTAGTTTTGCTTTATTCCACATGGCTTTCAGATATTAAGGAGTTAATTAAAAATAATATTGAAAGGACTGTGTTAGATAAATGAGAACAGAGGCTAAGAATTATATCACACTTTGAAAAATGTGACCTGAAACTTCTAAATGCAGCTGTTCATTTAAAGCAGCAGGAACCACATTGTCAAGGTGAAAGACACTTTGAAATAAAGAGATACAAATGGGAAGCACATAGGAAACTGATAAATCAACCATACACTGAGATCATTTTGTGATATATTTGGGACTTCCATTTCACAACTTATATATGAGACACAGACCTTTGAATATCTATTTGAAATAAGAAAAGTTACCAGTCAGGTTTTTAGACCAGAATATCATGAGATACTTAGAAAAATGGCATAATGGCATTATTTGCCTACAGTGATTATATACTCGTCTATCTTTCTAATAATTGTACATAAGAGAAACAGTGATATCTAACTCAATGTCCCTCTAACTACAAAACTTCCTATTTCTCAGCAACATCCACTCTTTTATCCAAACCAAACAGCAAGCTGTAAAATACTAATTTAAATCTGATAAACCCAATCCTCCTCTTTCCTTTCCATCTTGTAATATCTCATATTGAACTCGACATTTTTTCCCACTGACACACAAATTTAGATATATCTTTCTAACACTATTTAATGGTGCATCTGCTTTCAAAACATGTGTTTTCTGAAACAGAATATCATTATAGGCAACACATTCATTTTTATCACAGAAATTCTCCCCAGAAATCACAGTTATAGTTTATCCCATCTTAACATGTCTTTTAAAAACTTCATTCTATACCTTAACAGTTATTTTGAAATAACATGTAGTTCATATTTGTTAATCTTAAAACCCATTTTATTCATCAATTCTGTTTGATCTTCTATTTTCATAATTTGTTAACATCTTTGCCCTCTGCTTATTGATCTTGAAACTTCTAATGCACCACATTCTTTTAATTTGTCCATTAATATTTCAATTGCCTCTAAAGGATCTTTCAAAACGAAGAGAAAGTCCTCTGCCAAAGCCCATAATTTATATTTTTTTAAAAAAAAACAACTTCCCCCCCACAATCTTCTCATCCTGTCTTATATTGCTATTCGGAATTTCAAGAATCAAAATATATAAGAGAGAAGACCCTGGGCTCCCTCTGTTGATTTTTCCCCCCTATTTCACAGGGCTTTGTTAGATCTCCATTAACAATTATTTGTGCTTTCTGTAAAATGTAAATCTACTTTACCCATTTCATAAAGTTCTCTCCAAAATTCATATTTTCCAAAACATTGAACAAGAAAGTCCAGTTCAGATTGTCAAAGGCCTTATTTGTATCTGCAAAGATCAATGCAGCTTGTTAATTATGATGCTCCAAATATTATAACATGTATAACACATTACCAACACTGCCCTTTAACTGTCTTTTCAGTAAAAACCCACATTGATCCTCATGAATAAATTCTTGAAAGATTATTTTCAGTCTATTGGCTGGAATCATTATAATCGTTACCCTACAATTTCTTATGAAAGTCAAATCTTATGCCTCTTGAAGTATTAATGTTGTTTTGGCCTCTTTCCAATTCTCTATCTTCTTCCCTGTAGGACAGAGTTTATTGTGTTTATTTTGTAAATGTTGAAAATGTTCATCTTCCAGACATTTATAATAAAAGCCTGGCCCAGGCACTTTTCCTAATTTAATCTTTTTTATAGCTTCCAAAACTTCCCTTTTTGCTATAGATCCATTCATAGTTTGTCTTTGGTCCTCTGCAACCTTCAGTAAATTTTGTTTCTTTAGATTATTCATTTACTTCAGGGAT
Source organism: Natrix helvetica (assembly GCF_964273705.1). Classification (NCBI taxonomy): domain Eukaryota; kingdom Metazoa; phylum Chordata; class Lepidosauria; order Squamata; family Natricidae; genus Natrix; species Natrix helvetica. The sequence continues at coordinate 68,617,589 of NC_138549.1, read as the reverse complement.
CTTCAAACTTTTTAAACAGGGGGCCAATTCATGGTCCCTCAGACTGTTGGGGGGCTAGATCGGTTGGATTGGTATGGCTAGGTGGTCATGTGACTGGGTGAGTGTGGCTAGGTCATGTGACTAGGTAGGCATGGCCAATTTAACAGTCCATTGAACAATGCACACAAATTAAATTTTAATTTGTTTTGCTCCTGGGAGTGTTTTATTTGCTTTTGTTTGCATGTTGTTCTTTTGGTTGCATTTTCTTGTTACTAGATCATTTTTTCAGTTGTTTAGGAGTCTAGTGGTCCACTTCAGGAAACTCAGTTTTGCAGCAATTCTTCTCAGGCCCAAGGAACTTGATAAATATATATATATATATCTCCCTCTCCCTCTCTCTCTGTCTCCCTCCCCCCTCTCTCTTTGTCTATCTTCTGTAGGCGAGGGAGGTGAAAAATGTTTTTGCCCATTTTTTGGCCTCCTAGGGCATTTGTGCACCCCGTTTTTCACCTCCCCTGCCTCCAGAATATCTCTGCAGGCCAAAATTGTTGGCCTTACCATTCAGGTCCAGCCTGTGGGGCTCATGAAGGTAAATTTGCTGAAGGGTGGGTGGGGCAACGTGGGTGGGGCCTGCGCAGGCTGGATTAATGGCTTTGGCGGGCCACCCCCATAGTTTGAGGATCCATGGGCTACTTTCTCCAGAGATGTCACTTCTGTATGGCTTCATGGTCCATTAATAGAGTATCTCCTTCTTGTAATTTCCATATCATGTTCTTTCTTTTTCTTTCTTTTCATAATTTGTTTGCTAACCACTTGCTTACTTGCAAATACATTTTTTGCTTTACATAATTCATTTTTATTTACATTTCTTTTACTATTAAGGTAGATATTCATTTTGTAAATACTTAATTTGTAGAGAAATACATATCTTCTCTGGAAATTAATTTTTCTTCTTTATTTCATTTAAAATAAGTTTTTTTATATCCTTTTTTAAAGACTGTTATGTATAAAATAACTGCTAACAAAAACTTTACCTGCATCCCAAACCATTCTTAAATCAGTGCCTTTACCAAAATTATTTTCAAAACATTATTTTAATTTCTTTTTACAATTCTTTCATTTAGTCTCTATTTAAAAGAACTAGATTTCTATTTGTAAACCAAACTCACAGGAGTATGATCCCCCTCCCCAAATTGGTAATATTTCTACGTTAGAAAGCTTAGTAACCATATTCTTTGAAATGCAATTTATGTCTATTCTTGAAAAGAATAGATATGCCTTTCAGAAAAGTAAGTATAGTTTCTGGAATTGCCATTTTTCTATCTTTGTATATCAACCGGTCCTAAATTGTCCATCAAATAAAAGAAAACATTTGCTAATTGAATGATTTTGATATTTCCCCAAAAAAAGTTTTACTCAGTTGTGGGGAGATCACTCCATTCCAATCTTTCATGATGCATACATTTTCATTAGAAAAACCTATTAATCTCTATAAGTCCTTTATAAAAGAATACTTTTTGGACATAAATTCCTATATCAAAATCCTAATCCCACGCAAACAGAGGTGGGATTCAGACAGTTTGGACCGGTTCAGGAAAACCGCTTAAATTTTTACGCAGTTTGGAGAACCAGCAAATCGCACCAATGGCTGGCTCTGTCCCTCCCCTCACTCCTTATCTATCCTCGCCCACCTTGGGTGATGCCTAGAGTCACATCTGCAGCATAGCTGCTGCTGCTCTCTAGTTTCCTTGCTGGCCTTGACCATGTGGCCCAGCTGATTTCTGCCTGGTGAGTATTCCTTCACCAATCTCTGCTCCTCGCCCAGAGGCCACTCTTCACCTGGCTTGAGAAACTAAGGCCGACGGCAGAGGACAGGGACCACCATTCTCGGCCAAAGGGCTACATGGTGAGGCTTGGCCATCTTTCAGGCCTGGCTCCAGGAGGGAGGACCAAAAGCGCACAACACCCCAGCGTGACATTCTCCCTGGGGGTCGCTTGCCCACCACCCAGAAGCAGCAAGGAGCCCTGTCACGGGTTTTGGATGCGGGACTCAAGGTGGAGGGGAGGGTGAGCAGAGGCAGCCGAGAGCTGGGCCTGAAAAGAGGCCAAGACTTTTATTGCCCCCGAGGCGGCCCTTTAGCCGAACAGGCAGGTCCGAAGTGAGTCTCTCTCCAATGCTTTCCACATTTAATTTTCGAACTGCCCGGGTGAAATTAGGGTTGTAATGTGCAAGCCTTATGTCCATATAGGCTGCATTAAATTAGTGATCTTGATTGAAATCCCTCCCAGCATCCAACTCACAGGCAAATCACAAAAATTTCACGGTGAACCTGATGTCCCTGAAGGAGCAGAGACAATATTGCAGTGGAGATTGGTGGCCAGATAGTAAATTCTAGCCACCAAAGATTCCCAAGAAAAAAGAAAAAACCCCATAAGATTGCCCACTTGCACCCCATAAATCTGTTCCTCATCAGCACACTGCAGGAAAGCATATATTTAACAATTTCTCTATTACCTTAAGTATTCAAAAATGGCAACAGCTTTTGGAGACCCTGTTAGGTTTGTAGCCAAGGCTTTCAAACTCCTTATATTGTGCCCTAGTATAGACTTTCAGAGGAAAGAAATTCCATTTAACTAAATTATCATATGGATAATCTACTCTGAGGAACCAATGTGGATGTTCTATGCTGAGGAAGGTTGTTAATAACCAACAACTTGAATGGTTAAAATGAGGAGCTAACTTATATGATTCATGACCAAATGAATCCTTTAAATTTACATACACTTCAGTGTCAATGGCTCTTTTACGGTTACTGAGAACCATTTTGGAAGGACTGCCCGTCCCGAACAGCAACTTGTTTCTATTCATTTTGCTGGCTTTTTCATCAGTGATCAGCGTTTAAGTATTAATTCGTGCCTCTCTTCCTTCCTGCCTCTCTTTCACTAGAAAGAGCCCGAGATTATCTGCACAAGACAGGAAGATTCATTGTCATTGGTGGAATAGTCTCACCCGTACATGACTCCTATGGAAAACAGGTAGGTGCATTCTTTTTTCTTTTCTTCCTTGTTCACAAAGATAATCACAACTGTGGGGAACGGATACTAGGCACCCTAAGATGAACAATTGTGACATCTGTTGCTGAAACCCTTAATTAAAGTGTTTACCTTTTTCACATAGGGCATGCACTAGTTGGAGAAGGCAACTAGCGTAAGCAATCTGTAGCATGAACGTGGCAAGGTTTAATGGGTTAAATGGTTTTTTCTTCTTCGTTCATTTGTCATTTCTTCTGATTTTTAAATTATCATCTGAAACACAGTGCTCTGTGCCAATGTCATCATGGGATAGTTCATTTTCTAAAATTATCACTTAATTCCCACAGGATCCCTATCAACTAGTTGTAGTGGCCTTTGGGGAAAGGAGCAAGAGATCATACTACACTGTTTTCATCAAAGATGCCCGTAGTACATAATGCAACAGAGTGGAGTAATCCTTCACCGGCAGGAGATTTGTTTGTTTGTTTCTTTACCATCTCCATTTAAAAAGATCATACATAGCTGAGCAAAAAAAAAAAAAAAAAAGCCTTTCACTTCCATTTTTATTTTGTAATTCTGTATTGTTGTAAAGAACAGGCTGGTCAGATGGAGACGTCCTTTATTTTTTTGTGCCCTTAAAAGACAAGCTTTGCCACCTGAAATTTCCTTCCTACACATTTATTATAAATGCAGGTGCCTAACTTTTTCTGTGACATTTGACCACTCTATAGTTAGTTGATTTTAGATTATGTAGTTTATAAGTAACGCTGCAGAGATGGGTTCCTACTGGTTCTGCCAAACAGGTAAGTGGTATGCCAGCTTGGGTTGCACAACCAGCAGCGACCCAGGCTGGCCACGCCCTGAACCGGTTCCCCTGTCGCCGCTGTCGCCATCTTCTTTTGGAGTTCTGTGCATGTGCAGAACAATTTCCATTGAACTGCTCATGGGCGCACAGAGTGCATCCAATACACGAAGTGTGCACACAAGTGAACTGGCAGTAGCACCGGCTAGAACCCACCCCTGTAACACTGGCAATCTAGAATCAGATAGAAAGGGGAAAATATGTGTGTAAGGCTGGAGTAAAAACGGGAAGCTATTAAGTATTAGGGACTGTTCTTCAAACATTATTTGGAGCAGCAAAATCTGCAAAGATGATGACATGGCAAGATTGGGACTTTGGAGGATTCATCTGAAGAGCATGGCAGTTTTTTGACGCTGCATTGAACCTGCATTTTTTCTAATTTTTCTTACCAATAATTGGCAAAAATTATTCATCCGTTCTTGGTAGTTTGCTGCTGAAATTTAGCAACGCAATTTATGAAAGTTCCAGTCTGAAGCCCATCGTGTCTCATTATTGTTTGGCACTGCTCATCTCTGAATTAGAGAACTGAGAAACATTAAGTTTACCCAGCAAATATTACAACCAATGCATTGGACCCTGAAGCCTAAGACTACTAATAAAGCAGTTATTCCGTAATATAACCTTTTAAAAAATCTAGTAATCTAGACTCTCCATTAATTCTGACATCTATTTCTTTACAGGGTTTGGTTTCCAGCCGGCATCGCCTGGCAATGTGTCAGTTGGCTGTTCAGTGTTCTGACTGGATAAGGTATAATAGCACATCTCATCACTCATGTTCTCTGTAGTGGCTTGAATTCTGATATTTGTGGGGTACTCAGGATAAGTATTTCCCATTCCATTCCCCACCATCCGGTCAGAGCTGAAGAAGCTTCTTGGATGAGAAGCCTGTCACTGCGTTAAATGTTTGCTAGTCGAACTGAACTGAATAGCTGAACTGAAAGAGTTACTGCGCAGGTCATAAGTTCTTATCTGACAATGATTTATTGCGCATGCTTAACATGTTCATTACATCACACATTCCAGAGACTTCTTTCCCTTTTGATCTTTGTCCGTCTACCAGGAAGCTGGTAGACAAAACTGTTTTCTGCCAAAACGTAACAATTAGATAGATTTGTTTTATTTCCTTATTTCTTATTTTTGTATTAAAAGTTTTGTTTCTCATTAGAATATGTTTCCGGGATTTTATTTTATTTTTCGCACCTTGAAGATATGCCTGTTTGGAAAAAGCCGCAGTCAAAGACCTCATTTAGTTCAGGGTGAAATTTTTCCCCTGACAAAGCCAAACATCAGAAAGTTGCCTCTTGAAAAAGCACCTTTGGGACAACCATGACCAGGATGACTGAGAATCTCCATAGATACTCAGGATAAGCTGCTTCATGGCAGGGACATCATCAGTGTCTTTAAAGAAAAGTCCAGATGATTGTCTACAACTGTCCGATCAAAGCCCCTCATTTTACAGGTGTTCGTTGTATTTTGGATATTAAAACAGGGGTAGCGCTTTGATTGTGCAGCTGTCTTGACCTTTTGATCCTCCAGCAGCTGTCCCTGGTTCAGGGTCTGGGGTCCACGGTTGTCTGATTCAGAAACATAGTTCTCTCTTATGAAATGCTAACATGCAGCAGGTTTGCAAACTAAAATGCCAGATGCAACAAGAAGACAATGTTTTTTTCAGTCTTTAAAGCCTGATGGAGATGTGGAAGTTTCCTTTTCTTTATTGTTCTTAAGTGAGTGGATACATACTTTTGAAATGAAATGAAATATACCTTTAGCAGCTTGGACAACCTCAACATACATGGTCTTCAACGTCATGAACCAAAAGCCATGCAAATTCTGGGAGGTGAAGTCAACATATCTGAAGGTTTCGTAAATTGGCATAATATTTGCACCAACCACTTTTGCAAGAACAATTTTTTCACATTGATTTTACTGGGAATAGTTCCTCACAGAAGCTTCCCAAAGCAAGAAGTTACTGATAGGCATATCAGTATCTTGTTGCTTTGGATCAGATTTGAGACAGCCAAACTAGTATATACACGAAAGCATTTGTTTAGGTCTATATTAGGATCTGTGGTTTGTTAGCCCCAAGTATGATCAGACAGCATGAACTATCTTTCATGGGGGGAAAAATATTGCTTTTAAAATAACAGAAAAAAAGAACAAAACAGATACATATATCATCAAAAATACATAGTAAGTGCTTAAAAAAGTGAAACAATACAGTGGGAAATTAGTAAAATATGTTATAATATACCTGAGTAGCATGCTTTTTTACCTTCCATATTTGACATCATTGCACATTTTATTATATTTATCAATACGAAGTCTACATCTATAGACTCTCATAGGAAGTCTATGGAGATTCTTAGTCATCCAGATCATGGTTGTCCCAAAGGTGCTTTTTCAAGAGGCAACTGGACTTTCTGGTTTTTCTTTGAAGATATTTCTCTTCTCATCCAAGAAGCTTCTTCAGCTCCTCTTCTTGAACTGAAGAAGCTTCTTGGATGAGAAGCGAAATGTCTTGAAAGAAAAACCAGAAAATCCTGTTGCCTCTTGAAAAAGCACCTTTAGGACTCGCATAGGAAGCAAATGTAAAATTTAACCTGAAAATTGTGCTGCCTACATTTGATCTATTTTTCAAAGGTTTGGAAGCTGCGTGAAGTCTGTAGGCCACAGCTTGTCTGCCCCTGATTAGATCCATGCTCAAATTTGTGAAAATGTTTTGTGTTACCAGCAAAACAGGCCTCTTGTTTCATGTGCCCCTGGGGACTTGGCCTATTTCAGTAGCAAGATTTGCAGGTATTTCAGGCTTGGTCTAATTGTTTTCTTTTGGAGTCATGAGACTGACGTCCTACTAAGTAATTCAACCTAAGATTAACTCATTAACCCCTCCCCACCATAGTTATCTTGAATAGCCTTTTTTTTCCATGAATGAGCAGTTAGCAACATTGTTAGTGGATGCTTTAATTAGCGACTTCACATTTCTGAGAACCTCAGATGGAGAACATAAGAAAAAAAATTGGCTGCTAAGAACATGTTTGAGAAACAGCTCAATTTAGCAGTTCATCAAGTATTCAATTAAGAGCTGGTGCCGCTAACTCAGCCTATCAGATTTGGATGCTTTTTAAAAAAAAAGGAGGCTGGTGATGGGGACTCTGGGGATTTGGACACACATTTTCACAGCGCACTCACTCACTTGTCCAAATGTGAGAAATTGGCATAACTGCAGTGTACTGCTTTACTTCCTGCATAGGATGCAACTGGGTGAATGAGGAGGCAGGATGGCAAAAACTGTACAGTGTGGAAATGGATAGGAACCCAGTAGACCTAATGGAGTCAATAAGATCCTGATAAAACATAGAGACAAACAGGGGTCAGGTTTTAATCAATAATGTAGGATTCAGTTCCCACAGCTCCTTTAAGCTAAGAAATACTGTAAAACAAACAAATATGGAACACCAGGATAGGCACTTTCTGGCATAACTGTTTGTTCCTTATTTGGTCCTTCCACCCTTTTTATCACCTTTGATTTCTTCTTATAACCTTTTAAATATGTATTTTCTAGGAGAAATGTACTAGTATTCAGCATCCCATCATGTCAGAGTAAGATGTATAATTTGCCAGTATCCAAATCCATCCGTATTAATCCAGAGTTACTAGAGTTATCTCTCATACTGAGATAGTATGCTAATATTGTGGCAACTTAACATACTGTGGGTTTATACAAGGGGTGTCCAAACTTGGGAACTTTAAGACTTGTGGACTTCAACTCCCAGAATTCCCCAGCCAGCCATGCTGGCTGGGGAATTCTGGGAGTTGAAATCCACAAGTCTTAAAGTTCCCAAGTTTGGACACCCCTGTTTTATACAGTAGTATACCATATTATTATTATTATTATTATTATTATTATTATTATTATTATTATTATTATTATTATTATTATTTATTTATTCACATTTCTAAACCGCCCCCTCTCCCAAAAAGGGACTCGGGGCGGTGTACAGTCCACAATAAATCACAGATAAAATACAAATATAAATAGGGTTATAAATATATGTATGTATGTATGTGTGTGGAGGAGGTTAAAATTAAGAGTCCTGTACAGAAGAATAAATAAATATGAAGCTAAAAGCCCTAAAAACAATTAAAACTAAAACATATGAGGTTGTCTTCTTCATTCCATATTTCAGTCTCTCATAAATCAGGTAATACTCATCTTACAATCACGATTGAGCCCAACATTTCTGTTGCTAATTGAGGCATTTGTTAAGTGACTTTTGCCCCATTTCATGACCTTATTTGCCACAGTTGTTAAGTAAATCACTGCAATTGTTAACTTAGTAAATAGTTATGAAGTAAATCTAGTTTTCCCATTGCTTGCCAGAAGGTCAGAAAAGGTGATCACATGACCCCAGGATACTGCAACCATCATAAATATGAATCAATTGCCAAAGAATCTGAATTTTGATCACATGACTATAGGGATGATGCAATGGTCATAAGTGTGAAAACAGTCAAAAGTCACTTTTTTAGTGCCACTGTAGCTTCGAGTGGTCACTGAATGAATGTTGTAAGCCAAAGGATTACCTGTAATCATTAGGGTCCACCCTCAGTCCACAAAGCTGGATGACTTTGGTTCAGTCACTTTCTCTCAACCCAACATGCCTCACTAATTTGATGGAGAAATTAATGCTCCCTCCTCCTATGTATACCATCTTGAGGTCCTGAAGTAAAGTGGGATATAAATCTAACAAATAAAGGAGATGTTGACATGTACCCTGTGTAACCATCACCTTTTCCTTATAACCAACTCCCACACATTGAAGTGCAAGCCTGCACTTGTGCTGGACGTTTCCTTGTTTTTGTGTGGGTTAATGTCACACACCAGTTTTCCACACTCCTCCCTCATCTCACCTCAAATTTTGACGTGAAGGACTGGCTCAGAAACTAGATTTGTTCAAGATGAAGTAGACCCTAATATTTGCTATTAGAGATAAGAATCTAAATACCCATGATGGAAGGCAGCTCAGTTTTATTTGATGATAACACAGCATGACCATTGGAATATATTGGAAAAACTGTAGTACAATTAGCTTGCTCAAAAGACTGCAAGCATGACAGGATTGTTGCTGTAATAAACAACAATTTATTACTACATATTCTGTCATGTTTGATAAAGAAGAAATGACAGTTAGCATTTTCCAGTTGATCTGAGCAAGGTTTTGCCAAGGAACAAGTAGACTATCCTGCAATCAGATGACAAGTCCATTATGAAATCTACTCATCATCTTAACTTTAAATTGGTAGAACTGGTGTAAATTCTATTATACATTTCAAGATGTTCCTAGCTCCAGTATCTGCTCCTTTTATATTATTTTTTAAAAAGCCAGCTTATAGAAAGGCAGGCTATTATCTGTCCTCCAAAACTGAAGTCAGCAAACAGTGTAGGGATACCAGGAAAACAATCCAGCAAAGCATAAAACGTATCATAAACCCAGTATAAGAATGTATGCAACCAAAATCAGTTGATTTCACTGTTTCAGCAACACAATTCTACCATTGGTAGTCATTTAATCTTCTCCTTGGTTTGCCCTTGGGAGGGGATTGTGGCCATAGGCCAGTACATACTGTATATAGGCAAATCCATAAAATGTAAATGAAAAGTTTTCTTCATGTTGAGTTTGGCTACTAATGACTTCATGGATATTCCATATGGTTCTCTAAGCAACCATATGAACCTGATTTGCCATAGTGTTTCTTGGGATGCTTTTTTTTGAAACTTGCTTTAGTCCTTCGGGATGATCCCTTCCTACTTTGCTTTCTACATATTACAAATAGATCAGATACATTTGATTGGAGGGGAAAAAACCCAGAGGTGGTATTTTGCCAGTTCACCCTGGTTCGGGCAAACTGGTAGTGGCGGTAGTGGGAGGCTTCTGCCACCTGCCCCGATGTCATCATGGACAGTGACGTGCGGTGAGGTTTATGGCTGGTGAGGCTGGTGACGTCATCAGCACGAGCCGCGGTCCCCTTCATGTTGACTCAGGAAGGAGGGGAATGGGACCACGTGTGCAGGAGGCTGAAGCTGCCTCAGCCTCCTGCACACGTGGTCCCATTCCCCTCCTTCCTGACTCCTGAGTCAACATGAAGGGGACCACGGAGCGCGTTCTGCGGGACCACGGCTCACGCTCTATGGTCCCCCATGTTGACTCAGGAAGGCAGGGAACGGGACCACGTGTGTAGGAGGGAGGCTGAGGCTAGAGGAGCCTCCTGCACACGTGGTCTCATTTCCGGACCACATGTGCAAAAGGCTCCTCAGCGCCTTTTCCCTTTTTTTTAATTTTCATGATGAGAGCGGTGAGGCTCTGCCTCCCTTGACCGCACGTCCCTGATCATGGACGTTCTGCGCATGCACAGAAGGTTCTGCATATGCGCAGAAGCGCCATGCATAAGCGCTCCCGGTTCCAAATTGGTAGCGAAGGTAAGCAGATTTCATGCCTGGAAAAACCTCCCCAAACAGATATCAATGGGGAGAAGGACACCTCAACTGACTGATAGAGAACCTGACCCAAGTTCACTTATTCCTCTCTGATTTCTTTGGGGCAAGAGACTGCCTCACATTTAGGGTTGACTTCCTTTCAGATGAAATATGCCACTAAATGGTTTATATTGATATTTTTAATTGTAATTGTTATTTGCGATTGCCAAATCAATTTTTTCTAATTTCTTCCTCATCGTAGGGTGGACCCCTGGGAATGTTATCAGGATACTTGGCAGACCACCTGCAGTGTACTGGAACATCACCGGGATCTGATGAAAGTGAGTTAATGGCTGAAGCTGATGGCAGAGACTACTGAGCTCGGGGTGTTAAATTTGTGTTATTTATTGGAAATATAATGGAAAGTGACTTCACTTCCAAAATTAGATTTTTTAAGTTTCAACCAGAGGGTAATTAAGAGTAATGAGACATTTTGTATCCTGACAATAAGATATTTTTACTTCTTAAATTCAGTTTCTAGTCTCATTGGATGTTCTTTAAGAGGTTAATTTCAACATAAAACATAACTTGGTGCAGGCATGGCATCAACATACAACCACATTTCCCTCCCCCATCTCCTAAGTCTATGTACCCCAAGAGCATCACAGAATCAGATCAAAACAATGTTTGTGAGCTCCAGCTCCAAAACCATTTACATCAGGGCTGTACTAAGCCAGAGGGCCTCTGCATTTACGTGGACTTTATACATTGCTCCAATCCAACAGGACTCCGAAAGACAGTCTCTTTACTTCCATCTGGTGGCCATTAGGTCAATAGTTGACCTAATCTTTGGAGGACAAATAGAAAACAAATTGATTGGTTGGAACAGCTTGACCTTAGAAGCATCACCATATGTTCTCTACAGTGATTGGTTGTGATTTTCCCCATGGTTGGCAATGTTTGAATTTCAGCCAGCGACTGTCCTTGTTCTGTCACATGGTGGAGCTATATGGAGAGCAGTGTGGCATATCCTCATTCTGGATGTATTTTAAAGACACAATGTGAGGTCAATGTCTATACTACGTAACATGATTTTCTTCTGCCTCTGCAAAGAGGCTGTGCAAATAACCCCAGCAAAGGGCCATAGTACTTGTAATTGGAGTCAGGCTTAGAAATCCTTAGCACTCTTTTCTTGTACTTTGTTTCCCATCAACAAAATTGAAGCAAATAAGAACTCTCTTGTGATTGTGATTGGCAAATACTTTAGGTATGGAAGTACAATTCACTTAAAAACAGCTACCATCTATTTCTCTCTAAAAGGGGAATGGTCGTTTTCCAACATTCTGCCTCCTTGAACCCTGAACTCTTAATTCAGGATCAACTCTCATCAGTCATCTCACTAATATAAACTGTTAATGGAGTGGTTCAACAAACACTTAATCAAAGTTGATTATGGACCTCTAATAGTTTGGGGTATGATAATGTCTGGACTTGTCTTAGTTATTCTTTCCTTTTGGTTTGAAAGTGGATAATAGAACTCTGATTACAACTGTAATTTTAGTCCCTTGTAATAATACCCATTTTTTTAAAAATCAGACCATCAATCCATAAAGCCCAATATTCTTTTCACAAATGGGCAATAAGGTATCTGTGGAAACAGTGTCCTTCTTTTTTGAGTTCCTCAACAACTGCCACGAAAGTTATTTGGCTCTGATTACTGGAGACAATTTTTCCATTATTATTAGTAACCATGAGTAACCTTACCTTCCATGAATCTGTCTTAATAGGGGTTGCTTCCAATCTGGTTCCCACAGTTCATATACTTGACCAAATCAGTTTTGAATCATATCCCTGAATTAAAGATTTGCATTGTGTGCTGCACTTTCTCCTTTAAAGTTGTCCAAGTTGATGTCCATCATGACATCATGTGGTAGCAAGCTCAATTGGTTAATTCAGCACTGTATGAAAAAAAATATTTCCTAATTCTCACCACATGCTGTTTTATTCAATAAAGTCAAGTTCTAGTCTTAAAAGGATGAGCAGGCTATTTCCCTTTCCATTTTCTACACAGTGTGCATAAATCCATATACATTGTGTCTCCCAGCGTCTAAGAAATTTTAAATATTGACAATATTTGACACATTGACATGTCCCTTACTTGCTTCCCATCCTGCCTTGCTCCTAAAAAAACAAATCATACAAACAATAAAAAATGCCAGGAAAAAAGAGAGAGACTACATACTGTATTTGACTGTGGGCACTGCTAAAAGTAGACAATAAAACCATTCTGAGTGCCACCAGTGTTGGGGTCTTCAGTGGGATAAAAAAAAATCAAGAAGTCAGCCAAATCAAAGATGCAGGGTTTTTAAAAATGTTTAAAAATTTAAAAATGTGCATAACATACATTTTTTTTAAAAAAACTAGGTTTTGGTTATGCAATCATATGGCCATCTTGTCTTTTTTTGATCCACCCTGGAGATGCCAGGGTCAACCGCCTTCAAAGCTTTGTCTTCAAGTGTGTGCAAATGTTCAGAAAGAATATGAGATGTTGGAGAAAAAAAGCATTTTTTCCCCTAATTTGTAGTGGACAATGAATATTGCTCCTGAAGCTAACTGATGCTAGTGGGGCTTAATAGCGATCACACAGGAGTGATTTCTAGCAGGGCCAGATTAAAAAAAGATTTAATTCTTTCGGTAAATGTTGAAAGGCAGAGAATAAATCGCTCCACTTTCTAAAAAGAAACTACCTTCCCATGTGCCATGAACTCAGTGAAAGCAGAGCTTCTCACAGTGGCTCTTAACTATTAAAATAAAGCAAAAATTAAAGAGAGACACATTTACTGCTAGCTTATTTTAGCTCTCAGATTCTGCTAATGAGGAGAACCCTGGAAATATTTTAGGGAAAGAGAAGCAATATATTAGAAAGTCATATAATAGAAACTCTGGTCGTGATCATAATTTATTCTCTAACTTTAGCCGCGACCTGAACCTAATTTTGGAAATTTGGCACTTACAAAAAAAAAAAAAAGGCACGGAAGGGCAAATGGGCTGGAAAAAAAATGTGAATTTTTTTATTGGAAACCGATTTGGTTGTGGTTAGAAGCATTCGTGACCCGAGGTTCCACTGTACTTAGCAGGGGAGGGGAGGGGAGGGGAGAGTCCCACCTCCCCCCTTTCCTTGATTCAGAATCTGGCTTTGCAAAGAGAAAAAATGAGCTTAAGGAGGAAGGAAGCCCAGTCTTCTCCCCAAAAATATTTATGACATCTAATTTGTTTGCATATTTCTCAGTATGATTAAAAGGCCCTACACCAGGGGTGTCCAAACTTGGCAACTTTAAGACTTGTGGACTTCAACTCCCAGAATTCCCCAGCCAGCCATGCTCATTTTGTATCCATTTCCATGCTGGCTGGGGAATTCTGGGAGTTGAAGTCCACAAGTCTTAAAGTTGCCAAGTTTGGACACCCCTGCCCTACACGGTTCCGGCAGCTGCTGTGTTTCCTGTCTAGGAAAATTCCACTGAACACCTTTGTTCCTTTCATTGTTCAGAAAAACAACAATTGGAAAGCTTGACCAATTCTGACAGGTCAGGGGTCATGGCAACATATTGGAAGGGGCATCAAATGGTTAGCGTTGTTTTAGAAACCCCAGTGTTCTCTCCTTTTATTTGTCAGAAATAATTTACATTGAGTCTGTTTGACTCATCTGTTCTTTTAAAAACAGAAGGATTTATCCAATCTTTGGGTGATATTGATGCTCCCAACAAAATAGCCAGGGGTAAGGAACTTGTTGACTGCAAGTTGCAGCGCACATGTTTGGACATTAATCTGAACTTAGCAAATCATTTTAAAAGAATATAGTAATATGTTTAGAATGATATTTGATTTCTTTATGAATATGACAGCAGTAGCTGGGGGGATGATAATAGAAGAATTTGAGAGTTATGATGGGCAGTACATTTGGGAAGGCTGTTGGAGGAACATTTGATAGCTAACTCCTACGTTACTGTTGCAGTGTATTATAGATGTTGACATATGTATATCCATATATTCAAAGAAATACCAAATAATTCTTTTTTTAAATTTTTTATTTTGTTTATGCAAACTTCACATTTTGCAACACATTACACTTCTTTTACATATCTGATGTGATTCTTTTATCTGTACATATAAGTCTTGTATAACTATAATTTGTGTGTGTGTGTGTGTGTATGCATTTATATTATTTCATACATCTTTTTTCTTCATTCTATATATAACATTCTATATATTCTATGTATTTGACTCATTTTGTATCCATTTCCTATTATTTATTTACAGTCTATTTTGTATTTCTAACTTTTAATCATTTTCCAGTTTTGTAATTGTTTTTTAATTTGTTGATCTTTCTTCCTTTCTTTTTTGCTTTCCTGCTCCCCCCCCCCTTTCCTCTAGCCAATTATATCATAAATCCCATACGGAGTAATTACATTTTATATATATATTAACTGTTATATGTTCAATATTTGTACATAACTCTACTCCAGATTCAGGTTTCTTCTCAATTCCAATTGTCCTTTCGTCCATACCAAACCTCACTTTCATCTGATTATAAGGAAACTGTTGAAATACCAAATAAATCTTTTGTAGGTCAAACTTTTCCGTTCCATTGTGGGTGCACATTCAATTTTCAACAATGCTTGATAATGCTCCACCTCTTTATTCTGCCTTTTGCAAAAGAATACAGCACCCCCTGGTGGCTTGAAAAAAAGATTGCTCCTGTTATTTCATACTGTAATACATTGCATTTACTATATTATTTTTAAAGAACAAGGTAAATGGAATCTTTGCTTTTTTCATTTTGCAATTACTTATGAATTTGTTCATTTTAAAGGTATCTATGCCATCTTTTACTCAAAATTATGAGAGGTACTTGTTAGATATCAACACTAGCTACCAGAGTTTCCACTCTGGTCCTCTGTTCCGGCTGGAACAGAGGTTTAATCTGATTGGCTAAGAGGTCTGACAGCTCCCTATAAAAGGGTTGCTGTCAGACCGAACAGTTGCTGGATTGTACATACTTGTCTGTCTGAATAAAGAGCTGTTGTTGCGTTAAGCCCCCCGACATTCGAACCACCACCGACCTCCGTTCCTTCCGTCAAAAGTTAAAGACTCACCTATTTCAATCAGCTGGCCTGGCACTCTCTTAGTTTTACCTCCCGGGGATTTATTTTAATTGGGTTTGGGTTTTTAATTGGGGATGTTTTTTAGGATTTTAGAATATATTTATTTCTTGTACAGCCTATCTCCTCCATCCAAATGTATTTAATTGTTTTATGATTGTATTTTTATCTGCATTGACTGTACACCGCCCCGAGTCCCTTTTTGGGAGAGGGGGCGGTCTAGAAATCCAAGAAATAAATAAATAAATAAATAAGGCAGAGTCTGCCTTCTCATTGCCCGATCGAACAGTACTCATAAGATTTTTTTAAAGGGATATTTTTAAAAAGTTGTAATTATTACATTACTTCAGTATAATAATAATACATATATTGCAATAAGAAGTATTCTGTGAATTTAAAATGTTAAGGTGAATAAAAATGCCTTGATTTGAAGGGAATCAACCAGGCTTCGTTTCATGTACCTTTTTAAATTGCATTTTTTGCAATTGCACAGTGTAAGGGATTTGAAAAACTTTGAAAACATACATGGGCAGATGTACATGGTCTGTTTAGGCTATCGAGGGTTTAAGACTTTAAACAGAAATGTATCTTTGACCCATCAGTAAGTTTTAAATTTGCCAAGCAAGATGAGCACCTTAGGCATTTGTGCTACATAATCATGAGGATGTCCTGTTCTCAAAGCCTTAAGAAGCCTGTGAGTCAGACCATCCTGCTTCTCCTAACCAGATTGTTACTAGAACATTACATCCAGCATCACGATTGCATAATCTGGAGCTTCTCAAAGAACAATTTAGGCAAATGGAAGGAGTTTTGCTTGTTAATGTATCTCAATTCCAATAGCAGAGAAGTACTGAGCAAAGTATAGGCAAAAATTAACAAGTAATAATGACAATTGGAAAATAATCTGATTAATAAAAAATGGTTATTGTAGTCAGGTGTAAATCCAGACATAATCCCTTTCAAACAACTATGCTAACTCATCTGTAATGTGGAGATATCAACCCCCCTAACCCAATTCCTGCCTAGTATCCTGAGATTCCTTGCAAAAATGGCTTAGTTAAGTCAACACTCCTGTCCCAAGCGAGGTTCAATGTTTCCTGTCAGTATTTAGAGCATGTTGATTTTGCTTGCAATCTTCCTTTGCTTCTGTAGGCATCTTTCTTAGCCTGTACTCATGAACATTGACGTTGCTACCACTGTCACAGCTTGGAATGAAAAACTTACACTTTCAGTACAGCTGCACATGGGTCAAAATGACCACCAGAGACCTGAAGCCCCTAACTCTCTCTTTAACAGCCTCAATCAAATCTATCTAAAGAATTACTTCTAGGGGTGCTTTTTTGTTTCATTCCCAGTTAGAAGCCTGTGAACCCTAGAACCTGTGCTGTAGATACCAGACCACTTTCAGAAAAGGGTCTCCCAGCTACAGATGTTGACAAACCCATTGCCTGGTGATAGTATATAACCATTGAGATTCATAGTCATTTATTGCCTTTTCTTTCTTGATAACTGAGAAGTGTACACGGAAAACTTCAGCAATGTTTAGGGCTATGATAGTATTTTTCCTAAACAACTTGCTATGGTCTGATCTGAACACAGGTATACTATATTCACACTGTCCTGCTGACAGAGGGTGGAGGAACAAAATGGAGAAAGATGTGGCCCAGGGTTCTGGCAGAGTTGCCGATAGGGCAATAAAATTTGGTAAGGGCACCTTTGTAAAAACAAGGGGAAAGCCTATTTTTTTTCCTTTTTCAGTAGATACCTATGAACCAAGCATATGAAAATGCAAACTAACTTTGGCTAGCCACTTGTCTGAAATGATATAATATCTTCTGCTTGAGCCTGGGTTTGGACTAGAACACCTCCAAGGTCCAGTCCAGTTCTCTTATTCTGCTGTTATTTCTTCCAGCGAGTTACTGGTTGTATCCTGTCCAATGTGAACACACCTTCTTTGACCCCAGTGGTTGGACAACCCCAGAATGAGACCCCACAACCTATTTACCAGAACAGCAACCTTTCCAACAAGCCGAGTGCGGGTAAGACAAAATGGAAAGCACAAATGTAGAAGCTGTTGAAAATACAACAGTAATAAATGGTCTAACCCAGGTGAGAGAAGAGAACCTGTGATGGTGTTTCCTGCCTCAGTGCCAAAATAATTGGCCAGATTAGATTTTTGGCACTTTGACATCTGGAGGGGAAAGCCATGTCCTGTTCCACCCAAAATAAGCAAAATGTTTCAGTCAGACTTTCTCATTCATCTTGATAATCTATACTCAGGATAGCTGCCAGTCCCTAATTATAAACCTTCCACTAAATTGCATGTTGAGACATTTTGGCAGTTCCTCGTCCTTTCATCTGCTTTTTTCTCACCTTCTGACTGGCACACCTGGTTTGCTCTTGGCTTCAGCAGGTGGTAGAGAGTGCATAAGAAAAAATGGAGAAAAACTGACTGGAACAGCTGCTTGGGGTAGGTTTAATGACACAGAGAGAATTTTTGTCTTGCAAACCACTAAGCCCTAACTATCCAAAGAAAACTGGATATTAAAATATTTGCTTTCAAATATGAACAACTGCTGGGGGCCGAGAAAAAACGGGGTGGGGGGAATAGATCCTTTCACTTTTTCATCATCCAGCAGGTGGTATTGTCTTTCAATGTAGCACAAGTGCCTGGCTGGATCTGATAGAGAGCCCATTTAGTTTAGCACAAGGATGTCAAGTCAGTGTGTCAAAACTTTGGAAAATGCCAAATTTAATGTTGCTGGTGCCTGCCCTATGATCAAAAGAGAAACAATTCTTTACATATTCAGTTTAAAAAAAAATACAGCCCAATCCAAATCATGTGGCATACAATGAAACAAACAGTTACAAAAATAAAATATGGTTAAAACTCATTTTCAGAAAGTCTGGAGATTGTGTGAGAGCACGGCCTTTTCATGTGACTTTGGGAGGGTCTGGAAGGTGCACAAGAGCACACATCACCCTCTGAAAATTGTGCAAGAACAGGATGTGTTTCAGAGGTGGGTTGCTACCAGTTTGGTCTGATCCGGCCGAACCGGTAGTGAAATTCAGGCCTGGGTCACAGAACCGGCAGCGACCCAGGTCTGACATGCCCCCGAACCGGTTCTCTGGTGTCATTGCCGGCACAATTTTTAGTCAAATGCATATGCGCAGCTTTCTAGAATAGTTGTTGGTCTTGTTGAACACTTGTGTGTTACCCAAAATATTATGGTGCATCACCTTTGATACACTTCATAGGTTCACCATCACTGGTCTAGCATCTCTGCATTGACCAGCCCTCAGGTCTAGCATTCTGAGATACATTACAGTATCTATTTACACATTATAAAAAAATATTTTTGTTTTGCTTTACTTTTAATGTGCATGCTCAAGATGATATACTATTTTAAAAATAAATAAATAAATAAAACTCAGCTTAATAATAGCTGTAACTGCTCATTAGCTAGAAATACCTATTGAAGGATATGGATTTGGGTGTATACTTTCTTTACCACATTAGCTAGAAATGGCTGTTGAAAGTCATGGATTTGGGTTTATACTTTCTTTTTATTATTTTCATGGTTGATATTAATTATTATTTTTCCTTTTAAGTATCTTTGTCACTGAGTTTCATTTTAAATGTATGTTTTATTGTATTGTCAAAATAATTCTGTAGTTGGTGCTCTAAGTTAAATAAATATTTTAACTTTGACTTAATTTAGTATAACTTTTAAGCACATGGGTCAAAGTGGATTCTTGTTATATACTTAAACTGCAGAGGAGAAAATTGCATTTTAGTGATTTCCATCTGAATAAGAGGACACATGTTTTTGCTGTACAGTTCTCAGAAATAAATTCAGATTCTCTGTTGGGTTGCCAACAGCAGTAACATTTTGCCAAAGCAAGGATTAAAAAAAATTCTGGTGATCAAATCACAACCCACATATGTTATTTTAAATTGTACAGGAAAGCCACTGAATGAAGGGGAAATAATGTTTCGTTTGTAAACCATAGTACTTCCAAGCTGTAGTAAATGCTGATTTTTCTGTTTTATCCTCTGCTTTCCTTCTTTCCTTAGCAAAACTTTTGGGGAAAGTGGGAGAAAGCCTTAGCAGGATTTGCTGTGTTCGTCCCCCAATGGAGCGTTTCACCTTTGTAGGTATGTTGTTGAAAAGGGGTTGTCTGCAGCCAGCTAAAACTTGTGACCTGTGACTGAAATTAGATTCTTTCCTAGATGTAGATGACTAGGCTGAGCCTGAGGGAGGGATCAAACAGATAACAGATAAAAAGTCATAAGTCCCTGTGTGCCCACAATAGATCTAAGTCTGGCCTACCTTAATTCCCACTCATTTCCCTTATCTTTAGTAGCTCAGATTTTTGTAGAGAATTTAAGCTTACAATAAATCTTCATACTCATCTGAACTGCCTGAATCTTTCGATTTCTCTGGTGCTTGACATTAGCTTTTCCTGTGGAGATTGTTTGTTGTATAACTAAATAGAACAATCAAATGATTTCTACCTACAATAGGTGATGATGGAAGTATGTTGGGCCTCTGGCAATACCAGTCTCCCTCAATTTACTCCAGGTATTTCCAGGACTGCTGTGAATTACCTTGGATGTGTTTCAGAAAAGTTGGATCAATCCAAACTGGGACTGAAAATGACTTTTTTAGTATCTAATATGATACTTGATTTTCAATTCTTCAGGCATCTTTCAGACTCAAAAATCCTCTGGTGCCAATACTGAATTAAACATTTGATATATTCTGGAGTTCAGAAGAATCTCTTAGGGATATACTAGATATGGAGGATGACTAAGTAATTGAAATAATGCATTCAGCATTTGGGCTTGCCAGCATCTTCCACATTTGATCTCCTGCTTCATTTCAGCCACTGTTATTATCACTACTTACAGTAGAGCCCTCATTTTACTGTAATTACTTTTAATTACACTCTTTATAAAAGCTGCTCTAAGTACAATTGTAAAAGGGCAGGATAACTGATTATGTAGTAAGAGTTGCTTAGTAAATATAGTGTTTTTAACTAAGAGATTTACCTCATTGTAGGTCATCCTGTGAAATATAATTTCAGCATTTTCTTTTCTTGCTTTCTAGATGAAAATGCTAATTTGGGGACTGTGATGAGATATGAAGAGATTGGTAAGTGAACATCATCCATAGGATTGTAAAAGTGGGTATACTTGCGTATAAAAGGGGCAGAAGAATTGTGGCACAATTGATGTTGATATTAGTTGGAAAAACAATGCATATATGCAAAGATTAGGTAGTTTATGAGGGCTGTATTGCATGATAGGGAAGACTGGAATGATATCATCTACAAAGATACTACTGAATTCTGCAAAAACTCTTGAAAAGCTGTGCATTACTTGGAACTGATTTCAGTCAGTACTTTAGAGCACGAAGAGACTATACATTTAGCAGTTGACTGTAACTTCTAAACAATGGTTGCAATTCTTAACAGTGAAATTTTAGGAAAAGATTTAGGTCTTTTGAAGAGTTGTAAATGTGTGATTTACAACATTCACGTGTCTCCTTCCAAATTACCTTTTTTGGATTGAATCCAAATCATTTGTCTGCTGTATACTATGCAGCTTCCCAGATAATAAAATGCATATGACATCAAAGACCCAGCATTGCCTTTCAGACTGACAAGCACCTAATAATGAATTGAGGGTGTGAAAAATCATTCTAAATCTGCTTCATGTGCATTGACACTTATTTTCACTTATAATTGTAGTCTGTAAATTAATCTTACAATTTAAAACCCGCATTCATTATCACTGTAATCTTTCCTAATAGATGGAATTATGTATTCACCTAATGTACACTTACCAAAAATAACTACCCCAATCTACATTTTTTTGTGCTCAGCTTTTCCAACTATGTCCACTTTGGAATAGTGTGTGTGTGTATGTGTGTGTGTGTGTGTGTGTGTGTGTAGTATGGAGCATGACAGAAGCTAGCAGTCCATAGCAGATTCCACATTTTTAAGATTTTATGCAATTGATGTTGAATATAACTTGATAGGAACCTACCTGGGAATTCTACTGAGCTCTGCCGTTAGGGAGCAGAGTGGCAGGTAGTGGAACATGGCATAATGGAAATAACTCCTTGAACACTTTCCTGCATTTCATAAGCTGAATCACACTCAGACATAAGGCAGAAGAATATTTTCTCTCTAGCAGTTAACTGCATCAAAAGTTTTATGAGTATGCAGAATGGTTGCAGGAAGTGTCTAGTTAAATGAAAAGAAGGACTAGGGGTGACATGATAGCAGTGTTCCAATAACTAAGGGGCTACCACAAGAAGGGGATCAGCCTATTCTCCAAAGCACCTGAGGGCAGGACAAAAAGCAATGGGTGGAAACTAATCAAGGAGAGGACCAACCTAAACTAAGGATAAATTTCCTAACAGTTAGTACAATTAATCAGTGAAGTGACTTGCCTTTAGAAGTTGTGGGTGGTCCAACACTGGACGTTTTTAAGAAGAGAGTGGACAATCATTTGTCTGAAATAGTATAGATTTCCTGCTTGAGCAGGGGGCTGGATTAGTGGACATCCAAGGTCCCTTCCAATTCTGTTATTCTGTTTCTGCGTTTGTGTTTACACAGGCATAGAAAAGTCACTGCACATGCATTACATTGGTGCACAAAATTGCCAAAAATGAAGATAACACTGACATTTCTTAAGGAATATTAGTGGTCAGTAGTGAAGTAGATAAAATGACTGATAGACAGATAGTAACAATTCTAGAGTGTTTTCACAGCACAGAAACCACAACTCTATTTTAAATCCCTGTCTTTTCTGCTCTCCTTCCTTTTTCAAGTCTTTGCATCAAGGCAAAGAGATTAGTGGGGAGTGGTTATCCAGGGGAACATCTCAGTAGTGGTATCTCTTTCCTTCAGAGCTTCGAATCTTGCTGCTGTGTGGAAGTGATCTTCTGGAGTCCTTCTGTATCCCAGGCCTTTGGAATGAAGCTGATGTGAGTACATAACAGAAGATAGTCAAAGCTGTGATCTTCCTTCCTTCCCTCTCTCCCTCCCTTCCTTCCTCTCCATTTACACACAGTAACTACTGATTTAGCAAAATATACTTCCTGGGGAGTTTTGTTAACTTTGTGATGGCTTGGGAAATCATAGATTGACAGTCTCCTTCCACCTTCTCTGTTCATGACCTCTTTTTTCCCAATTCTGACAATAGTAAAAGGACAATGGTGATTTTTACAGTGCGGTTAGAGAGGCATTTGTTTGTAATGTAAATAAATATAATTTCGTATTTCAGTAATAGGAGTTTATTAGTTGATTACTCTTACAACCAGATCAAGAAAATAAACAGCTCTTGCCAAATTTCTTTTAAAATGATTTACCCACAAGGATTTGGGTAAGGATTTGATTAAATGTTCTTATGAATGCATATGCTGGTTCAGTCTTTGAATTGGGTTTTCTCAAGATCTGAGGACTGCAATTCCCAGATTCATCCATTAGGGTAATTATTGTTGAGCATTCCAGGAACTGTAATGCAAAGGTTGAGAAGCCTCTCAGAGATAAACCTACAGTAGACGTAGTCCTTGACTTACACCCATTCATTTAGTGGCTGTTCAAAGTTGCAACGGCACTGAAAAAAGTGACTTAACAGAGGGATAGAATCAAGATCACGTGAAGTGTTAATATCACTTTATAATGCCTTGGCAAGGCCACACTTGGAATACTGCACCCATGTTTTGGTTGCCACAATATTAAAAAAAAAGATGTTGAAACCCTAGAAAGAGTACAGAGAAGAGCAACAAAGATGATTAGGGGACTGGAGGCTAAAATATATGAAGAACAATTGCAGGAATTGGATATGTCTAGTTTGTTGAAAAAAAGGATTGGGGGTGACATGATAGCAGTGTTCCAATATCTAAGGGGCTACCACAAAGAAGAGGAGATCAACCTATTCTCCTGGAGGCAGGATGAGAAGCAATGAGTGGAAACTTATCAAGGAGAGATCCAAACTAGAACTAAGGAGAAATTTGCTAACAGAACAATGAATCCAGAAATAGTGGGTGCTCCAACACTTGGAGGCTTTTAAGAAGAGATTGGACAATCATTTGTCTGGAACGGTATAGGATTTCCTGCCTGAGCAAAGGGTTGGACAAGAAGACCTCTAAGATCCCTTCTAACTCTGTTATTCTTTTATTGATTTTCCCGCAAGTAACTACAGTTCACAAGATTCAGCCAAAACTGTGCGCTATGTTTTTGAAAACTCTGTGGGAGCCTTTGAGAGACAGAGGGGAAAAAAAGCAGATTAGCAAGAAAATGAATCCCAATATAACCAAGGTCATAGAATACATCTTCACTGGAAGACCATAGGTTGATTCAGATTTAGGAGAAAGTTTCTGTAAATATATGTTTCCATAAAATATATTCATTCTAATTTAAACAGATGGAGGTGATAGTGGGGGACTTTGGCATTGTTGTTGTGCCACGGGATGGTGTTGATACAGAGAAAATCATGAGCCACTCCTCTGTACTTCGCAAGTATAAAGTAAGTTTTATTGTTTTTATTCTTCTAAAACTGCAGTAATTAATGGACTTTAGGCTGGCACTCAATCCTGCTTTCCTGAACCTCCCTGGTTGCATGCGTGTCAGCTCTCCCAGGTAAACCAGACAGGAAACATGACTACATGAGATAATTCGACTTTATTGTAAAGATTCGGTAACATGCTCTTGCAAGTCTGAAGGTACAAACTTCATGCCACCATTCTTAGCTGCCCGAACAATTATGGTAGATCCTTCCTAAATTTCTTCCTCTGAACATTAATCCACTGGGGTTCCTGCTTCTCTTGTCTGATTGTTTCCTAGGCAAAATCTCTTTCCCTTGAACCCCAACATCACCCACACACATTCCATTCCAATGCAGTTGCCCATTTCAGGTTTGTCTACAATAGGGGGGCAGGAACCCTACTAGAATTCTGTCTTCTAGGTTTCTGAGAAAGCTGCAGCTAGGACAGTAGAAGAGCTTTGCCTGGAAATAGTGTCAAGTGTCATGGAAAACAGGAGATGCAGACAATTGAAATGAGTATATTGCAAGCTTAAGCTTTCTATAAGAATCTGGACAACAGACCATTAAGGAATATGCACTGAAGATAAGAGAGGCATTCAAGGTGGGCTGGACTTAGATCTCTTGCAGGCATGAAGGGGACTCGTGACTTATGATGAGTTTGACCCCTCCCTTAGGCTCAGCCCTGTCATCTCTTACAAATAGTCAAGGATAAGAATAGTTTCCTTGTCCAGTAATGGTATGTTGAAATTATCTTGAGAGACAGAAAGGAGGCCACAGACCGGACAACCATCACATAAAAGAGATTTCCAATTACAGAAGAAGGAAGGTGCAAGGGAAACATTTTAGCAGGGACCCTTCCTAGTTTTCTGGAAAGTAAAAGGAGAGAACGGAAGAAATATTTTCAGTCTTGCAAGATTCCAAAACCTCACAACAAAATGAGCGCTCATAAATTGTGCTGCTTTTGTGGGCTTCCTTGAAGGGCTAACATACCCTAAGCGGGTTCAGAATAAAGTCATTAATTGTTTTAGTCGCTCTAGTTTGGATTTTCACCTGCAGTAATATGTTTTTAATCTCTTCCTTAAAATGCAAGAATTCTGACAAAAGTGAGCAAGTGTCACATTATGTTCACCTTAGGCCTTTGTTTTAGAAAAATTACCCTATATCTGAAAGGCAAACAAAAGAAGTGTAGGAATAACCTAGAGTCTAAGTGAGACTTGGATTCCCTTGGTTTGGGTATCCAAATCTCAATCCGAGCTATTTAGAGAGAGAGAAATCGAACACAATTAGTTTTGCTTTGCAGTAGCTTTTCTTTCTTTTTTTAATTCTGCCCAATAGCTGGAATACAATACTTTCAGAGATTTACAATTCATTGGCTTTTTAAAAAAACATTAAAAACGATAAGAGTACAATAAATACTAGGTTAGTTTAAAATAATTTACAATGAAAGGTAATCCCTCAGTAAAAAATGTTCAACTCTTGTGCTCAAAATGCCGATTCAATACTACTTCACTTTCCTCTATTTTTTTAAACATAGAGCTCAGAAACAAGGGGACGGGGGTGGAGGGTGGGGGTGTTTGGCATTCTAAGGTTACGATGCCATAACTGAAAAGGCCCTTCTCTTGAGTTTACAAATCTTAAATGCCAATATCATGCTTCAGTGAGCATGTGGAAAGATTCATGCTTACATGCCTGAAAATGTTTCTTCTGCAGAACAATATCCTGGTTGTGAAGGATGATGTGAATCACCCCATGGCAATTGTCAGTTCTACTAAAAGCAGGTGAGTGGGGGGGAAATGGGCTATGACTGGGGAAGGTGACTTACTGGGAAGGGAACAAAATAGCAGCAAGATAATGGTTAAGAAACTGGATTGGTTCAAGGGGCAGCCATCTATTGAAGGATAATATAGGTCAGGGGTGTCCAAACTTGGGAACTTTAAGACTTGTAGACTTCAACTCCCTGAATTCCCCAACCAGCATGGCTGGCTGGGGAATTCTGGGAGTTGAAGTCCACAAGTCTTAAAGTTCCCAAGTTTGGACACCCCTGATATAGGTAGTTCTCAACTTATAGCCATTCGTTTAGTGACAGTTCAACAACACAACAGCACTGAAAGAAGTGACTCCCACTTAACAACTGTCGCCGCGTCCCTATGGTCATGTGATCAAAAACCAGAGGCTTAGCATTTGCCACGTGTTTATGACAATTGCACCGTGCAGAGATCATGTAATTGCCATTTGCAACCTTCCCAACTGGCTTCTGACGAGCAGAGTCAATGGAGGAAGTCCGATTTGCTTAACGACTGCCTGATTCCTTTAACAACTGCAGCTTATTCGCTTAACCACTGTGGCAAAGAAGTTCATACAATTGGGTGTGACTCGCTTAACAACTTCCTTGCTTAGCCATGGAAAGCCTGATCCTAATTGTGGTCATAAGTCAAGGATTACCTTTATGGCAGCACTCTTTGTATTCCTCTATTCCATCAGATCCTAAAGTGGCCAACTGTATTCTGTGCATGCAGACTAAAATACAGGCCCATGAACAGGCAGCAAAATTTGGGAGGTAATCCGTAAGTTGTTTCCTCCGGTCCTTCCCCTTTTTGCCTGTTGTGGAAACTCTAAATGCAGCAGGAAGTTTGTTATGCAAAATAATGCTAGAGTTTCTGATGATTGTTTGAAGGGCACTGCAGAATTGAAAAGAAATAAATTGTGGAACCTGCAGCTGAGTTCATCCAAAATTTTATAACTTTGTCAAATACACTGGCAAAAGAGAGAACTTTCCGTTAATTTTAACTTGCTTATCTTTCACTAAGATGCCTGCCCACATTTGTTGCATAAAGAGCAGGCAATTTAAATTCTCCCTGGGCTACTGTCTTCGGTTGGCATGAGGTGTGGGTTGGAGACAAATGACATGCTGGATTCCATTTGCTACAGTAATTGCTCTTTGCATATATTATTTCTTAATAATATTAAGCAAAAAAGACTCTCCCCCATATGAGATACTGTATGCCATCAGGGTTAAGCAATTCCATTTGGGATGTCATCTACTAGGATAGGGATGGATAACTTGTAGCTCTAGAGCAGGGGTGTCCAAACTTGGAAACGTTTAAGACTTGTGGACTTCAACTTCTAGAATTCCCCAGCCAGCATGGCTGGCTGGGGAATTCTGGGAGTTGCAATCCACAAGTCTTAAACGTTCCCAAGTTTGGACACCCCTGCTCTAGACGTACATGTAGCCTGATTCCCCTTTTTGGCAGGCCTTGGAGAATCTTCTGATCATAATTACTGCAAGCTGTGACCCAATTTCCCTACACTGTATGGTGGGAAACTGATGAAAACTGTACAGGATCTGAAATAGATTTGTCACAGATGAAGCTCACTCTGCCCACAGGTGTCATCTAGCCACCTCTCCTTTGCAATCCTCAATTCCCTTCTCCCGACAACGTTAAGTGAAGCTCTTTGCCATCAAAAGATTGCTCATTGCTCTAGGATGATTTTTTGCTTCTGTTCTCCAATGGGTCTCTTAGAAACGGGCCAGCTAGCCAATTATACCGGGTTAGTTTAGGAAGAACCAGAAGATGGGTAGACTGGCTATGTACCTGTCTGGCTTTAATGTAACTTGACTAATGCTTCCTCTTTCTTCTTCTTTCTCTCCCCACCCCTCACAGACTGGCCCTTCAGCATGGCGATGGGCATGTGGTGGATTACCTGTCTCAGCCAGTCATTGATTACATCCTTAAGAGTCAGCTGTACCTGAATGCCTCCGGTTAAAGCTCTTGCTGGCATTGTGGCAAAGCTGCCCCGTGGCGCCACCTTCCTATGATTGTTCATCACGGTTCTCTTTCTCACTCTTGTTTCTTTTTTTCAATGCCTCTTGCGTGCATCTGCCTATCCACTCCAATTTTTTCCCCCAGCCCCGGGAATTGCTGCCTACAGCTAACAGCCAAGTACATATGCCATCAAGCAACCCTTCTCCCCTTCCAGTTAGGAGGGAAAAGAGTAAAGAATATCAGGCACTGTTGCTTATAGGGAGAAGATTTGGATTGCCCTTCCAAGCATGCAACAGAGGAATCAACATTCCCTTCCTTTTCAGCATGGTTTGGGAAGCAGGATGGTGGCTCTTCTGTTTCCCTTCCTCTCTCCCTCTGTTGGCTAAATAAATCTCGGTAGGGCTCTTTATTTTTACTGTTTCTCATTGGCTTTCTCAACACCCATTTCCCCCATTCCCCTCCCTCCCAAATTGGCTTTTTTAATCATTGCCATCCTTTACCATGACAATGAGGTGGCAAGCTTATTAAAATCCAAAACGCCCACCAGATATTTTAGGTCATTGATAGAAGAATTTTGAAATGAACACAAACAAAACAAGAGAAAGCAGAAAAATAGAACTGCCCATCTGTAATGCTTTTCTGCAACGGGAACCTTTTTTTTTAAAGGTTATTGGAGAAAAGGGGTAAAAAACTCAGACAGCAAGTTTGCTTCATATTTAGCATTCCTCTCCCCCTCTTCCTCCCCGCCATTGTAAATAGATATCTGTTTCAGAAGGAGAGGATGACATGTTTTTATTTTGATCGCTGTTGTACTCTCACGTCTTTTTTAAAAGGAGCATTTCTTAAAAGTGGGGAAAGAGCTACAGAACACAGGTTCTCTTGAATGATAGTTAGTAATGTGGCCCTCAGTTGTCTGTTCCTGGATTTTCATGTTCTTCAGAAACCCATTTGGAGTTTAACTACTTGTCATGGTGTACCTTGGCTGGTTATGTTAATTGTAGGCTCTTTCAATTCATTATTTTCTTCTGTCAAGGAAGTACATGTAGATTTCTTGTAGGCAACAATTGTATATGGTCCTACAGTCTGGCAGCTTGTTTTCCATGGGTCTTCTTTCCCTTGACGGAAGAAAACTGCTGCTCGAGTTTATGCTGTAAAATAGACACTTTATCCTCCATACGAAAAGCAAATCCTCTCCAAAACACAACAACAGTGACAGAAAAGCTGCCTAATAGCTGGAGTAGGTTAAATGGTCCACCGATACTGCTGTTTAGTTGCGTGTGCATGTTATGGACACTGAGAGGGACTAGGATCATTAGAGAACATCAGTGGTGGCAAAAGGCAGCTTCGCAATTAGGAAAACAGCTGGAGGTTTCCACACAACTGGCGGTGTAGCACACAGAGCAGGAGGATCCAGTTCAGCGATGGGGAGAAACCTTAGTGATGATCCTTTTTATGAAATAATAATAATAATAACCTGTTTATTTTGTGCTGTGTGTTTATTCATTGAAATGAGTTTGCCTGTTTCAGACTGCAAAGTTAGAAGTATTTAATTAGGAAGAACGGAACTGGTTTAAAAAAAAAAACAGCCAGAAAGATGGGGATTTAAAAAACAAAAAACAAAGTTGAAGTGTTACCGTGTTTTAATACTCTTCTATTTATGTCGTTTCTCTCTTTTTTTAAAAAAAACTATAGCCAGGGAAGCACTTTAGTACTAAGATTGATGGGGGGGGGGGGAGAGAATGGGTTTCTAAATTAATGCCCATTGCAAGAATTAATGTCAGTGCCTGCGTCTAAACCGTACCCTAAAAAAGTTGGACTATCACGATCAGCATTTACATCTGTGGCTATTATGCTACTCTTTTATTCTCACAAATGTTGTTTTTTTATAAAGTAAGAAGGCGGCAGAAGTAGCACTGGGGGGAAAAAAATACCAGATGGCTGGTAATGTCATGTGGATTTCCCTGTGAAATGTGAGCAAACAAGGTATGACAATGTCCTGCTGAATTCCTTGTGCGCACAATCTCAGATGTGAACTGTTGCTTATGAGAAGCAGCTGCCATCCAAACAAGCACTTAGAAACCAGACAGAGTAGCTGAGGACAGAGATGTCTTGATGAGGCTCATCCTCATCATTTACTGTAGCATCCAAAGCCCTGAGTACTCCTGGGTGCTCACTGCTAGCATAGGCAGGTGTACAAGAGACAGTGTCTTTGATAAGAATTTTTCTACTCAGAGAAGGCTTAGATAGCCTACGTTACTAGATAAATCGCCCTCCTGCTGTCCTGTGAGACATATCAGCTACAACTTCTAAAGCACTTTCTCATTCCCTTTCTGCTGCAATCCACTATTGGTCTTAATGCCAAGCTGCAAGTTTCGACGCCCACCAACCACATAGTCAACTCTGTGTGCGCGCATGTGTGATTCTGTGTGTGTGGTTGTATGTGTGTGTGAGACTGTAAACCTAGCCTTCCCAAAAGGCGTAAAGGACAATTTTGGTTGGACACAAACAAGTAGGACATGACAAGGAAATAACAGGATGATCTCTCCGTTTCTCTGAACAAAAAAGATGGATTATTGGGGCCACTTTCCAATTTCATCCAGTTTAGGACAGCATGCCTTAGAAACGTAGCATTGTGATACAGATTATGTATATAAAGTCTTACTACAGTACTCTTTGCCTTCATATTCTCAGTTATGCTTATGATTGTGGGGGGAGAGGGGAGCAAGTGTAGCATCCATTTGGAGCAATGTTTCCAACCTTAGCAACTGTGGAGGTGTGGACTTCAACTCCCAGAATTCCCCAGCCAGCAGCCAGGCTTCCAGGAGCGGAAGTCCATACCTCTTAAAAGTTGTCACGGTTGAGAAACCGTTATTCGGAGCATGCAAGTGGGATTGCTTTGGTAAAAGTTGGAGATTGACTATCAGACTGATTTACCTTGACACAAAATATGGATTTTTAGCTACACGGGGAAGGAAGAAAATTCTTTGTCGTTACAGAACCTGCCCTTTTAAAACTAAACTTTGCTTTGTTTTAAAAAAAATGTTAAAAGGAAAAAAAGATTTGAAAATGTCAGTTTTACACTGATGTAATATGCTGGAGTTCGATCATTATTGCTAAAATGGTCATGATCACAAAGACAATGTTGAAATTGGAAAAATGTTTAAAAAGATATGAGAAATAAAATTATGCGAATTAAATTTTGTTGGCTTTTAATGTTGCTTTGAGATTAGGAAATTTGGGAGCATATTTTCTGTTTGCAGTATGACAAAAGGTTTCTTGTCTCTTTAAAAAAGATTAAAACAAACTATGGTAGATATAGTGTTCAGATGTGCAAATATCCTAGATCAGGGGTGTCCAAACTTGGGAACTTTAAGACTTGTGGACTTCAACTCCCAGAATTGAAGGCTGGCTGGGTGGGGAATTCTGGGAGTTGAAGTCCACAAGTCTTAAAGTTCCCAAGTTTGGACACCCCTGTCCTAGATGAACATATCAGCAGCATTTTGTGTAGAAGCAGAATCCAGTTAGAAAGCAACATATTGTTTTTTTCTGAAATTCCTCAAATTAAACCCTTACATAATGGCACAATGTATATTTTTATTGAACAAATAGATATCCTGCTTTTACTCCAGGACCGTGGTCTTTCAATTTCAATTTTTCCTGTAAGAACAAATTTGTTGGGAGTACTGTACCCCTAAACTCAGAGACTATGACTGACCCCCCAAAATTAATGGTGGGGGATAGATTTCATTGATGTAGTAGACAGGAGTGTCAAACTGGTTGCCTGCAGGCCAGATGTGTCATGTGCAGGCCACACCCACCCCAGCTCCATGAATGGGAAAAATGTTGTGTGACGGCAACATGACGCTGCAGGTTTGACACCTGTGGTGTAGCTGAATAGTACACAGTATGCAGTATGGGCCCAGATATAATTGTGTGCTGTCCAGAAACTGTCCAAAGTACCTGAATGAGGTTACCAGTAAAAATATTAAAGACTGTAAGGTTTCTTCCTGTTGGATTTTATTGAATCATTTGTTCTAACTAAGGTTGCCTGAGAGAGTAAATGGATTACTATATTTTTGAAGGAACTTCCTGCTGGGATACACCCTAACTTCTGTTTTCGTGGGAGAGAGGGCTTTATTAATATGAACAAGCAAAAATATAAGCAGTTCATATTCATTCTAATTGAACAAACCATTTATTAAGATTTTTCATGTGCCACCATTTCAATCTATCTTTTTTTCTTAATTTAACTCAGCAGATCCTACTTCGTATTTCAAGAACTGATACTGAATCTCGGCAGGAAAGAATAGAACCATAGTGTGTAATAAATCTTGGGACAAGAGTTGAATCATCTAAATTGACGAAATGACTTGAATGCCACACCCAGCCTGAGGGGATATACCATAGGTACCCCCGCTTCCAAAACAAATCCCCCTCTTGGACCACTGCCCTTATTAAATTCTTCCCTTCCTAGTTTGTCATTTAGTAAGTGGAGAGAAAGTAAATGAAGGAAAATGAAGAAATGACACATCTAATCAAAGGCAGGTCTATTTATACAAGCTTATGCAATCTGTATATAAGGGCCAACACTTCGCTGCTTGGGGATTGTCTTTCCACCAGTTAATTGAACATTCTACTAAAATCTCCTTCCCATCATAGAATGAGAGTTACCAGAATCCCTGGCCTGAGGTAATTATTGTAAAACTAGTTTAGGCCTATGGATCGATACATGTTCCATCTCCTATATGATTATCGGAACAGCCATCAGACATGGTAGTGGGGGAAAGTGTTTTTGAAAAGAAAAGGTATTTCTAGAATGCTTAGTGGGAAAATTAATTATTCATTGCCTAGAATTTTGATAATAGAGCAGAATAAATTTAGCAGGGTGCAGCAACATCTGTTTTCTTCTGCTGAATCACAATTGGGGAAAGGAAGATCAAGGGCTAAATAAAGCGGAGAGTCAATTGTAGATGACCGTCTAAGATAGCACCTTCAGGTGAAACCAGAAAAATACGTAGGATTTTACATATTGGAAGATACATATCCTACCTATCCAGCCTCTTCCACACTGTGTTCTTTACGGTTGGCTTCTCTGTCATGTCAAAAGATTGTTTCCCCCCATTTTTTCAAGAGTGTGAGGGCTTGAATTACATTCCTTTCAAAATGTGCTGCTGCTGAAAGGTAGTTGTTACCTCAGAAGCAGAGTAAGGAAATTGCCCTCCCAACCGGATGACTAGACTTTCCAAGGGACCTGTTCAGTGGAGTCACAAGCAGCCATTCTTGTAAGGCAGGCATCTCTTCATTTCACACCAAAATCATTTGTCTAATCCTGATGTTTGTCCATGGCTTGGTAAATGGGGTTGATGGAAGTCTGCTTTCCCAGCAAGGTCTTCAAGGTCTCTCAATGGCTTGTACGTTGTAACATTTTGGAGGAAGAGTTTCCTGAATCACCTCCAAGTTCTTGATATCTGCAAGGATCTCACTAATGGTACTATCCAGTGTCTGGACTCGAAGCTTCTGCCGGCCAGTTGTTTCCTCCAGTTGCAGCATCATTTTTTTCAACTGGTTGTTTCTTGTTCTGGCGTTGCCAAGATCAATTTCAAGCTTGTTCACACTTTGATCATCCACATCCTCTAGTTGTCCTAGCAAAAGAGTAACAGAAGAATATGTTCTGCTAAACCCATAATTCCAAACTGCTACATAAGTAGCTGCCTCATCATCCAAGAATCAAAGCCACTGAAGTCATTAGCCAATGCACAGTTTTTTCTCAGATTCCTCTGGGAAATGACAATGTTTATGATGAACATATC
The DNA here is from genome assembly GCF_964273705.1 of Natrix helvetica. Lineage (NCBI taxonomy): Eukaryota > Metazoa > Chordata > Lepidosauria > Squamata > Natricidae > Natrix > Natrix helvetica. Next base: position 68,583,944 of record NC_138549.1, on the reverse strand, counting down.
CTTGAGAAAGGCAGCTAACCTAGACCCTTTTCAATATGATTTAAGATCTGGTTATGGGACTAAGACAGCATTAATTAAACCATGTTTTCTTGAAAATACAACCTACTCCAAAAGTAAGTTGTAGCTTGATATTTTCACATGCACCCAATATAAACCCTACCCCCCAAAATAAGCCCTAATTAAGACGCCGCCTATTCCAGGGTGCATAGATAAAAAATAAACTAGGGTGGGGATGGGGGGGTTGGAGCTGCCCTACTACTAACCTTTGGAGAGTTGCAGCCAGGCCTTGCGCACCTCAGTCCATTTATTTTGCTGCAGCTGGCAAGGCTTTCCTGACGGCCTCTCTAGCCAATAACAGAGCTAGGGATCAATCCAGTGTTCTATTATTGGCTGCAGAGGCTTTCAGGAAAGACATGCTGGCCTTCCCGCATGAAGAAGTTCCTGAAGGATTCTGATAGCAAAAAAAGATGTGGTAGTGATGCGTACAAGTGAGGTGAACCAGTGGACAACATCTCCCACCCCCAAACAATAAGACCTGGTGCCTTTTTTGGTGGCAAAATAATATAAGATGTCTTATTTTTGGGGAGACACGTTATTTATGCATGACTTATGAATAGGATAAAAATGGTTTATCCATGCTTGTTTTCTCCTTAATCTCTCAGAAGTTTTTGATACTATTAATTATAGAATCATTTTGGACCAGTGACGTGCGGTCAGGGGAGGCAGGGGAGGCAGAGCCTCACCTCTCTTCATGAAATAATAGTATATAATATTATTTACTATATATATATATAATATTATAATATTATATACATTTGTCCGGCCGCGCCCGGGAGCTGCGGAGGCAGAAATGTCGGCGCTTCCGGATGACGAAGGCACGCAAACACGCATCTACCCAGCTGTGGCTGGAGAGGAGCGCAAGAACGGTGAGCGGTTTCCCACCAAAGCGGCGTTGTGCGCGCAAGAAGGCGCTGCCGGAAGACAAAGGCATGCAAACACGCATCTACCCAGCTGTCTTTTCCAGCTACCTAGCGCTCTTTTCCACCGATCGCGCACATTGTGTGCGCAAGAAGGAAAAGTTCGTGGCGAAGCCCTTGTCGCCCCGAGCTCTTGTTTGCACTTCCCCCCCTTTTTCTTTGCTCCATCCCGCTCCGGCTCTGGAAGGGCCAGCGAGGTTGGCTCCCTCCGAGATCGAGAGGGAGGAGAGGAGGGGGTAGCTGCGGGCTACCTTCCGGCCAAATGCGCACGAAAAGCGTGCGCGATCGGTGGAAAAGAGCGCTAGGTAGATGCGTGTTTGCGTCCCTCTCTCCTCAGCCCCAAAGCTCCGTCCGCGCGACTCACTTCCATGGCGGTGGCTGGAGAGGAGCGCAAGAACGGCGAGCGGTTTCCCACCAAAGCGGCGTTCTGCGCACAAGAAGGCGCTGCCGGAGGACAAAGGCATGCAAACACGCATCTACCCAGCTGTCTTTTCCAGCTACCTAGCACTCTTTTCCACCGATCGCGCACGCTTTTCGTGCGCATTTGGCCGGAAGGTAGCCCGCAGCTACCCCCTCCTCTCCTCCCTCTCAATCTCGGCTGGAGCCAACCTCGCCGGCCCTTCCAGAGCCGGAGCGGGATGGAGCGAAGAAAAAGGGGGGGAAGTGCAAACAAGAGCTCGGGGCGACAAGGGCTTCGCCACGAACTTTTCCTTCTTGCGCACACAATGTGCGCGATCGGTGGAAAAGAGCGCTAGGTAGCTGGAAAAGACAGCTGGGTAGATGCGTGTTTGCATGCCTTTGTCTTCCGGCAGCGCCTTCTTGCGCGCACAACGCCGCTTTGGTGGGAAACCGCTCACCGTTCTTGCGCTCCTCTCCAGCCACCGCCATGGAAGTGAGTCGCGCGGACGGAGCTTTGGGGCTGAGGAGAGAGGGACGCAAACACGCATCTACCTAGCGCTCTTTTCCACCGATCGCGCACGCTTTTCGTGCGCATTTGGCCAGAAGGTAGCCCGCAGCTACCCCCTCCTCTCCTCCCTCTCGATCTCGGCTGGAGCCAACCTCGCTGGCCCTTCCAGAGCCGGAGCGGGATGGAGCGAAGAAAAAGGGGGGGAAGTGCAAACAAGAGCTCGGGGCGACAAGGGCTTCGCCACGAACTTTTCCTTCTTGCGCGTACAACGTGCGCGATCGGTGGAAAAGAGCGCTAGGTAGCTGGAAAAGACAGCTGGGTAGATGCGTGTTTGCATGCCTTTGTCCTCCGGCAGCGCCTTCTTGCGCGCACAACGCCGCTTTGGTGGGAAACCGCTCGCCGTTCTTGCGCTCCTCTCCAGCCACCGCCATGGAAGTGAGTCGCGCGGACGGAGCTTTGGGGCTGAGGAGAGAGGGACGCAAACACGCATCTACCTAGCGCTCTTTTCCACCGATCGCGCACGCTTTTCGTGCGCATTTGGCCGGAAGGTAGCCCGCAGCTACCCCCTCCTCTCCTCCCTCTCGATCTCGGAGGGAGCCAACCTCGCTGGCCCTTCCAGAGCCGGAGCGGGATGGAGCAAAGAAAAAGGGGGGGAAGTGCAAACAAGAGCTCGGGGCGACAAGGGCTTCGCCACGAACTTTTCCTTCTTGCGCGTACAACGTGCGCGATCGGTGGAAAAGAGCGCTAGGTAGCTGGAAAAGACAGCTGGGTAGATGCGTGTTTGCATGCCTTTGTCCTCCGGCAGCGCCTTCTTGCGCGCACAACGCCGCTTTGGTGGGAAACCGCTCGCCGTTCTTGCGCTCCTCTCCAGCCACCGCCATGGAAGTGAGTCGCGCGGACGGAGCTTTGGGGCTGAGGAGAGAGGGACGCAAACACGCATCTACCTAGCGCTCTTTTCCACCGATCGCGCACGCTTTTCGTGCGCATTTGGCCAGAAGGTAGCCCGCAGCTACCCCCTCCTCTCCTCCCTCTCGATCTCGGCTGGAGCCAACCTCGCTGGCCCTTCCAGAGCCGGAGCGGGATGGAGCGAAGAAAAAGGGGGGGAAGTGCAAACAAGAGCTCGGGGCGACAAGGGCTTCGCCACGAACTTTTCCTTCTTGCGCGTACAACGTGCGCGATCGGTGGAAAAGAGCGCTAGGTAGCTGGAAAAGACAGCTGGGTAGATGCGTGTTTGCATGCCTTTGTCCTCCGACAGCGCCTTCTTGCGCGCACAACGCCGCTTTGGTGGGAAACCGCTCGCCGTTCTTGCGCTCCTCTCCAGCCACCGCCATGGAAGTGAGTCGCGCGGACGGAGCTTTGGGGCTGAGGAGAGAGGGACGCAAACACGCATCTACCTAGCGCTCTTTTCCACCGATCGCGCACGCTTTTCGTGCGCATTTGGCCGGAAGGTAGCCCGCAGCTACCCCCTCCTCTCCTCCCTCTCGATCTCGGAGGGAGCCAACCTCGCTGGCCCTTCCAGAGCCGGAGCGGGATGGAGCAAAGAAAAAGGGGGGGAAGTGCAAACAAGAGCTCGGGGCGACTAGGGCTTCGCCGCAGACTTTTCCTTCTTGCGCGCACAACATGCGCGATTGGTGGAAAAGAGCGCTAGGTAGCTGGAAAAGATAGATGGGTAGATGTGTGTTTGCGTCCCTTTGTCCTCTGGCAGCGCCTTCTTGTGCGCAGAACGCCGCTTTGGTGGGAAACCGCTCGCCGTTCTTGCGCGCCTCTCCAGCCACCGCCTTGGAAGTGAGTCACGCGGACGGAGCTTTGGGGCTGAGGAGAGAGGCAGGGACAGAGGGAGTGGGGGGAGAGGAGCAGCCCCCCTCACCCCGCAGGCAATGGGGAAAGCTTTCCTGAAATGGGGGGGGTATCACGGGAAATAAAAAGGCGCGCGCTGGGGGGGACGAAGGAGGCTTTGGCGCGCCTTAGAGGCGGGTGGGAAAGCAACGAAAGGGGCAGCGAGGGCGGGCGGTGCCTGCAGGCGGCAAGGCTTGAGCGGGGTGAAAGCGCAGCCCCTTTCGTTGCTTTCCCATTCACCCCGCTCAAGCCTTGCCCGAGGGAGCTGGGGATCGGGCTTTGGGTTGGTGGGAGACCTTGAAGGAGGTGGGGGGGGGAAGGACTGGAGCAGGTGGAGGAAGCAATGCTACGCGGATCAGTGCACTCCGCGGTCCCCTTAATGTTCACTCAGGAAGGCGGAGAATGGGACCACGTGTGCTGCACACGTGGTCCCATTCCCCGCCTTCCTGATGACGTCACCAGCCTCCCCAGCCATAACCCTCACCGCACGTCACTGTTTTGGACCAACATCATATTAAAATTGGAGGCTTTATCTTGTTGCAGGATCCAATCTGGGTCAGTCACAAGAACCAGAGGTTTAGTCTTCCAAGCTTTTGGACTCATGTGCAGTTCATCCTTATCAAAGCACACATTCTCTCTATCGGAATGTGTGCTTTGAGCTATTCTATGTGTATTTATGTGTGGCCTGGTTGGGTATGGGGTTGTTGTTTTTTTGGAGGGGTGTTTGATTGGAGTGGCGTTATCTTGTACTGGTTTCACCCCCTTCCTCTGGAATCAGTTTTGGTGTTGATGGAGGGTGGAGTATGATGATGCTCAACTATACTTCTCTACCCTCATGGCTCCAGTAGGCTTTTGGGTAAAATTCAAGCTGCTGATTGTCATTTATCTGAGTGATAAATTTGCTAAACTGGCTTTTAAATTTTAAGTGAAGATATTAAGTGAAGATAAAAAAAATTAAGTGAAGATTTCAACTGCTTTTTATTAAATGCAGGCATAATATTATCATATATTCTCTATCATTGGATTGGTACCTCAATAGGGTTACTTTTGTGAAATAGCCCAAATACAGTAAATGAAAAATACACATTGAATGCTTTTATAGAATATTGTAAGAATTCAAACGATGATGAAATTATTTGCCCTCCTATTGCCCTCGTGTTCAATGATCAACCCATTTGTTGTTGTCTGTTATAATTGACTTAACCTGATTGACTTTTCTTGAATCATCCACTAATAAAACCAAATTATGCTTTAGCCATAAACGGAAACCGCTTTGCTTCTTACCTATCATGCGCGAAACATCTTCTAGGAATCTGAGTACGTCTTGGACAGCATTCGCAGTACTGACAGCATTGGTTCTGGCTCTCTGGGATGCCTCAGTTATCTGGAGAAATATCAGTAGTAGATTATCTTAAGTAGGATTTCTAACAGAAACAGAAGTTTCTTCAGAGCACTCGTTATAAAAAAGGCAGAGTTGGAAACTTACGCCTTGAGCCATGGAGGCATCCATATCAATTGCTTTTGCCTTTTCTTGCAGTTCTTCCCCCACAAGTTTGACCTCATGCTTCAGAGACATGATCCCACTCTCCAAGACAAGCACACCATCTGCTGTCCGATTTGCTTCAAAGGCTAGCCTTCCTATCTCCTGGAAATTCAAATACAAGGGGAAAAATATAAGAAAATCAACAGGATATTCTGATGGATATTTGGTGGCTTGATATGCAGAAGTAATAAGCAATTGTAAAAATTTTCAAGCAATCCCATAAACCTGAGACACTAACCCCCCAAAATACCAAAAACAATGGTTCCATCAGATCCCTCTTTTATTTTTCAGGTTTACACCCCACATTTATGTAGAAGTCCAAGACTCCATACATAGTGCTCCTACTTCATTTTTTCCTATTAAAGCCCTGGGAGATGGAGATAGACTGAATCAGTTGATCACTCCAGTTCTTTGCCAAATACTTCTATCCCATCTATGGATAAGGTGAAAGCTGCTATAACAATAATGGTAAGCAAATCAAATGAGAGATGGGAAGTCTTTGATGTAAATCTAATTTTGCCAGAATATGTCCAGTGGTCTCAGACAAAGTAATATTTCCCAGTTTCAATTGTCCATCCACAATGTGAGATGATTATTTATATATTTGTTCCATACCTTTTATTATTTTTACAAATATCGGAAGATTGTGAACATATCCAACACATCTTCCTCCTCCTTTCCCCACAGCAAACCTGTGAGGTGAGTTGGGCTAAGAGAGAGTGACTGGCCCAAAGTCACCCAGCTGCCTTTCATGGCTAAGGTGGCATCTGAATTCACAGTCTTCCAGTCTCTTGCCTGGTGTCTTAATCTCTAGACCAGTGATGCCAAACCTTTTTGTTGTCATGTGCCAAAAACCCGCATGTGCATATGCCCACACCCAGAATGCAATGCACATGTGACACCCCCATGACACCCACCCCCTGTACATATGTGTGTAGCCCCCCCAAGCTTCCCCCGCATGCACATGCAATCCCCCTCCATGCCCTGTTTTGGCCCTAGCAGGCCTCCCTGAAGCCTCCTGGGACCAACAATGGGCTGTGGGGGGAGAGCCGCACCCCCATCCCCAGTGCATGAGCACCAACCACCTCCTTGCATGTACATGTGTTTAACGCATGCGCCCTGCCCCTGCGCATGCGTGGCAGAGACTTGAAAATCAGCTGGCTGACAGGAGGTGTGCATGCATGCGCAATGGAGCTGAGCTGGGGTGACAGCTCCCATGCCTGCAGAGAGGGCTCTGCGTGCCACCTGTGGCATGCATGCCATAGGTTCGCCATCACAGCTCTAGATCAAATTGGCTCTCAATTTTTCTGACCTCTAATGGGTTTCTTTTAAGAGTGAATACATGAAAGCATCTGTGACAGATTCTGAATAATCTGAAGTTGTATCCAAATGCTAAGTAAAGAACTTTCTATAGTTGCTGAAGTTTTGAAGGACAGCATGCTAGTCAATCTAAACCTTCAAGGATATAAAGTCAAATGAAAGCAAATCAAATTGTCATCCATCTTCAAGCTCACTAGTTCTTCCATATCCAGATTTCTAACCCTAACACTCTTTTCCACTCCCCTGTACCTGATCAATATTCCCAGCAATCTCCCTTGCTTCGTCAGACATTCTCCTGGCTGACTGTGCTTCATTAACGGCTTTGCCCAGGGTTGCTTCTACACGCCTCAGTTTTTCACGGGCGCTCGCAACTTTGTTGATGATGAATGGTAATCTTTGCATAGCATTCAAGGCTTCTTTTTGCTTGTCACCTACTTGAAAATTAAAATCTATAAACAGAAGGTGGAGAAAATAAAAATAAATTTTAAAAACCCAAATGAACAGAGTAAGTTATCTTATTTGTGTCTCAGCTTTGTTGAATTATCACTTTCTAATACTCTGAGATTAAAAGTTTGGGTAGGCGAAGGAGGAAAATGGTACAAGATATAGAACAAGGTGGACATCATGCAGAGAACTGGATCCAGATGTTGTGATGTTGCAAGTTTAGAATCTGAATATCAAGCACAGGGCTAAACTTTCCCACCCTCTAACTCTGGATATTCATTAATTTGCTTTGTACCCTGAACTGAATTCTCAGGACAATTTGCCAAATGTGATCATTAACAATCAACTCTAAAATTTAATCCAAAAAATCCAGCCCTAAAAATTTGATTAGAAAGCAGACAAAATCCTGCAGGATCCAATCTGGATCAGTCACCAGGACGAGAGAGGTTTAGTCTTCTGAGCTTTCAGACTCGTGCTGGAGGCCATCCCTTGGGAAAACATGAGAGAGAGAATTTCCCTGAGGATGAGCCCAAAGGTTTGGAAGACAAAACCTCTGGTCCCAGCGACCGACCCAGACTGGATCCTGCAACATTGGACATGCATATTTGCCTTCATTCATGAGACAAAATCTTCCCTAAATCTAGAATTTTCAACTACAAGTTTTGCCTCAAATGCTTGCTGTCATAAAAATGTTTTTATTGGTTACTAAAAGATGAAGACAAAAGAGGAACATGTTTTCTTGAGGGGGAGAATTTCCAAATGTTAAACTAAAATCACTGAAAAAGCCTAGATTTTATCCTGATTAGACTAACCTCCAAATGGTTCCCATTTTCAGCCTTTTTTGAAAGTCTTAATATATAGGAAGGATACTAATCCCATCCAACACTTTGAAAACAAAGCAAAAATGGGGAAAACTGAGTAGATGTTCAGAATTACACTTGTAAGAACAAGGAAATTCAGGAAATATGTCATCATAATCATTGATACACAGTACTGTAAGAAACACAAAATAATAATCATGTATATGGTTTAAAAGGAAGTTGAAAATATTCAAGCTACATTGTCCTAGGAAAGAAATGTAAAACCTTGATTTTGAAAATGTGCCAGCAAACTTTAAAAAACCAAGTTGCAATGTCTTCACCCTACATGACTCTTGATTTCTTATGACATCTTCAATGTCTATGGCGATTCTCAATCACCCAGGTCATGATTGTCCCAAAAGTGCTTTTTCATTAGGCAACTGGACTTTGAAGACATATCACTTCTCATCCAAGAAGCTTCTTCATTCAACTGAAGAAGTGAAGAAGCTTCTTGGATGAGAAGTGAAACGTCTTCAAGCAAAAAAAAAAGTCCAGTTGCCTTTGAAAAAGCACCTTTGGGACGATCTTCATGGCTCTAACCAAATTTCTCTATCTATACAATTATGTTATCTTTCCCTTACATACACACACACCAAACTTTTTAAAAGAATCCAAGAACTTATTGAAATAAACATCACATTAAAGAATGTAAAGAATTGAGCAGCTCTTTTCTTGAGAGCTGTGGATTCACATCACATTCATGTGATGTGAATCCATTTCTTGTTAAGTTTTTACATGATCATCGTAGCTATTTCTAGCCTGTCCTTCAATGAAGTTCTCACCCATTATTACATACAATACAATACAATACAATACAATACAATACAATACAATACAATAGTACAGTTGGAAGGGACCTTGGAGGTCTTCTAGTCCAACCCCCTGCCTAGGCAGGAAACCCTATACCGTTTCAGACAAATAGCTATCCAACATCTTCTTAAAGACTTCCAGTGTTGGGGCATTCACAACTTCTGGAGGCAAGCTGTTCCACTGATTAATTGTTCTCACTGTCAGGAAATTTCTCCTCAGTTCTAAGTTGCTTCTCTCCTTGATTAGTTTCCACCCATTGCTTCTTGTTCTGTCCTCAGGTGCCTTGGAGAATAGTTTGACTCCCTCTTCTTTGTGGCAACCTCTGAGATATTGGAACACTGCTATCATGTCTCCCCTAGTCCTTCTTTCTCTTAAGCTAAACATAACCAGTTCCTGCAACCGTTCTTCATATGTTTTAGTCTCCAGTCCCCTAATCATCTTTGTTGCTCTTCTCTGCACTCTTTCTAGAGTCTTCACATCTTTTTTACATCGTGGTGACCAGAACTGAATGCAGTATTAAATAAAATTGATTCCAAAAAGCAAGCAATAAAATTGATTCCCAAAAGGTCCTTTGGAGTATGTAAAACTCTACATACAGTGTATAACCTCTGCAGTTTACACCAGCTTTGTCATCCCACCAGATCATCTAGCAGATGCAGAGATGAAATACCTCCCAAGGCCCATCAGAGACTTGCCGTTTGTTTAAACCCATGTGAAACTCACCCCTCAGTTTCTTCAAGATATTCTCAACATCGTTGAAAGCAGAATCACCAGCATTCACTGCCTGCTGGGCTTTTTGCTTGGCAAGGTTGACACGAGACAACAACTGAACTGATGACTGTAAGCAGAAAGGAAGACAAGCATGAAAATGCACAGGCTGAAAATCCAGCTCTACACCTGTGCTGTGTACAGTAATAAAGGGTTTGCCTACTAGGGACCTTTCACCTAAGACTCAGAAGGTCAACAGTTATTTACAGACCAGGTTCAGACTTCTAGTATACTTCAGGGGATGTTTCTATGCCTTCTAGTTGGGATTCATAAAAGTGACATAAACTTAGTCAATATTTTTTTAAATATTCATATAGAAATAAAGAACAAACCATAAACATGCCATAATGTCATAAAGATCCATGATTGAAATTTTGATTGAAAGTTCTCTGCTAAAGAGTAAATACTTTATGGACCCCAAAACCTACAATTTTATATTTATGTTGATTACTGACCTGTCTGTCATTTTGTCCTTTTTCCAATAACAGTTTGATCTCTTCCTCCCACTTCCCTAAGTTGCTTTTCAACTGCTTGTACTCTGCCATGTAGGTTTCTATGAAGCCAGATAAAGAATCCATTTTCTGCTGGAGCTGTCTGGACTCCTCCTAAAACACCAGAGGAGAAAGTGAGGGAAAGGGGTTAACCCAAAGAGGGCAAGCTCTGAAATTGATTGGATTTAACCCAAAAAGTAATTATTAGTTTGGCTTTTGTACTTCTGAAACCTGCAAGGTTGGTTATTCTCTTCCCAATGTCCACTACTCCCAGGGAAGTCCTGGTTTCTCAGCTCTCCTCACACACCATGTCCTTAGGCCACTGACCTTGGCAATAAACCTCTTTTTAAAACTCCAGCTCTTCAGCAACACTTATCCAATCATTGTATCTCAGTTGCACAAATCTGGTTGACCACTAGATGACAGCCAAAGGTTACACAAAACCCCCCTAACTCTTTGCTGCCAGTGAACGGTCGAAAGATGATACAGTCAAGGTTCAGTCAGTAGATAGTACAAATAGAAAGAAATAAGAAAAAATATAGAGAGTAACTGAAGTGCTAACTGAAAGAGTAGTGAAACAATAGTTGACAATGTTGGGCAGATAGACAATATTAGGCAGTGTCAGTTGTGCAAGGTAGACCAAACAGAAATAAATGGCAGATGAACTAATTCTACTTTATTGTAAAATTACATTGACAGAATCTTGCAAATCTGAAAATACATTTCTTCCTCGGTCACCTTTACAGCCCAAGAAACTTGGGAGGATCTCTTCTGAGCCACTGGTCCTGTCCACATTCCTACTGAGGGTTAGGTTGCCTTTTATCTGCCTATTCCCTTGATTATATCACTTTGTCCTGTCTCCCATGATCATTACAGGATAACAAAGTTGGAAGAGACTTTGGAGATCTTCTAGTCCAACTCACCCACCCACCTACTCAGTCAGGAAATCCTATACCATTTCAGACAAATGGTTGTCCAATCTCTTTTTAAAAACATCCAGTGTTGGAGCACCACAACTTCTGAAAGCAAGATGTTCCACTGATTACAGAGAGCATAGATATTATAACCAAGGAGACAACTTATCATGGCCCTTGGGATGTCATGGATTAAGTTGCCTAGAAAGCAGCACTGCACGGACCCATCTCTGGGTGGGTGGTAAAGTCACATTGTGGGCAGCATGGGGTCCTATCAGAAGAACACAGAACACAGCAAAGCCATCCTTGTGGATACAGCCAAAGTTTCTCTCTCCCTTTGCCGGAATATCCCTTGTTGAAGAAATAAATGCAGGAAGCAAAACAAAGACATTACTGGAAATCTCTTGGAAGAATTACAATCGATCACAAACACAAGCCTTACCTGAAAAAACTTATTGTCAGTCTTCGTTAAACGAGTCAGGGAGCCAAGCTGCTGCTGACTATCCTTGTAGACCCTTTCAGCGTTAGATGCAGCTTGGCTAGCATCAGCCTCCAGTTCCTTTGTCAGCAGCTTCAGCTCATCGTATCTAGAGATCAGAGTAAAACTTTTGAGCCTAAAGAGGAGGAAGTCTCTCTTCCCCACCACCTAATCCTTCATCCTGATTTATCCCATCTTGGCTTAACTCATATGTATTTCGGAGAATGCAAATTCAGAGTAGAGAAACCTGCTCTACGTTTGGTTACTTTACATACTACTGGTTTTCTTTTTGCTAAGAATCCAGGTCAGGAGATGAATCCCATGATCCTTCTGAAGTTATTTCACGAGGTGATGTCCCCAGCATTGTCCTGTGTCCCGTCCCCCCCGCGGCCCCAGGAATAGAAGAAGAAATGTGCCAATATCATTTTGCTGCATTTGATTAATGTTAGATACTCCCCCCTCTAGTTGTTGCAAGGACAATAGTAGTTTCCAGTCAGGTCCTCTCTTTTCAGGCAGGAACAGAGAGAGACCTGATTGGCTGAAGCGCTGGCCAGCTCCCCTTTAAAAAGGGAGCTGCCAGACGTCTCACTCAGTGAATGCCTGTACTTGACCAAATAAAGAGCTGTTGTTATCTTAGCCCAGCGGTTCTCAAATAGTGGGGCGCGCCCCCCTGGGGGGGCACGAGGCTCCGTAAAGGGGGGCGCGAAGGCTCCCTTTCCATCTGGGTGCAACGGCGGCGAAGGCGTGGGCGAGGCATAATATATCCCGCCTGGAAGTGGCAGCACTTCGGACTGTGGATTTTCATTGGAGCCGCGGGCTGGAGCTGTGCAAGAAGCCTGCTCGGGCGGGGGTGGGAGGGAGGGAAGCATGGGACCGCCCGTCTTCGCCACCGCGTAGCTCGCCTCCCTGCCAGCAGCTCCACCGCCAGCATTCCGTCTGGAAGCGGAAGCGCAACAGCCGCTGTTGGGGAAGGGACAAAGGGGCGGCGGTCGCCCGATCTTGCCACCGCCACCCCTTCGCCCCTGGTAATGGCGACTGTTGTGCTGCTGCTTCCAGACGGAAGCTGCTGGCAGGGAGGGAGGGAAGAAGGGGAGGAGGGAGTAAGGATAGACAAGCAAGAGGGAAAGAGGAAAGAAAGCAGGAGGGCAGAAGGGAGGTGGAAGGAAGGAAAGAAAAGCAGACACGCCGGAGGGAAAGAGGAAAGAAGGCAAGCAGGCAGGAAGGAGGCAGAAGGAAGGAGGGAAGAATGGAACTGGAAGGGAGGCAGGGAAGGAGGGAGGGAGAAAGGAAGGATAGGAGGAGAGGGAAAGAGGAAAGAAGGCAGCCAGGCAGAAGGGAGGGAGGTGCAAGGAAGGAAGAAAGCATAGATAAGCAGGAGGGAAAGAAGGCAGGCAGGCAGGGGGAAAGAGGAAGGAGGGAACTGGAAGGGAGGCAGGAAGGAAGGGAAGGAGGAAGGGACGGTGGAAGGAAGGATAGACAAGTAAGAGGGAAAGAGGAAAGAAAGCATGTGACTACGGTGGGAGACGAGGAAAGACCGGTGTGCTATGTTATGCAGAGGTGTACTTATAACAATTTTATAGACAAATGATACTATTTACAGTCGCGCAGGGGGAGCGCGAAATGTTTTCTTCTTCCTAGGGGGGGCATGACAGAAAATAATTGAGAAGCACTGCCCTAGCCTTTTGTGCCTTTCATTACCCAATCTAACAATTAATTATGTGCTTTTTTTACTCATATGACAACATACTCCAAGATGATCTATCTATTTGTGTTGGAATTGATCCTCTTTTCCTCTTTTTTTTTTCTCACATAGCATTGACCTCCAGAAGCATGAGAAGAAAGATAGAGGTAAGGCCTTTGGAAAGGTTGGGAAACAAGAGTAACTAAGTCTCTTTTTCATAACCATTCATTATATTCATCCCAGCATATATAAAGAAATAGTAATAAATTCAATATTGGATTTCTGAGCTTCGCCTTCTAATCATTCAAAATAACTGCTAAAGAGCCATATGGGTAATTCATATTCATATCATTTTCAATAAAAATCAGATTCCACCATTCTATTGTATTCCCTCGGCAATCAAAAAATGGAACCCCTACACAGTGCTATTTATAAAGGAACAGAAATAGTCTTCAACACTGCATTAACAGTGTCCTATTAGCCACTACCCCAAAATTAAGTTTACCGCTCTTGAGATAGTTAAAAGTCATCACATTTCAAGAAAGAAAAGTCCAGTTCTGGACAAGGTACATAAAAGAGCACCACAATTACCATTTTTGGTAGGAGTTGGAGTGCAAAGTCTCCTATTAGGACATTTACATTTTAAGGATTCTTCAATTTAGCCAAAGTTTAACAAGGATTAATAGAAGGAAATAGATAAATAAAAGTAATGATAAGCCTCTCTTTAAAAAAAACTACAAGCCAGGAATATCTAATGTGAGGTATTTGGAAGAGAGAGGAAAAAAAGAAAAAAAAGTTTATAATAGCTAAACTTTTGAGCTTACAGTCTGAAGAGGTTGCTACTTTGGGTTGTTTTAAAATATATGTGTATATATAGCAGTATTAGAAATTGTTTGCTTTTTGAGAAGCATCAGTGGAAGGATGCTATTCAACCCATGTGGTTTTCTATGGCAACTGATCAAGCCATTGTGGAAATGGTTGAGCCACCAAGGCTCCAAATGATCCGGGGTCTTTGGAAGTTCTGCAGTACAGCAATATCAGAGACACCAATATGGTTTTGCTTGGCTTTAATGGAAAATTTAACAAGCCTGGATCATGCCTAGAACCCGTTCTCAAAAACATGTCTTCAGTCAGACTTTTTCCTTGTTTAGAGTGGCATCCTCTAAGATTTAGGTCCTCTAATTCCAAATGGAGACACAAGCAGAGTTTACTACATTGTTTTAATTCTTGTCACTACCTTCATACTCAAAAAAGGAGGAGGAGAAACTGGGCTCAGGAACTATAAGAGAGACCAATGCTTTGAAAACATATACCAGTTTCTGATATTGGACTAATCTTGGCTTCTGTGGGAGGAATTCCTCAGAGAGGATGATCTCTGTCTCACTTTGCAATAACAACATTACCAGTCTATAGCCCCCATAAATGTGGTTTGCTTTTAACAATCACATTAAGATTTTGACCTGATATGGTGAGATCTAGAGAAAAAGTAGATGATGACTGTCAAATGTGGAAATCAGGAAACCCAGGCAGTTCAAATGAATATAAGGATTTATTTAAGCTCTCTACAAGAGTCTGAGCTATTAATGACCAAGCAAATTGGCGGTAGGTAAGAGTTAATGGAATTCAAGGTAAGCTGGAATTAGATCTCCGATGGGCACGAAGGGACTTGAGACTGATGACACATTTTGATCCCTTCCTCAGGCTTAGCCTGGTTATCTCCTACAGTAACCCCACACAAAGCCCACCAACTCACTTTTTCTGGAGCCTTTGCACAGATGTTGTCCCAACACCTTCTCCACTTGAAAAGGCCTGGAGCAATGCCAGTGCTTCTTGGGAGGCATCTTCTGCTGCCCTAGCTGCTTCCTCAATGGTATCTGCCAGCTGCAGGTGACTGAAAAAGAAATAAACAAGGTGGTGAGAGAGTGAAGTTTATCCACAGGCAGCTATCATCCTTCACTCTTCCCCAAAGAATATGGGAGAATCATATTGGCAAAAACACAAAGCAATTCACCATCGTCACTGGATATTTTAAAAAACTTCTTAATCAACAGCTTCAAGATTTTACAGTGGACTTCTTAACAAGTTGTTTGGTTGACACTTTTAAAATGAGTCAATGAAACAGAAACAATGTTTGTCAATCTGAGGCAGATTCACCTGTTTGCTAACTTCATGGCTTCATTGGCTAGGATTAAGAACCTGTTCGAACTACTTCCAGTGGCATCTGAAGATGGAACAATCTGAGGAAGGGAAAAAGTAATATTAAGTTGTGATTCCATCATCGCCCATATCTCTTGAACACAAACATGGAACAGAAGACCTATACTTGGCAATATTTTTCCAAGAGAAACAAACATTGTTTCTTTAGCTGCAGTCCCAGATACTGAGTAGCAGTCTTCAATGGCATAAATTCCACAAGGATTAAAACATTCCTCAAAATTGCAGGTTTTGTAAGATCTCTTACATTTTTCTACAAATATATTACTCCACGGCGGTGCCCTTAAGCTCAAATGTGTCTATAAATCTCTGCCTTGATGCTTCCAGCCTCCAAGTCCAAAGCAAAGGAGATTTTATGGTGTAATGAGAGTGGGAATGGGGAAAGTTTTTCATTTTATTTGTTAATTTTAATGCTGCCCATTTCACTATCCAAAATTATTTGGGGCAGGTTCTTCGAAGAACAGGTGTCCCCCAACCCCCATGGTCCGTGCCATGAAACCTGGCCACGCAAACAAGCAAAACCCCATCAACAGGATGCAGGCAGCACATGAAACCATGACTCCTCTGGTCCATGGAAAAACCTCTCTCCATAGAACTGGTCCCTGGTGCCCAAAACGTTGGAGGCTGCTGTCCTAGAAGCTTCCTGTATTTGTTGCCACCCTAAAATTCTTACAGAAATGCTTACCCTTAAAGTGTATGTGTGTGGGAGGGGGGAGAAGCTCCATCAAAATACATCCATTTTCCCACTGGGTTTTGGCAACATATTCTTAAAGTGCTAAAGACTTCATGAAAACTGTTGGTCATAATTATCCATCCATGATTTACAATATGTTCACTCTTTCTAAATCTCATGTATGACAACTGGCCAAAAAAAAAATTGAACAAGGGAAGATACTTGCCACGCCTTCTATCTTTGCTTTGCTCTGATCCAAATCCAGGTAGGCTTTCTCAATCAGCCTCTGGACATCTTGTACCTGATTCTGGTACTGACTGCGCAGAGAGTTCACACTGCTGGCTATTTCATTGATCTCATCCAGATGACTCCGATAAGTGAATTCTTGTGACTTCATCTTAGAAAATCGGTTTCCCAAAGCTCTGCCAGTAGCTAATGCATAAGAAAAGGACAAGAAACGACAACAAGAATCAATATAAATCATATTGACATAAAAATATGTATATGGCTAGAGTGAAGCCCACTTAGCAAGCAGATAGATTTCATATGATTTCTGAAAAATTGCACTTAGAAAGTTCATTTTTGCCACAAGTTCTCACGGTGACAGTCAGGAAAAGAGATAGCTGCCTACTCTTCATCACTATCAGAGATAAAGTGGACAGGCCATTTTAAATGCGGTTTAACATATTTTACCCCCTAACTTCACATTGCCCTGTGTGCAGAGACTGTAGTTCCCACGTTGCTTGTTTAAATTAGCTAGATAAGGATTGTTATTGGAATCACAGCAGATAAGAAGAATGGCATAATGCTTTCCTGTTTATCCATGTTCCAGCCAAACATATCTCATCATCTGATACTAATAGGAATATTTGCATTAAAAAGCAGTTTGTATTAATTCATTTGTATTAAAACAATAGCGATGGCTAAATGTTGCACATTACATACAAGATATGTTTGGCTTTCATTTAAATAATTCCTTGATGATACAAGATTGGAAACAGTCATCCACAATAATAGGAACACATTTATCAATTTTTGGAATATTTCTTCAATGTCATCACTGCTTTTAAAATAAACCAGTTTCAGAAAAATCTGGAAAATTGGGATCCATAAAATGTTTTTTCCCCTCAATAAAGCTGCATGCTCACATTTCATTAGCTTTTAAAATAAACTATTTTGTTTATTTGTGCCTTACTGTGGCCATGACTAAGCCACGATTAAAAGCTGTCTAAACTACTGATTCCAATAGAATATGAAACATCTTTAAAGCATTCCCAATTAAACAAAAAAAAAAACCAGAATGAAATGGGGATTAACTTTGGCTGGATTGTACTTTCTGCAATGAATTGGAGAATCCTGAGTTTCCTTAAAGTTTTTTTAACGGTTCAGTACATATTTAAAGAATTAGAAAATTCCATGTTGAGGAATGTAGAAAAGCAGTGGAAAGAGCCCCAATTCTCAGGGGACTAAAAGAGATTCAGTATGGCTGGATTTTTTCCCCCCTGTAGGATAAAATTCCATGTGGTTCTCTGTTGAAGATGGGCAGTTTATGCCACACATGGGAGCTGAAGCCTGACAGAGAAAGAAAGCAGATCTTTCTCTAGTTGGTGAAGATCATTTATCTCTCTTTGTGAGAATGTTAAAGGTAAAGGTTCCCCTCGCATAAATGTGTTAGCCATTCCCGACTCTAGGGGGTGGTTACTCATCTCCGTTTCAAAGCCAAAGAGCCAGCGCTGTCCAAAGACGTCTCCGTGGTCATGTGGGCAGCATGACTAAACACCAAAAGCACACGGAACATTATTACTTTCCCACCAAAGGTGGTTCCTATTTTTCTACTTGCATTTTTATGTCCTTTCGAACTGCTAGGTTGGCAGAAGCGGGGACAAGTAACGGGAGCTCACTCTGTTATGCAGCGCTAGGGATTCGAACCACCGAACTGCCAACCTTTCTGATCAACAAGCTCAGCCACTGAGCCACTGCGTCAAATATAACAAATGTTAATTTGGTATATTTCAACAGAAAAACTAAATGCATTATTATTATTATTATTATTATTATTATTATTATTATTATTATTATTATTATTATTATTATTATTATTATTATTATTATTAATAATAATAATAATAATACAGTATATAATTTGTATGAATCAACTGTGATCTTTTTTCTGTAACATCTGTTCTCTCTACAGACCACAATTTGGGAAGACATGAGTTACCTTGTAAAATTTCTGTGTCTCTCAAAATCCTCTGGAGCAGCTCCTCTGCTTCCCTCATTTTCCTTTCCAGCTCAATGTAGTCTGCTGGCTGTCCACTTGTCTGAATTTGAGAAGTGAGTATCTCAAGTGCCTGCAGCTGCTGGAGGTATTGATCTATCTGGAAGCAAAGCATACCCTCTCTGTTAGCAGGCTAAAGTGAATTTTAAAACATGACTAAAAGACACCCAGAAAATAATATTCAGAACTTGATTAGTGACTCTGGGACCTTTAAGGAACCACAGAAATGAGGCTCAAAGGAATCAAATCTCACATATGTATAACTTTTACTTCAGTTACTGATTGTGGTTGCCTATTCATTGCACTGGTACTCAATTCTAAAATGCAATTATTGGGATGTACCTCATTTCTGCAGGGCCAAAAATAGTTGATTAACCTAAAATTGACTTATTGTGTGCCATTCATTTATTACTGATTAATCTGGTTACAATCTGGATTGGAAAAACACTAGATATTTTTAAATCTTTAAATCTTTTAATTTTTAAAAACCCAACAGCAGGCGTTTATTAGTAGAGCATTGCACCAATTATTCTACACAGGATCAAGTGCCTCTTCCGATATGCCTATTGAACATGGATGTCTTAGGAAAAAAATAGGGGTTTCCACCCCAGTCCCTCCTTCTGAATGGAATGCTGGTTTTGCTCATAATTACAAAGTGGCCCTGGCTAACTTTGTTACAGATTCTAACAGTACTTCAGGTGTCCTATTTCCAAAGAATGAAGGGCAAGGGAGGGGAAAATATTTTCACACCATCAACTGATATAAAGATGGTACCCAAGTACCAAGAAGAGAAGCCTACCTGTGTCTTCACTTCATGGTAACAGATTGGACAACGGGTGTGTTCACAGCTAGGCCCTTCAAATCCTGGCTTACAAATGCAGCTACCATCACTACGACACTGTAGGGGCTCAGAACCGACTGAATTGCAGTTACAAGCTACAAAGGTTTGGGAAAAAAGCAGAATATTTAGAGGTGGCTTGATCAGAATACGTAAACTGGAAAAGCATTTTCTCTTTTCTCTAAGGCGCCAACCTAAACATTTTGTAATTACAACACTCAGATCATCCATCCATCCATCATCCATCCACAAAGCCACCCATCTCACTTTTATCTGGCTCTATTAATAAAATAAACAAAACAAAATAAACAAAATATGCAATACAAAAAATAAAAAACATAACACATACCAACTGGGCATTATCCAGTCAATCATTCACACAGTCAAGAGATGGGCTGTATCCAATGGCCAGGGCAGACCCGTCTGGGGCCCAAAGCCAAGTTTTCAAGTATTAGATAGGCACAAACGCGAGCGGAGACCGTGAGCCAATTAAACTGTCTTTATTGAACACAAACAGCTGTGACAGCAATACAGGAGAGAACGCCGGCTGGGCTTGTCTGACAGCTATTTATATGGAGCTGTCAGACAAGCCAGCCTATCTGTACAATGGATTTTGCCCGCGCTCAGCCAGGTCGCGTCTTATCCAATCAGACGCGCCCTGGCTATTGCTATTGCAGACGCCGGCCGCCGGAGGGAAACTCCTGACGTCATCTGCCAGGATACAACATCAAGGTCTTACAAAAGGCAACAGGATGGGGTCCAGGATTGGGCCACTATGGATTCTCCCAGGTTTGGGTAAACCCGTAGCTAACGTTATGGCCAGAGAACCTCCAAATCCCACCCCTGGCTGACCCTGCCCACCATGCCCCGCCACTGCAACCCCACCCCACCCCTCCCAGGAGTCTCCATACGGCCCATTTTGGATGCGGGGTAAGTGCAGGGCCCACGCAGAGACTCAGGGAGGGGGAGAAACAGGGCTCCCAGAAAGCCTCCAGAGCCTGGGGGAGGCAGTTTTTGCCCTTCCAGAGGCTTGAGGAAAGCATCCAGAGCCTGGGGAAAGTGAAACCCCACCCCACCCCACCATGGTGCAGGAAGCCGACTAGGCCATGCCCATTGTGGCCATGCGCACCCAGCAACCAAGCAGGGAACCTGTGGCTGAAATTTTTGAAGCCCACCCCTGATTTCTGGGGTGATGATATTCTAGAGCATTTCTGGGGTGATGATATTCTAGAGCAAGGGTGTCAAATTCAATTTCATTGAGGGACGCATCAAGGTTGTGTTTGACCTCAGGGGGCTGAGATGGGCGTTGCTTGGATGGGCATTTCCAGCTCAATGTCACTTGTGTCAGGGGCGCCTGCGGTGTCTTGAGTGCTCTGCCAGCGAAAACAGGCTCCTGAGCTCCATTTTCACCTGCGACGGCCTCCTGCAACCCTCTGTCAGCAAAAACGGAGCTCGAGAGGGCCCTCCTGAGCTTCGTTTTTGCTTGTAGAGGCAACTACAGGCTGGTCCTTCTGTTTCCAGGGCAACCCCGTGGGCCATATCTAAGCACCCCATGGGCCGGATCCAGCTCTCGGGCCTTGAGTTTGACTGTTCTAGAGGCTGGGTGCCATGACAGAAAAAGTTCCCCTTCTGGGCCCTGCTGTCTGATACTCCTTAGGTGACAATACCCAAGACATGATTATGATTATGATAGAGACAATTGGGGAGAGATTTGCATTCACTACAGTCAGCAGCTGGGAATTTTGGTAGCTTCAGACCCAGTTCATCTAGAGGTCAGCAGTTTACGAAAAGCTGAACTAATACAAGCACATTATCTTTGATGAATAATACAATGAATAGTATTTGTGATTTTTTTTGTTCTTCTATACTGTAAGCATTCCGATTTTTGCTCTAATATCTTGAAACTAAAAAATGAATGGCTATCCCTACCAGTGGTTTCATTTCAAACACTTTGATTCACCTATCTACTCAGTAATAATGGTATCTGTCTTAGAAGCTAAATGAAAGTTCTGCAGGTGAGACAAATGAAAATCAACTGGATTTCATAATGCATAATTTGAAGTGGACTGTGATCTGTGCTGCTCTGTTGTAATTATTCTGGTCTGGATACTAATGCATAATGTTTATACTTTATAATGGTCTTCCCAAATGGCATGTGATGTTGTAAAGTGGATAGAATATCCTCTCTCACCCCGAATTTCTTTTCTAATCCATCAGTGAGATTTAACATTTTAATTTTAAAAAAATCCTCTCCATTTGCTGAATGCAGATCTTTAGAATTGAATAAATTGGTTTGATCATACTTACAATTGTTTGCTATGGGAAAGATGAATAAATGTCAAATTACGAAAGCCAAAATTTAAAAAAAAACCAAGGGTAAATGATAGATGGATAATTCTCTTTAGTTTTGGCTTGCCATTTATCTATAACAGATGGCAGTAGTAAACCTGCCTCGGTTTATCTCAAAAAATTAAGCAGGGATGAGCTAATTTGATCTTGGATGGAAGCTAACCAAGAAATGCTAGGGAGACCAAAAACATCTCAGAAGTTAATGACAAGCATCATGAGCAGGAGAAAGAACCTTTAAGAAAATGTCATAAACGTGACCCTCCCTATGTTTTTTTTAAAATGATAAAGGCAGGTAGGGGAAAGGTGCATTCAGATTTGCAGAACCCATCCTGTACAGGTAAAATAATTAGATTTTTCTTAAATTGGGGGGAAAAAGGATAAAAGAAGCAGCTATCTCTAATAATGCATGTTGGCATGAGCTATATTATTCTAGCTTGGTAAATCAATACTGCTGATAAAAAGCTCAAGACTAAATGAGAATTATTGTTCTATTATTTGTGAATGCCCAAAAGCCAACTGAATGGGGATAAGTCACACATTAACTAATGCTCTTCAGTCTTTAGATACTTTCTCAGGATTGTGCCAAACCAGAGAAATAAAATATACATAGTATGGAGCACCATATGATGATATGTCAGACCAGCAAGCTATATTAGTGCATATTTACCTTTCTCATTAATAGCTCCCATGTCCACCTATGCATGGGAATAATTAACTCTAAGAGACAGAATTGCCTCTCCAATCCATGAACTTCTGACTACAGGGGCAGTAACCTAATTTATAACTCTCCTGCAAAAATTACACAAGTAGCCCAACCATTATTGGCTAAAACCAATGGGCAAGCATCTTGTGTTGGAAACAATTTATACTTAGCCTTTTAGTTTTTCCTTGATTGCCCTTGTAGTGGCTTACCCTCATAATTCAGATAAAGCTCTCTGGTTATATTGACTTTGAAATCAATCTTCATTTGTGCAAGATAATGGTGTACCTTGGCATTTCTCTGCTGGGTTTGTAGATAAAGGTTGTCCAAAGAATCCATCCTTGCACTTGCATTCCCCTGTCAAGTGGTCACAAGTCCCTGAAGCATTTGGGTCAACAGTGTTACATCGACATGGTTGGCAGGGTCGTACAGGTCCACTCTCACCCAAGGGGTTGCCAAAAAAACCATTGGTGCAAAACTCACAGCGAGAACCTAGAAAGAAAAAGAACAGTGAAAAGCAAGCAGAGGACATCCTGAGCCAATCACCTAGGAACTCCCCCTGAATTCTACCTGGAACACAGAGCTAAATTAGCATCCACATTCTCTAATCGGTGGGATTCTGTATGCACACAAATGGCTCACAAACTTGTAATTCAGTTTGTACAATATGTTTGAATTATCCCTGAATTCTTTCTTTTAATATGTGTTATCCAGGGGTATAATCCACACATAAAATACAAAAAATATCTGCAGTTTCCGCACTTTTGGCTACAAGAATATGTACATGGGTGCTTAGAAAAAATTATTTGGGTGATGGAATATATTTTTAAAAAACTGGAGGTTTTATAATAATTGTAATATTTATATATTTAATAATAAAAATATTGTTTTATAATAATTTCAGGAAGAGAAACTTTTTACTGCCAAAATTAATGGAGAAAGTAGTGGTGCTTAGAACTTTACTATCTGCTGTTTATCTGCTGTACTTTCTCTGCTAGTATTTATGATATGCACTTGCAAGAGTAATTCTTCTTGCCTTCAATACCTCAAAAAGTCCTTGCCTGTTTCAGTTTAACCTGATTAAACCAAAACAATAGAGTTACATGAAGAAAGCCTGAAACAATGCATCACAACAATAAAATATCAGTACCATAGTGAAGTAAAATATTTACGGTAAAGACATATTTCTAAAATCACGCATCATAGCAACGCCCTCTTATTTTTCTTGATGATTCTTTTAACTTATTGTTTTCCGTCAATTTTTTGGCCAACCATAAATTGTTTACAAGGACTTGTAGCACTTGAATGGGGTATTCAATTACTAGTATGTGAACTACAGATGTAGTACAGTATAGCTTTAGCCTAGTACCTTTCTTTGCTAACTCAGGCTACAATTGGGTTTTCTGAGATAGGAAGAAATCTCCAGGATATTTGTACTGTATTTGACCAGAAACACTCATGTTTCTCTTTGAGTCATACAATCCCTTCTTTCAAATTTGTCCTATGTTTCTGGTTTATCACTCCAGGCTATAGGTTGGGATTTATAAGATGGAATGCTCTTCCATACAAAATAATTGCTTAATAGATAAATAAACATTAGGGTGAAAAGTTCTTTCCTAGATTATTCCATTATACCACTCTGATTGTCCAAGAAATAATTTAAATGGAGGCTGTATTTAATCCTAAATATTAACTTCTACTTGGAAGTGATTCAGCCCAAGCAGAGACCCATGTTTCAGTGATTGTTGATCTATAGTCATTCAGCAAAAAGCAGATTTGGAAACCATGATGATTCCACAGTAACTTGTGCATAGAAAAGAGGCAGAGCTTGTATCACAATGACACAATGCTTCAGCACCAATCTTACACCCCTTAGGTCCCTCCCCTATACAGTTCTCTGGCTACTACTGAGTTTCTAGAAAGCAGCACAGGGAGAATGCATTTGAAAGGGAGACAGTGGAAATAGAGGAAGGTTACAACAATGGTTTATTCCCCCTTCCCAATCCCAACCAATGTTTAATTCCCAAATGCTGCAAGGATTATTAAAGAGAAAGGCATATTCCTCTGCTTCTATCACATATTCTTTCTGCAGATGAGCAGAGAGTGGCATCCCCAAACATGTCTCTGGATGCCTTATGGTCTTGCCACATATCATCCTCCCACTCCTTGCCTAGACTCCTGCCATTCCCTTGCAGAAAGCAAGTTGGCTTGGGAAAAACAAAAGAGGATTATCAGACATCAAAATATGAATCCTACCACTGGTTCCTGGAGGACATCTGTTACAAACAATTTCCTGTGTGCCCGGCAGGACTGAGCAACCATAGCCACTTTGGCATGGGCATGGATGGCAGTTCTTTGAGTCCCAAGGAAGGCTGTAAAACCCATTTGGGCAAGCAGAACTTATATGGTCCAGGGTTTCATCTCCAGCATAACACTCTCCTGAGCAAAGATGGAAAGAGAAAAGACAGAGGATTGGGTTGAATGGAGCCTTGTATCAAAACCCATTGGCTTGTTTTCTTTTAATGGAGAAACGTTGGCAACAGATGAGACAAAAAGAAAAATTTTGAAGGAAGAAACCATTTAATATAGAACAGATCTTGATATATCTAAGCTGGCATGTGCAAACAGATATTAAAGCAGCTTTTTCTGAAGAAGATAAATAGTCTTTTGAAGAGCAACTTCCATCTTGTGTGGCTAGAATACTATCATTAATTTCCCAAGTGGTAGTTTATTATAGGTGTCAGGCACGCCCACAATAAGTGATATAGAAGATCTATTCATTAATTGAATCACAGCTTTTCAATCCAGAAAAAAATGTGGGATCTAAAACTCAGCAATGAGCTGTTGCCTGCTGAAAGATGATAGAAGATCCCCTTCCTGATCAAGGATTCTATGGAAAATAATTGCTTTTCATCAACTGATAAAGTATCAGGAAATTCTTAGAAAAGGGGGGGAAAGGAACAACTGAGACAATCCAAAATGAAACCGCTTGACCTCCAAGGAACTGCATATTAGGTAGCTTATTTTGTGTAGGAATTGTACTTTTATATAATTTAAAATAACATTATAATTCCACATGTACAATATAATGGTACAGAACACTACTAAGTAATCTTGTTTTAAATTTGGGGATAAGAATGACAGCGACAAGTCATGACAATGACAAGAATCTTAGCTGTCAACAAGATTTAAAACTTTATAGCAGCTTTCTTCTCATTACTGCTGCAGTGTTTCTGGTTTTTGGCAAGACAAGAGGACAAAAACCAATGGAAAAAACAAGTGAAAACTAAACACCATGTGCATTTCAAACGATCTTCCTTCAGACCTTTTTGAGAGTCCATTTACTGAACATTTGACCCAGAAACTCTCATAGTTTTTGCAGAGTTTCTTCACAGCCATGGAGGTTGAGCACCTTAATGAGTGTGATTCTATCTCTATTTTATCTAAAATAGTGGGCATATAATATGGAATATATGTCTTCATGCCTGGCCGTCCTTCACAGAGAAAGAATTTCTTGGTCATTATATAGATTGACCCCACAGTGATTTTAACATTCTTGCCCTTTCAAATAAAATCAAATAGACAAAAACAAAAATCACCCTGACAGAACCTTAGACTGTGAATTTGCTTACCTGTTTCTGTATCACAAGTTCCTCCTCCCTTGCACTGACACCGAACACATTGCCTGAAAGCCCCAAAGTTACGTGAATTCTCTCTCTTGTACCCTGGAGCACACTTCTCACAGAATTGCCCTTGGTATCCAGTTGGACATACACATTGCTCCACCCAGGGGGCTGGAGAGCTGGTGCTTGGCTGTGCCGAAACCAGAATGACGTTACTGAGGTACCCTGGGACTAAAGGAATAGAAAATGATTCTAGGAAATATTCCAGAGGAGAAATCGTGACAAAATTAGGCAATAGCATCTGGATCATGTCTTAACAGAAAATAGAATATGTGTAGGGGTGTCAGAGATCTATTTCCAGATGTCTTCTACAGGTCCTCTTTCAATATTTGTTCTCCACTATTTCTGCATTAATCTTTACTAACAAAAAATAAAATTTGAGAGAAAACTAGATACACATAAAGGATTAACCTTCCCCAAGCACATCTTGTCCAAACTGATGTTTCCAGATGTGCTGGACTTCACTTCTCATAACTTCTTGGCAGCATGGTCTTTGACTGTTCAATTAAATGGGAGAAACCTACTCTATCCATAAGGAAAATTCTTTGTGTGATGCAGAAGTTCTGTGCTAAAAACACAAAGCAACTCTGGGAAATTTTCTGTGAGTATAAAAATGACTAAAATCATAGCTTTACTTGGCTGACATTAATTACTTTTAAAATGGTTTATTGCTTTGTGTTCTTTAAAATGTTTTCATTGCTTTGTGTTCTTTAAAATGTTTTTATTGCTTTGTGTTCAAATAATAAAATAGGACAGAAATGTTCAAATAAGTAATCAAATGAGATATGACTTTTATGCCCAGTTGCTAATCCCGACTCACCAGCTCCATGAGTGGCTCTGATCCGAATTGATGACAAATTCCCAATTAACTGATGATACTCAATGTTACTAAGCCTGGGGCTCCAGTTACTACTAGGATGTTCATCTAACCTGCAGACCAGAGATAAAGAAAGAAAATTATATATTTAAAAAACCATGCCTAGCCATTAATGAATATAAAATATAAACACAGAAATGAAAGAAACAGAACACTGTTGTACCAACCAAATGGCTATAAAGAATGAGAAAATAGCGTTCGGACATCAAAGAGGAACTGTAAATAGGGCATATATTGCATTTCTGTGAATCTCAGAGAGTCAAATATGGTTGCAAAAGTCAGCTACCTAGTAAATTAATATTTTTTTCAATAGTTTTAGATAGCTAAGTATACTTCCTTAATATCAAGAAATCAAAGTTGCAACCAAAGCAAAAATCAAAGTGATCCTCCTAAACACAAAAAGTTACACAAGGTTGGAGTAAGCTTCCTTCAAATCCATTATTTCCAACTGGCATGTCTGATGGCACACAACTGTTAAGGTTCTACTCCAAAACCTGAATATGAAGATGCTGGAGTGGGAAAAGTTGAAGTATCATAATAGGTACCAGCCAGCTGTGCTGTGCTATGGTTCTGTGCCACTTTGGAGGAGTCAGTGCATGGACTACATCTGCACAGGTTCCTCTATGCTACAAGGAAGGATCAGTTCCAGAATTCCTAACATACTTTCATAAAGGTTCACACGAGGTAGTTAGAAAACTACATATCAAAACAATTGATTTGTTGCAAAATAAAACCTTACAGAGCTTGTTCACATAATAACATACTGTACACTATCTGATTTCTTCAAAACTGTTTTTGATTATTTGACATTTCCTTACTGATAGGTACACTGCCTATATTGAAAACCATTAAGGTGCAGATTGAATTATATATGGAAGTACTATTTGAGACAATAGATCTGTGATAGTTCATTCAAATTTACATCATTTCATGTTAAACTCATCAAGGGCTGACTCAGAATAAGTGAACCATGTAAACACAGAGATAGTAATAGGGTGTCAGTGAGGGAGCTGTACTGTTGTCTTTAATATTTGAGACGGCCCCAGGCAATTTACCCGAATGTGTACGTCTTCCTCATTCCACAAGGCAGCATCCTGCCGTTAGATGGGAACTGGGTCATGACTCTTAAACCAGCTCCTTCCAAGATGACATCGTGTTGTGAAGGTCGAAATCCAGGTCGGTTCACTCGATAATCAAAAGACAGCATCTGTCCATAACTCAGCTGCTGGTTCCCAAGGAACCTGGCTACAAAAAAATTGCACAGCAAAAAGAGCAATACAAAATAAGAATTAAAAGTCTCCAAAGGTGACATTTTTAAAGAAAACACCATGGAAAAGTTTTATCTAAAAGTGCCAGCTTAACTCTAGAGTAGAGGTCTTCAAACTTGGCAACTTTAAGACTTGTGGACTTCAACTCCCAGAATCCTCCAGCCAGCTATGCTTCTAATTGAATGGCTTCGAATTGAATGGCTATGGTATACTTAAGAATCTGTGTGTCTATGGAGATTCTCAATCATCCAATCAATCATTTCCCCACCATTCAGTCACAACTGAAGAAACTTCTTGGATGAGAAAAGAAACATTTTCAAGGAAATCCCCCCAAAAGTCCAGTTGTCTTTTGAAAAGCACCTTTGGGACAATCTGTCTGTTTGTTGACTTGCTTCTTTACTTAGTTGTACATTTTAAATCTGTTTCAGACAAAAAACATGTCAACTTTACCAAACGATTTTTGGGTACATCCATGTGTTGCTTTGGATATCAGTGGTATTGTGGACATCTACTTCCACTTCAACTGATATATAGTTGAATCTGCTTCAAAGCTATGCTTTTTCTTTTTTTTCCAACCCAAGAATACATTGGAAAGAAATTATGTACAAGGACTCAGGATTGCAACTGTCTATTCTATCTATCATTAGAATAATTCTGTAAAAACAGAACAATATGGGGTCAAATTTATAACCTACAAGAGAAAGGCTGAGATTTGAAAATGGGCTGAATCCAGCCAGGTTTACAGGAAAAGGCATCCCTTTGGGAAAGGCATTTGCAGTTTCTCTTGTGCTTCCTAGGCCATAGTAGCACAAACACAGAGATGCAACATACGGGGAGGATAGAAACAGATATGCTCCTCTGTAGAAACTACAGATTTCTACTTTGCAAAGGTGTTGAGAAAATCTCAGAAACTATTTGGGTCACATTATGGAAGAGGGAGGGGGGATTTAGAATGGCAGAGACATTTCAAGATAGGTCCAACTGCCTTCCCTGTAGGGATGCTTCAGGAGCTCTTTTTTCCTAGAATTTTCCAGCTGAATCCAGTTAATTTTCAAACTTGACTCTTTTTTTGTCAGTTTTCCTACCCAATCAAATTCTGACCTGTTTTAGGCAGTTTTCAGACAGTCATTTTGCTGACAGCTTGACAAGCCTGTTTCCTAATTTCTTTCCAACATCGGGTTGGAAAGAATAAGAAGCAAGATGAAATTGAGCAAAGATACGTCATGTTTTTTCTTTCTGTTCCAAATATTAAGCTACTGAACTTCCTTCCTTCCTCTGTGAGAAGATTATTGAGGCATGGCAGGGATTCTGTATTTTTGTTAGCCTTTCCGGTAGGCAGAAGTTTAAAAAAGAATTATCACCTTTCTAGGCATTTGAGGAATGACAGTTGTGTAGAAGTGTCTTAAACAATTAATTTGATTTGTTTAGACACTTCAAGTTTGACTAGAAGTGACTAAATTACTCCGATTTGGATAGGGTTTTATTATTTCAGACCTGGTCTTCCTCATTGCTGCGGAAATGCCACAGTAGTGGCTGAAAACACATTTGCATACAAAATTTATTCCAGCATCTCTAGATAACGTTGGGAAAGATTCCAATCTCAAATCTTGAAAATCTGCCATTGATCAGTGTCAACAATACCCAACTAGATGGATGAATGATCTTAGCATTTAAGCATCTCGCTGTTCTCTATAAAGCTAACTAACCAAGAAAAGTAAATGTATGTCTATACCAACAAGTTTAAGACAACCTCCTTG
Organism: Natrix helvetica; assembly: GCF_964273705.1. NCBI lineage: Eukaryota > Metazoa > Chordata > Lepidosauria > Squamata > Natricidae > Natrix > Natrix helvetica. The sequence continues at coordinate 68,554,278 of NC_138549.1, read as the reverse complement.
TCCAGCAGGATGATTATTCATTGCATGTTTGCTACATATTTAGGATCCATAACTACCAGTGTTTAAGCCTTTGGGGAAGTTATATATTGATATACAAGCTATATTATTTTACATCCTATATAGCTCCTTGCTGAAAGAGCAGAGTTCTTTTCAAACTAGAAGTGCCAAACTGGTCAAAGTGAATTTTCCTAAATATGGAATATTTGGAGATTGTTGGAATCTTTTCACTTTTTTCATGTAGCTACACTAACTATGAGGAATGTTGGCTAAAGAATGACAGAAAACCATATTGAAGCATCATTGGGGAAACTATCACATTCTCTGTGATACTTACAATACACTAAAATAATACATCACCTCAACACCAGGAAAACATATGTGACTATAAATGGGACCCAAGCTGGAGTATATGACTATATAGGAACAATTTAAAGGTCTATTCTGCTGAATGGTTCTTTAGAGGTGTGCCTCTCCACAATTGGATATGGAAATATGCACCTGGAGCTACAAAATAACTGGAACCCAGCCTTCTAGAGGTCACAGAAATTTCTTTGTGCTGTGGAGACCATTGGAGCTGTAATGGGGATCCATTTTCTTGAGCTTGCCAATCTTCATCACCTGAAATACAGAAAAAGCACACCTTACTGAACTGATTTGGAAATCCAATCCACAGTCACCGATTCAGAAAATGTGACAGGAGAGAAACAACTTCATCCATAGTGTAATTGAAACTGGGGTCAACGCATTCCTACTATACAGGTAGTCCTCAACTTATGACCACAATTGAGCCCAATGTTTCTGTTGCTAACTGAGATAATTGTTAAGTGAGTTTTGCCCTATTTACAACTTTTCTTGCCAGAGTTGTTAAGTAAATCACTGCTGTTGTTACATTAATTTGATTTTACCATTGATTTTATTTGTCAGAAAGTTGCAAAATATGATCCCATGACCCTGGGACACTGCAACCATTATAGACATGAGTTAGTTGCCAAGTGCCAGAATTTAACAGGCCTGGCCTGTTAATTTTTAACTTATTTTAAATGTATTGTCTTTTAAATTCGGTTTGTTTTTTTGGATATGGATTTAATTTTTTTAAAACTTTTGGGATGTATGTTTTTTAATGTTGTACGCTGCCCTGAGTCCTTTTGGAGAAGGGCGGCATATAAATCCAAACAAACAAACAAACAAACAAACAAACAATTTAGAGGTAGAGCAACAGTCATGGGAAAAATGGTCGTAAGTAACTTTTTTCAGTGCCATTGTAACTTCAAATGGTCACTGAATGAACAGTTGTAAGTCAAGGACTACCTGTAGTTACTTTCTGAATACAATGCCTTTCTGAAAGAGGCAAAGAAGGAGCAGTTCTAGCCAGTACTGTCTAGTTCTGTGCTAAGAAGATGATTTTGTGTACAATGGTTCCTTGCTGAAAAAAAATAATACTGTCTACCGTAAGGATGCTCCTGCACATCAGTGGTGGTTCCTACCAGTTCAGGTGAAGCAGTAGTGGTTTGGTGGCCTAGGTTGCTGTTACCGGCAATGACCCAGGCCTGCCATGCCCCCGAACCGTCTCTCGGGTCAGCGCTGTAGGTGCTGACATCTTGTTTTTTGCTTCTGCGCATGCGCAGAACAATTTTTATTACACTGTGCATGCGCGCAGGGCGCACCTGCGAGCAAGCCAGCAGTAGCGACTGCTGGAACCCACCCGTGCTGCATATCTCTTGATTGTAAACACACTAGTTGAGAACCCAGGAACATTTTAGAGATAGGAAGCTAGTATGTCCAAAGCAGGCTATCACTTACTGCCTTGCTCCTTGTGGACAGTTTTATAAATCAGGACCGGGTGACCAGAGCATTTCCAGTTATTGATGTTGGACCCATTTACTCTTGTACTCAACGTCTATTGGTCATTTGATAACCCAAGGCTGCAGATCCCTGGATTTTTGCCCAAAGTCCAGCCATAGTTGCTTCACTAATATCTGTAAGAAGTCCTTATACTGTTTTACTGTTTTGTTGTAAAGAAATCCAAATCACACCCTGTTTAACCTTCTGGATTGGCATGTCTGAAAAAAACATGGAGACTCTTGAAAGTTCACTTAAAATTCAGAGAGCTCTTCAGTAAAATGCAAATAAGTAACAGAAGGGAATGATATGCTAAATATGCTGAGGGGAATGAAAATATAGAAAGATAATTTCTTGACTAGCAGGGGTGAGGATTGTAAACAGTATGTCTCAGCAAGGACCGGATCAGATCTCTGCATGAAATTCACCCAAGGTCATTTGCTTCCAGCCAGTCTCTATGTTAGTAATATCTGATAGCACATCTCTGTGATATCTTGATTTACATCTAGACTGAAAGAGAATAATGAATTAGAACTCGGCTGCCTTCGGTCTGACCTGAGCGTAGTACACAAAATTATCTGCTACAATGTCCTACCTGTCAATGACTGCTTCAACCGCTACAACACATGAGCACACAATAGATACAAACTTAAGGTAAACTGCTTCAAACTTGATTTCAGAAAATACAACATCAGCAAAAGAGTGGTTAACACCTGGATTGCAATACCTTACTCTGTGTTTTCATCCCCAAACCCCCATAACTTTAACCTTAGAATGTCTACTGTTGACCTCACCCCATTCCTAAAAGGTCTGTAAGGGATGTTCATAAGCTACCAACATGCCTACTGTCCCTTTCTTACTGTCCCCACTTATTCATATCCATTTCCTGCATTCATAATCATGATTATACTTATATCTGTTATCTTATACATGCTTGACAAAATAAATAAATAAATGAAGATGAGAGAGCTGGGCGGGGGGTGGCAGAGCACTCAAATAATAGCTGTCCCTAAGTATGGATCAATCTAAACTCTTGTCAGACGGAATGAAGCAAATGTGGGGAACTAAAGCAATTGTATAATCAGGAAAAGAATGCAGATCATGCAAATTAAAAAAAAAAAAAGACCGAATTCGTGAAGCGTTTTACCTCGTTGAAATGTAGATGTAATTTTATGGACACCGTAATTTTTCCCACTGGAGCATGCAGTTGAATGTCCATAACAAAAGCATGGAGAACAGCCCTCTGGATTCCTTGCATTTAAGTTATAATAGCCCTGCTTGCAACTGTGTGAGAGAAAAATCAAGACACTGAATTGCAGGATCTCTTTATACATTTTTGACACGTTTTCATTTTGGATTTCTCCGCTTAACTGTTGTGATGTTAAAATATTTCAGTGTCTAGAATTAAGAAACCTCTAACCAGCAAATAAATAAATAAATAAAACCCTTTCTGGACTTTGAGATTAGCCATCATTAGATATTTTATAGAAAGAATCGGTGCATTTCTAGTCAAATGATCCTTTGATGGTAGAACGGCTATCGTTTATCCCTCATAGAGCATATAAAAGCCACTATCTATGGTCAGGGGTGGGCTGCTGGGGGTTTGCAGGGGTTCGGGTGAACTTCTAGCTATGATTCTGTGCAGTTTGGAGAACCCCCAAATCCTGGCTGGCCTCGCGCACCCAGCCCCTCCCCTCCCAGGAGTCCCCACGCGGCCCGTTTTGGAAGCAGGTGAGTGCAAGGTGTGCATGGAGTCTCAGAGAGTGTGAAAAATGGGCCTTCTGGAAGTTTGGGAAGGCCAGAAACAGGTCCGTTTCCAGTCTCCAGAGCGCCTCTGGAGCCTTGGGAGGCTGTTTTTGCCCTCCCAGAGGCTCAAGGAAAGCCTCCAGAACACGGGAAGGGTAGTCCCATTCCCCTTTCTGAGTCAACATGAAGGGGACTGTGCCGCGGTCCCCTTCATGTTGACTCAGGAAGGCGGGGAATGGGACCACATGTGCAGGAGGCTGAGGCTGCCTCAGCCTCCTGCACATGTGGTCCCATTCCCCGCCTTCCTGAGTCAACATGAAGGGGACCGTGGAGCGCGAGCCAGCAGAGCGTGCTCCGTGGTCCCCTTCATGTTGACTCAGGAAGGCAGGGAATGGGACCACGTGTGCCTTTTCCCTTTTCCCTTTTTTTTCTTTTCTTGATGAGAGCGGTGAGGCTCTGCCTCCCCTGCCTCCCCTGACCGCACGTCCCTGCAGAGAACGCTTTGCTGAAAATTTTGAAGTCCACCCCTGTCTACAGTATATTGTTTGCAGTAAAATTCAGGTATAGAGCCATCTGGATTAGCAAGCAAATTCCAATCCATACTTAATTTGTACGTAACTTTTGATATTGGATCAAGATAAACTACATGCATGTATTCATGTATCCAGATAGCAGGGCCCCATATTGCAAATATCAACCCTTTTTCATAATCCGTCAGAAATTGAAATAGCCAAATAAATTATGTCTAAGGATACAGTCAGGTACTTTGCACCCTGTTCAGTGTCTGGATTTTGCGTATTTGCGGACCATAATATAAGTATATGTTAGGGTGTAAACACGATAAATGTACTTCATGTTCACGTCAACAAATATAAAAGCACAAAGTTATTAGTAATCAAAAGTTGTTAGACATAAAATCAAAATGGAATTTTACATTTAGCTGGTTACTGCTAGAAAACGAACAAAACATGACAGTGCTTTGGTTGTTTGCACACTTCATTCTTTGCAAAACATTCATAGACATGTAGATTCAAAGACTCATGATCTTAGATAACATAAAATTAATGTGTGTTGTTCTGTTTTATGATCCTTGTGATGTGTGAATCTTTGCAACAGGAAGAGATTCCACTTGTATGTGGCTTTGTAGAAAGTTGTAATAACTGGCTTAAAAAGGACAGAAGGTGCTTGAGATCTAAGATAGGTTTGGGCTGGAAGTTACTGAGGAAGACATCAGATTGCCTTCTGACAAGCAATTTCACTAAAGACGCACTTTGTTACAGGCACAAATATATAACTGACAAATATTTTTGGTTTCTTCTGTTAAAAAAAAACCAATTATGCGCGCTGTATGTCAGCTGCCCGAAAAGATGTCAAAATAGTACAGATTTAAAAGAAAAATTTGGGCAGAATCCTTTGAAGCTGGATGGAGGAGGCAATGTCCTAGGATTGCTGCTCTGACAAAAAGTTAGATTAGACTTGCTGATTATGTCACCATGTGAATTCTAAAATAGTACTGCAATCAATTCTAGCTCTCTAAGGCCTAAACATGATAATTTATATAGCCAGGACGGTGAACCTATGGCACACGTGGCAGAGGTGGCACGCAGAGTCCTCTTTGTGGGCACGCCAGCCATCGCCCCAGCCCAGCTCCACTGTGCATGCACGTGTGGTTCCCGTCGGCCAGCTGGTCTTCGGGTCTCTGCCGCACATGGGGGCGGCGGCACACATGCAGGGATGTGCATGCACATGTGGGGGAGGGGTGGAGCACATGCACGTGGGGGCATTCACATTGCATGTTTGGGCCTTGCACAGCACCTCCATGCCCCGTTTTGCCTTCCAGGTTGGTGCAGGAGGCCTTCTAGGCCCAAAACGGGGCATGGGGGAGGCAAGTGTCCCCCTGCACCCCGTTTTGGCTTCCAGGTTGGTGCAGGAGACTTTCCAGGTCCAAAACGTGGTGCGGCCCCAACCAACCAACCCTGTATTGGGCCTGGAAGGCCTCCTGCACCCACCTGGAAGCAAAAATGGGTTGCGGGGGTGCCACGCAAGCCCCCCCCGTGCCCCATTTTGGGCCTGGAAAACCTCCTGCACCAACCTGGAAGCCAAAAATGGGCGGGGGGCACCTGTGCAGAGGAGAGCACTCGGGGGGGTCTTGCACATGCAGGAGGTGGGAGGGACAGGGGGGTCACTTGCACAATTCAATATGGGTACAGGGACGCCTGTGCTTTTGGCACACGGTGACAAAAAGGTTTGCCATCACTGTTATATAGAGATCCCTCTTTCTGTTTTATAATACCATGTTTCCCTGAAAATAAGACACGGTCTTCTTTTCTTTTGACCCCCCGAAATAAGCGCTTGGCCTTATTTTCGGGGCGGTCTTATTATTTTTGAGATGCAGAGGCGGCGATCATGGTCACTTCATTGATGCTGCTGTGTTGCAATATCTTTGGGGAGAGCTTATTTTCAGGGGAGGGCTTATTATAGCGCATGCGCTCAAAAGGACTTATTATCCAGGGAGGTCTTATTTTCAGGGAAACAGGGTACCTAGTTTCTACTACCTTCTGTACTGAACTGAGCTTTCCTTTACTCCTCCTAGCCATAATGATGCCACCTGTTTTGGTAGCATTTTTGTATTTCTATGAGCATGTAGTTATCCTACTGTATAGACTTGATGGTGGAGCTTCTTCTGAGAAAGCTGCCTTGTAAAGCTTCTTCCCCTACTTCTAATTCCCAGTTTCTTCTTCCCAGCGCATTCCATTCCACCATTTCTCAGTACTTCTAGTCCCTCAGAGACATGGCATAAACAGTATTACCCTCTTTTCGCTTTAAAAAAAAAAGGAAACTCAGTCTCAAAGATCCAGGTTGGAGTTCGACACTCAGAGACTAAGCACGCTGAAGTGTGAACCTATATAGTTATGCTGCATCTTGACTTCTGAATACCTCCGGGCTCATCACAGAAGTCTATAGATATTGAAGAAATCAATGCACCTGAATGAAATACCTATGGAATTATTTAAAACTGCAGGAGCAGGCGCAAGTGTTAAATATTCCTTGTCAGCAAATAAGGAACAATATTATTTGTGGCTGAGAAATGTAAAAACATTGGTATAATTATACTAAGAAAGTAGATGCAAGAGAATGTGCCAATTACCAGTTCCTTCTTGGTGTGAGCAAACTTTTGCTTACAATCGTAAAACGAACAGTTGAGCTATACATGGAAAGATAAATGCCAAAATGTACAAGTATCTTTTTAAAAAGGCAGAAGGGCAAGAGATCAAATAGCTGATGGCTAAAACAGCAAGAAAATTTAAGGACTTTTTATTTTTGCTTTATTTACTACAGACAAGCCTTTGGTTGAATTATTTGTGCTAAAATATGGAATATATTAAGACTAGTGAGTTTGCCAGAGTACTTGATAATTCTGAAACCTTTGCAACAAACAAAAACCTATTGTAAGAAATTATTTTGGAGTGAGATAAACAGTTATCTGTAATCTGTTTAACTTACACAATAAATCTATTATATGACTAACAGAAATGGAAGAACTAACAGCTAGAATTCAAAATTGATGATGGATTCACTAACAATTTGAGAAGGAGGACACCATTTTCTTATGGTGTCGAAGTACACAATACTTAGAAGGCTTGTTAGAAAATTAAAAATTGGAAAAGGAAAAAATCAGGATTTACATTTAATAGTAAAAAGCCAAAAATGAGACCAACCAGTATTGTTGCTGAATTCAGAACTGATATAGAAATAAAGGAAGTAGACAATTCTGTTTCCATGGGCATGATAATAGATAATGGGGTGAAGAAGTCAAGAGGAGATTAATCCTAAAGGGGACAGCAATGACAAACCTAGACAAGACAATGAAGGATAATGATATTTCTATGTAAGGCTGTGAAAGATGAACACTGAAAAGGGGTGAGAGAAAGAAGAGAGTTCTGAATTGTGATTTTGGACAAGAGCAAACAATCAGTTGGTTCTGCATGAAATCAAGATTGACAATTCTCCTGGAGACAATGATTTTAGATATGAGATGAAGGGCAGATGGACAACTATGCTTGCAAAGTTGAGTAAAGTAGAAGGGGACGATAATGGATAAGGTGATGGATTGCATGAGAGTTATCAGTGGAATGTCTTTCAAAAAGCTGTAGTCATTAAGGACAGGTTAAGGTGGAAGGAATTTGTTCATTTAATCATCTGAGGTTTGGGCCAAATAGATGATACCTAATTATCTGGGGAAAGATGTGAATTTCTCTACAATTCTTTTGTCTGCATTGTTGTTTGATGCAAGTTCCTGCCCCTCGCCCAATGGCAGGGCTTTGCTTTTCATTTATTCTCTAGTTATTTGACACAGTTGTTTTATAGTATGTTTTGCAGTGAAGAAAAATCTATCTTGGGTCCACAAAGTTCTTTTCTATCAAATTGGACATTATAGAGAAGCATATTTCCAAAAACCTTGAATTCCACAAATCTTTCCTCAACGAAACTGAAATTGTCAGAATTTAAAATTTTAATTTGACACACCAACTTTCTTACTTTATGTACTGACTGGCTATTTCTATGCTAGTGATCAGAGCAGTTTTAAGAGGTATGGACTTCAACTCCCAGAATTTCCCAGCCAGCATGCTGAGAGTTGAAGTCCATATATCATAAAGTTATTAAGTACTAAGCTAGAGAAACACTAAATTAGAATGTCATCTTATTATCAAGCAGCCGTCACTGAACTAATATAGAGACCCTCATTACTGTTCATTAGGTATAGTGATGGTTGGATGACTCCAGGTGTTATGAATCGTTGTTGAGGAATTGACCTTTGATTCACTCTATTCAATAATCTTGATTAGTAATGCATCAGACACAGGATGCATTTATATGGGCTCCTTCACTAATATCTAACTGAAAAGTAATTAGGAACCACTAAGCATAGATTATCTGATGCATTTTTGGGAGAACTCATAGCCCCCTCCACAAAAAACAAAGCAAAACATTATAACCATAGAAACTACATGCTCACACCTGTCACATCGCTCTCCTGCAACTGCAGTCTTGCAGACACAGCGTCCAGAAATGCACTGCCCTGTGCTTCCAGATGGATCACAATTGCACTGAATGTTCCTGGGAAAATAAAATATCTAACTTTGGTTTCGGGGTATTTGCAAGCATTTCTATAAACAACAAACAGAATAAAACCAGGCTGACCCCAATTAATCAGCTCAAACTATTGAATACACTGCAGATAGAAATACTCCAGTGCTGCATAATTGTCCATCCATTAGACAGTGTGAATAATATTTACATTAGGCAAGTATATATAGAATTGTAATTGTTGACCGTTATAGTGATAGATTATATTTTATCTTTTCACTGTTTTAAAACACTGTTTATGCATTTTTTGAGAATATATATATATATATATATATATATATATATATATATATATATATATATATATATATATATATATATATATATATATATATATATATATATATATATATATATTTGCAGCATAATTGTGCTTTGTCCTGCTATTTAGTTTAAAATATAATAATAACAAAACTGAAGAATTGAGACATGGCAATTGGACTTCTTGTCTTCAGCGGACCGTTCATTAGTGCAAGAGTTTTAGCCACTATGCCACAGGCTTCTCCTCCTTTATCAGCTGAGCCAGGGAAATAAGTATCTGTTTGTGTTACAACCCCTGGTATGACCTAATAGGAGGAGAAGCCTGTGGCATAGTGGCTAAAACTCTTGCCTAGTGTATAATACAGCCCAGGTTCGAATCCCAGTAAGGGTATGGCTAGCTGATGAGAGCTAAATAGCTTGAAATGGATCTATACTAGTCTCCCTTTATTTTATCAGCACAAATACAACACAAATATAAAAAGGCAACATTAAAAATAAAAATATGGGTTTCTGCCTGGATGGTTTTCTGTGATGAGCCGAAAGGACAGAAGGAGGGAGGAGTGAGCTCCCTCCCATATTAGGTCATACCAGGGGTTGTAACACAAACAGATACTTATTTCCCTGGCTCAGCTGATAAAGGAGGAGAAGCCTGTGGCATAGTGGCTAAAACTCTTGCCTAGTGTATAATACAGCCCAGGTTCGAATCCCAGTAAGGGTATGGCTAGCTGATGAGAGCTAAATAGCTCGAAATGGATCTATACTAGTCTCCCTTTATTTTATCAGCACAAATACAACATATATATATATATGTGTGTGTGTGTGTGTGTGTGTGTGTGTGTGTATACATATACATTTACATATACATATACATACATATGTACATATTTTAAAAACTATCTATCTATCTATCATCTATCTATCTATCTATCTATCTATCTATCTATCTATCTATCTATCATCTATCTATCTATATCTCTCTATCTCTAACTCTATCTATCATCTATCTATCTATCAATCTATCTATCTATCTATCTATCTATCTATATCTCTATATCTCTATATCTCTATATCTCTATCTATCTATCTATCTATCTATCTATCTATCTATCTATCTATCTATCTATCTATCTATCTATCTATCTAATTTCTTTAAATCCAAAAGCTACTTACAGCTATGGGCAGTAACAAAGTTGGAAAAGTTAGCAATATGTCATTGTTGCTTGTTTGAGCCTCCATTAAAAACATGAGTTTTAAAATCATGAATTGTGTTTTTCTGGAGAGCTAATTCCAGTGTTGGCCTTGGTTGCCCTGGATACCCAAAACTGTGCCCATTTTCCTCAATATTCAAAGAAGATCATACTTGCTAGCACATATTTATTTGATATTTATCTATCCCTACCAGGATGTTAATGCAACAAATGTAAACCCATTTTACTTGGCAGTAGATAAAAGCTTTGATCTTCTCAATGAACTATAAGCAGACAGAGGGGGAAAAACACAGTGTGTATTGAATGAAAACCATACTAGAGTGATAGATTGGAGCAATGTTTTTTCAATCTTAGCACTTTTTAGATATCTGAGCTTCAATTCCCAGAATTCCCCAGCTAGACCTATTCGCTGGGGAATTTGGGGAGTTGAAGTCCACACATTAAAGTTTCTAAGATTGAGAAACATTGTGTTAGAGACTGTATCATGCAAAGTGAGAATGACATATATATGTCACTGGGCTGGGTAAAAATGTTTGTACTGAATTGCTCTTGTTATGACATGAATGGAAAGATGAGAAGATATCACTTTGTAAATAGTATACTTATAGTCTTCCAGCCATACTTAGGAGCAAATGGAATTATTTTTGTTTTGCATTACTTTTTCAAATGTTCTTCCATTGTTGAGACCATTCTATGCATAGAATATATAGAATTTAAATGCTTGCTTTTAAATGCAATTTCCCCTCAAAATATGCATATTTAATGCATCATGGTTGTTGAGCCAAATATTCCACTGCAATATTCATACTGAAAAAATGTATGGACTAGATGTTCTGATCTTCCCATCAGCAAAGGAGGTCAGCTCAGTTCACCGTTGAGTACAGAAAGATCAAATTCTTTCAGCATTCCATAAAATACAGACTGTCAAATTGTTTCTCAACTGCAGGGTCCCTGCTGAAAAAAATGTATCTGCACAAAGAAGACAGTGTCCTCTGATTCTTACATATCTTCCAATGCATAATAGCAATAGCACTTAGACTTATATACCACTTCACAGTGCTTTTACAGCACTCTCTGAGAGGCTTAGAGAGTTAGCATATTGCCCCCAACAATCTGGGTCCTCATTTTACCAACCTCAAAAGGATGGAAGGCTGAGTCAATCTTGAGCCTGATGAGATTCGAACTGCCAAACTGCTGGCAGCCGGTGATCAGCAGAAGTAGCCTGCAGTACTGCACTCTAACCACTGTGCCACCACGGCTCTATAAGTAACCTTAGGCCTACTATATGTGGGCTGCCAAATCTGAGTGACCGCAAGAGGGTAGTAAAGAAATTGTGAAAACTCTACTCCTTCCCTGCCATCTAGTGGTTTTTTGGATTTTTGCAATCTACATGCAGTAGGCCTAAAGAGTTTTTTAAAAAAATTGAGAAATTTAAACATGCATTCTCACTAGAACCAGCAAAATTGAAAAATGCAGTTTCCGATATACGGTCTAGATAGCATTTTTAGCAAATGGTATGGGGAATCTGTGATTCAGAGCTTTATGTAAAAGCATACAAAATCAACAAAATGTGTTTTTTGTTGCCGTATTGAAGCAAATCTGAATTTCCACAAAGACACAATTTTCCGTGATCGACAGTTCCATAAACTTGAAGGTACTTACTGTATTTGCCCAACAGCTATGCATCCAGCCTCAGAGAAGGAATGGAAATTATTCTGACATCGGTCACATTTATCACCTGTCACACCAGGTTTGCAATGACACCGGCCATTCTTATCACACTGTGCACTGACAGAACCTATGAAGAAGAAATGTGGAAATATAATACTGTAGACTAATTTCTGGCAGTATGATTTATTCTCAACTTGTCTATGAGATCTCAAACATTTCAGAAGTTTGGAAGCGACAAGGCAATGGAGGAGAAGAAAAACTCTGAAGCTGAATTCCATAAGGTAAGTATCACAGATATGTGCTTCTCTTAGAATGAGAAAGGTAGCCTGCTCTAGACGATGCAACATACCTTCCAAGCAACCAAGTTCAAGCTTAGAGACTATCCTTGATTCCAGTCTATACACGTAGTCCTCGACTTACAACAGTTCCTTTGGTGAACGTTCAAAGTTACAACGGCACTAAAAAAAAGTGACTTATGACCATTTTTCACACTTTCAACCATTGCAGCATCCCCTTACTTACATGATCAAAATTCAGCCACTTGGCAACTGATTTATACATATGACAATTGCAGTGTCCCAGAGTCATGTGAACAATTTTTGTGACCTTCGGACAAGCAAAGTCAATTTTAAAGCCAGATTCACTTAATAACCATGTTACTAATTTACAAAAGAAAGATCATAAAATGGGGCAAAGCTCACTTAACAAATTTCTCATTTAGCAACATAAATTCTCGGCTCAATTGTAAGTTGAAAACTACTTGTAGTTATTCTTAACTTCAGCTAATATACCATTTCTATGTATCCCAAGTTTAGCCTAGACTCACTTATTGTTTTATGTCTTAATAATCACACATTTGGATTATTGCAATATAATATTTAGTGATATCATTGCTGTTATTTTAGTTCTCTATCTCTCTTCCTTCTAGAGTGCAAATCCAGAGTAGTATACAAAAAAGGCATCAAATGTTAACTAAAATAGTCAGCAGTAAGGCAACAGACACAAACACAAGTAGATTCATTTTAGAAAAATGAAAGCAATCAGTGACGTGCGGTGAGATTTATGGCTGGTGACGTCATCAGGAAGGCGGGGAATGGGACCACGTATGCAGGAGGCTGAGGCAGCCTCAGCCTCCTGCACACATGGTCCCATTCCAAGCCTTCCTGAGTCAACATGAAGGGGACCGCGGAGCGCGAGCCATGGGACTGAGGAGCGCGCTCAGGGGTCCCCTTCATGTTGACTCAGGAAGGCAGGGAATCGGACCACATGTGCCTTTTCCCTTTTCCTTTTTTTTTCTTTTCATGATGAGAGCGGTGAGGCTCTGCCTCCCCTGCCTCCGCTGACCGCACGTCCCTGAAAGCAATATAACATAAAATGTAGAGTAAAGATGAAGCTATTCTTGAAATGTCAGAGTTACAAGTATACTATGTGGTTTCCACTCTAGGAGGAAGAGTGATACAGAACTAAATAACAATAAATAATATTCAGAAAGAACTCTAATAACATTGTTAGAGAAGGATGGATGCTGGGCTTTTTACGTTAGATTAACTAGTAGATTATCATGATGAGTCTTTAAGTTCTGTTATAAAATAAATACTATTTGTCAGTTACCACCCTCTGGCAATATTTATAATTATGTTTACTGACATCTTGATTAGGATCGACAGCACAGCAGTTTCAATTTCAGAGATGCCTGAGTCATTAGAGAACATCATTAAATCCTATGAGACCCAAAATCCACAATCAGCTTTTATAAATATCTGTTATCAATTAATTCATGATGCAAATTTTAAAGACTGAAGGGAATGAGAAACTGAACACTAAACCAATACCAATACCAATACCTCATTTAATCTTTGACTTTGGCTTGCACAACAAAAATGTTCTAGACTTACTAGACCATATTGTGTTTGTACAGAAAAGGAATGAGTAAATTGCAATCAAACATGTATTTCACTTATTCACCAGCATAGTATTACACACTAAATCTAACAAATTAGAAAAAGATAGACAAAAGAAAAAAAAATACTGGAATTGAATATGAGATAACAGCGCAAAACAAAATATTTATTTCTGTTTTGTTATAATTATTGTTGCTAGTACTGATATTACAATTCTGTAATATCTATTACATATGAATTTCTGATTATAAACCAGTGGTTTCATTTAACATACATATGCTGAGGAGAAAGACTTAAATTTAAAGTATCCATATTTACCAAGCCAACAATCACCTCTCATGTGATTGATTGAGTGAGTGAGTGAGTGAATCCCTATGTTTGTTTGTTTGTTTGTTTGTTTGTTTAGTAAAACTACACAGCTGCTGATCTCACTGGATGTACTCTGGGCACCATAAAATCAGCAACAATTAAAACAATATCATGACATCAAAACCCTTCATAAAATAAATATAATAAAAAATAAAAAGCAATAAACATAATAAAAAATAAACAAGAAAGTAAGATTGCAGGGGAATATCAACCATCAGGTCTATCAGGAGAGGCATGCTGTGGGTCTCATCTGACAAACAGTTCCATCTGATGGGACCTAGGAGGTGAGCCTTTTCTGCTGAGGCCTTCACTCTCCAGAATATCATCCTTTTAAGGTAAGGTTAGTGTTAGATCGGGTAATGGAAAGGCACACTCAGGCTTAAGCAACAGCAGCTCTTTATTGTAACAGAACAAGTATGTACAATCCAGTGAAGGTTGAGTCTGACAGCAGCCTTTTTATAGGGAGCTGTCAGACCCTTCGTCCAATGAGATTAAACCTCTGTTCCCACCAGAACAGAGGACCTTGGTGGAAACCATTATAACTGAAGCTAGTATCTAACAGTTAGCCTTCCAGAAAGCCCTTAAAACATGATTTTTTTTCAGCAAGTCTGGAGATCCCTAGTAACAGGGAGCCTGTGCTCTGGCTTTATTATGTGTAATCTCCTCCTTGTGGTCTTGTTTTATTTGTTCATCATTTCTAATTGGTTTTTGTAGTAGGTTTGAATAATAGATTTAATTGAATATCATCCAGTGTTATGTTATGTGAAATGTGCATTTGACAAATACATAAATAAGTAAAAATAATCCAGCACTCTAACAGCACCTGGTCTCCCGCCCCTTAATCCTCGGCCTGTTTCACAGAGGGCCTGGGGATAAGATAGCAATAGAATAGTCCTAAGACTTATATACCACTTTACAGTGCTTTACAGCCGTCTCTAAGCGGTTTACAGAGTCAGCATATTGCCCGCAACAATCTGGGTCCTCATTTTACCCACCTCGGAAGGATGGAAGGCTGAGTCAGCCTTGAGCCTGGTGAGATTTGAACCACCAAATTGCAAGCAGCTGGCAGTCAGCAGAAGTAGCCTGCAGTATTGCACTCTAACCACTGTGCCACCGTAGCTCATTTTTTAAATCCAAGATAAAGGCAGAACCATGAGAACATGACACAAAAAAGATATTGCCTGGAGCTACTTGCATATTTGTGTGTAAGTGGGGAGATGGCCTATGAGTCAGAGGTTTTTTTTTCCTTTCTCATTTCCTAAATCTGTGTCTACCTACCTCTGAGGTTGCAGTAGCAGGGCATGCACTGATCTTGTTGAGACCGGCGATAGAAGCCCTCTTTGCATCGCTCACAATTTATTCCATCCGTGTTGTCGATACAGTTGAGGCACCGATACCCATTTCCCTGTTGCCTGAGCAACTCAGGGTCGAAGATGCAGTATCTGGACTTCCCATTGCAGTTGCAGGCTGGAAAACAAATCCACAGAACTGCTACCGTTAGACAAAAGAGGCAAGGCTGATTAGATTTATTGTGCAGTTTATTTATTGAAGTATTAGAATCTCCTTATTTGCAACACTATTACTAATAATGTGATTTTTCCTTCCTTGAAACAATGCAATTTAGAAGAGCATAGATGAATTACACTTCTCATTCTTTTTGGTTTTCCAAGTTTCAAATTCTCTTTTCTCTTTCACCACACAGCTAAACAGAATTTCCTAATTTAATATGTAGAAGTTCCTGAGGGAAGCAAAACTAGACTTTCCCACGTTGAAACGCAGAAGTAACTTACAACTGGGACAGTAAGAAAGTGAGTTAGTTTTGATCCCTAACTTCCTTGCACCTCAGTTAAATTTTCTTGCTTCGGCAGATACAGCAGCTCTGAACAACAAAATCAGGGAAATGTCACATTTGCACGGCAGCATAAAATTAGTTAATGTATTAATTACCTTTATGTTTTATTGTTGTATGTGTTATGTCATTTTCCTGCCCCAGGGAATCTTATAATCTAAATTTTAACAGTAGCAGAGTAATAGGTAAATGATAAGAAAGAAGAAGTAAGGCTTAGGAACAGCAAGGGATGGGAAAGCAGTTATTCAAAATTATGAACAAACGTGTTAAGATGGACTTAGCCTTTACTTTCAAGAGGATTAAAGGAAACATCACAGCCATAAGTACAAAATGGTTTAATGTTAGCCAGCCATTTACAGTCTTTGGAAATCCCAGGATTGTTCATAGAATGTGGAGGCCACAGGAATCTCTACTAGATTTCTCAGTGTCTACACTTCAGTATCGAAGAGCAGGGGTGTCAAACTCACGTTGTCACAGTAGCATCAAGTGACATACTGGGACGTTTCTCCCCTTCACTAAACCGGGCATGGGCGTGGCCAGCTCATGACACATCCGGCCTGCAGGCCAGGAGTTTGACAGCCCTGATCTAGAGATTTTACAGAGCAAAGGCTGTGATTGTTAAAGAGATAAATCAAATATACTCACAGATAAGGCAAGAATGTTAGGTGCCAAAATACACACGAAAACTGGGTTTGGCTTAACCAAGTATGGGCTTATCCCATTCTTGGGATATGTGGTAAATTTTCCCCTCAGCTTTTTAAAAATATCCATATATATTCTATATAAACTTGTGCATAAGCCCATCTGCAGATCACATTTTAACCAAAATATTATGGAAAATGCACCAACCTCAAAGAAGCCAATTGTGAAAATTAAAACATATGAAGATTTGGGAGATCACCTTATTTACAGATAGAACGTTTTTCATGATGTTATGGCTAAAAATGTGAGGGTCAACTAATCCGTGGATGGGCCTATGCAGGAGTATATAAGGTAAACCAACATAAAGTATAGTATAATTCAGAACTGTATTCAAATTCTTTAAGCTGTGGGTACAGTTCTAACTTATTATTATTCAGCACTAGTGTAGTTCTGTTTTGAGATATTGAGATGGATTGAGAAAGATTTGCAAAAAAAGAAAGTTTCTTAGCAATATAAATTCATTTAACGATATTTTTTTTGGCAATAGGATTTAAACTCAGTATCTTCATGTACTGTATATGGGCAGTGTGGTGGCTCAGTGATTAAGACACTGTCTTGTCGGCTGGAAAGTCTGTAGTCCAGGTTCGAGACCCAAGTTCCACGCAACAAGGTGAGCTCCCATCCTCACCCCAGCTCTTGCCAACCTAGCAGTTCGAAAGCATGCAAATGCAAGTAGATAAACAGGTACCCCCTTCAGTGGGAAGGTAAACAGTGCTGGCCACATGCCTGTGGAAAATGTCTTTGGATAGCACTGGTTCAATGGTCTTGAAACAGAGATGAACTCCACTCCCTAAAGTCGGCTACGACTAGTGGAGTAAAATCCGCAGGGAATCCTTTATCTTTCACCTTTACTGCACATATATAAACATGTAGCCCTATGCAAAACAAGAACAAGTCCTAATGAAAAGGAAGAAAATTCTGATACTTGTACTGATCAGAAACCACCCCCCGAAAGCATACATGTCTCCATCTCTGTCCCCTATGCTGCCAACCTGTTATCCATCGCACTGAGAATAACCACATATTTGTCAGAAACCCAGAGAGTCGTCAACAGCTGCTCTAGCTAATCCTCACTTTGGCTGCCAACGCATGCAATCAAGTTCAGGCATGACTCTTACATTCCAAGTACCTGAGAAGATCCTATCATTCAGACCTGCCCAGGCTCTGCCATGGCTGCCAAGCTGATCTCATTCCCTTCAGCAGTCACTCTGCACCACCTGGAATTTACCCAGGTTGCCAGAGGCACGGCTGCAGCTCGCATGCCTGGCAGCAGCCCCAAAAACTTTCTTCAGTGCCGCTGAAAGTAAGTCTTGCTAGAACTTGACTGTTTCCAAAGAAATTGGCCTTTCCAGAAATTCAGAATGAAATCATTTTGGTCACTATCTATTGCTTTATCAGCATTTATAATAGATGTTCTGATTGACCTAACATAACAATTGTACAAAACTGGGCTGAAGTCCACTACACATTGCATGGAGAAATTAGCATCTTAGAGCTTTCCCTGATGCTATAAAGATATCTCTACCCATTGTTTAATTGGGAGAAAACTTTCTGCCAGCATAAATTTTGCAGTCCCTATAAGCAATCCCTATCCTACCTGCAGTGACGTGCGGTGAGGTTTATGGCTGGTGAGGCTGGTGACATCATCAGAAAGGCGGGGAATGGGACCATGTGTGCAGGAAGCTGAGGCTGCCTCCCATTCCCCGCCTTCCTGAGTCAACATGAAGGGGACCGCAGAGCGCGAGCCGCGCGTATGCAGGAGGCTAAGGCTGCCTCAGCCTCCTGCACACATGGTCCCATTCCCCGCCTTCCTGAGTCAACATGAAGGGGATTGCAGAGCGCAAGCCGGCGGAGCATGCTCCGCGGTCCCCTTCAGGAAGGCAGGGAATCGGACCATGTGTGCCTTTTCCCCTTTCCCTTTTTTTTTCTTTTCATGATGAGAGCGGTGAGGCTCTGCCTCCTCTGACCGCACGTCCCTGCCTACCTGCCAAATACCAATATCTGATTATGCATCTGTAGGATTTAATAAGTAAAATCATTGGTTGATTCCTCCAGCTTTGGTTCATCTCTCCCCTTGTCAGCATCCCCAAATGGTGGAAAAACATCTATTGAATATGATAACGATTCAGAAAAGTGGAGAAGTGATGAATTTCTATTTTCCTTCCCTTGACAGATAAAAAACTAAAGTGAATGATATCACAGAGTGAGATAAGCGGCACACACACACATATGCACACACAAATGCTAATTTCTTTTGCATGATAAAGAGAGGATGGTACAGCATAGTCTTCAGCAGGAAAGAGTGGAGTGGCAGAGGCAGCCTGGTCAAGGCAGTTGAAAAAAGGATCTATTTCTGCAACAGCCTGAAAGGGCTAATAAGGACATGTAATAAGGCTGTCACAGGAAAGAGGAGAAGGATTTATTCCTTCAAGAAAAACATGAGGGAGCTTTGCAGAGGGAAATCCAAACTTGAAATAGGGAATTTCCTGACCATGATTGCTGTGAAGCAGTGAAACAGTCTGCCTCCTGAGTCATGGATACTCGATTGCTAGAGGCTTTCAAAGTTTGGACAAACTTTTGCTTGTGAAAGTCTGAGGATTCCTACCCTGGAGCTCTAAAGTACTTTCCTACCCTCTAATTCCATAATTTGACCTCACCTATTGATAGAACAGTACCAAAGAGCATCCAATTTGATATAATTTGCAACTGATGCTGAACTGTATGGGGCCAAGGAGAAAAAATTCCATAACTTAATGCTGCCTCTTGTAATGGCTGATTACAGACCATGATTAACATGACTAATGGGGGGGGGAGGAAAAAATAGGTCTTCTTTGTACTGCACAGAAAGGCTTTAAATCCCAGTATCTTTTATTAGAGAAAAGCAATTTTGTGAAGGGATGAAATTCATGCCGAAAACAGTAACAAACAAGGGGTAGGAGATCTTTCTCCCACTGACCCATTTCTGATGCAATTTCTATTTCTCTGCACTAGCTGCTCTCCAGACATACATTTTGACTTCCCAAGTGTCAGGAAGGAAAGGATGCCAGTGGAAAGGCTGCCTGCAAACAGCAATCAGAAAGTTTTCTACTATAGTCCTTGGCATACTTCCTCAATGATCTCAGTGACTGACCAAGTCTGTCTAATAGCAACCTTGGGCCCGTGTTTTTAGAGTCTTGTATATCATAACTAAAACCTTGAACAAGTCTTGGTAGCTAATTGGCAGCTTCAGTTAAAGTTTTGCATAGGCATGGCCAGGTAGCTTACTGGGTTGTTTTGCGTAGTTTGTTGTGGCTTCCAGACCAAGTGCAAGGATGGACTACACACGGCACACTACAGTGTTATAAACATGAGGTGAAGTCAGTCCTGCTAAGTGAACCAGACCAAAACATCAACCCCACAAGAAGGCTAAAATTACTTTTATTGAGATCGGCTATTATAACAGAATCATGCAAGTCTGATTGTACTGTATTTTCTCTTCCTTAGTTCAGTGAATTAAGGGAGCTTATGTTGGATTCACTTCTGAATGTCATCTGGTTATTCTAGACTTTAAAATATGCTTCAACTCCTTTTGCTTAGGCAGTATCTTTGTCCAGGATCGCTTTCTTTAGCCTCTGCCAATTACCAACTATTGTAAGTAGTTTATTCCTGATTGTGAAGTCTATACCTGACATACTGACTGAGATTAGCCATAAGCAGAGATCTCAAGGAAGTATCTTGATCACCAATTGATGATTTTAGAAACTCTGGAAATATCCAAACTCTGGATATTTCATTCTGAGAAAATACAACTCCATTTAGAACAGGTAAAGTCCAAAATTCCCTTGTCTGGAAATTCCACCACATTAGGATTTTGTCTTGATTTATTAACCCTCATCTACACCCTTCTATGGCCTCCAAGCACTGATTCAGAGCACACACAACCTTTTGTGATTCAGATGCTATGGGAAAAAGACTGTCATCTTCACACTGATGATACTTAGCACCAGACGTCTAATACCTGCTTTCACTGATTTCATAAAGATATTAAACAGCACCATGGACAGGAGAGGCAGTGTCTCCTAAAATTTATCTCCAAGACTGTTCCTGCAAGGAACATTCTGCTCAGTCTCCAACGCACAAACATGGTCCTGAGAGATAACACAACCAGCAGAATCAGAAGCCACTGTAGCCTTCTGTCAGACTAAAAGAGGCTCACTCTGTGCTTTTTCTACAAGAACTCATCTCTCAAAAAGATTATGGTTTTTATCTCATTTAATCTCATGATTCTGGCCTCAGTCAAGATTTTAAAAAGGGTTGAGATAATGTCTTCAAAACATTTGCAGGTACACAGCACATATCCTATCAGATTTCCCCCAAAGAGGCATTTTTGACCAAGGATTAGTTGGCAAAATATTTTGAATTAAGGGGAAGGGTGTTTTCAAAGACTTATGTTGAATCTGGAAGTGCCTAAATTCCAAACACCTGGCCAAATGGGGTTGGAATTATGAGAGCTGTAATCCTGAAACTTAGAGGGAAAGTTAGATGAATTGAGAGTGAAAATCAAACACACTCATATATATTGAACTTTATTGGGCATCCGTGTTTGTTTGGTGATCCACAACTGATATAGGAGATGTAGTTAACTGTGGCTGCAAGGTTAAACATAAAACAGCCTTACAATTACTGCTTTCTAACATAAACTATAAAGGAATAAAAGGATATTTGCTTTTTATTCTTTACCTTCTGTTTCTTTAAACGAATCGTGATGTAGGGTAAATGTTAGCTATAAAACTGGGAATATCAGCCCCATTTAAACAGTGCCTGTAAAGTTCCAAATATGTAAGGGGCATATTTTGATTGAGAAGACTTTCTCTGCTCTTTTCTATCCTACACTATGAAGTTTTATGTTTTAATCATTTCTTGTGTGGTACAATAATCGAAAGTTTGATCTATTTAGATATCACACCAAATCATAATTGGAATTTGCCAAATCAGCCAACCCATCAACTAACTACAGTATAATAAAGTATTAAATCAGAGTTGCAAAATTCAAGTCAATAACTATATGACCACTAAGAAATACAGAAAATACTTCTGAAAAAAAGGCTTCCACCGAAACCTAGCCCATCAGGAACAATTTGGTATGATATCTTTTAAATTTTAAAAGTCTTAACACAAGGAGAAAGCGATTCCTCAAACATTATACTATTTTCCCATATTGGTACAAGTGGGAAAAAAGATTCTGAGCATGGAGTATTGGTTGGAGAGCAGAGTTTAGGAGTGGACCACAACAGAGGTGGTGTTCAGCAGGTTTTGACCAGTTCTGGAGAACCGGTAGTGGAAATTTTGAGTAATTCGGAGAACCGGTAAATATCACCTCTGACTGGCCCCGTCCCCATCTATTTTCTTCCTCCCAAGTCCCAGCTGATCGGGAGGAAATGGGGATTTTGCAGTATCCTTCCCCTGCCAT
This sequence comes from Natrix helvetica, assembly GCF_964273705.1. Taxonomy (NCBI): domain Eukaryota; kingdom Metazoa; phylum Chordata; class Lepidosauria; order Squamata; family Natricidae; genus Natrix; species Natrix helvetica. The sequence goes on along the minus strand of NC_138549.1, from coordinate 68,532,135 downwards.
GCCCACCAAGCATGTCACGCCCACTAAAACATGCCCACAAAACCGGTAGTAAAATTTTTTGAATCCCACCACTGGACCACAAGTAGATCTGGTAAAATTCATACTGGATTGACTACATCTAAAAGTCTTCCCATTTCTTGCCATAAAATTCTGACAAGAATTTACACTCAGGAATAAAATTCTACTTCTGGAATGTAAGAACCTCTCCATTACTTTGATTCTATGCTTATTTTGCTCAATGAGAGATGCTAACATCCACAAAGCAACATTCCTTGGTGCCTGTCAGGTGCAAAGAATCAGGATCATTCATAAAGTTGCAACATACAAAATTTATTTAAACCTATATATAAGAATCTAGTCAATTAAGGCTAAGCATCAAATTGTCGCTAGATAAAGGTCAATAGAATTCAAGGGAGGCTGTACTTGGATCTCTTGTGGCAATGCAAGGTCTCTAAACTGATGGTGCATTTAACTCCACCCCCTCCCAACTCTTTCTGCTCTTCTCCATCAGTGCCCTGTTCATTGTTCTTCTGAACAGATATTACTCAAATCCAAGATTTTACAAAATGTGATACCTCTTGCTTATTTACTACAAACTTCAAATATGAGAATGATATTTGGTTAATTAACTGTCCACATATAATTATAGCAAACTAATTTTCCCTATCCAACAGATTAATTCACTTATGGATGACATCAATCTATCATGTCTGGGTTTTGCTGCAACTTGTAAAAAAGTATATTTAAAAAACATAAACAACAGTCTTGAAGACAATGACATCATGATAAGGCTTCCTGTAATTTTTACAAAGTTAAACCACATCTCTTGCCTATCTTGCTGTGCCTATCAAGTTGTTTCATGATTTCTGTTTATTTATTCAGTTTGAATGAGACTCTCAGTTCTGAAGTGGGTTTTCCTCCTAAAACTATATTCCCATCTTCAAAATGATTCTAGACATGTTTTTTGCCATTGGAAAATAATGTGGTTGAGATAAGCAGAAAAATATCTCAATAAATGAGCATTTTTTTAAAAATGCATTTTAAAATGTCTTTAAAAATAATGTCATCTGCTTGTGGAAAAAGATAAGAAGATGATGAACAAATCAACTCTAAAATGTATTTCATGAAACATATTTGATTTGTGGTATTTTAAATGCTATAAATGTTATTTGAAGAAGACAGTATCTAAAAATATTTAATGTGGTTAAAGATGAAGAAATGTTTCCAGACTTTCCTATAACATTATAAACTCTCACAAAAATTCCAGAGAGGGATTCCAGAAGGAAAGGCAGTAACCAATACTAATGTTTGCTGAAAAAATAACATACAAGTGCAAGAGCACAGTTAATGCTGCTTTCAGTGATCCTGAGACACAAATCCTATCAAGAACAATGCTTTGTTTAATTCAATGAGTTTTACATCTAAGTTGACATGCATAGGATTATGCTGTGGCTCACTTCCCTCAACCCCATGAAGGTCTGTGTTGTTTTTCTGAATTTCGCTTGGGCATGGTGCCCAAGCTAAATTCATTGCAATTCCCTCTAGCAATGTTGTACTTTTTTTGTTTTTACCATTAAAGGACAGTTTAGTACAGTGTTAGGGAACCTTTTCGGCACTGAGTGCCGAAATGGGAGAGCGTGCATGCATGCGCATGCACACATGCAAAAAAACAGAAGAGCAGCTGCCCAGTGTGCATGAACGTGCCGGGAATGGGAAGATGGTCTTTTGGTTTCTGGCGCGCATGCACGCATGAAGACCAAGTGGCCGGTGCACATGCGCTCACCGGAAACCGGAAGAGCAGCCGTCTGGTGCACATGCATATGCCGGGAAGATGATTTTCCAATTTCCAGTCTGCACATGAGCACCGACCACCTGGACCTCTGGTTTCTGGTGCGCAGGCATGTACTGGTGTGCATGTGTATGCTGAAAACCGGAAGAAAATCTTCCTGGTGCGTGCATGGGCAGCTGCTCTTCCAGTTTCTGGTGCTCCGGCGCACATGAAGACCAGCTGGCTGGCACACCAGAACTGGAAGAGCAATGGACGACGGTTCAGGTCCTAGAGAGATGGCTGTGTGCCACTTCCCGCACGCATGCTATAGGTGCACCATCATGGGTTTAGTATCTTTTGGTCATTGCATTGTTATTCATTCACTTTATAAAAGTATGAAAGCATCCATATATCTTATCTTTACCCCCCCCCCCAAAAAAAAAAACCCAGTTTCTTCATACCTGCCATTAGCCTTAAAGGAATCTCTGCATTTGCCCTCTGTATTTTTCCTTCAATGTAAAAGATGCAATTGGATGGAGCACAGAACTAAAACACCTTTTAATGGGCAGATGGAATAATTTTAAGGAAAGGAAGAAATGCTGCCACCAAGGCAAAAGTCAGATGAACAAAATCTGAGGGGGGAGGAGTACCTTGAGATTTTTTTTACTGTATAATATAGATTGTACTTACACTAATAACTGGCACCCTGGTTTACCTTGAAGACACACGCACACAAACACACTCACACAAATTTGGAAGAAGTTTAAATCAAACAGCCTGTTCTATTAATGAGGAAGCATAGGTGAGAAATAAACCTCTATTTCTTTCTTCTTTTTTTAAAACACAACTCCATATTGAAGACTTCACACTGGCTGGCAGTCTCGGTGGCTGATTTTGGGTGTTCCGGAATTCAGGGTTACCACACTTTCAATCCTTCACTATTAGCCAGATTGGCTGGGGATGACAAGAGTTCCCTGCTTCTAGGAAAGTAGGATTTGGCTGTAATTCAAGTTACTACTTATGGCTCTCAGGATCTTGGCAAGCAAAAAAGAATGTCTTTTCCCCCTCCTTCCAGTCTTTACAAAGGGAGTATTTTGGGGTCAGTACTTTTCATTTTGTTCATTCAGGCAGCAGGATTAAGATATTTGCTCAGTAACCAAAAGCACTCAACACTATTAGACACAATTGGGCTGTTAATTGTAGTAGTACAACTTTTATTTCAATGTGCTTCTAACATTCCAGCTTAAGCATTCTGCATTTTCATGTCTCTTTTTATTCATGATGAGTAAAGAGAAAGAAGAGACAACAGGTGTTGTTTTAACAGTCTGCCTACATGGTATTGAAATCTGCCTATGCTAAGCATAGTCATTTTGTAACAGAAGCTGACTGGCTGGAATTTGATATAGAGGTAGTCCTTCACTTACAACCATTCATTAATGACGGTTGGAAGTTACTACACTAAAGAAAAGTGACTTATGATCATTTTTCACACTTGCGAGAAATTTGGATGCTTGGCAACTGGCTCATATTTTTGATGTTTGCAGTGTCCCAAGGTCATGTGATCATCTCTTGCAACCCTCTGACAAGCAAAGTCAATAGGGAAGCAAGATTCACTTAAAAGCCATGTTATTTACTTAACAACTACAGTGAGCCACTTAACAACTATGGCAAGAAAGGATGTAAAATGGAGCCAAACTCACTTGACAACTATCTCACTTAGCAACAGAAATTTTGGGCTCAATTGTGGTGGTAAGTTGAGGACTACCTGTATAGCAGGTAGCAGCAGGTAGCCCATCTAAGGTGGTCTCAAAATGCTAAGCAGGGTCACTCATAACTGGTATCTGGATGGGAGTTTACTAGGAGACTCTAGAGCTATAGTCTAAACTGGGATTTTAAAATATCTGGAAGAAGACAATAGATTATTCCACAGTTTAGAATATAGAATAACAGAGTTGGAAGGGACCTTGAAGGTCATCTAGTCCAATTCCCTGCACAAGTAAGAGAATCTATACCATTTCAGACAGGTGGCTGTCCAGTCTCTTCCTCAAAATTTTCAGTGATGGGAACCCACAACTTCTGAAGGCAAGGCATTCCATTGGTTGATTGTTCTCGCCATTAGGAAATTTCTCCTTAGTTCTAGGTTGCTTCTCTCCTTGGTTATTTTCCATTCATTGGTTCTTATCTTGCCTTCTGGTGCTTTGGAAAATAGGTTAATGAGATCCCATTCTTCTTTATGGCAGCCCCTCAAATATTGAGGACATTACTGAGCACAGAACCAAAGTAATGAGGAAACTCTTCCTCTCACATTCCAGAAAGAAAATTATGGCAAGAAGGCATTAAATAGATGTCAGAGACAATGGGAATCAAAATGTTTACTGTTAACTAGAAAAGTAAAAATAACCATTTTAATTTTCCTGGGCTGAAAACTAGTTAAAGGTGAGAAATATGCTGAAAAAGGGAAGAGGAATTTTAATCCTAGGAAGGAAGACAAGGATAGACAACATTTTGGAGGATATTGATATTTTCATGATAGCAAAAATCAGAATAGTAAAAGCAATGGTTTGCATCTTCAAATTATGGATGTGAACATTCTAATAATAGCATGGCCTACAAGAAGGATGAATCAGTCCTTGATTAAATAAAAATATGGGATTACTTGTGGTGATGATCAGCAAGTAGAAATTACTATAATATGAGCATATGATATACAGTAGATGATAGACTAGGAACAAAGGTTTATGCATGACCCAAGTAGAAGGAAGTAAAATATGATAATAGATACGATAGATGGGATCAAAGAGATTACAAAAATATTTTTGGAAGAACTTCAAATCATTATTGGAAGTAAGATGGTGAACACCAGGAATCAAACTTGATTTCACGGCCCTAACTAATGCTGATTTATAAGCTCACAAATAAAACCCTTCTCTCCATGTTAGCTTTCATGCCTTACCTTTCTCTTATTTAGGTCTGTGCCCTAGTAATCTAATGGACAGTGACTTCCAATAATCTGGAGATCATCATCCATTAGATTTCCTCATTTCTAGTTAACATTCTGAACCTGTGAAGCCATTATATATATTCAATGCTATATTATAAATTATAAATGAACAAATCTCAGGATATAGTGAAACTTTTACAAATATGCCATTAGACTAAAGCCCAGCCAGAATTAAAAGTATACTGTTACTTTGTGCTAAATCGCATTCTGAGGTTATAGATCACTGAACTATAGTCTTCGTTTTCTTTTTTTTAACTCATCTTTACCACTTTCATTAATAATTAATTAATCCTATTTTCTCCACAATAACAACACTGTGATGTGAGTTGGGCTGAGAGAGTGATTAGCCCAAAATCACCCAACTAGCTTTCATGTTTAAAGTGGGACTAAAACTCACAGTCTCCTGATTTCAAATCAACCCTGATTGCTCTTTAGAAGGCCAGATCCTGAAGATGAAACTTAAATACTCTGGCCACCTAATGAGAAGGAAGGAGTCACTGGAGAAGAGCCTAATACTGGAACAGATTGAGGGCAAAAAAAAGAATGGAATGACAGAGAATGCGGTGGCTGGATGGAGTCACCAAAGCAGTAGGCATGAGCTTAAATAGACTCCAGAGGATGGTAGAGGAAAGGAAGGCCTGGAGGAACTGCCCTTCCTGTCTTAAATAGACTCCAGAGGATGGTAGAGGACAGGTTGTCCATGGGGTCATGATGGGTCAGACATGACTTTGCAACTAACAACAATAACAACAAATATGTGTATGTGGGTTTGTATGCTCTGTCTCTCTCTCTCGCGCACACGCTCTGTGTGTGTGTGTGTGTGTGTGTGTGTGTGTGTGTTATGTGCATAGATGGTGGCTAATAAAAGTTAAAAGTCATGGGACCATCTGATGATGACCATAGCATATGAAAGATTATGATTTGGAATGTGAATGAAAATGATCCAAGGGGTGATTGTTCCAACATCAATCGGTGTACAAGATTTTTAGGTGGCATTGATAGGTGTATAAGAATGAGATGAGTGAGTACAGAAAAAAACGACTGACTCCAATTGTTTCTGCCTACTCAGTATGTTCCAGCAGAGCGAATATGGTCCAGACCCCCTCCATTAAATGTTGCCATCTTGTGCAAATGAGAAGCATACCTTCTCTGTTGTGGCTCCCACCCTCTGGAACAACATTCCTCCAGAGATAAAAATAGCATCCTCTCTCCTAGGGGTCTTTGGAAACCTAGCTTTGGTCCCAGGCCTAGGGTTGATGTTTGTTGTTTGTTTAATGGCCGCTAATTTGTTCTCTGAATTTTGTTATTAGAATAATTTAGTCAAAGCTGCCTGTGGTTAGCTGTTTTTCTCTCTCTTTAGTTTGCACCCTGTCCACAATCCACTACATTGGGCAGCCAATAAACTATAAACAAACAAACAAACAAACAAACAAACAAACAAGAAAGTTCAAGAATGGATGGAGTGTTTGGTGAGCTTCCACTGAAAAAAAGCAAGCAGATTTTTGTTCTTCAGCAAGTCCCCGAGACTGTAAAATGAGAAAAATAAAGCTTATAGTTTCACTGTAGATCTAGATAACATGTATGGCCAAACGAATAGACTTGAATATGTTTATATGTTTTGTGGAAATATGGTCCTGATGAAATTAAAGTAGGTATAAATAAATTGTTCAGCATTCAGCAGGGTATTAAAAATGATGTGGGGTCTCTTAGTTGTTTCATGTATTTGTGAACCATTGTGTCAATTGGGGTGAAATTAGTGGTGTGTTAATTGGGGAAGAGAAGATAAATGCATATTATATGCAGAAATGTCATATATTGAGAACTTGAATACTTCGTAGCAAATTTTGGATTAAGTGCACAATGCAATGAGTAACATTCTATCAAAGACCAAGACAATTGGTTGACAGGGAAAAAAAGGACTAAAAGTCAGCAAGTTACACAAAAATGGCAAAAAAAAAAATGGAGCAAATAGATTACGGGTAGTCCCCGACTTGCAGCTATTCGTTTAGTGACCATTCAAAGTTACAAGAGCACTGAAAAAATTGACTTACACTTACAACCCTATGCAGCATCCCCATGATCAAAATTCAGGCCCTTGGCAACCAGATGTATATATGATGGTTGCAGCCTCTCGGGATCATGTGGTCGAAATTTGAGACCATCCCAGCCAACTTCCGACAAGCAATGTCAATGGGGAATCTGGATTCCCTTAATGAATGTTCAACTTATCAACTTGAAATTATTCACTTAACATCCATGGCAAAAAAAGCTTGTAAAATTTGGGCAACTCTCCTAACCGCCTTACTTAGCAATGGAAACTCTGGCTCCAATTGCAGCCGCAAATTGAGAACTACCTGTAATATGCTGAATGTTTTTTAACAATGGGAAAAAGTATTAAGAAATCTGAGGATTGCTGGTAGAAAGCAAATGGGAATGACTAGTAATATCCTCCACATGCTAAAGAAGTGAGGAGGGGAGAGAGTTCCATTGGTAAAGCAGGCAAAGATTAGGTTTTGTTCAATTCCACAGATTCATTCAATGATAAAAAAATATTCTTCAATGGGCTGATGTTTAATAAATACATGCATGCTTGGTTTGTTCTTAAGTTGTCTTTAAAGTCTACTCTTCATGGAGGGATTTTCCCACCCTAAGGTTGGGCACTCTAAGGAAAATTCAGTTGTCTATACTTGGAGCAGTTTACTCCTAGTTTACTAATTGCCTTTACTGAGCATATAATGCATTTTCAACCATCAGAGACTCATTGTTCAAAACTTGTGATGAAGAGATAATAGAGAAATCAGAGTCAGATTTTATTTCTCTTAAAAGTTTTTAAAGCTTTAATAATTAGAAATAGGTCAAGAAAACAGTTGTGTTAAATTGCTCCTTCTTTCAGGATACTCCATACAGTCTTTTAATTCCTACCATATCTCTAGTTTTGGTTGGTACTGATTTATTTATTTGTTTGTTTTTGTTTATTTATTTTCACACTTCTTAATAATAACAGCTCACACTTGGTGAGTTGAGCTTCTATATACAGAGAAGATACTCTCTTTTCCAAAATCTGTTTTTGGAGAGGCAAGCAAATAAAAAGTTTGGTCCCGGGGGCAATGAGAAGAGGGACTGATGTCCCCTCATGATGTATAGAATAAGGCTTTATATTAAGATTCTCAGCATGCCCGTGAAATGACATTTCCTACAATGTTTAAAAGGAAAAATATTTACAATGTTATAAAATACACACCTCTTTGTAATATTGATAGCGAGAGTTATATATTATCAGTTATAAGATGATAAATGTGTCAGTGGCACACATTATCCAAAGGCATACTGATAGAAACACCTTTTTAATCCTAGTAAAATTATGTCATGAAATTAATTGTATGAACATATGTTACACATGCTCCACCACTTTGTACATTCAGCTTGGTGTCAAACTTGAAAGCCAGAACAAATAATTACAGCATTCCCTTCAGAGATAATTGCATTGCCTGCAAAAATATGTGCAAAATACAGAAAGGTCTTTAAATTGTCTGTGTTGGACTTATCAGCCATCTGAAAAATTAGAGAAAAATAGAATTTTCGTGGAATTTAGAATGAACAATTTACTTTATGAATGAAACACTCTCAGTCCTAGCTATTATCCAGTTATTTTCATTTACAATGAAAGGACCTGTTGAAATGGTAGGATGTAAGTCCCAAGCGGTGGCCAGGTCATTGCAATGTTTTTATCCCGTAGCCAAACAAAACATATGAACATGTTTTTTTTAGTTGCTAGGTGATCATCCATAAGCTTCAATGAAGGATGATATGGACTAGTTTAAGGAGAGGAAAAGGGTCAAAACCTGGGGAAGAAAAGTTAGGTGAACATCTAATCTTGTCTTCTGTATCATCCACTTGTTGAGAACTGGCCACATCAAAGCGCTCTGCTATTAGTTCCTGATAAACCCCACCTGCTTACTATGCACCCTCTTTTGCACCTCCAGATGTGCTGCAACTTGGAGAATTGCCTAAGGGGAAACCTTCACATGGAAAACAGGAAAAAGAGAAAGGGAACTAAATGGAACCCCTTTCCAAAACTAGAGCAGGATGCTTTTAATTTAAGTTTCTCTCTCACCTTCTCTTCTTTGGGTGCCAAGAGTTGCAGGGAAAAGTGAAGCTGAAAGGCAACTCAGAATTATCAGCCAAGGTAGAGACATTTCAGGCAACCCAGGACTAGAGGTGGCTCAAATCCGACGTTCTTCCCAGCGGAGGTCTTGAATCAGGAGGTAGTCTCTGTCTGGTGGCTTTCCCGCTGCAGCCTATTCCACTGTGCCTCCTTGTCTTCTTTCAGGGAATTTTTATTGCCTCTCCTGCCTGAATCATTCTCGACAGGAAGAAAGGAGCTTGCCTCCACTCTGACTCACCTTGTGAATTAAAAAAGAAGGGGGGGGGAGGAGGGAGCAGCCCATGTACAGTGCAGAGAGGTATAATACTTAACTATTTCTTCTTAGTTGTTCACAGGGGCGGTTCTCTACAGAGTACAGCAGCAACCGCCCCTGGCCACAAGCCAGGAGGGAGTGGAATGGCAGTAGGACGGGAAGTAAGATTTAAGCCTGGATCTTTCCTATTTCTGCTATTGACTTAAAACAGAGTGTTAGATGCTGGTTTCAACTACAGTGGTTTCCACCAAGGTCCTCTGTTCCGGCGGGAACAGAGGTTTAATCCTATTGGTCGAAGGGTCTGACAGCTCCCTATAAAAGGGCTGCTGTCAGATTCAACCTTCGCTGGATTGTTCTTACTTGTTGTACTTTAATAAAGAGTTGTTGTTGCCTTTAGCCTTGTGTGCCTTTCCATTACCTGATCTAACACAGAGGAACTGCTTAGAATGGGTATGTAAAGGTCAACCTCATTTCCCAAAGAAAAGGAACACACCATTTTTCTACATTTTGTTGGAATGATCTGGGCATGTTCTCACTCACCTCCAGTCAATTAGAGTAATTTTGAAGCATCTCAGCCTGATGATTATAGGGAACGCTGCAGCAGCCTTCGTGTTTGCCAGCTTTTGCATTTACAATGCAAAGGAAGATGAGATAGTTTGATTCCACCCAAATTAAAGTACTTGGACATATTTGGAAGCAGAGTTGGTACTGTATATATATTTAGGGAAATAGTAACATGACTGAATTGAGCTAGATTCTTGATGACTTAATCTACATGTGTGTGTGGCTCTCTTGGCAAGCATTTAGAATTGGTTTGCCATAACTTCCTTCGGGCATTCTTTTTCAACTTTACAGCCTAGCCTGTAGGCTCAGGATTTCCAGGTGGCCTCCAATCCAAGTGCTAATCGGGTCTAAGCTTTTCAAGATCAGCCAAGGAAGTGTTTTTTTAAACTTGGAAGCTTGAAGATGTATGGACTTCAACTCCCAGAATTTCCTAGCCAGCCCATTTTTCCACCCTATAATTTATAAAATTTAAGAATAATCCAGTAACTTCATCCTCTTTTATTTCAGTTTTCAGAGTTCCACTGATTCTCAAGAGCAATTATTTGGATTTGCATAGTTACCAGCAATGCAAGAGTAAAGAAGAAAGCACACAATTCATTTAGACCAGTTTAGGGTTTAAGAGCTTTGGGCGACCCATCACTATCTCCACCACCACCAGTACACAAATTTCTCCAAAGCCCCTTTATTGTCCTATTTAATAAAGGAAAAAATGGTAAACTATTTTTAATTTTTAAAAAATGTCCTTTTAATAATTTATAATATAATTTGAATGAAATTTTGATTTAACATTTGATCTTTTTTAGTTTTTGTCTTGCTTGTCTTTATCTATCTGTTGAAGCACAATGCAACTTAGTGCTGAAGGCTAACCCTTTATCTGAAAAAAAATTCTCTGTCTTAGCCTCACCTTTTCCAAAAGTAATACCTTCTTAAAACATATGGCACCTGAGTCTCAGCTCTTGCTATACCAATAATAATAATTACGTTCCTCCCCACATTTCTGCTTTGATGAAAAGCAGAAATCCTTACTTGAGGATTATTTACTTGAGGAAACCCTACATAGCTGCATCATAGCTATATCTACCCCTATGTCATAGCCTCTTTACATCGAAAGCCAACTTGATGGTGACATCACACAAGACCTCCCACAGCTCCTAGTTCAGGGCTGCTGATTCCTAACTCTAATTTTATGTAATTAATGCTTAGATGTTTTCCTTAATCTTTTGAGTTGTCTGACAGCTTCCTCAGCCTTAAGTTTCTGATGGTGGTTCAGACAGGGTGATGTTTTGTGGTTGCTCATGGCTGGGAGAATCAGGAAAGGCACCGCTATAGGACTGTGCGTAAGATCATCCGCTTTTGATTTGGACTGTCAGTTTGGCAAGCGAGGCCTGGCATCAGAATGCTAAGGCAGCAGAGATGGAGAGTATCAAAGAGCTTCAAAGTGTCTCCACAGCAAATGAAAAGTGAAAATGTTATTAGCAATTCCAGGGACAAAGAAAGCAATTGGGAGATGACAACAATGTTGAATCCAATGATAAAATATGAACAAGAAGGCATGGAAGCAAGAGGAGAGACCTCTAGGTTTCAGAATTAGAAATCAGGAACTAATTCCAATCTGAATGAAACCATTTCATAGGACTAGCACTCCCAGAAGACGGAATAGTCTGCCTTCTACCCCAAAAACTATTATCTGAGTGATGATGAAAAGCTGATTTGAAATTCAAAATCAAGAGATCTGAATTTGAGACTCTCACCGTTATTGTTCTTCTGGACTTTTCTTTCCCTCCTCACAAAAGGTGATCAGATGCCTCGGGATAGTGCAATTGTCATAAATATGAGTCAGTTGCCAAGCATCTGAACTTGAATCATGTGACCATGGGATTGCGGCAATGGTCGTAAGTGTGAAAAATAGTCATAAAATAGTCATTCAGTGCCATTGTAACTTCAAACAGTCGTTAAACTGTTATAAGTCGAGGGCTACCTGTATAATACAAACGAAAGTGATAATTTGTTGCAAGAAAGATTGTTTGATCATAGTGGTTTGGCTATTTATAAATACACTTTGTCCCCACATTTTACCCTTTTCCTCAACGCATACCTGTACATTACACACAGTTGATTGGAGCAGCCAGCAACTGAAGTTTCATGACTTACTAATTTCCCAAAATGAATTATTTTTTTAAGAGGGAATCAACTGATTGACTACGAGATTAATTGAGACATGAATCCCCAAACTCAAGTCAACTGCCAAGACAACTGAAGCTCATGCTTGATAGGGGCAAACTGGAACCTGTTGAGAAAAGGGAGGAAGAACCTACTATGATTTAAGTGGCATTTAGGATGTACCTAAATAAGCAGATAGCTGTTCACATTTACTATCGTACACGTAAGCCCCCACTTCCATATGTGGCATTTCTTCGGAATAACTCTCACCACTTAATTCCAAATTTGCAGTGATAATTAATTGTGAAAGCAAACTGGAACCACCAGTGCCTCCTCTACTCTCTTAAAAAAACCTTCTTTAGTAATTCAGGTTAATTTTATTAGCAATGTTTAAGTAGGTGGTCAGATTTTTCTGTGGTCCAAATTGAGAAGAACACTTTCTTTTTTCTCCCAGTAGAAAACTTCCAGTGCAGGCTCTTAGGGTTCCTCGGGGACAACTCTCCAGAAGGCATTATCAAAGAGTGATCTTCTTCAGCTCCAATTGATTTTGCAGGTCTCTTGTGGAAAAGCTCTTTCCTCAACAAGTCACCAGGCACAATGCCTCCATGGCTATTTTGGCTTTGGATGCTAATATAGTTATGAATCACCTAGAATAGAATGGAATGTTTTATTTGGCCAAGTGTGGTTAGACACACAAGCAATCTGTCTCTGATATGGAAACACTCTGTGTACCTACCAAGAAAGTCAACATCTTGGAGAAAGTATATATGTTTTACAAGTCCAAAATTAGCAGGTTACAGCTAGTCTTGAGCCATTGGTCTCTTGCAGCCAGACAAGCCAAAAGCAAGAGCAGTGGTGGGATACGACCGGTACACCCCGGTATGGGCATACCTGTACCTGCTGGGAGCACCAGGTACCCTTCCAGTACGGTGCTCTGGAGGGCCCACCCGCCCTCCTTACCTGTATTTGAGCTAATCAGGGCTTTCGCGCACGCGAGCAGCTGGAGCTGACTCATATTTATGACGATTGCACTATCCCGAGGCATCTGATCACCTCTTGTGACATTCTGACAAGCAAAGTCAATAGGGAAGCCAGATTCACATCTTACTAATTGAAGAACTGCATTGATTTGCTTATCAATTAGGGCAAAAAATGTCATAAAATGAGGCAAAACTCACTTAACAAATAGCTCACTTAGGAACAGAAATTTTGGGCTCAATTGTGGTTTATAAATCAAGGACCATCTAATTCCTTGGTTTATCCTGACTGCCTTTCTCCCCAAGAGACAGCTAAGGCAGATTAAAATTTCACATAACTGTTGTATTTAGTCCTGGGCAAGAACTTCAGATGTATCTTGAGGAATATTTAGATCACCAAATACCCTCAAAACTATTGGGAAGAGAAATTCCAGCAACAGTTGGTCAGTTAGTTAGAACTTGTAGTATTTTCTGCTAATTGGCTTTAGCTTCAGCATTCAGAATTTATCTACATATTTACTACACATTCACAATTTCTTTAATTTAGTTTACAGCTTATTTCTTGGCCATCCTTTAGTTAGGAGTGATAAGGGGGGGGGGGGATGTGGTTAGCAAAAGTTTGTTTTTCAAAGTCTGCAGGCTGATTGAGAAAGATAATGTCTTTAAGTGCAGAGAAAACATTCTGAAATTCTGCTTTTTTCTTATTTGATCTATAGCTCTTTCATTTTATAGGATTCTCTACATGAAGTTCTATTTCCCTGGGTAAAGATTATCTAAGACTAGTTGCTTATCCAAGTGGCAGACTAGGTATTATATATACGTTGTACCTCAGTGATATGGCTAGATGAAACTTTAAAACAGTTATCCATATAGCCCACTTCTTTTAATAGTAGTGAGATGAATTCAGATACTGTGATTTTCACAGCCAATTCTGGCTGACAAGTGGTTATAAACAAAAGGTTGGGCAAAGTTGTGAACCCAATAAAAAAGAATATTTTAGTTCAGAATTGAACTCTTGAGTCCTTGGTGCTCTCTGAACTCCATTGTTTGCTTACAGATTTTCATTAGTCAACTAGGTAATATCATCAGGGCTAGTGAGTGATGGGTTTGCTTCCTGTTTATATACAGTAACTTGCCTCATTAATGTGGGTGGAGGTGTGGTGTTCCTGATAGTATTTTGATTAGGTTATTGTTTCTTGTTTATTTGTCTGGTGTTAATTCCTGCTTATCTGGGTGTTGCCTACTGGGGAGGGAGTGCTTCTGGTTTTCTTCTTAGCTTTTTAATTGTCTCCTTTGAATGGTGCGTAAATGTGATTTACAACTATGTTTTTGTCTCTAGATGATAAAAGATGTGAACCCCTGGCTCTGTCTCAAAACTCAATATTGTAATGACCGCTAAGACCACCCTTAGTCAGGCCATCCCAAACTTGAACTGAGGCAGGCTGCACATACTCCCTCCCCCCACCAAAAATGTTTAACCAAATGAAAATATTGCTGCTTGTGTTTAAGATTATTAACATAGGTGGATGTCTCCAACAATGTTAAACATTGAATTATTCTCACTATGGCAAATTGGAACTATTTGCAAGCATTGCTAAAATACATTTCACAGTGACATTATCTAGGCATCAATGACTACTTCTCCACTCATATAAATTAGCCTCAGGGATTCCTTTCTTAAGCTTAGGTTGAAGTCAAATTCTATTGCTGCAGGGCTGTGGCAGATAAAAGAGAAGACACACCCTGCTGCTCAATTCCAGTGATCAAGCAATATGAAACATCCTTGGCGAGACTAAGGCTGAGTTGTCAAACAAGGCAGGAAAGTAAAGTCTCATTTGGTCTTGCCCTGTCTACTTCCTCTCTAGAGAAGCACTCTCCCCAGTGAGGGTCAAAAGTCCTTGTGTAAACTGTCTGTATAATTCTTTTTCTTTCTAATGCTTTTCCTGCAAATACAGGGTGCACTTTTTTCAGATCAACCAAGTGTTGATCCATTGGTTGTGATAGAAATTGACTGACTGACTTGTCACCTGAGCCTGATGTTCTGGGCTGAGAGAATGACTGGCCCAAAGTCAGTCCACCATTTATTATGTCTAAGGCAGGATTTAGAATTCACAATCTCCTGGTTTCTAGCCTGGTGCTTTAACCTCTAGAACAGGGGTGCCAAACTCCTGGCCCATAGGCTGGATGCATCACATGCTGTTAAAGTGACCAATTTGATTGCCTAAGTCTGCAAGATGTCTGAAACACAGATGGTCAAAATCAAAATTATTATCTTTTGCCATTTGGAAATAGGAAGCATTAAAAATTTCTCTAACTAGTTTAGAAGATTATTCTTGTGGTTATTTTTTTAAAAAGTAATTGCCTAGTTTAGTCCACAGATGAAAGAAAGACACAACAAGGAAGCCTCCATTGCCTTCCAACATCAGTATGCTTCCATTGCCTTCTGGTCATTGAAAGCGTATTAAATGTGAAACACTGAACTTTGCAGCATTTTCCATCAGTGGAAACCAAATTCCACCAGGGGAATTCCTTTAACTACATTCTAGCAATTCCCAGAGATTTCTGTCAATTCTGTGAACTCTTTAGTTGCTGACAGTTTCTTTAATTAGTTGCCTAATAATCAGTCATTTGAGTCATCAACTATGAATTCACAGATAAAGGTTATTAGTTGCACTGAGTCCCAAACAGAGCTTCCTAAAGCTTATAAAATTATTTGGCGTGTACCTGACTCCCCTGTATATGATGTTGCTAGGAATGATTCATTCCAAACCCTTTCAGTTCCTAAAATTAACACAGTGGATCGAAAGGATCAGTGAGGTCACAAGACCCAGCAAAATAGGCGGGTGGGTTATGAATTCACAAATGACCAAAGAACTGCAGTTATAATAACCATTATATATTGTGATTAATGAATAAATCACTTGTTTCTTACCTGAGAAAGTTGGTTCAATATAAAGTGACAGAAGAGGACAGGCCAGCTGGAGCTTCAGAATTAATAGTAGTAGAAAAATACTTGGAAGAGCGAGCTCATGATGTTGCCATCTCTCTTGTGTGAAGAGAGTGCAGAACAAAGAGGACAAGGCTCTTTAGCAAGCTCATATCACAGTTGAATGATGGGCACCAGAGGTAGTATTCAGCCAGTTTGGACCGGTTCGGGTGAACCAGTAGCTCTAACTATCAGCTGACCCCGCTCATCCACCCCTGCTCTATCCTGACTTTATTTCCTGCTTTCTAGCTCATCTCAATTGCGTGGCACAGCTGTTTTATTTATCATTGCTGACTTGGAAAGTAAGCAGCTGAGCTTCTAATTGCTCCATTTTCAAGTGCTGCATGCATGCAAAGTGCAAGCTCACTGAAGCGGTTGTTAAACTGGAAGTATCCCACCACTGGTGGTCACAATCCACTTGGAGCAATACAGGGGAAACAACATTCCATCAATGGGTCTTGATGGCCAGGAATAAACACTAGTCCCAGAAATATAGAGCTGAACAGTTTGAATAGAAAAGTGAGAGCACGACAGACATCCCAGATATGAAAACCTGATAGACAGAAGTTGGGAGAAAGTAGTATGTCTTGACTCAAGTAAAAGGCTGACATCAAACCTGACAGAAAGTATCTGGGCAAATAACTACACTCAGCTTCATTTTGAAAAAGACAGACCAAAACATGTAGGCATAGGAAGCCCTTGTGAAAACTTCCCACAAAGCCAACATAATCTGCTCTACCTCTTCCTGGAGGTGTTATTGAATTAAATTTTCCATACTGGAAGGAAGGAAAAAAGCAGGCCGTGAAGGGAAAACATATCCCTCATAGATGGAGAGGTCAGTTTGGGTCAGGAGTTGGGATGGAATCAGTGGTGGGATTCAAAAAATTTTACTACTAGTTCTGTGGGCGTGACTTCGTGGGCGTGGCAGGGGAAGGATACTGCAAAATCCCCATTCCCTCCCCACTCCAGGGGAAGGTTACTGCAAAATCCATTTGGGAGGCAGAAAATTGATGGGGGTGGGGCAAGTCAGAGGTGATATTTACCAGTTCTCCAAACTACTCAAAATTTCCGCTATCAATTCTCCAGTACTGGTCAGAACCTGCTGAATACCACCTCTGGATGGAATATCAGGGCAAACCACAGCAAGTGGGATATAGTCAAATCCCTAGCTGATCTTCACCAGGAATCTGATTACCAAGAGCAAAAACAACCAAGGACTTAAGAAGAAACCGCTAGGAGAGCTCTATTCACCTCCTATACAGAATCTGTTCTGTCAACAGCGATCAACCACCAACACATGTGTAAAAATTGGCGTTCCAAATGAACACTCAAGAATCCAGAATATGAGGGGTTACAAATATTCAGACTTTATTATAAATAAGAAATACTGTTTTATACAAAAACTGCCAAGTGTTGCATTTTTGTTGTTTTTGTTCACTGCTCCTAAAGCAGCAAGACCAGAGGTTGAAAGCAAAAAAAGGGGGGGAGTGAAGGCACATACAAGAGGTGCTCACAGATATGTGTGTGTGTGTGTGTGTGTGTGTTTTAAATGAGGGGAATTCTTCAGGTGGTGTTTCCTGTGGCACCTATTTGTATGTTTCTGTGAGTAGCTGTTGCCTTATTTTGTTATGCGAAGTAATAACTTGGACCTATACAAATGTGATAATGGCTATTATTAACACAGTATTTGTAATTAAGAGATTCCATATAAAGTCTCATTTATTTAAAAAATAAAACAAAATCTGTTACTTAAACCCAGTTTGTTTTTTCAGGAAAATATATATATATTTCTCTTTTTGGCAGGTGATACTGTTAGAATGCAGCCATATGAATGGCTTGGTCAAATGGAAACCGCTGGTGTCACTTAACTGCTTCATGTATGAATGCAAGGAGGATACAAGTAGAGTTTGGATGAACTGTTAGAATTGAAGACACTAGGAAAACATAAACTAAAGCCCAAGCTGAACTTTGATTTTTCTACACAAAGGTACATGTTGAAAACTGAGCTCAAGATTTGCTAGTGGGCCTACAGCAATAATCTCATCCTCAATATAATGGTGTGACTACGTATACCTGATACCAGTTTGAGAAATATACGAAGAGGTCATGTGCTTATAAACCATTCTTTATTTCCTTCTATGTAGAACTATGGTGTGCCTGGGAGGAAGGGATCTAGAATTCAACCTGTTCCCTGACATGATTGTCTTCATTGGGGGAGATTTATCTGTGAAAAGAAGAGCAATATTATATTTTCTACAGAAGCCTAGCAAGAAGCTCATAGCCATAACATCTGAATCAATTCAAATAGTTAATAGAAACCAACAAGACAATCCAGAGAAGCTTTGGAATTCAAGTGATATTTTGCTCCCACTATAAAAAGGGGAGACAAATCCAGATCTGCTTCCTATTTTGCACTATGTAGAATCTCAGCGGACAAAGTATCACTTAAAAGGGCCCAAAAATATGTTAGCACTTCATGATTGGTAGGGCCCCAAATCCTTTGGGCATCAGTGCTGGTTTTAGAAGACATGGGCAAGAAGTTGGCCCTCCAGGTAATATAAAAGGCAAATATATATATATATCTGAAGTTAGTATCACAGAACATATTAAAGGCCAATATGGGAATGCAATGGGGCAGGTCTGGACAGGAAATGCTTAATCACTGCCACCACCCCCTGCAAGGCACAACAAGAGGAAGGGTGTAAGTAGGGTGTTAATTATGAAGAAGTGAAGGGAACTATTCCCCTCTAGAAACAAGACCAATTATATTTACACAGGGGAAGAGGAGAGAGAAACACATGTCCTCACACAAATAGCCATGATCTGAAACAAAGACACAAAACCCCCACATTCACACAAAAATATAACTTTGAAATAATTAATAGCACCAGTGTGTGTCAGATAATAAAATTTCTTCCCCTCTACGCAAACGTACACAGTTGCATAGTGTTGAAGGCTTGGTACACACAGTTCTGAAAAGGTGGGGATGGGATGGGGTGGGTGGAAGCATCAGACCACACTAATGAGGAAACAACGGAGGGCTGACACAATTTCTTCTAGTTTAAGATGATGTATGAGAGATTATGGAGAAAACCACCTTCCACCTACAAAGCTTTCCCAAAGTGAAAAGGGGCAAAACTTCTAAACAGGACAGACATTCACACTGAGTTGCAAGCAACTCAGCTGGTCAATACTGCAACTTCTAAACATTTGTCCCTAGAATGAGGCCTGACCATTTTTTCTTGTTTTGCCGGGGGGAAAAAGAGGGAGCCTAAACTTTATTGGGATTCAGTACTTTCAGGCAAAAGACATACTCTTCATGGCAAAACCATCTCTCATTTGATATAAAGAGAACTGCCAAAATCCTTTGGGCTTGTTTTGACCAGATAAAGTTATAACAGCTTCATATTTTGGAGGGAAACATGGCAGATAACGTTCTTTCTGAATAAATTGCTTCCCCCTCCCCCAAACGCAAATAGAAATGTTAAAATCTCTTTTTTTCATTTTTAAGAGAGAGAGAGAAAAAAAATCTGTCCATCTTAATCCAGGGACAGGAACAATTCTGGCCAGAAGCAGTTTTTTTTCCAATTAAAACTGAAGCACCTGACTTTATCCTTACAGGCCCAAATGCATGCTTGCTTTACAGGCCAAGCTTTAGCACCATGGAAAACTAATATACCACTCCTTCCTCACGACTCTTTAAAAGCATTTCTGAGAACTGTCTCAGAAACAAGATATACATATACATATTGCACACTAGAAAGGTTAAAAGCTGGCAGCTGGCTACCAAAACGTCGAGTGGCTACTAGTTTAAGAATAAGCCCTTTCTCCTTCTTTGGGGAGAATGCAGATTCTGAAATCCACCTGCATTTCTCGGAATGGGTGGTTATCCTGACCATTGCTATTTAATACTTTGGTAGCCAAACTATTTCCTTCATAGATCAACAACAATTTGCAGGAGGGCAGGAGATACAGGAATGGAAAAGGGAATGAAAAAAAAGAGCCTGTGTTTGTGCCCTCCCTTACTTCAGTTCTCGGTACAAAGTCCATCATGCTGTAAATTAAAATTTCTGAGAAAAAGAATGTAGAGTGTTTGAGCAAAGTAGCGTATAGAGTGTATGTCTTGATAACTTTCTGATGCCCCAAGGCTGGTAATTAAATTGCTTTTAGTTCATATAAACTTGCATTTCCCCTCCCAACCCCCGAACTAGGAAAGAATGAACAACCGAACTGTGTGGGAGATGAGGTCAAGGTCCTGAAGAACATCATCTAGGAATTAAGGCACTCCACAGCCAAAACTGTTTCACCAGTCATTGAGGGAATGCCCCCCCTGCCCTTGGCACACCCTTAGGGTTTTTCAATGGATGGGGTATTGAAACAGCCACTTGGCAAGGTCTTCTTGATGTCCTCTAGATTGTTAATGTCTTTCAAAATGGTGTTGATGTCCCTGTTGTATTCATTGATGGCACTAGCTTGCTTTTCAGCTGCTCTCTCAAGTTCAGATACTTTCCGGTCTAGATCACTATCCTTCATCTGATTTTTTGCAGCATTTAAAGTATCTTCAATGGAGCTAAGCTGACTCTGGTCCACAGGTTCCACTCGTGCTACAGAGATAGAAAAGTAAAAAGTTAGGAAGTCCCCTCAATCTACTACAAAAAGTTATTTCTGATTACCAGATTGGAGAAAAAGACTGAATCTCTAATGACTGTATAACATTGAACGGCCTTTTGCCATTGTTGTTGTTGTTGTGTTTTTTAGAAGAAACAATTAAGATCACCCTAGCTTGCTAAGCTACATTAGAAGGGAACATTTTCTTTAACTTTGCATTCCAATTGTGAATTCTCAGCTGGGGGGGGGGGGGGGGGGAAATCTGTGAATCAAAATATAGTGATATTTGTACTGGACCACAAAATCACTCAATTCGAAGCTTTTTTTTTTAATTCCTCCTCAGAAATTCAAATGTTGTAGATATTGTGAATATTTTATATTACCAACTGATGCTTATTTAATTTGTGCTTTAGCATCTCTTTTTCTAGCTACATGTGTATGTATATTTTTCTTCTTACATGAACCTATGCTCACTACCAACATTTCACCATTAAGGTTTCTCTCTCGTTTTTTTCTTTTAACGATCCTATAATCCCTTGCATTGGGGTGGAGTTGGGTTGACTGAATGGAGCTAAGCATTTACTGGCTGTATGCCCTTCCTGACGCCTATGCGGAGTTCGCAGCAGATAATAGCTCACTGTGCCCAGAGAGAGAAATATCTGTTGCTACTTAGGATTGAACTCACAGCCTCCTGATTGTGAGGAGACAGCTTCACCTCTAGGCCCCTGTGCCACTCCCTCAAGTTTCTCTCTCATATTATACTTTAATTTTGCAGAACAGCCATCAGTCCAAGCTGAAACACCTAAGATCACAGACATTTGCAGAATACCGGAAGCTATGCAGCAAACTATACTATTGTATTACCTTCTCTGTATTATCTTGAGATACTTGGGAGGAATTTCTCTATCCAACCCTACATTTTATTGCTCTGACCTTTTAGATTCTATTGTAGGATGTTTGAAATTTTGGAGAAATAGTCAGTTCTGTTTAGGATTTTAAAAATTTAAAGAATTCTTGAAAGCTTGTGATACTCAAATAAAACTTATTTTTCTCTCTCTAGAAAATCAGATCAAAATATATAAGAAATGAAATATATGGTCCAGAGTTTCACAAAACTAGATTGCTAGATTGTTCTGTGAAGAGTTGCTATGTAAGCAAAAGCAAATGAAAGTTCTCCCCGGCTCATAAAAAAAGTTTTGTATTTTCTGGATTCTGGCCAGGGAAATCTCTGCTAAACAATGAGATTGAAAGCAGGGGAAAAGAGGTGTGAGGGCTGGACTATCAACATAGGAGGAAGAGGACCTCCACAGATAATGTTTGATTTACATGCCAATGTAGAAAGACAAAAAATAAGCACAAATATTTAAAAAGCCCAATACATGAATAATTCAGCAATGGCCATCAAAAGTGCTTCTGTATTTCATCTAAGAAATTAATATGCCAGCATCAAGTATAGTGTCAATTTTATGGACATAACTATAGGTCTACTACTCACATCATTTTTTTATTTTTTTCATTAGCCTATATAGCCTCCTTTCCAAATATGATAATAGAATACATGAAGACTGTTGCTTATATTTTAATTAATCAGAAATTTAGATTGCAAATGACATACTGTCTACTTGATAGTTCTGGAGTTGTCTATTTATGTATCTTCATTTAAATCACTACAACCCATTCTAGATCTGTGTATGTTAGTATTTCAAATAGGTTCACGAGATGTTTAGATCAACTTCCAAGATTAACATAGCCATACATACCAATGTTACTGCTGAAAGAGCAGAGGTAATCCTCTGTTGAGAAATACCTATCCTCCATCTTTCACAAACAATATATCCTCCAAATATTTAGACTATAATTTCAAACACTGTTTGCCACATAGCCTTTCTAGCTAAGATTAATTAGTTGCAGATCAAAAAACCTTGAAGAATAGCCAAAGGCAATAACCTGACTCATTTAGGGCAGGGTTTTCTAGCAAATCATCAGCTGAAAGGAAATATATATATATATATATAAATATACCTAATTTTTCAAGAAGTTCGTTGATCATATTCAGCAAATTGTTCACAGAGCTCTTTGCCTTCTTTGCATTATCTTCTGCTTCCTGAGCTGCTTGTGTAGCCTGTAACATTAAATGTAAAGTATGCATTTTATACAGTGACTCATGGGTGAACACATGTGGAATGATGCCATGTCCTACTACCAAACTTAAGAGAATGAATTGGGATGCCCACTTCTACAAATGCCCTGTTAAAATCACTGAATAATGATCACACCAATATCAATTTTCTTTCATTGATACTTGATGTCATGTCATTTCCATAGGATGGCAAATGTCATCAGGAACAAGGTAGTCAAAGGAGGAATATTAAGTGATTTCAGTGGTAAGAAGAGTTTTGCAAACTTATGACAAGAAACATACAGTATGTACTTTTACCTAGTTAAAAAGATTGGGAATAGCACACTGTGTTCTCTATAATGGGTGAGAATCTTAAACAACCAAATGGTTTTTTTTAAGCAATCATAATTACTTACCATTCCTGCCATCATCATATCTTGATCAGCACTTTGTTGCTTCTTGTTTAACTCTTTCTCTGCTTCTGTCAATTGTTTTAGCATGTCATCAACTTCTTTGTCCAAGTCGGTAACCGTCTTAAAGGTGTTGTCTGCAATCTCCTTTGTGGCACTAGCACTCTATAATTGGCAGAAATCAAATTATTGAAGATATTGGAACACATTCCAATATTAGAAAATTAGGCACCCTTATTTCAACAGAGATCCATGTGCATTTGCATTTAATGGGTTCCTTAATTTAACAGTCTTATTAATGCCACAAGAACATTTATGAAAGATCTCAAGCTCTTTAGTTCAGGCAATCCAAAATTGCCAGCAACTGTGACATTTCATCACAACAATCCTCTTGACTCATTTGTGAATCTTGAAAGTATCGGGTCAGAGCATCTTGCAGTAATCTTTGCCTTACACGTGGTGACTTGACCTACAGGCTACTGAAATTTTCTTAATTGCTCAGTTGAAATGGCTGGGCTACATATGTTGTTCCCTTCCCATCTCCTAGAAGAGCTAGGCAACAGTCTTGCTAATAGGCTTTGCATTCTCCAAGAGAACTGTAGAGGACTGGGTTCATAGACAACACAATTTTGCCCAGGATTGAGGAAGACACTCTTTTTTGAATGACTCAGAAATCTCCTACTAATATATATATTTTCCCTCGACTTACATTATTTACAGACGTAGCAATTCTCTCAGCATCATCAGCTTTGTTTTTTGCTTCTCTGGCATCTGCAGCAGCATTGCCTAGTGTCAGTTCTGCTTGGCGGGTCTTACTGTTTGCATCCATAATGGTCTGGGTAATGGCAGGAATTTTCCTGAGAGCTTCCTCAGCAGCAGTCTTGTTATCATTCACACGCTTATCAAAGTCTGAAACCAAGGGAAAAGAGAAGTGCAGCTACAGTAGACCATACAAAAATCTGTTCAGACAACTTTTCAGCCCAATGGCAGTCAGATTAACCCCACTGGCAGTTTGCAAAAGCAAAGATGAAAATCATAGTATTATTTATGATTAGTCTCAGGATGTTATAATCATCCCTATTTGTTACTATTCAACACTTTATTTCAATACTGAAATAAAGGTAAAGGTTTCCCCTTTCAAGTTGTTTCCAACTCTAGGGGATGGTACTTATCCCTGTTTCTTAATCGAGGGAGCCAATGTTGTCCGAAGAAATTTCTATGGTCATTTGGCCATCATGATTTTCCCTACAGTATATTCTATAGGAACCCCCCCCCCTCCAATGTGAGATGAACATTGTACTTAAGTTTTACAAACTGCTTTGTTTTACACTTGTTCCTAAATAATAATTTATATATAGCTATAATTCTGAAGGAATTAGTTGGCTTGTGTCTGAAATGCATGGTGGAAACTTGCATCGGATGATTGTAACATCCAACTTCACATTGTCTGCATTTGCCTTGCCCTACAGATGATTTAGAACAGAGTTCCCATCAGCCCAACCAATGATCTGAGATGATGAGAACTGTGACCCGAAATTTTGGAAGAATGAAGGCATGGAAGGCTGCCTTATTCTTATTGACCGTGACTATTCACAGTTTGAAATAGAAGATGTCTTTCTTATTACTATTTGGAGATGCTGAGAGTTGAGCCTGGGAACATCTCCATACAAAATACATACTCCAACACTGAGCTGCAATTCCTGGAAAACAACGGGGGTCCACATGGTTGCTTATTCTTCCTTTAAAAAAATAATAATCTGGAAACACGTGAAGCAAGGAAATGAGTTTTTCAATGTTGCAAGCATTTACCTTTATTTCCAAGAATAAGTATAGGTTGCACGTGAGCTGCCCAGGCATTTTTAGAAAAAAAATAGTTTTTATTTTGAGACATTCTAAGGCATCGTATTTTTCAGAGTATAAGACGCACCTTCCCCCCCCCCCCAAAGAGGGTGAAAATCTGGGTGCGTCTTATACACTGAATACAACATTTTTGGCCTATCCAAACCCCGTCCGCTTTGCAAAAATGGATGTGCAGAGGGTTTGGGAGGCTTGCAAAGTGCTCCTGGGGGCTGGGAGGGGCCAAAATTGAGGAAGAAATGGTCAGTATTTGCTCATTTTTGTCCCTTTTTGATCTTTTTTTTGTGTTGTTGCAAAAACCGAGGTGTGCAAAGGGTTTGGGAGGCCTGCAGAGTGCAAAAACCTTTTAAAAAAATTTACCTCTTCAAAATCATGGTGCATCTTATACTCCGGTGTGTCTTATAGTCTGAAAAATATGGTACTTTTGTGTCTTGCCCAGTTTTTTCTTGCCTGTTATTGTTCAGTTTGCTATTTTGCGTTTCTATTAAAACTCTATTATAGATTTTTGTTTCTGATATGTACATCTCATTATCCATTTTTTTTTTTGCGGAGATAAATATGGTTTGGCATTGGGACTCAGAACCCACTTCTGCCTTGTGTTCAAGTCCTTGGTCAAGTCCTTGTTTCTGCGTCTCACTGATCCTTTTATAAAATAGGTTTTATAGCAAACAAATAATGACTTTTTTTTAAATTAAAAACACAGTCTTAGGATCTGGAGATTAGATCCTACATCTTCCTGACATTTGGCTTGGCTTGGAGAGAAATTATTTTCCTTTTAGTCTATTGTTTTTTTTTTTTTAAAGTCCATGTTTTATAATTGGTTGCACTGACTATGGCATGAGTATCACAAAGCTTGCAATATACTCCAAGTAAAAAGTCTTAAAGGATTTAGGAACCTCTGCCCTTTTCTGACTGCTGATTTCAATTACTAGTTCCTAGCCTTACTTCCCATTAAATTGTCCATTCCCATAAAATTGAATTCTGCCTTTCCCACAAAGTCAAACAAAACTGCCTTTTCAACAGAACACATTCTATCATAGAGGTAGAGATGGTAAGAACCAGAATAATAGACTTAGCAAGAAAACACCTTGATTTCTGTGCAAAGAGAAGTCTAGGCTGCCTACCTTTCAAATTGTTCAGGATCTCATTGGCCTCCCGGAGTGTGTTGCTTCCTTTCTTGGCAGCTTCTTCAGCCAAAGCTTTGGCAGCATCTGCTCGAGCCAAAAGCTGATCAGCAGTCTAAGCAAATACAAAATAAGTTATCATATGCTCCCTTCTGGTGTATCTGGTCAAATTCTAATGCTCAAATGGTGCAAGCACGAGAAAAGCAGTCTGTTCAAAAATGCAAGGTCATTTTCTAGATTTATTTCTATACTATATGCATCCCATACTATCAAAATGGGGCAGGGATAAAGACTTGCAAATGTAATTTACTGATATCGCACTTTCTTCCTCAACTTAATTTTCACCTGCAGAGGTAAGTCTAAAAGGTAAAATTTTATTATCCTTTATTTTAAAAAAAGACTAAGACTTGGATAAAAAGGGAGGGATTTTTCAAGAAAGTATAACTAGATGCAATAAAGGATAAAGTCTCTAAACTACCCAGAGCTCTAGACAATCATTATCATATGAAAAAATGCAGAATCACGTGGTATCATTCTAGTAGTTATAAAATGGAAATAAAACTGTGTTTAAAAACAAGT
The DNA here is from genome assembly GCF_964273705.1 of Natrix helvetica. Classification (NCBI taxonomy): domain Eukaryota; kingdom Metazoa; phylum Chordata; class Lepidosauria; order Squamata; family Natricidae; genus Natrix; species Natrix helvetica. The sequence continues at coordinate 68,505,564 of NC_138549.1, read as the reverse complement.
GCTAATGTACCACACAATGCAAACTTTATGTTGACAGACTCTGTATCTTCAAGAAAATAATCAAAGAGTACAGGGGTGGGTTCCTGCTGGTTCTAACCAGTTCGGTAGAAGAGTTTCCACAAATCCACTGTGCCAGTTAGAACCCGTTCCAGCTGTGGAGGAAGGGCGGATGGGCTTCTTCAGAGGACCCAAGGCAAGAGCAGCGTTGAAGCCTCTCTGAAGCAGCTGGAAAAGGTACGTGTGGGTCAGAGGGAGGGGGAGGAATTCAACCTTCATCCTCCTGGTACTGTACAGGGCTTTGGTCAAAGGCTGGAGGGAAGGACCCTGGCTCGCTTGTGCTCTCTCTCCCCAAGTGTAGTTTGATTGCCTTTTCAAACCTGTAATCAGTGAAGCTGGGCTGGATTTTTATACAGCTGATCCAGGGAAAGTGTGTGTACTACAACATGGCTCTTTGCCTGGCTTCCTGCCTCCTCCTGTGGTCTTCTCAGTGCTCGCTCATGCTCTCCCTCCCCAAGTGTAGTGACTTCCTCCCCAGGCCCCCATCCATTTCTCCCACACACACTTATACGAATAAAGCTATGTAAAAATCCAGCCCAGCTTCACTGATTACAAGTTTGAAAAGGCAATCAAACTACACTTGGGGAGAGAGAGCACATGTGAGCACTGAGGAGACCACAGGAGGAGGCAGGAAGCCAGGCAAAGAGCCATGCTGTAGCACACACACTTTCCCCCAGCCCCTTTCTTTTAAAAGGCTCGTATGGCTCCCCTCCGGCTTCTCTGCCTCTCCTCTCACCCCAGCCTACCAGCAGGAGGTGAATGGGTGGGCTTTATTGCATTCCAGGCATTTCCCACCCAGACAGCAGGCTGCATTTGCAATGGGGGACGTGTTTGGGGAAGGCAGCGGGAGGGGGGATGGCAGAGGAGCTGCTTTCAAGCCATTGGAAAAGATATCCAATCCAACTTGTAATCAGTGAAGCTGTGTGTGTGTGTGTGTGTGTGTGTGTGTTTGAGAGAGAGGGAGAGAGGGAAGGGGGTTAGAGAGATAATCCAATCCAACTTCTGTGTGTGTGTGTGTGTTTGAGGGGGGGGAGGGAGGGAGGAAGGAGGGGAAGGGAGAAAAAAAAGGAAGAAGGAAACTTCTTTCGCAAAGGAGAAAAACAAATGCTGTCGCTTTAAATCGGAACTGAGCATGCCTGGCTATGGAATTCTGGGAGTTGAAGTCCACAAGTCTTAATAACTTTAAATTGAAAAGGTGCAGGAAAGAACAAATTGGTTATATGGTTATATGTTATATGGTTTTATGTCTTTGAAGTTTTGGGTTTTGTGCAATATGAGCATTGTGTTTCTAAAAGGGTTTGGATGATTCCCTGCTTGTGAATGGAGCCAAACTTTCTCTAGGGTCATTATCTCATTATCTCTATCTGGCAGGCATGTAGAATGAGCCTCAGGCAGGTTTCTTTGTTAGCAGAAAGAAAGAAAAACAGCACAGCAATTTAGGGCTAGAAGGCTACTAGGAGGTCATCTAGTCCAACCCCCTGCTGCAGCAGGAAACCTTACATTCTTTGGATTATTTTGGTGCCTCTAACAGAGAGGAAAATTGCCAGAAAGGAGAAATAGTTTACTAGGACAAGGCTGCCATGCAGAGGAAGGTAGAGATAGTCCTTGACTTACGACTACAATTGAGCCCAAAATTTTGGTTGCTAAGCAAGAGCGTTGTTAAGTGAGCTTCACCACATTTTACCCAATCCATGACATCTCCTGATGAGTGACATCAAGTTGGCCACTCCCACCCAGTCACATGACTGCCAAGCCACTCCCACAAAATATCTACAGAATAGGTTGTAAAAAAATTTGAAACCCACCACTGAAAGAGTATAATGAATAACCATTCCAGTTCTGCAATATGTGTGGTAATTATGAGAGTGGATCATTTATTTACACACACACACACACACACACACACACACACACACACACACACACACACCATATCAGGGACAAGGATTTATGCTAGTTATAACTGACCTGCTGCTCTGTCTTGCCTTTCTCCAAAAGATTCTGAACTTCCAATTCTTTCTCTCTCATATCTTCTCTCAGATCTTCATAATTCTTTAGTTTGTCTTTAATGAGCAGTTCTAACTCCTGGGCTTCCTCCCTGATGTTCTTTGCCTCATTCTGAATTTGGAAAAAAGGCAGGAAGAAAAACAGCTTCAGTGAATTTGAGAAACCTAAACTGATATATCATCCTACACATTCAAGAGACTGTTCATAGAAAACTATCAGCTGATGAATTGGATCAAACACACCCCTTAAAAGAGATTCCAGACCTGATGCAAATCCCATTGTGCTCTCTGTAGCAACATCTTTGATTAATGGAATGCTGAAGATGCTGTCTTCAGGGATCTTCAAGAATCATAATCTTTTTCATCTGAACACATAATGCTCAATGAAATATTTAACTAAATATTTAATGGATAACCAGTGACTTTATTTTTAATTGTAAAAACTGATGCACAAATACTTGTAACCAAACGGCATGCTTGATGAAATTGAGGAAAGTTGTTTTTTCTCCCTGCTTTTGTTCTGTATGTGTTGTCTTGTTTTTTAAAGAAAAATAAATAAATAAATAATTTATTTTTTAAAAAAAGAATCGTAACCTTTTTCCACAATTTTTTTTGAAATGTTGCACAAAATAAATGGACTGGGGACTTGCCACTGTGCCCTATGCAGGTCGCCTCCTTCAAATCCTCCCCCTAATGTATTAAGATGAAAGGGAGGGTTTTGCAATGTTTTCATAAGGCCTCAAGATATAGCTTGGGTGCTGGTGTAAGCATGAGTAACCAAAATATAGCAGGTCCTATATAGTTGGTCCTAGGAAGTCTTAGGAGTAGAGACCTCAAAAAAAAAAGCTAAGTCATGGTTGAACCTGATTAGTAAGTGGAAAGAAGATCTTTAGATCCTGGAAATCCTAGACTGGGAAGTGAAAAAAATATTCTAGTATCAAGTCCTCAGCACATGACCATGGAAGCTAAATTCACACAGTGAATTTTAAGTCAGATTTAATGCTAAGAAAAAAGGGTTGGCTTATAGTGTTTTGGAAACTAGGTATGTATACTACAGCTCTCTTTTACTGGTTAGTACATTAAGACAGAGTAACTGAGCTATCTAATTGTTCTTTTCACAGAGTTCCTAATAGATAGATGCCTTGTTTAAGAGTTAAATCTGAAAAAAAATCCTTCTGGTCCTCATTTATTTTGTTTGAAAACGTTTCCATTTCCTAGATCCAAGAATGCTGATATACTCAAGAAAATGACATCTGCATTTTCAAGAAAAAGACATGGATGTGCCTGCATAATCATTACGAGGCTAGATGCATTGGAGAAAAACTTTACCTACTTGCCAAACTGTATCCATGTTAGATAGCTTTAAAATATTCTATTGTATATACTTTGATCTAAACTTGGGGTTATTCTGTCTTTTACATGATTTGTTTTAAAAAGCATTTCATAAATAATTCCTCAGCCGAAGTTAAACTGCAAGTATTGTCATCTACGATACTCCAGTAGAGTTTTCAAGATTTGATAACCATAATGTCTAAGTGCCTTCAGCAAGGAGCCCATCTCAAAATACCTCTAGCCCTGCAGTGTCTATGGATGGCAGAGTGGTGAGATTTGCGTAGATCTGTAGAGCTTTTTCTCCAGCTTCTTTTGCTTCTGCAGAGACCTTATTTGCTTGTTTTTCTAGGTCTCGGGCAATATTCTTTGCTTGGTTATACCTAAGAAACAAAAGTATCCCATTAGTGCTCTGTGTGGCTAATGGCCTAAGGCTGGAGTGAGAAAAGTCTTTGTAGCCAATGATCATTCTTGGCTATTTTGGGGGATGTTGAGATTTGCAACATGGATAGGATCATGTGTCACACGAAAGCAGGGTCTGAAGACTCCTCAGCTTTGATTTAAGAATATTATTTTTTTCTTTGATCTTGGTATTCAACTTTTGCCAAGAGAAACTGTAACTCAAATGGAAAGAGGCATTCAATGGCAGGGCACAAATATTTTGCTGCAAGAAAGTCTTCATTAAAGCCCTCCTATCATCCGTTAGAAGAGAGAGAAAAAGGCTTTCCTTCGTTCTAGTTTGACCTCTGGAGATGATATGAGACAACATTGAACCTTGAGAGCAAAAATATAGCATATTCTGTGATATCCTTACATGTAGTCCTTCACTTACAACCGTTAGTTTAGAGACTGTTACAATGGCACTAAAAAGTGACTAATGACAATTTATTTACACTTACAACCATTACAGCAACCCCATGGTTACGTGATCAACATCCATGGCAAGCGCTCCATGGCACAGGACCTAGTTACCTGCGGGATCGCATCCTGCCCCATACATCCCTGCGACCAATCCGCTCACACAGAGAGGGACTTCTCCAGGTGCTGTCCACTAAACAGTGTCGGGGGGCGACACCTAGGAGCAGAGCCTTCTCTGTGATGGGCCCAGCCCTGTGGAATGACCTCCCCCTTGACATCAGGATTACCTCCGATCTCCGCTCCTTCCGTGTAAAGCTCAAGACCCACCTTTTCCAATTAGCTGGCCTGGCTCAACCATAGTTTTATCCCATTGCTCCTGACAATCTTTTTAAATTTGTAATTTTAACTGAGGGTATTTTAACTGTTAATTTTAATTCTATTATTACTATTGTATGCTTTTAACGAGTGTTACCTCCTCCGGGTACGTGTATGTGTTTTTATGTATGTGTATATGTATTGTATGTATATGTATATATGTATGGGGTTTTATTGTACGCCACCCCGAGTCCTTTTGGAGAGGGAGCGGCTAACAAATTAAATTTATTCTATTCTATTCTATTCGGACATGTGGCAATAGTTAGGCTGCTCCAGGGTCATGTAATTACCATTTACAAGCTTTGGAGCCAGCTTCTGACAAGCAAAGTCAATGAGGAAAGCTGGACTCCCTTAACAATGATATGATTCACTAAACATTCTGTAGCGATCGACTTAACAAATGTGGCAAAAAAAATATTGTAAAATGGAGCACAAATCACTTAACAACTGCCTTGCTTAACAATGGAAATTATGGGCCCAACTGGTCGTAAGTTGAGGACTAACAGTACTATAAAAAAACCCAAGGCAATACAAGTGTTAATGTGCCGGATTTAAATGAAGAAAGAACAGACTCAAACCTGCTTTGGAAGTTTATTGGTTGACAATAAACTTCCAATCCTTCTTAGCCTTATCTACCTCAGAGAGCTCTGAATGAAATAGGAGGAAAGAGTATGATGTATCTTGGTCTGAGTTCTGAGAAGTAGAAAGGTGGGGCTCAAACATAATAGGTAATTAAGTACCTGTGGGACAATTTCCAACAATCGAGCCAAATTTCACTTTGTAGCTTTCTGTATTGTTAAAACTGGAAGTCAGTATCAATTTGCTTGAATCATCTAGTTCAGGGGTGTTAAAATCGTGGCGCACAACCCGGATGGATCACACGCTGGCCACACCCTCCCCAGATGCGTCACACGCTGGCCACGCCCTCCCCAGTTTAGCGAAGGGAAAAAAAGTAGTAATATGTCACATGTTGACGACACGAGTTTGACACCCCTGATCTAGTCCTTAATCCTCCAGCTTCCAAATTCAATCAGCAGTCCCAGGTTTATTGGAGCTGACAGCTACCAGCTTTTCTACAAAAGCTATAACAAACCATTTGCCTTCAAGTTTATGCTTCCCAGAGCTACATTGGTGGGAAATACATCTAAACTAATATTTCTTAGCAGCTTTCAGGTGTGTGGACTTCAATTCCACATTTTCTAGATTAGTATGAGAACAATGTATTTCCTAGAAACCTGTATTTGAGCAATGTATTTCCTAGAAACGTATAAGAACAATGCATTTCCTAGAAAGATATTCATATTCTTACCCTTAAGACTTCCAAAGCAAGCCAAAACAGGCCCCCCAAAAAGGGGGAGGAGAATTTGGAGGTATTACAATGTGGCCACTTTAATTTCGTAATTTAATTTCAGCAGTTCTGATCTCAAAATACTGAGAGCTATACACAGCTTTTAACTACTCAATACCCATGAGAAATGCTTTGAATCCACCCTGGATCTTGTTTACTTGGTCCAATTTTTTTTTAAATTGTTCATTTTTCTCCATACAGCTTGCAAGGAGATCCTTTCAGATCCTGTGCTGTCTTGGGATGAGTTTCATAAGCAGCATGTAGCGCTGCTATTACAAGGTGTTTACCAAGAGGCTGTTAGGGCTGAGAAAAACATCTTGGGATGATGTCATTGGTGGGGTTCTAAAGCCTAAAGCTAAACACTTGTATTCTAAGTCTTGGCTTTAATCTCAGATACACAATGGTTTGAGCAGCACCTTTTCAAGTGGGTTGATTGTTCTGCGGTGATTCTTCTCCTCATTCCTTGTTTTTCCTGATCTAGTCAGTACAGCAGCAGGATCAGTAATGGCGCTGCTGTTATTTGTTTAAACTGAATTGAATAATATGGGGCAGGTAAATTGAGAGAAAAACAGTAGGTAAGGCCAGACAGAAGAAAAGTGCTTACAGACATAGATTTGTCAACTTGCCAAGTACATTACTGCCATTTTTAAAAAGGTATTTCCTATCGGAAGCTAGAATTCATGTGTGTTCCTTGCATAAGGGGTGTGTGTGTATCTTATAGTTATTTATTTATTTATTTGTAGGCAGACAGCCTTGTCTGGAAAAAAAAAGCAGATAAAAGAAGATGGGGTTCAGTAGATCATTCCAAATAGAAGGTTTGGTTTGGTTTGTTGAATTTGGGGGAAGGTTTGCTCTGTATTTGCTTTTGAGCCTGCTAATATTAGTAAATATTAATATTAATATTAGTAGATATTAATATTTTTCTTTCAAGGAAAAAACTTTGGTATAGTTTCAAATATGGATTTCTACATATATTGGTTTCAGAGTTTGTTGAATTTGGGGGAAGATTTGCTCTGTATATGCTCTTGAGCCTGCTAATATTAGTAAATATTAATATTTTTCTTTCAAGGAAAACACTTCGGTATAGTTTCAAATATGGATTTCTACATATATTGGTTTCAGAGCAAGGAGTCTCATTGTTTCCCGTGACTGGAATCCTGGAAATACTTCAAAGTTTTGTCTCTGTCAGAAGACAGCCAACTCTGAACAGTCTAATGGAATGTATCCAGTGCAGCTGTTTTATAGCAAGCTCGAACATATTTCTTGCTTGATATACATTGCTAGTGGTCATCTTTCTGCAGGTAGAAAGCCGCCTAAGAAGGAAATCATAGGTTGTGAGTAATGCTGATTTGTCACAATTTGTGGGAAATCTGAACAATTTATTTATTTAACAAAAATTCACCTGCTTATCATTTATCCTGACCGCTCTTGACTGCAACATTGTGGTCATAGACAGGGGAAACCATGTTAAGAGTCACAAGACTGCTGTCATATAGAGCAATGCTTGTGATCAGGTGTTCCCCCTGGGGATTGCTATTATTATTGTAGTTGCTATCTTCCGTCTTGTTACTAGTATAACCAAGTAGTAGTCAGTATATGGGATCTATGTTTGCATGGAGCAGCTAACAAAGGATCTCAGAAAATTTTTCTCCAGCCAAATCCTCCCCACTTTGGCCTATTCTTTTTCTTCTTGCTTTTCCTGTCCATTAATAATCTACTTTCTCTCCCTCTATTCTTTATTGTTGTTTGCCACCTGATGTTTATTTGATAATTTTATTAATTGGTTGGTCATCATTGAAGTGGGACACTGAAAAAGATATTTAAAGGGTGACTGATTCTTTAAGCACTAGCTTGGGAAATCTACAGACCAAATATTCGGTCATACAAACGCTTTTTACTGTATTTCAATTACAATTCAAAATTAAGTGATGAATAAAAAGGGTGTGCCTGTTTCTATTTAGTATGTTTGGTCAAGAAATAGTTATCTTGCTATGTTTCATTTCAATAAGAGAACCTCAACAGCAAACATATAATAGAGAGAAAAAATAAGGTTCTTGTCCTGTAAAATACAATTAAAGTGCATTTCAATACTCCTGCAGTTCATAGATATCCCTCTTTGAATTCTTCAGACTGAGACAGGGATTAAGAAATAAAAAGAGAAACAGCTCCTCTTCACTATTCTTTAAACCAGGTTTAACTCTGAAAAGCAATTCAGATATTTAAAACAAAACAACCATAAGCATTTCCTTGTTAGACTTACTTTCTATTTAGATCACCGATGTCATTAGTTGTTTCATTCTCTCCTGCTAGTGTGTCCAAGAGTAGCTTATATGCTTGTGATGACGTATCGTTTGCTTCCTTAGCTATTTTCTCAATATTATCTGCTTCTGCTTTATGCCTGGGACAAAAAAAATGGAAAACATGATTTTAAATATGTTACTATTTGTATTTTACTCTCCAAGCATCTTCATCCTCATGCATGGTTTCCAATTCATCATTTTTCAACTGCATGGCATTGAATTGTCTTCTGTTGATAACTAACTCAATCGAAGTTGAACAAGAACCTGTTTGTGTGGCAAATGCACCATCATGGAAATTTTGAGAGTGGGCTGATTTCTGGCCTAGCATCATGTCCTGGAGAGCAAGCAGTGGTGCAGTCTTTATTCCAGACTATCCCAGGTCCATGCTTCCATCGCCTCTGGTTTCCACCTTTGACCTAACTCTGCAGATGCCTGCCTTCCCATCTGCTGGAAAGGATTACCACAAAGATTCTGTTCTAAATCTTGTGGCAGATTACTTCATCCCCATTGTTCAACAGTATTGCTCAAACAGGAAATGAGTAATGCATAGTGATGGAGGGGGGGGGAGAAGGAGGGGCATGCCATGACAATAGATTGGAACTCGGTTCGCTAGAACATGCCAGTGTCCTCAAACCAGAAGATGGAGAAAAAGGCCTGGCAGATGCTGTAGTCAGTTTGAGCAATTGAGTCGCAAGAATACCATAATCACACTAGAGATACACTGTAAACTAGAAGTAGGCTTTTTCAATCTCTCAGAGTCCCTTCTTAAAAATGCCTTCTATTTAAAATCAGAATGAATCTATTAAGAATTAGAAATATTTTAAAATGTAAAACACAAGTGCGGCCCATGTTTTCCATGAGTGGGGAAATCATGGGATTCCTTCATTTTAAATGAAAACAAGTGGACAACCCGTTCTTTCCAAGCTAATACTTGTCACATATAAACTTTAAAGAGAAAAGTTGCATACAGTTTATGCCGTTTACAAGTAATGCAGTATATATGTATGTATGTATGCATGCATGTGTACTTATACAATAGATAAGATGTAGCATTTGGTTTAGAGCAACACAATGAGCAACACAATTCAAAAAAGAGTAATGGTGTATAACTGCCCCATTATGGGTTTCTTTCAGTGGTGAAATTCAATTTTTTTTACTACCGGTTCTGTGGACATGGCTTTGTGGGCTTGGCAGGGGAAGGATACAGCAAAATATCCATTCCCACCCCACGCTGGGGCCAACCAGAGGTGGTATTTGCCAGTTCTCCGAACCACTCAAAATTTCCGCTACTGGTTCTCCAGAACCTGTCAGAACCTGCTGAATTTCACCCCTGGTTTCTTTCAATCTGTTCTTTCCAGAGCAGAAAAGAGAAGGGAATGTTTTTTTTAAAGCAATGAGATTTGGGGATAGAAAGAATATGGAAGCAGAGAACACTTCCTCCACAGGATTGAAGAGGAGATCTTAAGCTGAAGATGATGTAGACAAGTTACCATTTAATGCAATGATGGACTTGGAGAAAAGATTAAACAAAGAAGGGAGATGGTAGCATTGGATTCCTCAACAATCTGCCAAGTAGAGGCATGGTTAAGATTATCCAGAGGAAAAAAGATAAAGGGGGCATCTCTCACCGTGCAGCCAACTGGCGAGCTTCTTCTGCCAGGATAGTCATGTTATTGGGGTCACCGGTTGATTCTGGCGGAGTGATAGACTGAAAGAGGAATCACAATACTTTCAAAAGCCATCTTTTGCATTTTACAATACTATAAGCAGATAACAGTTGTTTGTATTAGAGATGAGAAACAGAGGTGTTGCTAAATGTAGCAATCTAGTGTTGTTCCTCTATTTTCTCTGGGCCCTGCAGGCTGAAATTTGCAGTGGCCTCATTTCCTGCATCCTTCCACCACATGTAGGACATTAATCCTAGATTAATAACCACAAGTTTAAAATGGAAAAATTAGAAAATCAACAAAGCTGATGAAACTCAAGTTATACTTTTTCTGCGTCCTTCCCTACTAGATACCAGTTTGTAAATCAATGATGAAATATGGGATTGCATATTATTTTTCTACATAAACCCATTCCCAAAGCAACTATTTAAAAAAATTGAATCGGTCACTGGAAATTCGTGAAGCTGTTTCAAAAACACAAACATTCGGAAAGGCAAGGAGAAGGCAACGTTTTTCTGGCTATTCAATGTATTTGTTAAAAATAAAGTAAAACATAATTGTTCTTAAACAGTTTCACATGGTGTATTGATAGATTAAAAAATGTGCAGGCGAAGAAAAGCACATCTTCATGAAGTACAGCCATGTTTATTTGTATGAGAGTACAAATGATTTCAAGGTTTCCTTATGAATACCAATCTTGGTATCTTTGCAGAGAGAATGCTTTATATTCAGCCAAGGGCAATGGGGGACGGGGGACAACATTAATGGAGATGACTCCATCCCAATCTCTGAAGTGGGGATATAGAAAGGAGAAATTAGGGTCTTCCTCTCAGGATTCCTACATGAAGTACTGAGATGGTGTCCTTCAACTGCTTTGGTTTAACCAAAGCATCTTCCACAGAAGACTATTAAAGCCAGTCCAGCAGGTGCTTCCAAATGATGTGGTAGCATCACTCTAATAATAATAATTTATTAGATTTCTAGACCGCCCCCTCTCCCCGGAGGGACTCTGATACCTAAATGAGGGGGCCCATGTTTTGTCAAGCCACCCTGAAGGAGTATTTGGTCAAAGTCTTGACCAAGGCCAAGAGTTCAAGACTTTGCACATGCCCACCCCAGCAATGCTTGAAAATGTTCTGCAGCAGGGCCATTTTTTGATCTGTACTGGGAACCATCAAATTCTATACATTGGACAATCTTGTGTAACGTCTCTTACTTAGCAAAAATATACTGCATCTTTATTTTGCATCTTTAGTTCATTTGAGAATCTCATTATAAGTCCACCTTACAATGTTACTAGGTATTGCTCAGCATTCATCATTTCCCAGCATGATTTCACAACCCCCAAAAAAAGGGCTAGACCTAAAAGGGCTAAAAAAAAGGGGGGGGGGAAACAACCCACATTCATTATGCAGGTCAATGCCTGTAATAAAGATTTGATTGAGCAATATTCGTTTTTTCAAAAGCATCATTCTAGCACTCATAAATCCCTGATTAATTCCATCGCGGGGTGTGAAATGTAAAGAGAAAATGCAAATGGCACTCACCACATTGGCAATAGCCATCCTTGCCCTGTGGAGCATATTTGAAGCGCTGTCAATCAGCCCCTCTGTGTTTTCCACCCGGGCTTGGGCTTGCTCAGCCAGGTTCTCTGTCTGTCTAACTGTATTCTGGATGTTCCTCAACCGACCAAGTTGACTTGAAAGGGTTCTGTTAATTTCCTGCAGACGATCCATCAAACCCTGGTCGACATCTGGAATCAGCAAAGTAACAACGAGTCACACAAACAAACGAGCAAATAGAAATGTATTATCACATGTTTTTTTTATCACTAATTGATTTTATGAAATGAGAAAAGTGGCTTATAAATTCAATGAATAAATACAACAATGAAAGGAAATTATGAATTTCTTTAAGGTTTGTTGAGATTTGCCGAAATCATGACAATAGAAAAGATGATATACTGAGCATAGATTTTTATATAGGATTCGCAAAGTCACCTTTCACCCTAGGGCAGTGTGAGTTTTGTATGTCTTCAGAGAAGACAATTCTCCACTAGGACCAAACACAGTAGACCAGATAATTCAGTAAGAAATTGTCTACTGTTTTTTTTCCCAAAATGATCTCTTCTGTAAAGTTTTTCACTTATCTCTAACACAAATTGAGTTAAATGTATCTGCTGACATACATGACCTATGCCAACGATGGCTAAACCTTTTTGGCTTGGGTGCCAAAAGCGCGTGTGCCCACACCCATAATTCAATCCCCTCCACGCATCCCTCCATGCATATGTGCATGCCCCCCCTGCCCCCCCCGCATGCACACACTATCCCCCCCGCCCCAGCCCTCCTAAAGCCTGAGGAGGGCAAAAACGACCTCCCCCGGCCCTCCGGAGTCCCTTCATAGGCCGAAAATCAGGGGGCCAGTGTGTGCATGTGCCCTAGGGCAGTGATGGCGAACCTATGGCATGCGTGCCACAAGTGGCACGCGGAGCCATTTGTCAGGGCACGCGAGGCGCTGCCCTGTCAGCTGGCCAGCTGAGTTCACCTTTTTAAAAGCTATTTTTCGCCTTCCCCAGGCTCCAGAGGCTTTATAGGAGCCTGGGGAGGGCGAAAACAGCCTCCCCCCCCCCGGAGGCTTCAGGGATCGTCCGGAGGCTTCCCTGACGCCTTCGGAACGCTTAAAACGACCCTCCGAGCAACCCGGAAGTCACTTCCGGTTTGCTTGGAGGGTGGTTTTAAGCGTTCCGAAGGCTTCAGGGAAGCCTCCGGACGGTTCCTGAAGGCTCCGGAGGGCCTGGGGGGGGGGCTCTTTTCACCCTCCCCAAGCTTCTATAAAGCCTCTGGAGCCTGGGGAGGGCGAAAAAAGCATGTAAAAAGGGGCGGGGGGCGCGCGTTGTGCACGCATGCGCACTGGGGGATCGCGCGTTGCATTATGGGTGCGGCACGCCCGCACATGACCCCCCCGCGCTCCCCCCACTTGTGGCACGCGAGCCAAAAAAGGTTCGCCATCGCTGCCCTAGGGCAACAACTCGCATGCCCTCAGAGATGGTTCCGTGTGCCACCTGTGGCACGGATGCCGTAGGTTCACCATCACAGACCTATGCTATTGTTTTCTCTTCCGAATGACATAGTCTAGTTTTAAAATAATGAAGCAGAAATTTTAAGTTTTGTGGGCTTAATAATACTCCAAGAAGCACCATTAATGTACATAAACAAAAAACTGAGAAGCAAACCCACTCCACTTTGTTCCTATTGCTCACAGAGTTTAGGACTGAAGCACACATCTAATCCTTTTTTTCAAAAGTACAGTGGATATTAGTATATATGTATGCATTTGATTCATCAGTTCCCTTTGATGACAGAGACTTTTGAAAAGCTCAAGATAAATTCTCTCTTTTGTGACTGAATCTTTGGATCATAAAATTCAAAAACAACCTTTAAACATAATCTATAATATGTTATTTAAATTTAATCTGATCCAGTACTTTATAATATAATCATTAAAATGTAAAATACAGTTGCAACTATTAGTACTCTCTAACATGGAGGCTGCTTTCTTCAGTGTTACTATCAAAACTATATCTCTTCTCCCACAACGGAAGCATGTCTGATGATGATGATGAAATCTACAGAGATGGCTAAAATCTTCATTAGAGTAAAAAATATCTATATTTATGGCTGATAATGATATGACTCGCACATATGTGCTAGTCGTTCCTGGCACTAGGGGGCAGTGCTCATCTCCGTTTCAAAGCCGAAGAGCCAGCGCTATACGAAGACATCTCCATGATCATGTGGCCGGCATGACTAAACGCTGAAGGCGCACAGAACATTGTTACCTTCCCACCAAAGGTGGTTCCTATTTTTCTACCTGCATTTTTACATGCTTTCAAACTGTTAGGTTGGCAGAAGCTGGGACAAGTAATGGGAGCTCACTCTGTTACATGGCGCTATACATATACATATATGAACTGATTGCGTCTGAAATAAATTATAGGCTGCCAAATGGTCTAACTCAATTAACTGATCATAGCCAGCTACCTTTGATACTTTGGGCATCTCGAAGTAAGTCCATGACTTCTCGTTCAGCTTCTTTCAGTCTGTCTTCAAAAGCCTGGTCAGTTATGATGTCATCACCTGTTCCTATGTTAGCTATAAGATTTTCCAGATCGCGCAGCCTCCCCCGTTGCTCCTCAACCTGCAACAATTGAGACACCAAAGAACAACAAATCAATAAGACAACCACACAGGTTTTGAAGGCTCCAGATAAAAAGGATAAAGAAAAAGATGTTGAAAATATGTAAAATGCAGATTCTAGGAACTGTTACAATTAAGACTGATGTAGCTTTTGTATTATTCCTGTTGCTGCTTTTGCTTTTAAGTATGTCACATTACATTTTTTCCCAGTGTAACATTTTTGGGCCAAGCACAAATGTGTATCATATTAATTTTCCCCATTATAAAAATATGTAAGCTCTAGATTGGCAAAATTAGCAATAGCACTTAGATTTATATACTGCTTTAAAGTGCTTTTACAGCCCTCTCTAAGCGGTTTACAGAGTCAGTATATTGCCCCTAACAATCTGGGTCCTCATTTTATCCACCTCAGAAGGATGGAAGGCTGAGTCAACCTTGAGCCTGGTGAGATTTGAACTGCCAAATTTCAGGCAATCAGCAGCCAGCAGAAGTAGCCTGCAGTACTGCACTCTAACCACTGTGCCACCGAGGCTCTAAATTAGCTAAAATCAACAAATTTTGTAGTTGGTATGACCTTATCTTTCACCAATCTGTAACATGCAGGACATTCTTGACAACCAGGCCAGGATCGATTGTAGAAGTAGTTTTCTTCACACTGGTCACAGCGGATTCCCACAAACCCTTCTTTGCACTCACAACGGCCATCTTCTTTGCACTGAAGAGAGCGGGAACCTTCAGAGTTACAGTCACAAGCTGAGGAAACACAAGGCATTTAAATATTGAACAGGGAAGTGGCCTTTGAAAAAAGAACAATCTGAAAAATCTTTAATCTTGGGATACCTAGAAGACCAATGAATTAAGCCCTTTTCAAATGTCACTTGATTGGTGCTACTAAGTGGCCTTTAACTACTAAGAAAATCAGGCAGTTCTGACTTTTACCCGTTAAATGAAGCAAGAAATTGGACATACGATACAGGTAATCCTCAATTTACCATAGTTCATTGAGTGACTATTCAAAGTTACAACGGCAACTGAAAAAGTTACTTATGACCATTTTTCACACATACGACCATTACAGGTTCTCCATCGTCACATGATCAAAATTCAGATGTTTGGCAACTAACTCATAGTTATGACGGTTGCCGTATCCTGGGAGGGTCACATGATTACTTTTTGCGACCTTCTGATAAGCAAAGTCGAGGGGGAAGCCAGATTCACATAACAAACTAACTAACTTAAAAGAACAAAGAAATTAACTTAAGAACTGCAGTGATTTATTTAACAACTGTAGCCAGAAAAGTCATAAAATGGAGCAAAATTCATTTGACAAGTATTTCACTGAACTACAGAAATGTGGGGCTCAATTGTAGTCCTAAGTCGAGGACTACCTGTATATGGAAAGTTCCAGCGCTTCTGAGAAACAAAGTAGAGCAAAGAAAGATCCTCCAATGCTGTGGTTATGAACACAGTACGGCTTTTTAAACCAACAATGATAGAAAAGCAGTCTTTACTAATGACACTTTTACATGTCTTTTGACCCTGATGGACACTTAGTGCAAATGGGCAAACCTTGCCTGAAGAAAGCAAGAAATCATGCCTAGGGATTGATCCTGCTTGGTGTGGAAATCTATCATTTGAGGAGATTTTCCTTTTTGAGGAAAAGCTGGTGTGCAAATCAATACTTTATATTGATCCAGACACCTGCTTTCATCCTAGATTTTCATGGAGGCAAATGCTGGTGAAAAGGTTATACAGGTAGCCTTCGACTTACAACCACAATTGAGTCCAACATTTCTGTTGTTAAGGGAGACATGTGTTAAGTAGCTTTTGCCCCATGTTACGACTTTTCTTGCCACAGTTGTTCAGCAAATCACTGCAGTTATTAAATGAACCGTGCCACTGACTTTGCTTGTTAGAATCTAGCTGGCAAGCTTACAATAGGAGGTCATAGGACCCCTTGACAGTGTAACTGTCATAAATACATGCCATAGTTGTTAAGTCAGGGGTGTCCAAACTTGGGAACTTTAAGACTTGTGGACTTCAACTCCCAGAATTCCCCAGCCAGCCATGCTGGCTGGGGAATTCTGGGAGTTGAAGTCCACAAGTCTTAAAGTTCCCAAGTTTGGACACCCCTGTGTTAAGTGAATCACTGCAGTTGATAAGTTAGTAACACAGTTGTTAAGTGAATCTGGCTTCCCCGTTGATTGTGCTTGTCAAAATGTTGCAAAAGGTAATCAATCCCATGACCTTGGGACACAGCAACGGTCATAAGAATGAGTCAGTTGCCAAATTTTGGAACTCCCCAAATTTCCACCCAGACTAGTTTGCTAGCTTGGACTTTTTAGCGGTTGCAGTCCTACAACATAGGGTAGAACAAGAAGCAATGGGTGGAAACTAATCAAGGAGAGAAGCAACTTAGAACTCAGGAGAAATTTCCTGACAGTTAGAACAATTAATCAGTGGAACAGCTTGCCTCCAGAAGTTGTGAATGCCCCAACACTGGAAGTCTTTAAGAAGATGTTAGATAGCCATTTGTCTGAAAGGGTATAGGGTTTCCTGCCTAGGCAGGGGGTTGGACTAGAAGACCTCCAAGGTCTCTTCCAACTCTGCTATTGTATTGTAACATCTGGTGGATGTACAGTTGAAGAATATTGACATGCCAAGAAAATAACAGCAGTGAGGGATTCTGTCTAGCCCTTGTGGCTCATTTTTTTATACTGTCTGATTCACTATGCTGTCATGAATATAGACTTACCATGTATTATTTTACCATTAAAAAAAAACAATGATGCAGCAAATGTAACTGTAAATAGTCTGACTCGATGCGTCATACCTGTCCCACCTTGCCTCGGTTAGGGCGTGCCTCTCAGTGATTTCCAAATATATACAGTGACCGTTCAAAGTTACAAAAAATGACTTATGACTGGTTTTCCCACTTAACAACCATTGTAGCATTCTGGGGTCACGTGACCAAAATTTGGGCACTTGCCACCAGGCATGATTTGTGACAGTTGCCCTGCCAAGGAATCATGTGACCCACCATTTGTAGCATTCCCAGCCGGATTCTGACAAGCAAAGCCATTGGCCTGATTCATTTAACAACTGCAGTGATCTGCTTAACAACTATGCCAAAAAGGTCATAAAATAGGGCAAAACTCATTTAACAGCTGCCTTGCTGAGCAAAGGAAATGTTGGACTCAATTGTGGTCGCAAGTCAAGGATTACCTGTATAATGTGACAAAAGTCTATGTTTGCTGTACATTTCTGTTGTATAAGATATGTTCAGGTTCAAAGTTATATTTGAACTTTGAATATTTGTAATTTGTGTTAGTGGTCCAAATGCCAGCTCCACTTACAAACCAGGGCATGTGAATTAGAAACTAGACTCAAAAGAATATGCTTCAACAATTACTTTTCCTCTTCCCATTTTGCATTAAATGACACCAAGCTGTACCCCAACAACATTTCAAACTGCCGTTACAGCTTGGCATCAATATGTTTATGATACATGATAATGGCAATTCCTCAAAAGGAGAAGAAGGAAGTAAGGTAATTATCTTGAAGATGACAGAAGAGAATGCACTTGGCATTTCCAAAGCTAACTCTACAAATCCTCCTTTGCATAGTTATAAACGCAGTGGCTCACCATATCCAAATCTATTCATCCAAGACTAATTTTATTTTATTTTTAAAGTAAGGAAACGGGAGGATTAAATAAAGAGGAATGTATGTCCTGGATTTTACACTTTCCATGTCCTCAATCTGAGTTAGTTGCTTAAAGGCCACATTCCGCAGCAACAGCGTAGGAGTGTAAGAGCCAAAAACCAGGTCAGTTCTGGGACAAAATTCAGGGCAAGTGTTTATTCACAAGGAGCAGCAGATGGTCTACCAGTATATGCAATCTGAATGCCCTAGAGACAGAAAGCAAGACTCATATAACTGCAAAAACATCCTTGCAGGACTTGAAATGAGAAAACATGCAAGAGGCAGACAAAGGGGGTGGGGGAGAATTAAACCTCCTGTGATGTCCAAGTCTAAGGACACATTGGTAGCAATGAACAAATTCTCTATACAGAGCAACAGAGATGGAAAATAAATGGATGAGGAAGGGTTGGGACAGGAAATACATCTTCCCCACTCCCCTTACGTTTGCAGCCTTCAGGACCAAATCCAAAATGGTTGGCTTCACACCTCTCACATCGCTGGCCGGTAACGCCTGGCTGGCACTCGCACTGCCCGGTCTGAATGTCACAGTGGCCATTAGTGGAGCCCAGAGGATGGCAGTTACATCTAGCAGAGGAAGAGCATCTCAATGAACACAGGTAAGGAAACAAGAGTGTGCATTATGCTTGCCATGTTCTGAATTTGACTAAATATGTCATTAAAAAAAAAACCATGTTGCCCAAAGGGAGGTAAATGTGGGATGACAGACGGATGTCATTTGCCTACACAATTGGTCAAAAGGAAATGCAGCATTCACAGTAAAGCTCCAATGAGAAAATATCTACTTTCTGTAAATTAAACCAGTTCAATGATGCAATATTTGAGGAACGATGAAGACTGTTACATTTACATTTAATATTCAATCAAATGGTTTTAACACAAAGTGCCTATTATAAAATAAAATAAGAACAATATACAGGCAATCCTCGCTCAGTGACCTTTTGAAGTCACAACGGGTTCCCCTCCCCCCTTCAAAACAGCTACTTATGGTCTGGTTCCAAATTCCAACAGTTGCATGCACCCTAATGGTCAACTATTAACTGCATTTTTGCTTCATTGCAAAACCTCACCTTTATGGCCAATTGCAATATTCAGCAGTCACGTGGCCATCTTATGTCCAATGATATAACCCGTGCAAAAATCAGTCATAAAATCAGACCCAGTCACATGAATTCCTTGATTTATGATGTCACGATTTATGGTTATAAATCGAAGACTACCTGCATTTGGACTCTTAGTTATCTTCTCAGCCTTGACAGAATTTTGAAAGCTTGTTTGGAATGAAACTTGATGAATTTTCCTATCCTTGATTTTAGTCCAAGGTTTTTTGCTCCATGTACAACCCCTCAGAAACATTATCTTCCTCTAAACATGAAAATTGACACAGATAATGTAACTTCCCAGCTACATAATAAAACCGGAGACTCCTTTTGGCTCTGGTCCTTTGCAAGCAGGACAGCCTGACCTCCGTAGCTGCAATGAAATTAAAGCAGATGAGGCACCCACACCACACACTGAATAAATGAGAAAGCCTGATGTTTGTTGTTATTTCCACCCTCTTTTTGGACAAAGCCAGATGCATGGGCTCCAGGGAAGAAGGTTAGATTAGATGCCGGTTTGGAAAGACATCAGGGAGTGAGGACAGATTGCCAGATCCCCAAAGGCCTCCTTTTCTGAAGCCAGCATTTAAATATTGAAAAGAAGTAGTTTCAAAGAAGCTAGATTCTTAGATCGGTTCCTCTGCCCCCATTTTATTGTCTCTCTGTCCTTAGAGTTTGCTTTCTATCCTTTTCCTTTTTAATGATTTGCATTGTCTTAAAGTAAAGTTAGGTAAAGGTGAAGACTCTTCAAGCAGAATCCAACTTCTGGAGACTGCAAGTAGATGTCCTTGCAGTTTTCTCAGGAAAAGGGGTTTCCTACTGTGTCCTGGGATGTTTTTTCACCTCCTGGTTCCATCCTACCCTCTTGCTATTCTCTCTGGCTTCCCATTCAAGTATTAAACACGCTGAACCCTGCTCAGCTTTTCGAGAACATCAAGGTTGGCTAGGTGCTGCCATCTGCTGCAGACTAATGGGAAGATCCAACAACACAAATAAATCAATAGTCGACGGCCACAGCAATCATCTTGTATGTTTGCATACTGTTGAGTTGAAAGTGCTACACAGAATAACAATGAGGTCTCTGCTTTCTAGTGTTAGCAGGTTAAAACGCACCAGTGGCAGGAGAAGCAGAAGTAACTGGGCAAGAAAGTGCACACGTGTAATTTCATGTATTGAGGCTTCGTTTCAGGAAAGGTAGGGCAATATGAGTTTTTTTTTTTTTTTTTTAGGAAGGCATGCAAAGCATAAATGGTCACAGGGGAGACCGAGAGACAACCTGCTGCAGATGGCTTTCTTTTAAAGTCTATTTGTAAATTTTAACAGCTGCTTTTAACAAAAGCTCCTCCGCTCTTGGGAAACCTCTCTGATGACGTCCCATCCATCCAGGCCACCGGCGTTCAATTCCTGCGTCAGGAAAGAAGAGCTCACCTTTCACAGCCACGCCCACTTTGCAGGTTGTAGAAACCCGGTTCGCAGGAGCTGCAGTCCCTCTCTGTGACGTGTGAAAGGCATTCACACTGGCCGGTTACTTGATTGCAGCTTCTCTGTAAATTTGCTGTGCCATAAGGATTACAATTGCAAGCTACAAGAATGAAAACATAAAAGGCATCAGGATGGGTTTTCCAACCAGACATAATTCAGAGGACAGTCGCAGGAAGCCTAGGGGGAACACTTCGAAAATGGGAACCCCTTTTGAGTACAAGAGGGCTGTTAGGGCAAAGGAAATGCAGAAGCTCCAATTTAGTATTTAGTCTCTCTGCTCATCAAATATGTGCCTACATATTGCAATGCATCTCAGTGGGATAGGCGAGAAAGAATACTTGGCACAATTTATAAACAAAGTGTTCCACCAGGGATGGGATGGGGTAACCACTACTTCTGATCACATCACAAACAATCCATAAATATACAAGTTGGAAAACATAATCCCTCATGTGAATGGAACAACTGAATCCTCCACTCTCTCCAGGTTCCACAAATTTCTGCAGCCATGGATCGATGGACGGATGAGGACTGTAGACTACTTTCAGGGTGTAACTGAGACATCTTTCTAGCGGTCAATTTTTTGTGTGGGGCTATTTCAAATATTGAAAGATGCTTCAAAAGAAAAGTTAAAAGGATTGTATTCTATTTTACTAGATTTGCTCCTTTACATTAACATCAGAGTCTAATACTCATTAGTTTAGAGAAAAGCTACCAAGATGGCGAGGAAACCAAGTTCTATGAGGAAGGGTAAAGGAGCTATCTTTCATTCAGCAGACTCAAGATTCCACCAAAGCTTCTGTGCAAACTCTACAGATGTGCTAGACAATTTTGGTAAGCATAGTTCTGTGAACGCAGCTTCTGAAGGAAGGTCTTTGCTTGCTCATAAGATAATGGTTCTAAGGCAAGAAAGCACTTGCCAAATCTTCTGTTACAGAGGCAGAAGAAACAACAGCTGCTGAAAGTACTGGGAAGTATCTCCAAAATGAACCTCTGGCCAAATATTTTGGGGGAGAGGGAGGAAGAGCTTTCTCCTGAAGAAAGGGTCAGACTAATGTCCTAGAATTGGACTGTGACAAAAGCATTACTAACTGAACAAAAAACCCCACCTACCTTTGCACTTATCCTCTGGATTCTGAGCTAAGGGGTTTCCGAAGAAGCCATCTTTGCACCGGTCACAGTAGAAACCAGCTGTGTTATAAATGCACTTCAAACATTCTCCTGTCAAGCGGTTGCAATTCCCAACTGCATTGGGATCAATGTTGTCACTGCACTGGCAGAGGCGACAGGGCCTGTTGGGGCCATTTTGGCCAAGAGGATCTCCAAAATAACCATCATCACACAGCTCACACCTTTTACCTGTAGGCCCAGGAAACAGGTATATTAGAACATACAAAAAAGCAAATACTGTAATCCATGCAAAAAATGAGTAAGGTAGAAAAGTAGCTGCGGAATTATGGAAAACTTTCACTTTTCAGACCTGCTTCTTTGTTATTCAGATCTTTTTGTACAGAGACAGAAGCACAATTTGGCTTACCAGTAATACACCAGTTATAACAACAAAAAAGGAAGATAAGAAAGAAGCTTCTCCAAAGCCAATGAAAGCACTTAGGAAATAAGGATTGCATTTTCCATTCATAAATCCAGTATTTTAATCAGACCCTTTGGAAATAATGCTCCAATTATTAAAACACCCACTGCAAAGCACCGAAAATGACCCTTGAGGCAGTCCAGACATAAAACTCCCTTCTGTAGTTTCACGAAATGACTACATTGCAACCTCTTTTAACAAGACTTAACTTGGGCAGCCACTAGAAAAGTTGCCAAGTTTCTAGCAGTAGCTATGGCTTGCAAAAATTAGTTGGCATCTTCCTTTCATTGTTAATTGTTTCAAGTTTGGTTTCCCTGTATTTTAAGTTTTGTATCTGTGTTTATTGGTGTGATGACGGTGGCAAAAAGAAATATAAGGAAATGCTGAATAATAAAACAGTTACCAGTTTCTTTTAAAAACTGTTCTTATTGATGAAGAGAAGGAGAGAGGAGGGGAGGGGAAATAATGGCAGACTGACATGCAATATGGACTTCAAGTGACATGCAGAAGCTGCATAGAACAACCAATAAATTCACTGCTTTTGGAAAACAGGATTGTACTTACTTTGACCAAGCTATAGCTGGTAACAAATTCCAGAGTTAAGTAGCAGAGCAAAAACAAAGAAAAGGCAAAAAGTACATAAACCATCATCTGACAAGAAGTAACATTAGAAGATCAAAGGCTAAATGGAAACCAGAGTTTAACAACACAGCGCAGTAAGGTTTTAAAGAAACTTCTTTAAACAACCTTTTCCCCAACCTGGGTGTTCTCCAAATGTGCAGACCTCAACTTCTAGAATTTCTGAGCTAGCAGAGCTACTGCTGACAATTTGGGTAGCTGAAATTCACACAGGTGAAAGATGCCAAATTTGGGGAAATTTGGGATATAAGAAACAAGACTTAACAGCAACATTAAGAGGGAAAAAGCACAATTCATTTTATAATCTAAGAGGGAGGCAAGAATGTTTGGGAAATAGGTAGGTAAAAGAAGAATCCATTTATTATATATTTAGTAGGAGGCATTTTGGTCTACATCGTAGAATATTTTTCCTAATGGCTTCCAAATGTGCATTAGGTTACATGGATTTGTTCACTTTTTAAACATATTTTCTTTAGGTGCTTAGGGCTCCTATACAAAATGGGATCGTTTAGACTGGGATCACCCACTTAAAATTTTGAAAAGTGTAAGCATGCACTAAGCTCTGGATGCCACGTTTCTGTAAAAGCCATAGCCTCTAGGCAGGTTATGGTAATGGTTATCTAGCAATCGATTGACAGGAAAGAAAATAAAGAGTTAGAAGCAAAGGACTTTCAGAGAAGTCAGGATCTCGGCCTGAAGCATGGCTGTTCAGACTGATAAGGAGGAAAAAATAAAGAACACTGTACACACCCTCAATAAATCCAGCATTCAGAAATGCGCAGCAAAGTTGATTTTGTTTACTTTTACGACTCAGACAAGTTGAGTCATGGACAGACACTCTGTGCAACCATCTGAAAGCTGCCTCCTCTAAGAGTGACACATTTGCCAAGATTGGCCAATTTATTTATTCCTTGGAGCCAACTCTAACATTGTTCAGTCATTAAAAAAGAAAAAGGAGTGTGATTTCTTCCACCAGCTGTAGTAGTGGATGGGTCCAAGCATTTACTGAGCCCATTTTAAAAAGGCTATTTTTCTTATGCTTTCCTGGAAATTTGCCATACATGTTTTTGAAACAGCTTTTCCATTTTAATGGGCTGCAAAGTTGGTTTCTCCTCTGAATGGATAACCAGGGTCAAGGTATGAATTTCTACTGGGGAAATAAATCCTTTGAGGAAGGAAGGAAGGAAGGAAGGAAGGAAGGAAGGAGGGAGGGAGGGAGGGAGGGAGGGAGGGAGGGAGGGAGGAAGGAAGGAAGGAAGGAAGGAAGGAGTTATTAATTACTATCATGGGTAATTAATGAGCTGTGGTGGTGCAGTGGTTAGAATCAGCACCGCAGGCTAATTCTGCTGACTGTTGGCTGCTAGCAGTTCAGCAGTTCAATTCTCACTGGCTCAAGGTTGACTCAGCCTTCCATCCTTCCAAGATCGGTAAAACGAGGACACAAATTGTTGGGGGCAATATGCTGACTCTGTGAACTGCTTAGAAAAGGCTGTAAAAGCACCGTGGAGCAGTATATAAGTCTATTGTTATCATCCAATAATTTGAATTAGGAGTGCCTAAATGGGCAAAGCTCCTACATTTATATGTTTGATCCAGGCTCCAGGGCTGTCATAGAAATTGCATTTCCAGAATGATTGATACAGAAATGGGCATTTCCATACTTACTCAAATAATTCTCCTTTGCTTGTTTGTTGCATAAAAATGAGATTCAATATAACTGAACTTTGGAAACATCTATGTTTGCTGAAAAAAACAGAACAACTCCAAGTCCATTCATTACTCTTCTACCCAGCAGTGCAACAGAGCTTGTCGAAGCTGTGTCTTCATAATGAGAATCCAACAAGAGCATACCTGTGGTTCCAGCTGGACAACTGGTACAGACCACTTCCTTCGTCTTGGGAACTACAGCACAGCTTGAACCCCCAGGACATGGACATGGCTGGCAATCTGAAGAGGTGCCTGTGGTGGCATCACCATAATAACTATCTCTGCACTTCTCACAGTGAGGACCTGCAGTGTTATCTCTGCAGTCACATGCTCCTGGGGGTAAAGAAAGGAAAGCTTATCATCCAGAAGCTGAAGCACTAGGGCAGCAGCTATCTCACAGGAAATTCTCCTGATGTGGCACAATATACTGTTTTAGATGCAGACAAGGGAAAGGAGTAGATAAAGCAACATGCTTTTATACATAAAAAGAATGGAATAGGACATTTAAAAACTAAAATGAAGAATATTAGATTAGTAGGGCATTCATTCAAGGTGATAATCTAGGTCAGTGTTTCTCAACCATGGCACCGTGAAGATGTGTGGACTTCAACTCCCAGAATTCCCCCACCAGTTGAAGTCCATTCATCTTTAAATTATCAAAGTTGAGTAACACTGGTCTAGATAATCATCTCATCCAGGATATCAAAATGCAAACAAAACCTAACACCAACAATATCCCCCATGATTCTCTTTACCAGATTCAGGGTTGCAGGTTTCACTGTGCCCGTTGCAGAAACATGGCACACAAGGACTATAAGGTCCAAGATGTGGAGTCTCCCTTCTGTAGCCCTGGGCACAGGTTTCACAGAACTGTCCCAAGTATCCTGCTGGACACATGCAATTCTCCACCCATGTCGCTGGTATTCCAGACCCACGATGAGCGCTCACGATAGTGACATCATCCAAATACCCAGCACCTGAAGAAAAAAACCCAATGTCATCAAGATGTATAGAAGTTGTTGACAGTCTCCATAACACAGTAAAGGAGCTCCAATGCTTCCAGGCAAGTCACAAAACATTAACAGAGCTGGATTTGTTTATAGTTTCCAATCATAGCCATATCAGAGTCATTAAAAGTTATTCTTTCTCCTAACTTTTGCATCAGCATTGTTTTCTGGCTGATGTGGGAGAGGAAAGAGTTCCACAAACCAACATCTCAAGCATCACCAATAACCTTGGTCTTCTGTTGCTATTCACAACATTTTCTCCCATGTTTTTAAATTGATATTTGGGAGGAGAGCAGAAAGTCTGTCTTGTGGGTTTCGACTTGACATAAATCCCCAATTGGTTGTTAGATCTGATTTCTATGAGATATACGGTACATCTCATTTCTATGGCTCAAGAATTCAGGATTCCCAGTGATTTATAAACAACATAAACAGAGCATTTAAACATGCACATGTACACACACACACACACACAATAAAATACAATTATAGAACAACATCCCTGTCATCATAATTTAAAGCATCATGTAAATTTATCCAGCATCAAGCAATACTTGCTTCAAAGACCCTGAAGAATAATTATGTGTTCCTAATAATTTGGCTGTTTTGTTCTTTGTGTTAGAATTGGGGATGACTGAGGTTGCATATCAAAATGTATCTTCTGCACTGATCAAAAAGTTATATGATATGGGAATTATTTTATCAAAGGTTAGAGAGTAAAGATGGAAGTTGAAAATAAAAGATTAAAGAAGAATAGAAGATATGTTATGATAGAGATGTAAGCAATATGTTAATTGTCAGTATTATGATGATGAGGATTCTTATGCTTAATGTTATTATTATATTCTTATTAGAAGATACGTTAAGAGGGAAAAATGAACAGGTTTACTATGCTCAAGTGTTTAATATACTATAATTGTTAGATTAGAGAATTAATATCAATGTAGTGAGTGATGTTGTAAATTCTGATAGTTATTGCACAGAGATATTTGTACCCAGGCGATACACTGTTTTTAAGAAAAGATGGAATGTTTATATTTTAAAAAATAACATTTAATTTTTCTTAAAAAGTTGCATGGCAAAATATTAAAAAATCATTGGGGGGGGGGGTCTTTTTGATTGTTAAAACATTGGATTTACAGGTCATGCTTGACTATGCCAAGTGTGCCACTTTAATGTGATGCTTCAACATGGTTAACTAGAGTAATCTCTTTTTCTTTAGAAAAAGGATTTGAGGAGATCCCCTTAGTTCCCATTCAACATAATGGTATACTTCCATCCAAGACATTTTGTGAGCTCGTTAATGTTTGAGCAGTAGCATCCAGGCAAAGGTTATTTTCTAAGAAATGAACCACATGTTATAATTACTTCTTGGTCTGGAGCCAGGTTAAGGAAGATAGCCCTGGCGGTCTTCCTTTACTCATTGGATTAGCCCTTCCTTTGCCTTAATCATGATTTTGCCTTAGATAGCAACAAAAGGAAATTATGATGCTGGCTCCCCTCATCAATCAAGGCTTATCAATGCACCTCAATATTTTTCAATCAAAGATTTTGGAAGATTCTATTCTTAATTTTTTTAAAATCACATTTTAATTATAATTAGAATGGAAAGAGAGTTATTATAGTTAAGGCCATAGGGCACATTTCCTTTTATTTGTAAGAAGCTGCCCATCTCACCTGAAGTGACTCAGGGTGGCATACAATAAAAACCAAGTATTACAGCATTTTGCCAACCCATAATCACATTATTTAACTGGTCCCTAATTTGTAAGCAAGGTGTTCAAGGGGTCAGTATTACTTTAAGACCAGGGTCTACCCACTATGTCAAGATACCACTGTGGCCAGATACCTTGCCTTTGTACAGTAAAGGCTGAGAAGCACACAGATGTGGCAACCAGCCAAACATTCTCCCTGTAAAAGCATGGGTGGGTAAGGAATGCAAAAACTTATTTACACACACCATTCCTTCTGCATATATCCTCAGGGGGAAAAAAAACCTGGAAAAACTCCCACCTTTGCAGATTGACAGATAGAGTGGTATTTCAGAGCTGAATTAATCTTTCACTTTGAGGGAGTTCAGCAAAGCCAGGCATTCTAGAGAAAAGAGCATTTCCTTCCCCCTTCTCTCTTAACTTTCAACCCAACCAGTGCTGGGATTCCTCTTCAAAACTGGGCTTGCCCTATAACGTCTGCTTCAGAACAGCTTTAAGAACAGCTCTGCCTCACGTACTCCACAACGTCTATGGTGCTGGCTGTTGACGCAAAGCTGTTTGTATATTTGGGGTGGTAGTTCCAGCCACAACCCTAGGTGATCCTGCACATTAACAATAGAAGAACGTAAATCATAGCAGGATTTCTCTGTATTTTTTCCCTTGAGTGAAGTCATTTCCTCCTTAGGTAGGTGGACCCTTTTAATGCAACGACATTTTTGGCAACCTCTTCATCACCCTGATTTAAGAAGCCCTGATCAACTTTTGTATTTTGGGTGTAGGTGGCAAGCTAGTATGTATGTTGAGTTCATTCCAATTGCAATCTTTCAGGGATGTGGCGGGATAGCATCGTAAGGAAAAAAGTGAAGAATTCTAATATCCCAAATCTTCAATGTGGAGATATTAATATTACCAATTTTATGAAACAGGTAGAAGGTTCATAAAAATAAACAACGAATGTTCTAAGATAGGGATGCACATGACCCTGTTGGGCTTTGTGTGTTGAAAAACCATACCATAAATGAGTGGGGCCACCATTTATGCAGTAAAATAGCGAACACTACAATATTTTTTTAAAGAAAAGAAACAGGCATGGAACATAAAACAAACTAATCAAGATCCATCTTTCTGATTAAAGCAAAGACTTGTTTGAACGAAATGGTTTTGCCATGCAACAAAACATTGGAAGAAACACTACAAACATTCCAAGAATTCTGTAAGGTAGGTGCAACTGCAAAGAAAGTATTTCTTGACATTCACTCAATTTGATCATCAGCAATTACCACCAACTTACTCCTCTCACTGTAAGTTCCACGAATCTTGATAGCTGTTAAGTTATGGAGCAACTTTTGGAATTCAAAGGGAGTGAGAGAAGGCCTCCAGGGGTAATCTGTTGCTTCATGGAGCCTAAAAGGAAGTAGCATTGAAACAGTTTTAAATGCCAAAGAATTAACCTGACTGGTGGACATGTTGCTTTTAAATAGGATTTGTCTGATATTATCGGATAGCAGCCTCTCTCCCTTCTGCTAATGTTCAATAAACGAAAAGTTCATATGCATTTGCCTTGTCTCTTCCACTGTCCTTGGGCAAGTAAATAGGCACATTCACACCTTCCCAATTACTCCCTGCATTTGCACTTCAGACTAACCCGAGTTAAAAGTTAGGAAACAGCCATTACTAGTTACCTGAACAGAGGATTTATCACCTACCCAATAACAGGGTCATAAACAACCCTGTTGTAGGCTATGGATATATTCTTGGTAAGGGCAGAGGTACTTTGCGCCACATCCTAACCCATCAACTAAAAGCAATTTTCTTCTCTGCTGGTGAGGAAACAGAGAGACTGTACATTCAAGGCTGAACAAGACTTCTGCATTTACCGAGTATCTCTTGCTCCTCACCCGTTCCCTAGGACTAGGATCCTAAGACATTTTTAATGCAAGCCTGATCAACCACTCTTAACTTTCTGGAGTGGAAATTAAGAATGGGGACCATAACAGGGTAGCAGAAATGCAAAGTAGGTGAGGCCACATCACAGACATAAGTAGCACCAGCATTTTCTGATTTTTTTCTTGTTGCGGGTTGGGTGAAATTAAAACTATATTACTGCCACATTAATTTTTACTCAAAGTGACAGGAATTTCAATTTTTAGCAATTCTGTATGAAGGAAACTCTAAAATAAGCATGAAGTTTGAGGACACATGCAGCTCTGGGACCTAGAGTTGTCTACTTCTGTTTTAATAGTTTCCTTTCAGTCTGCAAAATCTGCCTTGGGGACCATGCTTTCCAGCAAGCCCATCTAAAGTCATTCCAATGTCCAGGGCAGGATAGGACAGAAAATTGGGAAGAGGGAAGAGACTAACCAGAGAAAGCTGCTTGAGTTTATTTTGAAACCAAGCTGGTTTTTTTCATGCAAACTCCCTAGATGGGAGATCAGCACATAAAATGTGTGAGGAAAGGAGAGCAAGAATGAGCAAAATCAAGATAAAGGCTGCTTCCTACTTCTCAATTTGCAACTGCTGCTTTCAACCATATCACTCAATCATATCACTTCCACACGTCTTACCTTTCAGATTAGAAGCTTCAATCAATTTAAAAAGAAATGTTGAATTACTGAATTTAAGATTTTAATGGAACGTTCAGCTGGGAACTCAGCGATAGTTAAATGCTTAGAGCTCCATGGCTTTAAAACCAGAAAAGTAATAACAAATATTATTTCTCCTCTATTAAAGTTAATGAGGTTGCAAAGTGCTTAGTTTTGGCTGGGTTGTAGCACTCTCCACTCCCTGCTGTAGATAATTAATTGATGGGGGACACACGGTGTTTTGCCCCAAGTATTATTAAAAATAAAATCTTACATAACTACTAAATCCATCATAAAAGCATTACCAGCTGCCCTCTCAAGTATAGGAGAAAATAAATATTTCAGTATAGTGTATTCTGCCAGATTATTACTACCACAGAGCAAAAGTTGATGCCACCAACAGAGTTGTATCTCTTAAAACTGCAGTTAAAAAACTACAATTTAGTATTCCCCCCCACCCCGAAAAAAATAACAGATTTTAGTAATTTCTAATTCCCCAAGGATGTATCAAAATCATTCATTTCGCACTATTTATTTACAATCTAAGGTAAAGAAATATTCCATTTATAGCAATTTGTTTTAATATTTTAAGCTATGCAAATAAAGACCTTTAACCAGAACCTTTACCTCCAGGCAATCCTGACATTTTCCATATTAGAAAATACAGACATCTTTACCTGAATGAATATTTCAGAGTGTTCTCGCTGGGATAGGAGTTGCCTTGAGCAATCAAAGGGACAGATACTCTTAGTCCAGCACCTTCAAGGACTATGTCCTCAGCTGAAAGTCGAGTGTCTCGCTTATCAACCCGAAAAGAGAATGACAGGTTTTGCCCGTAACTTAAGATTTGATTTCCAAGGAATTTGCCTGAGACAAAAGCAACAGAATCCACATTCAAGTAAAGGTAAAAGGTAGTAGGTTTATTGGCAAACATGCTTATATAATCTATGTATAAATAGTCATTCTTCCTTTGTACCTGGTGTGCTGAAGTAGATGGGGAAAGGTGTATCTGAGATTACGGATATTTCTTGAGTCTCAGGTATCCAGCGAATGGAGATTTCAGAGCCATCTCTCTGTTCCGCATGCCAGTGTTCCTTTCCTGAAAGCCAGAAGAAGAAATCATCTCATGTTAAAAGTTGAATTTCGCTCTACTTAATACATGAAGAATTAACTTGAATTATTCACTTGCTTTGTGAATTCCATCATGAAAAGGAAACAGATTTCAACACTGATTGAAAACAGTATGTTGTGATTTAAGAAAACTGTTACACAAACCATATAGGGAGAAAATCCTGCTTCAGGGATTGTAGAAATTTCCACTGTGTGTGTTTCTTAAATTGGTAAGAATAGATAGTAGACTTGATCTTAGCCACAAGAGTTTATTTATCAGATTTAGAGACTTGCCCAGAGTTGCTCTGTGAGTGAGATGGGTGGGCTCTAAATCTGATAAATGAATGAATAAATAAATAAAAAGCTGAGAATTTTGTGTTATTAAGTGTAAACTGGAACAGAATAGACCTAATTCAGCCATCTGGTACTTAGCCTCCTTCACAAATGTTGAGATTAACTCTGCTCACAAAGTAGCAGTGAAAATAAAATATCAACCTTTCTAGTCAATGGACTTTTATTTATCATTTGATCAACCACAGTTTTATATATGTACAATGAAGTAACTACACTTTTCATTTCTTCCACTCTTTTCCAGGCACATCATTTGCAAGTTATCATGAGCAGAACTACTGGCTTATCCTTATTGGTTACACATGTTCAATATATTATTTCATGCAATTCACCCTCTCTTTCTTTGCTTCTTACCTACAGCAGATAAACCACTCTGAAATCAGAAGTTTCACCAGATAGCAAAACTCACAAGCCAATAACTAATCTCTAGGCTAATCTGGGAGCAACAACTCAAAATAGAGTTTGACATAGCAAACACATGGCATTTGGGGTTTATCTGTTCGTGTAACTTGAAATAGTTTGTGAGAGAGAGGTATGTGGCTTAATACAGAGTTTTTCAAACTGTGTTTCATGGAACGTTAGGGCTAAAAAAAGAAATAAATATGATTTTCAATAATTAGAATTTGCTTCTTGATCAAGGGTTCCAGGACGATTTTTAAATTAACAGCTTCTATGCCCCCCCCCCCAAAAAAAAAGTTAAAAACCTCTGTCGTAATGGATGGTTATCACAATGTCTGAACAAATTTTCACATTATAAACATGCAACAACTGTTACAACTGTTGCAACATCTGTAAAGCTAAGGTGAGTCAATGTTTGTGACCTCAAGGCCACAATATAATCTCAGAGAAGAACTAAATAATATTTTCAAAGGCGGCTGACTCTATAATAAAGTTGCCCAATTTAGCAGCATATAATGCTAAGTGGAATGAAGAATGCATGTCTAATTATATGATGGGTAAGGACTAAAACAACAATTTGTTTTAGATCCCGTCAAAATATCAACTGATCATACACTTTCCCCTATTCAGTACTTACAATAGATATAAAGAAATACACCGGTGTTACATGAATACTTTTGTATGCGTGTATGCCTTCAAGTTAGTCGTACTCCTGGAAACTGTCTGGAAAAAAGCCTGCAGTTTTCTTGGCAGGATTTCAAAAATAATTTGCCAATGCCTCCTTGTACAAGTGAGAGAGAGTAGCTGACCTAATGTCACTCAGTTGTGCCTAAAGTGGGACTAGAACTCACAACCTCTCAGTTTCTACCCTGATGTTGTAGCCACTATATCAAACTGTCTCTCTTCAGTCAATATAGACCTGTCATTTCTCCCTCTCTAATCATTCTTCACAAGCTGCTATTCAGTGTATCAATTTTCTTTGAAAAGAAGAGAGTGGAATTCTGAAAATAATTTCAGCTATTTGATGTTCTCTTGTTACTACTTGAAGAAATATTTATCTCCTCAAGGTCTAAGGCAGGTGTAAAGCAGGACTAGAGCTGGTCTTCCAGTTTCTAGTCTAATACTTTAACCACTATATCAAATTGGCTCTTTCTTTGGTTACTACTGCCTACAAAATATAAAGAACTTTACTATTACATGAAAGATACAATGCGAGATGAGGCAGTGGAAGAGCTATGTAAAAAGATCTCCTAAATGATGCTATGTACAAAGGTTTGAACATTGACATTATGGAAAGTGAAATCACAGAAGAAAATATTGCTAGCAAGGAAGTTTCAGGAGGTGACGAAATACCAGTAGAATGTTTAAAATCTGACAAAATTATGCTAGTTTATAAGCAGATATAGAAAACTCTACAAGCGACCGTGTGGCTGGAAAAGATAACATTTATGTTCTAAAAATAAAAGGGCATTACTAAAGAATGTTCCCAACAATTGCACTTTATCTCACATGCTCAAAATGCTACAGCCCAGACTTAAACCATTTGTAAAATGAAAATTGCCACATGGATAAGATGGGTTTAATGGAAGCAGAGGCAGCCAAGAATACATTGTGATATGTGAAGGATAATGAAAAGGACAAAAGAAAATTAAAAATATGTATTAAGATGCTTTACTAATTACATTAAGGCTGTTGACTATGTAAATCCCAACACATTAGGGATGGTTCAGGGGATAGCAGGCCACCTCATCTGCTGTTGAAGAACTGGTTGAAGAATTCCAGAAAGGAATCATTAGAATGAAATATGGAATGATTAAATAGTTCAACATTGACAAAAGAGTGTGCCAAGGTTGCAGGTTGTCAATCTTGTTTAACTTGTATAGAGATCATGAGAAATATTTGATTAGAAGAAACATCAATTTATCCTTTTAAAAGCTGAAAACGAGGAGACCCAAGTACACTCTTGCTGAAGAGGAAAGAAGAACAAAGCTAGTCTACTGATCAATTTAAAATGAAAATATATACACACAAAAACCCTTTAGATGATGTTAATGGCAATGCTAATACAATGGAAATAGGCAGAAAAGAAGCTGAAGTAATATGCAGATCTGAACTCCACAGGCTCACAAATTCATAGGAATGGTGAAAGAAAGACAAGGGCTTTCAGAAAAAGGCTTTGACAGAATTAGACATCGTAGGATTAAAGTGGGGAAAAAATCGCACTGGCAACAAAGGTAAATATTGTCAAGGCTGTGGTTTCCCTAGTTGTAACCATGGCTGTGAAAGGCGAACCATTAAGAAGGCAGACTGAAGAAAAACAGATGCTCTTGAACTGGATCGTTGGTCTGGAGAAAAAAATTGAGAATACCTTGGATTGCAAAAAGAACAAATTATTCAATATTAGCGGAAGTAACTAGACTGCTCACAAAAAAAAAAGAATAATAAAGCTAAGTTTAAATAGTTTGGAAATATTTGGAAACAAAAGTCCCTGGATAAGATCCCAATGCTTGGAAAAATGAAAGGCAATTAGAAAATATGGCAAAAGTGTTACATAAACACAGGCTTTGGAGAATTCAAACAAGAATTGCTAACAGTCCTGATGAACTGATACCCATTGGACAATTAAGAGTTGGAAGCAACTGAATAACTGAAAAACAATGACAAAACTTGCTATTATGCTTTGATTTAAAAAAATCTAGAATTGCTAAGTTTTTTTAAAAAAAGCTGTTCTCTGTTACACACCAGACAACTCTGAGTCAAGCTATGAAGCAACTGAAGCTGAAAGTTAGAAATTGCACAATACCATTGATTATATAACACCTACTTAAAAGATTATAGCTTGTTACGATATAATTACATGTTTCATTCTCCTAACTGTTTAACAAATTGACTATTAGCCCTATTTTATTTTACTGATTACAAGTTTTGATTTTTATTACTGGGACACAAAGTATGTTATATCATGTTATATTGTGAATGCACCAATGCTTCTGCTCAAAAGAAAATAAACTGATGAATGTGTTCAAAGCATTATGTCTTACATGGCATGTTAAACCTAATCAAGAAAAACTGAAGTTTAAACTTACCTGTTTGGAAAGTGGATGTAATTTTGGAGGTAACGTATCCGACGGCATTGGTACAGACAGAGGAATGTCCAAAACAGAAACAGGGAATACATCCCCTAGGATTGTCGGAATCCAGATTAAAAAAGCCAGGCTTACATCTAAAAGTAAAAGAAAACACTGAAATTCATAATCTGTCTTTTCTGTTTCTACATTCAAATATTAAACAAAGAGTTTAAGCTGGCTAAAAGCCATATCTATAATACACTGTATACACCCATAACAGACTTTCATGCTAAAATGTTATAGCATTTCCCTTCATTTAGAATCACAGCCAGCACCTTGAGAAAATGTTGTGAGATGAAAATAAAAGAAGGCAGAATTTACACTGATATTCTGACCACCAAGCAAAAGAAGTTTGGATTATAGAGCGGTGAACGTATCATTGCTTTGACTAAATCTGTGCATTGAAGGAAAGCATTTCTACATATATGCTCAAGTCAGTGGCGTAGCGTGGGGGGTGCAGGGGGGGCCGGCCGCACCGGGCGCAACATCTGGGGGGGCGCCCTGACTCACCCCACGCCGCCCTTTGCCGGACTGTGGCCACCTCTTTCTGCGCCCGGCTCGGCCCGCGAACTAAGCTCCCCGGCCTGCCCAGGCCCCTCCTGCGCACCGCCTACCTCCCAGCGGAGCCGCCAAGACCCGCCGCCCCGCCCCCGCGGGAGCCAAAGGAGAGCGGCGCTGCGCTCCATCTGCCCGCCGCTGCAACGCCACTGCGTCCTCCCACTCCACCTGGAGCGCCCCGGGGAGCCGGCGCCTTCCCGAAGCCCCCGGTGCGCCTCCCACCCCCGCGGCACCTGCTTCCCTTCAGTCGAGCCTTTTCCTGCTGCCCTGCCGAGCTCCTCCTCGGGAGGAAGGCAGGAGGCCAGCATGGAGAGCCTCACTTGACTGATGCCGACCCAGGGGGCAGCTGCAGTCGGGCCGCCCTCGGGTTAGGGGGCGCAAATTACTTGCCCCGGGTGCTGACAACCCACGCTACGCCACTGGCTCAAGTATAGGGATGTTTAATGAGCTGAATCTGTCACCGTCAATTAAATCCATGCCATGTTTTCTACAACAGTATTATCATATTATGCTAATGCTAATATTTTCTATAGTAAATGCTACTGCTACAGAAGTTATTTTTTTCAGAAACAACAGGTGAAGTAATAGTTCTGGATGGGCTGCACTTCTGCAAGTTGGGTAGCAAAAATCTAGGCAGCCGGGCTGGAAGATGACACAGTCTCCGAAGAGAGGCGTGGGAGGAGTCACACATGGGTATTAACACAGCCCTTTTGCCCTGGAGGCTGAGGTAAATCTTGAGGCCACACCTCCGTACCTCCTCTGACCTCCCAGATTAACCTCAGCCTTCGGCCCAGAAGGAGTGTTTTTACCTGACTCTCCCTCTCTTCGAAGACTTCAGGGTTTTTTTTCACAGAGCTTCATTTTTCTTCATCGGATTGCTTCTTCACCCCTCCTCACCAGTGCTCATCGCAGCTAGCTCCAAAGCCTCTCCACTTGCTAGCGCGAGCCCCCAGGCGGCCGGACGGCCGCGTAAGAGGGGGAGAAGCCCCGCGCCGCGAGGACCACTGAGGCGGCGGCGCGCCTCACAGGAGAACTTCGCGGGACTTTTTTTGAGCCAGGAACCAAAGGATCGGCTTCCAACGCACCCGAGCGGCAGAGAACCGGGCCGCAGATCGGCGGCCGCCATCTTAGCATCGCCGCCATTTTGGAAGAGCACGTGGGAGAGCGCGTGACCGGCGATCCTACTACGGATGCCGAGAGCGCTCAGAAGACTCCACCGAAGCCGGAAGAGGCTTCTTGAGGCCTGAACTCTGCCGGTGATCCGGGGAGGGCCGAAACATTGTGGAGAGCCGGCTCTCGGGCCGCGGATTGGCGGCAGGAACTGCTAAGAAGAGCGCAGAGCTAGGAAGAAGCACACACGCAGCAGGGAGGCCGGCAGAAGGAGGAGGTGGTGATCAACAAACGTGTGAGTACATGGCAGAGACGAGGAGCAGGGGGACCAGGGCTAGATCCCCAGGGGACTCAGACCCGGGAGAGGGGACTTCCAAGGGGCCCCCAGTCACCAGAGGAAGGTCCTCCGCTAGGCAAGGCCACCCCAGAGCCGCCAGGAAGGAGACCTCCTCTAAGGAAATGAGGGCCACCAGGGCTTCTAGGAGAAACTTCAGGGCCACCATCAGCCCTTCTCCTTCCAGGTCCCGCTCGCCTCACAGACTCCCTGCCCTGGAAGAGGCCAGGGCTGGATCCCCAGGCTCACCTAGGGGCTCAGGCAGAGGGCCTAGCTCTCTATCACCCCCCCCTCTCCTGCCCAACCATCGGAGACATGGGGAGACCCCTTTGGGCACAGGGCACCCAGTCCTGCTAGGAACCGACTGGCCCCCCAGTCTCCTGCTCCAGGGGAAGGGCTACAACCCCCAGATCTCCACCCTGTTCTCCCAGAGCTCCCTGCAAGCTTTCAGGAGGTCTTCGCCAGGGCTATAGTCCAGGGGATAACCTCTGGGATGCAACTCCAGTCCCAGAGTTCCAGAAAACGGTCTTCCCGACATCCCACCAGAGGCCATCAGGATAACCCCAGGTTTTCTGATCCCAGGGAATCCAGGTCTCCCTCCCCCTCCACCACCAGCGAGACCTCGGAACTGGAGGAGGGAGAGTTGAAGGAGGTGGGATTTTCGGAGGATGAGGATGCCCAGAACCCGGAGGCTCCCAATATTACTGGGCTGTTCCCTCCCTCCCTATTTAGTTCCTTACTGCGTAAGGCCAGAGCCACTGCGGACCTGGACTCTCCTACAGAGCCCGCTCCAGCGACTTCCACCCCCAGCTCTGGTGGGGGGAGAAAAAAGGGACCTTTCCACAGGCCCCTGGCAGAGAAGGAGGAGATCCCTATCCTGAAATGTTTTTAGAGGTGCTTAAATCCCAGTGGGTTAAGCCAGGATCCTTCCCTACACCAGGGGGCAATGAACGCAAATTTTATAACCTTAACGCTACCTTCGCCCAAGCTCTGCAGGTACCACCAGTGGACACCCCAGTTGCCGGTTTGGCTTCATCCTCCGCAGTAGTGACTGGAGACATTGCTAACTGTCTCAAAGCAGAGGACAAGAAAGCCGAGATGGTATTGCGTAAGTCATTTCAGGCGATAACCTGGGCTATTAGGGCGGCTGCGTCTGCTTCTTTCTTTAACAGGTCCACAGTCCTATGGTTGGAGCAACTAAGAGACAGGACCCCAGCCTCGGAAGTGCGCCTGTTGCAGGACATCTCAAAGGTGTTGGCAGCCACCCAGTTTTCAGCTGACGCCACCTTGGATGTGATTAAGTATGCCTCTAGAGCTTTATTGTCCTCTGTAGCATCCCGGCGCCTGCTGTGGCTGCGCCACTGGCAGGCAGAATCTCGCGCAAAGTGGCACCTGGCAGGAGCGGACTACACCGGGGACAAGCTATTCGGTTCTTCGCTGGATCCCATTCTTGTGGAGGACAAGAATAAGCGTAAGGTCTTCCCCACCACGACCAGGCGTTCAGAGCACCGACAGACTCCCTATCCTAGGAGAGCGACGTATCGCCCACCAGATTCGGACTTCCAGAATCAGAGGTACACGGCGTCAAGGTTTCCCAGGCAGGGGGATAGGCAGTTTCCCAGAGACAGATTCAGGGGCCAACAGCAGGGCAAGTGGCCCTTTCGAGGGGGGGGGTGGCCGTCCTTTCCGCAGGTTCAAATGATCCGTCCCAGGATCATCCCATCGGCGGTCGCCTCTCCCTATTTGCGGATGCCTGGGATCGCGTCACCTCGGATGAGTGGGTCCGCCAAACCGTTAGGCTCGGGCTCCACCTGGAGTTCCGCACGCAGCCCCCGAATAGATTCTGAACCTTCGCCTCCTCTTCAGATCCGGCCAAACGGGCCCTACTGGGCAAGGCCATCCAGCATCTACTGGACATCAGGGCAGTACAGAGGGTCCCGGAGGGGGAGAAGGGTTCAGGTTTTTATTCTAACCTGTTCCTGGTTCCCAAGAGTTCAGGGGGGTGGAGAGCCATCTTGGACCTCAAGCTGCTCAACTCCAGGGTAGTCTACCGTAGGTTTAAGATGGCCTCTCTTAAGTCCATCCTAGAGAGTATCTGGCAAGGGGACTTCCTGGCTTCCATCGACCTCACTGAGGCCTACCTTCACATTAGGATCGCCCCCGAGCATCGTAGGTTCCTGAGGTTTTCCCATGAGGGTAACCATTTCCAGTACAGGGCCCTCCCCTTTGGGCTGGCCTCAGCCCCCAGAACCTTTACCAAGGTTCTGGCTGCGGCTGCGGGTCACCTTCGTTTCCTCCTGGTTCGGCTCCATTGCTACCTGGACGATATCCTAATCCTAGCCAGGTCCCCAGCCAGAGCCGAGAAGGACCTAGGTCTCACCATCGATACCCTAAGGTCCCTGGGGTTCTCGATCAATATCGAGAAGAGCCAACTAGCTCCTTCTACCAGGCTCCAACACCTAGGGGCCATCATAGATTCGGTGTCGGGAGAGGTCTCCCTCTCTCAGGAGCGTAGGGACAGCATTGTTCAGCTGGTGCAGGTGATCCGCAAATCACGTTCTGTCCCTGTAGTTCTTCTTTCCAGGTTTCTCGGGAAATTCATCTCCTGCATAGGGATCGTGCCCTGGGCTCGCCTCCATGCCAGAAAGCTCCAGTGGTTCCTGCTCCCACACCAGAGAGCCGGGACGAGCGACACCATCTTCAAGGTACTCGTGACTCCCCAGGTGCGCCTCTCTCTTCGTTGGTGGACGACTCCAGCTCTGGACAGGGGGTCCCTATTCAGGGAGCCATCGAGAATGGTCCTCACGACAGACGCAAGCCTGTTCGGCTGGGGATCGCACCTGGAATCTTGGATAGCCCAGGGCCGATGGACGACATCAGATCTACGCAACAACATCAACTGGCTGGAACTCAGAGCCATTCACCTGGCGCTACGCCACTTCAAGACCGCAGTGACCGATCACCACATCCTGATCCTGACCGACAACGTGGCAGCCAAGGCCCACATGAACAAACAGGGAGGTACCCACTCCAAGGCCCTACGCAACGAGGCTCTCCGGCTGGGGAACTGGGCAGAAAGGAATGTCCGATCGATCAGAGCCGAGCACATCTCCAGAATAGAGAACCAGCAGGCAGACTGGCTCAGCAGGGAGACAGTCGACAACGGAGAGTGGCAACTCCATCCCGCCATCTTCCAACAGATCTGCAGGAGGTTCGGCCATCCAACAGTGGACCTCTTCGCAACCCCAGCGAACGCCCAGCTGCCAGTCTTCTTATCGAGGTTCCCAGCCAGAGGCGCCATGGACACGGACGCGATGCACTGCCCTTGGCCGCCCGGCCTCCTCTACGCTTTTCCCCCCCTTCCCCTCATTCCCGGGGTCCTGAGGAAGTTAGTGGCAGAGAGAGCAGAGATGGTCCTAGTAGCCCCCTTCTGGCCACGCCGCCCCTGGTTAGCAGACCTGGTGGATCTGTCCTCAGCCCCCCATTGGAGGATCCCGCAGGGGGAAGTAACCCTGCTCCAGGGGTCTCTGGAGCATCCGGACCCGGAGTGGCTCCATCTGACCGTCTGGCGATTGAGCGGGAACAATTAAGAGAGGCCCAATATTCCGCGCAGGTCATTAGGACCATCGAGGCGTCCAGAAGGCAGTCCACAACTCGCATCTACAATGCTTCCTGGCTCGCCTTCGCGGACTGGTGCCGAGCGAGGGACATCGTCCCAGCTGCGGCTTCCGTGCCCCAGGTGCTGGATTTTTTGCAGGAAGGTCTGGAGAAAGGCCTGGCCCCTAGCACTCTGAGGAGGCAGGTCTCGGCCCTTTCCACTGTCCTGGGGGGTGTGGATGCCCCGCCTTTATCCCAGCACCCTGTCCTAAAGCGCTTTCTCAAGGGGGCGACGAACCTGAAGCGCCCTATGGTCCATCGCTTCCCTACCTGGGACCTTCCCACGGTCCTCCAGGCTCTGACCGAGGCTCCCTTCGAGCCCCTGAGAGAGGTCTCCCTCCAATTCCTGACCCTCAAGGTAGTCTTCCTGGTGGCCATCACGTCGGCCAGGAGGGTGTCAGAGCTTAACGCCCTCTCCAGCAGAAGGGACCTCTGCTCATTCCTACACAACCGGGTCGTCCTCAGACTGGACCCCGCTTTCATGCCCATGGTCAACTCTCCCTTTCACAGAGGCTTAGAAATAGTTCTGCCGGACTTCTGTCCGCAGCCGACCAGGGATAGAGAGAAATCTTGGCATTGCTTGGATGTCAGAAGAGCCTTGCGCATCTACCTGAAGCGCACGGCCCCCTTCAGACGCTCTGAGGCACTCTTTGTCTCCTTCCAGACGTCCACCCGGGGAGCCAAGGTTTCCCCAGCCTCCATCAGCAGGTGGATCAGATCGGCCATCTCCAAGGCCTACGAGGCACCAGAAGTGCTGCCACCCAGGCCCCTATTGAGGAGATATGCAGGGCTGCCGCTTGGTCTTCTCCCTCGCCCTTCATTAGGCATTACCGGCTAGACACTTATGCCTCCACGGAGGCGGCCTTCGGAAGGAGGGTCCTTCAGGGAGTCCTAGACTCTCGTGGGGCTCAGGCCCAGTAATCCCTCCCTAGGACATCTAGCTTTGGTATGTCCCATGTGTGACTCCTCCCACGCCTCTCTTCGGAGACTGTCAGTTGGTCTTACCTGAACTGCATGTCTCGAAGATGGCGTGGGAGTAGTCACTTCCCCCCCCCCCGTTAGGGCGCCCCGCGCCAAGGGCCTGAGTTAGCTCAGCGGTCAGTCAGGGACCAGGCAGGAAGGATGTGTTTGTGTTTTTACCTGTCCCTTCCTCTTTCAGGTTCTTTGCTATGACCATCGGTTAATCTGGGAGGTCAGAGGAGGTACGGAGGTGTGGCCTCAAGATTTACCTCAGCCTCCAGGGCAAAAGGGCTGTGTTAATACCCATGTGTGACTACTCCCACGCCATCTTCGAGACATGCAGTTCAGGTAAGACCAACTGACATTTTCCAACAGTGGCTTCCCCAATAATAGTAAATTTCCAAATAGCCAAAATAATTCCAATTCAAAATTTCCCTTCTCCACAATCTGGAACAAGCGTTGATGAGGATCTTGATTTTTGATGTATCCAGGTAGATCTATCCGGTTACCACTTAGCTTGAGCAACCTCAGGATTTTCGAACAAAAACTTCTGAATAATCTGCATGGAGGTTGCCCTGAATTCCTTCTAAGGAGGGTACAAGAACACAATCAATTCAGCATTTGATTCCACCTACTAGAAATTGTTTTACCTTTCACAGTTGAACCCTTCCACATTGTCTTTACAAGTGCAACGCCCGGTTTCTATATTGCATTCATCTCTGCTGCCAGCTGGATTGCAAGAGCAGCGCCTGAACAAGAAGAAAAGAGTCTAATTGGAACACTGGGAATAATGAAGGAACCAGAGATGTGCAAATGTTCTAATATGGGTTGTTTCATCCTCTAATACAGTGTTTCTCAAACTTGGCGACTTTAAGTCCTGTGGACTTCAACTCCCAGAATTCCCCAGCCAGCTATGCTGGCTGGGGGATTCTGGGAGTTGAAGTCCACAGGACTTAAAGTCGCCAAGTTTGAGAAACACTGCTCTAATAGAATATTTTGCACACATCTAGACACACATTTTTCCGTCTTCACCTTTACTTATAGGACCGGGTCACTTTTACCTGCATCCAGCCTCTGTAAGAGAATGGAAGCCGGGCTGACACCTATCACACTTGTCACCCATCACACCAAGTTTACAACTGCAGCGTCCATAATTGTCACACTGTGTGCTGAGGGAGCCTGTGAAAACAAAATACAGTTGAAAGTACTCCCTCATAGTGATTTATTTCTCTTCAAGCAAAGTTCTAGAAAAACATTGTACATTTTGGATTTCACTTTTATATTGTAATTGAAATGCTACGGACCATAAGCTGAAGTTCAGAAATAAAGTATAATTGCAAGTGGGTAAACTTTTAAATTTTAGATACTTAAATAGAGTATATGTTTAGCCCAAGTATTTTAAATGAGTGCAAGAAGTATGCTTAGAAGTCCTTTCCCACAAAAATCCACTTTTAGTTTTCTCTTAATAATTCCTTTTGCTAAATTTAGAAAGGAGAAGTTTTTTTCTGTCACGGTTATTTTTAAATAATAAATTCATTCAAAAATATTTTTACCTGGAAAAAAATGAGGGAGGGAAGGAGGGAAAAATTAAACATGGGAACACCAATATTCCCATTATATATGCAATCTTAAATAGAAAAATAAACATGTTAAACATCTATATTCAGAAGTTCTATTCCCAGTCTGTGTAAATTCTATTCCCAGTCTGTTCCATTTGAAGCTTAAAAAATGGAGTCTATATATTTGAAGAAAGCACTACATAAAAATCATCAAACGTCTTTGGTATTACATTAATTCTTCAGTCAATGCAATTTCTCACACTAAACATTGATCTAAAAAAATATGGATTTAATTTCTCAATATTTCACACTAACAAATCTGATAAGAAACAGAAAAAGGTGAATTTCAGTTAGTGTACTTTTTATAATTTTGTAAGAGTACAGTAATGTTGTTAAGTAATTTCCTCAATTACCACAAAACGTGGGCATTGCCACTAGTAATATGCAGTAGTCTGAGTACAATATCTGCAGTATAGTCTAGAAAAAAATTGGTTAATGTAATGCATTTTAGAGAACAGTACTATTTAAGAAAAAATTACAAACTATGAAAATAATTTGAAATATAAATTCAGAACAAATGCATCTGAAGGCATGGTTTGCCACAAAGAGCTCTAACTGATTCATAGAATTTGATAACAACTAGAATGCAAACGTGCTGTGTGACGAAATCAGTTGCTACTGCGGGGCAATTTTTAATACACTTCTTTAGTTATGCTACCTCTTTATTTCCCATATTGTACTCTTCATTTAGTGTTCCCCTGCAATGGCCCATAATTTGGGATTAATCTCCATTTTACATTTGATGACAACTGCATCACAAGGTGGAAAGAACTGAACTTCCATGGTATTACACCCAATCATCTGCCCAAACATTGAGTATGTATCTGAGGAATTTTATAAGATAGTTTGTGATCCACAGCAGGAATCTAATGCTGAACAACAGACACAAATATCTCCCCTCTCTCACTTTGCTAGTGGCTGCAAATTGTAAAACATATACCACTTCTGGATGATATAATCCAATGCAAAAAAGAAATGTCACAAGGAAGTGAAGTCCAGATGTACATAGATCAAGTT
The DNA here is from genome assembly GCF_964273705.1 of Natrix helvetica. NCBI lineage: Eukaryota > Metazoa > Chordata > Lepidosauria > Squamata > Natricidae > Natrix > Natrix helvetica. The sequence goes on along the minus strand of NC_138549.1, from coordinate 68,461,639 downwards.
GCAAAAAAGTAGCTCTCGGTGGAGTCTGATTTAAAAAGAAATACATGAGGAAATTCTGATTTGAAGAAATCAGGGCTTCTGCTGATTTGGAAGAGAACAAACATTTTTAAACACTCTAATAGGGTTTTATATTGCTTTCAGGTCTTACTGGTGACTTCATTCAGGACAAAGGGTAGAATAACTATGTTCAAGAATTATGTGGAATCCATATGCGCCAGGACAAGTTCCAATAGTTTAATCAGTCAGAAAGACACCTTTTTCTGTACCAAATAAATAAAAGCAATGCTGATAATTTAATTCTGTATTTTCACTTGTGGTTTTCATTCAGAATTGGTTGATAAAGTTTAAAACAATCTTTATACTCCTGTACTGTTTAGCTTTCAGAAGCATTCAGATTGATTTTACTTTTAGTAAATACTTTCACTGGAATTTAGGTTAACTCTGATCTAGATTGCACAATTTCAAATGGACATCAAGAGTTCAACTCCGGCTTTTCCACAGCAATCAATCAATGAAGCAAAATGAAATAAAATAATGTATAATAAAATGTTTGTATAGACAAAACTAAATGCTAAGGAAAATCATTCTAGTTTAACCTTTTTTTCTGGTATTCTTTTTTCCACACAAGGTATAGCCATTAGATTTAACACTGCACAGACTCAGTTGTTCCATATATTTTTTTCAATCAGGGCTTGAATTTTTTTTTTCTCCTGATGACCAGGAGAGATGTCAACTGCGAGTCTTATTTGGAATTCATTTCATTACATCTGAGCCGCAGTCCTTCCAATCTTTTACAAAGAGAGATACTCTCTCTAAAAGATGTCAATTTCTGAAATTGATTCAGTAGACCACAGATAGAATTTCTAGACAACTGAATGCAATAGAGGAGCTATGGTCTCTTCCCCATATCTAAAATAGCATGAATTCTGTTATTTCCTATTGTTCAATATTTAAGCCAGTCAATTATTTTTACTCCATAAGCTAATTTACAATGCAAATATATCTCCAAGTGGAATGCATTAAACTGTTCATTTTGCTTTTTAAGTACAGGAAATATCAATACTTTACAGCCCCTCATCTTCGACATTCTTAGATCATTAGGATTCCTAATCAATATAGCTGAAATTATTGCTCTATCAAACTTATAGGAATTGCTATCCCAACTTTTCTAGAATGTGTTAAATTGGACAAAGAGAAACTAACTCCTGATTTTCAAAGATGTCTTTAATTCACCTTTAGGCAACTTTTTTTTCAAACAGAATCAACCCCCAGAGTTTAAACAAGAGGGAATTATTCAGCTTATAATAAGCCTTTAGCACATACAATCAATATTCTTCTTTCTAGTCTATAATTATTTAGAAATAATTACTCAGACAAAAACATTATCTTAACTCAAGATCAAAATATTATACTAAATCAACATACAGATTAAATACATACTGATTGCCTGTGTGCCATGAAATCTATTAGAGGGTTTCACTGAGGTTTTTAAAATTATTCTTGAATGCATGATAAAACATGATATACCAGTACCACTCTACCCTGATGCTGCACTGTCTATACTTGGAACAAAACCAAAACAATTTACATCAGACTGGTATTTGGAGATCTCAGCTTGATATCGTGAATGATTTTTAAACCTGAAAATTGGATAATGTCTTGATTGAGAGTATGCATAACTTATCTGAAGCTTTCAGTCGTATTAATGTCCAAATGCAAAGCTCTGCACATCATGCTTATTGTGTGATTAAGACAGAAACTGAGGACACACATGGCCAGCTGAAGCCAAAAGGCTCATTTATCCTCCAAAACAATGACCCTTTGTTTAGCAACTCTTTGAAGTTACATTGGCACTGAAAAAAGTAACGTACAATGAATCCTTGCCCTTATGAGTTCCACAGCATCCCCATGATCACATGATTGTGATTTGGACCTTTGAAAACCACTGCATGTTAATAATAGTTGCAATGTCCCATGGTCACGTAATCGCCATTTGTGACCTTCCTAATCAGATTCTAGCAAACAAATTCAATGTGGAAGCCAGCAGGAATTGGTAAGTCATGGTCACATGACGCCGTTGCTTAACAACACAACTGCCATCACTAATTGGGATGGATGTGTGATGCTTTGCTTTGTGGCTGCTTTGCTTAGCAACTGATTTGATGGACCCAATTAAGGTTGTAAAGCGAGGACTATCTGTAGTGCTTTCAGCTCTCTCCTCAATTACCAAAAATTGACATACGTTTTTCTCATATTTTAAATTAGAAAATGCAACCAAAATCCCTCAAATAAGCTTAAAATGGTTCTAAAATAAAATACACCCCTATCCCCATCAGGCCTAATATAGCCTTGACTAATCTGCATTAATGTTGAATTCAATGTAGCCTTTGGCTGTAGGGGGGGGGAGGGGGGAATAAAATGTGATCTATAGCCATCCAAAGTTATCTAGCCCTAATTGAGATCCTAAACTAAGCCCTAAATTTAGACCTGTGTAGTGTAGTTTTACAACATGCAGATACTGTTTCCATATACTTCCCGTTCTGGCCATAGCACCTTGCTTTCCACTTTAATGGAATTGTAAAACTGGAAGTATGCTACGAACTCCCTTGTTTAAATATTACGGAAAACATTGGAGATAAAGGGAAAATGCAGAAAAGCAGTCTCCTTAATACTTACCCACAGGACTGCAATTACATGGCAGGCAGTTCTCTTCACTCCCCAGGCGGTAGAAGTTCTCCCGACATCTTTCACAGTTTGGTCCATCAGTGTTACCAAAACAGCCTGAGCAGTGGCCACCATGGCCGGTGGATCGGTACAGTTCAGAATCAAAGTAACACTCCTGTGATCGTCCATTGCAGTTACAGCCTGTATGTCGGAGAGCACAAACCCGGGTTAGTTTAAAAGGCTGTGAAGTGGGGTGGGTGGGTTAAAATTCCTTTCCAAATTGTCAACTTACCACTTACAATATTGCTGACAGTTAATATGACCTGGGAACTCAAGTTCCCTCGTAAAATAAATTGCTCAGTTCAGGTAATTAGAATGGCCCAGAAATGAAAAGTGACAGGCACAGGTTGGATAACCAAATTATTCCTATGGTGACAGAATCATTGTTTTCCTCAATCAAAATTCTATTTTTATCATGTTGAAAACATAAATCACTTCTTTCATTGCCCTTTAGATTTAGGCTGCTTTTTTTTTAAAAAAAACCACCACATTACTGTAGTTTCTCTTTTTCTACCTCACAGGGATACCACAAGCAACAAAGATGATTAGAGGACTGGAGACTAAAACATATGAAGAATGGTTGCAGGAACTGGGTATGTTTAGCTTAAGAGAAAGAAGGACTAGGGGAGACATGATAGCAGTGTTCCAATATCTCAGAGGTTGCCACAAAGAAGAGGGAGTCAAGCTATTCTCCAAGGCACCTGAGGGTAGAACAAGAAGCAATGGGTGGAACCTAATCAAGGAGAGAAGCAACTTAGAACTGAGGAGAAATTTCCTGACAGTCAGAACAATTAATCAGTGGAACAGCTTGCCTCCAGAAGTTGCGAATGCCCCAACACTGGAGGTCTTTAAGAAGATGCTGGATAGCCATTTGTCTGAAACGGTATAGGGTTTCCTGCCTAGGCAGGGGGTTGGACTAGAAGACCTCCAAGGTCCAACTCTACTATTGTATTGTATTGTATTGTATTGTATTGTATTGTATTGTATTGTATTGTATTGTATTGTATTGTATTGTAAGTACTACAGCTAGAGAGTATCAGTGAAGCTCCTGGATTAGAAAGCTGAAGCTCTGACTACAGCAGAAGACCTTAAATTGGTTTTGAACGAGAAAGAAAAAAAAAGTTATGTTAAATCTTCCCAACATCCAGATGTGTTGGACTTCAATTCTCATAATTTATTTCCCATTCATTCAGAGCCAGAATGGCCTCTGGTTACACTATTTTGAATTAACACAGAAGGGCCAGGATGATTGGATTCCCTGCTACACCCTCCCAATAAGAAAAACAAAACAAAAAATAGTATTTTTCTTTCATAACTCAAGTTAATTTCTCCCAAATCCTGAGTGCAAATCAAGATATCTGTACTGAAGATACTTCAGTGGGGAACTCTGAACTGCATGGATTTTTTGCTAAACCTTGGCTTACAAGCAGAAAATGGCCCAGGTGATCGATTTGTACATCTGTATAATTGAGAATACGGACTAAAACCATGTCCAAAGAGAATAATAGAGTTTAGGCTGCCAACCCACTAATACTAGATATGGTCTCTTCTTTACGGCTAAGTAGGCAAAGAATAAAAGCACCCAAGGGGAGAGAAGGGGCGTATATTCTGTAATAAGTGCCATTATGGTACAACTACACTGTTTCCACTTGGCGTGGTTGACTTGATTGCTCACTACAAAGTGACTAGCACTTTGACTGAATGTTGAGCTTGGGAGATGTTGCCGATTGCCCTGGAGTTTCCACCAAGCTGTCTTCCCAGCTGTGCTACAGTTTCTACCCTTCCCACAGCCCTCCCACACAGTTACTCTGATTTCTGGCATGCAAACTTCAGGGAAAGATAACAATGAGACCAGACTCCCCCCAGCTGCATCCTGTGAGAAAATAAAAGATATATACTTCTGCTTTCTTTAGTACAGACAGATGTAACTGCTCATGTCTAGGATGTGAAGCAGAATAAGAGCCATTAACCATTGGCTTTATTACGCTTTCAGCTGAAGCCACAGATTAACATGGACCACTGGAATGAAAGTTGGGAAGCAAGACATCATTCTGAAAATATTCTTTTAATTTCTCCAAGCTTTACTATTGAATTTTCAAACCCGTGGATTAGAGCGCACTTTTTATAACAAGAAAAAAGTATGCTGCATTTTCAAAATCTAAGCGATTCGGGAGTTTATCTACTTCAGAGTGGAGGGTAATTTCAACCCATGATCCATGGGTGTGCAACTGCAGCATACCAAGCATGCCATGGATAAACGCTGGCATTCTAGGCTGGAAGCTATAGCACTAACTCATTCCATGCCTGGTTGGACAAAACAAGTGCTATATGTCAGGGGTGTCCAAACTTGGGAACTTTAAGACTTGTGGACTTCAACTCCCATGGCTGGCTGGGGAATTCTGGGAGTTGAAGTCCACAAGTCTTAAAGTTCCCAAGTTTGGACACCCCTGCTATATGTTGAGCTATCACCTGGATCATTCTATAATTCCCAGGAGGATACCTGCCCATTACTCATTGCTCTAGATCAGAGGTTATCAAAAGTCCCAATACTATGATTTGTTACTAAAAGGATTTAGCCTAACAATGCCATTGTTATCTTAAAAGTCTTTCATTGAAAATTATATCAATTTTTAAGCAAGATGGAATCCTGAAGCAGCATTGTTTTTGAGCTTCAAATGTTTTCTTAATTCTTTCCGGGATCCACTCCCTACTTTCCAGCCTGTGTTTGGCAAATGAGTGACAAAAAGCTCCAACAGTGGGCATATTGCAACTGCAAATGATAATCTGGATCAGGGTGAATGCCTTAACTTGCAACCATTTGTTTAGTGACCATTCAAAATTACAGGGGCACTGAAAAAAGTAACTTATGATAGTTTTTTATATCAAAATTCAAGTGCTTGGCAACTGGCATGCACTTATGACAGTTGTACTGTCCTGGGGTCATGTGATCACCATTTGTAACCTCTCCAGCCAGTTTCTGACAAGCAAAGTCAATGTGGAAGTCAGATTCACTTAACAATTGCAGTTATTTGATTAACAACTGTGGCAATAAAGGTTGTAAAGTAGGGCAAAACTTACTTAACAACTGCCTTGCTTAACAGCAGAGGTTTTGGGTTCATTTGTGGTCATAATTCAAGGACTACCTGCATTACAATTTGGTTTAGCAGAAAAACTCTCTCCCTTTTCCCTCCCTATCACTGTTAGAGGTGTTGACTTCGAGAATAGATGTTGAACTAAAGTTATTTTCAGCTCGCTGAGTAGTTTTTAGGAACAAAGAGTAGTAGATTGTTCCCAACATCTCAGAACCTGATGCTACTACATGCCAAATCACAGTCCATGGTCTAAGAAATCTTCAGTACCTTAAGATCAATACTGCATGTTATAAGAAATACAGATCTGTGGTCCAGGAAAGCAGCCCTCTCCTAAATATCCCTTTCCTATCTTGCCTCATGTCCTTACACCATTCTACTTTTATTTTTTATTTTTGCTGCTTTGTCCAATCACTTACACAGCAAAAGAGCTCTCCTATCATTGTCAGATTCCGTAAGTTATGCTCTATTCTATGGGAGAAGTAGAGCTTAAAACAGGACTGTTTTTATAACAAACATTTCTCACCAAAAATAGGATGTTCTTCATCTGAATTTCAACCAAAATGCTAAAAAAAAAGTTACTAAATTTTATGTTTTCAATGTCCACAGACCAAAAGAAATCTTTGCAGAACAAAATCAAAACCAAAGCAGAAAGACAGAACTATAGGCCAGCAGCCAAGGGAAAGAAGTCCCTTTGTCAAGTGTTTTTGTTTCTTATTTTGAAAGCCTTTTCGTATAAGTAAAACACAAATTTCATTCCTGAGGAAGTTATGGAAGAAAAAAGGGATATTTGCCAGAGGATATGCTGTTATTGTCACCTTATAACAGATGTTCACATATCATATGTCACTCCTCAGCTGTACACTTACAACAAACTATTTTAAGTCTGCTCTAAAATTCTTCTTGATACCGCCAAATTTCTAAGAATATTAACATTAGTAGCAGTCACCTGAACCTTTTTGGTTGTGCTGAAAATTGTAGGTTTCAGAATTAATTTTAACAAGCACAAATCACTCAATCTACCCCGTGACTGTAAACTGACTTTCTAGCAATCAACTGTTAATTTTCAAGCAATCATTATTATTATTATTTTGAATTCTGCATCTTACACTGAATTCCTACATTTTAATTGTGTGTTTGACCCAATTCTGCAGGAATTCCAAAAATCAATGGAGGTTTTTTTTTCCAGCTTTGAGAAAACCATTACCACTGTTACCTTTCAACCAAAGAGTTTATGATGTCTTGGAAAGTTCATGGATGTGAACAAGGGCATCTGTGAAGAAGGGGTCATAAATGCTAAGATGGAGGGTTTGACTGTGTGATCAAAGGCTGTGTGCAACAAAGAATCAGAGCTTTGATCACACAGTTGTATTTTCCATCTTAACTCTTTTGACTCCCCACACTGTGAGCATCCTGGATGGAGATAAAATATCTATGGTAGTCTTAGAAGCTGCAGAGATTTCAAAATATAATTTCAAGTGATCAGGAGACCAGTTCAAACATATTTCATGGCAGCTATGCTGGCTGGGGGATTCTGGGAGTTGAAGTCCACAGGACTTAAAGTCGCCAAGTTTGAGAAACACTGTTTCATGGTATCTTGATACTTTTTAATACTATTAGCATCAACAGAATATAATTAAAATTTGAGGACCAGCTGTTTATCAGCTTAATTTGAATACTTCCCTATTCTTGAGATTAAAAAATCTGGGTCATTTTATCTATTTATTTTGGCACACTGAACAATGGCTTCAGTTATAACTGGTTGAGCCCAGAAGTCCATATTAAATCAACACTATATCAACAAGAACTGAACTTATTTCACAAGTTAGATTTGCTTAAAAAAAACACAAAGCAAACAAAGCAGCAGTAAGTTAATGTGATCTAGTTTTGAGATACCAACAGGAAGATTACCTAACTTTCTGAAATTCCCAAGACACTTTTATCAGACACCAAGAGATAACATGAACAAAGACATCTGGGGTAAAGTTAAAAATATGCTTCTGCACTGATACAGAATAGCCAGGACAGGAAGTACTACAATTTGCCAAGAGGAAAAAGGAAGAAAACTTATTGAAGGCCCTTAAAGTTGGCTGCCACCCCCTTGATAGTAGGAAGTGGTGAAATAATTTGGCAGAAAGATTTGGCTTCTTGTGATAAAACCAGATTATTTAAAAAACAACCCCAATACATACTTACGTAAACATTCATTGGCACTCTCAGATGTTGCTCTTCGCCAAGGCCGATCATTGTAGAAAGGAAGGCATTTCTCACAATCCACCCCAAAGGTATTGTGTTTGCAACTGCAAGCAAGCTTTCCATATTCATTCTTCACACACTCGCTTGCATGGCCATTGCATTTGCATCTATAAGGCAGAAACAGATTTTAGGAAAACTATGCAGTTTGTCCTCTAGCAGTCTGGTCTTCCCACATAAGCAAAAACTGACTCATATCAGAGAGACTGCAAGACTTGAATATTCCCACCAGAAGAGAGAAGATCTTGCTACAGTGCAAACTTCTTAATAAAAGGGCTGAGAGGATAACCTTAGTTTTGTCAAATGATTGCCCATACCAAACTAAGATTGTAATTATTTTAAAAAATACCAAAGCTTTTGACATCTCCAATTTAATAATGTGGTTTAATAATGTGGTTGTCATAAAGTGTTTTTAAAAATCCCACTGTGCTTAAGGAATTGTGCTTTTCTAATTTTCCAAGCAAGCGTATGCACTGAGCTGTCTTGACAGTGCCCCATGGTCAAAGCTGGTCTCTCAAAGATCCTATCTGGATCCAAATTACAAAATTCTTCAATTCTTCAAGAGCAATTTCACCAATTTTGCTTCAGAATACAATGTACAACTTAAGCCAAATTCACTTATTTCTGCACTTCATCCTTAAAAATAAGGGCTATCTGTTGAAGTTGGCTGTAACTCAGAGACATACATGGACTAAATGTTTAAAATCTAGTCTCACATGTCTCTGCTTGAATATATTAAGCTCTATTTATTGCTTACTGACTTCTGAATTATTTAAATAACATTTTAGAAGCAGCCTAAGTACTTCACAAACTTTATTGATCTTTTATGCCCAGGATTCTAGGAATGAACATTATTCAATTTTCATTTTATAGGCAAGGACAATGGCATAATGTGGGCCTTAAATTCCATTAAAAGCCAATATGAAATGCTGATTCATCAAGCATACCAGATCATGACTATGCCTTTGCCCATTCACCCTGAAACATTGGGGAAGGGCAAGCACATAACATTTTTTGGAAGCATGAACATGATCAGGCAGTAAAGCAGTTTCAAAGTGAAGAAATGCATGCATATTACTACCTTTAGGAGCATACCACATCCCTAAGATACGGGAATGCATGATGGACTGGGAAGCTCAACTTTTATCTCACCAATGGATGTACCTCCCCTTCTCCCATCTGTCTCCCCCCCTCTCATCTCCATTTGAGGATATAGATATTGGCCCATCTTACAAGATTGCTAAGAAAGTTGTTGCTATGAATAATGTTATTGGAAAAGTAGTAGATTCGTTTTTAAGGCAGACTTTCGGCTTGCAAACTGAGCCAGAAGGTAGCGAAGGAGTTGAACTTAATGGAAAATATGAGAGTGAAATAACAAGAGACTTTCCTTCTATGTGATGATTGTATTAGTCACATTAGGACAGATACTGTACTTAAATCAGTGACTGTACTTTCAGCATGATCAGCATGTAACAGTTAAAAGCAAGGCATTTATTTTCATAAGCATCTAAACCAAGATGAAATTTAGTGTGAATAAAGTTCAAATATGCCTTATGGATGCAGAAATAATTCCTGGATCAGTTAAATATGAATGTAAAGTTAGAGTAACATTTTTATTATATCACATCAGAGAGAGAATGAAATCACACCAAAGTCCTAAAATAGTGTTTTTCAACCTCAGCAATTTAAAAACGTGTGGATTTTAACTCCCAGAAAACCCCATCCTGCATGAGAGTTTGAGAAAGACTGCCCTAAGCAAGCAATTATTTAAGCTTTTAGAAAGAGAATCAGTTGGGATTTATTACTTACCGGCCACCCACAGCAAAATCAGAAATGGCATAATAATAGGATTTGAGAACCTTGGGGTCATTAAATACTTCGTCTCCAAAGGTATTCAGGCGATTGAGGCTTACTCTGATATCTGTAGCTGTAACCCACTCCTACAAGAGAAAATGGAAGTTAAACCACATAATCTGAATCAGTTATGACCAAGAAAACCACAGGAAAAGCTTAGTACACACAAAAGCCACTGCTTTCCAAACATGAAGAAACCAAGGTCATTTAAATCATTCTCTCTCAACCTCAGCAACTTTTGAATTGTGTATACACTCATACATTTTAATGTTGCTGAGGCTAAGAAACACTGATTTAAAGGAAATGGGAGGAAAGCAAATTAAGAGCCACAAAAATGGGGTGGTGGTGGTGGTGAAGAGATGGGAAAGGAACTAAAATCTGGGTCAGAATGAGGAAGAAAAGGACACTTACTAAAGACAAAACAGAGAAATGTCTTTTTGAATGCAATAACAATACTAGATTAATTCCCTTTTAGTAAAAGATACTATTGAAGACCCAAACATTACATGACATCACCAAAAGGTACTGGTGTCTTTTCTGCAAAGAATCCCAATTTACCATGAAATAGGTTGAAACTGACATAAGCAAATAGCATGCAACATTCTTTATTTTATAATCCTTACAGCAGATGCTTTGCTTTTGATGTACCATATTGTATAATTTAACATGTTTGAGTTGACTTAACTAGGAAACAATGCAAAATTAAGTTCATAATCCAACATACAGTCCATGGTTCTCATCAGTTTTTCTAATAGGGCTTTTGGGTTAAACGGCTACTTAAATAAAGAAGTGTCATCTCTTCTGATCAATGATATAACTAACAAAAACAGATAACACTTTTTTCTGTCTGTGTGAGATCATAAAAGCAAGCAATGGCCATTTTTATTGTCTTCCTGCTGGTTTCCAAATCTCTGGTGCACAATTGAGCATCTTGAATAACAGTGCATCTTACAAAATAAAGCTAATATTGTATATGAAATTAGGTTTGTTCAAAAGAAAGTCATTATCACATGAGACCACATCATTCAAACCTTTGCTGCAATGTATTGGATCTCCAACAATTATCCAGACCATCAATTCCTTAATACAAGTTCAGCCCTGAGCTACAAATATTCTCCTTTATTAGTACAAGTTGCATAAATATACAATGCACTGTAAATACTCCTTAATAGTTTTAAATCCATACAAGTACAGCACATAGATATCAGAATCCATACTTTCACTGATATACAATACTCCAAGCATCCCTAAATTTTTGAATATCTAGTTCAGTACATTCTAATAATTGTTTATTAATAGCTATTTGCAATTATTTTGTAAAGAATATGATGTCTCTTTCCCTGTATTACTATTACTGCAAGGGATTCTAAAGTACTTAGTGCTGTCAGCCAACAACTATTCTGTTTACTATATGAAATGTTTCTATATACACACAGACATACAGAGACAGAGGCACCCCAGCCTAATACTGCTATTTTGAAATATCATGTAACATGAATTAATTCATCAGAAATGCATGCTATGTGTGTGGGAGGAAACATGTCTACACATTTTTGGAAAAATTATTTTCAATGAAGATTTGTGATATTATCTGGACTTTAAAGGATTAGCAGCAGAAAGATCAATTGGACTCCATAACAAAATGGAAACCTCTGCATATTTGGAATATTAGAACATCTTGAAAGGTTAACTTGCTATCAATTGAAAACATGATTGTGAAAGTATGTATATACTGAATTTTCTATGCTCAAAGCCCAATTTTGTCCACTTTTTGCTTTCTGGGGAAAAATCAAACAAGGGACACAGAGCATGAAATAAAAGAAAAAAATTATTAGCTTATGCAGTGTTACTTTTTTTTTAATTTACAAGCTGGATTTCAGAAAGCCTAGGACACAGATATTCTGAGCTCCAAACAATTACTTAGAAGTAATTGCCCAGCTCAACAAGCAGAATCTTCAAATTTAGGTGATTCATGCTTCAAAATTTTCCTCTTACTTGCATTGACATAAAAGTGAAAAGTGGATCTCCAATTTAAGTATGTTGATACTATTTTCATGCAAGTCTGAAACTTGTGAACACTGGATTATTTGAATATGGGATCTCACATCCTATAATGTGGACTTCAGACTAACTGGGACATATGAAGAGAAAATCCCAGGTTCAAGCCTGTTCTGTATTATTTTTTTCATTCTGTGCAGAATGGGCGTTGGTTCTTACCTGATACGCTCATTTTATGGTAGAGTAGAGACAGCAGCCAGACTGGCTATACTCCGTCCAATAACAAATCGGACTGAGTCTACACTTATGATGTCATTGGGCCTTTGTGGCTCCTCCCCAGTTTCAGATGAAGGAAAACTGTAGACTCAAGTGAGAATTGTGAGCAAAAAGTGAAAGTCCATAGTCACTGTATCTCTCTCGTCCGCACAAGGAATTCCCTTGCGTGACCCATACCATGGCAGGGCTGGCTGCTATCTCTACTCTACCAGAAAATGAGCGTATCAGGTAAGAACAAACACCCATTTTCCTGTTATCGTAGAGACAGCAGCCAGACTGGGACGTACCAAAGACTGGGCTGTCCAAGCACTTGTTGTAGCACCCTGCACCCAAAAGCCGCGTCAGCTGACGCGTACCTGTCCAACTTGTAATGACGTATGAAGACTGTGGGAGACACCCAGGTGGCCACCCAGCAGACTTCTTCCAAAGTGGCTTGAGTGGACCAAGCCGCAGATTTATTTTATTTATTTACTGAGCGCTTATAGACCGCCCCCTCTCCCGCAAGGGACTCGGGGCGGTGTACAGTCCATATCGGAAATACATCATATAAATAACTATAAAATTAAACAATTAAAATTATTAAATAGATAAATAGATACGAAGGATGATAAAAAGGTTTAAAGAACTGTACAGCTGAGTAAATAATTTAAAACCCCAACAAATATCCCATAAAATTGAATTTAAAAACAATTCCCCTAAAAACCAGTTAAAAATGTGTTTGCCAGGAGGTAGCAGTTATGATTATGCCAGGCCAACCAATCGGAACAGGTGTGTCTTCAATTTTTGTCGGAAGGAGCGGAAGTCGGTGGTGGTTCTAATGTCGGGTGGGAGGTCATTCTAGAGGGTTGGGCCCATCACAGAGAAGGCCCTACTCCTTGGCGCCGCCCGTTGGCATTGCCTAGTGGACGGCACTAGGAGAAGTCCCTCCCTGTGAGAGCGAATTGGCCGCAGGGATGTGTGTGGAGAGATGCGATCCCGCAGGTAACTAGGTCCTGTGCCATGGAGCGCTTTGAAGATGGTGATCAAAACCTTGAAACGCACCCGAAAAACCACAGGCAGCCAGTGCAGCTCGCGCAGGAGTGGTGTTACGTGGGAATACCTAGTACTCCCCATGACAGCCCGCGCGGCTGCGTTCTGGACTAGCTGCAGTCTTCGGGCGCGTCCCAAGGGAAGCCCCATGTAGAGAGCATTGCAGTAGTCCAGGCGAGACGTCACCAGTGCATGAGTGACCGTGCGTAGGGCATCCCGGTCCAGAAGGGGGCGCAATTGGCGCACCAGGCGAACCTGGTGGAACGCCCCCCTTGCCACGGCTGCCACATGGTCGTCCATTGACAGCCGGGCATCTAGGAGGACGCCCAAATTGTGCACCCGTTCCACAGGGGGCAATTGCTCGCCCCCTATGGCCAGCGATGGAATCAGCTGGCTGAACCGAGGTGCCGGTAGCCACAGCCACTCAGTCTTGGAGGGGTTGAGTTTGAGTCTGTTGTCCCCCATCCAGACCCCGACGGCTTCCAAACATCGGGACACCACTTCGACAGCCTCGTTGGGGTGGTTTGGGGTTGAGATGTACAGCTGAGTATCATCAGCGTACAGATGATACTCAACCCCAAAACCACGGATGATCTCCCCCAGTGGCTTCACATATGTGTTGAACAGGAGGGGCGAGAGGACCGACCCCTGTGGCACCCCACAAGTGAGTGGCCTCAGGGTCGACCTCTGCCCCCCTGTCAACACACATTGCGTCCGGTCGGAGAGGTAGGAGCCGAACCACCGCAAAACGGTGCCTCCGACTCCCATCCCCTCCAGCCGGCGCAATAGGATACCATGGTCGATGGTATCAAAAGCCGCTGAGAGGTCTAATAGGACCAGGATAGAGGAACAACCTCTATCTCTGGCCCTCCAGAGATCATCAACCAACGCGACCAAGGCTGTCTCTGTGCTGTGCCCGGGTCGGAAGCCGGACTGGCGTGGGTCTAGATATTCGGATTCGTCAAGGTGTCGCGGAAATTGCTGTGCCACCACATTCTCAACAACCTTCGCTAGAAAGGGAAGGTTGGAGACTGGACGATAATTAGCTAGCTCCGTTGGGTCAAGTGAAGGCCTCTTGAGTAAGGGCCTCACCACCGCCTCTTTCAAGGCAGTTGGTAAGGATCCCTCGCCCAATGAGGCGTTCACCAGGCCCAGAAGCCAGCATCGTGTCACCTCCCAGGATGCCAGTACCAGCCAGGAGGGACACGGGTCCATTGAACATGTGGTGGGTCGCAGCCGTCCACACAATCTGTCCAAATCCTCGGGGGTGTTGCATGTTGCAGCACTGCGTGTAGAGTGAGCTGTAATGTTTGCAGGGACCTGTATGGATTGAGGTTCATAAGACAGTTTAATACAGGCTCTTATCCAGTGCCCCAGACTAGACGATGAAGCCTTGGTACCCAAGGAGGCCTGGTGAAAGGAGATGAAGAGAGCTTCCAAGTGGCGGAACGAGGTGGTGCGGTCGATGTAGATCTTGAGGGCACGACATACGTCAAGAGTGTGCCACTTGCTCCCTCTCATGACGGGGAGACAGACAGAAATCAGGTAAGGTCAACTCCTGACCTCGGTGGAAAAAGCTATTGACCTTCGGTATGAATGTCGGGTCCAGTCGTAAGACAACTCGGCCTGGATGAAACATGCACAAGTCATTCCTGACTGAAAGAGCAGCCAAATCAGAAATACGTCTGGCTAAGGTTACAGCATTTTAAAGGACAACAGTTTCAAAGAAGCGGATCTCATAGGTTCAAAGGGCGTGGAAGTCAAAGCCTCTAGGACACGAGGCAAGTCCCAAATCGGATATCTATGTATGGCAGGGAGCTGCAGGTTGGACGCTCCACGGAGAAATCTCCGGATCAAGGGGTGAGAAGGCAGATGTTCGGATGTCAGGCCGTCCAGAACAGAGGCCAGAGCAGCCACCCGTTGGCGTAGTGTGTTAGGGGTAAGTCCTGATCAAGCCCCCTCTGCAGGAAGTCCAATATCTGTGGAATGGACCCCTTAAGTGGGTCAACAGTCTGGTTGGACCATCACAGAGCAAAAGTCCGCCACGTGGCATCATAAATGCGGTTAGTAGAGCTTCTGCGTGATGCCTGAATGGTAGCAATGACGTCGAGGGACATGTTATCAGCTGTTAAGGCTTGCCGCCTAATCACCATGTGGTTAACAGCAGCCACTGGGGGTCGGGATGACAAACTGACCCTTGGTGTAGAGACAGGAGAGACCGTGGGATGTGCCATGGGGTGGAGATTGACAGAGTCACTAGATCGGCATACCAAGGCCGGCATAGCTAATTCGGCGCTAGCAGCAACAGTTCTGCCTCCTGCTCCAGCATTGTTTGAATTACCCTCTGAATGAGGGGAAGGGGAGGAAATGCATACAGGAGACCCTTGGGCCACTGGCATCTGAGAGTGTCTACTCCTTCTGCCATGGGGTCCATGAACCTCAAGTAATACCTGGGTACCTGGTTGTTGTCTGCCATCGCGAACAGGTCTAAGGACTGGGACGGTAGTGTCAGTCGATGGAAGAGGCTCGGATGAATGGTCCACTCTGCCTGATCTATAGTTGTCTGGCTCAGCCAGTCTGCTTGGACGTTGGAGACCCCTGAGATGTGTTCTGCCCTGAGAGATGACAAGTGAGATTCCGCCCACTGGCACAACAGGTTGGATTCCTGCATCAGGGACCAGGAACGAGTTCCCCCCTGTCTGTTTATGTGTGCCTTGGTCATGGTATTGTCCGTGAGAACTAATATGTGACGGGTCTGAACTCTGCGGTGGAAGTGTCTGAGGGCGAGGCGAACCGCCCACAATTCTAGCCAATTTATGCTGTTTTGGCTCTCTTCGAGGGACCACTGACCCTGAGCCACTAGGTCCTGCATGTGTGCCCCCCATCCTGTCAGACTTGTGTCTGTCGTAAGTGTGAGACGGCACAGCTCTCTGAACAAGGTCCCTTACAAAATTGCCGGGGACTGCCACTATTTGAGAGAGTGTAATACCTGTCTGGGAAGGGGGATCCTGAGAGGAGAGTTGCTCCTGTCAGCCTTTTGATGTGGAAGCATGAACTATTGAAGGCTCCTGCTGTGACACCTGGCTCACGGGACAATCCCGAAGCAGGATACCATCTTGCCCAAGACTTGGGAGAGAAGAAGAAGGGATGCCTTGCGTAGATATAGCACCTTCCTGACAAGTTCCCTCAGACTGAGAATGCGGTCATTGGATAGGAACACCCTCTCCACCATGGTGTCTATCAAGACCCCGAGTGGAGAAGGCGAGTGCTGGGAATGAGGTGACTCTTTTTGAGATTCACCCCGAACCCGTGATTCCGCAAGGTGTGAATGGTGAGGGTGAGCTCTCTTTCTGCCTGAATTGGAGACCTGGACAACAAGAGGATGTTGTCCAGGTAACAGAGAATCCGAACTGGGAATGACCTGATGTGAGCGGCTAGTGCTGCCAGTACCTTTGTGAATACCCTGGGGGCAGAGAATAGACTGAACGGAAGAGCTCGGTACTGAACAGGGAAATGAATGATTTCCTGGAAGTTCCATGAAGGGACATATTTTATAGCAGTGATAGTGAACATTCCAAAGCTATTTTTGAAGATGGGCTTACATCAGAAGATACTTTAATTCTTGTTAGGAACTATTATCTGCAGCATCTTCTTGTTGAAAGATGCTTCAGTGGAGGTGCAGGAACTAAGCTGGTAGAGGGAAAAAATGGAGGGCCATGTGACAGATGTTTCCCAGAGTCTGCTAAAGGAGACAGTGATGGTTGGGTTTCTAGTGGAACAGGACAAAATTCCCCATGGAGCATGGTTATTTTCTGTCTCTTGAATAAATACAGGCCTTAATCATCCTGGAAATGAATGGAAAGGCTTTGCAGCCCAAATGATGCTATAAAAAGGAACTAGGAGACAGTCTAAGATTCAAAACTTCCCCATTGTCTTTCAGTAGATATTGATGGCTTGAATGATGTTGTGTTTGGACTAATTTTTTTCTAGTTAGATTTTAGGGTGAGGGCAGAAGGAAGGATTGACTTTTACTTTGGAGATGCCAAGGACTAAAATGGCTGTTAAAATCTCTGACATAATCCATTGAGCTAGACTTTGGACCTCACAAGATTGATATAATGTGGGACTTAGGTAGACAAATTCCATTAGTCTCTGCCATATACGGAGGATGAGATAGTCATTTTTCTTATGCTCCCTATGGATGTTGGGTTGGAAATGACCTGGTTAGTATGACTTGGATTGAGCTTTCTGTAACTCAGTCCAGTTTGCTCTGAGTCATTTACAGTTATTAACTCAATGAGATAGTCCAGAGAAGGACAGCCAGGAGTACAAGCTCTACCTTTCTTATCAGATTAGATTAACAGAATTTTGCAAGATCTCCCAACTCCTCTCCCATAAACCTAGTGAGGGTTGTATTCCACATCCTGTCTCCTTCTGTAAGTTAACTTTTACATGTCAGTTGTCCAGTCTACATTTCTCCCTCCTGTCTCCCAACATCTTTTCTACATACCATTATAGTGGTTCAGAGATCTGCTTTGGGTTTAATGAGGAATGAATGAGATTCTGTCATCCAGGTCATGGTTGTCCCAAAGGTGCTTTTTCAGGAGGCAACAAAAAAAAATCACCTTTGGGAGAACCATGGCCTGGATGACTGAGAATCTCTAGACTTGTGGATATACAATTTGGGATGAACATCTTTTGAATGGTGCGGGGGTAGGAATGGATTTCCAGAGGAAAAATTGCAGACTACGGGAATCAGAAGACCCTGAGGACACAGATAAACCTCCCTGTGCTTCAACGACCCTCTAAAATAGGGGTGTCAAACTTGCAGTGTCACATTGTCATCACATGATGTATCGCAAACCCCCCTTCGCTAAATCGGGGTGGGCGTGGCCAGAGCGTGATGCATCTAGCCTGCCAGTTTTACACTCCTGCTCTAAAAGGACTCACATTACCAGTTGTCTGCAAGGAATATAAATCCTTCCATTCCCCACTATTCTGTCAAGAGCTTCTTGGATGAGAAGCTAAATGGATTCAAAAGAAAAAAGAAGCAAGTCCAGTTGCCTCCTGAAAAAGCACCTTTGGGATAAGGAATGAGTGATATAATTTAACCTTTTGCTCTTTTCTTCTCTTGGTTAAATTATGGCTTTCTTCTATCCTCAGTCTCAATTAGGAAATCCAGTTTGCTTCCCTTGAATGACCTTAATTTTACCAATTTTGATTTCAAGTCCATATTCTAATTCTTCCGCCAGAGTTGCCCCCTAGTGGCCATATTGGCCACCAAGCTTGTAGCTGAGAAATGGGCACTCTCTGGGATAATCTCTGTGATCAATAGAAGTCTTGATCAGTTTGTTCATTATATCATCAAGCTCTTGATGTTCAGGGGCCATGAACTGGGCAAGCTGATTAACTATAAAGCAACCTTCCCCAATGGGTGCCTTCCACACATGGATAGGGATTATGGTTCTTCTGCAAGGTGCAATGTGGATGCTGATACAATGAGTCATTTAGTGGACATTTAACCAAGCTGGGTGGGCTTAGTTTTAACGTCAGAGCCTTATATAGTTTTTTTTGCTCCACATTTCTCTAATTTTTTTCAGCTCCATGTCTCTTTGTCTTGGACAAAACAAAAAGTTATGTTTGCTTCAGGCAAGGATTGCCACATATTAGGGAGAGCAAAACAGATAGCATGAAAGCATGGTGCACCCGTCACTGAATTACACTGGAGTCATCTCAATACCCCCATTATAATCAAGCCATATCCCTATGAATGTGAGGATACTGTGGAATTTAGCTCCATGCCACACCTTCCCTGCCCTCTGTTCCAAACCATCTGGAATGCTTCCCGATTCTCAATCCCAAAATTGGGGGAGAAAATAAAAGAATTTAAATACATAGTGATAAGTACGGGGTTTTACTTTTCCACAAATATACATATAGAATGTCCAAAATACACAGTAAATACAACAGGTTACATTGTGTCCTGTGTTGATGTGTAATTTTTATACCTTGCTCGCTCTCATTATCTTTGCCATGGTTCGTTTGCTAGCCAATGCAAATTTAAGACATCGTTGTTCCAAATACTGTATATTTCAGAGTATAAGACGCACCTTTTTTCCTCAAAAAAGAGGCTGAAAATCTGGGTGTGTCTTATACACTGAATACAGCATTTTTTGCCTCCCGATGTCACGCCCCCTTCACCAAAATGGCCTTATGGAGGCTTTCAGAGAGCTCCTGGGGGCTGGGGAGGGCAGAAATGAGCAAAGAATGGGCCAATTTTGCTCAATTTGCCGCCCCCCCCAGCCCGCAACCCCCAGGAGCACTCTGTAAGCCTCCATAAAGCTGTGTATGCAATTTATTTGACAAAAAATGGGGCTGTTTTCACGAAAAACCGGTAGTTTTTTGCTCGTTCATCCCCCCCCCCCCAGCACTCTGCAAGCCAACCCAAGGCTATTCATTCTTTTTCGGGGGGGGGGGAACAGGCCCATTTTTGGGAGGATTGCAGAGTGCAAAAACTCCCCCCCCTTCTCTTTAACTGATTGATGAGAATTACATTGATCAAGTGCTGTACCAGCAGAAACAAAGTCTTAGGTGCTGCAGATTGTCAGTGATTTTCTTCTCCAGCATATGGATAAATACACCTGGAAACATTTACCTACCTACTCTCTCTCCCTACTTAACTACTGTATTTCTCTCTCTCTCTCTCTCCACCTACCAACCTACCTACTCTTTCTTTTTCCCTACCTATCTACTGTATTTCTCACTCTCTATATCTATCTATCCCTCTACCTACCTATCTACCTACCTACACTCTCTCCCTCCCTCCCTACTGTATCTCTCTCTCTATTTCTCTCTCTCTATCCCTTTATCTACCTACCTACCTACCTACCGTGTTTCTGTCTTTTTCTCTCCCTCTCTCTCCCGCTATCTACCTACCTACTTTTTTTTTAAAAAAGCCTCTTCAAAACCTTGGTGCGTCTTATACTCCGGTGCATCTTATACTCTGAAAAATACGGTAGATGTCCAGCTTGAATTTCTGCTGTTTCTCAGAACGAAAAACAACTATTGTAATATGCTTTTAGTACAACCAAACAATCACTGCATAACAGCATTTGTGTTCAGAGTATCTCATACTCTTCCTGTTCACTTCATGTAGAATAAATTTAAAACTATGCTAACAATAACTTAAAATGGAAGTTAATGGATCCCATGAGAGAAAACAAACATCATAACAATTCAGTGCAAAACTTTTTTCCCTTAAAAGGGAAACTCTGGTTTTCTCATTAGAGGTGTGAATCATTATAAATGTAACTAGCTAAAAGTTGGCACTGGTTTTCTCCTACCAAAATGCTAGAAACTGGACTATGGACCAGAGGAACAATCAAAACATTCTCCTAGTTTTACTTCTAGTCTTGTTCTGAATTCAATATACACTTAAATATATGCACTCACTGCCTAGTACAAGTAAAGTATTGTGACCTCTAGCCCAGGCTGGTATGTTCTTAATCCAAAATCTTTTGTTACATATTAAAAGTAGCTTTACAGAAACTTCTGAAGGCAGCATTCTTTATACTTTTCTTGCCTACCTGCATATGCATGCATTCTTCCCCATTGACACAAATAGCCTCTCCACTCTTCATACACATATCCTTACATGAATGTATGTCATATAGCAGATGCTGAAGTCATTAAGTGAATGCTGTGGTCATTAAGTGAACACATTATTTGCTCTGGGGCACTTTTGTTGGAGAGCAGAAGTACCTATCAGTAAATTGCAATCACATGATTGTGAGCTGCTGCACATGGCGGGAAATACGGACTGGTTGCTGAGTGTCCAAAATGTGGTCATGTGACTGCAGAAAGATGGGGGGGGAGGCCACTGGAACTTCAAATCTGGGTTATAAGTACCTTTTGGGTGGTGTCTCTTGTAAATTGAGGACCTGACTGAATAAATAGGAACCTGCACATAGAGAGAAGGAAGTTAATGCTTCTGCCTCCATCTTGATTTCCTCCCTATCAGGGGTGGGATTCTGCTGGTTCAGGCGAACCGGTAGCTCCGATTATCAGCTGAGAGCGAATAGCTTTGTTCCGACTTTCAGCTGCGCCTGCTTGCCTGACCCTGCATTATACTCCCCTATATTTCCTCTTTTGAAGCCCAGCTGATAGGCGCGGCAGAGTGGATTGCCGCGCCTCAGCTGTTTTCCTGTGAACTGTGCACGCATGCACAGCGTGCGTCATGCATGTCAGTGCGCTCAGCAAACTTCTTGTTAAACCGGTAGGATCCCACCCCTGTTCTCTATGTATATTATACAATAATACAATAGTAGAGTTGGAAGGGACCTTGGAGGTCTTCTAGTCCAACCCCCTGCCTAGGCAGGAAACCCTATACCGTTCCAGACAAATGGCTATCCAACATCTTCTTAAAGACTTCCAGTGTTGGGGCATTCACAACTTCTGGAGGCAAGCTGTTCCACTGATTAATTGTTCTAACTGTCAGGAAATTTCTCCTCAGTTCTAAGTTGCTTCTCTCCTTGATTAGTTTCCACCCATTGCTTCTTCCTCTACCCTCAGGTGCCTTGGAGAATAGCTTGACTCTCACTTCTTTGTGGCAACTCCTGAGATATTGGAACACTGATATCATGTCTCCCCCTAGTCCTTCTTTTCATTAAACTAGACATACCCAGTTCCTGCAGCCATTCCTCATGTTTTAGCCTCCAGTCCCCTAATCATCTTTGTTGCTCTTCGCTGCACTTTCTAGAGTCTCCACATCTTTTTTACATCGTGGCGACTAAAACTGAATGCAGTATTCCAAGTGCGGCATTCCTCTGGTCCACTAATTTTGTCACTTTGTCACATATTATCTTAGCAAAGCATTATAAAGTGATATTAATACTTCATGTGATCTTGATTCTATCCCTCTGTTTATGCAGCCTAGAACTGTGTTGGCTTTTTTGGCAGCCCTTGTACACTGCTGGCTCATATTTAAATGGTTGTCCACTAGGACTCCAAGATCCCTCTCACAGTTACTACTGTTGAGCAAGGTACCACCTATACTGTACCTGTGCATTTTGTTTTTCTTGCCTAAATGTAGAACCTTACTCTTTTCACCATTGAATTTCATTGTTAGTGCTCAATGTTCAAGTTTGTCAAGATCCTACTGTATCTTAAGCCTATCTTCTGGAGTATTGACTATTCCTGCCATCTTGGTGCATCTGCAAATTTGATGAGTTCCTCATTTATCCCCTCATCCAGATCATTGATGAAGATGTTGAAGAGTACTGGGCCTAAAACAGAGCCTTGGGGTACTCCACTGCATACCTCCCTCCATATAGATGCAGTTCCATTGAGGACTACACGTTGAGTGCGGTTGGTCAGCCAGTTACGAATCCATCTGGTGGTGGTGCTGTCTAACCCACATTTTTTCTACTTTATCTAATAGTAGGTTATGATCTACTTTATCAAATGCCTTGTTGAAGTCCAAGTAAATTATATCGACGGCATTCCTCTGGTCCACTAATTTTGTCACTTTATCACATATTATCTTTGGCAACCACGTCAAGTTGATTTTGGGAAAAGATTTATAGGAAGGGATGGCAAGGAAGTATGATCCCTCTCCTTGCATTCCTAATCAGTTGGGGAAAATGGGAAGAAAATGAGTTTGTAGGTGCCGTTGAAAATCTCTTGATATTATCATGTATTATCATGACCATGTATTAACTAAGCATATTAATAGTCTATATAGGACCCACTCTGAAAAGAATGAAAGGTGTCATGTTTCCTAGGAAAAAAAGAGAATGATGAGATTTTGGAATGACGTGGAAATTAAGAAATGAAACACATCAGTCTTAATCTTTGATCCGATTCCAAGTTTTCTTACCTGCAAGACAGGACTGTTATCAAAGTTATAAGCACTGGGCCTTCCCTCCAGTGTTGAAAAGGCCACATTGCCACCGGTGAGTGGTGAGATGTCACTGAACTCATCTGTACAAACAGCCTGCTGTTCATCTTCCCAACTCTTGACAAAACCTCGATTGGGTTTGTGGTATGTTTTCTCACAGGACCCACTGTAATATTGGTAGGGCACCCATGGACCATCTTCCTGAGTGCGCTTGTAAATGGCAAAACTCTCTGGGCGGCTGGTATGGAACTTTAGGCGTACATAGGTGATATCAAAGGACTTTCCTACAAAGAAGAAAACAAAAAAGATATTGGCAATGCAGTCAAAGCTGTTCAAGTTATTTTTGCTTGATTGTAATATGTGGTTTTGTTGTAAATATTACTATTGTTAATTTGCTGTCCTTTTTTATTGTTATTATCTTGGAAGCCTTACTGGCAAAGAAGCAATTTGAACATATTGAAAATAAAGCAAGCAGGCAAGCAAAAATGTTGTAGTACCTAGATAAGAGTGGGCATTTTTTGCACTGAATTTTTTTTGAACTTTTGGTGTGGCACAGTAGGCATGCAGGCTGGGAGAACCTCAGCTGGAAATCCTTGTTCAAGCTTCATTTCAATCTTAAGTTGTATGTTGCCTTAAAAGTCTGACTAATATCAGTTTTATATCTGTATATCTCGCGGGCTTGACATTTATTTATTTAAAGCAGGTACTGTAAAAAACTGTCAAGATAATATTTGTGAACACTTTGACTATTTTATTTAAATGCTACTTTCCCTCCCCCCAGCTTACTATAAGGGAGGGGGAGAAGATTCCTACAAGCTCAACTCATGTACAAGTGAACTCAATGCTGCTGACATTAGAAGAATAAAGTTTACTCTCCTCTAATGTATATCCTTCCATAGGAGATAATATACTGTACTCCCTCTTTCACTTTCCACACAGCCCACAGATGATATGAAAAATGCTGAAGCTGAGCCAGAGAAATGGTGCAATCACCCTCCTGGTGTTACAATTGGCATCTCAGTCACTTCCTCATTTCATTGTATTGAAGGGATCAAGGAAATATTTTAACAATCTAACTATCCTAGGAAGGAAAAAGCAAAGGAAGCTCCTTTGACAGTATGTCTTCGTGGATAATGAAATAAATAATAGCATGGGGTTTACAAGCCTTATTAAGACATAAAATACGAGTATGCACCCCACTCCTTTCCCATAGTGATGTAAAAAATTTCCATTGCCACCACTCTGGATTGTTTCAGTTGCTGGCGTATCTCCAAATATAGCTAATAAATGTCACATAAACTATTATGAGAGAGTTTCTTTCCAGGGAATGTGCGTCACTTCAAAACTTCTCTTTTATCAAATGGTTTGTTCAATGTTCTCCTTCTGATAAACTTTTCAGTATATTGTGTAACAAATCCCGGAACTATGAAGATTATCCAAGAAGTAACCTGGCATTCCTCAGCTGTTTGAGATTTACAGCTCCTGTAATCATTGATCATTAGCAAAACCGACTAGGACAAATGAGAATTGCACTCCCAAGTATCTGCATTCCCATCTTCTAATCTAAGTTTTTGGGAAATTCTTGCAATCCTCCAAAATTACAACTATTACTCCAGAGTTTAAAAGTTGTCTGAAATTTCAACCTACTGTTTTGGATTTTTTTAAAAAAGCTCTTAACTTGATCAAATGTAGACAATTCTTACCTAATCTAAGAAATCAGAAGAAAAGTTCTTTTTAAAGCCCATTAAAGGACAAATGCTACCTTGATGTACAATTGTCACCCACATGGACTGGGAATGTTTGTAGAAGGGCGGTCCGCATCTTTTTATATCTTAAGGGGCACCTTAAGATCGTTCTGTCAAATATTTTTGGGCGGGGGGTCCATCACAAACAAAACATAAAGTTTATCTTTCCCAGAAAGTATATTTGCATATTTACAAATACTTTTAAAATTTCAAAACATTGTATTTAATGTTTCTAGTAAATTTCAAAGACACAAAACTTCAGTGATTTAAGCTGGGTCCCACTTACGATTGGTTACAAAAACTCTCCTTAAACTGGAGGCCCTCCAAGATGTTAATGTTAAATATAGAATTCTCCAGTTAACCTGATCACTGCTGGGAATTTCAGAAATCAAAGGTCCATGCCTCAGGAAAATGTTATGATTTGGAAAAATTCATATTAGGATATACTCCACATTCTTATTTGGTTATGTGAGAATATTCTGTTCATAAACCATTTAATGCACAGCATATCCAGCTTTGACTAGTCCCCATTCAGACTGAGATTTGTATTTTGCCAAGAATGGACCAAATACTGATCAAAATTTGAACTCTTATTCCATATATCTATCTATCCCTGATGGAGATGTTTCACAAGAAGATTTACTCATAATTTGGGTACAGCAATGAGGAGAAGGAATCCAGCATTCACTAAAGCAGATAAAACCAATGTCACTAATTCTACAAAAGTCCACTGATATAGCATGAAGATTTTTGCAGTTTAAGGATCTATGCACAAAAGCATTTGTATTTTGCCAAGAATGGACCAAATACAGATCAAAATTTGAACTCTTATTCCATATATATCTATCTATCCCTGATGGAGATGTTTCACAAGAAGATTTACTCATAATTGGTGACATAACAGAAAAATAAAAAAGGTAAAAATTTCCCTTGTCCAGTTGTATCTATAGGGGGGTGATACTCATCTCGTTTCTTAGTTGAGGGAGCCAGCATGGTATAAACATGCTTCCGTAGTCACGGGGCCGGCATTGCTATATGCTGAGGTGCACAAAACACTGTTACCTTCCCACTGAAGTGGTACCTATTTATCTACTTGCATTTGCACGCTTTCAAACAGTTAGGTGCGCAGGAGCTGGAGCAAGTAGTGGCAGCTCACCCTGTTACGTAGTGCTTAGGTCTCGGACTGCCAACCTTCTACTTAACAAGCCCAATGTCTTGGAAATATTGGGAGGGGACTGGCTTGAACATGCTGTGCATCAGGAGTAGAACCTAAGAGTAGGCAGGAATAGAAGAAGAAGATATTGGGAAGATTGGTGAGCGATCCAGTGTATAACCAATGCAGGTGCATGCAGAGGCAGAAGGGAGAACTGAATGAAGCACATCAGCCTGGCCAGCTTGCTCTGTCAGATCTTCCTATTTCGTTTTGTTTTGTTTGCCTCAACCTGCAACTATCTAAACATTGAGTTTCCGCTCCACTGAACCATCGTCACCCCTAAACAGTTCAAAAGAAACTGTGAAACATTCTGTGTTTATTTTGAGCCCAAACTAAAACCCATTTCCCATTTCAGCCCCCCTGGTAACTCTCCGTGATCATGGAAAATATTGTAAGGAAAAAGCTGAGGAGAATTGTCTCTGAATACATTTTGTGTGGATATTCCAAGAGAGGTGGCTCAGTGGCTAAGAAGCTGAGCTTGTCAATCAGAAAGTTCGGCAGTTCGAATCCCTAGCGCCGCATAACGGAGGGAGGTCCGGTTACTTGTCCCAGCTTCTGCCAACCTAGCCAAGTGTAGGGGAACCTTTTTACTTGTATCATTCCAAGAGATTCTTCAGCAAGAAAACCAACAGAAGATAAGAGTACTACTTATTCAAGAGCCAAGCTGAATTTGCAACACACTTTGGAGTGAATTCTCATTCCAACGAGGTCTCTTCTCAGCTATAAGAAATATACAGTGCAGAAGGAAGGAACAAAATTTGGGTACAGCAATGAGGAGAAGGAATCCAGCATTCACTTAAGCAGATAAAACCAATGTCACTAATGTCTACAAAAGTCCACTGATATAGCATGAAGATTTTTGCAGCTTAAGGATCTATGCACAAAAGCATCCCTCCCCCTAAAAGGAAGTTTAAGAAGCTCAAGGGGGAAAAAACCACACACAGGCAAGACACACCCTTTTCTAAACTGTAAATAAAATGAGCATTCCTAAGCTTTGCTGTTCAAGAACACTGGCACGTCTGTTAAAGAAACACTTTCAGAAATTTTCAGCAATGCCCTGACAGCTTTCTATTACATCAGGGGTGTCCAAACTTGGGAACTTTAAGACTTGTGGACTTCAACTCCCAGAATCCCCCAGCCAGCGGCTGGGGGATTCTGGGAGTTGAAGTCCACAAGTCTTAAAGTTCCCAAGTTTGGACACCCCTGTATTACATAGTAGCAAGAAAGGACAGCGCTTATTGTTTCCAAGCTTTGCCATGATGGAAGCTCGGCTGGCTGCCTGGATGGCCAACTAGGAAACATTTTTAGTCAATCAAGACAAAAGACATCTAGCTATTCACAATCCGGTAGGCCATCCACTCCAGCATGGGCTGAATCCTAGGAACATAAGGAAAAATGAACTTGTAAAGCAGTTAAGAACAACGGGAGAAGGACCCCTGGGGAGTCAGAAATGTTTAACAAGAATTACAACAGTGGAAAGGGCTATAAAAATGCTTCAGAAAAACCACCTTCAATCTCAAATCTTTCTTGGCTATGAGAAAATTTCCCAGGACAAGGTATACAGCTGCACACCAGCTGTTACTATTTCACATCATACGGGGCAGAATGCATGCATGCATGTCCGCATACACAATCATATCCAACCAAGGACTTCTGCAACCAAGCAACAGAGCGGGGGAGGAGGAGGGGGAGAGAGTGAGAGAGCGAGAGAGACAGACAGACAGACAGACAGACACTGTCCTGTATCTTAAACCATAGTGGCATTATTTTGCTATATGTATATACTGTTCATACGCTACAGATTTACCAATCGTGCCTGATTTTAATAACACAAATGTTCAAACTAGGATCAACCAATAAATCCAACTCCATACCCAGAACAGGAATTCTAATTAATTAAAGGATCTATGAGAGATAGCTGTTTTAAGTCAACCTTTTAATATACCCAATGCAACGGAGCCATCTCTTCCCTAACATAGGTATTTCATAAATCATGAAATGATTTATTTGTGCATTGTAATATTATTACACAAGTGGCACCTTTTCCTATTTACACAGCGATGCTGGCACACAAACATAACAATTAACATAGGTAACACACATATCCCTTGATCACTTTTGAGCACCCGAGTTTCCTGATATTAACAAGATTTGTTTTTCCTAAAAAGGGTTTTTCCTTTAAAAAGAACTCCCACAGCAAGTGTGCAATTCACAAAGAGCTGTGCTTTGCATGCAGTGTGATACAGCATTTCCTAGCATGATGGGAGATCCATCCAAAGAAGGCCATTCCCAGAATTACCTGCCAGCATTTCCTCGCTACTTAGTCTACAGATTTGCAACAGGGAAAGAGAAGAAGTGCTGTAGTTTTTCACCTGTAACTGTATCTACAGGCATTTCGGGTTCATGTGAGGATCTTGTAGCAGGATATAATAATTAGCGCAAACTTCACTAACCCGTTTGCAATGTTCTGAACTTCCTGACAGTTTACCAGTAATACAATACGCAGAAGAAAGTCAATTTTACACATATCTTCCTTTCCCTCCCTTTATAGTGGCAACAAAATAAGCTGTCACTTCAAATACTGACACAATAACCAGGGTATGCATACAAATTATATTCATACTCTGGGTTGGTTGTTTTCTTACACAAAAGTACACATATTTGAGCCCATAGACAATTGGATGAAAAACTTGAGTAGTTTTTGTTTTTTTAAGCAAAAGGGCAGCAATTCATGACTTCCTAATGGTTACCGAATGCAGTACTAGCTGCACTGTGATGATGATAGTTATAACAATAAAATTGTTGTAATTTAAATCCATTTGATATCAGTGGAAAGTACAGGTAATCTTCATTTAATGACCACAATCGAGCCTGGAATTTTGGTTATGAGTCACTGTGGTCATTAAACAGGTTACCATGTGACCTCACTCAATTTTAGTACTGTTTTCACAATGAACATTAAGTGAATGATAGAGTTAAGTGAATCCATTCTCTCAAATGGCTGTTTTTTTTCTGGAAACCAGCTAAAAAGTAACAAATCATAGTGACTTATGACTGGTTGCAGCATCCTGTGACCAAAGGATACTGCAACCAATATAAATGGGAGCCAGTTGCCAAGGTGCCCATAATGTGATCGTGTAACCATAGTGTGAGTGCGTCCATGCACGCACATATATGGCAGTTGTAACTTTCAGATTGAGTCATAAGTAACTTTTGGAGGGGTCATTCATAATTTCAAATGATTGTTAACTGATCAGTTGTTATGTGTGGACTACCTGTAAGAGCAAATTACTCATTCTAGATTAACCTCTTTGTGTAATATATACCACAATGTGTAGGAGATATGAATTACATTCTCCTAATGCTAAAACTTGTTGTGTGTATGTGTATGTTGGGTGTGTGCATCAGCGGTGGGTTGTATGCGGTGTACCGGAGCCTGCCTGGAGCACCGGGTACCATTTCTGTACGGTGCTCCAGAGGGCCCACCCGCCTGCCCGAGCTCCTTACCTGTCTTTTAAGCCTTCGGCGCTTCCGTGCACATGCATGGCACATACAGCACCTGCGTGATGCTCCGCCGAGCAGCTGGAGCATCGCGGAGCCTTGCGAAGGCGTTGCAGGCAGGTACGACACATGCGTGTGCCACGCACGTCCATGTAGGCAACGCCGGGCTTGTTCCAACCGTTCCAGTTGGAACAGGATCTGGAACCCACCACTGGTATGCATGAACACATGAATACACTCCTTTGAGTCACTATTGACTCTGATGACTGCTGGAGCAAGTCCCTGCAGTTTTCTTGGCAAGATTTCGGAAATGGTTTTCCGTTGCCTCCTTCCTAGGGCTGAAAGAGCATGACTGGTCCAAGGTCACTAGGCTAGCTTCATGCCTAATGCAGAATTAGAATTCAGGGTTGCCCAGTTTCTACCCCGATGCTTTAATCACCATACCAAACCACCTCTCTGCGAAAGGAAGACAGAACACTGTGGTTTAAGGCTTATAACAGGCATAGGATCAGCAAATCAAACATTGCATTATTTATTTTTATTTACTTCATTTTTATGCTGCCAATTCCTGAAGGCCCTGGGCAGATAACAATTGTACCGCAAAATTAAACAACATGCACAAACAAGAACTAAACACAAAGAAATAACAAAAACATAAAAACCAGAAAATAAGAAAGGCTTGTGTTCACAAACTCCATCTTCAATCACAACATAATTTCCTCCTGGACTAGAGAGAACAAATACCTTTCTGATAGGGGTAAAGATGACAGAACCACCACAGGGAGGGAGCTCCAAATTTAAGAGCAGGTATTGAAAAGGGTTCATATTTAGAACGTAAGACTTGGTGTAACTATAGATTACTTAAGTGTACAAGCCAATATTTCCCAATCAGCCTTCCCCAAGCTCCCACCATCTCTAGCACAAACACAAATTAAGGGAATAATAGTCTGGGTGTGAAAAAACTCATTCAGCTATACCGTAGGTCCAAAATAAGGACTTTGTACAGAATGATACATAAACTAGCAAGAGGAAACAAAGTCTGAAAGCAAAAATACCTAATTTTTGATCTGAAAAATAAATAAAAAACATAAAACATTTGAAAAGTTGGTGTGATGCCAACTGAAGTGAACACAATTCACAACAGGTTACTAAAATTAATTAAGAATCTAAGAATTCATAAAAGATGTCCCTGCCTCTTTTTCCAATAGTAGCCTCAGGCTGCCACTAAAAACCTGCCCCCAAAGACCGGCTGGCCTTCAGAGGAACAGAACATAAGAATCCAAAAAATAAACACACAAATAAGCAAACTATGAAACCCACTGGAAGTTGCAAGAGTAGAGAAAAGAAATCAGATTAATAAGAAGAACCTCTTTATGCCTCCTCCTTCCTTGATCAGGATAAAGTTGATGCCCCTTAAGCAAAAAGAAGCAAGAGAAATGGGAATTTTGATATCAGGAACAAGGAGAGAATTCATTCTTTGTTTTTATACAAAGCAGTGAAAGTATAAATGAGATTGATAAAATTTAGTTCTTCTCTGCAACCCCTTTCTGTCTACTCACTTCAGTGAATGCTATTTTTTGTCCAATCCCTCTTCAAATGTTGCAATTTCCATGAAGCCCTGGCAAAAGTGATTTTGGACACATTTCTTACTGGTATGACTAAGTGTAACAATGTTTGTTTGTGTGTTTGTGTGTGTGTGTGTCTTCCTTCACTTTCTCTCTTATTTCCCATCATGATTTGTACATTGTAAGCTCCTTGAAATACAAACACCTTATTCTTGAAATATGCTAATTATGATTGATGTTACCAAAAACAATCTGAATACCAACCATGCTTATTTCATTCTGCAAAACTGTTGACCATAACATGAAATTTAAATGACCTGTTAAGCATAGACATTTTCCATGGTTAAAAGTAAAGCATGGAAAGATTTGCAAAGTATCTTAAAAATTACCCTGACGCACTATTGTTTTGTATGTCAACCATGGAAGCCGGGTTAACATGAAGACTCCCAACTGTGCTATGTTGCTGAAGGACTGCAGGGAAGGACATTGAGAAAGTGATTTTCTTTTCCTATATGCACAACAGGACCTTGGGAAAAAGTGAACAAAATTAATGATGCTAGAATGCTTTGAAGTCTGCTCTTCAGCCATCACTGATGAGAAGAGCCTGCTTTGCACTCCCACCCAAATCTCACACAATTCAAAAAAGGAAGGAAGACAGAAGAGGGACAGGCAAATATGTAAGATTTTGACCAAGACATCTGGCAAGTGGGTTATATAGAAAATATACCTTCCTTATAGATCATCTTCTGAAAAGAATGTTCATTCATTAAATATTTCTATTCCTTTGGTACAGAACAGATATAATCCTGGATATAAGTGCATATATCTACAAATTGATCGGCTATTATTAATTGGTTATCACTCCAGATTGGCTTGGAATTCATTGCTCGGTACTGTAACCAGGAGCCTAAAGCTGGGGAAAGTTTTATCCAAATAACTGATCCTTCAGTAAAATTAATTCCTATTCAATGTTCTAAAATTAATTGCTTCCGTGTTAAGTGCCAAAGAAATTTGAGCCACCACATGGTGGTCATTGTCAAATTGTGTGGTTAACTAAGGTTAACTTAGTTAACCTTAATACAACCAGTGGGAGAAAAGATTCATCCAGAAGGTCTCTAATAGGTCTTTTGGGAAGATTTTTAAAGCAAGGCAGGAAACCAGAGTCAACCTCATTACAGGCTGCAGGTCTTCACTACAGACAAAAGCTTGATAGGATGAGTTGGTGGGGATTTTCATGACAGCACAGATTTGCAGAATAAGTAGAGAAGCGGAAACCACAATTATGTTATATACAAAATGAAACATTAGTACCAACACTCTACTAAAAAAGTATTTTCACCCAAGATGCTGTGAAATAGATTTAACTTCTAAACTATGATCAATCTATTACAAATAGCAAAGGGTGTAGCAATATTATGACTTGGGACCAGATTACTTTTGCGACTGTCTACTGTTCTGCCCAGTTCGACAGGAGGAGCCATCAGCTAAGAAATGTTGCTGGTGAGGAGCAAGAAAAGACCCTTTTCAGACTTTTTAAGTGCCTGGAATTTCACAGCCTCTGAAATTAGCTTAGTTCCTAGTCTACTGGCCTTTTACAAGGTCCTCGGTGATAAAGCCCAACTCCTGGCTTGTTTTATGACGCTCAGCTGCTATGTGCTTTTATATATATGTTACTGTATGTAATATGTCTATTTTATTGTAAATTATATAGACTCATGTGTATGAGGTGTATTATAAAAATAAAATATAATTAATAAGTATTTTTTTTCTGGTCTTGTTGTATTCGGGTCTTTTCCCGTGTAAGATTGATATTGTCTTGGCAACGTTTTGACGAGGACCCACTCGCCATCTTCAGGCTGGTGTTTTCGGCTTTGTGCTTGTGCGAGTAAGGCGTGGTTGGAGCTGTCGTCTTTCTATAAATCTTTTGTGGGTGTGTGTGGAATGCTGGCTTTGTTGCTGTAAGTGGGTTGATTGGCTATGTAGTTGCATCCTGAATGGTAGATGGAGTTGATGTTTGTAGATTGGTCGGCTGTTTCGTATCATCCTGTGTGACTGAGGTGCTGGCTGTATGTCCGTTGCTCTTTTGTGTTGTAACGACCTGGGTGGTGGGTGGGGTTCGTTTGTTGACTAGGGCTGGTTTCCAGATGTCTGGGAGGTGGGAGGTATCGTCACGTTTATTCATGTTGTGGGGGTATTTCTCTATTTCGATGGCTTCCATAATTATTCTCTTGTTGAAGTGTTCTGTTTTGGAGATTAATTTGGTTCCTTCAAAATCAATTTCATGTCTTGTTGCTTTAAGGTGCTGGAAAAGGGAGGAAGTTTTTTCTTTTTTTCTGACTGTGTTCTTGTGTTCTGAGATATGTGCATTTATTCTCCTATTAGTTTGTCCAATGTATGTGGCTGGGCAGATTTTGCATGGTATTTCGTAGACTCCTTGGTTTTCTAGCTGGATCTTGTCTTTGGGGTTTCTTAAGATGTTGGCTATTTTTTGGTCAGTGCTGAAGACTGTTTTGATATTGTGCTTGTGGAGAATTTTGCTGATTTTATCTGTGGTGCTTTTGATGTAAGGGAGGAGGGTGATGCCGTTGTCCTGTTCTATGTCTCGGTTCTTGGGGGGAGTTTCCCTACCCAACCAATCAACCCACTTATAGCAACAAAGCCAGCACTCCACACCCACCCACCAAGACTTATATATATATATATAATCATTTCACCATCAACGATTTTGCCAAGAAACACGGCTTCTACCTGGAAAACCTAACTTGACATTTGTCATCCATGCTTCACTGTGCATGCTTGACAGTTAGTTATGTGGGGAGGGAGAGTGCCCTTGAAGAATAAAACTTTAAGGCCAGGCTAATTTCCTGCCTATGTACAGTATGTGCGAGTACAGAATGTTGCTGGCAGCAAGGACCTGACTCAGATGTCCCACTATTATACAATGAATAGGTGCTAAAACAATCAGCACCTACCCCTTTTCACTTTATACAATTTTTTTACAAAGCAAGAAATTGGTTTCATAAGAGTCAGCAAAACTGGAAGCATGGGTATTACATCTGAAGAGATGTTGACATCTTATAAAGGTAAAGGTTCCCCTCGCACATATGTGCTAATCGTTCCCAATTCCAGGGAGCAGTGCTCATCTCCATTTCAAAGTCGAAAAGCCAGACATCTCCATGGTCATGTGGTCGACATGACTAAATGCCGAAGGTGCATGGAACGCTTTTACCTTTCCACCAAAGTGGACTCTATTTTTCTACTTGCATTTTTACATGCTTTCGAACTACTACTAGATTGCCAGAAGCTGGGACAAGTAATGGGAGCTCACTCCGTTACGCGGCACTGGGGATTTGAACCACCGAACTGCCGACCTTTCTGATCAACAAGCTCAGCATCTTAGCCACTAAGTCACCAATTATACTAATCAGCAAATTGATGATTGCTGAGCTTCTGGGCAAAGACAATCTCCTATATGAAAAATATTTTACTTGCTATAGGGAAGGATTCTTTCCACAAAAGATCTTGGTAACTATTCATCAACATATACATTAGGTAGCAAAATAGATGGAGAAACCAGGATGAATCAGTGATAAGGTACATTCTAGGCATGTGCAAAACTCCCTGATTTATGAAATATTCTAGAGAATGCCAGAATATTATGGTTTCAGTTGTCCAAAGACAGCAATCCACATGGAAAATTCCTATTTAGGCATTAGATATCCCTTGAATATCTTGAACCATCTCTGGTATATAGTGAAGCAGAACATTTTCTTTAGAAACCACAGAACAATCCCCTGAAATGCAGGACCTGGAAGAGAAATAATAAGTTTCAATGGAGGAGAAGAATATTTCGGAGTCCTCAGGAACATTACTTTCCCGAACTAGTGAATATTGTACATTCTTGATATCCTGTGATAAAGTTAATTAAATCTGTGTATTAGAGAATGGGACAGAAGTTGGAATATAAAGCACCTGGAAGACTAGAGTAAAGGAATATTCAAAGATACACTCTGTGTCTCTTATTTGCAAAAAAGGAGGCATCTTCATACAAGATTAAAGAGCATGCATGACTAAAGTCTGGAAGTGGTCTGCACCCCAAGATTACAGAGGGAAGGAGGTGGACCAGGTATTGTGGTTTAATTATGGTGTCGTATAGGCTTATCAGTCATCCCAATGAATGGCAACTATAGTTAAGTAGATATCTATGATGCTTGAATGGAAGAGGATGAAAAAGAATATATGAAGCCGATGATCAAAGGACATAATCGTCAATATTATGCATCATGTGCAATTTTGTGAGCATATGAGAATTATCCGGACCATGAAAAGACTGATGACAAGAGGCTCATTATTCAAACCTTAGAAAAGATTTATGGCTCATATGAGGATGCAGAATGGAAGGAAACCAGAGAGAGGCATTCTCCAAAGGCAGAATGGTTGCTAGGGAGCTTGTTTTGGTCCAATAATCACAATCCTGAGCGCAGAGGGATAGTAAGGAGAACAATCTATTATGTGTTCTTGTCTCTAAAACTGAGTCTCAAGTTTGAGGAGCTTCAAATAAGAATATATAGCCCAAATCCAGCAGCAGCCTTACTGGTAGAATCAAAGATGGGAGCAATTGCTATGGTGACACATCAGCAACTGTAGAATGGGGGAGATGGGGTTCTGAGAAACATCCTTGGGTCTCTTTTTCTTCTGATTAGAACTGATTATGAGTGGGGGTTCTTTTAGAAGATTTGGGGTGGATAAGAGATTTCCTCAGTGCCAGATTAGAAGCTGAAATGTGGTTGAAACAAGGCTCCTATCAACTTTTATGACCCGGAAAAAACTTTGGGGTGAAGATAAAGCTAGGAACTTCATGTGAGGATAAATTTCTGCAGCTCTAAAAATTCACCGAGTTTTTCGGAGTATAAGAAGCATAGTGACTTGTAAAAGAGAATAACTATTGCATCAAACATGTTTGATCAATGCCTGCCAATGATTAAGGCAGTCTATTGTGTGAACTTCCTCAAATCACAAGAGATAAAAGTTTTGTCCATTTGAGGAAAGAAATTTGTTACTGTAGTGCTGGCATTATAGAATGGGGCTTTCAAAGCCAGAAGGGTGTCTAAATTGGACAAGGGTAACCTGCCCCCAATTTCCCTCCACATCCCACATAGGCAGTAAGTCAAGTAACGGAATATTTTGCACACAAAAACTAAAACTAAGTTAAACAGAACAAAGTGGAGAAATAAGACTTTCAAATAATAGTCACATTTCTGAGAACTAACATACTTTCAATGTGATGGCCCAAAACTAACTGGACAGATTAAGCAGAAGATGTGCCTAGTCATGGATACTATGCAGAAGGCAGGACTACTATAAAGGCATGCAAATGTATAGAAGTATATGTGAACTTCCAAAGAACACAATTAAGGTCTTATAAGTAGCACTGGCTTATCTGAACAGTCTTCTCTGTGCGCTGCAGGAGAGTCCAAGCATGGGTTAATTCTGTCTGACTGCCCTGGATTGAATTGAAGATTTTTAGCCACGCCTTTTGCACTGGAATCTCAGATTTTTGATGAAGGCGTGGACCGATAGTCTGTTCAAAGGTGGTTCCATAAGTCTGTTACAAGATCGTATCAAAGGTTAGTCACAAATCATAAAACATCACTGTAAGGAAAGGATGTCGACTGAGAGAGGAGACTGGGAGAGATGTCAGGGCAGACTTGGACTCTCCCGCAGCGCACAGAGAAGACCATTCAGGTAAGCCAATGCTTCTTCTCCTGTGTGCTGCTTGGAGAGTCCAAGCATGGGACATACCAAGCCGCTGCCCGGTGTGTCTTATGGCATGCTTTTTCTGACCTCTTGTCCTCCACTTTCAGACCTTCTAGAAGGTCGTGTGGTAGGATGGAAGAGGAAGTGAGAGCCTGCACCGGTAGATCCACCTGAGGTAGTTTTAGAAGGTCCTCCAAGGCAGCGTCCACTGTGTATAATTTCCTGTCGCTATTGCTAGGTGTGGCCAGAGTGCCAGGCTGGGCCCATTGGCGCTTTACCACATTCAGAAATAATTTTGGGACTGGAACTGTTTCCTGAGCAACCAAGGGCTCGTCAAAGAGACCCTCCCCATGCTCGACTGCTTCAGAAGTGGCTTGCTTGGGTGCAGATAGCCGTCTTGGCCTTCTTAATAAATAGTCTTGAAGGAAGTTTGGTTAAATAAACCAGTAAATGCAGGTTTGTCTGGGACTGCCCCCTCATGCCCAGAGAATTCCTGCTCAGGCAGGACATCCTCGTCTACAGCAGAATCTTCGATATCCAGCGAAGAGTGCGGGGAAGACGCCCTATAGGTGGTATCCATGACTGGGTAGCAGAGGAGCTAGACTTGCGTGCCCGCTTGGACTTTTGCTTCAGCCCTTCTGCAATGCCCTGGGAAATGGCCTTAGTTATCACCTCCTGCATTTCTGCAGACAAGGCCGGGCCTTGATCTTCTACCGGGTGAGCCCTTTTAGCAGCCTGGGGTAAGGGCAACCAAGGAGCCACGGGCAATACTGGTCGGAGATCCTCCTCTGCCTCTAGCCAACACTGAAATAGGTCAGTGCTATCTGCCAACGAAGGGCTGGAGGATCCTGCAGAGGCTATGGAAACATCAGAGGAAAATTGTTGTTCCTCATCCTCACCATCTGCAATGGATTGTTCAGTGGCAACAGGGGGTGGCTCCTGGGGTGAATCCCCCATGGGAGGCCCAGCAGTTGATGTGATTGTATGTTGGGCTGTTTCAAACTGCTTTTCTAGCACCTTTTGGCGCCTAATGGCCACCTTGTCCTGGGCACTGGCCTGTTTCCTCCCCGCAGCCTGATGGTATCTACCAAGGGCCTCAGAGGCTGCCTTGCTGGCCTGTCTAACGACCCCCCTACTTGTTGAGGGAACTGAATGGTCTGCCTCGTCAGGAGTTCTTTCTGCCATGGCAAGAGCTGTGGAGGATCCTTGACTAGGCAGATGTGCTGCACTCACCACCTGGAGACCAAGGCTGCACAGTCCAGAGGAAGGAGGTTGGAGAGAAATTGTGCTGGTGGGCCCAGTTCACGAGGCACAAGCTCAACTGCTCCCAGCGCTTCTCAGGTAGCAAAGCAGAAATATGGCCAGGGGTGGTCAAACCTGCTGCTGACGCTCCAAGGGGCAAGCCTTGCTGGTAGTGGGGAAGGAAACCCGCCAGATTGCTGGACAGAGAGATCCCCACACTCTCTGCTAAGCAGGAACAGTCGGGCGGCAACAAGAGGAGAAGCGGCAATTTGTCTCCGACTCTGACCGACGTGATGCAATAAGTGGCCACAAAATGTCCACCGCGCTGAAAAGGCGGGAAAACCTCTGCAGTTAAAATGGCCACCTTTAATTTGGCTGGAAAATGGCCGCTGCAACCAAGAAATCAATCGGAAGGCTTCCGAGCATGTCTCCAATGCGATGGGCGAGCGGTCGGGCACTAAACCACTGCCGCTGCGCCCCGAAGACACCAAAACCGAGGGAGCTGTCGGCACTCCAACCTTCCCCCATCGCCCTTAGCCGCCCGACAGCCGTGCGCTCCCAAGTGAAGCCCAGGACACGTCAGCTCGCAGATCGATGTAGCTGGCAGAGAAAGATTTTTAAAACGCTCACCGACCTGATTACTGTAATTAAAATGGAAAAGAGCTAGGTTGGAGAGTCCAATCAAGGTTATTAATAGGAACTTCATTGTAACACGTCCACGGGCATTATTGAAAATCTGGGATGCCGGTGCAAGAGGCTTGGCTAAAGATCTTTAATTCAGTCCAGGGCAGTCAGACAGAATTAACCCATGCTTGGACTCTCCAAGCAGCGCACAGGAGAATTGCACAATATTTCAATAAATATGTCAAGGGTGCATTTAAGTGAGTGGTATGAAAGTAAAAGTACTGTATACCTGCACGTATGTTTAATTTCTCCCCATTACCCAATTACAACTTCCAAAGATTTGAACACTTAATATCTTTATAGATTAGAGAACTGGGGATATCAAGTGCTACTTGATTAAATGCTTCAGCTTGCACTTATTTATATTGTAATGTATTGCATTGCATTGAAATCTTAAGTTTATGAATCCACATTCAATTGACCACAGAAACAATGAGCAAAATCAGAATTTGAACTTCTTTGCCAAATATAAAGAACACTGCTTGGCAAATCAGTGTGGGCAATGCCCTTACATTTATGTAAAGTTATGTTTAAATTATGTTTAACTACATAAAGAATGTAAAATTACACAGATCATTAAATTTGGTTTTAATATACATTTGACTTTAATAGAACCCCATTTTCATATATCTTTTAAACTTTACTACTGTGCACTGAAAAATAAAGTGGGAAATGTAATGTTGATAATACCTCAAGGAATTATATGAGAAGCATGGCTGAAATCCAAAGTTGTATGATCTAAAAATAATCTTCACTTAATTTGATTTCAAATAACTTCTTCAATCTATAAATCTAACCGTCAATGTTATTAACTCAAAATGTATTTTGTTTCCCTTTGTGGCAAATGGCAGGGGGTTGGACTAGAAGACCTACAAGGTCCCTTCCAACTCTACTATTGTATTATTGTATTATTGTATTATAAATGGAGGGGCCTGATCACTCAAATAGTATTTCCTCATGGATTCCACTCTCAATGAAATCTGGTGTTTGCTTTCTATGATTCACAATTCAAACAGTGTAGTGGGTACAAATGGAGACTCCACTGCATTTCAGAATTCTTTTGATAAGAAGAATATTAGTAGCTCAGGGCTGAAATGAGGGGTCCTTGGTGGTCTCTGTGCTTGGTTGCTTTCTTGTAGACTTTTCATTACCCAAACTAGGTAACATCATCAGTGCTAGTCCTAGTTTGGATAATGAAATGTATGGAAGAAAACAACCAAGCTCAGAGAGACCAATGACCCCTCTTTTGATTTTTCTCAGACATGCTGGATAACTTCATTTCGGTCCCTTTAACCCAGGGGTGTCCAAACTTGGGAACTTTAAGACTTGTGGACTTCAACTCCCAGAATTCCCCAGCCAGCCATGCTGGCTGGGGAATTCTGGGAGTTGAAGTCCACAAGTCTTAAAATTCCCAAGTTTGGACACCCCTGCTTTAACCACTGGCTAATGTTCTTCCTAGGGAAATCTCTCACTACTCGTTGGCCTCCAAGCTGGTAACTTTAACTACAAATTCATGGGGAAGTAAACCTCGATCTGACTGGGTGCATTTGAAAGAGAAAACAAACAGCTCTTCAATCACTCCAGCCTGTAAAAAGCCTTTACACCAATTGACTATTGGGCCAATCCCAATTTTTGCCTTTATTCAGATGCCAAAAATATTAAGGATGGGTAAAGGATGGGCTTTTTTTTTTTTTTTTTGCCTAAAAATGAAAATACTGCTTTCCAAAGCAAAAAGGATTAACTTCATCCAACACGAACGGATGTGCTGTAGTTTACATTTTATTAAAAGGTATTTAACCTCCCTAGTTAATATCTTGAATATTTTATTTCACAAATATACACACACTGAACAGTAGAAGTAGCACTTCGAATGTTTTCCACAGTGAACATTCATCATCACTTATAAAGATTGCAAAAAATACATGAAAACAGTCCAGCTACAGCAGTCTCAACACTATAGGTAGCCCTCATTTTGGTTGTTAAACAAAGCTGTTACTAAGTGAAGCCATAACTCTGATTATGAGTTTACTTCAACTTTCCCTTTCTTTTACAGACTTGCAAAGACCACAAATGAGAGGATTAGTTGTAACGTTGCTTTTCTTTAATCACTGTTCTAAATGCGAACAGTTGCTAAATGAGGATTAAGTCTGGTCATAGTCTTTAATAAAGATATTTGATTTGATAAATGAGGAGTTCCTGTAATTCACCTTATGAAGGTGGAGCAGCTTTCCAAAGTCTTCCCAACCAAACACTTAGAAGAGAGGAGAGAATATCTGCTATCCCTCAAATGGGAGAAAATGTACCTTTCTTCCTACAACTACAGAATTGTAGGCTCTGTGGTACTCAGTGATACTTACCCCACCGCACCTTGTGGTCAATGGCAAGTGAGGAATCAACTAGACCACCGGCAGCCCCTGGATGAAATCTGGTCCATTTAGGAAGGGAAGTGGAAGGCACAAATGCTATAATCATATCTCTTGAGGATAGGCTTTGAGGCTCTGAGATTTTCAGGTTAGGTCTCTGACTAAATCAGTTACAAACCAAGACAAGACTGCGTTGGACATGTAAGCCCAGAATTGAAGCAAATTTAAGAAACCTTTTAAAAGGTTGCCTACCAAACCTGTGTTTGCCTGTAACTTCTGTGCTTAGTTGAATTCTACTGATTGTATTTGTATGTCTAAAAATAAAAAAATTAAACAGAGAGGGACTCCTCTGGGTGCCGTCCACTAGGCTGTGCCAGCGGGCGACGCCCAGGGGAAGGGCCTTCTCTGTGATGGGCCTGACCCTCTGGAATGACCTGGCCCATTTATAGTCCTATTCTCTAATCCTCCTGGCAGTTATTTTAATTTTGGGGTAGATTTTGGGGTAGATTTTAATTTTGTTTTCTAATTTTATTACTACTGTACAGTTTGTATATCGCCTCCTCTATGTATATGTATGTATATGGTGTTTTAACTCTGACTGTACACCGCCCCGAGTCCCTTCGGGGAGAGGGAGCGGTTTATAAATCTAAATAAAGTAAAGTAAAGTAAATTGAGCAAAAAATATATGGTACTATATAAATCCAATGAAAAACTAAGTTTGGATGCAACATTAAACACTTTTGAAGCAACTCCCTCTCCCTGTTCTCTCTGCCTTTGAATCAGTGTTGACTCCTGACAACTGCCTGGACATGTCCCTGTAGTTTTCTTGGCAACATTTCAGAGGTTTGCCTTTGCCTTCCTCCTAGGGCTGAGAGAGAGAGAGAGAGTGACTAGCTCAAAGTCGTCTGGCCGGTTTTATGTCCAAGATAGAATTTGAACTCACAAGTTCCTGGTTTGTAGCCACTACACCAAAATTGGCTTAGAAATAAATCCGACTGGTATTTGTTTTCATCATGCTTCATAAGTTAGGTCAAGATCTTGATAAAAAGAGCTATTTGTTTTAAGTCACCCGGACATACTTGTTTATGAAATGGACAGCTTGGGGGGTGGGGGGGGACAGAAAAGAGAAAGGAGAAAGAGAGAGGGAGTTGGTCTGTGGAGTTCTGGGAAATCTACACTTCAAAGGTTTTTTTTTTAAATCATCCTTGTCATTACAGGTAATTCTCGACTTACAACCCCTATTGAGCCCAACATTTCTGATGTTAAGTGAAACATTTGTTAAGTGAGTTTTGCCCCATTTTATGACCCTTTCTTGCCTTGGTTGTTAAGTGAATCACTGTAGCTGATAAGTTAGTAACCCGGTTGTTAAGTCAATCTGGCTTCCCCATTGAGTTTGCTTGTCAGAAGGTTTGCAAAAGGGGATCACATGACCTTGGGAAATAGCAACAGTCATAAATATGAACCAGTTGCCAAGCATCTGAATTTTGATCACATGGTCATGGAGATGCTGCAAAGGTCGTAACTGTGAAAAATGATCATACAGTAAGTCACATTTTTCTGTGGAACGTGGAACAGTCACTAAATGAACTGTTGTAAGTCGAGGACTACCCATATTGGGAACTGCAGCAAGCTGTGTTTAGAAAGGGACAGATTTCTCACTCCTTGGCCCATGAATCAACACTTTAACATTAGTTATTCTCTGGTTTCTTAAAAAAAAAATAACTTCGGACAGAATAAGTTAACCATGGTAGAGCTCTATATCGTAATACAGAAAAAAAAAATTGGGACAAAGACAACTGATCATTTCTGGATTGTTGTGGGAACGGTATTGGACCAGGCACTGAAAATGTAGATACCTTTAGTGCAAAACTACCTTGTGAGTCCAGTTTGCTTTTTACCTGCTTTGCCATTAGGTTGATTTTCTAAAATAATATTAAAAACCACCAAAGGCTGACAGACGGAAATGTCTTCCAGAGGGGAGAGAGAGCTTTCAAGGCACATTCATGCCTTTACACAAACATTAAAGGAAGTGCTGTAGCCTTGGAATCTATTATTAATACAGAGCAAGGAAAAAGTAAGTAAAGATGCCATGTTAAGCGAAGAAAGGAAGAAAAGGAAGCCCCTTTCGTGTCTTCAAAGCACAAAGCTCTCTTGTTCCCTTGCTCTTTAGAACGGATGGATAATTTATATCACAAACTATCCCTGCCAGCTGGCATGCCTACTACAAATGACAGATTGTGAGGGTTGCCTTCATAAGATAAGCATGAATTGAAATTCTCCTAGTCTTATGTTCTTTTCTATGTTGTTTGAATTTTTGGCACTATTTCCCAATACCCAGCCCAAATCACTTAA
Source organism: Natrix helvetica (assembly GCF_964273705.1). Classification (NCBI taxonomy): domain Eukaryota; kingdom Metazoa; phylum Chordata; class Lepidosauria; order Squamata; family Natricidae; genus Natrix; species Natrix helvetica. The sequence goes on along the minus strand of NC_138549.1, from coordinate 68,418,096 downwards.
TAACACTACTAATCTGACTCTGGGACCAAAAGCTCATCTAAGGAAATTTGGGAGAACATAAGTATGTGTGTGGGGGGAGAAAATGCTACTTGAACGAGAAAACAGCCATGGGAGAGCTTTTTGCTGCCAAGCTGTACTGCCACAACCAACAATAAAAATCTTCTGAAAACAGCCACAAATTCTCTCTTGTCAATAGTTACCAAAAAAATATATCAGCCATATAATTTTTATTATCTATATGGCCCTTCCAATCTCTTGTTCTGATTATCAGCAGTACTAAGAACTAACTTGAATTGCAGTCTGATTTCATTTTGTAACTATTGGAGGGTCTGAGCACACTTAATCCCTAAAATAATATCTCCCAACTTCCATCCAGACACACAAATCTATACTCCAAAAGTTTACCTCTCTACCCTTGTAGACAGAAACTCATCTGCAACGAGGAAGACAGTGTCAGTAGATTTCCACATCAAAAAACGTCCACGATAACAAGTGAACATACAATCCTAATTTAGAATACAGTAGCCAGAAAGCTGTATTTTTCCCCTGGAATAAAAGGAAAATAAAGGTTTCTCAACCAGTCACCCAAAACCTCATTTTCTTTAGCTGCTAGCTCTTTCAGAGTACAGAGTGAGACATAAGAAGTTTGGCATGCAGCTTGGACACAGGGCTATGACCACACATGGGGCATTCTGTTCCATTTGGTCCTTTCAGATTAAGCACAATGGAAACTTTTTATCTGTGCAATACTTTTAACACCCATCGGAGCAATGGCTCCCAGCCAAGTCCTACATAGGGTGCTGGCATGCTGAATCTTCTTACAGAAATCCTAGTGAAGTTATTGAACCAATTTAAAAACATCCTGGGGAGGGTAATTTCTGCCTAAATCTTTACAAACAACATCAATTTTGATTAGTCCTTAGAAAGCCTAAATGAAAACACAACTTACCTGTTAGTATGCTGATCATGCCAAGTGAGTGAGGATGATTAAGGCAAGAGGTAAACAACGGAAGTCCTAAAACTCTTACTCCTATTTTTTTTTTCTTATCTCGGAACAAAATTGGGGAAAATAATAGTGGAGAAGGCAATTTGGCACAAGCATAGGCAGGAAGAAGGTTTAAACCTTTTCTCACTTTTTCACATGAAATCAGACTTCTCTTTACCCACCCACCCACCCTATTCTTTTGGCTTACTCTACTGAGAAAACATACATTTGCCACAAAGATGCATGTGGTTTCATTTTATCCATTCTCCTTGTTTGAGCCTGAAAACAAGAGCTTTCTAAGATTTTAGTGCTGGTTCTCCATATGTGGTCGAGGCGCTGGAAGAGAGGAAGCAAAACAGGGAAGTGGGCAGAAAAATATAAATCTCAGATGAGGAGAGGAGGAGGTGGTAGCTATTTTCTGGAAATGTTTTGCAACACTGCCATAATGTTTGGCTATAACACTATTAATAGGGCTGCACTCCAGTATGAGTGGATTCAAAAATCACAGCCATACCCTTTTCAACTAAGAGAATTGTCCCTACTTCGAACAGTCCTCATGAACATTTTTATACTTGACCATGGCTACAGAAAGTATTTTACTTTTTCTATTTTACTATTTTCTGAAACTATTTTTCCTCTTTTTTTTTTCCGGCTTCTGCTAACAGCCCTAAAGTATTCATCCATGCATGCAGGAATCCCTTTGGAAGTTGGAGTCATTTGGGAAATGTAGAACAACTCAAGAGCCCAGACATGGTTCAGAAAGAAGATTGGGTTTTTTAAGCCATACCCAACTCTGTACACTTAAGAGTCACAACTACTGGTATAGGTGTGAACACATTTTAATCATTAATACAGCTTCTCTAAAGTTTACATGGTCTAATGTATCCTAGCTTTCCTCTGAATTTGCTATTAACATACACAATAGTCAGAGGTAAGACACTACTCCCATAAGCCTAGATTTATCCCCCTTCCAACATTACAGAATTGGAGCAATGATTACACATAATATGCAGAAGTAGGGAGAGAGGGAGATACCCCATTAATAAATATGATACGCACACTGGTGCCTTAGCGCTTTTCATGCTGGTAACTCTGTTTCTCTGGATCTCCCTAATTTCTGACCTCCATCTTTTTCTACCTCATTTGTAGCATACGTCTCCCTTCTCTTGCATATCATTTCATTTTATATTATACCTTAAACTGGTTACTTTTATTCTCATTCTTCAGATCTTTTTTCTACCTATCTTTAAAATTTCACATTATTTTACTTTTACATTTTTACATTATTTGCTTTTTTCGTTGATGTTTTTCTTGGCTCAGGGTAATATGCTTAAGCTTAACATTACTCCTCACCCCCAGCCCTCACTTTTGAGCACATCCTTAGATGACCCGTATCACTGGAACCCTCATAAACTGACTCAGTTTATGCACTATCAATTTCAAGATTGGATAAGTTACCTTTTCACTCAAGGCTACCGTATTTTTTGGAGTATAAGACGCACCTTTTTTCCTCAAAAAAGAGGCTGAAAATCTTGGTGCATCTTATACATCGAATACAGCTTTTTTTTGCCTCCCGAAGCCCTGCCCCTTCACAAAAATAGCCATGCATAGCCTTATAGAGGCTTTCAGAGAGCTCCTGGAGGTTGGGCCTCTATTTTGCCCCCCCATCCCCCAGCAGCACTCTATAAGCCTCCATAAGACTATACATGCAATTTTTTTGACAAAAAAAATGTGCCTGTTTTCATGAAAAACAAGCCATTTTTTGCTCGTTTTTGGCACCCCATGCCCCCCAGGAGCATTCTGCAAGCCCCCTCCCAGGCTATTCATGCCTTTTATTTGAAAAAAACAGGCCCGTGTTCGCGAAAAACCGACCATTTTTGGGAGGTTTGCAGAGTGTAAAAACTTTCCCCTCCCCCTTTCCGAAAGCTCTTTAATTAGAGTGATTGATGAGAATTACATTGATCAAGTGCTGTGCCAACAGAAACAAGTCTTAGGTGCTGCAGGTTGTCAACGATTTCCTTCTCCAGCACATGGATAAATACACCTGGAAATGTCTACCTACCTACCCACACTCTCTCCCTACCTCCCTACTGTATTTCTCTTTCTCTCTATTTCTCTCTCTATCCCTCTATCTACCTACCTACTCTCTCTCCCTCCCTCCCTACTGTATTTCTCTCTCTCTATCTATCTACCTACCTATCTACTCTCTCTCCTTACCTACCTTTTGTATTTCTCTCTCTCTCTCTATCCCTCTATCTACCTACCTACTCTCTCTCCCTCCCTCCCTACTGTATTTCTCTCTCTCTATCTATCTACCTACCTTTTGTATTTCTCTCTCTCTCTCTATCCCTCTATCTACCTACTCTCTCTCTCCCTACCTACCTACTGTATTTCTCTCTCGCTCTCTATCCCTCTACCAACCTACTCTCTCTCTCTCTCTCCCTACCTACCTACTGTATTTCTCTCTCTCTCTCTCTCCCTCTCCCTACCTATCTACCTACCTACTCTCACTCTCTCTCCCTACCCACTGTATTTCTCTCTCTCTCCCTCTATCTACCTACCTACTTTTTTTAAAAATTTGCCTCTTCAAAACCTTGGTGCATCTTATACTCCAGTGCGTCTTATACTCCAAAAAATACGGTATATAAAAAGTAGCTTCAACTTCTTCTAACTGTTCTCCTATATGTCACAAACCCCTTTAATATATTATTAAATAATACACACACACGCACACACACTATCTACACATCTACTAGTTTAGCCCCCTCAGGTTCAAAATAAAGATTATTTTAAATATTTTTTTTAAAAAAATGTCTAACGTTGTCTTGGAGATTAGCCTGGCATCTACCACTACATTTTATAAAACTGATACTGATTTTGTTATTTTCAAAATACTATAACATAATTAAAAGAATATATAGAAGTAATCAGCAAAGTCTGCCAATAAACCAAAGCTGTGAAGAAGAAAAAATTAAGATGAGCTTTTTACAAGAAAGCATATGTCATAGCATCATGTATACAGTTATGAAAAAAGAGACCATATAGCCACCTGTGAATTTGTAAATAATATCAGATAATTCAAAAGGATAAACTACTGAATCAAAGACACCTATTTGATTGAGAAGATAATAAACTTTCCTTTTCAGCAGAAGCTAAATCTAAGGTATGAAATGAGCAAATATCAAGCTGGTGGAACACATAATGTACCTAAGCATGAAGCCCTGTCCCCCAAGAATCCTACTGTGGCAATGAACTTCAATTCTGCCCTATTTTCAAATACAATATTCAAACCTGGAAGACCATGCACAATGTAGTACCTAGCTAGGAACACAAAGTATACCACTGTAATTCTACCCCTCAGCACATCTATATGCATGCCTGCACATGCCTGCACGCAAACACACACACCAAGTTTCCCTGTTATTTTGTGGAGCACCTGAATGGGCAAAGCTTAGCAAGATTGACTTCTCACCATGGTCTCTTGTGAGTCAGACCCATGCTCATCCAGGATTAAATCCCCCCTTGAGGTTCCCTCTCCCTCCCTTCTTTTTCAGAACCCACAGGAGGGGTCTGGCTTTAAGACTTTTTGATGGTGTTGTCCCACCCTTAAAAGGAGGGATCACTGCTCTGTCTCTCCAGGGCAGCTTACTTGATGTCAACAGTGATGTTTTTTCGATGCCACACAAACTTTTCTTTTGCTTCTGTACATCACAGATAGACAACTGTGGGCCCTCTGGGTGTTTGGGCCTTTAATTCCTGGCAGGAATCACCAGCTGCTGTTGCAAATTCATTACTACATTCTTCCACAAACTTTTTAAATGCTGGTGACCTAAGAGCTTTTTAGTTGGGGGAGAGGTGGGGGGAGAGGAAAAAACCTGTTGTCATTATTGTTAATTTAGCGTTCTAGATGCTAGTACCATTTGAAGCATTTCCAGCACAAAGTCCACTGTGTATGACAATACTGTCACTCAGCTTTGAAGACCAAAGCTTGCTGTTGTGAGGCAGTAAAGAAGGTGGAAGGGGGAGAGAATCCCATTTATTTAAACAAGGCCATTCTTGCCATTTGGAAACAAATCTGTGCTATCTACAAAGTTCCATCTTTAAGCAGGAAGGGATACAGGAAATAGTGGGACCCGCTGGGAAATTTAGCAAGACCTTCAGGATACTAAACTACATTAAAACTCCCACCACCCCATTAGCTCATGCATTCTTTTAATGTGGTCTGGAACAAAGAGCCCATTGAGTTTGGCATGTAGGCGGCCTGAGACAGCATAGAGCTGTCTAACACATTATTCTGTGACAATCTGGTGTAAGACTGAGCTCTTGATTCAAGTCAATTTTTCTTATAATTGCTGCTCGCTCTGTTACGCTAGGACGCAGCTGCCTTTCGCCTTGGTTCATTCAGAGAAATGTGTTCTCTCCCTCTCTTTCACACACGCACGCTTTCTTTCTCACATACGCAGACACAACAGTGGTATTTAAAAAACAGAAAGTTCCCCAAAAATTTTCTTATGCATTTTATTTCTAAAATCTTAAAATCCAATTCAGAGGAGAGGAAACTACAAGCCACTCATGCTTAGGAAAGCAACACAGAATATTCTAAATAAACAATGATCCATAAGTTAATGGGCCTATAACTTGATGGAAATCAATCAGAAATCTGGAATATGGGCTGTGGTGGGGGAGAAGAGAGGAGAGGATAAACGGAAATATATTTGCAAAGCTATACATTTAATGTGGGACGCGGTGACTCAGGGGCCAAGACACTGAGCTTGCTGATCAGAAATGTCAGCAGTTCGGCAGTTTGAATCCCCAGCGCCGCTTAACGGAGTGAGCTCCTGTTACTTGTCTCGGCTTCTGCCAACCTAGCAGTTCGAAAGCAAAAATGCAAGTAGAAAAAATAGGAACCACCTTTGGTGGGAAGGTAACAGCATTCCATGCGCCTTTGCCATTTAGTCATGCCGGCCACATGACCCTTGAGATGCCTTCAGACAGTGCTGGCTCTTCGGCTTTGAAGCGGAGATGAGCATCGCCCCATAGAGTCGGGAACGACTAGCATATATGTGCAAGGGGAACCTTTACCTTTACATTTAATGAGAATAAAGTCAGACAAGTATCAAATCTACTTTGCAACTTGTGTCTCTTAAAAACAATACAGGTAGTCCTCGACTTACAACAGTTTGTTTAGTCACCATTTGAAGCTACAGCACTGAAAAAAGTGACTTATTAATGCTTTTCTCCCTTTTACGACCGTTGCAGCATCCCCATGGTCATGTGATCAAAATCCAGATGCTTGGCAACTGATTTGTATTTATGACGGTTGCATTGTCCCAGGATCACGTGATCACCTTTTGCAACCTTCTGATAAGCAAAGCCAATGGGAAAGCCAGATTCCCTTAACAACCATGTTACTAACTTAACAACTGCAGTGATTTACTTAACAACTGTGGCAAGGAAGGTCATAAAATGGGGCACAAATGACTTAACAAGTGTCTCACTTAGCAACATAAATTTTGGGCTAAATTGTGATCGTAAACTGAGGACTGCCTGTAGATATATATTCTTCTAACTACAGCTTACAAGCTTTTTATATGTTGATTGTCTTCCTATAGACAAAAACACTGGCACCTTTGAAGTAGTCTTGAAGGCAGGAATACAAGGGAGAAACCAGAACCAGATTTTAAACTTCTTTGCAAATGATTCAGAAGTAAAAGAGTGGTTGGGACAAATGGTGGTGTGAATATAGCATATGTTTGCAAGTCTTTAAAGCAGCTCACTCTTTTCCTGGATATCACAAAACCGGTCTCTACTGCTACTGTGTGATTCCAGAAAAAGGCACAATTAGTTTGAGGAGTTTCCAACAGGGATTATTCCATTCAGCTTTGAAACACATTTTTGCCTTTGAATCCAAAGTGCTGCACAGCCCTCTTGCTTACACTTAAAACAATCAGACCAGAAATAAATGTTACATGCCACTCAGTAATAGTAAAGCTACTTGCAAGAGAAAAGAAAGTCAAATAGAAAAATAATGCGGTAAATCAAATGCAGCATAAAATCAGCCCCAGACAATTGCTTGGAACACAAAGAACAAATGCCTGTGTGGGGATGCCTTGTCATTTCCCGTCTGATGTTCTGTTTATTTAATAAGTATACTTTCTGATTTCATTGAGGATGTTTTATTTTTGCATCCAACATTAAAAGCCAGTGTGATGGTACAGTTGAAGCGCTGGGATAAAAGCCCAGAAACCCAGGGTCTAGGCTACCCTCAACCATGAAAACTCACTCAGATCCCTCTCCTCAGCCAACCCACACAGGATTGTTGTTGTGGGGAAAAGTAGAAGATAGGAAAGCTACATATGCTGCTTTAAGCTCCTGAATGAAAAAAAAATGATATACATCAAATAATAAATCCAAGGGGAAACTTGTTATTTGCACAGGGCTATCCAAATCAGGGTTAGAATCAGGATTTAGACTTGTTTTACCATTTTGGCTTTAGGAGGTTCATACGACTGATAAGAGGACATATTTCTGGAAGCCTTTAAGAGTTAAACCATTTGCCAAATGAGTTACCAATACAAAAACTGTTGTGGTGGCACATGGCTGTTCACTAGCCTGGCTGAGAATTTTACATCAGGGTTCTCCAATTTTTGTTGGATTGGGGGATCTTACCTGGAAGAATCAGAGTATGTTTAGCCCTTTAAACAGCAGGCTGCTCATTCAAAATAGATGCTGTAGTGAGCACAGACAGTTACCAAGTACCAATTTACCAAAAGACCAACTGTTATTTTTTTTCTATCCTCGCCACATTATTTCTACTTGTCCTTGCTACTTTTCCATATAGGTGGGTCACCTCCAAACAAGGTACTGAGCTCCTCAGCTTTATTTCCTTAAAAAAAAAGCCTATGAACTTATTTGGGGATATAAATACATTTCAGAAAACAAAGATGATGCTTAAGATTGTTGCCTAGCTTTAGAATATGCCAGCTTCTCCGCTTTTGTTGTTGTATTGAGTTTTTGAGGACATTTTTAATAGATAGAAGTGAAGTGGGAAAGAAAATCTGAGAACAAGAAGATTTTTGTGGCATGCCAGCACAACTGGGCATCATTTTGGGAACCTAACTGTACATAGTCCTCGAGCCCAAAATTTATGTTGCTATGTGAGAAATTTGTTAACTAAGTTTTGTTCCATTTTACAACTTTCTTGCTAGCTTTGTTAACTGAATCATTGCAGTTGTTAAATTAGTCACACGGTTGTTAAGTGAATCTGGTTTCCCCATTGGCTTTGCTTGTCAGAAGATTGCAAAAGATGATCACATGACCCAGGAGCTGCGACCATCATCAATGTGAGTCAATTGTCAAGCATCCAAAGATAATTCATGTGACCACGGGGATGCTGCAATGTTCATAAGTGTGAAAAATGGTCATAAGTCACTTTTTTTCAATACTGTTGTAACTTCAAACTGAATGAGCTGTTGTAAGTCGAGGACTACCTGTGAACATATAATGAGGGCAATTACTGAAAGAAACATGGAGTATATGTTATTAGATGAACACCTCAACAATGAAAGGATCATAATTTCATCTGGGACAACACCACTTAAGAACAAATCCATCTTAAACTACTAATTTTATCAATTACAAGACACATTATCAGGCTCCTGCAAAGCCAAACATTGCAGATGGCGAGAGAGCCCTGTAAGTTTTGAAAAGTACATGCAAACTTTAATCAGCCAGCCTATTTTCCAGTGAGCAGGGAAACAAATATTGCAATTCCTTTCTTTGATGGGCTTCCCAGCACTGGTGGCATTTACATTATCCAAGCCATGTTTAATGAAGCTGGAGACTGCTGCAATTCAAGGTAAACTTTTCCTGAAAGATAAGGAAACAGTTATGCTATTCTAATGCAAACACAATGAGATTTAGTTGAAAGGCACCCTACTTGATTGCTTGCCACACCTGAAATAAAAACAGTGTTATTGGAAATGATATGAGGTCATCAATAGCAAAGGTTAGAAAACACCCTTGGCTACAATCCTGAATTAAAGTTGAGCAACCCACAGGTACTTCTTTTTATTTTAAACTCATCCCTGCTTAGAGTTTGCCTCTGGAGAGGCAGGTAAAAGGGCTATGCTATCTTGCCTGAATTTAGAGAGAGCTTGTATGTCTCAAAGCTGCCACATCTTTACACTCTTCCAACTCCTGACAGAGTCATTGGATAGCAGCCACAATACAGTGCACTGAAATAACCCCGTCCTAATATGTCACCTGGGAAAAGTCTATGACTGTTCTAGAATAACTTCTGCTAAAATGAGAAGAATTGCTACACCATTTTGACAAGTATGAGTCACAACAGTACTGCAGTTTCAGAAACAGAGGATATTTATACAAATAAGTGTCCTTTGCAGTTCAAAAGTCCAAAAATCTTTTTTTATTTTTTTTATTGAAAAGTTTTAGTAGAATTTACAGATATTTCCCCTTCCCTCCCTCCACCCCAACCCTGCCACCCCTCCAACCCTCCCTCCCCCCAACTTCCTAGAGCAAAATACAGGGTATAAACATTTAACATACTCATACACTAACATAAGCTAACTATAACATCTTACCTCCCTCTTGTACTTTAACTCCCCTTTTATTAAGCTAAGTTTGGATAAACTATAGCATTCCTTATTCATTCATAATCTAATTGAAGTTCCTTAGTCCAATGATTATTTTGAATATAGTCAATCCATCTTCTCCATTCCAGCTTGTGTTTCTCCTCTGAGTAGTCTTTCCAATATGCTGAAATTTTAGCCGTCTCTGCTAAATCTTGAATAGTAAGCAATTCTTCCTTCTTCCAGCAATCTTGTTGCCATTATTAAATTCAGAATCAAATTAGTCTCTATAATTGTACAGTCTGTAATTATACCTAGCAAAAACAACTGAAGAGTGAACTTTATCCTCTTTTTGAGAATATTTTAAATAATCCACCATATTTTTATCCAAAATGCTTTAGCTTCTTTACAAATCCACCATACATAATAATACATAGCATCAACACAATCACATTTCCAACATTTAAATTATAAATTGGGATACACGCAAGCTAACTTTTTAAGAGCTAAAGACCATCTATAAAACATCTTATAAAAACTCTCTATCAAGTTTTAATCTTGCATAAATTTTTCATTTTTTACCCAAATCTTTTCCCATATTCCCATCATTATTAAACAAAATTATCAATACCTTTCTACCATTCTTCCATATTTGCATCTTCCCCCCCCCCCTTTTTTTTTAAAAAAAATCTTGGTATCATTTAAAGAAAAAATAAAAACTTTCATTTTACTACTATTATCCTTCCCAGCAAAAACTATTGTAAGTTCTCCCATTAATACATCTCTATCTATATTTTGTGCCATAATGGTCATAATTATACTTATGTAATCTCCCATTTAAAATTGTAATATAGACTCCTATGTGGATAACCTTTTTTACTATCTCACATCCTGTTATTTTTCTGATTCTTCTTTTGGATTTGGATCTTTTGGATGGTGGATATCCAGCCTTTAGTACATTACTGTAAAAATCTTTTGCCTTCCAAACTGAATTAAGACGATATCTTTCTTCTAAATAATTCACCACCAATCCGGCTGGGGCCTCCCATTTATACTGTATCTGGCGATTTCTAAGTTCATCAACTAGGAATGCATAATCCTTTCTGGATCTCAATATTTTAAAAGGAATTTCCTTCAGTACTGCCACCTCCTGTCCTGCCACCTGTAATTTGCTTTCCTAAGTCGCTTGTAATATTCCATTCCTTGTTTTCCTGGTAACAAAGTAGATTATAATATCTCTTGTAGTTGTCTCTGTCTGGCAATCCATGAGTTAACACGATAATTTTTTTCAATCTGCCAATCATATTCTGCTTTTGGTTCACCAATTAACTGAGCGAAAGCTTCTGCAAAGATTTCTTTCAATTTTTCTTGGTTATCTTCTTTCAGGCCTTTTATTCTCAAAGCAAATTCCATCGCTCTGTATTGTATCATTGTAACTCCTGCCTCTGATTTTTCAATCTTGGTTTGAATCTCATCAACTTTATTCTCCAAATTCACATTAGACTGAGTAATTTCTTCCATCCTGTCGTCCAATGATGTTACAAAAGCAAACAAACCCTTAAACGCATCCACTATATCCTCTCTTATTTGTTGATTGGGGGTTTAAATTAAGTCCTTAATTTCAGACATTTCATCAGACACATCTTTAAGGGCAAATGTAATTTTTTCTTGCAAAAACGAGGCTTGTGCCTTTAAAGCGCCTTGGAGAGCTTCAAATGTCACTGTTTGTGTATCCACTAAAGATAATAAAGACTGCAATTTAGGTGGCTGGGCCGGGTGACTTCCAGCACTCTTAGAGGCACTTATTTCGATTTGTTTTGAAGGCATTTCCGAATATTCAAATCACACTTTCCAACAACCAAATTATTGAGTCCAAAAAGTCCACTTAATCCCCAAACTTGTTAAATCGTATAGCTCATTAGTAAACCAAAACTGTTTTCTTTAATCTTGAGGTCTTGAGTCTTTTAATGATGTTAACAAACACTTAACTAATACTTTCCTTATAAGTTTTGCTTTGATCACACCCTTTGACTTGCAGACGCCATCTTTATTACCCTTTGTTCTCCTCAATCTTCACAGAAGGAAGTGATACTGTAGATTAAAACATTGATTGCAGGGGTGGTCGTGGCATTTTGTTTCTGCAGCAGCAGAAGCGTCCGAAATGCGGAGCCTTGTCGGGCTGCTGGGGGGCTCTCACCCTTCGAGCCCCAGAATTGCTCCTGGGGGTCTATGGGGAGCTCTATCCTTGCCCGGCTGCTCTCTTCCCCCTCTTTTCCCAAGGGGAGAGATTTCAAGCCGCTTGACAGCTGATTTACGCTGTTCTAGCAGCTTAAACGTGATCAAGAGGCTGGTGTTCCCAAAGGAACGTCCTTCAACGCCTATGGTGCCACCGGAAGTAAAAGTCCAAAAATATTGATGTTTAAAATCTGGAGTATATAAGCATTTACCAGAAAACATAAAATCAACCAATTCAATAACTTTAGCTGTAGCATGGGTCCCCAGTTGCCATCTTCCCCTTTTACTCACTTAATCAGGGTATTAAGCAGTCAACAGAAAATCCATGTTTTATTAAATAATTGTGCAAAATCTTCCACTGAATGCTTCAAATGTTTTCCCACACACTGTCTAAATCAGGGGTGGCGAACAAGTTCGACAAAAAGAGCCAAAATTTTAAACTGTGAGAGTCAGAGAGCCACACCACGCAGTGACCTGCCAAAACAGACCCGGAAGCAATGTTCCCTCTAATTTTTTTTCGATGTGAGCAGAAAAGTATAGTGTTTGAGCGGCACATTTTCATGCCTGAGCACCCTAATTTTTTTCACAGATGTCACCTAAGACAACAACGAAATCAGTATTATTTGAAACTCAAAGTTATGTTTCTTCAAGGTACCCGCTTAATTCAAAGTGTTATATAATATCAGTATCACTTAACAACGCTCCTGCTTAGCAACCAAAATGTTGGCTCAGAAACTCTGGCATTTGAAGCACGCAACTCTTAAAGCTGTCAAGTTACAAGACCCTTGCACCCCTAACCCTTTAGGGAAAAAACCCCCAGGGGTCTTCAAACCTGACAGCTTTAACACTTGTGGACTTCAACTCCCAGAATTCCTCCTCCAGTCATGTTGCAGCGATGTCATCTGCGTGGATCTGCTCCATCTTTGCTTTCTTCATTGTGGGCAGGGCTTCTGCTGAAGATGCCGACGAGTACGAGTTGCCACCAGAATAACTGCTGCTACCTCCTCCTCCTCCAACAGAATCACCAGATTTGCTCCTGAGCTCAGCGCTGGGTTACCTCTGCCCCCTCCCCCTCCTCCGTGCTTTTGAGGAGCCATGAGGCTTTTTTCCCCTGCTCCCCCCCCCGCCTTCCTACTGGCTCCTGCAGCCTCATGGCTCCTCAAAAGCACGGCGGAGGAGGAGGGGGCAGGGGTAACCCAGCGCTGACTGAGCTCAGCTGCTCCGAGCGGAGGGGAGGCGCCGCTGCCACGCGCGGAGATGCCGGCTGGAGCTTTGGCGGCTTCATCTCAGCCGCAGCGCCGGGCGGCAAATCCGGCAGTGCTGCCTGTTAGAGGAGGAGGAGGAGGAGGTGGCAGCAGTTCTTCCGGTGGCGGTGGGGGCTTTGGGGCTTCACAACTAGCCTCAGTCACCCCATGCTCCTCAAAGCAAGTCTGGGGAAGTCCTTTGCAGGCGGCCCATTCTAGCTGCCTGCAAAGGACCTCCCCAGCTTCCGAAAGGGAGCGCGTGTATACTAAATAATGATAAGAGGCAAAGAGCCTCATTTATTTTGGCCGGGAGCCGCATGCGGCTCGCGAGCCGCGTGTTCACCACCCCTGGTCTAAATAAAGGGGGCCAAAAACAAACATCCTGAATCATTTACATTGTATGGGTTACCCAAGACCGATATTTTTTTTTGAGGATTGCCCAGAAAAACTGATCCTCTCCAATTCATAGGTAGAATACATTACGGAATGCATGTGTATTCAACCAAGGGCCAAGAGATTATACACATGTCAGATTGTCTACAGACATTTTTACAATCACTGATTAAAACTGAGAGAATTGCCAAAACTGCTCTTTGGTTTGATAGCCAGTTTGTAGATGAGCTGTTTGCCGTCCATGCTTTATAGCAGCAATGGTGAACCTTTTTTGGCTTGCGTGCCATAAGGGGGGAGCGCAGGGGGATCATGAGCGGGTGCGCTGTATCCATAATGCAATGTGTGACCCCCAATGTTCCCTCTAAGGTGCGTGGGTGCGCGGCCGCGCATGTGGCAAGAAAGCACCGTGCAGCAATTTCCAACTGCCACGCAGTGATTTCTAATGTCACAGGCTCCGGAAGCTGAGGGGCCTCAGATTTTCTGTCCTGGTTAGGGTTAGCATGGGCACGGGGGTGGGGGTGGCGGCAGGAGCTTATGTGGCATGGCCGATCTCCTAGGACCTCCTAGGGGCCGGCTGCGCCGCTCAAACTACCGTCAGTCACCCCGTATTCAGCAAAGCAAGCGCAGGGTAGTCCTTTGCAGGCGGCTAGAAGTGGCCGCCCACAAAGGATCTCCACACACTTGCTTTGATGAGCACGGGGCGACTGACGGTAGTTTGTGTTGTTTGAGGTGAAGCCGCCAAAGCCCCTGCCCCCACTGGAATAACTGCTGCCGCCTCCTCCTCCAACAGCACTGTTGGATTTGCTGCCCGGCGCTGCAGCTGAGGTGAAGCCGCCAAAGCTCCTGCCGGTGCCCCCACCCATGGCAGCGGCGGCGGTGCCTCCCCCTCCGCTTGGAGCACCTCAGCTGGGCCCCACGTTATCTCTGCCTCCTCCTCCTCTGCCACCGTGCTTTTGAGGAGCCATGAGGCCTTTGTTTTCCTGCGGGACGGGAGCTGTACGGCAGGTGCAAACTGACCGCGGGAGGGGAAAAGGGCACCGGAGCCCTGGCAAAGGTGAGGTGGCGAGGAGGAACCCGATGGCAGCGCCACCATGGAAGCCAGTAGAAAGGCGGCGGAGGGGGCGGGAGCAGGAAAAATAACAGCAGGTGAAAACAGCCTCCTCCGCCCCCCTGGAGGCCCTCTAGAAGCTTCAGGGACCTTCAGGCGGCTTCCCTGAAGCCTCCAGAGGGCAAAAAACAACCCTACAAACAAACTGGAAGTCACTTCCGGTTTGCTCATAGGGCCGTTTTTTTGTGCTCGAGAGGCTTCAGGGAAGCTCCTGAAGCCTCTGGAGGACCTCCAGGAGAAGGAGGCCCTTTTCGCCCTCCCCAGGCTCCTATAAAGCTCTGGAGCCTGGGGAGGGCAAAAAATGGCTTTTAAAAAGGCAGAACATGCATGCTGGCCAGCTGACAGGGCAACGCCTTGCATGCCCTGACAAATGGCTCTGCGTACCACCTGTGGCACGCGTGCCATAGGTTCGCCATCCTGGCTTTATAGTATGCCCTCTGTAGCCTCAAAATAAGATCTCTTTCATTTAAATACATGATTACTTATTTTCTATTATTTGGCTTTATTTTTCTCTAGCCTTGTTAAATTTCACATATTTTTCTACATTATTTTAGATTGTGGGTTTATGCAGGTGGTTTATGCAATGCTGCATGCAACCACTGAGTTACATGCAAGTATTAAGAATTATTACATACAGCCTGACACATTTTTCTTCTCTACTAAGCTTATAAAACTGTTTCTTTTGCATTCTTCTTGGCCACAAATTTAATCACAGACACAATGATATCAACAATATTATATTAGGTACAAATATTCAGTAAATTATTTCCCTAGATGCTGACATATACCTGCTAAATAGCCTTTAAAAAGAGTATTCAATTTATCAATCTGAGCTATAAAGCCAAAAGCAGATAATTCCTAGTACAAGAGATACTATAAAACAAAAAACCTGATTCTAATCACATCAATGGTTCAACATCTGGACAACCACAACCATTTGTCAACCACAACTGACAAACAATTTTAACAATTTAAGTGACTTAAAGGAATTGGGCAATCAG
This sequence comes from Natrix helvetica, assembly GCF_964273705.1. NCBI lineage: Eukaryota > Metazoa > Chordata > Lepidosauria > Squamata > Natricidae > Natrix > Natrix helvetica. The sequence continues at coordinate 68,402,539 of NC_138549.1, read as the reverse complement.
AATTCTGCCAATGAAATAACAGCTTGTAATGTCATGCAGCTGATGTGATATTATACTTTTCCCATGCAAAAATATGAATTATAGCCATTTTCATCCAAGACCATTTTTTAAATGTGTAATTATTTTCCCAAGACGAAATGCTGCACTGGAAAAAATATCCAAGAATCTTCTATATTATGTTCTTGGCAAGCAATTTCCCCTTTATAATTGATGCTTAGTTCTGATGACTTTTTAAAAGAAAAGTCTCTACTTATTCTACACTCTGGTTAGTCAGTCACTAGACCAGATTCGCTGGCAGACATTCAAATAATCACCAGCTTGCAAGGAGCAAACACTCTTGGCCTTTAGTGAAACTCACATTGCTTGTTCTTAACTTTGGAGGAGGTTAAAAATAGCAGAACAGATTGTACAAATGAGAAAACCTGGCTTTTCCTAGCCCCATAAATGTGTCAAGAGAATTGAAGAAATTTGTTTGAGGAACACAAAGAATCTGGGCAGTAAGCAATTTTTGTGAACCCTGGCCAATGGCTAGGTTAGTTGGAGTTTTTTGGTGGTGGTCGGAGGATGGTGGTGGGATGATGATGATGATATATGACAGAAATATTCCTACCAATTTGAATGAGTTTAAATATATTTTGAAAATATGCTGTAGCTCACGTTAATTCAAATCCTTCAAGACTGGGCTGTCTATCTCATTATAAGGCACCCAACTCAAATAATGTGATTCTGAGCAGCATAAAAAAACAACAATAAGTTAAAACCAAAACAAGCTTATCAATATAAAAAATGGCAACATACAAAACAATCAAAAAAGGATTCTCACTCAAATAATTCCTAGTGCCTGGGGGAAGAACTAAGTTCCTAAAGGCAAGCAGAGTTGGTTCTGCTATATTATCCAGGGATTGGGTGGTGGGGTGGGGAATCATTACAGAACACAGAGGTAACCACAGATAGATACACTTTTAGGTCCTATAACAGTGATGGCGAACCTATGGCACGCGTGCCACGTGGCACGCAGAGCCATTTGTCAGGGCACGCGAGGCGCTGCCCTATCAACTGGCCAGTGCGCAGAGGGTCGTTTTAAGCATTCCGAAGGCTTCAGGGACCGTTCAGACAGTCCCTGAAGCCTTCAGAGCGCTTAAAACGACCCTCCGAGCAAACCGGAAGTGACTTCCGGTTTGCTCGGAGGGTCATTTTAAGCGTTCCGAAGGCTTCAGGGAAGCCTCCGGACGGTCCCTGAAGCCTCTGGAGGGCCTCCAGGGGGCGGGGGGGCTCTTTTCACTCTCCCCAGGCTCCTATAAAGCCTCTGGAGCCTGGGGAGGGTGAAAAAAGCATGTAAAAATGGGGGGTCCACGCCTCTTGTGCACGCATGCGCACTGGGGGGGTGTCACACATTGCATCATGGGTGCGGCATGCCCGCACACGACCCCCTTGCGCTCCCCCCACTTGTGGCACGCGAGCCAAAAAAGGTTCGCCATGGTTGTCCTATAAGATGACAAGATTTAAAAATGAACAGAGGTTTAATTTAATTTAATTTAATTTAATTAGCACTTCTAGACCGCCCCCTCTCCCAAAAGGGACTCGGGGCGGTGTACAGTCCATATCAAAAACATCATACATAATAACAATTAAAAATTATTAAATGGATAAATACATAAATAAGAGGAGGATAAAATAGACAGAACTGTAATTGCTAAATAAATAATTTAAAATATACAAAGTTTAAAACCCCAGTGTCTTATAAAATTAAGTCCCCTAAAAAACCAGTAGGAAATATATATGCCAGGAGGTAGACGTTAAGAATTATGCCAGACCAGCCAGTCGGAACAGGTGAGTCTTCAGTTTCTGCCGGAAGGAGCGGAAGTCAGTGGTGGTTCTAATGTCGGGGGGGAGGTCATTCCAGAGGGTTGGGCCCATCACAGAGAAGGCCCTACTCCTTGGTGTCGCCCGTTGGCATTGCCTAGTGGACGGCACCAGGAGAAGCCCCTCCCTGTGAGAGTGAATTGGCCGCAGGGATGTATGTGGGAGGATGCGATCCCGCAGGTAACTAGGCCCTATGCCATGGAGCACTTTAAAGATGGTGGTCAAAACCTTGAAACGCACCCGAAAGACCACAGGTAGCCAGTGCAGCTCGCGCAGGAGCGGTGTTACCTAGTACTCCCCATGACTGCCCGCGCGGCTGCGTTCTGGACTAGCTGCAGTCTTCGTGCGCGTCCCAAGGGAAGCCCCATGTAGAGAGCATTACAGTAGTCCAGGCGAGACATCACCAGTGCATGAGTGACCGTGCGTAGGGCATCCCGGTCCAGAAGGGGGCGCAATTGGCGCACCAGGCGAACCTGGTGGAATGCCCCCCATGGTCGTCCATTGACAGCCTGGCATCAAGGAGGACGCCCAAATTGCGCGCCCGTTCCACGGGGGGCAGTTGTTCGCCCCCTATGGCCAGTGTTGGAGTCAGCTGACTGAACCGAGGTGCCGGTAGCCACAGCCACTCAGTCTTGGAGGGGTTGAATTTGAGTCTGTTGTCCCCCATCCGGACCCCGACGGCTTCCAAACACCGGGACATCACTTCGACAGCCTCGCTGGGGTGATTTGGGGTTGAAACGTACAGCTGAGTATCATCAGCGTACAGATGGTATTCAACCCCAAAACCACGGATGATCTCTCCCAGCGGCTTCACATATGTGTTGTACAGGAGGGGCGAGAGGACCGACCCCTGTGGCACCCCACAAGTGAGTGACCTCAGGGTCGACCTCTGCCCCCCTGTCAACACACATTGCGACCGGTCGGAGAGGTAGGAGCCGAACCACCGTAAAACGGTGCCTCCGACTCCCATCCCCCTCCAGCCGGCGCAATAGGATACCATGGTCGATGGTATCAAAAGCCGCTGAGAGGTCTAATAGGACCAGGATAGAGGAACAACCTCTATCTCTGGCCCTCCAGAGATCATCAACCAGCGCGACCAAGGCTGTCTCTGTGCTGTGCCCGGGTCGGAAGCCGGACTGGCGTGGGTCTAGATATTCGGATTCGTCAAGGTGTCATGGAAATTGCTATGCCACCACATTCTCAACAACCTTCGCTAAAAAGGGAAGGTTGGAGACTGGACAATAATTAGCCAGCTCCATTGGGTCCAGTGAAGGCCTCTTGAGCAAGGGCCTCACCACCGCCTCTTTCAAGGCAGTTGGTAGGAAGCCCTCACCCAATGAGGCGTTCACCAGGCCCAGAAGCCAGCCTCGTGTCACCTCCCAGGATGCCAGTACCAGCCAGGTGGGACATGGGTCCATTGAACATGTGGTGGGTCGCAGCCGTCCACACAACCTGTCCAAATCCTCGGGGGCAACAGAGTCAAACTCCTCCCAGAATGGTCTCACAAGACTCACTGTTGACGGCTCGTCCGGCCCACTGGAGGGGGCCCATCCGCGCCGGATCTGAGCGACTTTGTCCTGCAGATATTCCCCAAACTCCTCTGCTCTACCCTGCAAGGGTGCCCCCCGCGTCCCCTGTGACAGGAGAGAGCGGGTCACCCTAAACAGGGCAGCAGGGCGGTTATCCGCGGACGCAATAAGAGTGGCACAATGTCTACGTTTGGCCGCTCTCAATGCCACAAGGTAGGTCCGTAAATAGGCTCTTACCTGTGTTCGATCAGACTCGGAGCGTCTGCCTTTGCAATTAGCGTGTATAGGGAGAGCAGATGTTCTTCAGAGAAGGCAGTCTTTTGTGTAACTTGTTCCTATGCCATGTAAAATTTTGAAGGTGATAATCAGCACCTGGAAACTTACTGGAAGCCAAAGCAGCTTACGTAGTAGTAGACCTTCATGGACATAATGAGATATGCCTACCATTATACTCAATACTGCATTCTGGGCTAATTGAAGCTTCCTGATAGTTTCCAAGGGCAACCCCATGTAGACTGCATTACAATAGTTCAGTCAGGAGTGACTAAGTTGTAAGTGACTATGAGCATTATTCCTATCCCTTAAGTGCAGCCTCTGGAAATGTCTAGATTGTGGAATATATCTATAAATCAATTCAACACATCCAAAGAGACTAGCTAGAGGAAGGTTGAATTTTTTTCCCTTAGTTTTTATCCAAAATGGAATAAGGTCTAAGTAATCACAGTAACATTATTCATATTAAATTTGGAACCCTTATTTCTCCCATTGTTACCCAATTCCCGCTGTTATCTCCTGATTAAATTGATTCCTTGGGAAACTTGCAATTTGTCATGTTGACAGAATTCTTAAAATTTGTTGCTTAAAATGTCGCATAATCTGTGCATCTGTTGTATATCTGCTATTTATTTTTATTTGAATATATATTTAGACTGCTGTTCAAGGTAGAGTAGCTTGATTAGGAGTCACCCAGAGTTTGTTATAAGATGGGCAGCTATATAAATGTTTAAAGTACATGTCTTGGTATATGTTTTTGTAATATGTATGTCTTGTCTATATATTTATTTCATATGTTTTATTGTCCTTCGGGAGAGGGTGCGGCTAAGAAATAAATATTTATTATTATTATTATTATTATTATTATTATTATTATTATTATTATTATTATTATTATTATTAAAGTAAATAAACATGCAACTATTAGTATGATACTGCATTAAATTTTATCAGCAATTATAATTTCAGACAGAACAAGAAAGCACCTAGGAATCTCTCACAAAACTGCAGCAAACAGATATTATTGGTCTGAGGAACATTTCATATACCGGTAATTAAAATCAAAGAAAAAACAAACAAACCCAAACTTTTTAGGTTTTCTCCATACTCAAGTATGACCAAGAAACAGAATGCGGGATTGCATTAAGTAATAAGCATTTGGTTGACTCTTACTTTGATTTTTATCCTCAAGGGTGGATTCTAGCTAGGAGCATCATTAATGGAGAAAGTTAGAGGACACTGGATTTGTGTAGCTCCCCAGATGCTTCAGGAGTTGAATTTAAGAGGAAAAAACTTATGCGAACATTGATATCTCAAAGGCAGCTTCTGGCTTGTTCCCACTTTCCTCAACATTAAACCTAGTTCAAGAAGTAGCCCATTCAGATGGACAGGATATTAGGATTACCACCGACCTCCGCTCCTTCCGTTCAAAACTCAAGACCCACCTTTTTCAACTAGCAGGCCTGGCTCAACCATAGTTCCATTTTACTCCTCCTGGCAATTTTTAAACTTGTAATCTCCATTGGGGTATTTAATTTTAACTTATTTTAATATTTCTATGTTATTATAATGATTGTATTGTGTTTTTATACCTCCTCCGTACAATGTGTAATTTTATAATATGTGTTTTTATTTATTGTATGCCGCCCCGAGTCCCTTTGTGGAGAGGGAGCGGCTAACAAATTTAATAAATAAAATAAATAAATAAATAAAAGTTTATGACAACCCTTTGCACCTCAATTAAAGCTACAAATTTTAGTAAGGCTGAAAAGGAAACCTTTTCTAATTCAAAGTATTCAAGATAACAAAAGGGTTAAAGCTGTTATTCCATATAGTTTCTTTGAACAATGATCTTGAAAAAGATACATCCTTCATCTTTGCAGGTGGGAATGGTCACCAAGAGGACTGCCAACTTCATACGTTTAGTAGATCTGCTACATCTGTTCACTGGCCCAGTGTCTAAACATCTGACAAAGTACATCTTGTCCTGTTATTTTACTTTGCTTCTTTGGTGTGGTTTATTTTCCTCTGTTTTTGAGAGTACCACAGCTGCAGCTAAAAAACAATCTCTCTGTAGAAATCCCAATGGGTAACTGGGCTGCAGAACACCATGGAAAGTATGGATCATTGTTCTCCATAACTCAAATAAATGGCCACATGTCCATATTGCAAAACAGTGCTGATCTCTACTCCTGAACTCAAAGGAGGGTTTGGTTTATCCTTAATCAAAGGAGATCTGAACTCCCAAGGAACACTGCAGGGAAGGGAAGGGAAGAGGAAGCTACCTCTTGGCATGGAGGTATCAATTCAGATTCCACAGTCAGCAGGCCATTTACAAGGCAAGAAAAACATGTGTCCATCTAAACAAACACCTAACAGTTTTAAAAACATTTCAAAAATTGCTACCTTGTGTTATGTGCTTTAAAGTTTAAGCAAATTCAGTTCAAGCATAGGGAATGAGGTAGAATGTCTAGTTTTTATCCCAGTTGTACTTTTTAACAGCACAATTTTCTAAACAAATACTACTTAAATTACACATATGTATTATAAGAAGCTCCATTTAATTCATATGATTAGACATACTTAAAATTGCAGCTAAAGCATCACTGTAGTCTTTGCTGCTACCCTAAAGAACAAAATATGAGGGGTAAAAATTGAGATACGTTAACTAGCAATTAAAGAATAATTAAAAACAATTAAAAATGTGAATACACATCCAACTGCAGAATAGTTTGTTCAGGACTAATATTTTTGCAAGCAGAAAGCCATAGAGACCACAAATAAAACAGAATTGGGTCTTGCTCCAAACAAAGACCAAAAAAGGCAGATTAAATGTAAACCTTATGTGCCAGCAGTCACTGAGAACCAGCCTCAAAGTAAGGATGATCTTTCCCTCTGGAATGAGCAATGTCACAACAGCTCATCCTATTAAGTCTGTTACCTCGACAGACCTAAACATGTTTATTTTAATATGAAACTTAATGAAACTTTACTCCAGCCATTTATTTGGACTACCCACTATCAGAAGAGGGTGTTGAGTCACTGATCCATTTTAAGGGTCTCTTCCAACAAAGATTCCTAATGCAGACTCTGTTGCAGCTCTGGGTGTCTTATTTTCCATGCCAATATGTTTCCTATTCCTGACTCTGGCAGCTTTCTTTCAGGATCCCAGTCTTTCTCCTCACCATAGTAGCCATATGTTTGGTATTCATGTTCGGCAGCTTTCTGTTTCCTGGGATGTTACTGAGAGATCAGCAATATTTGCTCTGCAGTATATCCAGGAGAGATCATTCTGCAATCCTGATACTTAGGATCGCTTTCCTGACAGGCAAAGGACTTTTACCTGGAAGCTTCTCTATTCTAACCATCTGCTTTACTTCCCAGTTAGGATCTCTTCATTTCAGTCTCCTCTTTCTTACCAAACCATAAATATATTCATTATGCAGGCCACAAACCACAAGGCAATGTTCAACAGATTGCATAACACAATTCATGTACCACATAATGAATACTACCATTCTAACAGAAGCAACTGAAACAGTTTACCAAGAAATGTAATTTTAAGAGCATCTGCCTCTGGATGTAGATATAGTGGAAGATACTATAATCCTGCACTGGTAACTACAGGTTATCACAAGTGCTAGCAGAGCTCTCTTTTTTATTAATTAGTCATAATGATTATATTTAAACAATGAATGAAGAAGTCACTTTACTAAACAATTTGTGGCATTCAGACTGACGCAAACAAAATCTTTTAAGCATCCTGTCTTTAGCAGACATTTCCAAAACAAACGGTTCTGGATTCATTTGAAAGATAAACAGGCACATTCACAGCCTAACCATTAAGTTAGGATGTATATAAGATGCAAAACTATCTCATGATCACTTTCTCACTACTCAGCAGAACGTTATGGGATAGTGTCTTGAGCAAAAACAAAAACCCACTGCATTTAAAACGAGTGGCAAGATGATATCTAGGCAGGATCTATCCAGTCCTGAAGCAGAGCAAACTTAAGTGGAAGGGTCAACTCCATCATTGGGGTTGTGGGAAGTAACAAAACCCAGATTTCTGTAAATGTACTGAACAAGTTTAATGAAACAAATTTAAATGCTTTAGTCTTTCTTTCCTAAAGCACTTAAGCAACAGCTGAGATTATCTGACTGTGTGTGCCAAATTTATCAACTATCCGTTGAAGTTTAAAATATTTTTAGAGATCCAACAGCTGACCTTTCAAATTGCAATGCAGGAGATGAAGCCACTTGCTCTCCAGCCCATCTAGCAGCTAGTCCTCTTTCTCTGAGGCTCACCACTTGGATGGACTGGAGAGTGCAGTTCTCTATAAGGTATAATTTACTTCCCTGTTTTGCAACCAAAATTGCTAAATGACGCTGTAAAAGTGAATTTGCAACCAGTCTTCGCACTTATGACTGTCACAAAGTCCCACAGCCATGTGGGATTTGCAACCAATGGGCATTTATGACTGTCACAGCATTCTATGGTTATGGGATCACTATTTGCACACTTCACAAGTAGTGAAGTAGGCTTCAAAACAATTAGAGTCAACTTAGAAGTCAGAACAACTGCAAGTTGCAATCATGTGACATCACTTTTAATGGCTGTGGGTGATTTACTCAACGACCACAGCAGAAGTGAGTCCATGAGTCCAACACAGTAACATGATCTTTTGTTTCGCAACTGTCACTTCACTACAGAGTTGCCGGTCCCAATTGTGATCGTTAAGTGAGAACTACCTATGGAGGCTTTTATTTTCCTCTTCCTATGATCCATAAACAAGAAAATGCATCCTCAAAGCATCCCTAGTGGAATAGGATAGTAGCAGCAGGACTTTGATGCAATTTTACATGAGTTCAAAACACAAATACTGGGAAATGTCAACCTTCATCAATTTTCAGGCAGTGTTTTTTGTGGGGTTTTTTTCCAGGGGGGTAGGAGTACCTCTGAATCCGGGTTGACTTCTGGCAACTGTATGGCCAAATGCACACAGTTTTATTGGCCGCATTTCAGAAGTGATTTGCCGTTGCCTTCTTCCTAGGACTGACCCAAGATCACTTAGCTGACTTTGTTTCTAAGGCAGGACTGGAGCTTATGGCCTCCCCATTTCTAATCATTACACCAAACTGGCTTTCTTCGGTCAGCTTAGACCTGCCGTGTCTTCTTCTCTAATCATTCCTCACAAGCTGCTACTCACTGTGCCAATTTTCTATGAAAAGGAGAGAATGGAATTCTGGAAGTAATTGAAGTTTGTTTGATTTTCTCAGTTACTATTTGAATAAATATTTATTTTATCAGGTTTTTTTTTAACAGGCTGGACCTAATTCTGCCAAGAGTTTTTAATTCTTTGCTATCTCTTTCTCATACAAACTCCATAATAGGAAAAATTGAGTGCCAAAACTATTCATAATTGCTGCTGCTTTGGGGACATTGTAGGAGGAGGGCCATATTAATCTGTGGTAGCTAACAACTAGTAGTTTGGAAGCAATTTTTCAGACCAACGTATTTTCAGAAAACTGCATAATTTTTTATGCAGTTCATGAAAACTTTTAACAAAAATATGATAGTCTGCAAAGGAACTACTGGACTTCTCTGGAGAAAACTTTCTGATTTGTTAGAACTAAATTTAGAGAAACTGAGGTTCAGGGTAGGGAAAAAGAGTGAGCTAGGGTTGTCCTGGTGCCTGTTTACCTCCGGAATGAACACAGCGTAAGAATTGCAGGGCTGGAAGAGATGACATCAAAAGAAAAGTGGAGGTGAAAGCTCTAACCATGTGAGATATGCGCACAACAGCACTTTTCAAGCCAAGACGGAAGACTTAGAAGAGCTTGTTATGAAGTCAAACTGGAAAGTGAAAAATAAACATCAAGCACAATATTAAGAACTCAAAAACAAATATCTTTCCTTACTTGATAGAGAAGAAAAGGAAATGGAAGATAGTTTTGTTTTCTTGGGTTTAACAACAATTAAAACTAGAGAACAATGGAGAACTTAATCAAGAAATTAAGACTTGGAAGGAAAGCAATGACATATACCGGTACTTAGGATCATAAAGGGTAAGGCTACTTCCATGTCAGTAAAAAATCCAAACACTTAATTCAATATTTTCTCAGTAACGTATGGCTGGGAAAGCTGGCCACTAAAAATAAAAAACACTTGAGATAAGACAGATGCTGTCAAATTACAGATTTGAATAACTATAAGCATTAGGAGCTTCCAAAAAGGCTAATTTGTGAGCCCTGGGCCAAATCAAGGCCGATTTTTTTCCCTTGTTTGCCTAGTAAACAAAAATTCCTACTTTAGACACCTAATGCAAGCAGATAACCTTCCAGATAATGTACCAGAGAAAAGAATTACAGTATGTTTAGCAAGACTGAAGGAAGTGGGAAACAATGGATAAGAAGAGCGGATGAGATCAAAGAATGTCCTTGGAAGAGCTATGAATTACTTATTATCTTCAACTACTGAATGAACCAAAAGTAAATGTGGATAGAAATGGAGAGCTGGAAAAGCAATGGAATCACTAACTTTTGTCTCTTGGGACACTTATATAGCAATCCATGTCTATGAGTAAAATGCTAAAAGTTCCTTTTTTACCTAAAGCTAAACAATAAAAAGTTAACATGATAACAAATATGTTGCGATAGTACTTGGAGCGTAGTGGCATGTGGCCAACTGACATTGTGATTTAGAGAAGGCCCACAGAACAGGACAAAATTAGCAAGCAATTTTTAGAAATTCTTTGTTTCTAATACTGTATTTACTTAAAGTGAATGACATCGCTCCTGTAATGTTACCCGCCCTCACACATGCTTTAAGTATTTCAAGCTGCTGCTTCAGATGAACATTTTTGTTGCAATGTTACACTGCCAAATATATAACCCATGATTCTAAACCCAGAAGCAGGGACCAATGGAACGCACGTTGATCACCATATCTGAACGCTCATTAAGTTACAAAGGAAGTGTATGCCCCAAAGAAATGTTCTTCTTGGTACAGCAGACTTCACCCCGCTGTGGCAAGCTCTGGAAGTTCACACACAATGCTAGTCCTTAATCATTGGTGCTACAGTACAAACAGTCCAGGCAATACAGAAAAATACCCATAACTTAAAAAAATTGGATGAAGATTCCAGCGGTCCCTAACCTTCGTTGGGAGGGAGAAGGGATAGTGTCTTGCTACTGGCAAGCAGGGAAGCGCAAGATGGCTGCCGTTCACACGAGGGGATCTTCGCACGCGAGCATAAGATGGCCACTGCTCATGTGATGGGAGCGTTGCACATGAGCGCATGCACTCGCCTGCCGCTTGCGCAGCCTAGTTCTGAACAGGTTACAGCTCAGTAGTGGGCCACAGCCTGGAAGTTGGGGAACCTGGTCTATTCTATATATCTTATCTGTTGTTTATTTGTTCATTCATATAAAACATATTCTTCCTCAATCACCGTTCTACTACATTGCCTTAAAAAGGTGGCATTACCAACAGGTCTCTGGCTTACTGCACAGCAATTTGTTTTTCCGCTGATATGGCCTAGTTTTAGGATTGGGATCACTGGGTAGAGAAAGTACAGTATCATTTTGCAAGATAATGATTCCCATTCAAGCATAATTTAAAGCACTTAATCTTTTGAAAGGCATACTGGCCGAAATTGAATTATTTCTTCCGACTCAGGCTAGTTTACTACTTGAAGAGCATTTAAGGATACTAGCTTTTACCTCCATTCTGAAATAATACAGAACGAGTTGAATACTGTTAAAGAAACTAAATTGGCCAGAGTCCAAAGCATGCCTTCTTTCATTAAAATAGCAAAAAAAAAAAAAAAAAAACCTCATATTTGTGTAGTTTCATCAAAAATATGCTCATGCACATCTATCCCGCTTCATTTTCCCCCCATATGTTCCAAAGAATCTCTTTCAATGGATTTGTTCAGTTTTGCTGTACATTCAATTGAAAAGAATGGCAGTTGGTGTTACCTGAACTGCTATTTTCAGGGCTCAGACAGGAGGCTCCAGTGGATAGTATTGACATGCCCATTTGGCCACGAGACTGGGATGAAGCTGAAGACACGCCTCTGTGCTCCACCCTTTCTTCTCCAGTTCATCGAAGTGAGCTCCCCCCAGACCTGAAAACAAGGCACAAAGGAGAACTCCCACCACCCCAGCTATCCTACTACCTAGGGCGGGAACTGGACCCTCCTGTCCGAGCCCCAAAAATATCAGTTCAGGTAAGACCAACTGCCATTTTCCAGAGCGAGGGACAGGAGGCGCGAGTGGCTGGGACCTACCAAAGCTAAGTCCCATGGGCGGGGAACTCATGCTCTGCAATAACCTGCTGTAGCACCCAGCGCCCAAATGCCGCATCAGCCGATGCGAACGCGTCCAACCTGTAATGTCAGATAAACAGCGATGGGGATGCCCATATAGCCACTCTGCAAATGTCATCTATCGGGGCCTGGGAGGCCCAAGCTGCCGAGGTGGCAGCGCTCCTTGTTGAGTGTGCCGTGATGCCAGCCGGCACCGGCAACTCTGGGATTCATATGCTAGGGAGATGGCTAAGCGGATCCACCGGCTAATGGTGGAAGGCGTTACCCTCTTACCCAGAGACGAAGGTTGGAAGTATAGGAAGAATGCCTCTGACCTCCGGAAGGAGGCCGTCCGCTTCAAGTAAATACACAGGGCCCGTCCTACGTCCAACTGGTGCCACTGCTGTTCCCGTTCTCTAGCCGGATTTGGGCAGAAATCCGGGAGAACAAGTTCCTGGGAACAGCGGAAGATGGAATTCACCTTAGGAAGGAAGGCTGGGTCTAACCTCAACACAACTCTGTTGTTGTGGAACATGCACAGGTCCTCCCTGGAGGAAAGCGCTCCTAGCTGTGACACCCTTCTAGCCAATGTGATAGTGACTAGGAATACCACCTTAAGGGTTAGATGCTTCAAGCTAACTGTTCTCAACGGCTCAAAGGGCTCCTCAATGAGAGCCCGTAACACGGTGGGAAGATTCCACATGGGGAATCTAGGCACCACTGGGGGGTGCAGGTTGGAGACCCCCCCCCAAAGGAACCTCTTCACAACGGGTAGTTGGGTGAGAGGGACCGGGCCCTCGTGTGGGAGAATCGTGGCAAGGGCAGCTAGTTGCCTGCGCACAGTACCCCGGGCGAGTCCCTTCTCTAAGCCATCCTGGATGAATTCCAAGACTTGCGGGACTGAGGCCCTGGTGGGCTCAATCCGTTTTGCCTGACACCAGGAAACGAAGGAAACCCATGTAGAGTCATAGATCCTTGAGGTAGAATTTCTGCATGAGGCCTCTATGGTTCTAATCACCCAGAGAGAAAATTGAGCTCCTTTTAGGCACTCCCGCTCCATCTCCACACGGCTAGTTGCAGCCAGTGTGGCTCCGGGTGCATTAGCTTCCTTTGGTGCAGCTCTTTTTCCCCCTCCAGAATCCGCCATGGAGGCTGGACTGACAGGATCTTGAGGTCCGCGAACCAGGGTCTCCTCGGCCAGTGAGGAGCCACCAGGATCAGCTCTGCCTGCTCCATGACTAGCTTCTGAACTACCCCAGGAATGAGGGGGAGGGGAGAAAAAGCGTACAGTAGCCCCCTTGGCCACCTTGTGCGAAGGGCATTGACCTCTTCTGTTCCACGACCTGGGAACCAAGAGAAGAACCAAGAAAGCTGGGTATTGGCCAGAGTGGTGAAGAGGTCCACTACTGGCCATCCAAACCTTCAGCAGATGTTCTGGAACAGCTCCTGGGACAGGCTCCACTCTCTGTTGTTCATCTCTCGACTGAGCCAGTTGGCCTGATGGTTGTCGATCCCTGTGATGTGCTCCGCCCGGATCGACCGCAGGTGTCTCTCTGCCCAGCTGCCCAGCAACATTGCTTCGGTGTGCAATGCCCTGGAACATGTGCCACCCTGCCGATTGATGTGGGCCTTGGCTGCCATGTTGTCGGTGAGGACCAGGACATGATAACCCTTGACAGCGGTCCGGAAATATCGAAGTGCCAGATGGATCGTCCGGAGCTCCAGCCAGTTGATGTTGTGTTGGAGCTCCTGCCAGGACCATCAGTCGCGAGGAGTGCGCGAATTCCAGCAGAGGCAGGAAGGTTCTCGGCGTTCCCCAGTCACTTTCGTGCCTTCGTCATCCGGGAGCGCCGACAACATTTCTGCCTCCGCCCTCCGCAGCTCCCGGGCGCGGCCAGATGGAGGTAGCCAGAATGGCACCGAGGCAGTCCGGCGGGCGAGCGACCGAGGATCAGGCTGCCTCACTTGCTCTTTCGTCCACCCGGACCGCCTCGGTGTTGCTGTGGCTACATCCATCCGGCCGCGCCCGGGAGCTGCGGAGGGCGGAGGCAGAAATGTTGTCAGCGCTCCCAGATGACGAAGGCACGAAAGCGACTGGGGAACTGTTACAAATGGACAACCCAAACAAAATTCTCACCCAGAAGAAAATAACTAAGTAAATCTAAAAATAAAACTGACTGCTGGGCATCAGAAACAGGGACTACGTTGTCCTTTGTCTGCCTGCACCTAATATAGGCTGATTTTGAGCCACTTCATGCCACACTACATGCATTCAGTTGGCTCAGTGCAGGCATGGACTGTGGGCGACTCAAAGTGGAGATAATTTCAATGTTATATTTTTAAAGGTAATTTATGATTTTGGAATGAATAATGTTGCCCATGAAAAGGAAGCAAGTCTAATCAGGTGACATATTGACCAAGATAATGGGCAAGCAAGGCAAATAATTCCATGGGGCTTCCGATTGAATCAAGCCCAGTGGAATTAAGAGTCACAAAGCTATGTCATGCTTACCTATTCCCTAAAGCGGTTGACTGGAAGAAGTCAAAGCCAGAGCAATGAATCATGCAGAGATTAGATAAGAAAGTACATTCCTTTATTTCCTACTAAACAGAGCAACAACTACCACAATCAAAGGACAACAAAGGCTTTGCAAAGAGGCCAAATTTCTCAAGACTTTCCGATTAGTTTTTATACAAAAATATAAATATTACACAGGGGTTTCAGGTACTTTCCACTTTAATTTACATTTACGAGAAACTACTTATCTGTATGTGTAAGACAGTCCCCAACAAAATCACTTTTTTCATTTATTATTACTTATTATTTATTGTTAGTTCTCAGTTATCATAAGATACCACAAATCAATCCTTATCCATTCTCCTTGATTCCTTGCGATTCCATTACCTCATTTTGAAAAACTGCCCTTTTTTTTACTACCAGTAATCTTCAAACTTGAGTTTTCTTTTATCCAAATTTGGGGGGGGGGGGGAATCTTAATATTTTAAATGGCTTGATTAATATAGTTCAAGTGATAATTTTATGCTTTTGTATAACATTCATCCTATTTAAGAGCACAATTAACAATTTCAACAAGCTTCTTTAAAAAACAGAATACTAGCACAATATAGGTGTTAGATTTACTGTACATCATGCTTAGCGATGTCTTGTATTAAAAATTATTTTAACTATAATTTGCTAAATTAGCTACAGTGGTTTAGATTGTACTAAAGCCACAAATTGCCCAGATGTTTTGCAGATCTCCCATCATTCCTCAAGTACAGCCTGTTGCTGGGACTGACATGAGTTGTACTGAGAGAGGGGGGGGGGGGACAACTATGGAAAGATCCAGAATGGGAAAAGCAGTTTTATAAGCCATTCTACAAGCAATTTAGTAGCAACTGTTTATATAATCCTCAACAGAAGCCAGGCAGTACTTGAATTCCAATGTGACAGATTTGAATTATTACCTCTTGTCTGCCACTCAGCAGCAGTTAGAAGGCTTCAAATGAGATTAAGATCCATAACACTGTAATGTACATTTAGAAAGATTCAAGAGACCAAAGTCTAGTCTTCTCCCTTTCCAATCAACCCTGAAACATACAATCACACGAGAGTCATTGTATGGTTTGTAGAAAGCTTTGTGGAAGCTTATCAAGAAAACAGGAGCATCGGATAAACGTCCTGGGATGTTTTCCTTAAACCACTAGAGTTTTTCTGATACCAGTTGATGAAAAAGTCTAACAAAGATAGCAAGCCAAGGAACATGCTTGTGGCTCTGAAATCAGAGTCTCAATCACAGGGACCTCTTGAATGTTGATGTTAGATGACCAAAGCATCTAAATCAGACCTGTCAAACTGGTGGCCCATGGGCCCGATGCGTCACGTGCAGGCCAGACCCACCCCAGCCCCGTAGAGGCAAAAATGTTATGATACGTCACGATTGAGTTTGACACCCATGATCCATCAGCAGGTAGCAGAGGAACAGCAACCAAAGTGCCAGATGTTGCCAGCACCAAATCAACCAGACATGATGAAGACACTGGGATTTTGGAGCTCGGCAATATTTAACATGCCACAGCATCCACATGCTGGGATGGCAGCCTAGAATATATTCTTTGAATAGCTTTAAAGCAGGTGCTACCAGAGAGATCTTTCACTGCCCTAAATCAAGACACTTTACAGCACAACACGTAATGGCTAAAAGTGTATGCCATTTTAAACACTATGTTACAGAGGTCCTGAAAAGGGGTGTTTGCACCACCTATTGCTCCTGTTCTCTACTTCCGGTATATAATACTCCATGTTTTTGGGAAGAGTTCAAGTGTCATTATAGCTGTTTCCTGGCCTGCAATTTGTTTGTTGAGTTCAGAGTTCACTGGTAATTTCTTATTATACTATCTACAGTATCTGGGCATTGCTTTCCTTATACTGCTTGCATCATGGGTAAAGGACAAGGTAATTCCTACAGTACCACAACTTAGGTGTTAATATCAGAATACCTGATGCAAAGACATAATTATGGCATTTATGTGATTGCATAATCATAGGCATGGCATTTTGGCATCTTTGCCATTTCTTGCAAGCCCCACTAACTCGGGGGTTAATTTCAGATGCTGTACAGCAACCTTTTTCAACATGGGCATCTCCTAGATGTGTGGTCTTCCAATTTAGACTTCCCAGTCAGCATAAATACTACTGAAAAGATTGCATACATTGGTTGGGGAAGGCTCCATTATGGTATGCATGTCACCCCCAAAGTTAATGGCTGAATACTCCCCGTAAAAAATAAATTTAGGCTGCAATCTGTATTTATTTACCTGTGATTAAATTGGGAAGGCATTCAATAGGATGTATAGTTCTAAATAGTAGATATTATAGAATTGTTCTGCCCTCCCCCCCAAAAAATAGTATCCAAACAAATGCAAAATATTACATAGAAATGTATATTAGAATGTTTGGAATTATTTTCAGATGTACACAACTGAAAAACATACATTTCCCTAAGAAAAATCATGGATGCATTGAAGGCATACAATTAATGATAAAACTCTAAATGCATACACAGTCACACACATATATCCCAGTTCCTGGACAGGAACAGGGATCAAGGGGGAAAGCCTTAATTATAAGTTTGATGATAGAAATGGCATTCCAGCTGCCCAATATGACTGACATCATTAAAGCAACACATCGGGGTATTTAAGGGCAAATGCATTCAACCAGAGTAAAGATGCTTAGTAGAGATACATTCTGTCAATATCCTCTTGCAATCTTTCAGATCTGCACCAATGAGCCAGCGACAACTTGCACAATACTTCTGAAAGACTTGTAAACAAACATTAAGTTTCCAACAGCAATTGCAAGGCCATAAACAAATCCTCCTGCAGCTGCAGCACAGCTGGTCCAAACATCTTTGAGATTCTTCTGTTAATCCCTATGTGTTATAAACAAGAACACAAATTTCCTCCAAACAAAAAAAAAGGATCTTGTAAATTGCACAGTGCAGGTAAGTCTCAGCCTCCTTCCTGTTCATCCGCTGAATTTGATAGCCTTCTTTTCAGCAAGATTACCACAGAAATCAATCAATCAAAAGAAAGTACCGATATTAGTGATTAACTGCTCCTTTGCTACAATGCTGGGATATGACCATGTAAACATAAGCACAATTTTTGAAATTACAAATAAACTGTGCGCATACCTTTACCCACTGTTAACAGACCCTCAGTTTATCCAGCCTAATATTCTTGTTTTAAACAATACATAGCCATAAACTAAACACATTCACAACCCTCTCTATTAAAAAGCAGTTGACAGCTTTATGATTTGGTGAATTATTAGAATACAGTAGCGAAATCAGTAACTGTTGTGTTATTCTACTCAGTGCAAATAGGAAGAAAAACTCTAATAAGTTTAATATTCCAGCAGCTCTTTTCCAACATACTATTGTAACTTGAAACAGCATAGTTGCCAAAAGAACATCAAGAAAACAGCTCTGTAGAAACTGCTTTTTGCCACTGTTTTTACACAAAATCATTTTTGTGGCTTAATATATTTCTCTATCATAAGAAGCTTCTCACCAAGAAAAATAAATGGGTGGGCACTTTTGCAACTGGTTCACCACGAAACTCATGCAAATTATGAATGATTCCACCATTCTTTTCAACAGAATCAAATCAGAAAAAGAAAAATATTAGAAGGTGATATCAAAAATCATTTACTGAAATTCTCACCAAATGCAGAAAATGCTTTACAAAACATTCCTGACAAGTGATTTAGGTCTGCTTAAATAAAACTCTTCAATTTTATAATCACCTATAAAAAGGAATAAAAAGATATAAAAACACTCAAGTCCATAATATGGGATTCGTTATTTCATGTCATTCAAATCAGGTGATTCCTAGAAATTCACTCCCTAAACTTCAAAGGAAACTGTTAGAAAGATTCTCAAAATCCTACAATCTATGCTCATCACCCTGTGCCTTCTGGAGAAAATATTGGGGTATAAACTGAGTAAATGACGTAATCAATGCATATTTTTTCCTCTTTTTCTATGCGTCTCCAAAACTGTAGAAATTATCCTGTTTGAAACACAGGATCAGGTAGCACTTAATACATTCCACTACAAAGGATTTTTAAATACAGTATCAGGTAGCATTCAATACGTTCCACTAAAAATCTCCTCTATTTTTCAGCCTCTGCCAAGATAACTTTCTATAAAGTAATAACACTCATGTTCATCAGCTTTTCCCCACACTGTAATGGGTGTGGTAATTCTTAGTTTGAGTTTGTGAATAGAGTACAAATCCATTCATAAACCACCAGAGAATTTTCCAATGGCAAGCAAAATAATTAAAATGTAGTTTTCTCAGTCATTTCAATTTTCTAAGTGGAAGGATTTGATGGCTCCATCACCTAAGCCTCTATCTGCAATATTAAACAGACAAGTTTACCTTTTCAATTAAGATTAAATATTCAATTAAATATTCCCTTGCAAATTATCAACATTCAAGAAGGTACAGGTAGTCCTTCACTCACAACAGTTTGTTTAGTGGCATTCAAAGTTACAACGGCATTGAAAAAAGTGACTGATGACTATTTTTCACACAACCATTGTGGCATCCTTATGGTCAAGTGATCAAAATTCAGACACTTGGCAATTGGTGCATATTTATGACGGTTGCAGTGTCCCAGGGTCATGGGATCACCTTTTGAGACCTTCTGGGGAGCAAAGTCAATGGGAAAGCCAAATTCACTTAACAATCGTGTTATTAACTTAACAACTGCTGTGATTATCTGTAGAGATGGTTGTCCCAGAGGTGCTTTTTCAGGAGGCAACTGGACTTTCTTGTTTTTTCTTTGAAGATGTTTCGTTTCTCATCCAAGAAGCTTCTTCAGCTCTGATAGCTTCATTATCTTGTCAGAGCTGAAGAAGCTTCTTGGATGAGAAGCGAAATGTCTTCAAAGAAAAAACAAGGAAGTCCAGTTGCCTCCTGAAAAAGCACCTCTGGGACAGTGATTCACTTAACAACAGTGACAAGAAAGGTAATAAGATGGGGCAGAACTCACTTAACAAATGACTCACTTAGCCACAGAAAGTTTGGGCTCAATTGTGGTTGTAAGCAGAGGACTTTGCCCAACCTTTCTGCTCTAAATGGACTACCCTACCCTAGCCTGGAATCTCATCCTCTCTTTCTAAGTGATTGTTCACTGATGCTACACATCACCAGTACCTGCCCTGAACTCTCTTTGCCACCAATAAAAGCTTCAGCTGGTGAAGGAGTATTTGGGTGGTCCTTCTTCCGACAATGGTTAATTGCCCTGTGAATCTGTGCAGAATATCAAGCACAAGCCTCCAGAGGACCAAGGTTACTGGGCCTTTCTCCTTCACTTGCATCCTAGCAAGATGAGCTAAGTTTGGTACAGAATGAACTTAACCCACACACCTGTTCACAACTCACCATTTATTTTGGGATATTCGATTTATTATTAAATAAGTCATCATATGGAAAACTCTAGGCTAAATTCCCTGGCATAAGCCAACTGATCTCTCAAACTGAACACCATTTTTAACTTACTCTTTCATTTCCATGTAATCTTTCTGAATATCTCAAACAGTCCACACAACCATAAGGGTATACTATATGTAAAACATGCTGGGCCCAGATTTGTTTTTGTTTATTTATTAAACAAAATTATATGATTGTCCAACTCAAACATAGGTGACTCTGGGCAGCTTTAAAAATTGGTAACATAAAAGCCATCAAACCGTCATTACACAAGCAGCAGCAATCCTGTACAATCAAATCACCCATTTGATCACTCAGTTCATGGTCCCCAGGCCTGCTGGCAAAACCATATCTTCAGGGCCTTTTGGAAAAGCAACCAAGTTTTCAACAATTCTTCTGATTAATAGTTCTACACATGCTAAGGCTACCTGCTAAGTACATGGTAAATTTTAAAATGGAAGCACTGATGCTGTGCTTCGGTAACACTGCATCGGCACATGAAAGAAATCCAGTGATTTTGCAAAAAAAAAAAAATCCCCTTACCTCCCTTTGAAGCCCTTTCCCCTGAAACCTGCTTCAGAGGGTTCCTCAAATTTCAAAAGCAAATTTCAGGTCTGTGGGGGACTGTATGAGAGAAGAGGCATTCAATCTGCCAAGAATTCTGCTGAGGGAAGGCCACGTGCGTGTGGATGGAAAAAGGAGGAGGGGGAATAGGAGGGTAGATTACAAGTGGTTTTATTTTGCATTAGCCAAACTTTAACATATAAGCATATATTGAGGCAGTACAAACAAGCCATGATGTCTCACACAGTTATGGTGACTATTGAAAAAGGTACATGGATTACATACTATATAGTCTGAAGAAAGTAAGAATCTACTTCCTGTATACATAGTTAATTTGAAGATGCCAGATTATTTAACCCACCAGAAGAAAACCTATATGCTAACAATCAATGTTTTCTTCCAAGAGGAAAAAGCAAAGGAGATGGTTGAGACCATGAGTAGAAAAAAAAATCCAGGGTGTGAGAAACTAGCTGTATGTGCAGATGTATGTATAACTAGGCTGCTTAAAAAGCAGAGGAGCAGTGAGTCGTGTAATGCAATTTAATCAGTTAACTCCTGCCTGGAGGGAACATTAAGAGGGAGTGGGAGAAAAGAAACTTTTCTAAAATTCTCAGCCCTATGTATGGTCATCCGCCATAATCTCTAAAAAACACAGCATTGATTGCCTTCCTTCCTTTACTTTGCTTCTGATAAAAAGTGGCAATGTTAAAAAGGCAACCAGGTCACATAGATTTGCTTAAGACGAATAAAAGCAATAGACCCAACAAACCCTAAATCAGGAGTTAGGATCAAAGTACAGAATATTTCTAATCCCTTTGTTGAGATTACTTAAATTCTCTTCATTTCAAGCAGGGAGAAAATGCTGTTGGCATTAGTTAACGAGGAATTAGAACCCTTTGTGTCATTCTGCAAATTTCCCCCAGAAATTAACCAAATGATTCCCATCTAAATTCTACCCACCTTTTTTTAGAGCTCTTCCTAATGCTGAAAAGCGAATACTGAAGCATATTTTGGTACAACAGAGAATAGGTGACGAGCCCTGCCTATTGATAGTCTCCTTTGAAAGTTAGATGAAAATCCATTAAGGACATTGCCAAAGAAAAATATGAAATAATATTTAATGGTTTTTTTTTCTTGAAGAAAAACATACTAAATAGTGAAATAATACATCTTTAGCTAACATACATTATTTTAAACTATTATTTGCAATATATATATATATATATATATATATATATATATATATATATATATATATATATATATATATATATATATATATATATATATATATATATATATATATATATATATATATACACATACATACATACATACATACATACACACACACACATACATACATACATACATACATACACACACATGTATGTCTTTGGTTGTTCGGGTTTTCTCCCGCGTAGAATTGGAAGTGTCTTCACGACGTTTCGATGAAGTCTCATTCATCATCTTCAGGCTGGTGCTTCCGGCTTGGTGCTTCCAGGAGCAATGTGAGATCTCAGCCGGTTCCTCCTTTTAACTGCCAGTGGGGGTTTGTGCTGATTGGGTGGGAGCTTGGCTGCATTTTGATTGGGTGGAGGTGTATTCTGATTGGTAGGGGGCTTGGCTGTGTTCTGATTGGATGGGAGTTTGGCTGTGCTCTGATTGGATGGGGGCGTGTTCTGTTTGGGTGGGGGCCTGGTTGTGCTTGTGTTAGTCTGAGTTGCAGAGGGACTTGAGCTGGTGAGCTGCTTTACTGTTGTTTGGCTTCGTGTTTGTGGTCGTGCCACATCTCCGTGGTGGGCATCAGTTTGCTTAATGTATGGATCTGAGGGGTTTAAAGTGGCTAATAATGCAGCTGTGGTCTGGCTTCTGGTTTGTGGTCTGGCTTCTGGTTTGTGGTCATTATCGGTGATGATGAATGAGACTTCATCGAAACGTCGTGAAGACACTTCCAATTCTACGCGGGAGAAAACCCGAACAACCAAAGACATACATACAAACACCCGCGAAAACCTCAGAAAACATATATATATATATATATATATATATATATATATATATATATATATATATATATATATATATATATATATATATATATATATATATCTTTTTATATATCTTTTTGTAAATATAATACAAAAATTTTGTATTATATTGTATTACATTTTATATTTTGTAAATATAAAACTTTTTGTAAAAATATCTTTTTGTAAATATAATACACATAGTCCTCAATTTACAACTATTTGTTTAATGGTTTCAGAAAAATTGACTTATGACCATTCTCTCAAGGTTACAACTATCACGCCATCTCCGCAGTTCTGTGATTGCAATTCAGGCACTTGGTAATTGACATTTATGATGGTTGCAGTCAAAACGACCCTCCAAGCAAACCAGAAGTCACTTCCCAAAGTTCCGGGGGAGTGGGGGGGCTCTTTTCGCCCTCCCCAGGCTCCTATAAAGCCTCTGGAACCGGGGAGGGCAAAAAATGGCTTTAAAAAAGAGTGAACTCAGCTGGCCAGCACGAGCCTGTGCGCTGGCCAGCTGACAGGGCAGCACCTCGCGTGCCCTGACAAATGGCTTTGCATGCCACCTGTGGCACGTGTGCCATAGGTTCTCCATCACTGTTCTATGCTTTCAGAAATTGTAGAACTTGCCCTGTCTGCAAAAGATGCCAACTATCTAATCTCTCAAAAATTAATAAAAATGTCAGGAGGCTGTTCCAGACAACCCTGAAAACTCTACAGGGATTTGATCTGACATAAAAGTCTTATTTCTGCTTTTCCTGTTGAAGGGTCTGTCTTTTTAATAGCATAACAAGATAATGCTGTACTAAAATAATAAGTGGACACCTGACTGTTGTGGAATCAACAAAATCAATATGAATCAGGAAGTCTTTGCTTCCAGATTAGACTAAACTTGTATGTGATTTTAGGAGCTGCCTAAGGCTGAGTGATGATCAAAGTAAATAAAAAGGGCTAGAATCGAGCGTATTCTGATCTGATATAAATCCAGTACCTAGTATTGTACAATTAGATGGTTAGCCCAGATTTATACAACTGCGTTCTTTTAATTAGAGCACCAAGATCCACAAAGTAGAACCAATTGCACACTTGGAACATTTACACACCCTTAAACAAAGCATTCTTTGTTCTTGGCTTACCTGATCTAGGCATGTGTGAATAGGGTGAAGCGGCTATTAGTCTTCCAGCAAAACATGACAAATTTCAAGAGTACCCCTACTCTCTCCTTTTACTGTTACATAAACTAGTGATGGGAGGAGGGTTGTCAAAACAAAGGAAATGAAGAGAGGATTATCCTTCCCTACCTTGGTATGTAATGACTCTGATATCTGACAGAGCACAGTGGATCTGCTTTTTCCATTTCAAAGTTCAAGATACCAGACACTGCAAAAGGTTGCTAGGATAGCAGCTGGGCAGGGATGGGAACCAGCAAACCATGGCCAATGCAGATTTTCCATTGTGTATTCCTTGGCTATTCATGGATAACTATGATTACTGCTGAAGATAACTTTCAAATGATGCAAATAAATTTCTGGACTTATGGAGCACATTTTTGAGAACAAGTTTAAGCCAGAAATCTGTTTGCTGTATAACAACTAAGCTCAACTCGTCACATACAATTCCACTTGAGAGTCATCAAATTTTCATCATTTTAATTGTGTGATTTGAGGAGATGGACAAAGATAATTATTTGTTGCTGCTATGGTAGTAGGAAATATTTGATCAAGTATATCGCTCCACCAAGAGCTAAGCAAAACTCAAGTGATTCTTAACTACAGGTAGTACTCAACTTACGACCACAAATGAGCCCAAAATTTCTGTTAAGTGAGACATTAGTTAAGTGAATTTTGCCCCATTTTACAACCTTCCTGGCCACAAATGTTAAGTGAATCACTGCAGCTGATAAGTTGGTAACATGGTTGTTAAGTGAAACTGGCTTCCGCATTGACTTTCTGTGTCAGAAGGATGCAAAGGGTGATCACAGGGCCTTGGGAAACAGCAACGGTCATAAGTTTTGACTGCTTCGGAGGCTTCAGGGAAGCCTCCTGAAGGTCCCTGAAGCCTCCGGGGGGCTTCCAGGGGGGCGGGGGAAGCTGTTTCCCCCCTCCCCATGCTTCTATAAAGCCTCTGGAGCCTGGGGAGGGCGAAAAAAGCATGCAAAAATGGGGTCACAAAAATGTGACTAGAGAAAAAATCAAGAGGAGTGTTGGCAATGCCATATGAATCTTTGAAGTCAAACAGTACACAAGATTTCCTGCTGTAAGAATGTTCATGTCCTTCCTGTTGTTGGGATTTTTATATCCTTTCTGATAACAAACAGAAACAGATATATGCGGACTAAGCAAGAATTAAGCTATGTTTAGTTAACTAGTTTAAAAAGCTTACAATTTATGTACACATTTTGTTTTCTTTTAGTTTGCATCTTTTTTTAGATATATAACTTTTGAAACAAAACTGATTAACTTTATTATTTGTGTTTCATGCATTCTCACTTTTATTTGATTCAAAAACTCAATACAGTTATATACACATACAAATGTTTAATTAACTCATTAAACCGATTAATTAGCTATTAACTAATTAGAGTTAAAATGCATGCAATACATTTTTAAATATCCATTTGAATTACTAACTCCTTCCCTTTCACCTAAGTGTTGGGTTAACTGTGTACATTTCAGAAAACTCATTCAGAAATAATACCTTCTTACTTCCTATTTGCTTGCAAATCTGTTCAAATAAATCATAATCAGATTACAAGTTCAGCAAAAAGAAAAGTCATTATGCATATGTATTGCAAACTTATCTAAGTGACATTCATCTGAAGACAAATAATTGGTCAGTCAAAAGCTGCTGCAATTATACTTCCTCCCCACAGATGCAACATGCAGGATGCCAGAGCTGCCCTGCCCCATTATTCCTGATTGACTTGATAAGTAGTGACTTTATTTACTGCCAGGGTTCTGTACAAGGGCTTAAATCCCTTTGTTCTTCTCACTGTGTTTTATTAGCACAACAAACACCCATGGAAGGGAACCCTGCACAATAATCAGTGCATCTGAGGTCCATAGATACTTCGTTATTGAAACAGGAGGGGGGGGGGGGAATTGTGCCTGTGCAGGCCTGCCTTCAAAATGATTCCAAGCCATTCCTAGGAAGAATACTGTATTGGGATTTTTTAAGTTAAAGTGCTTTTTTTGCTGCTGTCGAGACTCCTGACAATTGTGCCTGGACGAGTCCCTGCAGTTTTCTTGGCAAGATTTTCGGATGTGGTTTACTACTGCCTTCCTCCTACATCTGAAAGAGAATGACTGGCCCAAAGCCACCTAAATAAGTGGCTTTGTGTCAAAGGCACGATTACAATTCACAATCTCCCGGTCTCTAACCTGGTGCTCTTAATTGCCCTTCAGGGCAGTGTTCCTCAACTTTGGCAACTTTTAAGATGTGTGGACTTCAACTCCCAGAATTCCCATGCTGGCTGGGGAAGTCTGGGAGTCAAAGTTCACACAACCTAAGTTGCCAAGGTTAAGAAACACTGCTCTGTTGAGAAGGTAGCAAAGGCTTAAGCAACTCTTCCCACCATGGAATCATATCCTGTGATAAAATCTTTCATTTTCACACACACAGTTGTTCTGGTTTTAAAAAAAAACACCTAAAAATAAATTGCTAAAATACAGGAAATCCTGGTCTTATCACCATTCATTCAGCAACCATTCAAAGGTAGGATGGTGCTGAATGGACTTACAACCCATGTCTGGAGTTACACTGTGGTATCACCCCTTAAGTCATGTGATCAAAATTGGCATCCCACTCATACTTAAGATGCAGGAGTGCTTTCAACTCCACCCACCCACCTATCTCCAGCCAATGGTATCCTTTTGGACCCCTGCCACCTGGTCCTCCACTTTCCCAGCTGAAATTTGCTACCATCTCCTTGCTGACAAGGCATGGCTGGCTTGGTTGCTGGGCCACATAGCTGGCTTTGCAATGCAAAAAAGTGGGAAAGAGACCTTTGGGGAGAGGAGGAGTTAGAAGGAATTCCTTATTTTATTGCGGCTTATGGTTAGGAGGAACCAAGCTCAGAAGGATCTTCAGCTAATGACTGGAAAAATTAACATAACAATAACAATGGGGATTGCGAGGATTGCCATCACTAAGCAATACAGTCCTATGACATCTTACTGTATGACTGTGTCGCTTAGTGCCTAAAATTCCAGTCCCAATTTTGGTTATAAGTTGAAGACTTCCTGTGTGAAGGCACATATAAACTTCCTGTATCTCTTCTGAATGTACGTATTCCACCTCCCCAAAATAAAAAAGTAAAAAAAAAATGATTTTGCCCCTTTAGAGAATCAGCATCATACTTTCCTGAAGCCCTTGAAAGTGGAAAAGAAGGACTGCATTCAATCCATGTTTTCCAGACAAAAGATACATCTGCAAGTGTGCATCGAACAACACCCAGAGGTTGCCGTACAAGGACAAATCATGCACTGCAAAGATCTCTTGGAGATAACCTGCAAGATTCCCCTGCAGGGATTTCCCCCTGCAACTCTGTAGGACAGACGGGGGTGGAAGCTAGCCACCAGATTGCAAGAACACAAGTGAGCAGTCAGACAAGGAAACCCAAACTTATTGGTAGCCTCACATTGCAATGAACAAGGACATACACTCAATTTTGCACCTATTAAGATTGTTGGTCATGTAGGTACAAAGATAACCACGGAAATGATTGAAGTCTGAGAAACAGGCCCCTTGTCAATCAGCAGGAATGCTGATTTACCACAAGGTTATCAGGTACTTAGAACAGTGGTGGGTTCCGGATTTGCCCACATCGGCGCCCACACGTACGCGTGTGCCTGCGCGACGTCTCCGCAAGCCTCTGCGATGCTCCAACTGCTCAGCGGAGCATCGCGCAGGCACCATATGCTCCATGTGCGTTCGCGGAAGCACCAAAGGCTTAAAGGACAGGTAAGGAGCTCAGGTGGGCCCTCCGGAGCACTGTACCGGAACGGTGCTCTGGGCAGACTCCGGTACGCCCGTACTGGGGCATACTGCCTGCAACCCATCACTGACTTAGGATCTGAGGACTTGGCAGCACAAGGGAACAACAGCCAATCGTTGGCCACCAACACACCAATGAACCAAAAGGAAGGCACCATATAAATACGAAGCACAGACTAGCCCAAAACACATATTTTGGTAGAGAGAAGTTCCTTAAGCTCCAGCAAAGCTTTTGAAGACTAAACCTCTGGTCCCAGTGACCAACCCAGATTGGATCTTGCAACATTATCATGGGGCACCTATATTTGCCTTCACTCGTCACAAAAAAAAATACTGCCTATTTCTGGGACATAGAGATAATTGTTTATAAATACTTACATGGTGATTTCAGGATTGCTGAAATAATACATACTGTGATGTATCCTGGCCTCGCTAAAACATTTCCATCTTCTATTTATAGTATTGTATGCACAGTAAAGATAAACCGAAAAGAGAAATTGGGCTGCATTGTAAAATGCAGTTTTTAGGACTGTGGTATAACAAAAGCCATAGTAACACAAGCCAAGCCTTTTACTGCTTACACTGCAGGCTTCTAAGTAACATTTCATCACTATTTCAGCATAATACCAAGGAAGTACATTTTCCATCTTCCTCCATTCCCCATAAACAGCCCATCTATTCAATTCAGCATCTTTGTATTAAGTGTGTTATGTTCCAATTACATAAACAAGCATTTTTCAATTTCTTACTCCTCATGCTACCAACAGCAACTCATCTCTAACAAATAACAACTCTTACAAACAGTGAGTGAATGTTTTATAAACCCGAAAAGAATTATAAGACCTCATTCCGATCCTTTTTAGAGTACCAATACAAACAAATGACTGTTATAGGAGTGTGTAAATAAGCAGGCTAGAAAAAATATTTATGCCCTAGAAACTTTTCTGGATTTATAAGCCAACCATAAGAAAGTGTTTTGAAGAACCTAGTAAACATCATCCTCACATAAATTTTAACTATACTTGATACAATCAACAGAAAGAGATATTGGACAAAGAAAATACAATCTTTTAACTATCAAATCAAAACTATTACAGCCATAAACCAGCATAAATCTCTTAACTATAATGGAGGAATCATCACTGTGGCTTCTTTAAATATCCCATCAAATGATTAAATTTAACTACAATGTGGTCTGATGTTTGAATTGATATATCATGGCTTTCAGTCAGTCACTACATGCTTTTCAGTAGATTTGCAAACTACCAATGGTAGCAACAACACAAAATAATGGCCAAGGCATGGACATTCATTCTATTTAAAGTACACCTTCACAAACCCTTTAACGTAAGTGCAGAAGTATTAAGAGTAGATAAAAGGTAAGATTAAAAAATGCCAGGGGACAGCTATAAATGCCCGCACTAGCGATAAATCCCTCTGTCACAAGTCTGTCCAAGACCACAAATAGCAGCTATTTTGTATAGCAAAATGCCACGCAGTCACCTCCTTCTCCTTAAATAATTTCCCACTCATTCTATTCCTGAAAGTAAATTCTCAGCCATGCTTAGTATTATCAAGTGTCTCTTGGTGTCTCAGAGGCACCAGTGGTGTGAGGATGAAGGGATAGAGGTTTGGAGAAAAAAAACGTAGGTTCAGGGCAGAGATCAAGAGCTGAACAGCAACTTTATATAACTGAACTGAACAACTGCTGGCCATTTTTTTAAAAAAAAGATCCCTTAAGCACTCAAGTTGAAACTTGCAATGTATAAATCAAGCCTTTGTGAGTCTAACTAAAATAGTGTCCCCTCAGGGCTCCACAAATACCTCAGTGAAATCACTAAAGCTATTCCCAGATCTTCACAAAGTCTCCAAAAGATTTCCTGACAAAAAGTACAGTTAGAAAGAGTTCTCAGATTTCTTCCAAATTATGTACATATTCTAAGAAAGATTAAATAAGTACAGAATTGATATTTCAGCTAAGATGACACTCTAAAGACAATGTTCAGGAACATGTCCACTCTTCAATGAGAATGGATCTTCTCTTTGATTATAGCCTAGGAGTCTCACTTCAATTTATCCAGTATACAATCTGATGCTTTACTGGGATTTTCTATCATTACAATACAGAACAACTATTTTAGTTAAAAAGGACTCTTCGTTTTTTTTAATAGCAAAGTTAGGTGCAACTTTCAAAATAATCACCATGGATAAATATATAGGTTGGAGTACCAGGGTGGTTAATTTGTTCCTCACTTGGGAATTCCACCAATATTCTCTCTGAAATTATTCATCCAAGTCTGTCTCTTCTTCTTTCTTCCCCCAACTATGTTATAGCCCAATTGAAACAAATGTATAGCTGAAAGACTGGTGTTAGCAATTGAACGGTGGCGGAGAAAGAGGAGGAGGAGGAAGTCTTCAATGGAAGATTTAATGATTGGAAGATCGAGTCAGAAGAGACTAAAGAGAGGAAACAGGCAAAGAGGGAGAGAATATGTGGGTGGAGAGTCAGAACCTAAAGAAATGAAGAAAACTAAAGTTCACAGATTAGAAAAAAAGAATGTTGGTCTTACCTGAACGTTTCTTTTAAGCTGAGTAGAGAGAGGGGTCACGCGAGGGTTATAACACAGCCTGATTGGTCCATTAGACTGAGAGAAAACTTCTTAACCTTCTGTCTCTCTTGTTGGTTCCCAGTTTCCTTGATGCTGAAGTCTGCATCTGAAGATCCAAAAACAAAAGGAACAAGCCCCGGGGGCCACCCGGTCCTCCCCCACCCAGTCCCTGACTCAACATAACTAAGGAGGGATGTGACCCCTCCCTCTACTCAACTTAAATGTTCAGGTAAGACCAACGTTCTTTTTCCAGTAGAGTAGAGGGAAGGGTCACGCGAGGGACATACCTAAGCTACGTCCCAGGGAGGGTAGACTGGGCCCTAGGGGGAGGATCGGCCGCCACCCGCTGAAGGACCTTCCGGCAAAAGGACGCCTCAGCCGAGGCGTAAATGTCTAACCGATAATGGTGAATAAAGGGAGTCGGAGAAGCCCAGGTGGCCGCCCGACAGATGTCCTCGAACGGAGCCCTAGTAGCCCAGGCTGCCGTGGTCGCGGCGCTACGCGTGGAGTGGGCTGTAATACCCGAAGGAGGAACCCGACCAGAAGCCCCATAAGCCTCGACTATGGCCTGCCGCAGCCACCTACCGATGGTGGTGGAGGACACCTTCTTCCCAAGAGACCACGGTTGGAAGGACACAAAGAGTGCCTCCATCCTACGTGTACACCCCCCCCCCGTCCGCTTCAGATAAATGCGGAGAGCACGGCGGATGTCTAACCTATGCCATAAATGCTCACGCTCATGCGATGGATTAGGACAAAAATCAGGAAGTATGATCTCTTGGGCTCTATGGAAGGGTGTGTTCACTTTCGGGAGGAAAAACGGATCGAGGTGAAGGACCACCCTGTCCTGATGGAAAAGACAGAGGTCGTCCCAGGAAGAAAGCTCCCCCAACTCCGATATGCGTCTGGCCGAAGTGATGGCCACTAAGAACGCCACTTTAAGAGTGAGCAGACGCATGTGAATCTCCCGAAGAGGTTCAAATGGAGATCCCGTTAAGGCTTTAAGAACTAGGGGAAGATCCCAGGTCGGAAATCTATGGACCGGCGGGGTCGTAAGTTTGCCGCCCCTTTGAGAAAACGCTTCACCAGGGGAGAGCCTGCTTGAACTAGAATGTCATCTAGGTAGCATTGGAGTGTCACTGGCACCGAGCGCAGGTGAGCCGCCAATGCCGCCAGGACCTTCGTAAAGGTGCGCGGGGCTGAGGCCAGTCCGAAGGGGAGGGCCCGGTATTGATAGTGTTTTCCCCTGTGGGAAAAGCGCAGGAATTTGCGATGGGCCTTGAGTATTGGGATGTGGAGGTAGGCCTCTGTCAGGTCCACCGAAGCCAGATAATCCCCCCGTCTGATCCCCACCAGAATGGACTTTAGGGAAGACATTTTGAACCTCTGATAGACAAGGAACTGGTTCAGGCGTTTGAGGTCCAGAATGGCCCTCCAACTCCCTGAGGTTTTTGGAACCACAAATAG
Source organism: Natrix helvetica (assembly GCF_964273705.1). NCBI lineage: Eukaryota > Metazoa > Chordata > Lepidosauria > Squamata > Natricidae > Natrix > Natrix helvetica. The sequence goes on along the minus strand of NC_138549.1, from coordinate 68,370,887 downwards.
GTTTGAGTAGTGGCCCCACCCGCGTTCCGAAGTCGGGACGGTTTCCACTGCCCGAATTTCCAGGAGGTGCGCCACGGCGAGATCCATGAGGCGGCGCCTCTCCGGGCTCCTGGAGGGGGGAAAAATCTTGAAGAACCTTGGGGGTTTGGTGAGAAATTCCAACCTCAAACCGTACCGGACGGTGGCCCTGACCCAGGCGTCTGTGGTGACCTTGTCCCACTGGTCCGCATACAGAGCTAGACGGCCGCCAATGGGAGGACTCGGTTTCGAGTCACTTCCCTCTGCGGAAGGGACGGTCGCCCCCTCCGTGAAAGCGCCGTTTAGACTGGGGCTGGAACCGGGAGCGGTCCTGGTAGGAAGACCGCGGAAACTGTCTGTCCTGCCTGAATGACTGATACCGTTGCTGTAGGTCGTGATCGAGGGCCCTAAAGGAGGGCCTGCGGTATGGTTGGTGACGGGAGTCACTCTTCTTGGTGGTGTAAGGCATCACTTTCTTTTTGTCCTTATTTTCCACCACTATGGGGTCCAGGGCCGCCCCGAAGAGGTTGGGGCCTGAATAGGGGGCTGCGGCCAGATTTCACTTTGCCTTGTTGTCCATCTGCCAACTGCATAGCCACAGGAGGTGACGGGAGGTGACAGAAGTGGCCAAGGCGCTGGAAGCGAATTTCACCGCATCCAGCGTCGTGTCAGCGGAATACTGGGATGCAGCCATAAGCTTAGTGATGTCCTGATGGAGGCGGTCGTCCTGGATTGGGATCCGATCCTGGAGCTAGCGGAGCCACATCACCATTGTACGGTTAAAGTACGAAGCTGCGGCTGCTGCTCTGACCGCCCACGCAGAAGCGTTAAAGTTCTTCCGCAGGGTCAACTCCGCCTGCTTGTCCTCCGGCTTCATCTTGTCTGCCACATCTCCTGACACGACAGGGGAAGAGGTGACAAGGGCCGCTATCGGCGTATCGATAGTGGGGAGCTGGAGGGCCTGAGTAAAGTTCTGTTCCAGATTATAGGCATGACGATCGTTGTTGCCAGGGGTGGAGAAGTTGGAAGGGCGGGCCCACTGATTTTTGACCACTTCCATAAATAGCGGGGGTGCAGGGATCTCCTCCTTATTGGTAGCTGTGTTAGAGCACATGGCCATGTCGGGATCCCTGGGAGGAGGGACTGTGGGGTCCCCTGTCCCGATCTTGGTGGTCTTCCTAGCCTTGTGAAGTAATGGCTTGAACATGGCTGGAGGGAGTAGGCTCAAAGAAGAGGGGGAGTCTGGGGGTGCAGCATCTTCGTCTTCCGAAAACCCCATGTCATTTCGGTTGTCCTCCCCCCTGGAAGAGACCTCACTAATTAAGGAAGGGGATGAGGGCCCGGATCGAGACCTATGGTAGGAGTGGCCCCTGGCATGTGTCGGGGCCCTATCCCTCTGGGCAATGCCACGAGAGATGGCTGCTGAGATGAGCCTCTTTATACTCTCTAGGAGGTGATCCAGATCAGCCTCCTCATCCTGGTAAAGGTCCGGACCTTGAGGGGCCGAGCCCGATAGGGTGGAAACCGCTGGAGGTGCCTTCCAGAGGGTCCACTGTTTCTACCTCCACTCCCTCAGGAGACCCCAGGATGGAAGGTGACCTTGTCCCCCTTGTACTTCGGTAAGACCTGGGAGGGGACACCGAGGGGGAAGAAGGGCTAAAACCCCTACGAGGCGGGGGAGAAGGGCTTGGATTGGGGTCCCTGGGTGACCTGGATCTGGATTTGGGCCTGGATGACTGGGCCTGTCTCTCAGCCCTAGCAATGGTCTTCTCCAAAGCCCTGGATCGCCTGAGCTCATCTTTCTCAGTGGCCCTGGAAGGCCTATGTGAAGCCAGAGGCCTTGAGGAGGAAGATCTGGCGTTGGGCTGTTCTAAGGAGCCCTCCCCGTCTTCCTGGGCCATAACAGGAGCGGCCTGAGCCAAAACAGCACGCGCTGCCATCGCCCCACTCACGTGCTCGTTGACAAGGTCCCTCTGAGCTTCCCGGGCCTGCAGGAAGCAGAGAGCCGAATGCCAGCTGACAGGGCTAGGCAACTGGTCCCTGGAGGGCCCGCGGTGAGGTTGCTTAGGCCTCAGGCTCTGAATTCGTTTGCTGTTTCAAGTGCTCCCTGGGGCCTGTAGGCCTGGTGCACGTGGCGGCAATCAAAATGGCCGCCGGAGCCTCTCGCCTGTTTTTCTTCAGGCAGCCGCTCGCTACTGAATGGAGCGGCTCGCCCCTGAGCCTCCCAGACTGCCGAAAAGGAAAAACTTTAAACTGCGCGGCCAAGGGAGTGAGCTGGCGTGGCAGGAGGCAGTCAGGCAAAGGCAGTGGAGCGGCGGCTTTTCTTCACGCGCTTCTCCGCGCGCTGCGCCAATCGGCTTTTCAGCTCGATCTTCGGTCCCTAGATGAGGCGCATTGCGGGCGGCTGAGGAAGGCTCCTGGTGCTTCAGGGGTCGCCTGGCACGCCCGTCAACCCGGGAATCAGTCCAGGCGCCCGGCCCGCGGACAGGGAGAGGAGGATTCCCCACAGGGCTCTCCCTGCCTGCAGAGGACAGGAACGAGCTGTTCGTCTGGGCGCAGCCACATATTTTGAATTTAGCATAGCCAATAGACAAATCCGAATACTTTCTAACTAATCTATCAATAATCAATCAAACTCACTATCTAGGAACCAAACACAGTGCTTGGTCCAGACTGAGAGGAAATTGGGAACCAACAAGAGAGACAGAAGGTTAAGAAGTTTTCTCTCAGTCTAATGGACCAATCAGGCTGTGTTATAACCCTCGCGTGACCCCTCCCTCTACTCTACTGGAAAACAAGCCAACTCTTTGGCTGCAAGCCTGTGGTTTATTTTCAAAGCAGGAAACAAAATACGTTCCTATGCAGTTCAAAAGGGACACATACTGTGTACAGTAAAGCAGTTAATAGTTAATAGGCTGCAATCCAATTTAAAGTTATTTTCACTCTTGTACCACTATGTTACATTTAAGATGGAAACTGAAGTATAATTTAAAAACAACTCTGCTAGATCTGCAATTCAAGAAGGATAACTTCTAAAAGGAGGCTGGCTATGTACACAACATTATGAATCCTGATTTACCTCTTTCCCTTCAAATTTAAATAGAAGAGATTTGTGCAAATGGAACACAATGAAATCCCACATTTATAAAATAACTTGGGAATTAAAAATAACATAACTATATGATCTTCACAATACAACTTAAAATGGACTAGCAAATTGGGAGCTCCAACAATGGCAGCCTTGCTTATGGACTGAATTTTTTGGCTAAGATTAGCTGTCTAAGCAAGAATTGCTTCTTCCAATCTTTTCACCAAACCTTATAACCTACCTTAAGCTTGTTTTGATTCTCTTACACTAAGCAAGAAGGGAGAAGTCATCTAAGGTTCAAATGGTTCTCATGCCATAGATGCCAGAAGCATTATCTCAGATCTCAATACATGGAGAAGGACCTCCTTGGTTGTCCTCATGACCAGCCATGTCTATAATGGCAGAGATTATTTGACTGTTATCCTGATCGCAAATTGGTCAAGGCCTTGTATCTAGTAACTCAATCTGGGTGTAAGTATCCCTGGTTTGTATCAGGATAGTTACTTCAACTACATGTCCAAGTCAGGTACTCTACTCAACCGTTCAGTCAACACATCCTGCATTAGCTGCAACATTTGGTTGACGTGCAAATATTGTTCTTCATGCAGCACATTATTATCATTAAAATATGAGACTATCAATATATGAACAAATGTTGCTAAATCAATCCTGTCCAGGAATATACACAGTTGGTATGTGTATACAAACTGAAGCTGGGAAGAAGTGCTCCTATCAGAAGACACCAACTTGTCTTCTAAAGACAATGATGACTTCTGGAATACCTCCAAACTAGGCACTGGTATCCATTATTGGGACCATGTGATACAACCACGGAGTAAGAAACAGCCACATCTATAACAGAAAGGAACACTGGAGAATAATTGAGGCCACTCAATGTGGCCAAATGTGCTGAATTTGATCTAAATTAACCAGGATAAATCAGCATTCAATTGTCAATAAGAAATTTAGGGACATTCACCTCTTTAGAGTAAGCAATAAAAAGAGAGGTAAATTATGAGAAAGAAACTATGTATGCTGCCCTCAGCTCTACTCCAGAAATGTACGGTATTTTTCAGAGTATAAGACGCGCCGGAGTATAAGGTGCACCAAGGTTTTGAAGAGGCAAATTTTAAAAAAAAAGTTTTTGCACTCTGCAAACCTCCTAAAAATGGCCCGTTTTTTTTCCAAAATAAGGGCATGAATAGCTGTTAGGAGGCATGTAGAATGTTCTGGGGGGGGGGAGGGGGAAATGAGCAAAAAAAAAACAGTCACAAATAGTTTTTTTGTTTTGTTTTTTGTCACAAATAGAACAATAGGAAGCTTATAGATTGCTCCTGAGGCTGGGAGGGGCAGAATTGAGCAAAAAACGGCCCATTTTTTGCTCATTTCTGCCCCCCCCCCCCAGCCCCAGGAGCTCTCAGAAAACCTCCTACAAGCTATGCATGGCCATTTTGGTGAAGGGGTGCAGTTTCGGGAGGCAAAAAAATGCTGTATTCAGTGTATAAGACACACCCAGATTTTCAGCCTCTTTTCTGAGGGAAAAAGGGGCGTCTTATACTCTGGAAAATACAGTAATTACAATATTAGTACTCTGAACTATAGTAATAGGAATAAAAACTTGCAAAGAAGCTGTAAGGCAAAATTACTAAATCTGTTTCTGAGTGCCATAAATACTGATGTCAATACCAGATTACCAATTAGTAACTTTAAAAGTGAATTGCTTTTAAGCTCTTTGCATATCTGGATCACTGCTCTATTTACTGATAGAGCAGTAAATTTATCTGATTTATCTTCACCAGAAGAGACAGAGTTCAGCCAAATTTATATTTAAATACCGTAGTAGAACTCTAAATCAAATCAGGAATCTACTTACTGGGCACAAGACATGAAGGTTGCTCAGCTTGGTTGTTCTCTACCAAATGACTCCCAAAATGCATGAGCATTTCCAGCTGAGGAGCCAGACAGATCTTACTGCTTCCTCTAGCAATGTCTGACAATACAGCAAAGCAGAATCATAACAGTCCAATGGAAAACATGGCAACCCTGAACTATAGTAATAGTTAGTCCTCCCTGCAGACTAACAGAACAATATTTTATATTACAGCTTTTCTCTAGGGAAAGGACTAGAAATGGAGTACATTTGAAAGAATGTTACAAATTCAGAAACTATGAGAACATTAACACCTTCAACAAGACAGCCAGGGCACCATGTTTCCCCGAAAATAAGACAGAGTCTTATTAATAAACTCTTTACCTTATTTTTGGGGAGGTCTTATTATTTTTGAGGTGCAGGAGGCAGCAAGTGTGGTCATGGCTGCTGCTGTGTTGCAATACTTTCAAGGAGGGCTTATTTCAGGGAAGGGCTTATTTTAGCGCATGCGCTCAAAAGCCCAATTGGACTTATTATCTGGGGGAGGTCTTATTTTGGGGAAAACAGAGTAGCATAGAAGCTAAAGTGATGGATTAGGAATAGGGAGACCCAGTTCAAAGTTCACCCTCAACTATAAAAGTTCACTAAGTGATTTTGACTAGTTGCACAACCTGCTTCATAAAGTTTGGCACAACCTGCTTCATAAAGTTATTGAGGAGATGGAAAAGTAGAGGTGGGAGCGCTAGGTTTGCTGCCTTGAATTTCTGGAAGAAAGACCAAATATAAATCTAATAAAAGACGTAAGTAAACCTTTGACCTCTCACACCATATCTGAGAGTTCATAGAAGAAACCTTCATGTAAAGGCAGAATATGCTGTAGTGGTTATGTTACCCATCAATACTGCTGCCATACTGCGAAAAGAATCAAATGACGCCACACTTCCCAACTCTGCCCTACCTGCAATTTGAACACTGTAATGGTGCAGGCGATGATAAAGCAATTACTGGCTTCCCTTCCTATCGACCACAGCCCTCAAAGCATGGACTGTTCTGCCCAAAAGATTGGCTACAATTTGTTTCTCTTGAAATAAGCCAGTGGGAATGGGGAAGAGTGGATCACACTTCAAGAAGAACAAATAAGAGTCAGAAGGTATCACTTGTAATGATTTGGAGAATTCTTGCTTACCATGTCATAGCATCTGTTGAATTTTAAAAAGAAACAAACTCAGAATATACAACAAGCACACCTTTGTCAAACTAACCTAGTGAAATAGATGTTTTGCTTTTTAATTTTCTCCAATTGTAATAAATACAGACCCAGCCACGCCACTCATTCCATCCTTGTAATAAATTAATCCAAGGAGAATGGCTAGAGAGAGAGAGAGAGAGAGAGATAAGGTGTTGGACTATGGAAAAAGCTTTAATGCTGTCAGTGTCAACAGGTCTCTTGGTGTGTGTTTTTTCTACCCACTTTGACAGACAGCTGCATAATCAGCTGGGTCATTGTCTACATAAGACACACACACTCCACTGGAGTCTACAAGAACCTTGACAACAAAGAAGAGCAAATGGAAGTGAAGCAAGGAGGGAAAAAACAGGTCATGAGATAGACCTCTTATGAGCAATTAGAAGAAATTACAGTTGGTCCTCACTTAACCATCACTTGGTCAGACACTGTTCAAACTTACAACAGTGCTGGATGAATGATATTTAAAACTGGTCCTCAAAATTCTAGCTATTGGAGCGTCCCTACAGTCTTGTCATCACTATTTGCCATCTTCTTTGCTGGCTTCCTACAAAGTCAGTGAGGAAGGAGGCAAAAGGATGCAAACAGAGATCACATGACCTTCTTGCTTAATGACCCACAATGATTCACTTAGTAAGAGGAGGTGCAACAATTTCTGTCATTAAGCAGTCACGCAGCATTATGCTTTTTGACCACGTTGCTGAACAACAGAAATTCTGGTCCCCATTACCATTATTAGGTGATGGCTACCTGTTCCCAGTTGCAATGTATGCAATGTATGGCTGTGAAAGTTGGACCATAAGAAAGGCTGAGTGCCAAAGAATTGAGGCCTTTGAACTATAGTGCTGGAGAATGAAGTGGCTGGGTAGAGTCACTGAAGCAGTAGGCGTGAGCTTAAATGGATTCGAGAATATGGTGGAGGACAGGAAGGCCTGGAGGAACTTTGTCCATGGGGTCACGATGGGTCGGACACAACTTTGCAACTAACAACAACAACCTGAAGTAGTTGGATGATTTAATTTGTCTTTCTTTCTAATCTGGCTTTATAATTACACTGATAGAAAGCTATTTCCAAATTATCACTAAACTGATTTAAGGCAATTTACTTTCTTTGTGCATTTTCACCACAAAAAGATTGATTTGATATACATAGAGCTGTGTTTCTTTTTACTCTGATTGTTCATTTAAAGAAAACGAATAAGATTTGCTAATACCGTATATGTCAAATATGACCAAAATACAAAAATAGCTCAGTACTGATGTACTATTTCATTGCTAAAAGCAGTCCTCATTTATATACTCTTCTATCTTCAATAAATATAGCTTGCCTTGTTTCACTAACAGCATATAGAAAATACCAAGATCCCCAAACATAATTGCAGAATATTTATATTAACTTTCTTTTTCTTTTCCAACATCAAAGGTGATGCAAAGGGCAGAAAAAAAACACATGCAAAATACAAATGGAAAATTAAAGTAATAAATAAGGATAACAACATCAATGCATCTAAAGCAGTAAGAACATAAACTGTCTTTAATCAGTAAAAATGTCAAGAATAGATAGCCCAACTTTTATTGCCACAAATGATGGAAACTGATGGAATTTGGAATATGGCCTCTCCTTAAGCTAATGCCTTCCAGATATGATGAAACAACAATTCTAACAATTCCCAGCCAACACATCAGTAATTATAATCTGTACTAACAAAAGCTGCGCAGCTATCTGCAACTACTATTCATGGGCTCAACTACACTGTTAATATAATAGAAATTTTAAAAAGGAACTGTATGTACTTCAAACCAATTCTCCACTCCGTTCTTCTGCATGTATTTTAATTACCTGCAGAGCACTTGAAGATATTACAGATAGCCCTTGATTTATGATCACAATTGGAACCAGAAGTTGTTACTAAGCAATGCAGCCATTAAATGAGTTATCACATGACTTTTTACAACCTTTTTTGCTGTGGCCATTATGTGAATCATGCAGCCGTTTAGGAAATCCAGCTTCCCCCATTGACATTGCTTGACAGAAACCAGCTGGGAAGGTTGCAAAAGAAGATCTCATGATCCAGGGATGCTGCAACCATCCTAAATACATCCAATCACCAAGCACTAGAATTGCAATAATGTGACCATGGGGATGTTGCAATGAATCAGTTACAAGTCACTTTTTTCAGTACTGCCATAACTTTTTAACAGTTGCTAAACAAATAGTTTTAAATCTAGGACTACCTATATAAGAAGATCTCTAGGTTGTGAACTAGACTGTCCAATCCACAAGAAAGCAATAGCAAGTTACTACCATGTGGTTGCCAAGAAAACTTTTATGTGAATATTCAAGGGGGTGGTGGTGGTGAGATTCCTTATAGGTAGTCCTTGCTTAATCACAACAACTAGGAATGGCAACTTGGTTGCTAACTGGCACAGCTGCTAAGCGTCAAATCATGTGACCCCCCCTCATTTTCTTATACCTTCTCTTTTAATTCTTCTTGTCACAAGTTGGTTGCAAAGTCCACAGGTAGCGATCATGACTGCAGAAAACTGCAACATTACATTGTGTAACTTGAAACAGTTGTTAAAGGCAGTCAGTAACCAAGGAATACCTGTACTCCCTTCGCTGAGAGCCAGTGTGGTATAGCAGTTAAAGCATTAGGCTAGCAACCAAGAAACTGTGAGTTCAAGTCCTGCCTTATGTACAAGTCTAGCTGGGTGACCTTTGGCCAGTCACCTTCTCTCAACCCGAGGAAGCAGGCAATGACAAATGACTTGAAATCTTGCCAAGAAAACTGCAGGAACTTGCAGTCCACCAACACTGACTTGAAGGTACAAGGGGGAAAAAAAACTATAGCTTTTCATTAAAGCTTATTAGAGCATTTTAAACTTGTGTATTCATTTTATATTGACTGATAAACTCAGAAACATGTTAAGTAGCATTCCAGAGTACAATTCTTTTGGTGTCTGCAAATTTTGTAAGTCAGAAATAAGCAGTTCTATTAATATTAGGAACGTTTTAGTAATATTGACATTTGAAACAAGTTTTACAATTAACCCAGTGCTGTTGTTAAACCTGCCTTGAGAAATGGCAACAAAGTAGAAAATAATTTTTAATATAGTCAAATGAATAAGTCACTGTTCCATTCCCGACCTCACTGTTTACCATCCAGATAACAGAAACTCAAACATCCTCCTTCAAAATGTGAAATGCAGGCAGGCAAAATTCAGGGCAATTGCTAAATGAACAATTGTTCTTTTTTTTGTTTCTTTCTACTGATCATAATATTTGAATAAAAGTCCCTCCAAAAACACTTACTGCACTTACTACAGGTGTGCAAACATTTGAATGTTTGCAGTCAGGAAGTGTCAAAAGCATCCTTCCGAAATGATTACTTTCTGTTAAAAAAAAGTTCGTTTTTTTAAACCCTACATCCAAGACTTCAAAATCTCTCTCCACCACACACATTGTTCAAAGCAAGAACCAAGAAAGAATTAATGGAATAAACTGCTAAGATGCTGCCTCAACAATTTATTATTTCTTTCAGACAACTCATTTCCTTTGTATTTTTCCTACATGGGATAAACTGTGGAACTGCTTTGTTACCTATTTTAAATTCCATTTCAGTACTACAAAGCTACAATTTAACCTTTGAGACAGAATACTTCTTTGAAGTATTTAGTCTCTCCAGATGTACAAAGGTGACATGGAAGAGTTCCCCTCCACCAATTTCCCTAAAGCAACAAGAATTTGTGTGGTGACTGTTTTAACTTTTCTACATTTATGTTGCTGCCTCAAGTCAATCTTTAACCTGAAAGTCTCCCCTTACCCCAAATTATCTTCCCAAGGAAGACCGATTTGTCAAACTGTACAAGTAACTGTACAAGTAACTGTACAAGTAACCCTCCAGTACTTTGAAGAAAGCAGAAAGGAATTAGGTTAAGGGACAGGAAAGTTAAGATTCCTGCCACAATGGCAAGGAATGGTGGTGGAAGAGTTAAGAAAAGGAAATTGAGTTTTTGTACAGGAAAATGAAGAATGCATGTTCAACCAGCACAGGAAATGAGAAAAGGATAAAACTGCCTCTTTATAAAAGATACAGAATAATTAAATAAATCTGCTATCAGGCAAAAGTGTTCAGGACTGATGTGAAAGAAACTGTTAGTGAGAAATAATAAATGAGAGGGCAAAAGCTAAAGTAGCTTGTTTAGTTAGGGGAATCCACAATGTCTAAGTTTAACAAGTAAATTCCAACTAGCTACATATGTATACAGACAGCAAAAGAAATCTTGCCTATTGTTTGTCTTTTAGCCAGAGAAAGATGCAAGACCAGAGAGGCTCATTAATGCCTCCGTCCCTAAATGTAAGAAGAGAAAGGACCATGGGTTTCAGAAAGGAATTGATAAAATGACAGAGGGTTAGAGTTCAGGATGACTATAATGATACACAGCAAGAGTCCCCAGGCAAAAATCTATGGACACCTGCCTGGCTAGATGTCAGATGTCAGGTTATTTACTTTCAGAATCTTTTAATTAAAAATCAATTAAATCCAATATACCCAGAGGAAGCCAGATTGGGAGAGTTCACAGAATTAAATTAAGTTCATTAGGATTAGCAGAGTGGAGCGCCAATGTAATCACAGAACAGTGATCTAACAATGGGTGCCAAGTTACCAAGGCTGACTGTCCATGAAATTCACTGGCTAAGGACAAATCGGTAACCAGGTTCATGTATCATACTTAGCATAATATAGCTTCATTTTTAGCTCAGCATATTCCACCAAACTGTGATTTAACAGACCATAGTTTGTTAAACATTCTGGTAGACAGAACTTCCCTGAGGATGGGTTCCAGCACGAATCCAAAAACTCAGAAGACTAAACCTCTGGTCTGGGAAACCCAGATTGGATCTCGCAAACCATAGCTAAATTGTGAACCAAGCTCTGTCTAAACCCATCCTTCTTTGCAGGTTATAAGGATATGTAGGAAAGTTCTCCATCATGCATTTGATCATGAATTCAGCGGGAAAAGAGCATGACATCAATATGAATAATAGGGAAGCATCACGGTGTGCCCAATATGTCATCTCATGTGCCAGTGAGGCTCATTTTCGACAGTTTCAAGCGAACTTTCTCAACCTGGTATTCCTCACACTTCTGGACCTCAACTAGTACTTTTCCCTAGTTAGGGTAATGCACTGGAATGCACAAAGCTGGAGAAGACTTTGCTGAACGAACAGCAAGAATGGAAATTACACTCTAATTTTAAAGTAAAGAATGTTCATCTTCATGCCTTTAAAAAAAACACCTACAAATGGCTTTTGATAAGTAACTATTACTTGTGGTACTCCTGCAAATTATATAATTGCTCCCATTCTGAAAGGCATCCAGAAGTGCTTTTCCATAGGCTCCCTCTGCTACTGCCCAAGGCATGGAAATCTAGCAACTTAAAAGTATATTAATTATAAACTATATAATTAGTATGTAAACTATAGCCACTGACTTATACCTGGTAGTTTTCCAGATCTGGCAGTGAACACAATGGCTATTTACATTACTAATTGCCGCCACTGGACAAAACAAGTGAAAGTATATGCCTCTCTTAATCTTGGGTGTGGCTGCTATTTCAGTACATTTGGATTTCTCTAATTTGAAAAATGAAGTTTCTTTGTTTTCTAGACACCTGTTTTAGTAAGTAGCAACCAAAGCGAATAATGCAGACTTTCCTTCCATCGCCCTTTCAGTAAAATCCAAAAGAAATCAAGAAAGATGCTGTGCAGACACCCACTCAACAGATGCAATTCGAAAAGTATGCCAAACAACTTCTATACACAATGTACCTAGAGCCCATATTTTGTGATCATTCATTTTTACAATCGTACTAGGAAAAGTAGAGAGAGAGAGAAAAACTCAAGATATTTTGGCAGGCTACTGAAAAGAAATAATGTACATGGTTAGAAGAAACTGCCAATTGTGCTATTTGACTCTCTTTCCCACAATATTACCCTGGGCAAGGTGCAGTACAGAGATCCTGCATTTATTCGTAGTCTTTTTTCCACTCCCATGCTTAAAATCCCATCATTTAGAACACAACTTCCTGGTGCTCAGATATCAAGAAGCAACGAAAGCCGCTCCAATTCACCCCAACTCACCAACTATACACAAGTTAAAAGACTGGGAGCAGAAAGTCATTTCATTTCCTACTCCACTGAAAGAAAGAAATCCACCACCAGGCAGATCAAAGAGGAAACTATCTTCCAACATCTGCTTACTAGAATCCTGAATAAAAACTTCAACGGCATCCCCAGAGTTTCATAGAGGATGATCGCTGTTCAGAGGCCTAACCCTTCCCAAATTCCTGCCCAGGGGATGCTACAAAATCCAAGTGTCGGCAGAGAGCCAGATATCAAAGAAAAAAAAAGGGGGGGGAAGGATAGATGCCTTGTCGAACTTGGCAGCCTGCAATGCAGCAGCTATATTGGCTGGATCAGGAGAAGGGCTTCTTCGAGAGCCTCTAGTCCACCCCGACCCCGCCCGGCTGGTACCACTCACCGAGATGGAGAGTAAGATTAATGGTGTTGGGGTACTGGACGCCGGCCAGCATGGTTTGGCTCTGCCACCAGGTGGTGTCGGCCTGGTTGTTGTAGTCGGTGAGGAAGGCAGCGCCGTGCTGCAGGTGAGGCTGGGAGGCGTCGCACAGGTGGCAGGACTTGGTGACCCCGGTGACGCCGGTCTGCACGCAGTATTCCTCGGCCGGGCTACCGCACGTGTTCGTGGCCACCACGGTGGCGTTAAAAGCAGCGTTGACGAACTCGGGCATGCAGCGCTGGGGCCGCCCGCTCTGCTCATCCGCGCACTCGTCCATGGCGCCGCCGCACGGCCCGATCAGCAGCAGCAAGAGCAGCCCAAGGTTCAAGCGGACGTCCATCCCTGCGGCTTCCCTTCCTTCTCCGGAGCCCAGAAGCGCCACTCCCCGCAAAAGTGGCTCGCCTGCCTGCCCGCCTGCCCTTTGCTCTCCGCTGTCTCCCGAGGAAAGAGGGCCCCGGCTCGCTGCAGCAGCGCTCACATCCACCGAGTGTGCATAGAAAGTTACAGCGCACACACGCACGCAGCCACTCTCCGCTCTCTTTGCTAAAGGGTGGGGGCACCGCATTGCACGCTGGGATACGCAGCCCTCCAGCAGAGGCGGAGGGTGAGGGGAGGCGGGGGGGGGGAGAGGGCTTGACCAGGGTCCTTCCAGGCGCGGGCGCGGGCTCGGGCTCCCCCCCCCCCCCGCCTCCGCCTCTCCCTTTTGGAATGTCCTGAATGGGGAAGGATTCCCGCGTGGGAACTTTTTGCCAAACAGAAAAAATAGCCCGTAAGGGGAAGAAAGGAAGAGATAGCAGCAAAGCCTTCAACTTCCTACCCCGCCGCCAGGCCAGGTTAATTAATTTGTTTGTTTATTATATTTTATTACTTTATTATTTATTTTATTAATTTATTAATCTATTCTAAATTAACCAAAAGTTGTTGCGCGCCGACTTGAGTCCCGGCCCCCTCGCTGCAGGAATGTAGCTTCTGCCGTCGTTGCGCGTTTTTACGCGGAAGGAAGTCCTGCAGAATCCCGAGGAACTTATTTCCAAGTAAGGAAAAGCGCAGCAGTTGGAAGTTGTGGTCTGACTTGGAAGTACAGTCCGCCGCCGCCGCTGCCTTCGCAAACCCCGCCGGCTCTGATTTCTCAACTGTACGTTGGTTTTATAAACGGCTTTACTAAAAATAAATAAATAGTTGGACGTCTCGGCGGGCGAAGAAAAAAGATACACTACCGCTCTCTGGGAAGACGTGAACTTGAGTTTTGTTTTTTGCTTTCATTTAAAAGATACCCAAATTAAGACTCGGCGGAAATTAAAGCAGAAAATCGTTTTGATTAAATTTGCTCTCTGAGCATAAGTAGTCGCAACAAGATGTTCAGTGTTTATTCGGATATGAGTCAATTTGACTTCAGTCCCATGTCCCTCAAATCTATCTACATTTAGTCGGTCTCTGTTAGATAGGAATGGGCTCTGATTACCTAGTACAAGTAAATAAAGCATGAGTACATAGTTGCCAATCTTTTACGCTTGCATTCAGATTTGAAGGTGAAACAGCCAATAGTTGAATCACACTTACTCTAAGTATCTTGGCTGAGTACCGTAATCTAATCATGCTTTCTTAAATGTTAAAGTCATCCTATTGGGGGGGGGGGGGGGATGCATTGACATAAACCAGTAGTACTCTAAAAATATTTTAAATCACTCATAATTCAATCATTTAGAGAAATACTCAGTTGACAAAAGTTCCTATGAAGTGATCTGTCATTTATTCAAACATACACTCCATAATACATTTTTTAAAATGCACGGCCTTACATTTCAATCTTTTGAGATGTAAATGCTCAAGCTGCATATTATAAATACACAATTTATAATGCATATTATAAATACACTATTTATTTATTAGATGTTTATCTCGCCTTTATTACTTTATAAGTAACTCAATTAATGAAGATATCTAATAGTCCTCCAAAATAGGAGAACTATTAGATATATTTGCTAATTTGAGTTACTTATAAAGTAATAAAGGTGAGATAAAAATCTAATAAATAAATCATGTATTTTCCCACAACAGCCCTGTGAGGTGGGATGGGCTGAGAGAGAAAGGGTAGGTTTCATGCCTAAAGCGGGATTAGAACTCACAGTCTCCCAGTTTCTAGCCTGATGTCTAACATACCAAACTAGCTCTGATTTGGTATATGGTAAATTTTCAAGAGATTTGAAGGTTCTGGGTTCACAGTTAATTATTGTAACACTAAAGTGATTATAGCATATAATATACTATAGGTTTTTAATGTGGGTGATTGAAGCTCCTTCCTGGATAATACAGCTATGCATTCTTTGCTGTCAAATTTGTGCCACGTTTATCCTTTGGTTTTTGTTATTTTATTTTTTAAATTGTTCTATGTGTTTTTAACTGTGAACCTCCATGTCACTGGAGTCAGGCAGCATAAACATTTAATAAATAAATAGCACACATGGCCAGATACATCTTGGATATACATACATTTTGGATATCACTTATGTACCATCATTCCAACATTTGAAGACGGTGAAGATCTTGTCCCAAATAGCCAACCATTTCTATTTCAACACAGGAGAAAGGAAACAAATGAAGAAAAGAATAGTCTGGCTAATCATGGGTTAAAATGAAAACATATAAATTACCTGCAGTTGGGCTTATATTTAGTTAGAAAAAAACCTTAAATTCCGTTTCATACTTCATATACAACAAATCAAACTGTAAGTCAACTTCGACTTTTCCCCTGCTTTAAACTTAAAAGGATCCCTGTCAGTTATTTTAAACCAAAGTGATAATGGAACTATAGTTCCTGATTTTGTAGTAAGTAATGTTTTGATGGTATGTATTTTTCCAAACATTCACCAGTCACATAAGCATTTTTTTCAATGTGCTCTTTCAACAGGAGGGAACATTTGTGGGGAACATTGCGTATAATGATTTAACTCAAGGCCATTTTAAAAATGATATCAAACTATTTAAGGAAGAATTATACAAACAAGATTTGACAATATAACTTCAATAGGCAAAATTAGGATCCAGATTACTAGAGGCAATATGCACATTTATAGCAATAGCACTCAGACTTATATACCGCTTCACAGTGCTTTTAATGCCCCCTCTAAGTGGTTTACAGACTCAGCATGCCCCAAACAATTTGGGTTCTCATTTTACCCACCTCGGAAGGATGGAAGACTGAGTCAACCTTGAGCCTGATGGGATTTGAACTGCCAAATTGCAGGCAGCCAGCAATTAGCAGAAGTAGCCTGCAGTACTGCACTTTATATTACAAGTTGAATTCCTAAAGAAATGTAATTATTTGAAAGTCTGCATCCTTGCCTATTTATTGGGGGGAGGGGGGGCAACCTAATTCAAATGTTCATAAACAATATGTGAGGAATTTATTCTGCAAATCAAGATGTTTTGGCCTGATATGTTAAAGATGCCTAAAATTACAGAATTCCTAAAACAGTAGTGGAAAAATTCCAAGTATCCTAGGCCAGAAGAAAACACAAATTTCTCCCCAAAATATGGCAATAGAGCAAGCCCTAATTATGTAGGTTCAACTTCCAGTTCTTAAGCTGCATTTCCAAGTTAAAGAATTGGAGAATGCATGGCTCTTGAGCAAGATATATAAGTCCAGAGGTCATTTTGACAATAAACAGCAACAGTTATGCTAGTTCTTTAGCAAACAGGACATTTGCAGGTAACTAATAAAGGTAGAATTTAGTGACATGATCTTGTTTTGTGATCTTATTTAGATTGTGACTAGGTTGGTTACTATTAGGTTCAACCAAAATGTTAATGAAGAATCTTGTTCTAGGGGTAAATATATCCACTCAATCCTTCTTAATTCTCATAAGGTTAAATAATGCCATAGCTACTGAAATTTTGGGTATAACTCACACATACACACACAATCTCTTTCTTAATGGATATTCTTGGTATGGAAATTAACCGTTGATGATTCCAGGTATTATGAATCAAGATAATCATAATTTCCCAACTGCATTCCAGATTCTTGTTCTCAATCATTGTGATGTGTGACAAGATGTCTGGTTTTTATATATTGATTGCATTTATGACAGATTATTTTTAATATTTTCTTATGGTTACACTGCCTCCAGCAGCTTTTCACACACAACATTCTTAGTTGTTTTTTTAAAGCAATCAATAATAGATATTGCTGCTGATATTATCAATGTGTCAACATAAGCAGCCAAATGATAGCACATTTCCATTTCTCTTGTTCCTGTTTAATTTATCCTAGATATGATCTGATTTAAATGATAGCATTGTCATCTCTATAGTAGATTGGTCCTGCCAGACAGGGCTAAGGACTAGTTGTGATTTATTGTTCCTAAGTCAGAGACAGTTATCACCATGGAATCTCCATAGCTCTTTTAAGATTCAGGAATGCAAACAAAGATTGAGTTAGCTGTTGTGTAAGATGTCTGTTTGCTTTCTAAGGAAGACAGGCTAGGTAGGGAAGGCAAGCTGATTTCTGTATACCGATTTACTGTAGAACTGAGGTACAAACTGATGGGGAAAGGAATAAAATACAGCTTGTGCATTGTTTTTAGTTTTCATTACACAGCAACAACCATCATACAATGTATTAATGGCATGGCAGATTTATTAGCTGTAAGACAGAATAAACATTTCAGAATATGATGCTTTCAATACATATTTTTACAAGTTTATGAATGTTTAGAAAATATAGTTTGAGATGTTTACATCAGCCTGAAAATGATTTAGCTAATTGTGACTACAAGGAATATTATTATTTTTTGGACAAATATTGTTAGATACTTGTTCTAACTACAGTGGTTTCCACTAAGGTCCTCTGTTCCGGTAGGAACAGAGGTTTAATCCTATTGGTCAAAGGGTCAGAAAGCCACCGTTGCTGAGCCCTTACACCATCTCCTGGCTAAGAACGCAAAGTGGTCCTGGGGCAGAGCCGAGGCTGCCGCATTTGCCGCAGTAAAAGGACTCCTGTCGGCGGACTCCTTTCTGGTACAAAACAGCCAGACCCTGCCATTGGTGCTCTACCTGCGACGCTTCCCAGTTCGGCGTCGGCACCATCCTCAGCCACCGCATGCCCAATGGAACCGAAGCCCCTATTGCATTTTACTCCAGGACCTTTCTGCCGCAGAGCAGAACTACAGCCAGTTGGACTGTGAGGCTTTGGTTGCAGTGGCCGGATTAAAGAGGTTCCATGAGTATCTATATGGCCGTGACTTCGAACTGGTTACGGACCACAAGCCGTTGTTGGGCTTACTGGCTGGGGACCGACCTACCCCAGTGTCATCACATCAGAGGTAGTCCTGATGACCTCTACTACGGCAGAAGCAGTCATCAAGGTGCGATGGAGACTTTTTTTCCACGCACGGCTGCCCGATGTCTTGGTCTCTGACAACGGTCCCCAATTTACGGCCATGCAATTTGAGACCTTCCTAGCAGCTCAGGGAATCAGGCACGCCCTGGTCGCGCCATTCCATCCAGCCTCCAATGGTCAGGCAAAGAGAATGGCGAGATCTGCAAAAGAGGCCCTCTCTAGGATGGGCCCGGGGAGATTGGCAAACACAGGTCGACCACTATTTGCTAATTCAGCACATCACACCCAGTGCCACTACAGGGAGAAGCCCCTCTGAGCTTCTCATGGATCACCAGCTAAAGTCCCACGTAGACCCGCTACACCCCAATTATTCTGCTTCATCGCCCCCAGACTCCACAAGCAAGATTTGGACATTTAGCATAGGGGATTCGGTATACACCCACAACTACGCCAGGGGAACTCTGTAGATTCCTGCCAGAGTGATAGGCATCACCAGCCCTCGCTCTTACCTCCTAGAGCTCGAGGATGGTAGGAATTGGAGAAGGCATATTGACCAACTCCGTGGCCGCCTCTCCAACTCCACTCTTAGACAACCAGAGGTAATACCTGCACGAGTTAGCCAAAGCCCTACCCAAACGGACCAAGCACTCGCTCCTTCCATGGCCAGCTCAAGCCCAAGGGTACCGGGAAACTTATCTGGTTATGTTGCAGGCCCGCAGCGAGCTCCGAGCGAACCGGCTCTAGAAGCTCCAGCCGCAGCCTGTGAAGGGTTCCAGGAGTTTCCACCAAGCGGAGCTGCGGAGCAAACATGTCCGTCCGACCTGTCTAAGGAAACCCTTCCTACTGAACTGTGCAGTTCAGGCAAAGCTACCCAAAAGTCCGCCTATCTGCGTTACTACATAACAAGTAGGATTGTTCCATCCAAGAGGGGAGGGGTGTTAGATACTTGTTCTAACTACAGTGGTTTCCACCAAGGTCCTCTGTTCCGGCGGGAAGAAAGGTTTAATCCTATTGGTCGAAGGGTCTGACAGCTCCCTATAAAAGGGCTGTTGTCAGACTCAACCTTCGCTGGATTGTTCTCACTTGTACTTAATAAAGAGCTGTTGTTACCGTTAAGCCTGTGTGTGCCTTTCCATTAC
The DNA here is from genome assembly GCF_964273705.1 of Natrix helvetica. Lineage (NCBI taxonomy): Eukaryota > Metazoa > Chordata > Lepidosauria > Squamata > Natricidae > Natrix > Natrix helvetica. Next base: position 68,351,604 of record NC_138549.1, on the reverse strand, counting down.
CCAATCTAACAAATATTTTTGTTTTTTTCTGTCACAAATATGGAAAGTGATGTGCCACTGTTGCTGTTGCTTTAATATACTGTTGTTGTTTTTGTTGTTATTATTAAGTGTGGAATACATTTGATCCATAGAGGCGATTATAGTTCTTTTCATGAATAAGGGACGCAAATCAGACAGCAGAAACGATACAAATGGACTCATTGCTGATCATTGCATGGAAGATCTTTGCCCACACTCTCCTGAATAGACTTGTCATTGTCTCACAAAGGGACTTTGCAGAGATGCACTGTGGCTTTCAATCAGAATGGAATATAGCACACATGATATCTGCTGTAAGGGAAGTCCAGGAGAAGTGCACTGAACAGAGCAAGACTCTTTATTCTGTCTTCATTGACCCAACAAAGGCATTTGACACTGTAAACAGGGAGGCTCTCTGGATCATCCTGAGGCATTATAGATGCTCGAGGAAATTCACAAAATTGATTTAGCTACTCAACAATGGAATGACAAGTCAAGTTCTTTTCAATTGCAGCTGCATTTGCCATTTTCCAGTGATGCAAAAAATGGTTTCCTATTCAATCTGTTCTCATTTGCATGTTGTCACAAGCTGTCAGGTACCAACTGAGAGACTTTGGATGGCTCTCTTTTTTATTTTTGCTGCTTGAACACCTGGGTGAAATGCCTCTGTAGAGTCATTCAAGAAACTTAATTAATGACTGTGCACTTCTGGTGCACAAAGAAAATGATCTACATTTGATGCTGAACAAATTCTCAGATGCTGCTATGCTCTTCAGCTTGACTATCAGGCTGAACAAGACTGAAGTACTTTACCAGTTTGTGCCAAATACCAAGCCCATAGAACCAAAAATCGCTATTGGTTATATCCAGCTGACAAATGTAAAAGCTTCAAATACTTGGGAAGCACCAGCTTCTTGAGCAATGTGTTTTTGGACAAAGACATTGACTCCAGGATCAGCATAATAAGAATATAAAACAATAACATACACTTGTTCAAAATAGGTTAATTCGGGATTAGTGACATGTGAACCCAACCACTACCTATGAATAGCAGTAACTGTAGTTACAGTATCTGCTAATCCCTTACATGGTTTGTTTATTTTGGCTTAATTTGAAATGTGAATGTATGGTTTATTCAATAAAACACAGTTAAGCAAATAACTTTTTCCTGTGATGCATACATCCAGCCAGAATGCCTTGGTGTCCATAATTCATCATTCACATTTTGACCAGCTCAAGAGGGGTAAATTGTGCTAACATCAGTCGACTGTTCAGCAAAAAAAAAAGAGTGGTACTTTGTAGCAAGCCCTGGGTTTTTATGTAGCACAACAGTGCCCCCAAAAGTTTTGATAAATCGACCTTGTGCTGAGAAACCTGCATGGATGGAATTACTAAATTCTATTTTTTTCCCATTTCTTTATCTAATAATCCTAGAAGAAAAGTTTCTGGTTTCCATTGTAAGTCTGTTTTTAAAATCTTCTGAATTATATAGATGGAATTACTCTTTGGTATACTCCCAAATTTCATCCGCAAGGCAATCTTTTTCTACAACAGTGAAAGTAATAAAAACTAGTTTATAACCACAATTCCCTATAGGGAACTTTGAAAAGTGAGTTTAATTACTAAAAATAGTATTCTAATTTGCTGTCTAAGTCAATGACATCAGAGAAGACCATAGTTCCGTGATGGCGAACCTATGGCATGCATGCCCAAAGTGGCACATGGAGTCATGTCTTCTGGCACATGCGGCATTGCCCGTTCCTGTTCTGGGTTTCTGGCGCTCCTGATTGCACGATGATCAGCTGGCCTTTGTGCATGCAGCAGTGCCGGAAACTGGAAGAGCTGGTCTTCCGTTTTCCAGTGTGAGCATGCACTCCGCCACCTGATCTTTGCATGCACATGCGCACCAGTTACCGGAAGACTAGCTTGCCGACGTGCATATGCGCGCCAGAAACAAAAACTTTTTTGGCATGCGCATGACCCCTGGGCAGCTCCTCTTCCAGGTTGCGGCCAGCACTCGGTACCAAAAAGGTTCGCCATCACTGCCATAGTTGAATTGGGCAAGGCAACAGTTGAGCTTCCTGATAACTTTCACTTATCTTGTATGTTCTATAAAGCTGAGGATAGTGCTAAAAAAAAGCAAGGAGAATCTACCTGACAAAATAGGTTTAACAGGTGATTGGCAATAATCTAAATGTATACTGGAACTTATTTAAGGAGGTAGTGTACTTATTTCAGCTAGTCTGAGTTCATCCTCAGCTTCTCCTTCCCATTATGGCACAAATAGGTCCAGGTAATCATTTTTATATAAGTGGCACAGAAAATGGACGTGGGAGAAGAAAGAAGTGATGCGGGAAGGAAGGTCTCCAAAGTTCCTCTAAATTTTTCCTCCATTTCTGTGACTTGTCATTTGGGCCAATTCTCAACATGGGTCTTGAATCGCTGAAGACGAGGCACAGGATGAAGCAGGATAATTGCTCTCCCAATGATTTTTCTTTCAAAAGAACATTACAGCCATGTACAGAAATCAGCTAAATGTCGCAGATACAGATTTTGCAACTTCTTAGTTGGGTAACTTGACAAAAAATTAAATTCATTCCAGTTTTCTGATTTAAGGTACATGTAAGCCAAGCAACTGGATCACTCAAAGAAACCGGATACATGCTTATATTTTCATCTGTAACGATAAGACACTGGGAATGTATATGATAATTTCAAGTGATGAACCAAATTTTACCACATGCTTGTATCCATCAGGGGACGCCAAAGAATGGCAATATTCTATATTTAGCAATGCTATTTGTAAAATAGCAATAGCACTTAGACTTATATACCACTTCACAATGCTTTAGAGTCCTCTCTAATCAGTTTATAGAGTCAGCCTGTTGCCCCCAACAATCTGGATCCTCATTTTACCGATCTCGGAAGAATGGAAGCCTGAGTCAAACTTGAGCTGATAAGACTCAACTTCTGCAGTCAGCAGAATTAGCTGCAGTACTGCATTCTAACCACTGCGCCACCCTGGCTCAGATGAATCAATGAGAAAATTATGTGACAAATTAAGCTCCACGGCCAGGGAACTAAAAACTAAAATTAATACCTTAGTAAACATATTCCACATGTGATCAAAAACAATGTTCCACTGTTCTCTCATCTCACCCAAAAAGGTTTTCCACAAGGCAACACAGGAGCAGAATAATGCTAAAGCTTTTATTAGACTCAGTCCAAGTGATAAAAGAAGGATGTAGGTGCTTGTAGAATAAATGTATGTAAGCAAGCAGAACTCATAATATTGGACATTTCCAAGGCCTCAGGCTACGGATGACATCCAATACATTTGGGGCCATTAGATATTGAGAAACTGCTTAAAAATTGATTCTGTTAACAAAAGGAGCCATTCTTAATTTTAACTTTAAAAAAAAAAAAACCTACAATGCAGGTGTATATTTTTGGATAGTTTTTCTGATTGTAATACAGCCATCTACAATATAAAGTCAAAAAGATGCAAAAGAGAAGATGTACTGTAACAAAAAAAATGTGGTTAAAATGTCCTATTAACATAAAAATGTACTTCATTTTGGCTGTCTTACACTTTATAAAATACTAACCACTTATCTAATTCAGATTTTCCAGATTTTTGTGATTTATCCTGTACAATATCCCAGAATTGTAGAAAATGCCATTGTATATTGATTACTCTTCAGGGTCTCCATTGTAAGGGATGATTAAATGGCCTATGATTCTGATGCATTTTCAAAATACCAGTGAAAGAGGAAAATAGGTCACTATATTAGCTGCAATTGCAACATACATACTCAGTAAACCAACTGTGTATGTTGGTTCTCCCCAGACGATGCCCCACTAATGTCTCAGGGCTGAGACCCCTCTTCCACTACAAGTAGGGGTCCTCACTCCCCCATCTCTAGGCTGCATCAACAGAGGGATAGAATCAAGATCGCGTGAAGTGCTAATACCACTTTATAATGCCTTGGTAAGGCCACACTTGGAATACTCCATTCAGTTTTGGTCACCACGATGTAAAAAAGATGTGGAGACTCTAGAAAGAGTGCAGAGAAGAGCAACAAAGATGATTAGGGGACTGGAGACTAAAACATATGAAGAACGGTTGCAGGAACTGGGTATGTCTAGTTTAATAGAAAGAAGGACGAAATTTATTTGTAACCAATCGACATGCTTTCTGGAAGATGTAATGAAGAATGTTTTTGTGTGTTTTTTTTTGTTTAATTAAAACAATAAAAAAGAAGGACTAGGGGAGACATGATAGCAGTGTTCCAATATCTCAGGGGTTGCCACAAAGAAGAGGGAGTCAAACTATTCTCCAAGGCACCTGAGGGTAGAACAAGAAGCAATGGGTAGAAACTAATCAAGGAGAGAAGCAACTTAGAACTAAGGAGAAATTTCCTGACAGTTAGAACAATCAGTGGAACAGCTTGCCTCCAGAAGTTGTGAATGCCCCAACACTGGAAGTCTTTAAGAAGATGTTGGATAGCCATTTGTCTGGAACGGTATAGGGTTTCCTGCCTAGGCAGGGGGTTGGACTGGAAGACCTCCAAGGTCCCTTCCAACTCTGCTATTGTATTGTATCTCAACTCTGAGGGAGGTCTCCTCAAGTTAATGTCACAGATGGACCTTGTGCAATTGCAACTTTTTTTACTTCTCATAAAATCTGCCAAGGATCCTGTTGTTAGTCAACAATCAGGGAATTTGAATGGCTTAGGAGTGTAGGATGGAAGTAAAGCTGTTCCCAATCCAAACTAAGCCATGATTCCTGCCTGCCTGTACTGCTAAGTCTTATGAAATAAACAAAATAAAGAGTGTCATTTCTTGGCCAATGTTGATGGATATGAGTCTTCAGCTTCCAAATATTGGTTCTTTTTCCTTTCATTATCTTTTCCAGCCATCTTGAGATATCACGGCGCTAATACTAAAGAGTTTGCTGGAAGGGGACCCTAGCTTAAGCCATCTTCTGTTTTTATTAAATGCAAGAGTTAAAAAGAAGAGAGTAGAAATTTGATCTGTGGGAGGAAGTAGAAGAGAATTTTCATCAAGAAAACTTATTTCAGGAGCCAAAAATTACACTTTGGCTAATTAGAATATAGCTTTAAAAGAACATGGACTGATGCAGTCTACAAATGATTGGTATCAAGAGAAACACACATCTCCACAAACTGAAAAAGGAGCGCCTATTGCTTGCAAAATGTTACTATTGGTAGCTAGGTTGTTATGTGGGGTGGCAGATAAACACCGCCAAAAAACCATGCAAGAATTCTGGGCTGCTATTTCTTTCCATAACCCCAACTTTTCTGGATAGTTTTGGAATAGAGAACAATAGGTCAGTCACCACTTGCTGTGATAGCCTGTTAGAGCATGCTACAATTTTGGAAGCATTTGCTATAACTATTCCCATATGTTGACATGGCTTGGAGCCTTGGGTAGAGCTATGGAAGAAGAGAGGGCGGAGAACTCAAACTGTTTTTTCTTTCTTCAACAAATGACAACCATGAGGAGGAACTCACATGTTCACAGGTCCAGCAGTGCCATTCAAATTGCTTTCCATCTTCTTAGGCACCCTGTGGTACCACCCTAAAATTGAAAATTGCTTCTACCTGGCCAAAGTCTCTAAATGCCATCTCCCTCTTAGGTAGCCAAGGAATGTAACTGGAGGGATTTCTAGCATGATAGGAATTGTGAGAACTATTAAAAGCCATCTTCCCCAGCAAAGTAACTTTTCCGTATTTATGCCTTCATAATGCAAAAAATAAAGCTGTTTGCAAATACAAATTCAGTTCCCTGCTGGCCATGCCCATTCCCCTTCACTAAAGCTTATTTTGGGGGTAGGTTTTATATTAGGCCAGGGGTGTCCAAACTTGGGAACTTTAAGACTTGTGGACTTCAACTCCCAGAATTCCCCAGCCAGCCATGCTGGCTGGGGAATTCTGGGAGTTGAAGTCCACAAGTCTTAAAGTTCCCAAGTTTGGACACCCCTGCATTAGGCACACACATGAAAATCAGGCTAGGGTTTATTTTTTGGGTAGGTCTTATTTTCAGGGAAACATGATAAGTACTCCTTGGGGAAAGCCACCGGGGGTGGGGTGGGGAGTGCATCTTTCCCCTATCTTCTAGGAAAGCACGGACCAGAAGGAACAGGCTTACTCTAGTATAACTTAAGAAAAATAGATTCCCTCAGAAGAACCCAGAGATTTCTTCTACCTCCCTCCCTCCCCTCCCTCTCACTCTTTCTGAAAATCATCTCATTTGGGAATGGAATTGATTTCATTCAATTCAATTTCATTTTCAACTAGAATCCTAAGACTAATTAGAATTCAAATCAAACATAGCCGATAGATTTGAAATTGCACTTTTCTTCTTGAAGAGCTGAGGCACAGAGAAACTAGAATAAATCAAGATTTTTTTTCCCAGTTGCACGCAGATGATTTAATCTTGGAAGACTTACAGGAAGAGGAGGAGGAAGAGAAAAAGTGCAACACTGTGTTTTTTCCCCAGGGTTCCATTGCTCCGGAGAATTCCCACTCAGAGAATAACCTGAAGTTTTGGAGGACAAAAGATGAATTTGCCAGGAATCCATCAGTGATGAATGAAGAACTGGAGGAGGTTCTTCAGGCAACTTCACAAAGAAGTGAAGCCAAATACAGACAGCTTCTTTCTCTGGCCAAGATACAGTAGGAGGTTCCATATCTTATCCAAACACAGCTGACTTTGAGATGGAAGACACGGCTTCCCATATGTCCTCAAAGGGAAGTTTAGAGAAAAGGAAACAACAGGTAAAGATCAATGCTTTCTAGTACTGATCATGATCTGTGGAGAAACTGAGATTTCCCATGAGAAAAATATATCTCTGAGCCCTAGATGGGGTACTTTACTTGGAATTCCAGATTTCAACAAAGTGCAATTGATGTTGGCTTTGGCTCACTTTGTCATTATCACTATACTTGCCTTTTGTCTCCATTTGGACTCAGTTTCTATTGCCTGTTGGATTCATCAACATCTTGGATTTACATTGGACTTTGTGTCTCCCAGGGCAATGCCTGTCTGTGAAACAGAGAGCTAAGAATTAGTGGCCTACTGCTAAATAGGGTTTTCTTGCACAACCATTCTGTGCCAAATGACTGAATAATTGCTACTGTATTCATTGTCATTTCACCTTACCTTTCCAGCTACTGGTCATTCAGTCAATTTTACTGAGCTTGACAAATGATTCCCCTCAGACTCGGTTTCTATGCTATACTGTTTTACTGGATGCACCATGCTTGAATGTGAAGTGTGTTTCTGATGATTCTTTGCCTTTCTGAGAAAGAGAATCCTTCAAAAGAATCTTCTCATGAGTAAATAAGACCTTAGTGACATCCACGACTCCGTCAAGTCCAGCTTCAACATGTTTCATATCAAACTGCTGCTTACTCATTGTTAGTCTTTGTCTTTACCTTTCTTGCTGCTAGTTATTTTGCTAGATCTGAGGGACGAGGTGTTGAACTTCACTGTGTGGCCATGTGAATATATCTGAGAACAAAGATCTGACTGGAGCCATGATTAATGAAGCAGGCCTTACACTATAACAGAAAGGAGATTTATTTATGGAAATAAGTTGTAGAAAAAGGGAAAGCCTAACACCTAATTAATAACATCCTACCAAAAGAAGAGGCAGCATGTACTCCATGCATATATACCCAGAAACAAAAACAGGAAGACATGATCTGAGATTATATATTATAGACAAAGAGCAGATAGGTAAAGGAGACAGAGAATAAATCCCTAGTTATTACCTACATTCCACTGATTTTTGTGAACAACACATCATGGAGCACTGAAGAATCAGTGCCATTGAAACCACACTTTAATAAAGGGCAGGATGTATACCGTGTTTCCCCGAAAATAAGACAGGGGCTTATTTTCTTTTGCCCCATGAAATATGGCCTTGGGCTTATTATAGGGGAGGGCTTATTATCTTCTGGGGCAGGTGAGAAGCGAGGTGTGCCTTTTACCTTTCCAGCTCCGTCGCGTTCCTCGCCATTGTGCTCAGGGAAGTGGCTGGTAAAAAAAAAACCTTTTTGCGAGTTCAATCAATCTTATTGAAATCGCGAGATATATTTTTTTTTACCAGGGGCTTCCCTGAACACAATGGCGAGGAACGCAACAGAGCTGGAAAGATAAAAGGCGCGCCTAGTGGCCCAACAACACCCACTTCGCCCCAATGGTAAAGGCAGCCTGCCTGGTTCCCTTCCCTGCCGTCCCTTTAGCGAGGGGTGACAGGTAGGTGGGGAGAAGCGAGGCGCACCTCTTACCTTTCCAGGTCCGTTGCGTTCCTCGCCCTTTCGCCCATTGAATCCCCTTGTTTTGAATCAGTTTTTTTACAAGGGGATTCAATGGGCGAAAGGGCAAGGAACGTGATGGAGCTGAAAAGGTAAGAGGCGTGCCTCACGGCCCAACACCGCCCACCTCGCCCCAATGGTAAAAAGCAGCCTGCCTGGTTCCCTTCCCTGCCGTCCCCTTAGCAAGGTTTTTTTTAACAAGGGGATTCAATGGGCGAAAGGGCGAGGAATGCAGCGGAGCTGTCAGTCTCTGGTAGCACTAGGACGCACGTCTCACTTCTCCCCACCACCTGCCACCCCTTGCTGTTGGGCCGCGAGGCGCGCCTCTTACCTTTCCAGCTCTGTCGCGTTCCTTGCCCTTTCGCCCATTGAATCCCCTTGTAAAAAGCCAGGCAGGCTGCCTTTACCATTGGGGTGGGAGGTGGGTTTTTTTGCATGAGAAGGAACAGGCGGGAGGGGGTGATCACATTGCTGGCCTGCCGCTATTTTTGCGGTGGGCTCTTTTTGCATGGGAGGGAAGGGTGGGGGGTGGAAGCACTTTGCTTCGCCTGCTGCTGTTTTTGTGCCGGACTCTTTTTGTGTGGGAGGGAAGGGCGGGAGGTGGAAGCACTTTGCTTCACCTGCTGCTGTTTTTGCGGCAAGCCCTCTTTTTTCCCCGCAAGCTGTACCGGTAGGTGGTACAGTGGTAATGGCGGGGACCAGTTGCGCATGTGCTTAAATAGTTGGGGCGGGCTTATTTTCGAGGGAGGGCTTATTATGGCACATGCTCTGAAAAGCCTGATTGGGCTTATTAGCAGGGCATGTCTTATTTTCAGGGAAACACGGTACTACACTGAACAAGACTAGTAAGTGTTTGAACTGCTCTGACCCAATATAAATACCTCGCAATTGCAGAATAATCCATAGTATCATTCAGATTTTAGAAGGAGAAACTATGATTATTGAAGTAAAAATAAAATACATAGTCTAAAGAAAGTACAGTTTGGACAGAATGCAAACCAGCATTCAGAAACAAGAAAAATAACATTTCTTCTTAAATGAACAGTGAAACCTTTTCTAATATGGATCCTCATGCAATAGGGAAGTTAAATTCTGAGCCTAGTGATAAGTCCTAAACATGCCACCGTGTGTGCATTTGTGTGTCTCTGAGTGTGTGATCCTGGCCACTGCAATTTTTAATGGGTGGGTAACCTTTCTTAGCTGGGAGGCTAGTTCTTATCCAAAATTAGAAGGATTTAAGGGTGGACCGGGATAATTTTACCTTCTAAGGGAGAACACCCACCATTATTTTGCCAATTTCAATTTGCATATCATTGCTGTTGGAATACTGGAGGAGCTATAAACAGGGATGCTAGGCATCCCATTTAGGCTGTGGTTGGTGGTGTGACACAATGCCCAATCTCAGCCATTTTGACAACAAAAGGCATGGATTGTGTTATCTTAGAACTGAAAGTTGTGAGAATATAGTACATAACATCCCAGAATTATAGAAAATACTGTTGACACAGTTATTACTATTCAGAGCCTCACTCTTATTAAAGGTATGTGATTTTGATGTATTTTCAAAATAGTGATGAAATGGGAAACAAATCTCTATGTAGAGAATTCAAGCCCTACATGCTAGATAGATAAAAGTAATGAATACCTTGAGGCAAAATTGACTAGATTGATACATCGAAGCATCAATGCTGTGTTTCAAGCATCAGTGTGGAAGCATTTTATTTTTCCTTAATCCTTTGTGACTGAATCCATGGAGGGTTTTTTGGGAAATGCTGTAGAAGTAGTTTGCTATTATGTTCCTTTAGGATTTTAGATAAGTCAGGACACACACACACACACACACACACACACACACACACACACACACAATAACGTTTTAGAATAGCTCAGGGATACGTCCATTGAACTTGTAATATTTCAAGCCTAGAGGATTTTCACTGTTGCATCTGCTTTTTCAGTGACAGTGTGAACTGGTTGTCCTGCTCCAAGGGATTTGCATGTAATACTGATGCATAACAGTTTAATCCTCCCAGAAGAGCATTGATAGCAGCCCTACCACAGAAGCATTCCACTCATTCTTCTGTAAATATCAGCATATGCTAAACTTCCCTTTATTTATTTATCAGCACAAATGCAACATGTATATGTATTGTGTCACAACCCCTGGTATCCCCAAATATGGGAGGGAGCATACTGCTTCCCTTTTTCTGTCTTTCGGCTCACCCTAGGAGCCATCCAGGCAGAAAACCATTTTTTTATGTTGCCTTTGTTACATTTGTGTTTCATTTGTGCTGATAAATAAATAAAGGGAGACTAGTATAGATCTATTTCAAGCTATTTAGCTCTCATTAGCTAGCCATACCCTTACTGGGAAGTGAACCTGGACTGTATTACATATTAGGCAGTTGTATTAGCCACTAAGCCACGGGCTTTCCTCCCTTATCAGCTGAGCCAAGGAAATGATTAAGTGTTATGTCAAAGCACCTGGTATGGCCAAATATGGGAGGGAGTATACTGCTTCCCTTTTGCCATTTCCTTGATCACATGCGCACGATCAGCGACACCCAACCCCATCCCACCTTTGCCGTGGTTTTTTCACCTTCCCCAGGCTCCAGAGGCTTTCTAGGAGCCTGGGGAGGGTGAAAACAGCCTCCTCTCCCCCCTGGACGCCCTCCAGAGGCCTCAGGAGCTTCCCTGAAGGCTCCGGAGGTCAAAAATCAGCCCTACGGACAAACCGGAAGTCACCATTCCTGAACTTCCGAGTTCCTTGTAGGAACGATTTTCGACCTCCGGAGCCTTCAGGGGCCTTCAGGAGGCTTCCCTGAAGGCTCCGGAGGGCAAAAACCGGCCCTATGAGCAAACCGTAAGTCTGTTCCTGAACATCCGGTTTGCCCGTAGGACCAGTTTTTTGTGCTTTGGAGGCTTCAGGGATGCCTCTGGAGGGCAAAAAATGGCCTCAAAAGAAGGCTGAAGTCAGCTGGTCAGCGCGCACATGCACGCTGGCCAGCTAACAGGGCATTGCCTCGCGTGCTCTGACAAATGGCTCCGCGTGCCACCTGTAGCACATGTGCCATAGGTTCGCCACAGGGCTAGTGAGTCTCACTATATGACACATAGTACACAAGGACATTTTTATGAATCTCCTAGCTTTATTGATTGCAATATAATGAGGCCTTGCTTACATACATACACACAGCACCTCTTACATTCACCAAGACTCATCAAAGTAACTGATCAAGAAGCCTGAGAAGAATGGAGAAGACAGATTGAGAGTCATGTTGTGTGTACATGGAATGTCTTCCAGCCAGTTTTCTATCCATCCCTCTCTTTTCATAGGGTGCCAGCACCAAATTTACTCTGCACTTCGGTTTTTTGCTTGTTGGTTAGCTAGATAGATTTTACTGACTGATGTACAATTTTCACTTCATGGCCAGCCTTCAATTCCTGGCTTAGTTTTCAGCTGGTTCAAGCTTGCTCATTAATCATGTTATAGAAAACATCTGAAGAACAAACTGAAGTAGACACATGATGAATTTTGACTGACCAAGGGAAGAAAACAAAAAAACCCACAACAGCCTGGAAACAGCAACAAAGAGTCTATGATGTCTGAGACAAGAATGGAAAGCAGCTTGGCAACATGTCTGGAAAGGCTTAGCAGCAGATAAAAACAGTTTAACAAAAGACTTCAGCAAAGTAGGGGATGTACCTACAGGAAAAGCATGTGATAACTACATGCCACATTGGTAAAATAACAGGAACAATAAGGTAAATGATGTGGGTGTCAATCTCACTGGAACAACCATCAGATGTGAATCATCTTCCTCAAGATCCCAGATCAAAGCCTGGCCAGTCTGGTTGTTGGATGTACAGAATTTCTGTAAGATGATAGAAAATGCTTAAATGATCTGCTTGATTTTGGGTCTACGGTTTCATATATACAGTTCCACAAAATTCTAAGCCTAAATCTCTCAAGTCAAATCAAGTCTATTTAATTATGGTCAATGTCCAATAAAATAAAAGAAAAAGCTTAAAAGCAATGATCAAGTAACAAACTAATACAGCCCCCACTGTGTAACAGTTGTATAAAACCTAAAAAATGTATGTTCCAAAACTGTGGAAACAGAGAAATTGAATAAAACACAGTCAAGCAGTATAAAACTAGAGGTGGGTTTCTGCCGTTTTGCCCTGGATCAGGTAAACTGGTAGTGGCAGCGGTGATTGGCTGTGCCCAGACGTCCATGCGCAGAAGCATTCCGCGAGCATGCACATACGAGCGAACCGGTAGTAAAATAAATTGAAACCCACCACTGTATGAAACATAAGATAAAATAGAATTAGAGTAAAATAGAGGGGAAAACAAGATAATAACATAAAGTAACTCCAAGTTCAGGACATCTTACACCCTCTTGTGGACATGTTGCAGATAGATACTTAGAAGTATTTCAATCTGTCAATTCTCTTTATTGGTCTTGGAGTGCAACCACCACATCTTGGTATAGAGGACAGGGGCATTTAGCTTTATATCACCACACCCAAATTCTTTAACAATCAGTTTTGGCATCTTCATATTTTTTTATTACTTCATTTCCTTCCTTGCTTTGTTCGTTTTCTTTTCAGATCATTGCTTACATGCTACTAAATGCATATAGAGTGTGAATTGTACAGTAAGATTTTTAACAGCATACAGTTTCTTACTTCTTAATTTTGCATAAAATTATTTGCATAAAATAATAATAATAATAATAATAATAATAATAATAATAATAATAATAATAATCATAATCATAATCATAATCATAATCATAATCATAATCATAATCATAATAATAATATTTATTTGTTAGCCACACCCTCTCCCGAAGGACTCGGGGCGGCGTACAATAAAAAACATATAAAATACAAATATGGAAAATACATACACAAAATAGACATATACATGGAGGAGGTAGACAGATGGATGGAAACAATTAAAATCACAGTTTAAAATCCCCTAAATAAAATCACAAAATTAAAAAACCCGTCAGGAGCGATATCATCAAACTATGGTTGAGCCAGGCCAGCTACTTGGAATAGGTGGGTCTTGAGCTTTACACGGAAGGCGCGGAGGTCAGAGGTAATCCTAATATCCGGGGGGAGGTCATTCCACAGGGCTGGGCCCGCCACAGAGAAGGCTCTGCTCCTAGGCGCCGCCCCCCGGCACTGTCTGGTGGACGGCACCTGGAGAAGTCCCTCTCTGTGTGAGCGAATTGGTCGCAGGGATGTATGGGGCAGAATACGATCCCGCAGGTATCTAGGTCCTGAGCCATGGAGCGCTTTAAAGATCGTTATCAAGACCTTGAAACGCACCCGATAGACCACAGGAAGCCAGTGCAGCTCGCGCAGGAGAGGTGTCACATGGGAGTACCTTGTACTCCCCATAATTACCCATGCGGCCGCATTCTGGACCAACTGCAGTCTCCAAGTGCATTTCAAGGGAAGCCCCATGTAGAGAGCGTTACAGTAGTCCAGGCGAGACGTCACCAGTGCATGAGTGACTGTGCGCAAGGCGTCCAGGTCCAGTAGGGGGCGCAATTGGCGCACCAGGCGAACCTGGTGGAACGCCCCCCTTGCCACAGCTGTCACATGGTCATCCATGGACAACCGGGCATCCAGGAGGACGCCCAAATTGCGCGCCCGCTCCACGGGGGCAAGTTGTACGCTCCCGATGGCCAGGGATGGGATTAGCTGGTTGAACCGGGGGGCCGGAACCCACAGCCACTCCGTCTTGGAGGGGTTGAGCTTGAGTCGGTTGTCATCCATCCAGACTCGTACGGCTTCCACACACCGGGACATCACTTCGACGGCCTCGTTGGGGTGGTTCGGGGTGGAAATGTACAGCTGAGTATCATCAGCGTACAGATGGTATCCCACCCCGAACCCACGGATGATCTCACCCAGCGGCTTCATGTATGTGTTGAACAGGAGTGGCGAGAGGACCGACCCCTGTGGCACCCCACAAGTAAGGTGGGTTAGGGTCGACCTCTGCTCCCCTGCCAACACACGTTGCGTCCGGCCGGAAAGGTAGGAGCCGAACCACCGCAAAACAGTGCCCCGAACCCCCAACCCCTCCAGCCGGTGCAACAGGATAGCATGGTCGATGGTATCAAAAGCCGCCGAGAGGTCTAATAGGACCAGGATAGAGGAACAGCCCCTATCTCTGGCCTTCCAGAGATCATCCACCAACGCGACCAAGGCCGTCTCCGTGCTGTGCCCGGGGCGAAAGCCAGACTGGCGCGGGTCTAGATAATCATTTTCCTCCAGATGTCGTGGAAACTGATAAGCCACCACACTCTCTACAACCTTCGCCAAAAAGGGAAGGTTGGAGACAGGACGATAATTGGCCAGCTCCGTAGGGTCCAGGGAAGGCTTCTTGAGCAAGGGCCTCACCACCGCCTCTTTCAAGGCGGCCGGAAGAGACCCCTCACTCAACGAAGCGTTCACTAGGCCCAGGAGCCAGTCACGTGTAACCTCCCAGGATGCCAGTACAAGCCAGGAGGGGCACGGGTCCAGTAAACATGTGGTAGGTCGCAGTCGTCCACGCATTCTGTCCAAATCCTCGATGGCAACCAAGTCAAACTCCATAATAATGCTATATCCTCCTAAGAGGATATAGTATGATGGATATATATCTACATATGAGCCATAATTTCTCCTGAGAGCAAATTGTCCTTCCAGAGATGTTTTGGGTGAACCATGTCATTGCCAATTGTTTATTTCTGTTATAATGAGATGTTTCTGCTTTTTAACTATTGAGGGAGGTTTTCTAAACTGTCACCCACCACCCCGATTGTCCCACATTTTAAAAATAATTTTGTAAATGAATGTGATCTTTGCACATTTAGAAAGCATTCTATTACTGGAAATTTTTGGTCCGGTAATTTCCTAATTTGTTTTATATCTTCTTAAAGACATTTTCCTGCAGTGCTGGTATGCAGAAAACAGTGGAACAGGTGGCTGTTGACAGAATTCCCAAAGAACACCTGTAACTAAAAGAGATTGAAGAGGCAATCCTCAAAATTCTGCAGAATGGGCAGTGCACCAGGGACTGGACACTTCACATGTCCCAAAAATAAAATAATTATTGAATGTGAGGAAAGAGGTATGTATCAGTACCTCAGTACCTAAGTAGGCACCTAACTTGCCGTCCTGATAATAGAGATGCACAGGACAGCTGCCTTGGGGTGTTGAAAGGAAGAGGGAATGCAAGCCGAGCTCAACTTCCTTTGAACAGAAATAGCATATCTCCAAGTATCAGACGCTGGTGAGAATAAAATTGAAAAGTAACTATAAACTCACTATATAGACTGTATGATTCGTTAGTGTGGTTCTAAGAGGCATCATCTTGGCCTTGATCAGATCCCATGCCCATTGCTCTTTCTAGGACTTCAGAGAAAAAAGCAGATTCTCTCCAACTTAAGGAGGAGAATCAAAACTCCCTTCCAATGTTTACTGCTCATCAGTTTTCTGTTGGAAATCATTACATTGTTGTTGGAAAAAGGAAGCTGAAAATTATGCAATTTTGATATTATCCAGCTTAGTATCTTTCTGGCCATGTAGAGATGTCATTGAAAAGCCTCATATACTTAATCTATAGCCAGAAATGAAGAGTAGAAACTTTCAGGGCATCTGTTTGGAGACACAACATTTATCTGGCTGGAATGCAAAAAGGTTGACCAAGCCAGTCCAGAACAGTGACTTCTTCCCAATGGAAAAATCTAATACTTTGGCTCCCTTGTTAGCCAAATCCCATAACACTTGGAACTTGGTTAAAAGAGGGTTGTGTGTCTTGGGGTTCAGTATTTTTAAGCTATATAGAGCATCTTGCTATAGAGCATTGGCAGAGATTTTTTTTCTGTCCCGGATTGCTATAAAAGAAATGACTTCTAAAGTTAAAACTCAAGGTACATAATTTTCTCTCTCTCCTCTCCTCTCTCTCTCTCTCTCTCTCTCTCTCTCTCTCTTTCCCTCCCTCCCTCCCTTCTCTCCTTAAACTCAGCACCATCTAACAATACTTAAGGCTGCAGAAAAAGGTATCTGCACCTAATCAGCTTGGAGGGAGGAATGGCAGAAGAAGAAAAATCAACAGTACGGCTTCACAAGGGGAATCAGACTAGAAATTGACTGGGAGCTGCATCAATGAGTCTTGCCCAGTCAGCTAGCTTAGTGGAGCTTCTATTTAAAGAGGCAGGCTACATCCAAAGAGCTATGCATTCTGTGCCAAAAGATGAGAAATATGCAGCTTTGGTGATTTATTTGGTAGCTTCCTAAAGACATATTCCTGGCAATGGTGTATATAGAAAAGATGGAGCAGGTGACCTTCAGCAGAAACCCAAAGGAGGCCTCTCATGTTCTTGGAAATTCTAATGACTTTATGACATCATCCATTCAATTGAAAGGCTAAACTGTCAGTTACTGTCAGTTATCAGTTACCAGAATGAAGATGTCTTCCAAGATGTAAATTATTTTTCTGAAGGGCTGTTGGATAATAAAGACCTTCCCTCTTTTTGTAATCATTTTATCAGAAAGGTATTCCAAGGATGAAAATGCTTTTTTGTAGGAAAGAAAAGCTGGGAGATGTGTTCCTGAAAACACCCAATTCCTTTCATTATTACTTTTAATTATTGACCATATGTAATCATGTGGGGATCCCACACTTCCTTTAACTTGCCATAAATTAGGCATGTTTTCCTGAACTGTATTATTGCCCTTGGTCTTCTGCCTTTCTGAGGTATGGCTTTTCTCAGTTTTTTTTTCCCTTTGGAAGGAGAAGGTGTGTGGGGAAACTGATTGTAAAAGACACCTGTGAGCTGATATTCAAAGTTGTGCAGAAGGAACAATACATCTAGTGCAAGATACCAGTCACTATGTACAGCAAAGGAATAAAAAAATGTTGATATCAGGCTCCAAACAACCCATAGAGCATTGTGGTTGGAAGACCTTTTGCCCTTTTGGAGGAACGGAGAAGAGAATGGTAGGGAAGAGATTTATACAAAAGGAACTCTCTCTTTTCCCAAATGCAATTGTTCAGGGATACAGCACAGACCAAACCTTTTCTGGTCCACTAAGAATCGGTTCCTACTGAAGCATCTCTGTCTGCACTGCCTTCTCATGAAGTTTTCTGCCTTCCATAGGAGCCTTCTGGGAAACTTCTCACTTCTCTGCCTTAACTTCACATTGGCTAATTTGCCTAGTTCTGAGAAGCATAACTCAGCTGAACAGTGATAAAGAAACAAATTCTGATGTTAAGGAATTAATGTTGTGATAAGAGCACAAGGAAGGTGTCTTCACCTAAGCAGAAACAATGGTGCGAGCTGACCCAAGAGACAGGGAAGTAGGGTCACCCATTGAAAATGTGCTTCCAAAGGCCAGATCATGAGTGCATCAATCGGTCCTGCTTAATTAGCTAGCTTAATGGAGTTTCCAATTAAAAAGCAGTCTACATCCGAAAAGCCAGTCCTCCTGGACAAAAAAATGGGGGAAAGTCCCAAGTGTGTGAAGGGCCCCATTTCTTGATAATGTGAACATCTACAGACTGCAATATCAGCTAATATATGTATGCATGTATGTTTTTCTTTTTGTACTGTGTTCTTAATTGGTTTATTGTTGATTGTTTGCCACCCAGAATCACCTGTTTGAGATATATAAAGTAAATAAAATAATAAACTTTGGATTCTATTCCTCCATTTGTTTTCCTAAAGAACCTGTGCTGCTTTTCTATTTTTCATTCTTTTTTTAATCTGTGTTTGTTTAGTTTTACTATCAGAAAAACAAAACAAAGTTATTCATAAAAAGTAATGTCAAATTCTGAAATTATTTTCATATGGATCAGAAATCTCACATAAAGGTGCATAAGATAAGTATTGATGACACAGGAAGCCAATCTCAGTGCCAATAGATAGGCTCTCTAGTGTGATACTCCACTGCCATCTAGGGATTAGCTACATCTGGGCTGAATTCTCTAATAATGTAGCCTGATCTTAAGCACATTTAGAAAAATAAATAACCCATTTAACTGGAGCTTATTTTTACGTGGATTATTCAGAATATTTCCCTGGAAAAATGCATGAAAGAAAAGGAAAAAATATATAAAGCTGTGTGATGTCATCATCTTCAGGTGATTTTGCAAGTAGCAATCTAGATTTTGTGCAATGACATACTGTAGAATATTAGCCAACAACTAGATAAAATTGAATATTGCTCTGCCAGGATTGAGGCACTGCATGGATCATTTCCTAGAAGCTTTTTATCGGTAATGATTACTTCCATGTTCATTTATTTTACAACATTTATAAAATTATATAAATACTCTTTTAAGTACAGTATTTTGGTACTTCTTGAAAAAAATGCAATATAAAAATCTTTATTTAAGAACTGGTAATTTGGACTCTACAGCTGGATGTATTCAATTTTTTCCAGGGACTGGGGAGCCATTTTCAGCATCAGAAACTTTTTTAAAAAATAATTTGATTGATTGTACTGAAGTCTGCTCAATAATCACAGTTCTTTAGATGGTATAGGTAATAATGGAAGGGTAATAAATATTTTTAAAAGATATTACTTTTAAAACATCACTTGGCTGTCCATACATTTTTATATGTATACACATTTTTTTTATTTTTCATACGTACACAATACATACCTTCAGGCTTATTAAACCTTCAGACAGTTACTCATGCCCTGCTCATCTCACGATTGGATTATTGAAATGCGCTGTATATGGGGCTGCTCTTGAAGACATCCCCCCACCCCCCGAGGATACAGCTTGTTCAAAATACAGCGCCGTGTGTAGTAATGGTCACCTTAGGTATGCTTATGTCACCACTGATATACAAGTGGCATTGGTTGTCAGTTGGCTTCCAAGTGCAACTCAAGGTGCTAGTTATTACCTGTCAGATCCTGTATTAAATGGCATAGGCAGGACCTGGGTATCCGATAGATGACTTGTCTTCAATCATTTCTGCCTTTCCAGTACATTCTGGCAGAGTAAGTGCCTTTAGGTCCTCTTCCTTAAACACTGTCACCTTATAGGACCAAGAAAGTGTGTCTTTTCTATTGCAGCTCCCACCCTCTGGAACAGCATCCCTCTAGGAAGATGTCCTCTCCTAGAGGAGTTCTATAAAGCCCTGAAACTTTGGTCCCAGGCCTGGGTTTGATATTTTATTATTTGTCTAGGGGTCGTGTTTTGTCTTATTCAATTTTGCTGTTTATAAGATTTTTAAAAGAATGTATTTTCTTTTTTTAATATCCTTATTTATTTTTCTAAATAACTTATGGTAGCGAATATACCCAACAAACCTTCATCTTCCTATTTTTGTCACAACCACCACCCTGTGAGGTGAAGTTAAGCTGAGAGTGAGGGATTGGTCCAAGGTCACCGTAGTTAAAGCAGGACTAGAAATCATGGTCTCCTGCTTTATAGCTGGGTCTAGGTGAAAAGCTGTATTCCAATCTAGCTTGGTACCTTAACCCCCAGACCAAACTGGATGTCTGTATAACATAGGCTACAAAATCTGGCTATAATATACAAATGGAAAAGAGAAAAAAAAAGAGAATTTGTATGAAATAGTGTCTCATTAGTTTGTCACCAGAAAAAATATCAAAAACGTAAAGGTACTTTGAATTCACACTGAAAAGAAGGGACTATTTATCATGCTTGGTGGACATGTAATTTTTTTTTAATGGCTTCCAATGCATTTGTTAATTTAGATTTTAAAGATTAATATTCTGAAACCACTTTATTTGGGGGGATGATTGACAAAGTTAGGGAAAAAATACACTTTAAATGCATATAGTAAAAGCAGCAAGGCTTTCTAGATGCAATAATGGAAAAATTTAACATTACCCATAATGGCGAAAATAATGGAACTTGCCAAGATGGCAAAATTAACAGCTTTGATTAGAAAAAAAGACACGGATTAATTTGACACTATATTTTTGTCTTTCTTTTCTTTCTGCATTTTTAGCTTTAGTGTCTTTTTTCTTCTCATCTTTTTTAGTTAGCTTTTTTGTTTATTAAAAGTGTAGGTCAGCTCAAAGAAGAGTTGTTATGGTTTTGGAGTTTTCCAAATTGAAGCAATATTGGTCAGTTGCTTCATTCCCCCCCCCCCCCCCCTATTTATATAGGCATCAACAGTTTGTACAGTTTGTTTTCGGTAGTCCTGGCGCATTAAATTTTGCAATATCTGAGGCGGGGTAAGCTACTTTAGTCCAAACTATCCGTCTTTTTTGTGGTTTTTAACGTGGTTTGGTGTTTTTTCCCCCCTACTTTTGTAAGTCGCCCAGAATCTATTGGAGTTGGGCGGCGAATACATTCAAATTTTTTTAAAAAATAAAAGAAATATCCGCTTCGAGAGCACGTAACCGTTTGAAGACCACAGCTAACCGCCCTTTGTGACCATGGGCGCGCGCCTTCCGCTATTCTGATTGGTGGGCGCGCATCGACGCGCTATTTGTTCCCCAATAATTAGTTCCAGTCGAGCGAATGGCGTGACATCCTCGTGGAAGTGCCGTGGCGGTCGCGCGCCAAAAATAAGGCGCGAGGGCGGCGAAGAAATGGCGTCGAGCGCTTCGGACCACCTACAGAAACAAAGTGTGGCCAAAGAAGAAGAGGGAGCTGCTGCCGGCACGTCTCCAGTCTCATTGGAGAGCCCACCTCGAAAGGCGAAGGGCCACCGTCTCTTTCGTTTCGGCGGGGAGGAAGACCACGGGGAGGAGGAAGCTGGGCCCCTGCCCAGAGAATTCCCGTCATACCTGGGAGCTCTGACCGGCCGGGAGAAGGTGGCGCTGTATTGCGACGATCTCTTGAAGGGTTGCAAGGTGGGTCGGAAGCGGTGAGAACCGGTGAAGCTTTCCCTCTGCGCTCCCCACCCCCGGCCTCGTGTGACGGTGGCAGCTTCCTGAACTTCTTCGAAAGGATCCATTGATTGTACACATTATGCTTGCCTGTTTCTAACTGTGTTCTTCCAGAGGAACGTACGCAAGGGGTGCTTTTTTGAAAATGTTCATTTTCTGAACGTTTGTGAGTGTGTGTATGAGAGAGAGAAAAAGAGGGAGACATGGTTGTTGAGGCTGAGAGACTGCGTAGTGAATTAGATAGGAAGGCAAAGGAAAGCGACACCATGGAATTCATCCCAGAAATTAAGTGGGAGGTAGCATCAGTAATTGACATGTTTGAAATTAACCACTTAGTCCTGGTAAAGTTTCTCACTGTCATATTTTGTAATGATGGCTTCTGAATATTAAAGCATAAACAGTTTGTTCTGGTTAGAATATGGATCACTATAGATAAAACTGTTTCCCCCCCAGATAAAACATACCAGAGATATCAGTATATGGTGGCTAAAAAGTGTTCAGTATCAGAGAATCTCTTAAGCCTTTGGATATGTTTGAATTTGATTCTCAAAAAGAGATGCAGTCCCTCTTCAATTAATCAATGGAACAACTTGCCTCCAGAAGTTGTAAATGTTTCCTGCCTAAGAAGGGACTAGGTTGGACTAGAAGACCTTCAAGGACCCTTCCAACTCTGTTATTCTATTCTAATTCTACTACTACTCTTTAGTATATGGAATCAGTAATACTAAACACAAGTCAGGCTTGTTTAAAATGTATTATCCACAGGATTTTCTTCACGTTAAAGTGCTAACTACCCACCCTTTAGACAGCAATAAACTCAATAGCATGAAATGAGCTGCTCCTTTTGCTAGTCCTTATCCCGGTGACATTGATTCTGCTCTGACTCACGGCTTACTGATGCTGTCCTGGTTTTCCATACTTAGTGATTGATAAACAAAATGGTTGGTTTCAGTGCATCAGCAATTGATGGTAAAAATATTCACCTATCATGGCACTGATTGGGGAAGGTCTGAATGCATTACTACAACTTTCTTCTCTAAGCTCTTACACAATACCTCAATCTGAGGTAAGAAAAGCAAAAGAATAAAAAGGACAGAATTATGAGAAGAACTCATTAGTGAAGACTTTGCATCCCTTTCTTTTTTTTGTTTATATAAGCTGCCTTTTTCAACCGACTGATGGTGAATTTGTCAATGCAATGGTCTTATTAATAAATTTATTTTCTGCCCATCTTGCAGTTCGAGGCAATTGTCAAATACAGATCTAACATTGAATGAAAGTGCTAATTTGGACATTATATATATATATATATTTCTGTTACTTAAAAGGCAGAAGATGCCAATGAAGCTGTGAGTAAGTATCTTGTAGGAAAACTGAAGATGAAGGAAAATTGGCTTGGAATTTGGAAAACCAACCCAGAACTTTTTTTTGTCAATTCTGAAGAAATTCCCATACCTTTTATTGGGGTGCTTGTTGAGGTAATTACATATATTTTAATATTTTCCAGCTTTCTAATAAAACTATAGCTATCATCAAAAAGACTGTCAATAGTTTGCATAACTTCTGCCAACCAGACACAATGGTCTTTTTTTTAATCCAATCCATAGATATTGACTGGATCTGACATAGTGAATTTTAATTATAGCACATTTTAAAAGTTGTTGTAGCTTAAACAATTAGTGTGTAGAATGGCTTAAATGTTATTGAATACCAATACGGGTAGAGCTTTTCCAGGCATAAGATCTTCCACCTATAAGTTGGATATGTTCTCTGGGGCTTCACATCTGCTCTGCTACCTTTTTCTTCCCAGAAACCCAACATGTCTCTGATATAAAGGGCTTTCTGGTCTCATATTGCAATATCCAAACCAATTTATTGATACTAATAGAGGTTTTTATAAATAGCAAACTGATATGTGAGGATATTTAAAAGGAATATCTCCTCCTCATCATCTTATGTTTCAGACTTCAGTCTTTCAAAAGGTTGCTCCTTAAGCTTAGATAAGGAAAATCATTCCCACTACCTTAAAGATTGATATATGCTGCGATTACATGCTGAGTGGACAATATTTTTGGCAATATTGTATACGTGAATGAAATTTGTTTGTGAAAGCAGCCACGGAAAAACTTTGAACAATGATCTTTTGTACTACAGACATTGAATTGTCTTCAACCAGGATAAGGGGAGGTGGCCAGGGTAGATTCATATTTCTTTAGCAGTGATGTAAAATAATGAAAGAACTGCTATATACTTCAAATATATGACTGCCCTGAATTGGGTTTCTATATTATAAAAATCAAAAGATTTAGGAAGTATAGAAGTTTATATTTTATAATTGTTTTATTTCTGTTTTACATTCTAGGTTACTTGTAAACTGCCCAGCAATCCTTCAGCTAATTTCAATGTTTCCATATCTATAGCTGAACCTTTTTCCTCTAATATTGCAAATATTCCAAAACAGTTAGTTGATGAAATATTAGAAGAAATGGACTATTGTGTGCCTCTTTTAGAAGTATATCCTGTTGAGGGACAGGATAGTGTAGTGTTTGATATAGCCAAAGCTTTAGAAATTGTGAGGTATGTTTTCTCAAGCTTAATTATGAATTTTAATGTTTCTTACTATATTATGTTAAATTGATGTTAATCTGTTTTATACTTAATATGTTGATTTTAAAGCTAACATTTCATTAAGATTCAGATATTATGAACATTTATTTCATAACTCCTAAAGTTGGGAAAGAAATCAGTAACCACCACAGAGCATATAAAGTTGGCCCTAGCATCTATTTTAAATTTTGGAGATTTATTAGCAATCAACAGTACTGAGATGGATTGATAAACAATAAAAAGAATACTTTACTAGAATACAGTGCTCTTAATATTTTTAATGATTTAATTCTACTAAATATTGATATTGCTTCTGTTGTGTATTATTGATGGCTACTATGAATTAGTCACTTCCTTTTTGAACTGTAATGCATAAATTTAATAAATACAATTATACACAGTATTCTAAATGAAATCTGAGCAGGACAGAGTATAGTGGAATAATTTCTTCCCATGATCTGGAGTCCATAATCCTAGTATTGTACCCCATTTGCTTATTTAGAAGCTACATTACACTGTGGTTCACGTTTAATTTGTGGTTTTATTAGGACACTCAGCTCCCTTTCACATGCACTGCTTCCCGACCTGGTTTCTCTTTTCCTATACCTATGCCTTACACTTTCATACCTAGATGCAGTTTCTCTCAATATCAGATCTAAAATGTAAATCACACCAAGAAATACTTCCAAGCTAAGGTGTTTTTTTTTAAAGCTTGATTATAGTAATACAATTGTGCAAGTCTGCTTATGCTTTACCCATTCCCTTTCTGAAACTGATTTAAATTGCTGTATTCTCTGTCTACCTGCTTCATTGTTGCATTTAACTAATATTTCCTCTTTCATTGCTTTGGTATTAAGGATTTTCTTTCTCCATCCATGGCATTATCTTGACGTTAGAATCCATCCTGTTCATTTCATCCTATTAGATCTTTTAAAATCCTTTCTGATCTAAAGTATTAATGCCCCTTTCAACTTTATGTCATCTGTATTCTGTATAAGTCTCTGAAATTCTTGAAAGAAGGTGTTGATAAAACATAAAGTTGAATAGGACAGAGCAGAGGTGGGTTGCTATTTTTTTTACTACTGATTCGGACGCGCTCCTGTGCGCGCTTGTGCTTCCGGGTGGGTGGGTGGAGCCTCCCACCGCTGCTACTACTGGTTCGGCCGAACCGGCAGCAACCCACCTCTGGTACAGAGTCATATAGCAATCCACTCAGTTTTGCCTTTCAGCTGGTGGAACTATTAATGAGCTCTCTGACTTCGGACATTTTGGCAACTATGTGTCTAACGGTAATCTCATTTAGACCTTGTTTATATTTTATTAAACATTATTATGAGGTACTCTCTAAAAGTTTCTGCTGAGGTCCAAATAAACTACAGTATGTTGATGTTATTCCCTAATTTAAAATAATTAAGAATATTTTAAGAATAGCTCAAAACAAAATTTTAATATACATTTACATATATAGAGAGATTCACATTTGGTGAAGTAGATTGTAAGATAAAAAAAGAAACTGATAATAAAATGTTTCAGTTGTGAAATGAACAACGTAATATGCACCATCTACCATACTATAGCATAAATAATGAGATAAATGAAAGGGGTCAATGTATAAATACTGTTCTGAAAATATTACAACAAAGGCTGTATTTTAAATACTTTTTCTGTTTTTCACTCCCTGCACCCTTTTTATAGAACATTAAACTATAAATGTAATATCATTATGGTTTTTACTTAGATTTTTCTATGACTTCCTTTGGAGAGATTGGGATGATGATGAAAATAGTGAGACCTATGCTGCATTAATGGAAGAGAGAATTAAAATGTAAGTAGACATAAGTAGAATTAAGTAGGCTTAATTCTCACTAACAGGAAATGAAGTGTTAAGCCAGAATTTTAACAATCATAGTTGGGGTAGTGCTAGAAGGTTTCATATTAAAATGTTTCCCTACCAAAATATACATGCTCTCTGACATCCACATTAAAGATTAACCTTTTTCATAGTAAAGCAGCCTGTGTGAATATCTTCAATTTATTTTTATTTGTTCACTAAGTTTATATGTTACTTCAATCACTGATAACACTTAGAATTATCCAACATTGATAAATCTGGTTAAAATATAACAACATTACTATACCAAAGTCAGACTACCTGTACATATAAACACAGAATCATCCGATTTATATCTGACAAATAATCCAAAACATGAGACAACATTTAAGCATCTGTCATGGTACAGTAATTAGAATGCAGTATTGCAGGCTAACTCACTGTTCACTGCCAGGAGTTCGATTCTGACCGGCTCAAGATTAATTCAGCCTTCCATCCTTCCAAGCTCAATAAAAAGAAGATCCAAATTGTTGGGGGCAACATGCTGACTCTGTAAACCACTTAGAGAGTGCTGTAAAGCACAGTGAAGGGGTATATAAGTAATTGCTATTGCTATCCCAACCTGCAGGACCTACTGGAACAAACTACTCTTCACACATTCAAGTTGCAATTTTACAGTTTTACTCTCAGACATAGGGGATTCAAACGTACACTTGAGAGTTGGATTGGGGATTGCACGGTAGTATTCCAACCCATAGTCATCATCTTATTACCAGTTATAAAATTGATTTTATGATATGCATTTTCAAAAGTTAAATTTCTGTTTGACAATTTTTTTAGTTGGTGTGATATTCAGAATGGAATTATTCCAGCTCCAATTGCCCATCGCTTTAGAAGAAATTTGGAAAAATACAAGAGCATGCATTTGGAATTAATTCAATACCAAAGTAACGTCAAGGAGGAACCCACAGCAGAAGAAGCTGTTGAGTGTTGGAAAAAATACTATGAATTAATAATGCTATGTGGCCTGTTGAAAATATGGGAAGATTTACGTTTAAGGTAATTTCATTTGTTGTGTTATCCAATTTTTATTTGATAATTGTCAACACAATTTTATTTTTAGAAAATTTGCTAATTCTTTAATGTTATTTACATATTTTTTCAAAAATGTTCCATTGAATTCAGGTGTTTATAATTCCCATTTATGCTAATAAAGGATTGATTCAATGTATTGTAATTTTTATTTATTTAATGAAATTTCCATTAAAATCACTGAGACAAACATTTAGGCAAGCTTGAGATAAACAGGAATGCAATAATATAAGAACTTCTACAATGATTTATTGTAGAAATGCTGAGTATCATTTTATAAGCTAGTTCTAATGTATCTAATGCTAGTTCTGTTTATACTACATCAGTTTTAAATTCTAATCATTTGCATCTATTCATTGTTTGATAAAGATCCAAGCTAGTACCAGTCAGCTTGATTTTGTCCATCTGAGTAGTAGGTCTCATCCCATAAATAAATGTGTTTCAAATGCCAGTTCTGGTAATTTGGAAAGGGGCAACCTCCTAAGAAACAATGATATCTGTTAATACATTTTCAAAATACTACCGTAGTATTTTCATAAGTAATAATAGACCATCCTTTGATAAGTGCAAATTTATTTTAAATGGAATTTATTAAAATATTGTTCCAGGAGTTTTTGCCTTTATTTGCTCAAATTAAGCATTAGGACATAAGAGTAATAAAAAAATAAAATACATTTAATTCTGCAGATTAAAAAATTACTGTTTAGTGTTATTCAGTCCTGGTTCAATGTATTTTGTGAATAAATGTTATTTCCCTGAATTTCACGCTACTTTTTAAGCTGTAAAAATTAAACTCATTTAAAAATATGTAAGCTAATTTAACTTGGAAATTAATAGCAGATTCTGTTTTTCATCTTTTTTAAAAAGTAAACATTTATACTTAAATAAATTGTGTAAAATTGATTACAGAAAAAAATATTCTAAAATCTCTTGCTAATTGTATCCCCAGTTCAGTAATTAATAATTCTAATACCTTCCCATTTAAATAATAATAATTTGCCTTTCAGAATATCTTATACAAATAATAAGGCTTGGCTAATAATTTTAAATAATTTTTAGAATAGTAAAGTGGTTTCAAATGTTATTTAAGCCGCAGTTTAAATTTTGAGTATTAAAACAATTATTTTTTCAGAAGAAAATATGTTAGGATTTAATTTCTTTACATATATCTGAGATGTATTTTCTGAAGTGGATTTCTCTGACTAAGTATATCAAAGAATTTCAGGTTACTATGACGGAAGCAAAAAGCCTTTTTTCCCCTCAAGTGGTGCATATTTATATTTAAAACATATTATTAGATTTATTTAAAAGAGCTAATCAAAGCCTTTTTCTGTATTCTACTTGTCTAACCGGTAATTATGGATACCATTGGTAGGGAACCACAGATCTAAAGTTAATTGTGATAGAATTTATTTCTAATTTTAGAGCTCATGGCCCCCTGGCCCCAAGGATCTTGAAGCGTAGAAAAGGACACAGACATGATGGGGAAATTGTAACTTACATTGTTGCAAAATCAGTGACAGCAGAAGTGGTAAGAAATGTTCAAGTGATTGATAGATGTTCCTTAATGCTGCATTCACTAGCAGAAGCCTTTCGTATAATGTGTAATTATACAAAGAAGTATAATTTGGCATTAAGACTATTCTTTCGGGTCATTGGGAAGATATTTGCTCTGTTTTAATGTATTTTTCAGTGCCATAATAAAAAGATGATAGTTGCAGGCTTGATACAAAAGTCTGCACAACAGGATTAAATGCTAGCATAAGAGTTCTTGCATGGAAGAATTGTCTTAATAAAACTTTGCAAACACTAGTTCAATATAGTAACTTAGATTCTAAAATTGCTGATAAATTAAAATTGCAAATGTTTTATAAAAGTCTGTAGAAAATATTTTTATGTTGTATTTCAATCTAGTACTAACTCTCAATATAGAATATAACTACTTAAGTTCCATTACATACATTGGGCTTTGTTCCCCAGGAACTACTTATACAACTGAAATAAACATAAGAATCATTGCAACATTATTTGAATTTTGTGTTAAATTTCTAAATTTTATATTAAGGTGACTCTAAAAGAGTAAATAGCAATAACAATGACATTTATATACTGCATCATGGAGTTCTACAGCATTCTCCAAGCCCGTGATGGCGAACCGATGGCAAGCGTGCCACAGGGGGCACACAGAGCCATTTCTGAGGGCACGCGAGGTGTTGCCCTGTGCGCTGGCCAGCTGATTTTTGTCCTTGGGTTTTGGCCATTTTTTGCCCTCTGATCGAGGCTCCCTTCAGGGAAGCCTCCTAAAGCCTGGGGAGAGCGAAAAACGGCCCAACACGCAAACTGGAAGTCTGTTCCCGAACTTCCAGTTTGCACGTTGGGCCGTTTTTTGCCCTCCCCAGGCTCCTAGAAAGCCTCTGGAGCCTGGGGAGGGTGAAAAACAGACCTACCAGGCCCACCGGAAGTCAGAAAACGGGCCGTTTCCAGCCTTTGGGGAGAAGGGGAGGCCATTCTCACCCTCCCCAGCTCCAGGAAAGCCATGCGTGGGGCAGCAGGGGGGAGGTCACATGCGTATGCGCAGGGGCACAGCACAGGGGGCATTAAATTACGGGTGTGGGCATGCAGGCGCATGCAATAGGGTGCATGTGCTTTTGGCACCTGAGATGAAAAAGGTTCGTCATCACTGCTCTAAGTGGTTTACAGTCAACATATTGGTGCAAACAATCTGGGTCCTCAATTTACCAACCGTGGAAGGATGAACAAACAAACACATACATACATACATACATACATACATACATACATACATACATACATACATATTCTCAATGTTATTTTTTTTTCTCTTTCATATGTCTAGGCTAAAGAATTATCCTCTGATACAGTTGTTCAACAGAATGAGAACCTAAACATAGCTTTGGACCGCTGTTATAGTGGTGATAATGTGCTTATTTTCCCTGGAGAATATAAAGCAGCAAATCTGTCCATGTTAACTGAAGATATTATTATTAAAGGCATTAGTATACTTTCTCTCTTTTTTGCATTTAAAGTTGCCAGATTGAAAGAATATTGTAATTTTCTGTTGAGGTGAAAGAAAATATTGGATAGAACAATTTGCCTTTGTAAATTTGGTTTGTAAATTTTTCAGAGACTTATTTAAATATGAAAACATTTGTCGTTTTACTCTGTCACAGCTTCTTAATGCATGCTTAAAGTAATTGCATATATACAATATATTGAAACCATTTGAATAGCCAAAATTATTGAGGGAACTATTCTGACCTGTTCAATTTAGCCGGCCTGGCCTAATCCCAGCTTAGTCCCTCAAGTCTGTACTTTAAATTTTTAGGGGTGGGTTTTAGGTTGTTTTAATTTTTATCACTTTGTACAGCCTATTGTTTAATTCGATTTTATGGGAATTTAAGGGTATTTATTTTTGTATACGGTTTTTAATGAGATGTCTGTACACCGCCCCGAGTCCCTTCGGGGAGAGGGGGCGGTCTATAAATCAAATAAACTTAAACTTAACTGACATTCACCTCAACTTCCCCAACACCACCACTTTGAGTCTGGCTTAAATGAGTTTAAGGTATCATGACTATTGCTGCTGATTATATTTGATTAGCATATGTGCACCCTGGATTGTTAAATCAGCCAAGGAATTGCTATTGCATCAGTCTGTGCATGTTCTCATAAGATTGCATTATTTTTTTTAATTGTACTATTTTAGCACTACTATACACTTCATATTTGGTATTTCTGAAATACATATATATATCAGGGGTGACAAACCTGTGTCATCACGGTGGGGTCACGTGACGTATCGGGATTTCCCCCCCCCCCTTTCACTAAACCGGGCGTGGGCGTGGCCAGCATGTAACGCATCCGGCCATGGGCCACAGGTTTGAAACCCCTGATCTATATCTTATCCATCCATCATCAATTTGATGTATTAGATTTGTTTGTTGCCCAATCTTGCCTCAAGGCAACCCTACATGGCTTATTTATAAAAACTGTAAAACCATAAAATATATATTTCTGAAAACAATAAAATATAATCATAATTTTGCTTTCGCGGTTGGATGTGTTAAAATACTAAGTTGCTTTTTAATATCATTTTCTCCTTCAGGAGTTGGAAAACCAGAGGAAATTGTGATAGTTTCAGAACCTGCTAATGAGAGTTTTGTAGTATCTAGGGCTAAAAATGTCAAATTCATGAATATTACATTGCTTCAGCAAGGGACTGTTGATGGAATTATTGTAGTTGAATCTGGACACACAGTTGTGGAGAATTGTATATTGAAGTGTGAAGGAACTGGTGTTTGTGTACTCGTCGGGGCTTCATTGACAATTACAAATAGTGAAATTACTGGAGCACAGGTATATTTGCTTTTAGTTCATTCAAGATACTGCATGAATGCATGAATGTAAAACATTTACTAAAGTTGAGCAATAAGTACCTATACGTTAGAAGGGAGATAGGGACAATGCAAACATTTAATTTTTGTTGTCATCTAATAACCATCATTTTTGCAGTTACAATCTGGTAGCTACCTTCCAACCAAATTTTTAATGTAATCTCTTGGCCATTCTCAAATCCTTTCAAAAATATGAAACTAGTAAGATGCAAAACAGATTCCAAAGGCAGTCTTAATTGATACGTCTTTTTTAGATTTAGTTTAATGTAAATATTGATTGTTGACTGACGTCCAGTTTTTTAATGCAATAAGCTAGTCATTTTATCCTTAATTATTAAATATTTTACCCACCACTAGATGGCAGCAAAAACTCTGAACTAAGCATTTTCCCCCTAGTTTTCCTGCATCTTCAGGTTCCTTTTCCTCTAGGCCAGTGTTTCTCAACCTTTGCAACTTGAAGATGTCAGGACTTCAACTCCCAGAATTCCCCAGCCAGCATTCTGGGAGTTGAAGTCCAGACATCTTCAAGTTGCCAAGTTTGAGAAACACTGCTCTAGGCCAATGATGGCGAACCTCGTGCTCGTCTGGGATACAACCCGAAAGAGGAGCTGCCCAGCGGGCATGCACACACTGGAAAATGAACTTCTGGTTTCCAGCTAGTCTTCTATTTACTGGCGCGCATGTGCGTGGGACGATCAGCTGGCCGGCACACATGTTCACACTGGAAAATGGAAGACCAGTTCTTCCAGTTTCTGGCACTTCCGCACCCACGAAGGCCAGCTGATTGTCCCACGCGCATGCGCCAATCAGAAACCTGGAAGAGGAACGGGCAATGCCGTGGGGTGCCAGGTGACATGGCTTCGCTCGCCACTTCGGGCACAAGTCATAGGTTCTCCATCACAACTCTAGGCTGCAACATTTTTTTTATCCCTTTTCTTTTTAAAAACAAGTCATTAATCAACAATATTGCCAATAAATAGATTTGAACAATAGGCAGTAAAATTAATTGAATGGTGATTGAATTCATACTTTGGGCAGAGCAGTTAGAGCTTATAAGAAAGATTTGCCAACACCCCAACAAAGGGAAATTTCAGTTTATATCATTTTCTAAGATTTTCTTATCTTGGAAATCTTGGAAATTGATTATTAAAAGATGGTTAGCAGTTATATTTCACCCAGTCCTGTTAAGGGAGGTGAAAGACATAAAATAGGCTCTTGATGCAGTAGAATCAGCAGATGCTTCAAGGAAACCCTTATAGATTTGCTCTTGGTTGTAGTCCCTAAGAATAGGGGATGTATACCAATTGAAAACATTTTCAGTCTAAATATTTAAAGATTATGGGTACTCCTTAACTTGCAAACATTGAGACAGAAATTTCTGTCATAAATCACTCCAATTATAAGTCAAGTCGGATTTTATAACAATTTTTAATGCAGTCATTAAATAAATCCATAGTTGTTAAGTGAATCCAGCTTCCCCAGCGGCCATGTATTGTAAATCATGATCATATAACCCACGGGTGTCAAACTCACCGCATCACAGGATGTTTCAAGATGTATTTCCCCTCCACGGAGCTGGGGTAGGTGACCTGCATGTGATGCATCCGGCCCACGACACGTGAGTTTGACCCCCTGATATAACTCCAAGATGCTGCAACTGATCAAAAGTGTGAGCTGGTTTCCAAGCGCCACAACTGTGATCAGATGACCAAGGAGGGAATTAATTTTTTTGTGGAGAAAAGAGTATGGGGCAATAAACAAAGTAGTTACAACACACTTGACAGCAGTTAAGACATTTGGGTGTGGGTTTGGAAGTTTAATTTGCAACAAAACTCATTAGGGATTACAGTATGTACAGCTGCGTGAAAAAGTCCTGCACGCTTTCAGTTGTAAGCTGTATTTACATGTTTAAACAGCTTTTCACTCATAGAAACCACACAACATTAGTACTTTGATGAAAATTTCTGTAGTTGGATTGAAATGCATAATTTTTATTAATATAGTCAAAGTCTTTTTAAGGTTTTGAGTGAGTTTATGTGCTAAAACAAACAACTTGAATTTTTGAGAATGTTAGGATCGAAAGTAGCCAATCAGTAGCGAGCTTTGGCTGACCAATCAAAATACACAGAGGCTAAATCTATGAGCCAATCAATGTTGTTATACTCTCTGACTATAAATAGGCATGAAAAGCATCAAGAAATTTAATTTAGCTCTGGCTGCGGGCAAGGATGAAGGCCTTTGCTTTCACCAGTACTCAGCAGCAGCATCGCATCATTGTGCTTCATGAAGAGGGTTAGCCAAGAGAGTGAAATGCCATCTCACCACAGTGAGCAGAGTGGTTGACAAATACCAAATAACTGGTTCAGTTGATGACAGGCTCCGCTCTGGAAGACCAAGAAACTCAACAAAACAGCAAGACCGGGCTCTGCAATGCATTCCAATGGCTGACAGGAAGCTCACCTCAACTCAGATTACAAGAATTTGGGGTGAAACGTGATGTAAAAGTGTGCACAAGCACAGTGTGTTGCAGACTGCTTGCCAGAGGGCTCAAAGGCTGCAGGGCTCGAAGAAAACTTTTGCTCACAGATGCTCATTGCTTTCGTCGACCTGTGTGGGCCAAGAAGTATGCCAACTTGACCAACGAACAGTGGGCCAAGGTCATCTTCAGTGACGAGAGCAATTTCTACTTGACTGGGAATCAATGCAATAAGTATGTCAGAAGATTTCCAGCTGAAGAATTTAGGCCGTACTGCCTGAATCTATCTGTGAAGCATCCATTGCATGTGATAATCTGGGGCTGTATCGCTGCTTCTGGTATTGGTCGGATACAAATTGTGCAGGGAATCATGAATTCCAAGCAGTATGGAAAAGACCATGCTTCCTTCAGCTCAGCAACTTATAGGGAAGGACTTTTACTTCCAGGATGACAACACTCCTTGTCATCGAGCCAAGTCCGTCCAGCAGTAGATGAAGAAGCATGGTGTTCGACTCCTGGATTGGTCAGCTCAGAGCCCGGATTTGAACCCAATTGAGAACTTGTGGGCCAAGATTGGTTACAAAATATGCAAGAAGCATCCAAAGACCAAGCAGGAGCTGATGGAATCCATTATTGCAGCCTGACACCACATTGTCACCAAAGATCACGTGCAAAGGCTTATACAATCTATGCTGAAGTGATGCCTCCTTATAAGCAATAAGGGCTGGCCAATTTCATATTAGTAACCATGTTTGGTTACATAAACGGTCCTTTTCAGGGCCACAAACAATAAAAGTGTTAACAAAACACTAGCATCGGCCTTAGTAATTGCAAAACATATGCCACTGGGTATGCATCAGTTAATCTGTTTTCAAAGTCATTGTAAGCATACAAGATAATTCACAATCCCCATCCAAACAGCACCAAATTGCAAAAAGCTTATGCTTTTCACTTAAAAACACCAGTATTTATTTAAATATAACAATATTTGCATAGCAGTTAGCATAAAATATAAAATCAATGGCCTATCTAAAAAAATGTAGTAAACTGTAAAGCGTGCAAGACTTTTTCACACAGCTGTAGTTTGCTATTACATCATGATTGGAAACATTGATTTCCATCACCTGTGGGTTTAAACCTGAGTGCATTAAACATAATAGAGTTATTTGTGTATATTGTGGGTGTGTAAGCAATAATTATGACATAGTATGATTTAAGTACGATTCAACCAACTCAAAAAGTTATTTTTTGAACTAAATATATAAGGAAAGATAAAGAGCATGAGTTATGGACATTTTATGTCTATGATTTATTTAGTTACATTTTGTTACTGCATCTTTAAGAAGAAAAACCTATTTTGATTTCCTTTTTGTTTTGCTCATGACTATTTTGGGTTTTATTAAAAGACAAGTTTGTCTCCATTTTCTTCTGACTAACCAGATCTCATTTTCCTTTGCAATGAACTACTAGAATTTTCATTCATCACTGCTATATTAACATTTGTTTTTATACCCAGGGAGCTGGTGTTGAGTTATATCCAGGAAGTGTGGCTACCTTGGAGGATAACAAAATTCACCATTGCAATAACTTCAGAATGAGTGATTCTTCACGGGGTAGTCTTGGTGGAATTAACATAAAGGTAAATCATTGCTGACAGGATTGTCACTCATAAACTGGTGCTCACATAGTAGAATCAGCCAATTTTTTCAACTTTTAATTTGCTTTTATTAAACTTCATTTGCAGATTTCAATAATGAAGGTTTTTCAAATGGTTGCTCTTTCTGCCTCAGACACATTGCTAATGTGAAGAACAAATAAGCCAATATTTTTAGACTTGTGTGAGGTAGCTGATTTAATGTACTTATTTTCTTCCTTAGCACCTCCCTAGTTCACAAAAATCAAAATAAGAGTTGGAAGGGACCTTGGAGGTTTCTCTTCTATTCCCTCATCTAAATTGTTTATGAAGATATTGAAGAGTACTGGGCCTAAAACAGAACCTTGGGGTACCCCACTACATACTTCCCTCCCTGTAAACACAGTTCCATTAAAGACTACACATTGAGTGCAGTTGTTCCATCAGTTACAAATCCCTCTGGTGGTGATGCTGTCTAACCCATACTTACGGTTGTAAGAAAAAGAATGTGAATCCCTTGGGATTACATGGAGTTTTGCATGAATTGGTCATAAAATGTGCTCTGAACGTCATCTAAGTCACAACAATAGAAAAACACAGTCTGTTGAAAATAATACTACACAAACATTAGATGTTGCCGTGGTTTAATTGAACATAACATGTAAACATTCACAGTGCAGGGAGGAAAAAGTATGTGAACCGTTGGACTTAATAACTGGTTGAACCTCCTTTGCCAGCAATAACCTCAACCAAACGTTTCCTGTAGTTGCAGATCAGACCTGCACAACGATCTGGAGTAATTTTGGACCACTCCTCTTCACAAAACTGTTTCAGTGTAGCAATATTCTTGGGATGTCTGGTGTGAATCACTCTCTTAAGGTCATGCCACAGCATTTCAATCGGGTTGAGGTCAGGACTCTGACTGGGCCACTCCAGAAGGCGTATTCTGTGCTGTTCAAGCCATTTTTGTGTTGAATTACTTGTATGCTTTGGGTCATTGTCCTGTTGCATCACCCATCCTCTGCGGAGCTTCAGTTGGCGGACAGATGGCTGTACGTTTTCCTGTCTTGATAAACTCGAATTCATTTCCCCATTAATGACAACAATCTGTCCAGGCCCTGAGGCAGCAAAGCAGCCCCAAACCATGATGCTCCCTCCGCCATGTTTTACAGTGGGGATGAGGTTTTGATGTTGGTGTGCTGTGCCTTTTTTTCTCCACACATAATGTTGTGTGTTTTTCCGAAACAACTCAATTTTTGTTTCATTTGTCCACAGTATATTTTGCCAGTAGTGCTGTGGAACATCCAGGTGCTCTTTTGCAAACTTCAAACATGCTGCAATATTTTTTTTGGACAGCAATGGCTTCCTCCGTGGTGTCCTCCCATGTACTCCATTCTTGTTTAATGTTTCCCTTATTGTAGATGTGTCAACAAAAATGTTAGCATGTGCCAGAGATTTCTGTAGGTCTTTAGCTGACACTCTTAGGATTCTTCTTTACCTCATGAAGCATTCTGCGCTGTGCTCTTGCAGTCATTTTTACAGGACGACCACGCCTAGGGAGAGTAGCAACAGTGCTAAACTTTCTCCATTTGTAGACAATCTGTCTTACCGTGGACACATGAACATCAAGGCTTTTGAAGATACTTTTGTAACCCTTTCCAGCTTCATGCAAGTCAACAATTCTTGATTGTAGGTCTTCTGAGAGCTCTTTTCTGCGAGGCATGGTCCACATCAGACAGTGCTTCTTGAAACCAGTAAAGCCAAAACGTGTGTGTGTTTTTAAAGGGCAGGACAGCAACACATCCAATATCATCAGATAGATTGAAGTCAAGGTTGGCTCACTCCTGGCTTCAATTAGCTCTTGGAGGAGTCATTAGGCTAGGGGCTCACATACTTTTTCCTCCCTGCACTGTGAATGTTTACATGTTATGTTCAATTAAACCATGGCAACATCTAATGTTTGTGTAGTATTATTTTCAGCAGACTGTTTTACTATTGTTGTGACTTAGATATCGTTCAGGGCACATTTTATGACCAATTCATGCAAAACTCCATGTAATCCCAAGGGGTTCACATACTTTTTTTTGCAACTGTATCTATCTTGCCAAGTAGTAGGTTATGGACTATGTCATCAAAGCCTTACTGAAATCTAAGTAAATTATGTCTACAGCATTTTCCTGGTCAAAGAATTTAAAAGAAAAGTGAAATTATTGAGCTTGCTTACTTGGGAAGGCATAAGAGTTGTAAAGTGGTTTTGCAGGCCACACTTGAGCTGTGAGTTAAATCACTTCTGTCTTAAACCATATGTGATGGTTTACTTTTTGTAATTGACTGGACTCAGATTACATACTAAACTAATAAGCTTCCCCTAAGCCCAGTTTATGAATTCAGTTGCACTTCACATCAAATATCACTGACAGACTGGAAAATTTGAAATGATGTCCATGTTTAAATAGATAACTAAATAGAAAAAGATTGAAATGATTAAAATGTTAATTCTTTAACAGGTCCTCCCTGCTCCTAAACTAAAAATGAAAAATAACCATATTTATAGTAACAATGGTTACGGAGTGACAATTATGAAGCCTTCTGAACAGCTGGGCACTACAGCAGAAGAAACAATGGAATGTGCTGCAGCAGGAGACGGAGAAGATTCTGTTTCTAAACTAATGCAGGAACTCACTCTTCAGATAAATGCAAATACACTGGAAGACATTAAAGGCATCAGCATAGTTAACTGAAGCTGCAGGATCTCATGGTTTAGCCATGTCCCATGGCACAAGATAAAAGTTTATATTATTAAAAACATTGCTTTATAATAAATACTGTTAAAACAGTGGCTTTATAAGCATTTCATAGGTAAAGAAAAAACTGAAAAGTAGTATGAATACATTTAAACTTATTTTTTATCTAATAACTTCCTGTATGAGCATTTTAATAAATCAAAGGATTGAATTCTATTTGTACCCTTCCATCATATTTATATATGTTGTTAATTAGGTACGTAATCTTTCAAAGATTAAGGTAGACTGGCTTTAGGGAAAAAATAAAAATAATTCATCATTGAATCTACTATGCTTATCAATTTTATTTTTACTACATAATAATTAGCAATATTAGATACCAGGACAAATAGAAGTTTTCTTTTAAAACTTGAGCATTATATTAAATTAAAAAAATAAGGGAGAAACTACATCCTTAGAAATAGTCCTAATTTGTAAAGCTGCGATAAGGACTGTCTACAGACTAGGATATCATCCATTGTAGATAGAAGGCTGACTCAAAAATCAGACTTAAAAAGTGCTCATCAGTCATTCTTTACCAAATTGGAGAGAGGAATTGAATGGGATTTTTAATCGTATTTTATTTTGAAGGAAGAGAGGATGCTTAACAGATTTATAGGTGACAAAATATTTAGCGGGATAACTAATGCCTTCATTCTTAAAAAATTAAAAAGAATTACAGTATTTTTTGGAGTATAAGATGCTCTGGACTCGAGTATAAGACGCACCTTAATTTTGGGGAGGAAAATAAAAAAAAAACCTGCCTCTGCCTACCACATCCATGGTATTCAGCTGACACATGGTAACAAGCTCAACCAATGATAGGCATAGCAACTAAGTCACCCAATGAAGCAAGGAGACAGGAAGGAACCGGGCTTAGCCTAGAACTGAAAGTGAAACTGCTTGTGCTTTGCTTGTATTTACTGCTACTTTGGAAAACCTGCTTTCGGTAATGTATATTATTTTGAATCCTGCTCTTTCTGAATGTGATTGCTGCTGCAAACTCTGACCAGCCAGGTCAGCCTGATTCTGCATGGCTGATTGCAGCCTGATTCTGTGGATTGGACTGCTAGAATATCCCTAATCAGCTGTTCCAGGCTGCAGGGATCTCACAGACCATCGCTGCCT
The DNA here is from genome assembly GCF_964273705.1 of Natrix helvetica. Lineage (NCBI taxonomy): Eukaryota > Metazoa > Chordata > Lepidosauria > Squamata > Natricidae > Natrix > Natrix helvetica. Next base: position 68,312,382 of record NC_138549.1, on the reverse strand, counting down.
CCACACCTTGCGTTTTTGGCCTCTGGTGGGGGTGGATGGGTGGGGCTATATTTGGTGTATAAGACTCACCCAAATTCTCACCCACTTGGAAAAGATGCATCTTATACTCCAAAAAATACCATATATATTCCAGTAAATCCAACTCTTCTTACACAGCTAGTTAGTCCTTAGAGCTTCACATAGTAATACTGGAAGGTTTGCAACCATTCCCAGACCTATAAGACGGAAGTGATGGCAATACAATCATTTTTGTTCTGTCACAAGTTACATTAAAAAATTGATTTGGTTCTGAGGGTCCTAACAGCTAAAGCCTAATAAATATGCAATAAATGCATTTTACTGATTTAATTAATTTTAATTATTTTAATGAATTAAGCACTTCGTTAAAATGACATCCACATTGTGGATTAGTGTGATGTATGAGCTCAATCACACAGGAATCAGATCTGTCTACATTCAGACCTTTATCCCCCGAGGCCAGTGAACATAAGCCTTAATCAACTTAGAAAAATAGATGCGCATATTTTATTGAGTGAGAAAAGAATTTCATCTTCTCTGAAAAATGCAATATTTTCCTCAGCCACTATTTTGTGTTCCCATATATGTAATGTAATGTGCTGCATTTATTTGATATCTATCTTTAGCAAAGTGATTGAACTCCTAATTGTAAAATGTTGGAAGACATTTGGGATGGTATATACTCGTGATGGCAAACCTAGAGGACACGTGCCACAGGTGGCACGCAGAGCCATTTGTCAGGGCACATGAGGCTTGCTCTGTCAGCTGGCCAGTACACATGTGCGTGCTGGCCAGCTGACTTTGGCCTTCTTTTGAGGTCATTTTTGACCCTCCGGAGGCTTCAGGAGTTTCACTGAAGCCTCCGGAGCGCGAAAAACCAGCCCTATGGACAAACTGGAAGTTCAGGACACTCCTCATGCCTCCGGAGGGCTTCTGGGAGGGCGGGGAAAACTTTTCGCCGTCCCCAGGCTCCTATAAAGCCTCTGGAACCTGGCGAGGGCGAAGAAAACATGCCAAAAATGGGGGGGGGGGGGGGAAGGCTGGTTGTGCGTGCAAGCGTGTTGGAGTCGTGTGCTAAACATGGGTGTGGCACGCCCACGCTCAACCCCCCTGCTTTTGGCACGCAAGCCAAAAAAGGTTCACCATCACTGGTATATACTATCCTCTCATATTATGGCTGATAAGTATTAAAGAGGTAGATTGGTAGAGATTTAATTTATACGTGAGTTTTCTGCTCAGATGAGCATTCAGATTGGTTATCAAAAATGAAAATAGATAAAAACCCAGCATCTAGTTCCCTGATGGCAAACCTATGGCATGCGTGCCACAGGTGGCACACGGAGCCTTCTCTGTGGGCACACAAACTGTCTCCCAGCTCAGCTCCACCGTGCATTGGGGGGGGGGGGGGGAGTCACACAGGGATGTTAGCTTCCAACCAAGCAACTGTTGCTTTTTCAGCAGTCATCCAAGGAACCATGATAAATCCATTCCCAAACGAAGGCGTGGTTCTCATCTATGATCTGCTGATTCCTTGTCTATCACATCCTGCTTCCACAATTGATCACGCAACTTTAAGGTTTTATAGGTAACCTATCCACATTTCCATTCCACAGAAAAGTGGCTATTGAATTTTTCCCCCCGACTCATATATTCCAGAGGCAGCATTAATAAACTGGTGAAAGCCACTTGAGCATAATAATTTCTTCAACTACATTAGTGGTTGTGAAGGTTATTGATACAGAAGTTGAACAGGCTAGGTATTTGAACTCACCCACTTGGCTCAGTTGGTGCTATCAGCTAACACATTGGTCTTTTTTATATCTTTCTACTCTTAGGACATCTGACAGTTCCTGTTGATTCCTCTATGAAAATACCATTGATATATGCTGTATCTATGAAGTTCAGCTCATCCACTTCACACTGAAGTGCTGTATAACCAGCTTTTTCCCAATATCTATCTACTTCTAAAACTCTCCTTACCATAACCTTTAAAAGGGTGCATCATAGGGCAACAGTTTTAGAAGCAAGATACCTCAAATAAGATAAATTACAGAATGTGAACAAAATCCAGGACTTATGACTCCTGAGGAAATGAAATCTGGGGAAGTTGGTGGCTGCTTCAGTGCTACTGGCTGCTGCTGCGGTCGTATCTTCTTCATTTTAAATGTTTTGTGACCTTCACAGCCAGTCTTGCAACCCCATTCATCACCACCACCCCAGCAGGAGCCATTCACCTATCTGTAGGGAAGGAAGGGAGGTACAGGGAGAAAGGAACTCCATACACCTTTCCTGGCCCATGACCCTGTGCGTTTCCAACATTCCAGCTCGCTATCCGTGTGCCTCCCCCAATCCATGCAGCACTTTTTGTGCACCCTATGCATACTTTACTTGTGCTGCCCCGTGTCGTCCCTGACTCACACCTCTTGCAGCCCTCCTGTACACTTTCCCCAACCCATGAAACTTGGGCACCATCACATCCTTCCTGACCTGCGCTGCGCCATCCCCGGTACCATCCCTGACTTGCACTGCACCTCTTATACTCTTCAACCTTCCCAACCCACACACCCCCATACACCAAGAAAAGGGAAAACACCCCAATGGCGCATCGGTTGTCTAGTCCAGCCTACCGGTACTACATTAAACAATAATCTGGAATCCTGGTGGATACTTTCAAAGACACACAGCAATTAGTATGTTTCTCAAGTACTTGCCTGGTAGAAATAATTTTTGGTCCACATAGCCACGGATTGATTTAAAGCAGTACTACTGTCTTTGAGGATTTTCACTGGCTATAGGAGAGTTCTGATAATCTGTGCAAGGACCTTTTCAATCAGACAAGACTGATTCCATGACAGTTTTCACATTGTGTCCTGTCACTATTTAACCATGGGCACAATAGCAGCAAGTTTCTAATCAACTGGGACCCATTTTCTTTCTATCCTATTGGCAACAGTCAAAAATATAATCAATTATTACAGTGCCAGCAACTTGACCATCAAATGACTGGAATTAGGCAAGAATGTAACTAAACTGGAGGTGAATATTCCAAAAACGTATAAACATCTCAAGTCATGCCTATTAGAATATGAAGCCAGTTTGGTGGTGTGGTTAAGGCATCAAGTTAGAAACCACAAGACTGCAGGTGCTGCTGCTTGGATTAGACAGGTTGCACAAATGGTCAGTACAGACGCACAGGGGCAAGAGGAGGGTGTACAGGGGTGGGGGACACATCCCAGTGACTTGTGATCTTCCGTGCCGCCTTCCCTTTTGGCTTTCTGGGGAAACTGGAGGTGATCAATGGCAATCAAAGGATCACAGGGCACTTGGCAACAATCATAAGTGCAAACAGGTTGCCACCCACCCACCCTGCAATCATCTGACCACAGGGGTACTGGAATGGCCGGAACTCCAAGGGGTTGTCATAACTGCCCTTTATTCATTATCATCATAACTTCAGTCGCTGAACAAATGGCACTAAGCCAAAGAACGTCTGTAGTTGAGGCTGAGGAAAGTATACATAATCATATATTCTGAGTTGGCAGTTTAGCAACATGGCATTCAAAAAATGACATTACTGTATTTTATGACATTTTTGGAGTTGTACTGTTTTTATTTTAGAAGTTGCTGCATGTGACAAACATTTGAACAGATAAAGAACTTTAAGCTCCTAACTGGCAATCCTAGTACCAAAGGCATCAATCAATTCAGAGTTTTTGATGATACAACTATCAATCTAAAATTCAAGCCTACTTCTAAGACTAATCCCTTAAAAATTAACAACTTCATTGGGATCAAAATAAACATACAAAATTAAAGCAATGTGAATACTGCATATAAATATAACTTGAAATTAATATTCTGAAGTATGAACTCCTACATCAGAAAGAGATCTGTATTACAAATAAAGAATGTATGGAATATAACAAGTTCATGCATACTTTTATTCTGGAATTACTAACATTTAAGGATGCCTATGCTTTGAATGTAGACAAAATGATGCTTTAGAATGGAACAGGCTATTGGCAACACCTTGACCCTAAACCTATTTTCCAGAGATCAGGTGCTTACCATGGAACCCAGGAAGGACTGAACTTCTTTAAGCTTCTTTTCAGCTTCCGATTCAATGTGCAACACATCCTCACTAGCATTTTGTCAGTAACCACTCCATCCTCCTCTAAACCCACCACCTCTATTTCTTCCAGTTTGGTATCCTCCACCTGAACCTTGAAAACCTCCACTACCACGAAATCCACCTCTACCACCCCCTGAATAGCCTCTTCCCCCAGAAGCACCACCACCACCACCACCACCACGGTAAGAATTATATCCACCACGATATCCGCCTCCATATCCACCTTGGTAGCCCCCCCTGTAGCCACCTCCACTTCTTCCTCTGTAGCCACCTCCACTGTCATATCGAGCCATTTTAGGTGGACGAGGTCCATCGCCAAACCTAGGAGTACAAATTGAAATTGTTTATGCTTATCTACAAAGATGAATAAGTGCAATCCTCCAAATATACAATTGTGTATATATACTAAGGAACACTTACTTTACCTAAGTAATTAGAAGTGTGAGAAAACTGCCTATACTGCTAGTTATTTTATAAAAGATAAACTTTTTATCCATATATGTACCTGAAGTGTCCCAAAATCACCATACATTAAAATTCATGTTTTTAAAAAAGAAACTAAAGACGGGTGCCATCTTATTTTTAAATCCTTTTTGTTATATTGTTTTATTCTTTGTCAAAATAGTTCGCTAATATGGATTCCTATGGATCCCATATGTTTAATCATTATGTATCTGTCTATTTCGATTTTATACTCGCTATAAATGGTGTTCAGTTGCAGGATCGCAATGTACTTGCAAAATATATATTGTACAATGGTTAAAGGAGACTTATTTCAAATCTCAGGAGAACCACATTATTAAAAAATAAGCATTTCATTATGAATCTAAGCTCAAAACATGAAACCAACCTCACGTTGCCACCTACTGCAAGGTTAATTCCAGCAGCCAAGGGTTTGGAGACTTCGCAAATTACATTCAGCATCTGTTTGTTCATATGGTCTAACTCACTGATGATTTCTGGATTTTTTGTTACTTCTACCACGAGAGCTTCCATTGCTGCACGCAAAGAAACAATACAGGCAGCTGCATGGTGCGGCATCCTCAGTTTGATCCTAAAACAAAGAAAGCAATTTAACAAATGAAATTTTCTTTTCCTATCTATTAAGTATCTTAGACTTCTATAAAGATACCTCTGAAAAATACACAAGAGAACTTGAACTTGGTCTTGTTCTAAAAACACACTACACTGTATAAAGTTTCATTTGCAATGAAGAAAGGAGAAGAAACCAGAGCATAGTAGTATATGTATCTCTTTTTCAAGCAATGCATGTATTTAACAAGAACTACTAAATAAAGTATTATGCCACTTAAAACAACAATAATCTGATCTTATGTTTTTCCTTATGAATTTATTTTAAGTTATGAAACCAACTACTAAATTTCTCAATCCCCCCTGCCCACTCATGCCATCTTTATCATGTAAAGTCTGCCAAAGGATCATACCAGTCATCTAATATAATAATGTCTCCTTCGGATACCACTTTCTTCGAGCCAAAGAGAAGCAGCTGTAAAGGGCTCACTAAGGTCATTGCTTTGGCTGAAATAGCGCGTGTCCGGATCTGCAGAAAGATGCATACATAATCAATTGTATAATATGAAATATAACAACTTTCTATTATTTACCCAATTGCTCACAGGTATTGAACTCCCATACATTGGATGTCCTCAAGTGTTATTTAAGACCACCATCTATGTGATGTTTTAACTTATTTGAATGTGCTGTCCCAGCAGACAATGGCAGCCACCTGACCTTCACAGATCTTTAAAAAGTTAAGTTGGCTTGAATCTGCTTAATATTTGAATGGGAGAGCTGTACTGCTCCCATTCTTCTGACTTTCCCTAATCTGTTTAAGATCTGGTTGTTTTCCCAAACACTGAGCTAGAAGGCGGGGTGGACGGGGGGACGACACAACAAGCTTCTTTGGATGGTTTCTGTTTTACTTTTAAGGTTTTAGTCATTGTCCTTTTTTTTCCCTTGATAAATTTTGTTTACTTTGAATTTTTAATCTGTAAATCACCCAGAGTAACTATGAAGGGGAGTAACTGAAATTGTCACAACTCCACAAAGTCCATTTTGCAAATTTGCAATTATTACAAAATAATTATTTATTAATAAAAATGTGTGCCGATCAAATTGGAAGAAAATTAGGTTTTACAGTACATGCTAATAACAAACAGAAAATCGTCACATGCAGAGGGAAACATTTTATTAGAATGTTTTTTTAGAAAAACAAATGTATATTACCAGGAGTGTGAATGATTGAGAAAAATAAATTGTTTTGAATCTGCAGCAAACCAATATGTTCCAGAGGTTCTGCTAATGCATTTCAAAACAGCCACTGTTTGACAAAATGATAATTCTGACTTGCTGTTCTAGGTTTTGAATGAAACAAAATCCAGGTGGGACAAACCTGGTATACACAGGTAATCCCAGGGTTACAGGCAATCCCTTAGCTAACGTTCGAAGTTACACAAGAAGAGCCCCCTAGCGTTTACAAACAAGTCCCGAAACTATGAATCTTGCAACATCACAGCAATTGTTCGCCCTTGCGAACAACCACAGAGGCTCTGCAACATTTGACCTGCAACGTGCCAGGCAAGATGCAGAGGGGTGCATGGGGCTGAGAGGCAGGGACAGGCCTTTCCTGTCTAGTCCATAAAAAGAGGTTAATTTTGTTCCACATAAAGTCTAATACTTGCGGATTTTAGACCAGGCACTGATAAATCAAAACCAGTTGTTCTGCATACAAGGTGATTCATGAGTGGCATCTTTCTGCATGCCACCTAATGTTTCAATATTCAAAGACTACATGGACATTTGATAGTCCAAGATGGTCCGCCCATCCCCCCCCCCCCCCAAATTTACCTTTTCTCCAAAAACAAAGAAAGGAGAAGGATACTTCATATCCTGGCTGCTGAATGGGCAGTTAACAGAGGATTTGTGAATGAGAGCATTACGTCCTTCAGTAGTGAGAATCTTCCTCTTTTCTTTGTGAAAGCAGACATTGGGATACAGGCCAAAAGCCAGCAGAGAAATCACAACATCCAGGTTATTATCTGGCCCAGTGTTGCTGAACACCTGAGTCGTTAAACTCTCTAGAAAGAGACAAAAATGGGCTTTTCCCACAGTTCCAAAATAACACAATATACTTTATGTAACAGCTAAGGTACATAGAGAACATAAATTCTTCCCATTCTTTGAATTCCAGATTGTGTTTATGAAAATTACTTCAAAATGAGATTAAAAGTAACATGAAAGCAAATGATAAAAATTATTTCTACAGAGAAATCACAAGACTTTGAACAAGTTATAGAACTATTTACTATCTGGGTATCTGTGTGTTTGGGGGGGGGGGGGATACGCACACAGATACAGACACACAAACACACATACTTTCTATAGCCTCCACATCCAGAAACCTTAAATATGAAGAATAATCATCTTACGTGTAATAAGAAATACAGTTTAGTCCATCAGGTTCAGAATATACAAAAGTGCTATCACAAATAGCTACATGTAGTCCACACTTAATGACTGTAATTGGGACCAGCAATTCCACTGCTAAAGTAAGTCATCATTAACTGGAAGCCATGGGCATGCTATACAAACATTTGACACTACTCTCTTGAAATCTCTTCCTCTCCTATCTTTCTGCTCTGGGAGAAGAGGGAGAAAAAAAGTAAACAATTTCTGTAGATATTCTCTCTTTTGCCTGAACTTCAGGCAAACCTCTCTTGCAATTCCTTCCTCTCTAATCTCTCTGATGGGGGGTGGGAGAGACATTTGTGGAAGGATTAGGCAAAGAAGACTGTCTACAGAAATCACTTGCCTTTTTTTTCTCCCTATCACCCTTGCAGAGTGGAGAGATTGGAGAGAAAGTAATGTATTTGCGTAGTAGGCCTGTGGCTCCTAGCCTTCAGTTGCTAGTATGACTGCATTGCTTTTGATGTATAGAAGAGCAATCCGTTTACTTTCCTGAAATCACATTCCACACTTTCTATTTTGCAAGTGAGGAAAGAAGAAAAAACCCCAAAGCACAGGACATACATACTGAGTGTAATAGTGATCACGTGATTGAGGGACACTGTAACAATCATCTGTAATGATTGTAAATGGGCCATCAAGTTATTTTTTCATATCTTTGAATGGTTGCAAAACTAATAGTTTGTAAACAGTGACATCCTTTACATTCATACGAAGTTTTTATTTTATTTTTACCTTCTGGGAATCCAGAGTTAACCAGAATTTCTTTCAGCTGTACTTTGGCTTCCCAGGTCATTCTGAGTGTTGCCATATTGAGTCTCTTAAACTCACAGAAACGAATTTCAGCATTTTCTCCACCCATTCTGCAAGAAAATGGGTAAAAACCAGTCAAGCCGCTCTGTGTAAATGTAACATGTTGAGTTTTTTTTTTAAAGTAAGATGTCTTGTGCATTGCCCTAAATCAAATTACCTTGCATTATCCCAGGCTTGGAAGACTGAGAGCAGGGCCACATGATCGGAGAACCTGTTCCCAGCAAAATTCCTATGGACATAACCCAGCCTTTTACCCTCACTGATGAATGGCTCAGGGAAGCAGGTCGCAGCAGAGATAGTACACACAGCATCACCAACACTGAAAGACAAAGCACAGAACTAGCTGGGCTACACTGCAATATAACGAACGGCACTATCGAGCGGAAGGAACAAATGAGACAAAGACTGCTGGTGGGATTCATTTTATTGCTCCTGGGTAAACTTGCCTTAATTTAAAAAAAGTAATTCTCTTCTTCCTGAGTCCCCCTCCTTTTCCCTCCAGTTACTTCTAAAGTTATGATCACTTACTAAAATATGCACCCCATTATCATCATTTTGCCAAGTCGAGGTTCAATGGGGAGCCTTGCTAAAATTCTCCCAAGGGGGGTCAGTTCATCATTGGAATCCAGGGCATCCAGCTCTGAAATAAAAGTAAAAGTAAAGTCTGATTTACTTTTCAACTGATATTTTTTCATCAGCTAATGCAATGGGTGAAATATTTAAATTATGAAGATGGAAATGAAATGAGAAGCTGATACATTTGCTGCTGCCCTGCTCATTAATTTTCTAAAACGGAAGGAGGGCTGATTACTGTTCAAAATACAATGGTTGATTTTATAGGCCGTTATCTGGTCCTTGCAATGACAATTCTTACAGAGTTGGGAAAACACCCTCTTTTTTGCATATTGTCTGTGCTCAAACGTTGATCTCTGACTGAAGTTGTAATGTAATTTAGTAGATTAGACATTTAGTTTTGCTACTCTGGACATAAAACAGCACGAATGAGTGGTTTTCAAATTTATACTTCAAGTAATTCAATTCTTCTGTTTTCAATGTGCAGACCAATACAACACAGACCAGTATAAACAGTCAAGTGATTCAGATTAAGAAAAATGCAATGTGTGTTTTTGGATTGTTGGGTAACAATTTTGGTAATTAGAAGGTCCACAGCTGATTAAACCCCTAAGAGAAGATTAGCTAGGACGAAGAAAACCATCCTGTAGTAGGAATATTGTTGTGAACAGATCAGAGTGCTATGTGCCATGTAATAGCAAAGTCTCAAGCAGACTGAAAGTACAACTCAAAAGGTTTTTGAAAGAAATCTGTGTGACTGGCACTTACAAATAACAGGACCTGGAAATGCAAAAGGCAGCAAAATTTTAAAATAAAAGAATTAAACCAGTTCTGGGATTTTGCAAAGATAGTTAACAGCCTCCACCAATTTGATGGAAAGCAATAAAACTGCTAGGGGAAACTCATTTAGACATCAGAAATAGATGCTAAGCTTAATAACTACCTACATTAAGCTATTCCTAGCTATTCCTATATGAACTAATAGTTTTATGCCCAGGGTAAACATTGAGTGCCCTTCTAAATGACGTGACCACAACACTAGCACATATTCACTACCTTATATAGCAGTGATGGCGAACCTATGGCACGCGTGCCACAGGTGGCATGCAGAGCCATTTGTCAGGGCACTCCGCGCGCTGCTCTGCCGGACTGCTGATCCTCCGCTGACCCCTAAAGAAGAAGGATCGGCTGCGGCAGTCCGGCAGAGCAGCGCGCGGAGCCCGTCTCCCCGGGGATTTTCCTTCGGCTGGCAGGACGAGGGGGAGAGAGAAGCCGCTTATCTTGTGTAAGATAAGACAGGCAAGCTGGTGGGCGCGTGACTCTGCCGGAGAAAACGTAGAAGGCGCGGAATCAGCTCTGCCTGGAGGCAAAAAGCTTGGACCTCCCCCCCGTGCACCCGTCAGCCAAAACCTCCCGGGAGGCTTCGGCTGGTGGGCAAGCAGGGGTGGTGGTGGCTCCGAGCCTTCTCGCCTTCAGACAGAGCTGATTCTGCCTTCAGACAGAGCTGATTCTGCACCTTCTACGTTGTCCTGGGCAGAGTCATGCACCCACCAGCTTGCCTGTCTTATCTTACACAAGATAAGCGGCTTCTCTCTCCTCCTCGTCCTGCCAGCCGAAGGAAAAGCCCCGGGGAGACGGGCTCCGCGCGCTGCTCTGCCGGACTGCTGCAGCCGATCCTTCTTCTTTAGGGGTCAGCGGAGGATCGGCAGATCGGCAGTCCGGTAAGACTTGTCTTACACAAGTTGGCCAGCTGAAGCCTCCCACCTTTCCTGAGCAGCTGGCAGCTGCAAGAGGTGCGAAGGGGAGGCAGGTGGGCTTTGCAACCCGAAGGCTGGCATTTCGTCTCTGCAGCGTAAACCAGCTTGGGCGGGACTGGAGAAGTTTCCTCAGTGGAGCTGAAGACATTTCTGAGAAGAGAAACTTCTCCGGTCGCGCCCGAGCTGGTGGAGCGCAGGCAAGCGCCGTCCCGTGAAAGGGGCGGGGCAGGAAACTTACTTCCGGGTTCATTCGCCAACCGGATCGTGTGATCCGGTACGATCCGGTAGAAACCCACCACTGCTCTGGAGCCCGGGGAGGGCGAAAAAAGCATGTAAAAATAGGGGAGTCGCGCATTGTGTGCACATGCGTACTGAGGGGGTCACGCATTGCATTATGGGTGCGGCACGCCCGCACACGACCCCCCTTCGCTCCCCCCACTTGTGGCCCTATGCAACAGCCTCCCCCTTGAAATAGATACCTCTACTCTAATGACCTTTTGCAAGTCCAAGAAAGCCTGACTCTTGCTCCAGTTATTGATGTTGGGATGTTAATATGGGGGCTCTAGAATAGGTGTATGTGATCAGTTTTACTGAGCCTCAATTTAGCTTTTAGTTTGTTGTTTAATAGAATCCCATACTTCTTGGCTGCCCAGGTTCTTGCCTAGATGGTCAGCAACATAAATTGGATAAATAAATAAACTGGATTCCATTTCACCAATGAATGGGAGTTATGAAAATATACACCGTACTTTCATTGACAAGACAATCCAACGGATACCTCGGAGTGTATGCTCTGCTTCAATCACTGCATCCAAGGGGGGCGGCTCTATAGCTTTGGCCAGAAATTGTCCAATCCCGCCTAATCTTAGCAGCTTGATGCTCAAAGCAATTTCATGCAGTGGTGTTCGAAACATTTCGGGGGTCATATGAGTCTCAAGTCTGGAAGAGAGGGGACATTTTGGATATATTCATCTCTATAGCTCATGCTACAATCTCTTGCTAATAAAGATTAGAAAGTTGTTTTTTTATATTTACCTCCTCATTCCACAACTCTTCATAAAAACTATATATCTATACCATACAACAAATAGGTAAACCAGCCTTGCACTATTAGTTATTAATGCTGTACGAAATTTGCTGTTGGCTCAGAGTATCCATGAATGCACGCACACACACACACACCCATCCCACATATTTAATTCCTATTCTTTAATCTAGGTTTTGATTTGTTTTTCCGCATCAATTACTTAACAGTCCCCAGAAGATCTAGAAGTGCAGAGTATGAGCCTACCTGTCAAAACGTGCTCTGCTGCAAAGATGAAAGCAGAATCCAGGACGGACGCGACCAGCCCGTCCTTTCCGCTGCTCTAGATTTGTTTTTGAGGCCCACACAGTGGCATAATTGGTCATGTTGTTATGAGCAGTGAATAGTTTAACTTTCTGTCTGTGGGTTTGGAAAAAAATACTAAATTAACTCCTTAACATTTGGATGAAAAAGAAAGTAGATCACTTTCACAAACAAGAGGCAGCACCCCAAATTTGAAAAAAAAAAAAAAGCGCAGGATAATATTATGCAGTGCATGCCAAGATCAATGTTAGATACAATTTTGTGAACCTTACTACCTTAACAGGTGAAAGCACCAAGGTGACCATGGTAGATGTTGGAAAAAAACTAAGTAAGGATGAAATCAATTAGGATGAGTCAGAGAATTCCAAGGCTACACTAGGAAGCTCTTCCTTATTCATTCATCCATTTCTTCCCCAGAAGTTGGCAATGGCAACCCATATCTGTACTGCAGCCAAGGACATGGACTTATTTAAAAAGGCATCAGAAGTTGAACTTAACTTGAGGGAGATGAGCTTTTCAAACTGAAATTAAAATTAGTCTATTTGATCTTCATCTAAAGGGCTACAATTTCCTCCAAATCCCGACTCTTCTATTTTCTCCATTTGCTACTTCTCTAAAGATTTCCTGTCCCATTTTCTGTGGTTTCCTTTATTTGCTTGTGGGAAGACAGTAGGGGTTCAATGATACAATGAAAAGCCTGAACAAAAAGGAGGGGAACAAAGTTGATATGAAAAATGTGAACCTGAAACTTAGCATAGTCTAAACTTAAGCATTTTTTTTTACTGTATAATGTTTTCTTGTAAGAAAACTATAACAGTACCAATGCTCAAGTGCAGGTTCAAAATCAAGCTAAAACAAAAGAAGAAAATTGCCCAGCTTCTAAAAAATGATCTTCAAAGCATATCCTTCACTTTTAAGGAAGGTGTCAAGAACAACTTTGAAGTCCTAAACCTCACTGATGAGGAACTGTGGACTCAATTTTTTTTTAAATGTTAAGGGTACAAGTGAAGAGAGACTGCCAAAAAACTAAGAATTACAAGAAATTAAATATGTTCGACTTGATGATGGAAATTGTTAAGAACAAGCACCACAACTCCATAAAGCAGGCAGAAATGCCTGCTTCCAAGATACTTTTGAAGACTGTTGCCTACAGACAAATATACTATTGGAATACGAAGTCAGATTAGCACTGTTTATTACTAAATGGGAAGCTACAGGAAGTGATACATTGTTTACAAAAATACAGCGCATAAAAGACTCACTTAAAACTCTAACCACATTACACCGACAAATATGAAAAACAACAAAGCAGTAAGAAATTAGAAGTCTACATATTAATACCCAAAAAAAGAACCTTAATAGACTGTGAAAACTATTGCAATTTCACAAGATAGCAAGATAATCTCAAAATCATTCAACACAGATTAAAGACCTGTTAAAGGAAACAGAAGTACCTACTTCTCGAGGGTGTTCCACAAAAGGCTAAGGAACAAGGATCAGCATTGCTGCTGTATGCTTAATAGTTCAGAAACTCAGAGAATACCAAAAGGTTGCCAACATGCCATTCATTGACATAGAAGAGCATTTGACTGTCTTCACCTCAACAATTTGTGGAATGTCATAAGGAAAATGGGGGTACCAAAACATCTCATTATTCTAACGATAAATCTAAAAACAGGGAACAAAGCCACAACCAGGAGAGAACATGATGAAACAGATTGGTTTCAAATTGGCAAAGGAGTCAGACAAGGCTACAAACTCTCTCACTACTTATTCAGCTATCATCATCATCATCATCATCATCATCATCATCTAATCTATATGCTACCAGATTCCCAATGACTCAAAACTGGACTGAAAGAAGACAAGCACTGAGTTTAAAACTGGAGAAAGAAACAGCAATTATCTGCAGCGTTGATGATACAGCATATGGATAAGTGGATGTCTGAGGAGATTGATGAAATGCAAATCCAGTAAAAAAAAACAGTCAGCACAGGGGGGAAAAAGGACTACAATTAAATGCAGAGGATAGCAAACACAAGCATCGGAAGCAGCTTCAGAACAACTCACTTGCAAGAATCAATAACGTAGACCACATCATTGATGGTTATGCTGGTCTCTGCAATGTTGGTTGATAAGATCACCTAGAGAGACAAACAAACTCTATGCTTGAATACAAAAAGGCTGCATTCACAAATGCACTCTCACATCCTAACTCTCTAAATGTGCTGGGATTAGACCTTCCCAATGCCATGCTGTACAGGTAGTTCTTGAGTTACAACAGTTCATTTAGTGATTGTTCAAAGTTACAACAGCACTGAAAAATGTGACATGACCATTTTTCACAGCTACGACCTTTGCATCATCATGTGATCAAAATTCAGATGCTTGGCAACTGGTTCATATTTATGACTGTTGCTGTGTCCCAAGGTCATGTGATATCTTTTGCAAACCTTCTGGCAAGCAAGCTCACTTAACAACTGCTACAAGAAAGAAGGTAAAATGAGGCAAAACTCACTTAACAAAAGTTTCACTTAACAACAGAAATTTTGGAGTCAATTGTGGTCATAAGTTGAGGACTGCCTGTATATAAATTCCAGGAATAGCAAGTGATTATAAAACAACTGGAAATGATTGAGCTACACCTATTCCAAGAGGTTCACCTTGGTTATTCCAGGGGCCACTGGATCAAATACTTTGCGCTGCTCTTCTCGAGGTATCTGGGAATGCAGAGGAAGAACTCGGTATCTCTGGTTTCCTACAATAAGAGTAGAGGGAGGAAATCATTTGAAGCAAGCTTATTTCATTTATACATCTATTTTAAATATTACAATTCTTTTCAGCAATTAGCCACCCAGAATAGCTAGACAGTGAGATAGGTGGTATCTAAATTTAATGAATAAATAAAATTCACTCCTCCATACATACACAAGGAAGCTCATTCAGTTTTATGATCACCTCAGGGGAAAAAAAGTTTTTAAAAAATACAGCTGAAAATTGCTCGTACCGAAGTGTGGATTCATTTCCAGGTATTTCTGCATAGTGTAAATCAGATTCCAGCCAGGCAAGAAGACAAGGACTGCTCCTACGACATTCAAGGTCTCAATATATTTCAACAAAGCCTCAATGAGTTCAAAAGGAGTTTCCTTCTCATTCATCTGGGCCATGCGGCTTTTTGTTTCTAGGCCATATTCATCACTGCAGATGAGGTTGCAGTTTGCCTAGAAGAAAATTGAAATGATGGATGAAATGTCCGCATGAAAATAACCAAGTTCCACCATTCAACTAAGTCATACCTCTTCTATTAGAAAATTTTATATATAAAGATATGGCAGACTTCTCACTAATAACAGTATTATTATGCAGATCACTGCTGGGATTGAAAAAGCAGAAAGATCCATGAGTGCTCCAAATCAAAACGACTGCAATGATTGACTCAAAACAATCATCCTAAATTCCATATTAAGTGTCCTATTTTCAAATAGAAACAGCTTATATTTTATATTGCTTAGCATAACAAGACATAATAAAGCTCAAAGAACTATAAAAAGACATATGCTATTATAAAAGATGTATCACCACACAAACTTTGTCATTATAATTCTAACTTTTATAAACAATATTGGAATTTTATTTCGACTAAAAATCCTTAACAGCATACTTACATCCTCATCTTCAGTACCTTCTTCATCTTTATCTTTCTTTTTCTTATCCTTCGGTGGAGGAATAAATTTAGTCATTTGAATACAATCTTCCAGAAAATATTCTACAACCAAAAGAGTAAAATTACTGTAAAAATCATCTGATCAGCTAAATGCTAGTTTCTGTTGCAATTTTTAAAAAAAAACATATTTATTTGCTAGATTTATATTTTGCATTTCTTCCTGGAGCATTTCTTCGTACTTCATCAACTCCCCCGCCCCCCGCAACAAAGTTGTCTGTAGATAACCCTCAGAATTCTCAAGTTGAAGACTCATAACAACACGTTCAGGCATAAAAAAGGATAAAAATAATATTTTTGAAGTCTATTTTTTCCTTCACCAATGATGAAAAACCCTCTTGTTTTTCCCCCTATATACAGTATTAAATCATTCTTTTTATTCTTCCATGCTTTTTGACATTCAAAATATAATTGTAACATCAAAATCACACAAATAGCTCAAGCTTCTCCATTATCCTCCCCAAGAAAGAAACAGAACACTTATTTGAATGTTCTACTAGGCAGGTGTTTACCTTGAACTGGATAGGTTCTACCAAAGACTTCAATAATAGGGCAATTAAAAAAATATTCACAGAACATGCTGGTATCAATAGTAGCCGACATGAGAATAACCCGGATTTCAGGATAGGCTTGAACAACATCCCGCAGAACTACCAAAAGAAAATCAGTCTGTAAAAGAAAAGAAAAAGGGCTGCCCTTTAATAGGTTTTAAAAAATGGAGGTAATTATCATATTTAAGGCTATCAACTTCATCTCACTTTATATATCAGCATTCAATGATATATAACTAATCAAGGAGAGAAGCAACTTAGAACTGAGGAGAAATTTCCTGACAGTTAGAACAATTAATCAGTGGAACAGCTTGCCTCCAGAAGTTGTGAATGCCCCAACACTGGAAGTCTTTAAGATGATGTTGGATAGCCATTTGCCTGAAATGGTATAGGTTTTCCTGCCTAGGCAGGGGGTTGGACTGGAGGATCTCCAAGGTCCCTTCCAACTCTGCTATTGTATTATTGTAAACTAACTGAAGTATTTTCTAACTATCTGAACTATTTTCATAGCACAGTACAGTTCTGTATATATACACAAATAATTCAAACCATTTTGTACAATTTTCTGGCAATCTCAATGCATTTGTCATACTGTAATGAGACTCTTGAATTAGAGCTATATTGTTTTGTAAGGATGATACAAAAAAACCCAAGAAAGTGGAAGCTTTTTTAACTAAATACTATGACACTATTTGCAGCAAGTATTTACAATAGTGCTTCCAGTGTTCAATTTCTTCCTGAGCCTCCCTTTCATAGACTATCCCACTCTTTCTCTTCTGTTTCCTGTCCCATTTTCTCCATTTCTTTCCTCTGTTCACAAGAAAGAGACTGAAAAGAATGGACTGGAATGTACTCTCATGTGCTCAGCATGGAACTGCTCAGCCAAACACCTACTACTACTACATTGGAGGAAGATCCAGTCAGGGTTTTCTGTCCAGTCCTTCCCCAGAGACCAGGGCTGCTGTACTGACAGCCAGTCTCCTCCTTCCACTCTGAGGTCTTGGATGAAGCCACTATCTATAGCCAATCAGGTCCCTCCTTCCCATTCTTGGGTCTTGGCTGGAGCTATGATCCCTCTGGGTCTTCGCTTCCCTTCTTTCAGGGAAACCAACCTAGGCCTTTCTTCTCCCTTTCTGATGAACCAAAAAAAGCTTCTACACTTTTAAACTTCTTATGCCATCACTCCATACGCATACATTTTATCTCCTCTCCTTCTATCTCTCTCATTCAAATGTTAGATCATACCAGCAGTGGGTCTCCCAGCAACTGAGGTGGTTGGTGTCCCTCACAGAGTTCTAGTACCCAATACTTATATGCCAGACTGGACTCCTGTCTCACAATCTCCCTACACGAACCCTGGCTAGTAGCCAAGTCAGTTAATCAACCCTAGTGACAGTACAGCTATATTTGAAGATCAGGTCCCTGTACAGCTATATTTGAAGATCAGCACTGAGCTGTTGTTTTCCTTTTTACTTACTATAATGGCTAAGTCATGTCAACAGTCAGCTGCCATGCCAAATCACAAACCCATATGCCACAATATTTTTCCTATGATGTAAGCTAAGTAATGATGCTTTGTAGATGTAACCTACAAGGGTTATTTTTTAACCATCTTATTATAAGTATGAGTGCAGTGCAATCCAAACTTCCAAGATTATGTTGTTACTTCTAATTATTTATTGTATGATATATGTGCAATTATCCTGTTTCAAAAGAAAAAAAATGCTTTCAAGGATTCACGGACACTCAAGTCACACCTGGTGGCATGTCTTTTAGAAAAGGAGCTTGTGCAGCTCCTGATCGTGGTTCCAGGAAAAGGTGTGGTCAATTTAAGCAGGAGTCAGCATGTATAACTTGAGTAAATACATATGTCTGAGTCATCTTTCCCCCTTTGAATCTGTACTTTTCTAATAATTACTGATACCGGATGCAATAGATGGCATTTTTCAGATTTGTTCAAGATCATTAGATTTTTATCCCGATTTTTCATATATAACTCCAGGTAGCAAACATAATACTCCTACGTCTTATTTCCCAGCAACAATCTTGTAAGGTGGGTTGGCCTGAAAGAGAGTGAATGACTGACAGTCACCCAGAGAGCTTTCATGCCTAAGGCAGGGCTAGAGCTCATAGTGTCCTAGTTTCAAAGCCAGCATTTTAACCCCTACACGGGGGTTAAACTGGCTAGATGTACAAGGCTATTTTACTTCTATTTTCCCCCAGAAGGGAGTAACTTATTATAGATAACTCTAAGAAGCTTTATGTGAGCAAAGCAACTATTTAAAAAACACCCACTTTTAATGTAAAAATATGTGTGCAGTACTTGGGTAGAATGCCATTACATGATGACCGAAAGTGTATTCACTTTCATATGGTGCAACAGCAGGAACATTTACAAAATGTATGGCAAATAAGCTCTGCTTGGATAAATTAAAAGCTTACTCACATTAATGTCTCTCTCATGAATTTCATCCACTATGACATGACTGATTCCACGAATGCCAGCTTCCAGCTTTCTCAGGAGGACACCTTAAAAATAGGTATTTATAAATGAGGATGGATTAATTAGGATAAATGATTCCTTTACAGAACAGATTAGGGAAGAAACTGTAAAGCAACAGAGTTACTGATTGTGAACATATAGTCATGGTTTGTTAAACTAGTCAAATACCAGTCAAACTGAGTCTTATAAGCAAGCAGAGTAATCATGCTGAGATCTGCCAATTCCTCATTTATTTTTCTTCTTTCCTTTTAGCAGTTCTTACCTTCAACTGTGGAAAGCTCATAAGATAAAAACAATTTACAACCCAGGAACTAAATTAAAACCTTTTAAAATCTCATCCTTGATTTCAATTCATTATGTATAAGAAGAAATGGCAGAAACAAAACATCCCACAAATTACAATTGCTACTATCTGTTTGGCAGTTATTTACTACTCAGACAAGCCCAGCCCAGTACACAACAAAACACTTTTGTTTTCAATCACCTCTGAATGGACAATAGGAAACACACATAACAAATGTTTTTAGCATCAGCCATTTCATATTGTCCAATAGAGGTATGAGAAGAGATTCTTTATTTTTGTCCAATTCTACGAATCGCTCTATCATAACCTATATATTTAAATAAGCAACACCCACCCACAGTGCAAAACATCACACTGGCATGTGGTCGGGGAAGCATTGATTCAAAGCGAACACTGTAGCCACAACTACTTCCAGGTTCTTCTCCTCTTTCATAAGCAACTCTTTCTGCTACAGAGACAGCACTGATCCTCCTGGGCTGTGTAGAAAAGGTATCAAAGGTTGAGTAAGAATCCCAGATCACCTCAGCAAAAGGAACAAGTCCATCAAGAAAAGTAACAGAACTGAACGAAGTTACATAAAACATGCAAGACTTTTATAGATGTCCTGAAAATTTGAAATTAAAATATTACCTGGTAATATAAAATATAAATGTTTGCAGTTATTTGTACATTAAGGTGCTTAAAACATTCCTATTGGGAATTCACAATATAAAATACTGCCTCAGGTATTGCCTTTATAGTTTATCCCAAATTCATTTGGAAGATGTGAAAAAGAACTATGGATATGAAGTACTTTAGATAAAAAAAGAAATACTTCAGACTGTTTACTATATGAAGTCAAGAAAAAATGCAGCATCTATAACGAGGGGTCACCATGCATGATGTACACACTCATGTCTGCTACAAAGCACCTTTTCAGCTTTGGATCTAAAAAGCTCCTATCAAAATGTAATTCCAATGCCATTAATGTAAAATAGTAGACTGATTGGAAATATTCGCTTGAATAGGTTTTTCACCTGAGTGACAACAATATTGCATTCTGCAGCTCTTCCACTGTGGATGCATTCATCCAAGATGTACTGTGGAACCTGTGTTGTTTTGCCACAACCTGTAGCCCCACGGATGATCACAACAGAGCTATGATTTATGGCATCCAGGATTCTTCCCTCAAAGTTCTTCACAGGCAGGGTTTCCCTCTCTTGAAGAATCTGACAGGAAAAAGTTCAGTTAGTACTATGCAATTATGATCCATTCATGTACCAAAGGTGCTTTTTCAAGAGACATGTCATGCCCCAACATATAACTTTTATACTGTTGTTGCTCTCTAGCCCGATCTAGTGGCCAGAGGGACAAATACCAAGTATACTATTTGAAGCTGACCCAACCCATTTTACCCATCAGCCTGCACTCTCAAACCAAGTCCACGCTGGGAAGCCAGACTCAATTTCCTTTAGCATTTGAAGAAGGAAGGACATGGTCATCCAAGGACAAATCCACATCCCACGCAGAGCATCGCTGGTGAGATTTAAATTGCTTGTATTTATTACTTGTTATGTTCGGCAGTAACTTAATACCGTCTATCTTGTATTTAGTTCTCATTGTATGTATCCATATTTTCCCCCGTTTCACCATATCCTGTTATTTAAATGAAACATTCAGATCTATGCACATGGTCTGTTTTATTGGAGGATAATAGGTGGGTTTAGCTGCATGTCGAGCTGCACACAGACTAATGTGTAGTGGGGACAGAACAAGGCAACTGGACTTTCTGGTTTTTCTTTGAAGACATTTCGCTTCTCAACCAAGCTTTTTCAGCTCTGATCCATTAAGTAATTATTCATTTATAAGTTCTTCTCCAAGTATATCTGTTTAGCAAACCACTGTCCTTCAAGTTCTGTGACTGAGATTTTAAAATGAGCTTTAAACAGATTCTTCAGCTTATTGCTGTAAAACATAAACATATTGTTAGAAAACCTGATGAGATGCTAGACAACTTGTGTCCATTTGTGTTATCATTTCAGAGATATTTCCTTACGTAAGCAGAGAAATAAGCAAAATAACAGGGGGAAGGGGATTGGAAGCAGGAGAGACTTGACTTCCTGCCAGCTTCTCAATTGAGTTTCCTTGTGTAAATCTGGCAGGGGACGTAAGAAATCTTCCTTCCTTCTATTTCCAGCAGCAGGTAAGTGAGTGCTGCTGAGGGAGTGAGGGAGCAAGGGCAGTAGCCCAGTAGTAGCCAGTAGCACTGAAGCAGCCACAACTTTCCCAAATTCTCTTGGGAGTTCGTATGTCCCAGATTTTGGACACATTCTGTAAATTAGCCCATCTGAGGTACCTTAGTTCAAAACTGTTGGCCTATAATGCACTGTTTCATCCAATTAAAGGTTATGACAAGAGTTTTAGAAACATATAAACAGAAATATAGACTCTTCTTTTCAGAAATGCTGAAGACTGGATAAAGATATATAAATATGTATTTTAAGTTTGGCTCTCTATTTTAAGATATAGCATGCCCTTAAGGAACCTACAAATTCAAGTATCTGCACACTTACTTTCTTTAGTTCCTGATCATTTTCCAGCTGATACAAGAGGTTGCTCTTTATGTCAATACTGATCTGTTCTGGTGTAGCCTGGAAACAGAAGATAATTAAATGTATAGCTCATCTATTTCTGAAGACGCTTTATTTATGGTGCATATGAAGTATAAGATGAGGTTTTTATATAAACATAAACAGGAAAAATAGATGATGATGATAAACAAGGGATTTATGAGAAGCTATAAATTGTAGACTTACATATGACAGAGGACCCTCATCAATATTGCTGCTAGTCCATGGATTCCAGTTTGACTGAGGTGGGGACCATGGCACAACTCCCGTTTGATTCTGCTTCTGGGATGGTTCAAAGTGAGCTAACTTTCCAATGCTGAGCAAAACGGGTGAACTGGGATCTTCAGGCTGCCAAGTCAAAAAAAAAACAAAAAAAACCCCCAATGGCTATGAAAATTCTTAATAAAATTCTAGGAAAAGAAACACAATGCTTTCTTGAACACATACTCACTGGTGAAATGACTTCAAGGCACATATCATCTACAATTCCCTTCAACTGGTTTTCCAAATTAGAAGTGAGATTGATATCATAAGGCTCTACCTATCGAATTAAAATAAATATCCAAAATAATCATATAAAATTAATCTCAGACAATAAAAGAAATCAAATATCTTGAATTATTTACTAACATTGAAAAAATTGCACAGAAAGAAGTTATGGAATATTCATGGCCCATAATACAATCACCTAAAACCATCAACATATATTTTTAAAAACAAATGTTATTATGGACCATGTTTAAATCCACACATATAAAAAAAATCTAAACAAGAGATAATAAGAATGGAAACAGGAAGCATATACATATTTCTAGGTATCGCAAAGAGACACCATAGCAGGATAGTACTTCTAATATATTATAATATACTTGTTAATTTATTTTATTTTAATACTTCATTCTCCAAATGTCTTCTTGGTTGATGTCAATTTAGGAATATTTTATTGTCCACTATATGCATTAATTTAAAATTATTCTTTGTTTAGCTTTGTTTAGTCATTCAACTATTGAAATACTTTTATATCCCCAGGAAAATAGAATGGCATTGCAATATCATAGCTTTATACGTAAGGAAAACGTTCATCTAGTACCACACATTTCTAAATCATATATAGATAGTCCTTTAATTATTTCTCCATTTGTTCAGCAACCATTTGAAATTACAGCAGCATTCTAAAAATGACTGGTCCTGTTGGAGCACCCCAGTGGTCATGTGACTCATGGGGTGGGTTTCAGGCCGTACGGATTGGTACGGGCGTATTGGTTGATGAAATTTAGCCTGCTTTCACGTACCCGTTCTTCCGGAGACCCTGTACTTCCTCCCCTGGCCCGCCCCCCTCACTCGCTCCCCCCGCCCCCTAGTTTCCGCTCGCTCCCCCGCCTGCCCAGTTGCCACTTGCTTGCCCCGCCTGTCCGCACCAGGCTTGCCCCGCCCATCCACTTCCTTTGCTGGAGCGGAGGATTGGGAGAAGCCCACATGGCGCCAGCTGCTCTCTTCTCTTTGACAGCTGCCTCGTTTCCAATGAAGGGGTGGGGAATCCATGCAGAGGGAGGAAATCGCATGGATTCCCCACCCCCTTCATTGGAAATGAGGCAGCTGTTAAAGAGAAGAGAGCAGCGCGTGCCACGTGGGCTTGTCCAACAGCCGAATCCTCGATAGAAAAAAAAGCCGTTTGAAATTAGCCCTCTCTGCTGCTCTGCTAAAAAGGCGGGAACCAAGGTTAAGAGATAACAGGACAACTAACCATATTCGGTTAACCCCTAGAATGGTAAGAGGCTGAATTGAGAGCTCTGTGAATTAGCTTGTAGGACACAGAATGCCGTGATCATAAGGTTTATTGGGCACCAGTTTTAGTTCATAGAATATATCTACGAATATAACTGGAAGGGATGTGTGAGTGAGAGGGGGGGAGAGAAAAGGAGAGAAAGAATAGAAAGTAAGAGAGAAAGGAAGGAAGGGAGAGTGAGAGAAAAAAGAGACAAAGATAGAAAGAGAAAAAAGGGAAGAGAAAGAAAAAAAGAAAAAAGAAGAAAGTGGGATAGAGATGAAAGAAAGAAAAAGGGAGAGACAAAAGGAAGGAAGGAAGGAAGGACTTATGACCACAATTGAGCCCAAAATTTTGGTTGCTAAGCAAGAGCGTTGTTAAGTGAGTTTCACATTTTCCAAGTTGGCCACACCCACCCAGTCACATGACCCGCCGAGCCACTGCCACCAAACAGGCGACATGCACAGAATAGGTTCTAAAAAATTTTGAAACCCACCACTGATGTGACTGGTATGTAGGTGTCCAGCTCACAACACAGCAGTGGCAGTCAAATGTTCATTGTATGCTCCTTTCCCTTCTTTTCTGCCAGCTTCCCACAAAGTCAATGGAAAGCCAGCAGGGAAAGTTATATAGTAAGTTATTCCTGCTGCTTTTTCTTCCAAGGAGCCTGCTATGGAGTAATGGATTTCATACTCAATGGCGCCCACCAATTCTGTACTATACACCTTCTTCAATCTGCATGTAATCTACCCTGCCCCCCCTCCCTGCTTCAGTTGGTGCACCAATGCACCATAACATCTGCCTACAGCACATCCTTTCTCCTTGCTTGAAATTCCTGCTTCTTCCCACTTAATGACCCATATGGTCCTGGGGGGACGCCGACGATGTCAATCAAGAGTGCTATTGCTAAGCAGTGCAATCACATGACATCGAGCTTTATAACTACAGTTGCAAGAAAAAGTATGTGAACCCCTTGGGATTACGTGGAGTTTTGCATGAATTGGTCATAAAATGTGCTCTGAACTTCATCTAAGTCACAACAATAGTAAAACAGTCTGCTGAAAATAATACTACACAAACATTAGATGTTGCTGTGGTTTAATTGAACATAACATGTAAACATTCACAGTGCAGGGGGAAAAAAGTATGTGAGCCCCTAGCCTAATGACTTCTCCAAGAGCTAATTGGAGCCTGGAGTGAGCCAACCTTGACTCCAATCAATGTGATATTGGATGTGTTGCTGACAGCTGTCCTGCCCTTTAAAAACACACACCTGTTTTGGGTTTACTGGTTTCAAGAAGCACTGTCTGATGTGAACAATGCCTTGCAGAAAAGAGCTCTCAGAAGACCTACAATCAAGAATTGTTGACTTGCATGAAGCTGGAAAGGGTTACAAAAGTATCTCCAAAAGCCTTGATGTTCATGTGTCCACGGTAAGACAGATTGTCTACAAATGGAGAAAGTTTAGCACTGTTGCTACTCTCCCTAGGCGTGGTCGTCCTGTAAAAATGACTGCAAGAGCACAGCGCAGAATGCTTCATGAGGTAAAGAAGAATCCTAAGAGTGTCAGCTAAAGACCTACAGAAATCTCTGGCACATGCTAACATTTTTGTTGACACATCTACAATAAGGGAAACATTAAACAAGAATGGAGTACATGGGAGGACACCACGGAGGAAGCCATTGCTGTCCAAAAAAAATATTGCAGCATGTTTGAAGTTTGCAAAAGAGCACCTGGATGTTCCACAGCACTACTGGCAAAATATACTGTGGACAAATGAAACAAAAATTGAGTTGTTTGGGAAAAACATACAACACTGTTTGTGGAGAAAAAAAGACACAGCACACCAACATCAAAACCTCATCCCCACTGTAAAACATGGCGGAGGGAGCATCATGGTTTGGGGCTGCTTTGCTGCCTCAGGGCCTGGACAGATTGTTGTCATTGATGGGAAAATGAATTCCAGTTTATAAAGACATTTTGCAGGAAAACGTACGACCATCTGTCCGCCAACTGAAACTCCGCAGAGGATGGGTGATGCAACAGGACAATAACCCAAAGCATGCAAGTAATTCAACAAAAAAATGGCTTCAACAGCACAGAATACGCCTTCTGGAGTGTCCCAGTCAGAGTCCTGACCTCAACCCGATTGAAATGTGGGGCATCACCTTAAGAGAGTGATTCACACCAGACATCCCAAGAATATTGCTACACTGAAACAGTTTTGTGAAGAGGAGTGGTCCAAAATTACTCCAGATCATTGTGCAGGTCTGATCTGCAACTACAGGAAACGTTTGGTTGAGGTTATTGCTGCCAAAGGAGGGTCAACCAGTTATTAAGTCCAACGGTTCACATACCTTTTCCTCCCTGCACTGTGAATGTTTACATGTTATGTTCAATTAAACCACAGCAACATCTAATGTTTGTGTAGTATTATTTTCAGCAGACTGTGTTTTTCTATTGTTGTGACTTAAAGTTCAGAGCACATTTTATGACCAATTCATGCAAAACTCCACGTAATCCGAAGAGGTTCACATACTTTTTCTTGCAACTTTAGATCCCTTAGAACAGCAATTCCAGTCCCAATTGCTGTCATAACCCAAGAACTACCTGTGTCCATTTTTCTTTGTGTCCTGCTTTCCAGGACTATATTATTCCCAAATTACAAGTCAAACTAATGAAGCAGTTATAGAATATTATCTGCAAAACTCACCGATTCACCTTCCTTCTTCTTGGTTTGTCCAGAATAACCCTCAATGATGCTCAAATGATAGAGCTGTCTGACCAAAGAAAGAGCACAGGATTGTGCTGCCAGCTTTTTATTTGAGCCATGCTCACGAGCAAATATTCCTGAAATAGAGGAATGCTACCTCTGAGAGTGATTAACCAAAGGCAATCCTTTTATTCCTTTGTTTTAGAAATCTGTTTCCCAATGTGGCAACTTCCAGGTGCGTAGACTTCAGCTCTCAGAATTGTCATCAATGGCCATGAAATTTTGGGATTTGAAGTCCACACATCTAGAAAATACCAAGCTTAAGAAACTGCTTTAGAATGAAAAAGTTAAAACACAACCATAGTCACAACTACCTAAAAATCATCCACGTGTGAGCTCTGAAATTTTACAGATAACAGAAATTTTTAGGAATGTTGTATTCAGATTGTGATATAGGTGTAATAGTTTCAGTTAAATTTAGTCAGCTGTGTATGACAACTCCAGGTAATGGGGATGCGGGGAAAGGGTATTTCACAGTCTGAAAGTTCTTTGATTGCAAACTCCTAATCAACATAAAGCATTCCAGTATACTGAATCAATTCAGGCTGACTAATTTCTCTAAATGGAAAAGAATTCTTTTAAATTGGATTGATATATTATGTCAAGATATTCATTTCCAGTAAGACAAGGACTTACTTCTGCCCAGCTGTTTGACATAAATAGTCATTTCTGCAATGAAGCTCCTGCAATACATTCAAAGAAGGCAGCATTAGTGCTTTACTCCTGAGGAACCAAACAAGGGACTTCCAACATAGTTGCCTAACAAAATGCTGTGATAAAACCCATTAATATTCAAATATTCACACTGAATTAGAATTCACATTTTAAAATAATTCTACCCTGAAGCAACACTAATTACCGTGTTTCCCCGAAAATAAGACAGGGACTTATTTTCTTTTGACCCCCAAAATATTGATTGGGCCTTATTATCAGGGGGAGGTTACTGTTTTGGGGTTGCCGGGTGGCTGCTCTCTTGCGAGCGGGCGCCCAAATAGCCAGGCACAGCAGAGCAACACACCAGCCCTGAGGTGACCACGCTCACAAGCAGCCACCCGGCAACCCCCCTTTCCAGCTGGGCAGAGCGCCACTCACTGATCCAGTGATACCCCAAAGGCGGTATGCCGCGTGGTACTCTGCCCTTCCCCCAGTTCCCACGACTTGGCGCATTCAGGATACCCTTAGGTCAGTGCATGGCACTCTGCCCGGCTGGAAAGGGAGGTTGCATGAGCACCTGTTCCGTCCCCAGCTCGTGTGCCTCCCAGCCTCACCACGTCCTGGCCTAGCTCTCCCTGCAGGGCCAGGGCGCCAGCACCGCAGCGCTCCGAGCATAACCTATTATCCGGCTTCCAAACTCTGGAGATCCGAGTCTACCGGCAGCGGCCGCTCTGGGAGTACGCTCTATAGTTGTGGGCTGGCTGCCGGCAGAGTGTACTCCCAGAGTGTACAGCCATAGAGCGTATTTCCAGAGTGGCAACTTCCGGAAGACTCGACATCCTACCTCCGTGCTTTGGAAGCCGCAGAAAAACCCATGTGGAGGCGGCGGCGGAGGTGCCCTGGCTCTGCAGGGAGAGTTAGGTAAGGGCATTGTGAGGCTGGGAGGCGTGCAAGAGGGGAGCGGAAAAGCCGCTCGTACAACCCCCCTCTCCAGCCATGCAGAGCCTCATTCACTGACCTAGGGGCATTCCGAAAGCGCCAAGCTGCGGGAGCCGGAGGGCAGTGAACAGCCACTCATGCAGCTTGGCAATACCCCTAGGTCAGTGAATGGCGCTGTGCCTGGCTGGAAAGGGGGTTTGACGGCAGCTGCTTGGCTGCTGCAACAGTGGAACACAGCCGTTCGACCCTGAGGGTGTGCCCGGCTCTTCGGGAGCCCGTTCGCAAGAGAGCAACCGCCAGTATCCGAAGGCGCCAAGCAACCCGAGCCTTTGTCCCCCCCCCCCCGTTTCTGTGGCTTGGCGCCTTCAGGATACCGCTAGGTCGTTGAGTGGCGCTCTGCCTGGCCGGAGGGGAGGGTTGTCCAGGGGGCTTATTTTTGGGGGAGGGATTACATTTTTGCCCAGCTGAAAACTGTGGCATGGCGTTATTATCAGGACATGTCATATTTTCGGGAAAACACGGTAGTAGTTTTTCCAAACATGTACAATTCCCATCATGCCTTAGGGGTTAATGTAATGCTGAAAGAATTTAGAATCTGTAAACTATTTCTTGGGAGCGATGATAAAGTTTAAGAGATGAAACATGAAACTCTTAAATGAATATGTAAGTAGGATTAAAGATTTGATGCAAAATAAAACTGTATTTTGGATTGAAATTTATTGGAGCCTTTCTGCAAACTAAAAAACCCAGTAAGTCACTAAAGGCACAGGTCACATTACAAATGGTTGACTAGAATTTTGCTTGCCTCTGCTTAGGGGAGCCAACATATGATTAGACTGGCTAGATACATATCTTTCTTTCTATAAAGACAATACATCATTAACAAGATATCCAAGGAATATATGCTCAAATTTGGGACTTGCCTCCAATAAAACAATTAAAACAAATAACTCGCAGTAATTATTTCAGTCTGTTTTAGGATTTGATCAGTTAGGAATACTCTTTATTTGGTAAAATACATTTATACTTTGATAATTTACCTAAATGTTTTAGTGAACAAGGTTCTAATATGCTTATTTTGAACATGCATTAATGTTCAAACAGATAATCTGATTCTCAATTGTTTAACTAAAATACCATAAAAATCAGCCATCTGTAGATGAATCAACCCTTGAAATTTGTGTAATGTTTTAATTTTCACAAATGGCTTAACTTTGGGTAGCACATTTTTTCATGGTATGTTGGTTAAACATTCACGGGTTTGTTTAGCCACAAATGGGCTTAGCCATGATTATATATGGGATATACAGATAGTCCTGGAGAGGGTGACACTGCCCCAGATGGACCTGGTGCATAATCTGGGGGTCCTCTTGTACTCCCAGCTCTTGCGATGTCAGGAGGTAGCAATGGCCAGGAGGGCCTTTGCACATCTTAGAATTGTGCGCCAGTTGCCAACATTCCTGGATTGGGAATCTTTGCTCACACTCATGCCCTCACGATCTCTCATCTGGATTGTTGCAATGAGTTCTACATTGGGCTGCTCTTGAAAAGCATTCAGAGGCTTCAAATAATGCAGAATGCAACTGCACAGGTAGTAAGGTAAAGGTTCCCCCACACATGCGTGCTAGTCATTTCCAGCTCTACGGGCAGTGCTCATCTTCATTTCTAAGCCGAAGACCCAGCGCTGTCCGAAGACGTCTCCGTGGTCATGCGGCTGGCATGACTTAATGCCAAAGGCGCACGGAGCTCTATTACCTTCCCACCAAAGTGGTCCCTATTTTTCTACTTGCTTTCAAACTGCTAGGTTGGCAGAAGCTGGGACAAGTAACGGGAGCTCACCCCGTTATGCAGTGCTAGGGATTCGAACCGCTGAACTGCCGACCTTCTGATTGACAAGCTCAGCATCTTAGCCACTGAGCCACCGTGTCCCTGCACGGGTAGTAAATGGTGTCAAATATTCAACACATGTAACACCAATATTCTGGGTGTAATTCAAAGTGCTGGCTATCACCTTTAAATCCCCTCATGGCTTCGAGGCAGGTTACCTAAGGGACTGTCGCCTCCCAGACATTTCTACATGTCGATCTGGCAGATTGGGTGTGTTTTGGGTCTCATCAGCCAATGAATACAAGTTGTCAGGGAGCAGGAGACATGCCTTCTCCACCATAGCCCCTGTCCTCTGAAACTTCCTCCCTTCAGAGATCAGGAAGACCCAGACCTTACTGGCCTTTTGTAAGGTCATGAAGACTTGGCTGTGTACCCAGTCCTGGAGCCTCAAGTCTGTTAAGGGTCCCATTTCTTAATTGTATTAACATGCGTGGTTATAGTTTTACTTGGTGCCATATAGTTTTGTATTGTTTTAAATTTGTTTTAATATTTATGCTGCCCAGTGTCATTCGTTGAGATGGACGACCATAGAAATCAAATCAAGCCAATTAATTAATCAAATGCATACTATATAAAAAGCATTACTGTATAAACTCATTCATAAGCCCATCCACTGATAAACTGAAAGGACATTTTGGGTGCATTTTGGCACCCAGTATTTACAGCATATGCTTTTTAAATCATTTGCTCAGCATTTACTCAGCAGATATCTCTAGCTATGTAAACATGCATACAAACAGGCTATTAGTTATTCTAAGGAAATACATTTAATTTTAAACATTCTAGGACTGCTAAAGAAGTTTGAGATCAGATATTCAATATAACAGGAGCTAGACTGATCATTTTGAGCATTTCTTCTGGAAAGTGATATGAATTTAGCCAGTTTTTGCAAAGATGACTAGATTTAAAATCTTGCAGAGAAAAGCTCCAGAGATTATTTTTAAAGATAAAATACTGTAGGAAAAGTAAGTTATATGTAAAGCTTTGCCCAGATATATTAGTTATTTCACTGCAGACAAAAAAAATCAAACTAGATGATACTAAGTTTATTCTTAGCTCCTTCCTAAGCCACCAATGAACTGACCTTCAGGCACAGCGGCTTCATGAGTCAGAAGACCACTGGCTCTCAGGGACAAACAGCCACCCTTTCATTAATGACACCGATGTCAGTATGTTTCTCAGCCAGGCTTAAATTCAGCACTCAATTCGTTTCCTCCACCTGGGGGGGAACAACGACACCAGAAATTAGTTTACAATAGAGTCCCATGTGATTGCTTAGTACAGCCTAAGCAGCAGCACATGTGTGAACAAGCAAAAATCTCTGGTGTCGCAGTTGCCCCCCCATTCAGCACAGAACTTATATTGAATTACTATTGAAGTCCTTTTCCTAATGGAAAAATTGATTTTGTACAACAGGGCAATGTGTTTAGGTTTTAAAAAATATAGCCTTTATAGTAGCTTCCAATCACAGATTTACACATTCATAAACATAATTATGTATGCAATTAAGTACCTATTCTGTTCCATTATGTGGAACAGGAAAATCTCCATGATTGTATTTCTACAAAACAATTCTCCATATTTCACAAAATAAACTAATTAGTAACTTAATAACTAATACAATACTAATCAAATTTTTAAATATTTATTGCACAACCAACTTACTGGAGCCTTGAGCATATATGCTCTTCCTACCACCTCATACATACAGGAAGAAATTCAAAGTACTAACTACCAGTTTTCAATTAACCAGTTATTCATTAATGTGAATTTCTGTCAATTTGAATTGTGATTGATGGGGAAAAAACAGGACTGCAGAAAAAATTCTGAAGCTAAAAAGGTTCAGTGCTACTGAATTCTTTTATCTGAATGTTTAAATATAAACATTCGAATTTCCAAATTAAGAAATTTATTTGTTTAAATGTACCATTTCAATGTACCACCCACTTCACTTTCTCCCCATATCTAGATGAACCCATTTCAACTACTGTCAGCTACTAGGAAAGACAATGAAGAGTGTTTTGGGGGAAAATTCTCAGTTTGCTTATTTTAAAAACCTCACATCATTACTTTTAAAAGACAATGGGGGGAAAACAGGATACAGTACTTGGCAGGACACATTAAACACTGCAATTCCATGGGAATTTGTCTTCTAAGAGTTTTTTTTATCCCAGACAAAATTACATAGGTTTGATATAACTGACAGTACATTCATTATTTTTATTTTTAAAACTATGCCAATTAATGCCTAAAAAACTGGGTACCTCATAGTGTATTTATTTAGATGTTTTTAACATAATTTTCTTCTTTAGAGATGCAAGAAATCCATCCAAGCCTTCCTGGGAGTAACAAATTCTACACCCTGGAATGCTCTTGGGAAAACAGCAAACAGACCGAGAAACATACTGTCATCCATGCCTCTATCTTCACCAAGTAAATATTAAATAAAGCTTGTACTTGGAAAAAAGAACATAACAGCACAATTTCAAGAGCTATAGAGGAAAAAGTCTAAAATGGTAATTTTATGAAGAAATATGATAATCCTGATAGTAAACAACAAATGCACAAAGAACTATCTTTTATGGAAGCTGAAAGGGAAATGACATGAAATATTTCAAATCAGAAATTGAATCAAACCTCTGAATTTATGTATCAAACTACATCAGGCATCATCATTTGTTGGAGTCAAACTAGGAAGGCATTAGAAGCCTTGGTAGCTTTTCCCCTTATTTCTTTTCCTTTTTGAATATTGAATCCAAAGTTATATACAGCTGTTTTCTTGTTCAGTATTCAGAGAGCTGTATATTTCATTTTAGATGGTATATAGCATGTAAAAGTAAATGTTTAACTAGATTCCTTTAGAGTAATGTTCATGAAAAAAATACAATTGAGATATCAACAAAACCAAGACTAATTTATGAAGTTATTAGAAGGTGAATAGCTTCACTTTGGTTAATTTTGGATGTTTGAAGGACAGATAGGAACAGGAAGACAACTGAAGGCAGAGACAGAGGAGAGAAAATTATTTCTTTATCAGCCTATTATGTATTTAATCAATAATATATTTACTACTACAGCTTTGTTTTATATTGTAAGGAACTTTGCAATAGCAATTAAATGTCAAACACACTGCAAATATCAAGGCTTGACTGGCAAGCTACTTTATATATCTGGGATTACATGAAAGTACTGCATCTCCAAACAAATGGGATTAAAATGAATATCAGGCATGTAAAACAAATGCAAATTCAAATCGTTTTGGTGTGCATACACTAGCTTTCTACACGTAACAATTTTTATCTTCCCTATTCCTTTTAAGAGTATAGTAATATTCTCCATGAGTTTTTGTTCAAATTGTAATTCAGATTTTAAGAACAGGCATGGTACTGATTTTTTTCACACATAAACACATTAGCAAATATTGTTCCCAGGATTTCTGCTTTTCAAATTTAATAAGATACTATATGACTATTATATAGATTGTGAGACAGAACTAAGAACATTCTATAAATCTTACTACAAAATGACTGAAAACTATTTCCAAATTCAAGGAAAGAGGGCAAAAAACAATAAACATTGGTTACATTTAGGCCATTTAAATGGAACAGCCCATGCTTAATTACTCTGCTAAACCATTAAGGTATCTCTCTATTTAGAGATGAAGAGCACACAACCAGCTATTAACAAGGAAAAATTTTTTCAATAACATCAGCCTTATGAAAAAAAAAAAACTACCAAACCTGTTGTGATCAGGTCCCACTTGAGTGTATTTATATTCGCCTTGGATTTTTTCCTTTTGGAAAAACTGATTCAGACGGGCTTTAGCATTCTCCAAAGTCCAATTTCCATGAAGGCCAGCATTTAAATCAATTTCTTCTGACTCCAAAGTCTAGTAGCAAGGAACAATTAACTTTAAATTGTTATGAACACTACTCTTAATTTGATTACATGCTACTGTAAAAAAAAACCTTTTAACACTTAATTATATTCCCTGATAACCAAGTGGATTATTCCCAGAAAATGTTACATTTAGTGCTCCAAAAACTCTTACTTGGAGAACTCTAAACAGATAACAATAGGAACCTTTGGAATCTTATTTCCTAGAATGTACAGCATAATTGTATTATAATTCAGATACATTACTACAGATTTGGTTAGCAAAGGAATAATTAAACATTTGTACTATCTATTAATCAAAGTAAAACTGTCAAAATGTTAGCATGATTATATATAGCATTATATATACTATAGCAGTGATGGCTAACCTAATGTCAGCTAAAGCACGTCTCCTGCATGCACGGAAGAGACTCGAAAATCAGATGGCTAGTGGGAGGCGCACACACATGCACAATAGAACTGAGCTGGGGCAACAGCTCATGTGCAAGCAGAGAGAACTCTGCAAGCCACCTGTGACACATATGCCATAGATTCACCATCACTGTGCTAAAGGATTATATCTGTGCTAAAGTATTTTAGTCTTGCATCATTATCTTGTTTTACTTAAACAAGAAAATGATAGCTCTGTTGACAAACAAATATTTATAATGAAAAATGAGCTTGGTTAATAAGTTTTCAAGAAAAAAAACCTTACAGCCTGGACCTCCTGTTCTTCCTTTCGGGAATAATAATCATTCAAGTTAGCACCACGATCCCACTGAGCTCCACCATAGCCAGAATTTCCAACTCCTGTTTCAGTAAAAGTAGCATCAGCATCTAGCAATGGGAGGAGAAAAAAGCATGGTTACTAAAAGTATTAACATCTGTGATGTAGATAGTTTTAATATAAATGTCTGAACCTCACAAATACTGCCTGTCCTGCCCGAATAAGCTTCATTTGAAACTGACAATACACACCCTTATTAGTGAACAGAGTAATGTACATTCACTTTCTGAGCAGCTTTCAAGATTGATTATAACATCAAATTCAAAACAGATGTGGTGACAGTGACTACTGGAAAATCTTAGTTTGCTAATCTTAATGACTCCTAATAAACAAGAACAAACAGGAATTGTAGCTTAGGTCTGGGGAAAGGAAAGAGGGTTCATCCCCTCAATTTCCAATGTATTTAAAGTTGATTAAGTCTAACTTTTGAAATTACTTGCTTTAAGTGTGAAAGAATAAATGCCAAGTATAAATAGATGTCTAGTTTGATTATTTTCTGATTTTAAATTCCAGCCTTTTCCTAATTCTAAGAACAGATATTTTAGGAATTTAATTAGGAAAAAATAAAAAAAAATTGGGGGACTCTTTCTACAAATTTTGTTTACAATACTTCCTGATATTTTGAGAAATGTAAAGCAGGGTATAAACAATTTAAAAATAAAATGAATAAACCATAGCAACATAATATAACATTAAACTAAAACAATCAATAGTTCTTGTTAATTTTAAACTATTTGTCTCACTGTTTTAATCTTTTATACTATAGTTTTATGTATTATAAGATGCTCAGAGTTGTGACAATGAGATGAATGGCGAATAAATTTAATAAACAAAAAATATTTGACAAGTTATTATTGAAGAAAAACACAGGTTTTACAAATACTGGAAATATTTTGTCAGGAATTCTGAGGTGAATCCAGATTAAGAATAAAAAATCAAATAAGTCAGTTAATTATGTTGGATCATTGTTAGATGGGACTGAACTTCCATTGCCTAATAAGCACGGTTTTAATTTGTTTGGTAATATACAATGTATTGAGCGTGCAGAGGTTGACTGACTTACCAATTTCTGATTTGAGAGCCAAATGAGGGGGAACAGGCCCTCCCAAAGGAGCATCAGGTCCATCTCCAATATCTGCTCCAGAGGCACCTTCAGTAGGAGCACCCACTGCTCCCGCCTAAGCATAATCAAAAAAATCTGTAAAATTGCAACTCGTACTCTACGAAGAGTATATTTTCAAGCCAGGCGCACCTCAAGTAGAATTAATATATAAGTCAGGTTTACTGCTACAAAACAAAGGTGCATGTACAACTGCATTTTTCTGCATGACTGTGTTACAAATCTATTGCCCCTCCCCCCAAGATAGAATGTACCCTTTAACTTGAGTTTAAAAAGGTTGACATTTTAAAATGTTTAAAACGTGCTTTAAGAAATCTCGCCCTCTAATCCTGAATGCATATATAATGAATAAATTCCAAAGAATTCTAGACAAAAAACATTTCTGAATAAATGCCCCTCTCCCTCCCAATGGTGTCTTCTCTTTTTCTTTTCAAAATAAATTTTGTATAAATCAAAATATTCAGAATCTGAAATGAAGGATATAAAGCAAGTTCTATAGACTGATGCAAAAAGGGAAAAAATTGTGACTTCCAAATATAGTTTCTCTTAAAACACATTTTGAAAAAAAGTTTCAAGTAATGTTGTTGATAAAAATACTGCTTCTCTTTCCCAGACAACAAAATAGTGTGCAACCCCCCCCCCCCCCTAAGCACGATAAAATATAAGACATATTCTGCAGGTGGTAGTATCACTTACTCCAAAAGCTGGAATTTCTTCACTTTTGATTTCATTCACTCGAACAAGATAATTAAGAAAGTCTCTTGCAGCATTGGTCTGAGCATCCTTCTTGTTGGTGGAATTGCCCATACCAATATAGTTGAAGCCTGTCACACGGACCTATTATAAATATAAATATATTGCTAAAGAACTTCAGCAACATACATGCTCGTTGTATAAAGTTAACATAGCTTTGCAAGTCTTCTTAAAGCAACCTTGGTTAAATAGCAAATCCTACAGCAGGATTTGTATTTGCAGTTCCCACTGTTTGTTTGACATGGAAAGTGGAATTCAAGTGAGAGTAGCAATATGTACTGTTGCTCTTACCCTGAAATGATTGAATGCTTGCCCAATTCACTCTATAATCAGTTTTCTGGATTAGTCACATGATCAATACAGGTTTTGATTGTTTTCCAATCAAAACCTTATGACCCAAGTCTCTACCTCTGCTTCCTTTCCAGCAAGTTCCAGTCATAACACAAATATGAAAAATAAAACTTCCCTCTAAATTAGATTTTTCTAAGTAGCAGATGGTATATCATTTAAATGTTTTAGTTGTTTTATTATACTTTAGATCTTTTTGTTTCATTTTGCAAGCCACCTGAAGGTCCAGCCTTGAGGAGCAATGGGATTTGAATTAAGAAATAAGGGCAAAACTTATGTAGGTAAATCATCTTTGGCATTATTAATTTAACTAAGAAAGTTAAATATATGCTTGGGTCTCCCTGAGAAATAGGAATCAAGTAAGGGTTTAACCTGGACTGGCTTGTATCTAAATAAATATACTCTGTTTGTAAGTCTTGCTCTCTTTATTTCTGGCTAAGCCATATATTGTAGTTCTCTATGTAATATAAATTTAGAAAAATCTTTGTGAAGGGAGCTGGTGAATAATTATTCTGGGCAGTCATTCAATGCTCACCTCACACACAAATTTCTGCCTGTTCTTGTTGCCCACAGCACGGATCTCATAAGCAATGGTGATTTTTCGCTTGCCACACCAAGCATATAGGAAATTCTTCACATCCCCCATGGCTGAAGCAGCCTGAGGTAGACAGAACCTATGGAGTAAAAGTACAAAGCATTAGATTCCCAATGTAGTTGTACAGAGACAAGCCTCTGCACAAATGGAATAAACAATATCTGGTCACAGGACAAATTCAGGAGTTGTACTTGAAAATAATTTGTTGTGCATTCTCTCACATGCATACACATTCAATTCCAAGTAAAAGGAAATATAGGAAATCATAGCCTTCTGGTTCTTATATGTATTATTTATTAATCATATATTTTCCTGTTACCAACAAATATCCCATTTTATAACTCACTTTTATATCAGAAATAATTTTGGAATGGAACAATAAAAAAAGCCTTACCCCTAGGACATATTACCCACCCGACAAGCCCATTTCCCACTGTTTTTGTTAGCTGCTATTTCAAGATACTAGAAAAGGGTCCTTGCAATCTCAGGAAAACAGTATTTTCCTATTCGAGTTAAAATACTCCTTCTTATTCCCCTTATTTGCTTAACTCAGACCTTGTGCTCAATCCGAATGGAGATGCGCACCTTGTAGTGAAATCCCTTCTAGGTAGGCTTATTCTTCTTTTAACGAAGCAAGAGGTTTGTTAAACCTCAAATGGATTAAATGACCTCTTCCCACCCAATTTCAGAGATGCTGAACAACCCAAAGCGGTATGACAGCACCACATTCAACGCAAGTTGTAGCCTAACGCATCTGAAGAGCGGCCGCTGCCCTTATTCCCACCTCTGTGGAAAAGAGCTGCGTTTCCCTCCCAACCAAGCAGCTCTACTGCGCATGCTCTTCGCCGTTAGCCCTTTCCCTCTTCCCTCCGCACATGCGGATTCTGCCCGCGCTTGTCGCGTCTGCGCAGTCCTTCCCTAAATTTTAAGGTCTGTTTACATTCGGAAACGCACGACCCCATTGCGCAAAAATACATATGCATGTGTTGTTGTTTTTAAATAGACACAACCTAACCTGTTCTGGTCTGATCCTGAAAACTTTGTCTCGAGGAAGGCGAGACAATGCAGAAGGTCGTTCGCCCCTTTCGCAGACTCCCGTTCTCAGCACATCCTCAAAATGGCGGCGGCTTTACGCTTGCGCAGAGCTAAACTTCACGACTAAGGGCCTGGTTTCGAAGAATCTCTCTGCGGGGGCGCGACGAGTACAGCGCCTCCCATGGGAAGACATAGGGTTGCAAGATATATAGGGGAACGGCGTGAACAGGCTTTCCCAATGGGAATTGTGTAATGTGCTGGTTCGTGGAAAATCACATAAAAAGGATGAGAAAAAGCTCACAGAACTTGTCCTTGGGGTACTGAACAGATGATAGATCTTAGCATTTTTGCTAAGAAATCATCATAGAAACCTATTGATAATACTGTTCTCTTTAAGTGTGAACTCATTTGTCTTAGCAAACACAATACTTGGGGCACCTTAAACGAATAGCAGTAAAGCCTTATGGATCAAAGACTATTTCACAGGTTCATGAAATAATTGCTTCATACATGATTGCAGGTTGGGGAGTAGGAACCATAGAGGTAGCTAAAATTATAGTGAAAACAGAGTGCAGGTTTCGCGTATAAGCTTGCACCTACAGTATATAAAAGCAGAATTGTATAAGTGGCGGCATAAAATCCTCCTGTTGGTAAATTAACTCCTTCAACGGTATAGAATACTATTAACTTTGCCCAAGCCCAGATATAATTATTGGTTTTATTCAGCTATATATTGGAGCCCTTGTGAAGATTTCTCCTCTAAGAAAATATCATTCAAATCTGCAAGATTCATTTCAAGTGCATTCAAATCTTCAAATCTTCACCCATAATTTTCTTGATGTTCATTTATTCTGTATACATAACAAAGTGCTCTCTTAAACATTTTGAAAGTCATCCAGGTCATGGTTGTCCCAAGGGTGCTTTTTTCAAGAGGCAACTGGACTCTCTTGTTTTTCTTTGAAGATGTTTCGCTTCTCAGCTCTTTCTGGATAATGAGGAATGAAAGGATTTACAGTATATTCCTTGCAGACAGCTGGTCATTTATATTCCTTTAGAGCATGGGTATCAAACTCAATTTCATTGAGACCCACATCAGGGTTGTATTGACCTCAGATATGTGTGTGTGTGTGTGTGTGTGTGTGTGTGTGTGTGTGTGTCTGGGATGGGCACAGCCAGCTCAATATCACTCTTGTTGGGTCGGCACCTGTGGTGGCTTGGACAGGGCTGGGTGGAATCCATTGTCTCCAGCGGTGGAAGGCAAGACCAGGGAGAGCGGCAACTCTTGTCCTCCAGAGGACCCTTGATGCTCCTCTCAGGCAACGCGGACCCCCAAATGGAAACGCAGGCTGTCCATAGCCCTAAGCAACAGAGGGCAAGCGCCCAGCCGGCTGTGCTTACCTCCTTCTCGAGGCTGCTGCTGCTGCTGTTCGTGCTCTCTTTGGCCATGTTGCTCATGGTGTGTGTGGGAGGGCAAAGTGTGTGGGTTAGAGGGAGGCCCACTCCCTCCATGGGAGGAGACCTGGCTTTGTAACCAAACCATTCTCAGCGATAGGATGGGAGACCACCAGGAGAGATCAGGAGGAGGAGACAAGGGGGAGGCGAAAGGGCAGCAGCGCTGCTGGTGGCCAAGTTCTAAGGCAGGACTTCCTTCTTCATTTTCTTCTTTTTCCTTCCCTCATCATTCTCTTTTCTTCTTACTTCCCCTCTTTCCTTCTTTTTCCTTCCTTGCTCTCTTTCCATCTTCCCTTCTTTTTCTTTTTCTTTCCTCTTTCCTTTTCTCCTTTCCTGTCCCTTCTTGGATACTCAAATGCAAAAGGGGAAACATTTTTGCTTTTGTTTTGTTTTTAGTTTCTTTTGCTAGCCTTCTGCCAGCAAATTGGAACCCGGGGGACCGAGTGTGCCCCCAGGCTCAGTTTTCAGCCAGGATGGCCTCCTGCAACCTTCCTCCAGGAAAAACGGAGCCTGGGTGGCCGATCATGTCTCTCCAGGCCTCGTTTTTGGCCGGGACAGCCTCCTGCAACCCTCTGCCAGTGAAAATGGAGCTGCAAGGGGGAGGCACCATGGACTGGCACCAGTCCACGGCATGCCAGAAACTGGGCCACACAGACAAGCGAAGCCCCATCTGCAGAATGCAGGCAGCACAGGAAAACACACACACACACACACAAACCAGTCCATGGAAAAAAACTCTCTCCACAGAACTGGTCCTGGGTGCCCAAAAGGTTGGAGGTCACTGCATTAAAGCATCTCTGACAGGTGATCATCCAGTTCTGTTCAAAGAAGTCCGTTGTAGGAGAACTCCACTTCATAAAGCAGCCTGCTCTGCTGACTTATAGCTCATAGTCAGGAAATTCCTCTCTATGTTTGGCCTGTCATTGGATCTGTTCTGCCCCCGGGTCAATAAAAAATAAGCCAACCCACTCTTTTCAAGTATTTGAAAACACTACTATATGTTCCTTTCACTTGTCTTTCCTGTAATCTAAACATTTAACTATCCCTCAGAGGATTTGATTTCCACATCATTCACTACTTCAGTAACACTCTCTGAACTTGTTCTAAAATTTGAGTACTACAAATGCATCTAACCAGGGTAGAGTAAAATGGAACAATTACTTCCCATTTACCTCAAAAGGGTAATCAAAAGCAATACTCCAATTGGACACCTTGCACAGTCACTTGGGAAACAAATCTTTAATCAATCAATAGCATTTAGGGAAACAATCAGCAGTAGTTAGCAATCAGTCATTAGCAGGCAACCAGCTGCATGAAACAATCAGTGGTTTCGTCTTTGTTTTCCTCTGTTCTGTCAACATTTAACGTATTTCCATATTTATTAACAAGCAGAAATACATTTTATATTAGCTTTGAAAGTGCACCTACTCAACCGACTCAAGTGTATGACTCAGACAGTAATAGTATTTCTAGGCAGAGGACTCCTACTTGTAATTATCAAAAGGCGTCATGAAGCCCTTGTAAGTTTTTCTCACTGACGGAATTTGGGCAACAAGAAAATTAATGGTAGTTATAGAAAAAAACAGCAAGTATAAACAATGGGTGGGCAATTATTCATTAAAGCCCTACCTGGAAGCACATTATAATTAAGATATAAATAAAGAATATGACTGGATTTTGAAGTTCCTTGTTTTCTACAAGACCAAAAACTAATGGATTCTAATAGAAAGAATTTTAAAAAGGCAGTCTTCATTTAGAAACAAAGGGCTGAACAATTTCTCATGAAGAATATCTTGCCCATCTTCTAATGCAACCGGCAAGAGGTTCA
Source organism: Natrix helvetica (assembly GCF_964273705.1). NCBI lineage: Eukaryota > Metazoa > Chordata > Lepidosauria > Squamata > Natricidae > Natrix > Natrix helvetica. The sequence continues at coordinate 68,270,754 of NC_138549.1, read as the reverse complement.
ACACATTTTAAGGTACATTTTCAGGGGTATAAAAATCTTAATCCCAATTGTTGTCATAATCCAAGGATTACCTGTATACTAAACATACAATAGTCAGGATGTATTTGACACAATCATTATTTGGAAAGAGCTTTCATTTTTCCTGCAATATTATAATATACTTTGAGGCAAACACTTATCTCATAGGCTGCCTGTGGTTGAAAACTTAGTAGTAAACAAAAACATAAGGCTCAAAACATCATGCTGAGAATAAATTCCATTTCATGATTTACTTCTTTGTAAAGATGAATGCATGTATCCTAGATAAATTGAATGAAATCCCAGGTTATTTCTTTTTTAAATAATATTTTGTTGTTCAGCCTTCTAGACAAGGAGTGTATAGTTAGCTTTATTCCCTTTTTTGTTACTCTTTCATTATTTAAAAAACTGGTGCTTGGTGTTTTTTTTAAAAAAAGCTAGAAAATACCTTGTTTTCCCTAAAATAAGACAGTGTCTTATTTTCTTTTGACCCCTGAAATAAGCACTTGGCCTTATTTTGGGGGAGGTCTTATTATTTTTGAGGTGCAGGAGGCAGCGAGCATGGTCACCTCATGGCTGCTGCTGTGTTGCAATATTTTCGGGGGGGGGGGGGCTTATTTTAGCGCATGCGCTCAAAAGCCCAATTGGTCTTATTATCCGGGGAGGTCTTATTTTCAGGGAAACAGGGTACTTGTTAATTACAATTTGTTATTCCAATTGGACATATTCCTATTTCAAGTTTTCAACAGTATGCAAATTTCAAGAGTAAATGTAAAAGACTTCTAGAATTTGGGTTCTATAAGTGTAGAGTTTTGAACACTGCATTATTGTTCATTGCTTCAAGATATGAAAGTAATAAGAAATAAATCAGTTGCTTAAATTGTGCCATGCTCTTTAAGGTTGCAGAAGAATTTCAGGAGATAAGACTTCTTTATTTGTTGGAAACAAGATCCTCCTTTTTCAAAGTTAGTTTCTTTCCCCTGGAAAACTTCACAGCATTGACAGACTAGAAGCAGGTATCATCTTCTACACAAACAAGGCCGGATCATTCTGGATAGGAAGCACTCCAGGCCAAATTCATGAAACCTCATGAAAATGGTGCAACCCTCAAATATTTCAAATACTACATTTCAAGTTACCTGTTTATCAAATTATATGGATATTGTTTTAAGACCACTGTGAGGTTTAAACTGAACCAGAGAGACAGTTATTCAGGCTTTCCAGTTTGGTTTTTACTTTAACAATGAAGTCATCAGAGGCAGGTGAAAGTGGAAGTCGTGGTGGGCCCATCGGGATCCCGGAAATTAATGTCATGAGCGCTTTGATTTGTGGAACACCAAAGCCTGCCCAAAGTACAAAAATAATTCAGTTAACATACTATAGCATATCAATTGATAGTTTTTTAAGTGATGTGTTAATGTAATATAGATAGTCCTCGACTTGCAACGGCAGTTAGGACTGAAATTTCCATGGCTAAGCAATGCAGTCATAAAACACAACCTCAGTGCTTATCAATGGCAATCCTTGCAACTCTGCTTGCTTTTATTATCCAAATCACGCAGTTGTTAGGCGAGGCAACTTCCCACAGGCTTCTCATGACCAAAGTCAGGGGGGAAGTTGGCAAAAAGCTGCAAGTCTCCAGCCAGCAGGCAGACAGGCAAGTTGCTTCTGCCAGAAGGGGGAGCGTGTGAAAGAATTGCAATGGTGGGTCAGTGCAGGTTGGGGAGGGCACGTGAAGGGGAGCATAAGAGGTATTGCATGGATCAGAGAGGGTACATGAAAGATGCAATCTGGGTTGGGAAGGGTACATGAGAGTGGCGCAGTGAGGGTTGTGGAGGGTGCGCGGAGCTGTGCAAGAGAAGAGGTGCAGTGAAGGTTCAGGGAGGATGCGGGGGAGTGCATGAGGTTAGCATGATTCAAGTATAGAGAAACTAGGGGAAGGTGCATGATGGGAGATCCTTACCCTACTGCCAGCTTTGCAGGGAAGTTAGCAAGGAAGGTTGCAGATAGTGATCACAACCTGTCATAAGTTGCAGCGTAAGTAACCAATCACAATCACGTGACGGTAGGGGTACTGGGACAGCCAGAACTCTGGTTGTAACCCACCATTCATTCAGCACTGATGTTAAGTTTGAGTGGTCGTTGAATGAATGGTTGTAGGTCAAGGAGTACCTGTACTAAAATGAGAAAGATAGGGATTCAGATTCAAAGTATAAGAGATGCTTCAAATCTGGGATGGGTACAATCATAGCACCTGTTAGTGGCTCCTAAAGAAGGGCTAGAGTTAAGGAAGTGGCAATAGGCATAACTTTGTCTTTACTGCTTTCTTAATTCCTGGAAGTAAATGGCTACTATGTGATCCTAGCAAAACATATGGCTTCTTTAAGGATCACTTGGCAGTTGTACCTACTTCAGATTGCAATAGCTACACAAACCTTTAAAATGCAGTTGGAAAAGGAGTGTCCGAATAAACAGAAAACAGGAAATCTAGAACTACAGTAGTCCTTTGTTAATGACCACTCATTCAGTGACTGATTAAACTTATGACAGTGCTTACAACCATTCCTAGAAATTCCAGCCATCACAGCCTGCACCCCCACCGCCCAGCAGTTATGTGATCCTGATCTGGGCACTCAGCAACCAGCCCAGATTTCTAACCTTTACAATGCCCCCGAGTCATGTGATTGTGATTTGTGAACTTCCCTATTAGCTTCTCTCAAGCAAAGTCAATGGGGAAGCCAGCAGGAAGTCAAAAGATATGGTCGCATGAGGTCCTTGCTTAACAATGTTTGCTTTACAACAATAATTGGGGGCTGCTGGAATTGTTGCTAAGTAGCACTGTTATGTGATATTGTACTTTAAAGATAGCATTACTTAACAATGGAGTTGCCAGGCCCAATTACCATTAAGAGAAGACTACCAGTAGAAGAAAATATGAAGGGCAATTTATAAAAGAAATGAATGAAACATGCTTGAATGGAATTCTACAGAACTAAACTTCTGGGAGATGGAAACTATTTAGGGACAACTGAGAAGCGTTCTGTCAACGTTAGCGAGCTATTTAGCAAATGGGTTAAATTACTGAAGTACTTACCTAATGAAAAGAGAAAGCCGAAGAACTCCTGAATACAAAACTAAGAGAAACAAAGTATTATTATTATTCATCTAATGCAGTCAGTATTATATTCAAATCCAATAGACAGCTGTGGGTCTGTCCCAATTGTCTTGATGGAAACAACCAGAAAAAGGTTTCTGAAGCAACTATTGCAGAGGTGGGTTCCTGCCGGTTCGCACTTCTTCAGGCATACTAGAACTTTGATGTACTTTTGCGTACCGGTTCCACGGAGGCATAGCCATGCCCCCATACCGGTACGCTCCCCTGCCCTACAGCCCATTTGCAAGGTGCTTCTCAAAGAGAAGGAAGCGAGGGCGGGGCTTCTTCAGAGGACCCGAGGCAAGAGCAGCATTGAAGCCCTCTGTGAAGCAGCTGGAAAAGGTACGTGTGGGTTGGAAGGAGGGGGAGGAATTCAAACTTCATTCTCCTGGTGCTGTGCAGGGCTTTGGGCAAAGGCTGGAGGGAAGGACCTGGCTTGCTCGTGCTCTCCCTCCCCAAGTGTAGTTTGATTGCAGGCGGAGCCACGTTGCCTTTTCAAACCTGTAATCAGTGAAGCTGGGCTGGAGTTTTACATAGCCAATCCGAGCTTTCCGGGGCTGGGGAAAAGTGTGTTTGCTACAGCATGGCTCTTTGCCTGGCTTCCTGCCTCCTCCTGTGGTCTCCTCAGTGCTCGCTTGTGCTCTCCCTCCCCACGTGTAGTGACTTCCTCCCCAGGCCCCCATCCATTTCTCTCTCTCTCACACACACACACAGCTGGATAATGCTATGTAAAACTCCAGCCCAGCTTCACTGATTACAAGTTTGAAAAGGCAATGTGGCTCCTCCTGCAATCAAACTACACTTAGGGAGAGAGAGCACAAGCGAGCCCTGAGGACACAGGAGAAGCCAGGCAGCCAGGCAAAGAGCCATGCTGTAGCACACACACTTTCCCCCAGCTCCTTTCTTTCGGAAGGCTCGGATCAGCTCCCCTCCGGCTTCTCTGCCTCTTCTCTCACCCCAGCCTGCCAGCAGGAGGTGAATGGGTGGGCTTTATTGTGTTCCAGGCATTTCCCACCCAGACAGCAGGTTGCATCTGCAAGGGGGGAGGTTTTGGTGAAGGCAGTGGGGGAAGGGGGGGAATGGCAGAGGAGCTGCTTTCAAGCCATTGGAAAAGATATCCAATCCAACTTTTGTGTATGTGTGTGTGTGTGTGTTTGTTTGAGAGTGAGTGAGAGAGGGAAGGGGGTAGGAGAGATAATCCAATCCAACTTCTCTGTGTGTGTGTGTGTGTTTGAGAGGGGGGGGAGGGAGAGAGAGAGGGAGGAAGGAGGGTAAGGGAGAAGAAAAAGAAAAAAGGAAACTTCTTTAGCAAAGGAGAAAAACAAATTATGTCGCTTTAAATCGGAACTGAGCATGCCTGGCTGTGAAATTCTAGGAGTTGAAGTCCACAAGTCTTAATAACTTTAAATTGAAAAGGTGCAGGAAAGAACAAATTGGTTATATGGTTATATGTTATATGGTTTTATGTTTTTGAAGTTTTGGGGCTTGTGCAATATGAGCATTGTGTTTCTAAAAGGGTTTGAATGATTCCCTGCTTGTGAATGGAGCCAAACTTTCTCTAGGGTCATTATCTCATTATCTCTATCTGGCAGGTATGTGGAATGAGCCCCAGGCAGGTTTCTTTGTTAGCAGAAAGAAAGAAAAACAGCACAGCAATTTAGGGCTAGATGGGTACTAGGAGGTCATCTAGTCCAACCACCTGCTGCAGCAGGAAACCTTACATTCTTTGGATTATTTTGGTGCCTCTAACAGAGAGGAAAATTGCCAGAAAGGAGAAATAGTATACTAGGACAAGGCTGCCGTGCAGAGGAAGGCAGAGATAATCCTTGACTTACGACTACAATTGAGCCCAACATTTTGGTTGCTAAGCAAGAGCGTTGTTAAGTGAGCTTCACCACATTTTACCCAATCCATGACATCTCCTGGTGAGTGACATCAAGTTGGCCACTCCCACCTGGTCACATGACTGCCAAGCCACTCCCACAAAACAGGCCACACCTACAGAATAGGTTCTAAAAAAAATTGAAACCCACCACTAAACTATTGTAATAGCTAAAGGTTACTTACATATATTCTTTTGTAACAAGGCAGTTGGATTGAGTAGTTGCTATATAAATTCTTCACACAATGTACACTGAAGTATATAGTCATTACTATGATATTTATTTATTTATTTATTTATTTATTTATTTATTTATTTATTTATTTATTTATTTATATTTGATGCTTCTAGACCGCCCCCTCTCCCAAAAGGGACTTGGGGCGGTGTACAGTCCATGCAGAATATAACAAAATACAATAAAAAAGTTAAATAAATTAAATATGTACAGTTGGCATGGAGGAGGTTAAAATGCAATTAAAAGAACTGTACAAAGCTAATATAAATATAAGTTTTTAAACCCCTAAAATAGACACAATAAATTAAAAACAATACCCCTAAAAATAACCAGTTGATAATACATTTGCCAGGAGGGACAGTTGTAATTATGCCAGGCCTGCTAATCGGAACAGGTGGGTCTTCAATTTTTGCCAGAAGGAGCGGAGATCAGTAGTGGTTCTAATGTCGGGGGGGAGGTCATTCCAGAGGGTTGGGACCATCACAGAGAAGGCCCTACTCCTTGGTGTCGCCCGTTGGCATTGCCTAGTGGACGGCACCAGGAGAAGTCCCTCCCTGTGTGAGCGAATTGGCCGCAGGGATGTATGTGGGAGGATGCGATCCCGCAAGTAACTAGGTCCCGTGCCATGGAGCGCTTTAAAGATGGTAATCAGCACCTTGAAACGCACCCGAAAAACCACAGGTAGCCAGTGCAGCTCGCGCAGGAGAGGTGTTACGTGGGAGTACCTCGTACTCCCCATCACAGCCCGCGCGGCTGCGTTCTGAACTAACTGCAGTCTCCGGGCGCGTCCCAAGGGCAGCCCCATGTAGAGAGCGTTGCAGTAATCCAGGTGGGACGTCACCAGCGCATGAGTGGCCGTGCGTAGGGCATCCCGGTCCAGTAGGGGGCGCAATTGGCGCACCAGGCGAACCTGGTGGAACACCCCCCTCGCCACGGCTGCCACATGGTCATCCATTGACAGCCGGGCATCAAGGAGGACGCCCAAATTGCGCGCCCGTTCCACAGGGGGCAATTGTTCGCCCCCTATGGCCAGCGATGGAATCAGCTGGCTGAACCGAGGTGCCGGTAGCCACAGCCACTCAGTCTTGGAGGGGTTGAGTTTAAGTCTGTTGTCCCCCATCCAGACCCCGATGGCTTCCAAACACCAGGACATCACTTCGACAGCCTCGTTGGGGTGGTTTGGGGTTGATTTCTTATCATAGTAACAGCTGTCAACTTGGAAGTTGTCAAAATTACTTTAAAATAATTCATGGGGAATAAGGTGTTAATGGGGGGCACAAGAGGGAAAGTACTGTATTTCTTTGTTGCTACTATGAATGATAAGAATATAAGAACAATTCTGGGATTCAAAAGACCTTTATAGGCTAACATTTATCTGATTCATTACACATAACTGTGGTAATATTTCAGATTTTCTTTTATGAGACTAATTACCTGATTCTATTTTAATCTGGTTTTAGGTACAGTTTTGAAATGGACACTGATTGGATCGCTCCTAGAAGACCTTATCAAGAGCAAATATGACTGTTAATTCTTGAGTTTTCAGTTGCTTTTGAGGCTATTAGTCATAAAAGCCTTCTGGGGAGGATATGAACATATAATCATTATATTGCACTTTAGTTCCTGTTTGGACATGTTATTTCAGAAAGTAATAGCAGTATTACTTGAGCATACTAAGCAAGATATCATTACACAGATGACATTCCAATTTTTTAAACATTCACTTCAGGCAAAATTATCCAAGATTTGTATTGATATATCAAATCCCAGAGGACTAATGGGGCTGAAGTAATTGCATTCTATTATGCCATTCCACACTAATTTCTATCAATGAGAAAGGGGGAACATTTTAGAGATTATTCTTTTCAGATTCAGACTTCTTATGGATCACAACCTGATATGTTCCCATCAGCAGTAATCTAACTTAAGGAATGGTTTAAGAATGCTTGAAATCTGTTGCTATTGTCTATCTCTTTCTATTAATTCATCCAAACATTGTTCCACTCTCTTCTAATCTGTATAATATTTCTGAATCAATCCCACTCTTTCAATTTCATAATACTTTCATAGGACTGTAATACATGCTATGGTTTAATTTTTAATTTAGTTTCATTTATTAAATTTACATGAACCCCGACTCTCAGTGGTAATTATAGCAAAGAACAAGCAACTTGCAATTGGCTTTAGTCTCTCTCTCTCTCTCTCTCTCTCTTTCTCTCTCTCTCACACACACACACACATCTAATTATGTGATCTGTTAAGTTTACTACTTGGGTAGAACATCAATGGGAGATCCCAGGTTCTAAGCTAAAGTGAAAAGTAACAACAACCAAAATCTAGAAGGCAGCAATGGCAAACCACTTTCATATTAGAAAATAAAACTCACATGAATGGGTCCATCAGGTTAAGTTTGACCTTAAAACTTTACTTTTCAGCCAGAAACGTCATACCTCATATTTTTGTGCTGTATTCAAATCTCCAGAGGCAAAAGCTTCCAGTATTAAGTTATGAATCCTGCCCAGGTAGTTATATGTACTGTTAAAAAAAAGAGATAAAAATAAATTAAAGCATCCAAGACTTGTCTACACAAGCAGGCAATCATTGGTTAACAACAGTATTTGAGACCAAAATTTCCACTGCTAAGCGTTATGCTCATAAAATGCAACATGATGTGACTGCACTGCTTAGTGACCACAATCTCAGCAGTCCATTGCTGTTGTTAACCAAATCCCATTAACTATTAGGTGAGGATATACCCTGATCCAAACCATTTTCCCAGTTTGGTTCCTTACATCCCCAAGGCTTGATAAAGTAAGGGACTGCCTCCTCTGCCAACTTTGGAACTTCACCTGTCTGCCACCCACATACCTGCTGCCACCTTTGACTCTTACCTGGCACACCAGGCATCACTACTGTACTGGCTGGGGGATTCTTTCATGCTGCTATTTTTTTTTAACACTGGTGCAGGCTTTGCTGCGCTTGCACTGTGCCCAGGGCCTCCTTTTGTGCCCCACACAGTCCTTCTTTCACAAGAGAAGTCAAGCATATGAAGGAAGATTGAGTTCTCCTTTTGTACCAGGGCAGTCGGGGTCTTCTTTCATATGCCAAGCTTCTTTCATGAAGGAAGACCCTGTCTAGGGTGCAAATGGAACCTCTGGCTGGCCTGTGAATGGATGCCCTTGGCAAGGCACAAGAAAAATCACAACTGTACTTGCATGAAAGAAGGCCCTGGCCAGCACAATAATGGTGCACAGTGCAGCAGGAATTGTAGCAGGATCAGGCCAGCTGATGGCAGCATGTAGGCGGTCAGTCAAAAGACAACCATAAACGTGGATGTCCATGTACCTGCAGGGCTACTGCAATGACAGGAACCTGAAGGATTGGTAAGAAGTCCTTTCATTCAGCACTGTCAAAACTTCAAATGGTCACTGAATGAATGGACATTAAGCAAGAACTATCTGCAATTGCAATCAGAGCAAAGCAAACAGTGTAGCAGTATTATTCCGTGCAGAAGTTGGATATACAACCATACAGAAGATATCAGATTTCAGAAATTATCTGAAGTCTACGTTTTCATGGAATTGTTATTAGAAAATGTGGAATCCTTTGCTTAGCCACCCTTTCATACAAATAAAAGTATGTCCCTTCAGCCTTCCTTTTTTAAAACCATATGCCTTCCAACCCGCAATCAATTTTAATGGCACATTTTTCCATTTACATAGGAGTTTAGGAAAGCATTTCCCCCCAAATTTTAAAATTGTGTATAGATGCATATTCCAGAATTAAACAGTTCAACAATCAAGAAAAGAATAAAATTAGCTGGTTCATAAGTACTTGGGGTGGGGAGAGAGGAGGAAAGCCTTGTAACTTATTATTTTTGTATTTTAAAAATTACAGCTGGCTTCACACATAGGAAAGCAGATATAAACAGGAAGAAACAGATTCTTCAGCTAGGACAAGTCAAAGAGTCACCCACCACTCATCCCTAATAGCCTAGATATTTGGACTCATGACATTTTTGCAGTTATACAAAAGGAACAAAGATATTCACATTTCAATTACAACTTCAATGATCCAATTCAAACTACAGAAGAGATGAACAATGATTTCTCCATCTGTGTTTTAACTCAAAATCTAATGTAGAATGGCTCAAATTAAGTAATGTCTTTTCCTACATAGAAGGGAGTAATTCTGATTGTAAAAATTATCTAAAAATTACCAGCATGGTTAAGTGCTATGCAGTTATGCAATTCCACCTAAATCACATTTTTGCCCCCTTCTTTGCTGACATGAGCCTAACAATAGGCATACCACAAACTACCAACATTCACAGGTAGAGAAAGTAGGAATTCTGTTTATAAGTTTTAGCATCTGTATGTGAAAACTGAATGTGTACAAATAGAAACATTAACGAAACAGATGATTGGCTCTTGAGTGCTTCAAACCCTACCTGAACAGCTTAGACTTCAAAAGTTAATGCTTAGACACTGTTCAAAAGTATAACTAACTTTAAGATAGTTCTCACATTTATACATACTGTATATCTCATTAATAAGTATGGTAATAATTCACATGCCGTTATTAATTACACCAATGCAATATTATCCATCAGTTGTATTAATTGGCTGTTAAACGTATCAGAATTGCGATGACTTGAGGTTTGTCTAATAGGACAGAATGATTTTTCTTAATATTTAATTCTTAAGGGCTAAACAATTCTGAGAATACGGTTCTCAAGATGGGTGCTTTTAGTTAATGTCTCAAAAGATCTGGGGAAAAATGCTGGCTGATAATTAGAATAAATTTGGATAGGAAGTTTTAAGTAGTTAAAAGTTCAAGCACACCTGAATACACATTCATTTGGGAACGATTGTTCTACAGAAGGGAATGGGACATCTTGCCACAGCCAACTTGACATGGCCAACTCACCATGAGACAATTTAAAAATTCTATTTAATTATTTAAAATAATTTTTTAAAAAATATTTTAATGTTTGCCATTCACATTTCATTCTGTCCCTCCTTTTGCATCCTTTCTTCAATGATTCTGTTGCACCATTTCTTTGATATTAGTGTAACTCCTGTCCCGTAGTGAGTTGGACTCAGCAAGTTGCCTGCGGCGACCCTCTACAAAAGTTACAGCACCCAATTCATAAAGGCCCTTCAGTCATGTACAAAAGACAACTTACCTTCCAACTGCCCCATTTGCTCCTATCACCAGTGCACTCAGGAGTTGCTACTTAGAAAGAAAGAAAAATGGTAGGTTTTATTTACTGCACTGGATCACTGCAGCCACCAGAAGTGTTCCAGTAAAACCAGTTGTAATGGACATAGTTCTACAACATTCAATAATATAGTCATGTTGTTTTTGACATACAGAGGTCCTCTGGCAAGATGGCAATTATTTCCCATCCCTGCCTATTTCCCTGGATATCCCATGCAGCTATTCATTCCCTCCTTCTATTGATTTTCCATTCTCTCTTGGGATTGTTCTACTCAACAGATTTCAGATTTTACACCCAAACCAGTCAAAGACAAGGGCTCTCGCCCTGTAGAGCATGCATTTTCATTAAAATATATCATATTTTGCTCAAGTAAAGCACTAGGAATATTCAGCATTCAGAATACAACTCTATTTAGTTGTATTCTCAGAGGAAGCCACTTTGTGTCTACTAAAATTAACAACTTTCTACATAAAACTCTTACCTCATCCACACCATACATAAACACAAAATTATCTTGTTCACTTTTTTGTAGGCATTGCCTCAAATCCAGGAGATCTCTGTCACTGAACTTCACCCCCTTAAAGGTGGGAATCTGCTCTTTCATACAATCTAGTAATTCTTCAGCACGAACTGTACAAAAAGAGATTTGCCGTAAACAAAGTGTTCACATCTGATCAAGTAAGAGTCATTATTACTGTTGCATCATTGCTATAATAAACTAAAAATAAACTTATTTATCACACATGTGTACTGTGTTGCAGTTCTACTCAATAAAGCCAAGAGTGGTTATTAAAAGTGGGAAGCTTTTCCTAGAGCAGCTTTTTGCAATGTGGCATCTTCCCAATATTTTTTTAAAATAACTCCCAATTAAGATATTTGGCTGACTCGACTACAGGTGGTCCTCAATTGAACCCAAAAGTTCTGTCGTTAAGTGAGACATTTGTTAAGTGAGTTTTGTTCCATTTTATGATCTTTCTTGCCACAACTGAATCTCTGCAGTTGTTAAGTTAGTAACATGGTTGTTAAGTGAATCTTGCTTCCCCACTGATTTTGCTTGTCAGAAGGTCACAAAAGGTGATCACATGACCCTGGGACACTGCAACGGTCATAAATATGAGTCAGTTGCTAAGCGTCTGAATTTTGATCATGTTACTATGGGGATCACGCAATAGTCATAAGTGTGAAAAACGGTCTTAAGTCCCTTTTTTCAGTGCCTTTATAACTTTGAACAGTCATTAAATGAACTGTTGTAAGTCAAGGATGACCTGTATTACATTATTTTGCAGTGTCTTATTCTCTATCTTTACCAATAAATCAATTCTAGTATGTTAAAGAAAGTTTCTTTGGAACAAAACAAGCATAGAATAGCAGTCTTAAAGGAACATTACTTAGACATGGTTTAAAAATTCAAGACAGTGAAAATGGAATTACAGAAATGTAAAATGTAAACTGAATAAATAAAACAGAACTACTTATAACCAAAGTTATTTTGAAATAAACTAGATTTCTGCATTTGTAGCACTTACATTTAATGCCAGTGATTGGAGGAATGTGATAATAGTAGAATGGGATATTAGGAGCTTGAGATGCAACATCCTGGAAGAAGGCAACCAATTCATCTAAAGTAGGACAAGGGAAGCAATGTGGAGCATAGAATAATTGTAAATATACAGCTGAAAATGGGAAAAGCAAAAGGAAAAGCATTGCTTTGGGCTTTCATCAAGGACCGTGTCCTTCAACTTTACACATTTTGGTTATTTTATCATCATCCAAGCAGAACTGCCAATGGCTATGCTGGAAAAGATTGATGGAACCTCAGTCCAGCCCTTTTGGAGGGCACTGGGTTGTTAAAACTGAAGATTTTAGCTGCTGGATTCGTATTAATTACTTTAAACAGTGATTTCTTGATTAACCAAAAAATATGCACATATGTTCACTTTTTCTCTTCTTCTTAGAATTTTCCCACAAGTGCAGGGTCTGCTTTTTTCAGATCAAATGTTGTCATTAGTTGTGACAACAATTGACTGACTAGCTTGACCCTTGAGCCTGATGTTATGGGCTGAGTGACTGAGTGACTGGTCCGAAGTTATGCAGCCAACTTTCATGCTAAGGTCTAGAACTCACAGTCTCTTGGCTTCTGGCCTGTTACCTTAACCATTTCACCGGGCATGTCCAACCTGTGGCTCACAGGCCCCATGAGGTTCTGGACAACTAGTAATACAACCCCACAAGATCATACACTTTTAACATTATTACAATCATTAACATGATTTTGTTAAAACCATTAACATGATGTTATATTATAAAACTACAGGCAGTAGACCTCAACTGAAAACCACAACTTGAGTCCGAAATTTCTGTTGCTGAGTAAGACAATTATTAAGTGAGTTTCTCCCCATTTTACCACCTTTTTTGCCACAGTTGTTAAGTGAATCTCTGCAGTTAAGTTAGTAACATGGTTGTTAAGTGAATCTGGCTTCCCCATTGACTTTGCTTGTCAGAAGATCACAAAAGGTGATCACATGATCCTGGGACTCTGCAACAATCATAAATATGGCCAGTTGCCAAGTGTCTGAATTTTGATCCGGTGACCACGGGAATGCTGTAACATTCATTAGTGTGAAAAATGGTCATAAGCCACTTTTTTTCAGTGTCTTTGTAACTTTGAACAGTCACTGATGAATGGTTGTAAGTTGAGATCTATTTGTATATTATTTATTTTATGTGTACCCCAAGACAATTCCTCCTTGCTCAATGTGGCCAAGGCAAGCCAAATGACACCAAAAGGTTGGACACCATCAATTAAACCAGGGGTGTCCAAACTTGGGAACTTTAAGATTTGTGGACTTCAACTCCCAAAATTCCCCAGCCAGCCATGCTGGCTGGGGAATTCTGGGAGTTGAAGTCCACAAGTCTTAAAGTTCCCAAGTTTGGACACCCCTGAATTAAACCAAATGCCTCTTTACTGCTTGTAAATATTCAGGCATGTGTCTAGGATGAATAAGAACAGAAAAAGTTTAAGCTTTTCCTTGAATGTTCATACCTTGGCAGCAGTGGTGGGTTTCAAATTTTTTTGGAACCTACTCTGTGGGTGTGGCCTCCTTTGTGGGAGTGGCTTGCCAGCCATGTGACCTGGTGGGAGTGGCTTGGCAGTCATGTGACCAGGTGGGCATGGCTAACTTGGAAAATGTGGTGAAACTCACTTAACGATGCTCTTGCTTAGCAACCAAAATTTTGGGCTCAATTGTGGTCATAAGTTCTTTTTCTTTCTTTCTTTCATCTCTCTCTCCCACTTTCTTTTTTTCTTTTTCTTTTTCTCTCTCTCTCTGGCTCTTTGTCTCTCTCTCCCTCTCTCCCTCTCTGTCTCCCTCTGTCATTTTCTCTGGGTGTCTATCTGTCTGCCTCTCTCTGTGTATCTCTGTGTCTCTCTCCTCCTTCCCCCATCTCTGTCACTCTGTGTGTGTGTGTCTGTCTGTCTCTCACTCACTCTGTGTGTGTGTGTGTCTGTCTCTGTCTCTCCCTCTGTCTCTCTCCCCTCCCTTCCTCTCTCTCTGTCACTCTGTGTATGTGGGTGTGTCTGTCTCTCACTCATTCACTTAATCACTCACTCTGTGTGTGTCTCTCTATCTTTCTCTCCCTCCCTCCCCCTCTCTGTCTCTCTCTCTCTCTCTCTGTGTGTGTGTCTGTCAGTCTCTCTGATTCCCTCCCTCACTCCCTCTCTCTGTCTGTCTGTCTGTCTCACTCACACACACACACTGTGGTCACCTTGTTGAGTGTTCCAATCACATTTGAAACACTCAACAACTGGCTTGCATTTATGGTATTTTGCAGCATTCTGCAGTCATAGGACCAAAATATATGCTTTTAACCATATATTTTGGTCCTATGACTGCAGAATGCTGCAAAATACCATAAATGCAGACCAGTTGTTGAGTGTTTCAAATGTGATTGGAACACTCAACAAGGTGACCACAGTGTGTGTGTGTGTGTGAGTGAGACAGACAGACAGAGAGAGAGAGGAACAGAGAGGGAGTGAGAGAGGGAATCAGAGAGAGACTGACAGAGTCTGACAGAATCAGAGAGGTACTTTTAACTACCTGGCAGCGGCGTTTTTCCTTGGGGGGCTCCTCAGAACATCCCAAGACTTCGGAGGGAAGCCTCCAGCCCGGAGCAGGAGCAAAGCCCCTTTTCCAACTGGCCTTTCCTCGCTTGGAGGGCTTTGGAGGGAAGCTTCTGCATAAGCCCGGCCGAGTGACAACAAGTTTCCACCGTTACGAAGCCTCGGAGGCTGTAATTTTCTGAGCTGTGCGCGCCCACCTGTTTTCCACGGCGTGGAGCAGCAGCGAGGTTTGTGTGGCCGGCAATCACTCCAAATGCCATCCGGGAAGACGAGGAACGCGAGGGGGGACCGTTGACGGCCTCCGCAATCATCGCTCGCCTCGCAGAGCCTCGCTGCTGCTCCACGCCGTGGAAAACAGGCGCGCGCGCACAGCTCAGAAAATTACAGCCTCCGAGACTTCGTAACGGCGGGAACTTGTTGTCACTCGGCCAGGCTTATGCAGAAGCTTCCCTCCGAAGCATTCTGAGCCTCGGAGGCTGTAATTTTCTGAGCTGTGCGCGCGCGCCTGTTTTCCACGGCGTGGAGCAGCAGCGAGGCTCTGCGAGGCGAGCGATGATTGCGGAGGCCATCAACGGTCCCCCCTCGCATTCCTCGTCTTCCCGGATGGCATCCTGAGTCATTGCTGGCCACGCAGAATCTCGCCGCTGCTCCACGCCGTGGAAAACAGGCGCGCGCGCACAGCTCAGAAAATTACAGCCTCCGAGACTTCGTAACGGCGGGAACTTGTTGTCACTCGGCCGGGCTTATGCAGAAGCTTCCCTCCGAAGCGTTCTGAGCCTCGGAGGCTGTAATTTTCTGAGCTGTGCACGCGCGCCTGTTTTCCACGGCATGGAGCAGCAGCGAGGCTCTGCGAGGCGAGCGATGATTGCGGAGGCCGTCAACAGTCCCCCCTCGCGTTCCTCGTCTTCCCGGATGGCATCCTGAGTCATTGCCGGCCACGCAGAATCTCGCCGCTGCTCCACGCCGTGGAAAACAGGCGCGCGCGCACAGCTCAGAAAATTACAGCCTCCGAGACTTCGTAACGGCGGGAACTTGTTGTCACTCGGCCGGGCTTATGCAGAAGCTTCCCTCCGAAGCGTTCTGAGCCTCGGAGGCTGTAATTTTCTGAGCTGTGCGCGCGCACCTGTTTTCCACGGCATGGAGCAGCAGCGAGGCTCTGCGAGGCGAGCGATGATTGCGGAGGCCGTCAACGGTCCCCCCTCGCGTTCCTCGTCTTCCCGGATGGCATCCTGAGTCATTGCCGGCCACGCAGAATCTCGCCGCTGCTCCACGCCGTGGAAAACAGGCGCACGCGCACAGCTCAGAAAATTACAGCCTCCGAGACTTCGTAACGGCGGGAACTTGTTGTCACTCACCCGGGCTTCTGCAGAAGCTTCCCTCCAAAGCCCTCCAAGCGAGGAAAGGCCAGTTGGGAAAGGGGCTTTGCTCCTGCTCCGGGCTGTAATTGCGCCTATGTTTTCCACGGCGTGGGGCCGCGGCCAGAAGACAAGGAACAGCAGTGGCGGCGGGGAGTCAGCCCCGATGCAAAAAAACGCCAAGGGGGCGGGGCCGGAAATTACTTCCGGGTTCATTCTTCAACCGGATCGCGCGATCCAGTGCGATCCGGTAGAAACCCACCACTGCTTGGCAGGCTCTTTAGTAGATGCCTCAAACAAAAAGAAATTCTTCCAAGCAAGATTCTCACAGAATCTTCTTTAGCCCATTTGAAATGAAAGGGATAGAATTAAAAAGCTGGAGTTTTCTGTGCAAATCACTCTAATTTGCAGAAACCCAGCATGCTCAGCTTGCCTTTTGTCATCAAGGAAGCAACGAGGATTCCAAAGATCTATTTCTTCTTTTCTGCAAACCTCATCTGGCTGCTGAGATTTCACAAGATATGGGCTGTTCATATACCATCTGAATGCAATGCTATATTCATCTTTTTTTTTCTACACTCTCACCCAAAAAAACACACAGCTCTGCTTGTGTGCATTTTGAGGAACCTGGAGGGAAAATTATATGTTGGAAACAGCAGTCAGCTAAAGAGCTGGTTTTGCAAAAACTGCTACCATTTCCGATATTTTATCACGGCTGTGAGCAGCTTATGAACTCCCCAAACAGCTTTCTCTGCAGAGCTTGGAGCTTCATCTGAATAATGGTGCCGTTTTCAATTCAAAACATTTGCAGAACTTTTAATGTGAGCCCAAACCTCTGACCAAAAGATTGCCCATCTTTACTTTAATTTACACCCTTATGCATTTATGAATCCTGGCTGACAGGTTTCCCCGACAAGTGGAGAAAACAATTTGGTGAAATGTAATGAACTATTCACCTTTATTCACCTGTTTGAAGAAAAAAGGGGAAATGACAGATATGCCATCTGCTCCTATCTGGGCTGCATGCTTGGCCTGGAAATGAAGAAAGGAAATGAACTGAAAAGAGATATTTATATGGCTATTGTCAAATCAATAATGCTGAAAATGAGAAATGCTAAACAGTTAGTATGACAATGGGAGCTGCTGATACCAGACAGTATAAGCTCCCCAGTGGCTTAACAGTCACAAGAAGAAATAATGTAGGATGAACCCACCCTGATTGATGATGCAGTTAAAAATGGTGGGGGAGTATTGTACCTTTAAACTTGCAAAATTCTGTTAATGAAGACTTAAGTAGAACTAGTTCATCTAATCAGGTTTCCTATCTGGTTTTACCTGGAAAGGCCAACAACTATAGCGATAATGAAATGGGCTCCCTTTTTGATCTCTCAGACCATATTTGGGAATAATGCCCCTTGTTTAGAAAATTTTTCTCCTTGCCCTCAGTATTCTGCTGTACAAAAAGCAAAACACGGCCAAAGAGAACAATGCACAGACACTCACCAGATCCTTGGATTCAGGTAAGCTCATTGATCCAACATGAATTATTACATGATCCAGCCTGCAGGGAAAGGAATTTTATTTTAAAAAAAATATTTGATGACAGGCCGAGATTATCAAAGTATGGGGGTGGTGTTAAATAAACTGACAATTACTTATTTCACAATATTATCTTGCTTTATGTGTTATATGACCTTGATGTCTATCATGATAAGATCAGATTTTAGCAATCTTATGTGGGAACAGTTGGAGGAGGAGGAAGAGCTATGTTCCCTTAAATGAAATGCAAATATCCCTTAGCCCCATTCCTGCAGCCACGCTGAAGAGGAGATGCGTTTAAATGGGTGTATCAAGACTCTGGACATGCCTGTTTTATTAAAAAAAAAAACCACTGTGCCCACAGCATTGGCTGATATCTTGGCTTCACTCTCTATAGTCATCTCATTGCAACAAGTCTGAAGTTCAAAATTTCTAGGCAATGTGGGTGATCCTCAACTTACAACCACAATTGAGACCAAAATTTCTATTGCTAAGCAAGACAGTTAAGTGAATAGTGCCCCGTTGTACAATTTTTTTTTGACCCTGTTGTTAAGTGCATCACTGCAGTTGTTACTTAACGGTTGTTAAGCTACATAAACAGAGGGAAGATCATGTGAAGTGTTAATACCACTTTATAATGCCTTGGTAAGGCCACACTTGGAATACTACATTCAGTTTTGGTCACCACGATGTAGAAAAGATGTGGAGACTCTAGAAAGAGTGCAGAGAAGAGCAACAAAGATGATTAGGGGACTGGAGGCTAAAACATGTGAAGAACGGTTGCAGGAACTGGGTATGTCTAGTTTAATAGAAAGAAGGACTAGGGGAGACATGACAGCAGTGTTCCAATATCTCAGGGATTGCCATAAAGAAGAGGGAGTCAAACTATTTTCCAAGACACCTGAGGGTAGAACAAGAAGCAATGGGTGGAAACTAATCAAGGAGAGAAGCAACTTAGAACTGAGGAGAAATTTCCTGACAATTAGAACAATTAATCAGTGGAACAGCTTGCCTCCAGAAGTTGTGAATGCCCCAACACTGGAAGTCTTCAAGAAGATGTTGGATAGCCACTTGTCTGGAACAGTATAGGGTTTCCTGCCTAGGCAGGGGGTTGGACTAGAAGACCTCCAAGGTCCCTTCCAACTCTACTATTGCATTGTAAATCTGGCTTTTCCTATTGACCTTGCTTGTTGGAAGCCAGATGGGAAGGTTACAAATGGTGATCGCATGGCCTTGGGACAGTGAAACTGCTATAATGCATGCCAACTGTCAAGAGTTTGAATTTGGATCACATGACCATGGGGATGCTACAATGATCCGTAAGTATGAAAAATGGTCATAAGTCACTTTTTCAATGCTGTTGTAACTTCAAACAATCACTAAATGAATGTTTGTAAGTTGAAGACTACTTGTATTTTACACATCTCCAAAAAAAAGGGAGTAATTTCAATTACATCATATAATCTTACATGCAGGTGTCCAGAACCATTTATTTCAAACTGCATATTACCGGAGAGTGAAAAAAAAGTCTGAGCTGAAGTTATTTTGTATCTGTTGAGAGTTGAGAGCTTTTTCTTGAAAAGGCTTTTATACTACTGACTCCAAAACGTAACAATCTTTTTCTGCCACCCCATGATCATTTTGCTGGGGGCAATGTGCTGACACTGTAAACCACTTAGAGAGGGCTATAAAGCACTATGAAGCAGTATATAAATCTAAGTGCTATTGCTGTTTTCATTGCCAACAATTTGTGGATTTTCCCTACTAGTATCTAACCATTGTATGGACATGGGTTGGTATCTCATGTTCTTTCTAATCTGTTCCTATGATGTTGCCTTCACTTTATCCCCAGCCCATAACTGAGGTAACTTAAAATTACTCCTATCAGAGATTGTTCTGGGTGTTTTACTGTTATTTGGCCTCCACACTGGAGATAGGTTTGCAGATCTAATGAGTGGAGAGTTTTCTTTTCCCTCTGCCTAGTCTGCTGATCCTACTTGGCTTAAGGTTGACTCAGCTGTCCATCTTTCTATGATCAATAAAATGAGGACCCAGATTATTGGGGGCAATATGCTGGCTCTGTAATCTGCTTAGAGAGGGCTGTAAAGCACTTGTTGTGGCCCGTCAGCGGAGCTGGTGGCAAACACAGAAAGTGAGGAGGTTTGGGAGGAACATAGGCCAGTCCTGGAGTCTCTGATGAGTGCTCTGCGTCAGAGGCAGAGATGGGGCCAGGGCCGTCTGACAGTTATCAGCTGCCTTCTGAGTCGGATATCAGTGGGGCAGAAGAACAGCTGGAGCCTGTTCCCGATGTACGCATGCATGCACAGAGCTGCCAGGAGAAGGGAACAGTTAAGGAACAAAGGCCGACTCAGTAAACAGTAAACAGTAACAGGGTTGGAAGGGACTTTGGAGGTCATCTAGTCCAACACCCTGCTCATGCAGGAGACCTGTACTAGGGATTCGAACCATGAACTGCCAAACTTTCTGATCGACAAGCTCAGTGCCACTGAGCCATTTTGGGAATAAAGGCACAGGTGGATGGTGAGTGGCCCCTCCCATAGGGAATAGAGAGGAGCAAAAGGGGAGTGGAGTTTGCAGGAGACAATTAGTTCGCTTAATTAGTGTGAAGATTTGTTTGTGACTCTCAGAGACTCCTTGCCAAGTATTTTCTTGTACAGCATTGCATTTGGAAGATATTGGCCTGGCAGCTCTCCAAGCCTGATAAGGTCTGTGGTTGTAAATTCACCCTTGAAAGACTGTTTGCCAGGACTTTGCTAGATGTGAATGAGAGGAATTAGCTTAATAAAAAGGGGTTTTGTTAGGACAAGGGGTCTGCTTCGTGATTTTGTGTGAAGCGATATATAAGTCTAAGGTCTAAGCCAGGGGTATCGAACTGGCGGCCCATGGACCGGATATGTCACACGCAGGCCACACCCACCCCAGCTCCACAAAGGGGGGGGGAAGTGTTGTTATACATCACATGATGGCAATGTGATGTGGCGAGTTTGACACCCATGGTTTAAGTGCTATTGCTATTGTTTCTCTTGACCAGGCAGTGAAAACTGGTAGGTGAAAAAGATAGTTCTAACAGATGGCTAAACCTGTGTATCTACCCATCTTCTGCTTGAGACAAAATAAAGCAGATATAACTAATTCAATGTATTTAATCTGGTATCTTCCAGATGTGTTGAACTTAAATGGCAGTTGAGTAGCAAACCATCAGGAATTATAAACAGTGAAGTCCAGCAGCTCGAAATGAATCAGGTTGAGGAAAACTGTCACAGTAATAACTTCCTATTTTTCCACTTTGTTCAACAACAGGAAGAAGCAGAGAATTTGCAAGTAAGAATTAACCTATTATCAGTGACCACTTCTGAAATATTCTGTGAAAACAATCTCACTCACTCATTTAAACACACACATCCCAAAGCAACAGCAGCAATCAGAGAATGCAGATTTCACAATGTGGTGTTTTTGCTTAGTTATGCAACAATTTCACAGAAAACACTGCAACCTTTGCCACAAAAATTACTTACTTATCCTTGCCTTGAGTCACCCATTCCTCTGCCAGCTGTTTTCTCTCCTGAATACTTAGGGATAGACTTTCTCCTGTTGTTCCATTCACTATTGTTAAAATATATACATTTGACATAGTTAAAAAATAGAATATAAAGTGTTTAACAAAAAAAGTTAAAAGAAGTGTTACATTTCATTCCCTCCTTACTAGCACTGATGGTGCTACCTAGTTAGGGTAATGAAACATCTGCAAGAAACAAGCAAGCTCAGAAAGCACCAAGGACCCTTCATTTCAATCTTGAGCTATAAATATTCTCCTTTATTGGTACATCTCAGAATTTCAGTATCAATACATTTGAAGGGCAGTAGAGATAATCCATCTAAAATTAAAAAAATATTTCAATTTATCAGTTTAACACTTTAAAGTCGATTATTTATTTCTAAAACCTAATCCATTCTTTTAAGTGAGCAGCTTTCCAAATACCTATAACAAACAAACACTTTTCTATACAGGGTTTTCCCACAACAGTACTTGGGTATGAGTACAGAGAATGTGTGAGCACAGGCCAGGGATCAACACTTTTGTAACAGTAAATTGACTGGGAAAGGGCCCTGAGATGAAATCTGAAACTAAGATTACAGCTTATTATATTTAAACAATCCATGTTTATAATCAACATGTGGTTGGAATGCTGGAAGATATGAGGTAGAAGAAATCATCTGGTTCAGGAGTCTGCTATACATTTAGCACATTTGAAAGTTACCCACTGAAAAAAGTTTATCATTGTTCTTGGCAGACTGTTTAGCATCTCTGCCATCAGGGCTCTTAATATTCAGTCTGAGTTTTTCTGCTCTTTATTTTTTGTTCTAGTCATGGTTTCAGTAGAGAACATTGTGCATATAGCAGTGTTTTAGGTATTGTTAAACCACTACCATTGTTTTCCTTAGTCTTTTTTTCTACAAGCCAACATGCCCAGATCCTTAAACCCTGTTCCATTTGGCACAATGTTCAAGCCTATTGAAGTAATTTTGAACTGTGATTCTTGTCTTCTATGAAATTAGCAATCAGTTTGGTAACATCTGACACCTCAGAAGCATCATTTCTCCTCCACTGGGGCCTGTCTCCTCTGTTCCTTGATAATATGCCACGTCCTCTTGGCAATCTCATTCCTTTGTAAATAGTTCTTTGTATGATACCCACATGTTCATCACTTTTCCTGATGAATCTTAAATAAGGCTGGTCTCCAGACCTTTCAGCTTCTCCTTCAGTGAGGAGAGAAACGTCCATTTGCTACAGGTATAACTGGCATATATTTGCCATTCAAATATGTCACAGCAGCTACTGTTGTGGTGCATTGATTCCTTCTCCTCTTAATCTTCCTTCCTATTTCTACTGCTTATTCCCCTGTACCTTTATTCCAACCACTGTTTCTCAATTGTTTATCTTCTTTCTACAGAGGCCTAGCCAAGCCTTGAATGGCTAAGAAATGCAGGTCCATCCTCTTGCTAGGTAATTATGAGGTCAGTTAAGTCAGCACAAGTTGATAAGACATTCCCCCTCAGATCATGTGCTCAACAAATAAGTGAGTACAGCATCCCTCCAACACAAAACAGTTGCTTCAAATCAGCTAAGCATTATTTGCAAAACCTTGGAAGATCAGCTCTGCAACACCCAAATTTCATTCCCATTTACTCTCCTGTTTGCTCTGGTTGTGAGTTCCCAACTACCTAGCTCTTTTTAAGGAATGCTGCTAAACTAAGGCAGTTGAGGGATTTTAAATCCTAGTTTTCTTGGACGCATAACCCCAAACTTAGTTTTTATTTAGTAATTAATTTACTTAGCTTAGTTAGTACACCACTAGTTTAATTAGCTACTTATACCAAGAGAGGGACAAAGTGGAATCAAATGGTCTGAATTTGTATTCAGTTTGATCATATGCTGGATAAGTCACCATTCATAGTTATCTCTTCTGGGTTATCCACATTTGATACTGTATCTATTTCTGAACCAGCAGCTGTTCTTTTTATTCAAAGAAAAATTTTCTTGGAATACATGTTATAAACTATGTCTTACCAAATACATTCTTGACACCTTGCTGATTTATTAGGTAATCCACATATTGGCTGATCAGAGAGAGATTGATGTTTCTAAAAAGAAAAAGAAAAAAAAGGAACATAACAGAGAAGATGGAGCTAGTTATAAAAATATTTTACAAGTAACATCTTCCAAACTAAAGTTCTTAAAGAGATGGAGCTTCAGATTTTTCCCCCTCTTCTGTCATTGGTACAAAATAGTGAATAACATTGAATAAGCAGCTTCTACTACTTCCCCCAAAGTACATTTTATGAAGGGGAAAATAGTTTATAAAAGCAAGCAGGAAGTGGTTCAAAACGAAATCTGTTAAGAATTGAATTTTGATTTGATTTTTGAAATTTTGCTTTGGAACAAATTTTAGAACACACAGAAAGGCATTTCTGTCATCACCTTTCCTATTAAAATCCAGGTAGGATCAATGAAGAACAAAAGGTCTCAAATATTCCCAGCTACAGACTGATTTTGTCCCAGAAATATGAAAGTAACAAAAGACATTGTTCCTGTGCTATTCATTCTCATTCCAAATTTACTATGCTTTGCTCAAAACTATTCTCCACATAAACAAAGCTGACGTCACATTATCTTCAATAGCCTGAGGAAGTCAAGCTAATTTTGGGTGTCTCCATCCTTGCACGGTATCAGCAGCAGCTTCATAGTTCACTAACTGCTCTTAAGTTTACCAAACAAGATTACTGAGTGATCTACATCATTAACAGTTATGGATAAAGTTGGATAAAGTCTTTGACAGGTGTATTTGTTATAGAAAAAATTGATGTACCACCAAGTCAATGTCAACTTTCAGCAACCACACAGAATTTCTCCAGGATAATCAATGCCTAACCCAGCCCTTCAACTCTTCCAATGATGTGTACCCATTGCTATTGCAATCATGCCTGCTGCTGATCATTCTCCTCTGTTTCATTCCACCTTTCCCAGTACTATGGACTTTGCATGGGCGCTGGATGTGCCTACAATGTCTCCAAAATATTAACAAAAGACTGCTTACAAATCAGACAAGTCTGTTACAGCATTTTCTTCTCACAAATTGACTAGTGCCAAATGATACTGATAGTATTTTTTTCTAAAAACACTTGGTTTATTCTATATTGCAGTGGCATGACTCTGCATTGGGACCTTCTGCATCTGAGGAGAGAATCTATATAGACTAGAAACTGAAAAACTACTTCAGACGCCAGGTAGTATTCAGCAGGTTCTGACCAGTTCTGGAGAACCGGTAGCTGAAAATTTGAGTAGTTCGGAGAACTGGTAAATACCACCTCTGACTGGCCCCGCCCCCATTTATTCTCTGCCTCCCGAGTCCCAGCTGATCAGGAGGGAATGGGGATTTTGCAGTATCCTTCCCCTGCCATGCTCACCAAGCCATGCCCAAAGAACCGGTAGTAAAAAAAATTGAATCCCACCACTGCTTCAGGCACACCTGAGGCTTTGAAAACCAGCTATATTGATAAGTGTCACACACAGAGATACATATACATGCAGAATGTAAGGCTCAATAACCTTTTCCAAAGTAATTATTAAATACAGGGAAGATAAAAGCAAAGTGCAGAGGAAAAATGGATTTTAGCTAACATAGGAGACAGGAAGGGAAAATTGCAAAGTATACATTCCATTTGTGTAGTTGAAAAAGGTATTTCAGGCAATTCAGGCATGTTAAATACTTCCAAGACACAAAAAACCCCAAATATGATAAGACTCAAGTCACTAGTTAATTATTGCTATCTGGAAGGCCATTTCCCCTATATTTGAAGATGTTTTAATATGGTACCTTTAAATTAATTTCTAAGCCCATCAAACTGATCTAATATTGTTTTTAGCATTTATAAAACATTTACCCATCCTCAGTCATTGGGGTGATGGTGGCTGCAACCAGCCCCTGTAGTTTCTTCTGGAGTGCCATGAAACAAGTTGAGTCAGATATAGAAGAAATGACTGGAATAAGCAAAAAAAAACAAAAATTAATACTGAGCAGTGGGTGATTTCTGTTAATACTAAAACTTTAAGGCAAAGTTCAGGACCAAAAATTTGTGAACATCTTTCAACAACATTGCTTACTATTTCTGGTATAGGGCTCTGGCCACAAATCCTGTAGTAACATTAGACTCAAACAGCTTAGTGGAGTTTCATCAACAACATATAACAAAGAATGCAATTATGTTGAGTCCATCAACAATACAATACAGTATGTTGAGGTTATACATTGATTAGATCTGACTGGCCCTGAGTGACCAGAGTCAGAAAAATATTCTTAGAGCAATGGAAGATAGTCAAGAGGTGTGGCCTAGAGGTAGAGCTCTCGCCTCACAATCAGGAGGCTGTGAGCTCGATCCTAGGTAGAGGCAGATATTTCTCTCTCTGGGCACATTGAGCATGTATCTGCTGAACAAAACTCCACATTGCTGACAAGAAGGGCATCCGGCCCTTGAAACGCTCTGCCAGCTCCATTCAATTGCCCAGACTCCACCCCCCCCCAAAGGGATTATGGGGTTGTTAAATGAAGATGAATGGAAAATATTCAAGAGTCTTACTACTGATGAACAGAGGTTTTAGTTTGGACCCCAGTTTAGTTTGGATTTGGAAAGCAGATTTATTCATTGCTGGTCCAGAGACCCATCAATTTATTCATTGCTGGTCCAGAGACCCATCAATTCAACTTAGATCACAATTATTTCTTTCGCTGACTAGCATTGGAATTAATAATAATTTTAAAAACAGATAAATTTCAGGAATATTAACTTCATTAAGGAGGTATGAAATCTGCTAAATTTCAGTGCAACAGGTCAATGAATTTTGTTAGGTGTTGATACATTTTAATTTGTCTTAATCCAAAACATATCCTATGCTTTTTCTCCAGTTTACAAAGCAAGGTTTTTTCCCCCCTCTCCCATCACATGAAGAGCCCGAGAGTTTTCTTTTGGGCATTTACCCAATATTACTATCAGATTTGGCATTTGTCTTCCATGGACTCATTGCATAATTTATTTTGGTTAATACTATAGAGATATTATATTTGTGTAAAGGAGTGCTAGAATTACGTGTTCCTGTTAATTGTAGAGAACAAAGGTAATTCAAAATGTAATCTTACTTTGTTTTCAGACAAGAGTAGAATCATTGCTTTCTATCTACAGTAAACTAATTTAATCAGGCTTTTCTCAGAACACCTAACAGGCAGCAACATATGATAAGTGGAACTTCTAGCACAGCTTTATCTCATATAATCTGAGAAAGAATTTTGAAAAACTTATTATTAACTCCAATATTTTATAAGTTTCATCCAAATAAAGGCACTGGACTATTAATGTTTCACATGGGCACAAATAAACCCAATTTCCTTGGCAGACACCAAACTTCTTTATTTTATGCAAAAACAAAAAAAAATTCCTACATTTCTCTAAGCTCTTGTGAAAACCTAACTTTCAGACCACTGCTACCTTCCCGGAACACAAATCCAATGCTTTTGCATATGCTCAGCCTCACGTGCTTCTTGTAAAGGGGCATCAAAAATAGATGAGCCACTATTTAACCTTAAGAGTTTAAATTATTATTATTTACATTATTAATAGTTTTTAAATACTTTAATAACACAATTTTAATTTATTTAATTTAAATAGCTCTTTAAATTCTTTAAATAATATATTTAAAATAAATTATTTATTTAAATAATTATTATGTCTCAGTATGGAACAAAAGTCGGAGGTCACTACTATATAGCTGTTTGATGTTTTTTTTTTCATGTTACTTTTAACTTGTCCCGGTTTCCTTTTAAGTTAGTTTGTATTTTAATCTAATTTTGAAATTTAATAAAGCTATTTAAAAAAGAAAAATATCAGCTGCAGCACACATGTTTAGCCAGTCACTAGCTTCGCTTGCTCAGTCTTGAGTTGTCGTGATTTTTTTTCTTGTTTTTGTTTTCTTTGCGGGTGTTTTGAAATCCTTTTGCACCCTAAAGAGGGCTCTATCCTCTTACTCTCCTTTCCAATCCAAATTAAGCCAATGCTTCCCAAAGATGCAATACACAATAAACTTACCACTCCGCTATTCGGGATCAATGCGGTCTAACGCCGGTCTCAAAATCACAATAAGCAGAAGAGATGTCTCCTCCCCCCGCCCTTCTCTCTGTTTTATTTTTTTTCCCCTTCCCCGCTCTCTCTTCCCCCCTCCCACTTTTTGGAAACACTGAGCATGCCCGGAAGCAATACTTAAGTCCGCTGCCTTGAAATTAACTCTTCGCAGTATCCGAAGCTGGAAGGTTGTAGGCTGAGAAGTGTCAAAAAACGTAGAAATGTCAATCAATCAAGGGATTCCTAGCGGAGTAAAATTCAAACGCGTAGATCCTACGGAAACTGCGAAGGGCTTTGTGGTGA
The DNA here is from genome assembly GCF_964273705.1 of Natrix helvetica. Lineage (NCBI taxonomy): Eukaryota > Metazoa > Chordata > Lepidosauria > Squamata > Natricidae > Natrix > Natrix helvetica. The sequence goes on along the minus strand of NC_138549.1, from coordinate 68,243,234 downwards.
AGAGGAAGTTCGTCTCCGTTTTGTTTTATTTAAGCTATAAGTTATTTTTAAGACCTGTAGCCCCGCGTTTGGAAAGAGCGCGCCTAAAGTATAAATCTCAATATACCCAACAATCAGTTCCATCAAATCCAGAAAAAAATGCCTTCAGATAGATCGAAGTAGGATTATACATTTATGTAGGACTATTACATTATACCCGACCCTGTCTTCGGTACTTTAGTGTGATAAATGTACTTCTCCCCTTCTTCAATTTTTTTCTTTACCACAATCCTGAAGAAATTTAGTCTGATGCCAAACCAGGCATTAATTGCATTAATCTTTCATAGTTGTGGTTAGAACTAGAATATGGCATCTTTAGTGTACATGTTTTTTGTTGATGCAACTAGGTTTTAAAGATTTGTTTGTGCCTTAGCAAAATGAGCAGGGGGTTGGACACTAGATGATCTACAAGGTAGCTTTCAACACTGTTATTCTATTTTAAAAGAAAAAACAATAATATTGGCTCTGGTGCAATGGTGGGTTTCAAACATTTTTAGAACCTAAAAAGTGTGTGTGTCCTGCTTTGTGGGAGTGGCTTGCCGGCCATGTGACCAGGTGGAAGTAGCTTGCCAGCTATGTGACCGGGTGGGAGTGGCCAACTTGTAAAATGTGGTGAAACTCACTTAACAACGCTCTTGCTTAGCAACCAAAATGTTGGCTCAGAAACTCTGGCATTTGAAGCACGGACGTCTTAAAGCTGTCACGTTACAAGACCCTTGCACCCCTAACCCTTTAGAAAAAAAACTCCAAGGGTGTCCAAACTTGACAGCTTTAAGACTTGTGGACTTCAACTCCCAGAATTTCTCCTCCAGTCATGTTGGCTCGGGAACTCTGACATTGAAGTGTGCAAGTCTTAAAGCTGTCACGTTACAAGACCCTTGCATCCCTAACCATTTAAAAAAAAAACTCAAGGGTGTCCAAACTTGACAGCTTTAAGACTTGTGGACTTCCGGTTCTAAAAGGCATTGTAGATTTGTGGAACCTCTTCTATAGAAGAGGCTAGAACTGGCAGGAACCCACCCCTGCTCTGGTGGAGACAGCAATCATAGCAGGATGGGGAAGTGATAGTAGAATGAGGAAATCGAAGTCAAGCTATAGAAATGCTTTATGTAATCCTGGCGACAGAACGATCACATGCTTTATATTTCTGAAACACTGGCTGAAATTGCAATAAAAATACTATTAACTACATTTTTTTTAAAAAAAATCCAAAACCACCAAGTTAAGGGTAATGATGTTAATTAGCTCAGCCAAGGATTTATTGGAGTTAATTCAGTATCTGGTGAACTTGTCCAGTCTCAAAAGGTAACAGGCTCCTGATTTTTAAATGGATGGATGGGAACCTACTGGGGAATTTTAGAGAAGATGAAAAAATATGCTGAGAGAAATTGGAAACCCCTTCTGTACCGTTAACAAAATTAAATTATAGGGATGTGTCTTAATATTTATCAGAGGTCAAGCTTGATTCAAGGGTATTTGTATATTTTTAAATTTTTCTTACAGCTAATTTTTTTTTATCAGTTGCAGGTCTCAAACTCTTCAGATCAAGTGGCTAAATGCTGAGGGTGGGAATATAATTGGAACAACTGTGGCTATAATTATTTTTTAAATGGAAAGTTTAAAGTGTGTTCTTTTCCTTCAGTTTCAGAATCTCTGATTGCAGTTTGCAATCACTACCTACCAGAAAATCTACATATTTGGGTATCTTTTGTCACTCTAAGAAAACTACTTGGTACAGAAATGGTTTAATTATTATCAGCCATTTTCCACTCCCACCTTCTTGTTTATTTCTCACTTTATTTTAAAAAGTTGTTATGAGTTTGGAGGGAGAGGGCGTCTGCCACACTTGCAACTGCCAAAATTTGTACACCATTCCACCTACCCTTTTCCCTATAATTGTTTTAAAAACCAATAAAAAAAATTTAAAAAAAAAAGTTGCAAAGAGTACACAGATGCTTGTATTCTCCATACCCAGCTTGGCATGGTGGTGGAAGTATTAAATTTTTCCAGATAAAATATTTAGCCTAGAAGTTATAATGTTGAGCCAAGACACTGCAATACCATTGTTCCAGTTCCTATAATATAGTAAGTATTGCTCAAACTTCAGGTTCTTCCTTACTGACCAAGCAATCTTTATAGATTTATAGTTTGTTAACCATACTTTTTTTTCTGACTAAATGGCATGGCGCATACTAGCTCGGACAGGTCTTCGGTGTGTGGCTATGACGGGTAACTTGTATCTGAAGGCTCTATGTCTACCACTTCTTTTTTGTAAAATGCCCATGTTGTTCTACATGGGAGGCAGCTAAAGGAAGTGTTGGAAGAAATGTCCTTCTGAGTTCGGCTCCAAGTGGGGAAAAAGACATTGGAGACATGGAGGCTGCTTGGAAAGATGGTTTTAATGGTGGACAGGACCACATGGCTTGAGTCCTGAACAGAAAAGGTGATCACATACTTCAATGTTGGTGGAGAAGAAGAGAAGGAAAGACTGAGTCCCTGGTTTTATGCCCTCTCTGGTCTTTGATCTTGAGCTTGTATTCTGATTGGTTGTCAGACTCCCATGGGGCCATGCAGGGGCAACTCTCTAGGCTGCATTTTGAATCCAGGTTTGGTTGAGTTCTCAGATGTCATGTGGGGAGTTGGATAAAGGGCCAATATTATCATGCCTTCATTCCCATCCCCCTGGAGCTGAAGGGGAGAACTCTTGATTATGTAAAGGGACTGGCTTGGCCTTCTTAATGGCCCATTGACAAAGTGGGTGGAGGCAGGAAGCTACAGGGAGCTATTCTCAATTTAAAACATTTTCTTCCTTTTCACATCCAGGGAAATATAATATTCTGCCTTTTCAATATTTCCGAAGATATTTCATTTTTCTGGGAGAGGGCTGGGTGATAACTTTCCACAGAAGAAAACCAGGAATTAAGAAAACCCTGTCTGCTTGAAGAAGCATACTGTGAAATAATTAAGCTGTTTTCCTTGTAAAAGGAAGACTTGCTTTTGAGAGTAGGGGACAGTGTGCATGGCCGGAAAAAACCATGAACTAAAGACTGTGGAAAAACATTTAAATGCAAATAAATAATTTGAGGGTTTGAGAGTTAGGGTAGGAGCAGAGGTGGGCTGCTCCCAGTTTGGTTGGGTGAACCGGTAGTGATGGCGGGAGGCTCCGCCCACCCACCTGGACGCATCTGTGAATATGCAGAAGCGTCACGAGCGCACGTGTGCGAGCACAAGCAAACCGGTAGCGCCGGGATTTGCAACCCACCTCTGGGTAGAAGATGTTTGTAATGGGCGATTGGGATTTTTGTTTTGTTTTTCAGATGGAAAGAGCAAAGATATATCTAACCAGGTTGGTAGTTCATGTGAACTGGAAAGGAAGAAAGTTAGATCTCTCTCCCTCCTCTTCCCCTTACATACACACATTGCTCCTTTAGCTTCAGTTTGTGACTTCTTTATTCAGCCTAATGCTGTGTTTCTCAAACTTGACATCTTGAATATATGGGGACTTCAACTTCCAGAATTCCCCAGCCAGACAGAAGTGGATGTCCACAGAACTTCAAATTGCCAAGGTTGAGAAACAATGGTTTAAGGTTATTATATTTTGTGAAGTGCAAAGGAGGCCCCAGGAGCTAAAATCAAGCCCTCACAAAGATCTAAATTACCATATGTCAGTCCCTTTGCTCTCAAAACTTGAAAAAGAGATGATTCTTCAGTGGAATGTGATTAATAAGCTTTCCACTGATAGACATCCCAGAAGAGCTAATTATTTTTCAGATAAAGCAGGTTAAAGTATTTCTGTGGTGGTCAACAGTGGTGGGTTGCGGCCGGTACGGCCCACTATGGCCGTACCGGTAGTAGTCGGGAGGCGCGGCCACTATACCAGTACGGTGGCTCATTTAGCCCACCCGCCTGCCCGTGTTTCTTACCTGTTTTTAAGGCAACCGGGCCAATTGTGGATGCACGCACAGCACGCGGCGCCTGCACAATCTCCTACGAGCAGCTGGGCAGAGGAGTGCGCATGCGTGCGCAGTGCACATCTGGTGTGTGCACGAATGGACCACAAGCAGCGTACCAGTAGCAAAGGTAATAGCAACCCACCACTGGTGATCAGTGCATATAAAACAACCTGTTTGGGAATGAACAAAGATATTTTGGGCAAAAAGTAATGAAATCCTGTAGAAATAAAGGGTTCTCTTTCTCTTCCAAACAAACTTGCTTAAATTAGTAAAAAAATAATACAAATACAATTTTGTGGCAAAATTCAGTTGTTTTTAGAATAAGTTCCTAACTTCTGTAATTTGATCTTTGCTCACACATCCAGTGAGAAAGGTGTGCTTTGTTTAGTACATTTGTACATCTATATACTGTTTCTCAATTTGTGCTCTTGTTGAGAGACGAAAAATAAATGAGATTGAGTATTTGTAAGAAGGGTCAGGATTTCATATCTGCGGACTGTAGCTAACACTGGGTACAGTTAGGATTGCATAATTTTTAAATTTCATAAATTTATATTTAATGGTGTTAAAGTAGATTTAAATTAAATTCACAAGAGCCAGTTTACTGTATTGGTTAAGGTGCTGGCCTAGAAACCAGGAGACTGAATACTAAGGCCTCCCTTAGGCAGGAAAGCCAACTGGGTGACTGGGCTGGTCATTTCTCTCTCTCTCTCTCTCTCTCTCTCTCTCTCTCTCTCTCTCTCTCTCTCTCTCTCTCTCTCTCTCTCTCTCCCTCCCTCCCTCCCTCCCTCCCTCCCTCCCTCCCTCCCTCCCCCTCTCTCTCTTTCTCTCTCTCTCTCTCTCTCATCCTAAGCCAACTCTTAGGGTTGTTAGGTGGAAATCAGAGAAGTATTAGGAAGTTTTTCACCAACTTGAGTTATCTATATAAATACTACTAAACTTCTTATTGTTATGACCCTTCCCTGGGTGAATTGGTGTATCATAGGGGCCACATTTTTGAACCAAGGTATCTCAAATGGGCTAACTTACAGAATGCATCCAAAATTCAGGTTGTGACTGCTTCAATACTACTCGCAGCTGCTGGGATGCTGCAATGGTTACAAGTTCCCTTTGACAATTTTCCAGTCAGTCTTGCAATTCCTCACCGTCACCAGGAAGGTAGGTATAGCTGTGTGAAAAAGTCCTGCACGCTTTACAGTTTACGGTTTATGACATTTTTTTGGATAGGCCAATGATTTTATGATATTTTATGCTAACTGCTATGCAAATATTGTTATATTTAAATAACTACTAGTGGTTTTTAAGTGAAAAGCATAAGCTTTTTGCAATTTGGTGCTGTTTGGATGGGGATTGTGAATTTTCTTACATGCTTACAATGCCTTTGAAAACAGATTAACTGATGCATACCCAGTGGCATACGTGTTGCAATTACTTTGTGGCTCTGAAAACGACCATTTAGGTAACCTAACATGATTACTAATATGAAATTGGCCAGCCCTTATTGCTTATCACCAGGAGGCATCACTTCAGCATAGATTGTATAAGCCAGCGATGGAGAACCTTTTTTGGCTCGCGTGCCACAAGTGGGGGGAGCACAAGGGGGTCGTGTGCGGGCGTGCCGCACCCATAATGCAACGCGTGACCTCCCCACCCACTGCGCATGCGCGCACAACGCGCGACCCCCCCCATTTTTACATGCTTTTTTCGCCCTCCCCAGGCTCCAGAGGCTTTATAGGAGCCTGGGGAGGGCGAAAAATAGCTTTTAAAAAGGTGAACTCAGCTGACCAGCACGCGCATGCGTGCTGGCCAGCTGACAGGGAGCGCCTCGCATGCCCTGATAAATGGCTCCGTGTGCCACTTGTGGCACGCGTGCCATAGGTTCGCCATCACTGGTATAAGCCTTTGCACATGATCTTTGGTGACAATGTGGTGTCAGGCTGCAATAATGGATTCCATCAGCTCCTGCTTGGTCTTTGGATGCTTCTTGCATATTTCGTAACCAATCTTGGCCCACAAGTTCTCAATTGGGTTCAAATCCGGGCTCTGAGCTGACCAATCCAGGAGTCGAACACCATGCTTCTTCATCCACTGCTGGACAGACTTGGTTCGATGACAAGGAGTGTTGTCATCCTGGAAGTAAAAGTCCTTCCCTACAAGTTGCTGAGCTGAAGGAAGCATGGTCTTTTCCAGGACTTCAACATACTGCTTGGAATTCATGATTCCCTGCACGATTTGTATCCGACCAATACCAGAAGCAGCGATACAGCCCCAGATCATCACATGCAATGGATGCTTCACAGGTAGATTCAGGCAGTATGGCCTAAATTAAGACAGAAGCATGATGTTCATCCATAGTTTTCGAAGAGAACCTTGACATCTAATGGGTTGTGGGCTGTCTATGGTGTGTCCACAGGTAGCTAGTGAGGCCTAAACGGGCACGGAATGTTCTGCCACATGTCGGGCAGACATAGGTGTACCCCACTATTGCAGCATTTGCAGTTCTGGCTTTGCAGACACAGTCTCACTTCTCTTGTGCTATGGTTGTCCTTCTGTCTTCAAATGTCTGGTAGCCTTGGTGGATCAATGTGTACCATATTGATCGATCTTGTGCCAGGGTTTCCCAGGAGGTGGTGTCAATATCCAGGGACTTAAGAGAGGCTTTCAGCGTGTATTTGTATTGCTTCCTTTGTCCCCCATGCAATCGCTTTCCTTGAGACAGCTCACCATAGAGGAGCTATATTTAGAGATGTGGTGGTCTGGCATCCTTGCAACACGGCCTGCCAGCTTGTCTGGGCTTTGATCAGCAGGGTGTGAACTGATGGCAGGCCTGCTCTGGAAAGAACTTCTGTGTCTGGCACCTTGTCCTGCCACCGGATCCTCAGAAGTCTGTGGAGGCAGGTTGTGTGGAAGTGGTTCAATTGCCTGGCATGTCTCCTGTGTACAGTCCAAGTCTCACCGGTATACATCAGAGTAGTTAGCACCACTGCTCGGTAGACTTTGAGCTTTGCAGCAAGGCTTATTCCATGGCAATCCCACACATTGGTCAGTAGTCTGCCAAATACAGAGCTTGTCTTGGCAATTCTGCCGTTGACCTCGATTTCAGTTGTCACTGCATGGGAGAGGGTGCTGCCAAGGTATGTAAATTGGTCCACTGCTTGCAGCTTTTGTTCCTTTACTGTGATGATGGGCTCTTGGTGTTGGGTTTCCGGAGCTGGCTAGTGCATCACTTCGGTCTTTGTGTTGATGAAGAGGCTGAAGTTGTTGCATGCTGCTATGAATTTGTCCATGCTGACTTGCATTTCCTGCTCTGATCCAGCATTCAGGGCACAGTCATCAGCAAAAAGGAGGTCTTGTAGCACAGTCTCCTTTATCTTGGTGACAACCTGTAGTCTTCTCATGTTGAACAGTTTCCCATCAGTCCTGTATCTCAGGCTGACTCCCAAGCAACTGTTCTGGAAGGCGTCTGAAAGGCATGGCTGAAAACATTATGCTGAACAGGGTCAGTACAAGCATGCACCTTGCTTCAAGCCTTTTGTGACTGGAAAGGCCTCTGAAGTTTCTCCGTCGTTCAGAACACAAGCCATCATGCTATTGTGGAACTGTTATACCATCAGGTTGATTCTGTCAGGGTACCTAAACTTCGCTTGATGCACCACAGACCTTTGCGATTGACAGTGTCAAAAGCCTTGGTGAGATCCACGAAGGTTCACAATTCTACTCTTCATGATTCATGAGTCTGCTCTTGACATTTGTCTTGGAGCTGTCAGGCTGTGAAGATCATGTCCACAGTACCATGCTCTTTGGAGAAATTGCACTAGGTCTCTAGTAATAAACTCTGTTCCAGGTGGTCAGTCAAGCAGTTCAGCAACATTCATGCAAGGCTCTTGCCTGCGATGGAAAGCAGTGATATTCCTCTATGATTATCACAGACTTGTCGATTCCCTTTCCTCTTATAGAGGTGTACAATGGATGCGCGTTTCAGTTCCTGAGGAATGGATCCTTGATTTCATAAGGACTGGAACAGCTGAGTAAGTTTGTCAACAAGTACTGCACCACCATCCTTAGAGAGTTCTGCTGGGATCGCATCAGATCTTGGGGCTTTGCCACTGGACAGCTGGCTAATGGCCTGTAGGGTTTCAATCTTTGATGTTGGGGCATCCAGGCAGTAGTTGATATCCACCTGGGGCATTCTGTCAATTTCCTCGTCATTGATGGAAGATGGGTGGTTCAGTACAAATTGGAAGTGCTCAGCCCAACGCTGTAGAATCAGAGTCTTCTCAGTAATGAGAGTTGCACCATCTGAGTCCATTGGTCCTCGGGGGAGCTCCCTGAGTGCTGAGGTCCATACAAGGATCTGAAGGCTTCGTAGAATTGTTTGGCATCGTTTCTATCAGCAAACTTCTTAATTTCAATTGCTTTGGCACTCAACCAGAAATCCTGCATCTTGCAAAGCTTGCTCTGTATGATCCTGCGAGTGTTGTTGAAGGGATTTTTCTTAGCTGTTGATGACGGGTTGTTCTGATGAGCATGGTGAAGGCAGTGCTTTTCAGCAACTAGGGCCTTGATCTTTTCATCATTTTTGTCAAACCAGTCCTGCTGTTTCCTGTGTAAGGGTCCAAGAACCTTTAGTGCAGAAGAATACATGATATCCCATAAGTGTTCCCAGTCCTTCTCAGCATTTCCCTCTAATTGCAGCTCTGAAAGTTGGTTGTCAAGATCTTCTGCTAGAGGAACTTCCGGTTGTACTTCCGGCACCCTCGGTAGTCTGATCTGCAAGCTCTGCAGTCAGCTCCGACCTCTCCCTGTCGGAGGGTCCAATTTCAAACCATAGCCCCCCTGAAGGTAGGGGGCTCCTCTGGCAGGTAGAGGAGAGCCGCATCTCTCTTCCCTGACTGGGAAAGCCCTCTCATTTGACAACGAGGACCAGCGGCAGCCAAAATGGCTGCCATGAAGCCGGGGACAGCCTGACTACCCAAGATTGTGCTGGAGAGGAGAAAATGAATGGAGTGTGAACTGGGTGAGAAAATACTTTTTATTGGAACTTGGCCCCAGAAATCAAGGGGAAGCATCTTTAAAGCTATTTGTTAAAGCTACAAATGGGCACACAGGAAAAATACCAGAGAATTAAAGAAGGAAAAAATCTGCTTTTTAAATAATAAATAGAAACGTGGTTCCTCAAAACTAAAAGACGTGGTATTCAGAACATTTTAAAATACTGGAATTAAAGTCCCAAATTTCTTTTTACAAACATTGCTCAATTATTGGATTTATAATTTAAGAATAATTTGAATAATTGAAAAAATAATTAAAATTTGAACTTTTAACACTATCCCAGAGAGGTTGAAGCAGACAAAAGCTAGAGCGCCATCTGCTGACGAAAAGGAAAATATACAAACGTGGAAATCACTATTCAAAAAAAACAACAACAACCTGGAAATATTTGTTAAATACAGACCTATTCTAAGACATCAGAGATCTGATTACTTACTCGGATTTCAGTTAAGAGCCTCTGAATATAATTGAATATTATTGAACATATAAGGTAGGTTGAAGAGGCGTGGATAAGTTGAAGAGGCATAAATTCAAACTGTTTGGACTGACTATTGATTAGACATTTAAAATTATGACTTGAAAGTATGGCTTTTTGAATTAATGAACTCTGGATAGTGAACTAAAAAAGAGATTGACTAAACACAAATACAACATAACACGGAAGTGAGGAGAACTTAAATAGAATGGAGCTTTTTCAAAGCATTGAGAAAATATTTGATTGTATAGACCAGTGATGGCTAACCTTTTTCAGATTGCATGCCAAAAGTGTGTGTGTGGGGGAGCACAGGGGAGTCGTGTGTTGGCATGCCCACACCCATAATGCTGTGCGCCCCCTGCCCTCCCCCTGCTTTTGGCCTGCGATTGACCCATTTTTCGCCCTCTCCAAGCTCCCGAGTCTTTCTAGGAGCCTGGGGAGGGCAAAAACAGCCTCCCCCCCGGGAGACCCTCTGATGGCTCTGGTGGGTGAAAAATGGCCCAATACGCAAACCAGAAGTCCATTCCGGAGGGCGAAAAATGGCCAAAAAAGGAGGCCAAAGTCAGCTGACAGGGCAACGCCTCACATGCCCTAACAAATGACTCCGCATGCCACCTGTGGCACGCGTGCCATAGGTTCACCATCATGGGTATAGACCAAAAATTGGGAAATTTAATGCAAAGAATAATGGACAATGATCAGGATAAGGAAGAAAGAATGAAGCTACCAGAAGAAACAGAGGGGAAAGTGGAGAGAAACCAGCAAGAAGAAGATAACAAGGAGGAGATGTTGCCAAAACGAACAGTGGTTAAGGAACTAAAAAAGGAGGGAAATAATGTAAAAGATTTAAAAAGGGAATGGGAGAAACATTCTGGGGAAAAGAGATAGGAGGTGGAATGGATAGTTCTGGAATTAGACAGTGGGAAAAGGTAGAATTGGGAAGAAAAGTTAGATGGCATAGGCAGATAGAGGAAATAAAAGACCCTAGGGACAAATATGGGAAGAAAACTAAAAAGAAAATAAGATCAAAGGTTCAGAAGCAGATAAGAGATGAAGGATAAGGAAAAATAGAAAAATTGGAAAATAGAAATAAACAGAACAGTGTATTAATACTAGAATTATATAGGTTGGATTATTATTTTAGCAGTGTGGTAGATATCAGGATAATATTGTAATATAAATGGATATGAAGAATGGGAAAATAGACTTTGAATGACAGTACTACTAAATATGTATAAAATGTGAATAACTGGAACTTAAGGGGCGATTAGGGGAATATAAATAAATATATATTAACCTAAACGTGTGTATTAATAGTAGAATTATATGGATTGAAGAACTGGAAAGAACATGAATAGAAATATTTTAAATGTACTTATAAATATTGTGATTGATACTAAAACTGTATAAGGAAATATTGAAAAATGGAAGAATGAAGGATGGAACATTGATTTAACTATGGAAATATCAACCATAAAATAGGTGGAAAACACATCCTTGAATATTATAGTGATATGAAAGGGAGAAAAAAAGTTAAAATAAGGGATAAAAAATAGTGGGGAAAAATAATAATGATACATTAATATGTTAAGATATACAAAAGGACAGAAAGATGGTTCAGAAAGAAAGGGTGATAATAAAAGACAGGTATAAATAATCTCAAACAATGGAAATGAAATGTAATATTTAGGAATAATAAGACTTTGTTTATGTGTACTGAAATGTATGTTACCCAATTACCACACAATTCACACATTGATATGTATAAAGAATATAAAAAATAAAAATTTGATTGAAAAAAAAGAGGTCTTCTGCTAGTGAAGCTGCTGTGTTGGGGTTCTTCAGTTTACTGATGTTGATCTGTTTCATCATAGCTTTGTTTCCCTGCGGACATCTCTTTGGCTTGATGTGAAAGCTTAATTTGGAGATGATGAGTCTGTGGTCAGTCCAACATTCAGCACTCAGCGTGGCCTTGGTCACCCTTACATCCTCTCTGTCTTTCCGCTGCACAATGACATAATCAATAAGATGTTAGTGCTTGGAGCATCCAGGGCGTCTTTTTGCGAGTGAGTAAGCGGAAGATGGTATTGGTGATGATCAGATCGTGAGCTGCACGTGCCTTCAGTAGTAATAGGCCTTGCTGTTACATTTGCCGATTCCATTTTTTCCAATGACGCCATCCCAGGCAGAGTGATCGGATGCTACTCTCGCGTTGAAATTGCCAAGTAGAATCAGTCTGTAGGTGCACCTCATGGATGAGAGTAGGGCATTGAGACCTTCATAAAAATTGTCCTTTACTTCATCCAGATTTGTCATTGTGGGTGTGTGAGCGCTGATCAGTGTGGCTTGCTTTCCTCTCAGTAGTGGGAGATGCAATGTCACGAGTCAGTCGTTCACGCCCTTGGGAAAACTGGCAAGTTTGCGGACAGGATGATTCTTAACCGCAAAGCCAATTCCAGATTCACGGTGTTTGTCACTGCTGCATCCACACCAAAAGAATGTGTAACCGTCTCCTGTTCCTGTTGGCTAGACGAGTTTTACACAGGGCCGCAATATTGATGTTAAATCTTGTGACCTCTCTGGTGACCAGGGCTGTTCTTCTTTCTGGTTGATCTTATACACAAATGTTAATCAATCAGGATAAGAGAAAGAAGGTAAAAACATAGAAACAATGACGGAGGGACTGTCCTGTTGAGATTTAGTGGTGAAGAGTAGACTTATTAAAAATGACGAAGAAGAATGCGAGCACAACCATTGATAACACTAATTGAGATTTAGGGACTCAACAAAAATCCTGAAGAGGGTAAACAAGGAGAATTTTTAAACAAGGTATTGGCCCAGGCATTTAAAGGTCACTCTTAATTAAGCTCTTAGAGCAGGGGTGTCCAAACTTGGGAACTTTAAGGCTTGTGGACTTCAACTCCCAGAATTCCCCAGCCAGCCATGCTGGCTGGGGAATTCTGAGAGTTGAAGTCCACAAGTCTTAAAGTTCCCAGATTTGGACACCCATGTCTTAGAGTCTTAATTTCTTCAGAAAAATATTAGGAGAAAAGATTTTGTACAAATAGTTCTCTACCACAATGGAGCCCAAAATTTCCATTGCTAAGCAACACATTTGTTAAGTGAGTTTTGCCCCATTTTACAACCTTTCTTGTCACCCTTGTTAAATGAATCACTGCAGTTGTTAACTTAACAAGATGGTTAAGTGAGTCTGCTTTCCCCATTGACTTTGCTTGTGAGAAGGTCACAAATGGCGACCACAGGACTCCAGGACACTGCAACTGTCATAAACATGAGTCAGCTTCCAAGCATCCAAATTTTGATCCCATGGCCGTGGGAAAGTTGTGATGGTCATAAGTGTGACAAAATGGGCATAGGCCATTTTTTTTCAGTTCTGTTGTAACTTTGAGCAGTCACTAAATGAACTGTTGTAAATTGTGGACTATCTGTAATGCTGAAGATGATTGGAATAACAAAGGAAAACGCAGGTAGGGATATTTAAGTAATATGAATAAATATTTGATATTCAAGGAAAAGGGAGCTTGGCTTGTCCTTTTCTACAGCTCAAGATGGTCATGAACAAAAAGATACAGGAATATAAAACTTTCACAACATGATCATCCTAACCTTACAATCTCTCTGGGTCTTTATAAAGATTGGTTTGTGTGTGTGTGTGTGTGTGTGTGTGTGTGTGTGTGTGTGTGTGAGAGAGAGAGAGAGAGAGAGAGAGAGAGAGAGAATGGGCTGAATTAACTTCTGCTTTGCTGGGAAAGTAAAGCTGTGCGAATGACCAATTGCTTGCCTTGAGACACTGCAATTAGAGATCTCGTAATAGAGGAAGCAAAGGCTGGAACACATATCCATATAAAAAGCATATTGGAGGATGAAGTCACTGTAGATGAAGTGAAAATATATTCCAAAAGTAATTGACCGTAATTTGATCAACCCATTTGCTGGGAAACTCGCTTTTGGCTGGATTAGCTAATAGGAGAATGCTAAGACTGATCACCAGGTGTCTCCCTGGAGCTATGCCTGTCACACCCGAGAGTCGACAACTTGGCCAGATTCAATTAATGCTCAGGTTCATGTTTTCCCTTCCCAGAAATAACATTTAACGGTTCTTGAGAAATAAGATTAACAGGTGAACATCATTACAGAAAGCACATCTCTTGGCTGACAGTTCAGTCAAAGGAACATTTCAATTTGCCCTTTTCTGGTGTCAGGAAGGGAGAAAATCACTTTTTAAAGACAAGTGTTACAGTAAAGACTAATATTTTATACCCATACACAATGCAAGCCTCAGAAAGTGAGTTTTATGCAATGAATGCAAGCTGTTATGAAAATTGCACCCAATTTTTCCTTAATAGCATTAGCACCTAGCAGTTCTGAGAAGTCCATTATAGTAAGAAACGGGCAAGAGAATAGGATCTCACTAATGTGTTTATGCTGTTTTTCTCTATTTTCATGGAGTCCTTTTAATTTGTTCTTAATTTCTTCCATTGCTTCCTCATTGCCATTCTTAAAATAAGAATGTTGTTCACTTGTATCTCTTTTTCCTAGAAAGCTTTTCCAAAGGTATTTCCTAATTTGTGCTCACTTGCAGCCATAGCATTTGTGAAGAACAAAGAATGTTATGACAAAAACCAACACATTTATTATGGCAACATTTTTCCTGAACTTCAGCCTACTGTATTAAACGTAGGGAGCATTCTCCTGCAAAGGAGTATATCAGTGTAGTTCTTGCTTGTCATCTGCCTCGTTTAATGACTGCTCAAGTTATGATCATGTAAAAAAAAGGTTTTGCAATCAATCCTCTCATTTATAACTGTTACAGTGCCTTGTAGCCACGAGATCATGATCTGCTTGCTTCCCAACTGACTTGTGACAAACAATTTGTGGATGGATGTCTCAAAGGTGCTTTTTCAAAAGGCAACTGGACTGTTTGAGGCCACCTGTGACTGACTGACTGTTTCTTGGATGAGAAGCAAAATGTCTTCTCCTTCCTCAAGGAAAAAAACGGACCAGTTGCCTTTTGTTGAGGCAACTATGGCCTGGATGACTGAGAATCTCCACAGATAGAGTTTGTGGCGAATGTGGAATTAAAATTCTATGTTGCAGTCACATGATGTTCTTTTTTCATGACTGTCGTGCATTGTTTAATAACTCAGTGGAGATTAAGGTTGTTGAGTCCATGACAGTCATATTATTTTCCACTTAGCAATGGAGTTGCTAGTTCCAGTTGTGATCACTAAGTTAGGACTATCTGTATACTGTTATGAGGTATACAGTCAGAGGGAAATGAAATGTAAAAGGCTCAACTATGATAGTTTGCCAAAGGAGAGCAGTTATTCACCATGTTCAGTGTGACAAATGTACTAGCTTTGGTGAATTGATTAACAAAATATAATAAGAAGCTGTCATCCCTCCTTGTCTTTGAGGAAAATATTCAATAAATTCCAGTCCAATTTCACAAGGCACCATTTATTTTTGTAGCCATAGCAAAGTGGACAAATGGAGGGGGGTTAAATGATCATTTATGTCACATTAAAAGGTGAGCAGGTGTATGAAGGTGAGGTACTGTGCATGTTGAAAGTGTGCACTTTGTGGACAATGGGGTTTCATAACACCTGCTCAATTAAAACATTATTTCTGCCTCCCATGTAAAGCAACATAATACCTAATCAAATTTAATCTCAAAGAACTGAGTCTCTTAACTCATATTCTCAGAAATGATAAATCTGCTTTCCGGGACACAAAATGACTCTCTTTCTCTCCTCTCGTTTACATCTGTACCAATTGATGTTACACAATTAAAATATTCAAGTCATTTAAGCCACTGGTTCTTGAGGCCATATGACCTCCTAGGGAGCCTTGAATCTATCAAATGAGCCACTGGTAAAAAGTGCGTAACACCCATTACACACAAGCTGAGGGAGCTTCAGAAAAACAAAGTCTATTACAAATGTTGGCTTGTTGACACCAAAAAAGGCATCAGTTATTGTCCCGAGGGTTACATTAATTGACTAATAAATTATGTTAAGAGAAACATGTTGCATGTAATTGCGTATTGCAAACAGTGTTATTAAGATTACTATAAATGAAAGTATATGTTCTGTTTACAACCCAAGTATGTATCTGATAATCTTTGACGGCAGTAATGGGACCATGATGGGGGAGGGGGTCTACAGGAGAAAAACAAGGTCAGAAGGGGGCCATGGGCAAAAAGTAAAACACTAGTCTAAGCAACAATTTTGCTACTTAGAGAAAGCATTTCTCTTGCAGGGCAAAGTGCAATACAAAGTTAAAGCCCCCTGCTCTCTTTTTTGTTCTATTTTCTCTCAGTGGTCTTTTCATATTTCTATGGCTACTTAGTGAGACAGGGCAGTTTACTCATTTATTTAACTGGAATTGCAGAAACATCATATAATTGGGCATCTGACTATAGTCATGCACAAACATTTGGTGACACTTTGGGTGTTGGAAAAGTTCATGACGATTTAAATAAATGCTAGGCATGTGATCTTTGTGACAAATAGGTGGGTTAATTGTTATTTTTACATGCTAATATGTTGTGCTAATTAATTAGTAGGGGCCAGTCACTGATTGAAATGAATGAAAATCCTGGTGGCAGTATTACCACGTATCCAAAATAAACATCACAAATTAAATGCAGGTCCAAGTGAAAAGGTGAAAGATAACACATTTATTTAAAGTAAAGATGCAAATAATGAAAAAAAGCATTTTTAATATCACAAGTGTGAAAATGTCCCAGGATCTGGAATAATATCCCCCAAAAAGAACATCTGCTGAATGTATTTGGCTAATTGGGAAGCTTGAGAAGAAATTCATTTTTTTTCTAGCCAAAAGGAAGCTTAAGTTTCTACATCCTGATCTTGGATTTACATATCTTTGTAGTTCCAAGTAAGACAAATTTAACAGCTGCATTTGAATTGGTTGCAGTGAACATACTTGTGTATATTCAGCTACAGCTTTTAAGACAGTCATCCTATAGACATACTTTTTTGGTGCAGCATTGGCTGACATTGATCTCAAATTTGCAACATCAGCATAAGTTAATAGTTTGGATGGGAAACTAGTAGGATATGACAGCCTCTAGGCTAGCCTGGGTGGTTGAAAAAATACACACATACACCCAAAGTCAAGAGCAAATCACTTCTTTAACACCAGTGGTGGGTTTCAAAATTTTTTAGAACCTCTTCTGTAGGTGTGGCCTGCTTTGTGGGAGTGGCTTGCTGGCCATGACTGGGTGGGAGTGGCTTGCCAGCCATGTGACTGAGTGGGAGTGGCTTGCCAGCCATGTAACTGGCGTGGTCAACTTGTAAAATGTGGTGAAACTCACTTAACAACGCTCTTGCGTAGCAACAAAAATGTTGGCTCAGGAACTCTGGCATTGAAGTGCGCAAGTCTTAAAGCTGTCAAGTTACAAGACCCTTGCACCCCTAACCCTTTAGAAAAAAACCTGCCAGGGGTGTTCAAACTTGACAGCTTTAAGACTTGTGGACTTCAACTCCCAGAATTCCTCCTCTCGCTCTTCATCTTGATGATGGGCAGACGGGCGGGGGGAGGGAGCTGAAACCGGTTCTAAACAGCACTGTAGATTTGTGGAACCTCTTCGATAGAAGAGAACTGGCAGGAACCCACCCCTGTCTAACACTGCCAAGAAAGTGACATAGATGCTCCATGTTGTGATCAAAATGAAATTTAACTTTGGGAAACATTAACTTTATAATGAAAGAGATCCAATTACGTAAATGCAGTTTACTTCTGAATAGGGGTGTGTAGCTTTATACTAAAATGGCTTGAGAGTAGTTGGATAGAAGGTTTCCCACAGTTTTATATGTTTCTTTGATACTACTACTGCTTCTGATAAAACAGATTTTGTAGGGTTTGGGCAATACAATGTTCTGCAAAGGCATTTTATTTCATTTAAAAATGTATATGCCTTCAGTTGGGTCCTCTGCAGTTTACAACATATATAATTAAATATAGAAATAATAATGCACTAATATAAAATATAAACAATATATAATTGCAATAAAAATTAAAAACTAGTTTGACATTGATGGCTCTGGAATCAATCTTGAAAGAGCCTCACCCAAAAAAGGTCTTTCTAGAAGGCCATAAGATTGGAGGCCTTCCCAGCTCAGAAGTTTGAATTGTTCCATGGGAGGAAAAGCTCCTGTAGAGAATGCCCACATCCTCCCATTGCACCTCATAAGTAGGTTGTTTAACTGGGCTGGGTAGGCAGATTTGATTAAAGAAATTTCTTATATATCTAAGCTGTAATCTATTTAAAGGCAGTGACCAGCACCTTGAATTACCCTCTAGAACATGCTGATAGGCAATGCAACTCCTACAGCATTAATATAAGGTAATAGGGGAGTACCAAGATTGATGAATAAGGCTGTGTTTCATACTAGTGGAAGTTTCCAAGTGGCAAATTCATGCAGAATGAATTACAGTAATCTAAAGGAAAGATGACAAGGACCTGAATAATTGGCTTTTCTTTCCAGTTAAAACCACAATTGTTGCAGCAGTTCAAGATGAGCAAAGGCTCTCCTAGTCATGGTCTCCACCTACTCCTCTTGTAGGGGCATTAGTTGGGGGAGGGGGGACTTCAGATTGCAAGCCCATTATGATTGACTGATGGATAAAGCCATCCAGCTTCTCAATAGCTTTGGATAAACTAATAGTATAAAACAACAACAGACATAGAAAAAGAACATCAGTCTGGTTGATCAGATACAGAAACCTCTGACAGAGGAGACCACATCTCACATTAGCCCAAAGCTTGGAGAAAGAACCAAGTTTTCTGGGCTCATGTTAAAGGGGTGCAGGGTTGGGCCCACTTGAATTTTGGGGGGATGCAGAGGCCAGGCTCCTATGTTGAGAAGGCATGTTTCCAGGTCCCGCCAGGTGACATTGTTTAATACATGGGACTCAGGGCATGTCAGCTGTATCTGATCTTACCCGATGGACAGAAACAATGGAAGAGATATGGTCTCTCAAGTAACTAGCCCTGTGCCATGTAGGGCCCTGTAACAAATAGCCAACTTCAATTGCCCTGGAAAACTACGAGTAACCACTTCAGCTCCCACGTTGAGGTGTTCCATGGGTGTACCACAGCCTGCCCATAACTTACACTTAGACTAACTTTATTGTCACTTTAAATGTACACTAATCGGCATACATTAAAATGAAATTTCGTTGCACACAGCTCTCAAAGGGTTGCAACTTACAACCGTCAATGTGCACTACCTAAACATGACAAAAATATAAATAAAAAAACATTATGCATACACCCACATATATTACATGACGCAGACAAACAACACTTTAGTTGTTAAATGTACATGGTAAGAAAAACAAATATTGCGAGTTTATGGATGGCATAGGGAACAAAGCTGTTACAGAATCTGGTAATCCCGCTAGAAATATTCTGAAAGCTCCTGCTTATGCTGCTGCATTCCGCTTCAGCTGAAGTTTCTCAGTGGTCTTCATAGACAGCCCTATATAGAGTGCTGTTGTCCATGTCCAAGGTCACTAAGACATGAATAACTGACAAAAGAATCATCTAATCCAAAACCAGTTACAAGTGATACACAATATGAATCTCTGCGAAGGCCTTCTGATGGCCAAATATGCCTTTTTCAGGCTGGTGCCCCAATGTGCATATTTTCCAATGAGACAAACCGAGACAGGAAGATCATTTTATTACAATTTATCAGAATATTCAGACAAAAGGGATTCCTCATTCAAAGAGGGAACCCCGATCTTTAGCTTACATCCCCTTTTATAGTTAACATAACAAAGAAATCTGAAAGAGGAAAGTTGATTGGACAGGTCAATAGCATACATGTTTATTAAAATGAGGTCCGAAGGGGAATAAATTATAAGGAGAAAGGTTGTTTTAGGGTTCACAAGAAATAAGCCAGACCCCAATTTGTACTAACAAACTTTTCTTATCTAGAGCTAGTCTCCAGCTTGCTTATCAATTTAGGAATATTAAAAGCTAATAAATCTTGAACATCACTTTAAAAGAAAGAATATAAATCAGATTAAAATACAAACTAACTATGTTAGTTAACAAATAACAAAACCCATGTTATTTGCCCCTCACTTACTCACCACAACTGCTATCTGCCTTTTGAGAAGGAACTGAGATTCTGGAAAATCCCAAAATTGAAGTCTGTTCTGTCTGGGAAAGAGCAACTCCATTCAGAACCAGACATGGCAAATTCTCTGGACTCTGGATCCAGAAGGTCCAGACACTCATACCCACTTGGCTTACCTTTGGTCCTTCTCATCTAGACTCCCACAGTCTCCTTTCATTGGGACAACATCTTTGCTCAGTCATCCAGTGTCAAGATATATTGCTAAATACTGTCCGCATATTGATGATACCATATCAGTATGCACCAATGGGTGTTTTCATTCAGCAACTGTATGTAGAAGCTAAACAGAACAGGTGAGCTGTTGAGCTTTGTGGCACCTCCAGATAAGAAATGTATTTCTCTATCCGAGAAAGCCATAGAGAAAGGAGAACTACTGCAACATTCTGCCCACCCCACCTTCAATCCCAATCCCTATACATAGTCCAGAAAGATATAGTAACTGATGGTATTGGAGAACCTTGAAAGAACAAGGAAAATCAGTATTGTAGATTCCTGGAATCAGCAAGCTTCTGTATTAACTACCACTCCATGTTGTTTGGTTTGAGTCCTAATGCTGTCATCCCCCCCTCCCCCCCACATCCAGGGCCTCAAGTCATTGGTTTAGGACATTTATGGCATCTCCCATTTGCTCCAGGTTGGAGATTTACAATTGGGAATCATCAATGTATTCTAATTAATTAATTATCCACAAGCTTGAACTGCCCATCTCCTTTGAAGGACTCAAAACTCAATGACACATTATACTAAACTTCCATCTTTTCACTTTAATCCTTTATTTCCCTTGTACTGAAAATCTTTCCCAGTCATTGTTGAATCCCGAAGATTTCCAAACGGCACTTCAGGATTACCAGCAATCTGGAAAGCAACTCAGTTGAACATCTTGCTGGAACTGAGAGGTGATAGGATTGCTGCTGAGTGACCTCTCCTTGTCCATTGAGCCCAACTGTCTCCTTGGATTTCTGAAGAACTCATGGAAAGGGGGTTGAAGAGTTTCTTGGAGAAAACAAGAAGGTCAAATTTCATCTGCTCTAATGTTAAAATCTATATATCAGAAGTGAAAAGATGAAGAACAGTAAACAAAAGAGATTTGTTTTCTTAACAATGAAAGTGCAATAGGTTAAGTATTAAACTGAAGGTGTAATAATTCAAGTATTACCATCTTGCCAGACAGAGAAGACTTTATTAACAGCTATAAAAATATGTGCTATATTACATAAAGTTGTTAGCAAAGTTGTTTTATAAAGCCAGGAATCTGATTGTCTTGATGAATATATATTTTAAGGGGAGAAAGTGGCATTACCGTTCTGTCCTGATGCAGTTTGGCAACACATTGCATGAATTTCAACAATTTTTCTTTTAACTAACACTATATAATTTAAGCCCTCCCCCCCACCTCTTTAATTACTGTTTTCTTCTTGTTCTGCACATTAGTCTTTTTTATCTGTCACTGCTCCCTGATGGAAGAAGTGACAACCTTCTCAACTGGCAGAGAAGACTTCATTCCAAAGATTATTCAGGGTTAAAGGATGACTCATTTGTAATTCTCCTATACAAAAAGGAGGCAATGATACAATATTTCCAAGAAATATTTTGGAGACACTTGAAACTTTATACTCTTTGGACAGGTGGGATATGGAGGCATCTAACCATTGTCCTCAGGACTATAATTGAAAAGATCCTATCTTTCTTTTGCATATGTCTTTAGCAGTGTGTTTAAATTCCTCTCACAAAGACCATTCGTGGGATCAAATTTCCTTCTGGGTAGTGATTCAGATACAAATCAACGCTTGGATGATTATCTTTGTACATAGAAGGTTATCGATATTTATAATTTGGACTGAATTATGAAATTCCATAGTTGCAGTGTTCTTTCTTCCTGTCCCCTCTTTCTTCCTGTCTTCCATAAAACCTTTGAGTTTAAATTTGAAACCATAAGTTTCTAATAAGCAATGAAAAGATACAGAATCATTATGACTGTGGACCCGACCCAGTAGCAAAATGAGTTGTTAAAAACAAATCCCTATACGGGCACCTCAGTTGATCTCTAAATGGGCAGGCTGCGTTGAGCGTATTGACATTTTCCTAGGAGTTTTGGTATTTTTCACCAAAGAATTTCACCAACTGGTACAAAACCACCATGCCTGCATTTCAACAAATTCTGAGCCAGGAATCTATTTTGAGTATTAGATCTGATTACAGTTATATTTCCAAAGCCAGTGCCTAAGGAAAAGAGGGAGGAGGCAGAGTTGGCCTATGTATTGTATACAGCTCCCAAGTCCTTCCAAGCCAGCAGGCTAAGGTCAGGTGGAGACCATATTTTAAACTATTTTCCTGCCCCTTTCTTCCTATATAGAGAATCATGTAGCTATTTGCCCTCAGATAGTAATATGATTCAATGAAACAAGGAAACAGTTACATAATTCAGGTCCAGAAATTTTCTCAGGTGCCCTACCAGATCATGCAGTGATATATTCTAGCTAGGTGTGTTGTTAACACATACTCTTGGGATATGACTTCCATGTATTCCTTGGGGACTCAAAACAACCCTACCTTCTGGAAGAACCCAACCTTGTGAACCATTCTTTAATTTTCTGGCCAGGGAAACGTCATAAAACCAGAACATTACTCTATACAATAATACAATAATACAATAGTAGAGTTGGAAGGGACCTTGGAGGTCTTCTAGTCCAACCCCCTGCCTAGACAGGAAACCCTATACTGTTTCAGGCAAATGGCTATCCAACATCTTCTTAAAGACTTCCAGTGTTGGGGCATTCACAGCTTCTGGAGGCAAGCTGTTCCACTGATTAATTGTTCTAACTGTCAGGAAATTTCTCCTCAGTTCTAAGTTGCTTCTCTCTGTTGGATCTGGGCAACGAGAGACAGACTGCGGACACGAAGTGACTTAACAGCTCTTTATTAGTAATAATAGTGATCCAGCTTGTTTGGTAGTCGGAGGGTTCCCCTTTTATAGGGATTGGGCACGCCCCTCGACCAATCAGAGGGATACCTGTTTCCCGCTGTAGGAGCGGACCAGAGGGAAGACTTATCCCGATATATGTTAATATCTAACACCCCTCCCCTCCTAGATGGGACGTTGCGGTAGGTAACATAATCTTTTAGGTAGGTGGGTGTTTGTCTTGCTCGGGAGGAACGTCGTAGTTCGGGTTGGCTTGAAGTGGTTGCAGGACTGGGTGCGGGTTGGTTTGAAGTAGTTGCAGGATCGGGTGCTTTTTCTATTTCCCGTTCTGGAGGTCTTGTGCCTTCGTTGCTCGGGCGTTCAGGAGTTTGTTCGGCTGCGCTGTCTGGGGGTTTCTCTGTTACGTGTGTGTAGTCTTGTTCCACGCTTGGCTCGCCGGCGTCGTTTCCTATGCTGGGGTTTTCTTGTGGCTGACTTTCCGTAGACAGGAAACTTTCGTCTTCATTTCTAAGGTTGGAGTGTGCTAGGCGACCCCGCAGTTGATCGATGTGCCTTTTCCAATTCCGCCCATCTTCTAGCTCTAGCAAATACGATCGTGGGCCCGTGATGCCTATGACCTTTGCCGGCATCCATAATGTTCCCCCCGTGTAGTTGTGAGCGTATACTGAATCCCCTACTCTGAAAGACCGGACCTTACTTGTAGAGTCTGGGGGAGCCGTGGCAGAGTAATTCGGATGGAGCCGGTCTAGGTGAGATCGTAGGCGACGGCCCATGAGTAGTTCAGCGGGGCTCCTACCCGTCGTTGCGCTCGGGGTAATGTGTTGAATGAGGAGGTAATGGTCAATGCGTGTTTGCCAATCACCTGGACCCATCCTGGCGAGGGCCTCTTTTGCGAATCGCACCATTCTCTCCGCCTGTCCGTTTGATGCTGGGTGGAATGGCGCGATGAGGGCATGCCGGATTCCCAACCCTGCTAAAAATGTTTCAAAGTGCATGGCCGTGAATTGGGGCCCGTTATCGGATACGAGGAGATCTGGCAGGCCATGGGTGGCGAAGAGTCGCCGTAGAACCTTTATGACTGCCTCTGCCGTGGTTGAAGTCATTAGGACTACATCTAGCCACTTTGAGTATGCATCCACAACTATAAGGAAAGTCTGACCTTGGAATGGCCCTGCGAAGTCGATGTGTATTCGCGACCAGGGTGCTTTGGGTTTCTCCCATTCTGTGGCGGGCGCTTCCGGGGGTGCTGGTCTCGATTCCTGGCATGGGTCACAAGTGGCCACCCACTCCTCTATTTCTTTGTCCATGTTTGGCCACCACACGTAACTTCTTGCTAACGCCTTCATTCTAACAATCCTCGGATGACCCATATGTAAAGCATCTAATACCTTTTTACGTAAAGCATGCGGAATAACAACTCGATCCCCCCACAACAAACATCCTTGTAGTACTGAGAGCTCGTCCCGTTTCGACCAAAACATTTTGAATTCCGGGCCCACATTTCCCTTTGGCCACCCCCTCCAAACCCAAGTTTGAACCTGTTTTATTAAATTGTCTTTAGAGGAGAACCTTGCAACATCGTAGGAAGAAACCGGTCCCGAATCCAAACAGTCAATGAGCAATGCCGGTACTTCTGGAGTGGGGTCTGGCAGAATGTCAGGTAATGGGCAACGGCTGAGTGCGTCTGCGTGTCCAAGAGTGGAGCCCGGTCGATGTATCAATTTGTATGAATATGCAGCCAGGAAAACAGTCCACCTGGTCATGCGAGGAGAAAGGGAGACCGGAGTGGGGCGGTTTCCCGCCAAAAGTCCCAACAGCGGTTTATGATCTGTGATCAGTTCAAAATCGCGGCCGTAGAGGTATTCGTGGAAACGCTTTACTCCCGCGACGGCAGCCAGCGCTTCCCTGTCCATTTGGCTGTAATTTCTTTCGGCCGATGAAAGAGTTCTGGAGTAGAACGCGATGGGTGCTTCTTTTCCGTCGGGCATCCTGTGGCTGAGGACTGCTCCAACTCCGAAAGGTGATGCGTCGCAGGTCAATACCAGCGGTAGGGTCTGGCTGTATTGAACAAGCAATGAGTCAGTGGTGAATAGACGCTTTACTCCGGCGAAAGCTGCAGCTTCGGATCGTCCCCATTTCCATGGTGCGTTCCTCTGGAGTAGACGGTGTAGTGGCTCAGCAACGGTCGCCTTCTGTCTCAGAAAAACGCTGTAGAAGTTAAGTAATCCGAGGAAGGCCTGCAACTCGGTCTGATTTCGTGGTGTGGGGGCGTCCTGGATCGCCTTAATTTTCTTTGAAGTGGGGTGTATTCCCTGACCATCGATTCTATAACCCAGGAATTCTACGCTAGGCACGTTAATTTGGCATTTTTCTTTTTTAAGGCGGAGACCCTTTTCTCTGATTCTGGCCAAAACAGATCTGACTCTTTTGTTTAATTGCTCCTCGTTTGCAGCTGACACCAAGATGTCGTCAAAATAGGGGACGACTCCTGGTATCCCTTGCAACAGTCGTTCCATGACGCTCTGGAACAATCCTGGGGCAATGCTAATGCCGAATTGTAGCCGGTTGCATTTGAATGCTCCTCTATGCGTCACTATCGTTTGGGCCTCCGCTGTGGCGCTATCAACTGGCAGTTGCTGGTAAGCTTGTGCCATGTCTAACTTTGCGAATACCTTTCCTGGCCCCAACGAGTGCAATAAGTGCTGTACTACTGGCACAGGATATGCGCTCTGTTGTAGTGCGACATTAATTGTGCACTTATAGTCCGCGCAGATGCGGACTGATCCGTCTGGCTTGACTGGGGTCACGATGGGCGTTTCCCAGCGCGCGTGATCTACCGGCTCAAGGATTCCTTGCTCCACTAACTTATCTATCTCTTTGTCTATTTTAGGGCGGAGTGCAAAAGGCACTCGTCTCGGTTTAAGTCGGATTGGCGCCACTTTAGGGTCTAAATTGAATGATATTGGTTTACCCACATACTTACCAAGACCGGGGCTGAACACATCCTCGAATTCCTTAAAAATCTGTTCAGCGCTGCTGTTTCTTACGGCGTTGATCCCGGTGACTTCTAACCCCAGGGCTTCAAACCAATCAAGCCCCAGAAGGTTCTGCAATGGCGCGCTGGCGATGGTCACGGGCAGCTGGGCTTCGATGTCCTTGAAACGGATGTGGAATGTGCCTTGGCCCACGATGGGGACTTGGTTCCCCTGGTAGTCTCGTAGCAGGACGTCTGGAGTGTGTAGTTGGCTCTTTCTGAGGCTAGGGATAGCCTGTTTCATGGATGCCCATGAAATGATCGTCAGGGTCGATCCTGTGTCGACTTCTAGCTCGCAGGGTGAGCCCTCCAAGAGGACTGTGACTCTCAGCCTTTTGGGCCGCTTATGGCGGACTTGATGTATTGTGGTGAGATACGTTCGCAACTCCTCTCTCTGGGTCAACTCTATCTCATCGTCTACATCCTGAAAATACTCTCGTTGAGCGTCTTGATAGAACGCTCGTTCAGCTCTTTGTGTGTATTCTCTCTGGGGATACGCTCGCTCAACTCCTTGTGAGTAATCTCTCTGGGGATACGCTCGTTCAGCTCTTTGGAAATGTTCTCTCTGGGTAAACACTTGTGGATTTCTCTCTGGGCGCCCTTTTTGATTTCGCCAAACCCCTGGGTTGGGCTTCTGTTGGCGGTACATGGGTGGCTGCCGTGAGGCAGGGACTCCGCTCCGGCACACTCGTGCGATGTGCCCAAGTTTGTTGCAATGCGAACAAACAACGTTCCTGAACCTACAAGTAGACCTGGGGTGATTCCCTCCGCAACTTGCGCAGGGCGGCAAACGGGATCCGGGTCTCCCCCCAGGCCTCAAGTGACTGCTCTGCATCAGGTGACTGTCCTCGAACTCGGGATTCTCGTAGTCAGGGCTTGCGTCCTCGTAGTGCACTCTGGTTTGCCTTGCTGCTGGCTGGTTTATGTTGGCCCCTCGTTGTATGGTTACAGATGATTTCTCCGCTGATTCTGACGCTCTTGCTTCGTTTAACGCTGTCTGTAGGGTTAAATTCGGGTTTGCCAACAACTTCTTTTGCAGCGAAATGTCTCTTAACCCACAGATGAGTTGCTCTAAGATGTGTTCTTCCAGATCCCTGTATTCGCAGTGAGCTGCTGCTTTTCGTAGGGCTGCAACATATTGATTAATGGATTCTCCCGCCTTCTGAGTCCTCATGTTGAATTCTTTGCGGCAGACATGGCGGGAAGGTTTTGGCGCGTAGTGAGTTTGCAGAGTCTGTTGCAACGTTGTCCACGATACTGCTTGTATTGGAGTAGGCGCGGTGAGGTCTCTGGCCGTATTGAAGACTTCTTTTCCGCAGTAGCCGAGGAAGATGTTTTTCTTCCTCGCATCGGTGATCCCCGTGTATTCGTTCGCTTCGAGGAAACACTCGAAACGAATCATGAAGGCTTCCCATTCGTCGTTTGCTGGGTCGAAAGGAGCGGGGGGAGCATGCATCGCCATCTTCTCTGTTTGAATTTGCCGCGCTGCGGTGATCTGAGATGGCTGTCGGAATTGCTGCCGAATTCCTGGGCTGGATCAAATCCGGAGATTCTGGAGGTAGCGTTCTTCGTCCTATCTGTCTCTCGATCCCACCCTCGTCGCCAATGTTGGATCTGGGCAACGAGAGACAGACTGCGGACACGAAGTGACTTAACAGCTCTTTATTAGTAATAATAGTGATCCAGCTTGTTTGGTAGTCGGAGGGTTCCCCTTTTATAGGGATTGGGCACGCCCCTCGACCAATCAGAGGGATACCTGTTTCCCGCTGTAGGAGCGGACCAGAGGGAAGACTTATCCCGATATATGTTAATATCTAACACTCTCCTTGATTAGTTTCCACCCATTGCTTCTTGTTCTGTCCTCAGGTGCCTTGGAGAATAGGCACCTGAGGACAGAACAAGAAGCAATGGGTGGAAACTAGTTACACTCTAGTTACTTGTTTGGGGGTTTTCTGTTTGTTTGTTTGTTTTTAATTATGCTATGTGTACTATGGAGATTCTGCTAGAGGAATGCAGCTATTGTAACCCTAGCAAGGAGCATGAGGTAAGAAAAGAACACCTTCCTAGCCAGCCAGCTTAAACCTGGTGAGCAGTAGGGTGACAGATGTCACAGTCAAATCACCCCCCCCCCCATCCAGACTCTTTAAGACCTAGCATTTCTCCAAAGGATTCTGCTCAGCTTTCTCTCTGAGATACTGTCATCTATGAATTTTTAAAATGATGTTAGTATTATTTTAGGATTAGCAGATCTCTGCTGCAAAAATCCAAATGACCACTAGATGGCAGGAGGAAGTTACAAAAAATATCCTTTTGCTGCTTTCTACTGGTTCTCATTAATCACATTTTTCCAGCTTACATCTGATATCCCTAAGTATCCTGGTGTCTGAAGATAATTAAAGTTTCCTACATGACCAGGATAAATCTGGTATTTGTCTAAATAAAAAAAATGCAGAATGAAGTTAAAATTTAATTTAAAATTAAGTTCAATTAAATTGAAAATTAAATTAAATTAAAAATCAAAATTAAAGGGAGGGAAAGGAGACCCGACAGTGAATTTGTTAATTTTATTTGCATTCAATATGGTTTAAAACAAGATAGAGGAAGCACACAGAATATGGGTTCTGGAACTCTTCTCAACCCTTAATAACACATTTATTTGAGGCCACGTGATCAGGAGGAACAGGAAGGGGATTTTAAGAATGGCAGAATTCCAAACCCCTATCCAGAGGAATATACTGCTATCTTTCTCTACAAATGTATGTAAAACTAAAATATCAAATTTGTGAACACTAAACCAAACCTGGTAACTATATTTTAAAATGGAAAAGTCTTATCTTATATTTCTAACTGGAATTTATCCAGTACTAGCAATAGTACAGTACAGTACAATACAGTATAGTAGTAGTATAGTCTTTATTGTCATTGTACAAAATAAATACAATGAAATTGGTTTTAGCCTCACTGGTGCAAAATTGTAGCAGAAACGAAAAAAGAAAGAAAAAGAAAAAACTAGTCATATGTTTCTGCATGTGCATGGAGTGATTGTGGTTATATTTAAAAGTCTGACACCCCAAGGATAGAAACTATTTTTAAACCTATTTGTTTGGCTGGCTATGCTTTGATGTCTTCTGCCTGATCATAGAAGTGCAAAGAGACACTGACCAGGGTGTGAATCATCTCTGATTATCTTCCTTACTCTGCTAAAGCAGCAGGACCTGGCGATGTCATCCAGTGGTGTTAGAGGGCAACCAATGGTTTCTTGTGCCGAATTGATCACTCTTCCTGCCCGCAGCTGTTAAACCAGCAGCATACCACACTATAGTGCAATATGTGAGGACACGTTCTATGGTGGACTGATAGAAAGAGGTCATCAGCCGTTGTTCCATCTGATTTTTTCACAGGACTCTAAGGAAATGAAGTCTCTGTTGGGCCTTTCCAGTCACCAGAGTCATGTTGTTTTTCCAGGTGAGATCTTGACTAATAAGCACTCCCAAGAATTTAAAAGAGGAAACCCTCTCCACACAGCCCCCCTCGATATACAATGGGGCAGGTTCCTCTCTGTGCTTCCGGAAATCTAGCACCATCTCCTTTATCTTACTAGTATTTAGAAGTAAGTTGTTTCTTGAGCACCATGCAGATACTTTCTGGACGTCTTCCGTGTATGCTGATTCGTTCCCTCCAGTTATGAGACCCAGCACCATTGTGTCATCTGCAAACTTGATTATGATGTTGGATGGATCAGAGGATATGCAGCGAGTACAGGTAGGGGCTGAACACACAACCCTGAAGGGAGCCTCTGCTGAGCTTCAGCATGGAAGATTTAAATGACTCAATCCTTACAGCTTGTGGGCGATCTGTGAGGAAGTCTTCACAAGTGATGGGAGAGAAATTCAGGTCAGTCAGCTTTTCAATGAGAATGTCTGGTAAGATGGTGCTAAAGGCCGAGCTATAGTCTATAAAAAGCATTCTGACATAATTCCCAGATTTCTCAAAGTGGCTCAGTGCAATATGTAGAGCAGTGGTGAGATCTTCACCCTCAAAGCGGGTGAAGAAGCTATCTAGCTCCTCTACTAGCAGGGCATTAGCATTGGCTATTTTTTTCTTATTGCCCTTATAGTTGGTTAGGTGTTGTAGCCCCTGCCACACCTGTCTTGAGTTGTTATCTTCCAGTTACTTCTCTACCTTTTGTTTGTATTTCTGTTTAGCCACCTTAATGCCTCTTCTCAAGTTTGCCCTGGCTTCATTCTTCGTTTCCTGCCTTGAAGGTGGAGTTTCGGGCTCTCAGAAGTGATTGTACCTCTGCTGACATCCAGAGTTTACGATTACTGTAAAATATGATACACTTATTCACTGTTACATTGTTTGTGAATGTTTTAATGTGTGAGAGTACAGCATCAGTGAATTCTTGCAGCTCCAAATGTTCAAATATATTCCACTCAGTAGTCTCAAAGCAGTCCTGCAACTGGCAGAGTGCTCCCTCTGGCCAGATGTTGACAGTTTTCAAGACTGGCCGTATCCTTTTCCTAAGGGGGATAGACTTTGGGCACAGTAGCAAAGAGATGTGGTCAGATGTACCCAGATGGAAGAGGGGGATTGCTCTATATGCCTATCTTAAGTTTGAGTACATATTGTCTATAGTATTGTTACTCTCTGGTGGTACACTGCACATACTACACATACTTAGGGAAAACAGACTTTAAACAGGCTTGATTAAAATCCCCAGCCACGACAAAAGCCCCCTTAGGGTAAGTTTGCTGCTGCCTCTCAATGGCGTCCTGTAACTTAGAGAGCGCTGTGCTAACATTTGCATCAGGTGGAATATAGATAGCAGTGATAACTATAACAGAAATCTCTCTAGGTAAATAAAATGGCCAACAAATGACAATTAAGAATTCCACATCTGGAGAACCGTATGTATAAGCAACTCAACTGTTAGTACACCAGTTATTATGTGTGTAAATACAAAGTCCTCCATCTTTGCTTTTACCAGAGTTGCTGTTTCTGTCAAAGTGGTGTGTGGTACGGGTTAGTTAGCTCCACTGACGCATCCGGTACAAGTGGATGAAGCCAGGTATCTGTGATGATCATCACACAGCAGTTGCGAATGAGCTTATTCGCTGCCATCCATAGCTCTAGTTCATCAGTTTTGTGGGCAAAGGATCTAGAGTTGGTTAGAAAAATGCTTGGTAATGCTGGTCTGTGAGGCTGCTTCCGTAACCGAACTAACAAACCAGCTCTGCATCCCCGCTTCTGCTTTCGCTTTCTTCGCTGCCTCCTAAGCCCAAAAATGATCCATGGAGAGCCTGGCAGTCTTACTATGCCACTCGGTATATTATGAGACTGCTGGAAGTTGCTGTAATATCTAGTCAACTAGAAGACCCAATCTTTAGTAACTCCCTGTGGGTATAGACTAGTTTTTGCCTACATACTCCACTGTGACACCAGGAGCTCAAAGCCGCAGTGTCTATGTGCACCGCCATCAGGTGTTTGATTATTATTATTTGTTTATTGTACCAATAAAGGAGAATATTTGCAGCTCGAGGTTGAAATGAGAGGTCACTGGTGCCCATCATGGACTGATGACGTTACCTAGTTTGGGTAATGAAATGTCTGCAAGAAATCAGTGAGATGACTTTGTGGGAAATAGGCAAGGACTGGAGAGGGCTGAATCCTTGGTTAAATGCTCAGAAACAGGATTGCATTTGGAAAAAACTCCTCTCTGAATCACTGGGTGTAAGATGATGTAAGAGGAAAGGGGTGTCAAACACAATCTGGCTTGCAGGATTCTGTTGTTTTAGCCAGCTAGTCTACAGTAGTTCTAGTCTTCCTCTGCAATCTGTTTTCTGGTCTGACCCACCCTAAAGGGCTGATAGTAACACGTCTCCTGGCTGTTTAGTAATCTTGTGTTTCCATGTTATATATTTTACTGCTTCTTTAGTTTAGGCGATAACACACCACTGGCATTGCTATATAAACCATTTTTTTGAAACCTATTTTGTTCACTCTAAAACAGGGCTGTCAAACTCGTGGCCCGCAGGCCTGATGTGTTATGCACTGGCCATGCCCATGCCTAGTTTAGCAAAGGGAGAGGGGGAAGTCGTGATACATCATGTGACGCCTCTGTGACACCGCGAGTTTGATACCCCTGCTCTAAAACAATCACAGTGGCTCAGAATTCTGGGAAAGGTAGTCCAACCTACCTCAGCATCCGATGCCTTATATAAGAAGCCAGGTAACCATAGAGCACCCTCGTTTTCTAGTCCCGTCACATTCTTAAATGAGGCCAGGCGCTTCTGTTCTCAAGATCACGAGCCTATTAAAATAGCTTTCGGTTGAGAAAAGTCTCAAACTGACACCACATTGTGAGAGCTGCAGGCTAGAGGGAATTTAAGCTACTTACAGATGTAAATGACATCTGCATTTCTTCCTTCTGCAGTGCAGCCACACCAGTAATGTTTCCTCAGCTCATTAGTTAGGAGAATCATTAAGGTGTCTACATTTGTGGAAAGATGTCATGTCTGTTTCTTAGACTACTCCTTTCTGTTTCCATAGGGACTCTGAAAATCAAAGTGGTTCCATTTTTAAAAAGAGACATCTCTCAATATTTCAACACAAATCATGTCTTGGAGATGTGCCTTATACTTCAAGTATTTCCTATCCCCGGAGGATGTCTAATGTAGATCTAATTTGTAATAAACTATAATGTAATTATAATGATTGTGATTTCATGGATATACCTTCTTAAAACCCTTAATATTTCCCCTTGATCTAGCAAGAAAATACTTAACTGGGTTTTTTTTTTTTTTTGTTCATTTGCCAACTACACCTATCAAAGAGATGGAAGCTTGCAATTATTGGTGCCTGCTATTGCATTTACCGAGAAACACTGGGGGAAAAAGAGAGAAATACTTGAGGAAGATAACAGCAACTTCCTCCTTCTGTGAGCACCCCAAGCCATACATTTTAACAACTGCAACAACAACAACAAAAATTTGGGGCAGAAAAATGGAGAGGGAAATATAACCCTCTCTACCAATGGGCCAGCTTGTGCCTCTAAGAATCTATCTAAGTGTCACATTCTTAATGAAATATTATAGAAATGTTCTTCTTGTTGGAGAAATTGAATGAAAAGGTTTCTTCTCTGAAGAAGAAATGGCCTTCTTGTCTGTCCAAAAGAACATTTTAGGATTAATGAACCTGAAACAAGAAACTTGGAAAACTAAGCTGGGATCTGCAGTCATCTTCTACAAACACACACTTCTTAATAAATACATAATTTATAATTACTGATAATTACTACATCAGTAATAACATTCATGCTATTTCTCTCCTATCTACACACACACAAATACATATTTGATTATAATAAAATCTAACTAAATTTAAAGATAGAAAAAGAATTCAAAAACAGTACAAAACCTCAAGAAAAAAAGAAGAGAACAAAAAAAATAAGAATGCAATAAAGAGAAAAGAAATATATAAAGTGACTTTCAACCTTCATTACAACAAATATAAACAAATTTAGTGACTGTTTACCCTCTCTAAGGTTACAAGCATTTATCGCTTTATTCCATATCCCATCTCTTATCTATAAATAAGTCAATAAAACATATCTTTACTCCTGGTTTCAGCAGAAAGTCCATAAATAGTTGCCAAAAGTGGCAAGATACAGTATCTCAAATAAATCAGCTTTACTGGTTTCCCTTTACTTTTAACAATCTTAACTTTTAATTCAAGATTGTAACAAGATTTCATTTCTCTTCATTTCTTCTTTGTCCCATTGCACATAACTCTTCAAGGCTTTAACAAGCCTCTTTTGTAGATCCAATTGGAAAAAATTATCTGAGTCACTCTCTTGGTTTATCATTTATATTTCTCTTTTAAATTTTAAAACATCAACCAATTTTGTTTGTAATCAAGGGAAAAATCATTTCTAAGCCATTTTCTTGATCTGTCAGTTAGAAATTCACTTTCAATACCATCTCCATCTTGTCAGATAAAATTTGTTCTGTCATTTCTTCAATAATATCTTTGGACATATATCCATAGAAGCAGACATCATTAGTGAAATTGCTGATGCTATAGCTACCATTTGCTGAATCCATTCTTCAGAACTGTCCTTCAGGATTTTTGTTGTTAAATTTTGCATCATATTGTAGCCTTGTAAATATTTCCTCTAAAAGTCTTTATTCCCCTCTAATGTCCAGTTCTCAAAATTGTGAAATTGCTTATCTTAGTTACATGTTATAAAAACCAAAACAGGATCGATTTCTCATGAAAATCTGCTTGCTCTTTACAGGTAGTCCTTGACTCACAACTATTTGTTTGTTCACATCTGCAAGTAGCTGGGGAGACTTACTCTAGCTGCTTGCAACTTTCCCTGCCAGCTTTCCCAGGAAGTCAATGGAAAAGCTGTCAGGAAAAGTTGCAAGTACTTGGGATTGTCAGGGGAAGATTTCACCCTGAACTAATGAGGTCTTGGAATCGACGGCTTTTCCAAACAGCATATCCTCAAGAAGCGAAAAATAAAATAAAACCCGAGAACATGTTCTAATGAAAACAAGCTTTAATAAAAAAATAACAAATAGAAATAAAACAAATCTATCTAATTATTACATTTTGGCAAGAACAAATGTTGTCCGCCTTCTTGAAGATGAACAAAGATCAAAAGGAAAGAAGTCTCTGGAATGTGTGATGTATTATAAAGTATGCACAGTAAATCATTGCTGATAAAGGCTTATGACCTGCGCAGTAATTTATTCTCAGCTCGGCTAGCAAACAATTTAACGCAGTGACAGGGATAAGTGTCCCTCACCTGCATATTCTCCCCCAACTCATCTGCACTAATGCCATATCAGTCACTTGTGCACCCTTAT
The DNA here is from genome assembly GCF_964273705.1 of Natrix helvetica. Taxonomy (NCBI): domain Eukaryota; kingdom Metazoa; phylum Chordata; class Lepidosauria; order Squamata; family Natricidae; genus Natrix; species Natrix helvetica. Next base: position 68,208,689 of record NC_138549.1, on the reverse strand, counting down.
AGATCTTTCTAAAACTGCACCTCTTGTGCATCCTTACTTTGGTTGTGGGAAGTTGGCAGGAAGTCACTTACCTAATTACCATGGCATTTGGTTAACAGTGACAATCGGGACTAGATGGCTTGTCATCACTAAGTCATATAGTCACACTTTATGACTGCATAAATGGCCATCATAAATTGCTGTTTTGTGATGCTAATTGTAGTCATAAGTCAAGGACTGCCTGTATAATTAATTCCAAAATCTTAATGTAAAAATTCAATATTCCAATTTTATCTGGATCTTTCATCCATTTATCATTTTCTTAAATAAAAAATAGTATTTCATTTTTGCTGATTTTAGATTCTTTACACACATACACGCATACACTCTTAGATTTCTATATCACTTCACAGTGCTTTACAGCCCTGTCTTTATAAATAGATAGATATATTGTTCAGACTTAAGAAAGAATTATTTGGTGTTTTTAAATTTGTCTTTCGTAAGATCTCTAATAGCTTAGAAGTAATTAATGAGCAATTTCCAAAACCGAATAGAAAGTGAAGTTGGTAAACCTAGTGTCTTTTAAAAGTTTCCATTAAGGTTGTAAGCAAGATGGTTAATCCCATTGTCTCTCAGTGCTGAGATCTGCAGAAAACCTCTGTCCGGTGGTCTCCTCCGTGTTGGCTTAAGTATCACCAAGACTTATCCTTTCTCAATAAAAGAAAAATCGAGAACATTCAGAAAATGGTGGTTTCTTTAAGTTATAGCTCTCTTGCTTACTTAAAGAACATTTCTCAGTTTCTGGATTCAAAAAGGAGATAAATCATTAGCAGCTTCAAATCTGCTGCTCAATTGAACTTAGTTCCTGCTCATTATGAACCAGGCTTTGCTATGGAGACATAGATACCACTTGGAGAAAGAAACCTTCCTAAAAACTTGCTAGGTACTGTATGATATTTACTGAGTTCCACTTTACTGTTCCTGCCAAAAATCTCATTTTTATATAAACAGGGGAGGCAAAGAGAAAAGGGTTCACATGGACAATATGGAACCCTCACATTTCGGATCTCTTTTTGTTTTAAAGAAACAAAAAAGTACACACAATTCTATGTTCAATTCTGGGTATGGATTTTGTTTTTACAGTGAGGGACACTTGTGTCAATAGCTCTGATTTGATTAACTTGGTTTAGAATTAAAAAGACCAAGGGTATGATTCACTATGATTATTCTTATGTCTTTTAGGAATGGTGCTGATTCCAATGTCTTTTAGCCTGAGGCTTATTAATTAAAAATAATAATAAAGAGCCAAATCCTTAATATTGTTGCCTCTGATGCTCTTTTGAGAAAATGAAACAAAAACTGAGGATGCTTACAATTTAATCAAAAATGTCCCCTTTTTATTAAATAAATGTTAATATTTTATTAGAAACTTTCTATTATAATGTAATAGAACTCATAAAGCATAACAAACAAGTATGATCTTAACGTTTCACCTTGCCAATTAAAATCAGCACTCCATTAAATTAATGTTTCAAATTTGATTAAGCCACCAATTAGCCAGTTAACCTTGCAGTCTGAATGATTACTCTTGTCATCGAAGTATGTAATAAGGCAGTCAGGGTAATAGTATCCTTAACTGTTAGAAAATGGATTCATCGCTGTGGATCACGGATGGTAGTCATGGCCAGGAGGACCTTTGCACACCTTCCAGTTGTGTGCCAGTTGTACCTCTTCCTGTAATGGGATGCTCTGCCCTGTCATTCATGCTCCTGTCATCTTTCAAATGGATTACTATAATGCAGTCTTTGTGGAGCAGCTCACAAAGACCATCTGGAAGGTGCAGCTCAGTGGTGGGTTTTGGATCCTGTTGCAACCGGTATGGTGCAATGGGGCCAGGTGTCCACCACATGCATGCACGCAGCACGTGTGCAGTGCGCACATGCTTACTTACCGCCTGCGATGCTCCGCAATGCTCCAGCTGCTCAGCAGAGCATCACGCAGGCGCTGTATGCTCCGTGCGTGTAAGCCATGATCGGCTCAAATACAGGTAAGGAGGGCGGGCAGGCAGATGGCCCCTCTGGAGCACCATACCGGAATGGTACCTGGTGCTCCCAGCAGGCACAGGTACACCCTTACCGGAGCGTATCTGTCGTATCTCACCACTGGTGCAGCTGGTACAAAATGCAGTAGTGTGGCCAATTAGGTCAGGGATACTTTAAGGACCACCTCTTCCTAGTTACATCTATGAAGCCCGTCAGGTCTGGCAGGAGAAGCATACTGTGGGTCCCATCAAAGTCTTATTTGGCAGGCCCAGAAATATACCTTTTCTGGTATGGTAGTTGCCCTTTGGAACATCATTGTCCTGAAGTTTAGATTAGCAGCGTGGTAGCATGAAGTAGCCACAACTTTGCCAAACATCAATTCCATAATTAAACTCATTGTGTAAGCTAGCCCACTTGAGGTACGTTGATTCCAATATTGCCCTATGATGCGCCATTTTACCCAGTCAAAAAGCCATGAGAATTTTAATAATAGATAATTCTCTTTACTTGTTATTCTGGCTGAGTACTTGAAGGATATTTAGCAAAGATCATGGCCCTGGTTTAGATTAAATCTTATTCATATTGCTTTGCTTTGTTTCAAAGCCACCAATCTCAGAGTAATCTATTTCTCCCATGGGAATTGTCCCTGGTCCTGAATATCATGGAAGCACTATGTAGAATATACCAGGAGTCAGATGGGAAAGGGAAAATGGTCTACACAGAAAGTGCACAGTAATCCAAATTAAAGGCCACCTTTTACTTAAACTTCATCAACAATTAAAAATAAAATGTGGGTGGGGCTTGATGTCACAACAACATGACATACAATCTTGGGGCTCCAGGATTGCTGTGGATATCTCTGTTCCTGGACAGTCCTTTTGGTTGTTCTAAACTGTTCTGAAGGAACAGTGATAGAGAAGAGCATGTCTTGCTGATCTCAGGGGCATCGCAAAGTCCCTGATTGATCCAGGAGAAAGCTCTTTTTGCCAGCTACAAGAGAAGCAGCCAAAATGGCTGCAGAAGGTTGGGACAAGCCCTGAAACAGAAGCAGTACAGGAGTGTGTCGAAATGGTGAGAAAAATTGTTATTATTAGAGAAGGGAAAACCCAAAAGACTTGGAGTTTAAAATAAAATTGAAGACAGAATAAAATAAGCAGCGAATTAACCCTGGTTTAAAACTATTGTGTTATCTTTTCTACTTTAACTTTTTTGTTTTTTATGGATGGACTTTTTACAAATGCCTCTTACTTTTAAACTGGACTGGTCTCTTTTTTCCTTCTTCCTCTATACTTTTTCCATTTTTTTGTATTCATGGATTAAGTTTCTTCTTTCGTAAGCCTTGGATGGAGCGTAATTTTTAAACTTTTTTTTCCTCTTTCGGAGCTTGGAGTTTACAGAGAGAGGCAATAACAGATGGAAAAGAGATAACACTGCCATCTAGTGGCTAGATGCTTGGCAATATCTGATAAAGCTATAAGCTTTGTTTACTGAAAGGCTCAGTGGAAAACGTTTTGTTTATACAGGTGCTCCTTTGAAGGAAAGAGAAAGCTTTGATTTGAAAAACTCCACTGAATTTGTTTGAAACCTAAAAAGTCTCGGATGTTTTGGCAGTGTTTATAACCTAGAAAATGGCACAATGTGAAGAAGCAAAGGCATTAACTTTGCGAAGAATTTTCTTATAAATTCAAAAAGTTTTAATAATCACAGAGAGAATTGAAAAGAGACTTGAAATTATAGATCAAAATACAGAAAGTACGGGGACAGTGATGAAGTTTGAGGACATCTGAAAAATAACAGAGACATATGAAAGTGATAAGAAAATTGTTGACACTGACAGCAAAATGAGAATGGAGGGAAATGACAAGTATAAAATATGGAAAGGAGAGATTGATGAACTGGAACTTTATTTCAGATGTCAGAACATAGATGAAGAAAGGAGAGAAAATTTGGCAGAAATAATGAGAGTAATCTCGGCAGAAGCACTAATGATAACAAAAGTTAAGCTGATAAAAGGAGCAGATAGAGGGTTTTGAATTCTTATAAGACATGCAATGAATAACAAGTTCTTAAGATAAGTCCACATAAGTCTTAGAATACAGACTTTACAAATGGCAAGAGATATTGGACTACACTATTTCTGGAAGGATACAGGATGATGAAATGAAATGTCACAATAAATTTTAGTTAAATGTAGTTAAATTTTGAGTGCTATGTACAACGTAATAATAGCTATTGTCAAATACATGATTAATAATGTTAACAAAGAATTTATATATGCTAGATTGATAATATGAAATTTTATGCAATACTGTAAGTGAGGATTATAGAGATGATGTTGAAAAGCCTTTTTATAAAAGATGAATAATTCTATATAGAATAGAATATAAAGTTGTAATATCATTGGATGATTTCTGGATGATGTAATAAAATGTCATAATATAAATTTACTTTAAATTTAATATGCCTTATGTTGAAAGGATGTAATAATAGCTAGGCTTAATTGACGTTTAATAATTATAACAATATGTATACATGTATATTAGATTGATGATACTAATAATGGGAAAAACATGGAATTGAAAATTATTAGAGAATGTTATCAATGCTAAAATAATAGAATGACTTAGAATAGGATTAAAAAATAACCCTTTATTATTGGATATATTGAAGATGATCCAGTGAATCATTATAATATTAATGGTTATAGATTTGGAATACCTTGTCTAAAATGGAGAGACAATAGTGACAATCAAACAAAGGAAGCGTAATAACAATGTATACAAAGATATTTTGATTGATAATATGTGAATTTTGATAAAATTCAAGTGATGACTATGGAAAGGACGCAGAAAGACCTTGTAACCAATCGACACACTGTGTGTAGTTGAAGAGGCTTTTATGTTATATGTGTGTTTGTGTTTGTGTTTGTCAGAAAATAAAAATTTCATTTAAAAAAACAATTCAAAATAAAATGATTCTCCCTCATCCACTCTCTCCCATTCTTTCTGCATTCTTCAAACTTACTGAAAATCAGTGACTGTTTAAAAAAAAAGCAGAAGATTATACGTATACCTACATGCTCTCACACATATAAGCCTAGGACAGCATGATCCCGGGACATAGGCTCTTTACTTATTATGTACACCATTTTCTCCACCTGTCTTTATTTGATCAAGATCAATCCACGTCAGTCTTTGTTCAGTTCTGGCCGGTTTCAAGCCTGATATGAAACATTGCACTAAATTCAATAAAACAAAAACTTGATTGAATACTAGTAAATTGTGCTCTTTAAATGTATCCTGTTTGCCACTTGATGTCTCTCCGTTTCCTTGGAACATCTTGTACTTTTTCTTCCCATTGATAATGTTGATCCCTCTGGGTAGCTGCTGCCCTGGTTTCCAAAAAAAAAAACCAAAAACAAATTCACAGATATAATTAAACCCGCACATAACGATGCTCACTTAGAAAACATTCCCATCTCTTCTCTTCCTCTTAAACACCATGTTCCTTTCAGTCTGCGGCTGTCACTTTGACATGTTACTGTTTCCAAATGAAGTAGGCTTAGCTTCTTGTTTACAGCACATCGCAAAATAACTGGTAGTTATATTTTTAACAAGCAAAGTTGAGAACATGGCACACCTCTTCCAAATTGCTAGTAATTGTGGGATGTCAGTGTTGCTAATTGATCAAATATTGTTTGGAAATGTAAAAAGATGGCACAAAGCTCTTTTGCTTCAGTTCTGTTCTATAGAAACAAAATATTGACATGCATTGCTTTCTAACGCCACCTCCCAAATCTCATTTGAGAGCTGGAGCTCAACCTCCTTAAATGAGAAACTTACGCCTCTCAAAATGATCCTAGAATAGGTAGATAACCTATTTGACACCAGGGGTGTCAAACTCGCAGTTTGCGGGCCAGATGCATCACACTCTAGCCACACCCACGTCCAGTTTATCGAAAGGAAAAAAAAGTTGCAATATGTCACATGACACTATCATGATGATGCAAGTTTGACATCCCTGACCTATAGCCTCCAAATGTTGAACTGCAATTTTTGTTCTTCCTCCCCATTGATCTCATTATTTTAAGCTCATATGTATTGAAGCTTAATGTCCGGCAGCTGTGCATTACCTATCATTTCCTTAAAATATAAGCAAGGAAATAGCAAGCAATGAGTCAGATGGGTTCAACTCCCCATCCAGCCTAGAAATGCTGAGACTAAGATTTTAAGGGCCACTAAGACCCACTCTAGGAATTTAAATTTTAAATTAATTAAACATAAATTTCTGAAGTAGCCCACCATCTTCTTTCTCATTGAAAGAATCCACAATATCCACTACTTTCATCCAACTGGAATGTATGTATGTATGTATGTATGTATGTATGTGTGTATGTGTGTATGTGTGTATGTGTGTATGTGTGTATGTATGTATGTAATATGCTGCCGACCTTACTGATAAAGTGACTCTGGGTGGCTTACAAAATGTGAAAAGATAAATATAGAAACAATTACAATTACAATGCTATATAAAAACAACAACCATGGATGGCATGAGGATGAGAACTTCTTTCTGTCCACCATTTTCAAGAGTGAGCTTCCTGCTTGGGGCCCCAAGTCAACTGGCAAAATCAGATTGTGATACCTTTCTGGAAGGCCAAAAGGGTGGGGACAGTTCTCACTTTCAGTGCTAGAATGTTCCACAGGATCACAGTGGAATAGGCTCTTCTCCTTGACCCCACCAGCTGGAATTCCTGGGCCAGTGGGGTCCACAGCAACCCCTTTTGATGGAGTGAGCGGGACAGGCAAATCCCATTGGAGCAAGACTGTTCCACAGATACTCATGCAATTATGCCATAGTCTCTGCTGCTTTTGGTTGGGCATGTAACATCACAGTACACACCCCGAAGGGCCAAAGCTTCCACTATATTGTGTTATTTCCTTGCCTTCCTGCAAATCCTGCTGCTTTGCACAAATAGCCCAGGACTCTGCTTCCATGTTGCAACTCTATCTTAGGCCAAAAATATGCAGGGTAAAAAAAAGGTGAAAAATGGAAGGGAGGTGTTCTATATATGTCATTTCAAAGGGTATCCTTCAAAGGATATTTTAAAAATTGTGCTGGTAAATGCAGGATTTTAGTCGGCCAAAGTAGATTATTTTTCTTTAAATATCCTGATTTAGAAATGAAGCATGCTGCATTAGGTGACTCCATAGAGTAGGAATGTCAAATCGTAGGCCGGTTGCATCATGCATAGGTCACACCCACCCCAGTTCCACAAAGAGAAAAATGTGATACATCACATGACAAGCAAAGTGACACCACGAGTTTGACACCCGTGCTATAGAGCTACCCAGGCACAGTAGATGTTGCTTCTTACATGGACTTGTGCCTTTCCAAGTTTGAGGAAAAAGAGGGTATGCTGGAAAATACTAGTGAATTATCCATCCAGGAGGACTGGGCAGAAACTACGTATTACCCAGAAAATGTTGGACAGAAGAAGAACTAAACTGAGTTTTCTAAGCCGGAGAAAGGATTGAAGAATTCAATAGCTGGCAAAGTGTTTATGGAAGACCTCAAAGCATATCTGGTCCTGAAGCTATGGCCTTCCCTCTTCCTTTCTGCCATTGTTCTGCCTAGTAATTGTTGATGTTGTTGACTCACTTCCAATACTTTGTGATCCAGTAGGCAACAGTATTCCATCAGGATCCTTTGAATGGATCCTGGAACATTTCAACATACACAAATGTTTTTGTCATCATTGACAGTAACAATAGTAACAGCACTTAGATATATATATTGCTTCACAGTGCTTTTACAGCCCTCTCTAAGCAGTTTACAGAGTCAACATATTATTGCCCCCAACAATTTGGGCCCTTATTTTACCCACCTCGGAAGGATGGAAGGCTGAGTCAACCTTGAGTCTGATGAGATTTGCAATGCCAAATTGCAGGCAGCCAGCAGTCAGCAGAAGTAGCCTGCAGTACGGCACTCTAACCACTGCACCACCGAGGCTCAGTATCTAGCCATCTTGCCTTCTATTCTGTTAGCTTCTTTAATTTTATTTTGGGAATCTTTCTATGGGTGCAGACTAAACCTTTTTTGTTTTTAAATTGCTCTGGGAAAATATTTTATTTGGAGCAGCAGGAGAGTTACCTTGGCATATGGAAGTGCTGCCCTTCCTTCAACAATAAAATTGGACAGTGACAATTTTCAGGGAAACGGGGACCAAAAATCAAGTGCTTAATCCTTCTCCTGGCTGCTATATCCCCTCCCACTGCCCCTCCTTCTCTTATGCCTGTTCACATGACTGAGGCTTCAGATTCTCATTTCTGTTTATAGACCCTGTTTGGAACCTTGGCTGGGTAGAATATGGCAAAAAAGAGGATTACAATGAAAAAGCACTAGTGAAGGAAAGTATTAGCTTTTTCCTTCCTGCCCTTTGTTTTATTCCTGCAAATCATCTCTCTGCTTCACATTGCAAAAGAAAAGCAATTCTCCAGATATATAAATTAATGTAGGTGTAATTGATTGTGTGGAAGGCAACACAATGAATTAGCAGATTATTCCAGGCAGCTGAACTGACTTTGCTTTTAGCATGAATATGTCAGGGAGAGAAAGCATCAAAAGAGGTTTTTTTTTAAAAAAGAAATATTGTATTTTTCCCTTCTTTTTGATAATCATCAAAGCATTTGCTGGTTTTTTTTTCTTTAGAGATACAGTACTTAGGGCAAATTAGGATGTTTGTGGCCTGGTTAGTTTCACTGGTAGATGGAATGGGATGATCATTATGTTTTTACAAAGGAAGTGGAAATCCTGAGTGTTCAAGGACACTAACTTAGAGAGCAACTCTAAGCTAGATACCCCTTGTTAGAAGTTTGATGGAGGTATAAATTGAAATAAATGTCTACCAAAATGTTGACATTTTTGCTAAACAGACTGCTGAGCTTGATCATCCATTTATTTGAATTCACAGGCTGAATTTCCTTTTGCTTTTGTATGGAAAAATATCCTGAAGCGATGCTTTCAAATTAAAGCATCCGAGATTGGAAGGCATGATAAAAATAAAAACATCCTTATCAGCTTTTATAATGTGCAGTAAGCAGGTTTGATAAATTATCTCTCCTAGAAGCAACTTATTATGACCTTTTCTTCTTCTGCTATCACTTTCATATAAACAAAACCCAACATAGCTACTTAAGAGTAAATAGCCATACATGCTGTGTAAGCCACAAGAATGTGGCTTGATCCTGAAATGGAACACTATCATTATATTTAATAATGAAGTCCAAACACCCAATAAATATGCTGAAAAAGGCTCCATTTTAAGCAGAAGACTTAAATTCCATTCCCACTAGGTGATCTATTCATTGGTAGCATCATTTACAGATATTTATGGAAACATAGTTCTGCTGACAGAATAAGGACTTGGCTCATTAACTGAAACTACAAATATTTGTGCATTGCATATAGCAGGGTCCCCAACCTGTGGGCCACGGCCCACTAGTGCAACCGGGACACAGAAATAGCCAATGAGCACAAGTAGCCTCACTTGCGTGAGCAGCAGGTACACATGCATGCACAAATGGAGCTGTGTGCGTGCGAGCACATCTGCTGTCCACTCGCGCAAAACTATCCCCTACCTCCGCCGTTCTGCAAAGGTGGAATCATTGGGGAACTCTGGCATATGGCACTTACACTGCTTCGGGATCAGCTCTGGATTTCCACAATCCAACTTTATTGCCCTTACTTGGAAGCAAAGTTGAGATATTTTTGGCTCAACTGAGGAAGCTAATTTAAAGGAGTTGTAATGAAAATGGTAGTGCAGAAGTGCCCTAACTCCTTCTCAAACATCTTAATCAGCTAAAGCAGATGTTTCTTCTGGTTCTGCTATTACACATTTTTGTATTATAACAGTCCAGGAGCACCATTCTGTTTCTACTTCCATACAGTCACCTGTTATTAGGTTTTTCCTCAGCAGGGTGGATTGGAAATAATTAAACAGGTACAAAAATCCCAGGAACTTCCTATTATTTTATTTTAGAAAAGCTAATGATCATGACAAAAAAAAATTCCAGTGACTGGTACGTATCAAATACAAACTCAACAATAGTGTTCAAAGTCCTTGCTTCTCTTTCTCCTTCCTGATTTACATAAGGAGCTAGAAGCAATTATTTTGGGAGCAGGAGATAAGCGTTTTTTTCAGTTCCTTGTTTTGTTAACAACCAGATAAAAATATCTATCTATTTACGTTTGATCATGTGAAAACAAATTTTCAGCTAAGTCTATTGTATTTATCTGATTCCTTAATGCTAAATTTTAAAGTATCCGAGATGACCATGGTCATACAGCTATTTGTTGGGCACTAAAAAACTATCGTAAAATAAACTTCACAATATTGCCTGTGGTTCCGTTTGGTACACACTGTAGCAGCTAAAACTATTAGCAAAAACCACTTGACACTGTGCTATTCTCATTCCTACTCCTCCAAAAGTGCCAATATACAGCACTGCAAATAAGTCAGGAAGCAGCAATAATAGTTCACCCGCATGATATATTAGTGCACATATCAAAACAACAGCTGGCTTAAAAATGGAATATTAAGGCGAAAGATATGTGCACGTAAGAAAATTGTACTACTTTGGTCTTTCAAAAGAAGCAAGATTTTCCATTGTCTGAGGAATGGTAGGAAGAAAAGCAGAGAGAAAATAAAGGATAATAATAACAATTTGATGACAACATTTGGTAAAGAGCTTGTATAATGTACAAAACAACTTTTGGCTATTGCAGATTTAGAACATAGTATGGGAACTTATGTAACTTCTGCAAATATTACTTTAAATTTTCTGTTGCACAGAGCATCCATAAAACAAACAGGAATACATTACCTTGTAACAGGTGGTCCAGAAGGCCTATTTCACTACTTCACTGTGTTTGCATTGATTTTATTGAGATCTTTACAGCTAGGTTAGAGAGGTTTATATGCTGTTGAAAGTGTGCCCAACATACTTTGAAGTTTATGTTAGATCCAATATACACATATGGATGTAATGATGATTAGTTTTGGAAAAGATTTCAGAAACAAAGTGAAGTTGGTGTTTAAGTATGAAAGAAAAAGAGAGGTAGTTACTGTTATACTACTTTCCAAATTCTGTGTGATTTTCTCCCTGTTGCTAATGGCTCCAAACAAATGTAAGCATGCACTTAAGCTCCTTTACAAGATGACAAAATTGCTATATAAAGCAAGAAACAAGCAGATGTAGAAAACAGTCTTGACCCATTCCCTCCTTTTTTTTTTGCAGTAAAAAAGGGTACTGGGTTAATAATACTCATAGTTGTACACATTATATAATTTGAGGCTTAAACTGCCTTTTACTTTTTTAAAAAAAGTCTCCCTGAACAATATGTGTAGAAGTATAGGTAGTCCTTGACTTACAACAGTTTGTTTAGTCATCGTTTGAAGTTATAACAGCAATGACTTATGACTGTTTTTCACACTTATGACCACTGCAGCGTCCCCATGGTCACATGATCAAAATTCAAATGCTTGGAAGCTGACTCATTTATGATGATAGCAATCTCCCAGGGTCATGTGATCACCTTTTGCGACCTTCTGACAAGCAAAGTCAATGGGGAAGCCAGATTCACTTAACAACCAGGTTACTAACGTAACAACTGCAATGATTCACTTAACAACTCTGGCAAGAAAGTCATAAAATGGGGCAAAATACACTTAGCAACAGAAATTTTGGGCTCAATTGTGATCATAACTTGGGGATTACCTTTTTATGACTTGTTTGAGACTTTTAGTGCTTTGGGTAGAATTAAAGATATAAAGGACCAAAAGGGGTTTCATTGCAAAATGTGAATGTGAATATTTTGTATCTCCATTATGAGTTCTTAAATTCACTCTCAATTTATATGAGCGTTGAAGTGGGGTATTATGAGCCTCACCTTCTGCTGTCCTAGACGTATGCTGTTAAACCTGCCATAGGGCAGTATGCAAACAGTAGAACATCTATTTTGTCAATTACATACTTATTTTATTATACACTTTGCCTTGCAATACATTGGTTGTTCTAAATCATATCATGGAATCTAATTTGGAGGTGTTTAGTTGATAGAGTTTAGGAAAAGATATGTTAGTCATGTATCTTAATTTCTGTTTGCATGAGATAGTTTGACAGAATATCAGGTCCAGGAATTTCAACTGAGTGATTATTTCTTCTCAGTTCTTTCTTTTTTAATTCTTTCCTAGAGATCAGGGCAGTTATTTTGTCAAGACTTTTCTCAGGTGGTATTCAGCAAATTCTCACCAGTTCTGGAGAACTGGTAATGGAAATTTTGAGTAGTTCAGAGAACCGGTAAATACCACCTCTGACTGGCTCTGATTCTCAGCCTCCCGAGTCCCAGCTGATCAGGAGGGAATGGGGATTTTGCAGTAACCTTCCCCTGCCATGCCCACCAAGCCACACACCCAAGCCACACCATGCCTACCAAGCCACACCCACAGAACCAGTAGCAAACATTTTTGAATCCTACCACTGCATTGCACCACTGTTTGTGGTTTATCTTAATATTCCAGATGAACTACTTTGACTAGTAAAATAGTAGGATCTTACAGACCTTTGACACGATCAGTTTCTTTACGGAAACATTGATGGTGTTTATTCTTTCAATTGACTTACAAATGTACAACTTATAAATATAGAAGCAAGTATACATCAAGATATGCAGTCTTAGAATAGCAACAATTTATTCTAAAACAAAGCATAGCTCTAGGGCCCTTCAGACATCTTTGAAAATTCAATATTTCCTTTTCCAGCTGATGGTACAATTTTCTCAACTCAAGCACATACGTAAAGGCACAATATTGCTTTTCGTTTCTGTCCCTAAAATACCTAGTAGCTGCCAGCTTTCAAAAGCCATTAAGTAGGCAGTCTATTTTGGGGTGAACTGTAGTCTCAGGACATCTACTTCAAACACTGGTCAGTATGATAAACCTGCCTTTTGTCAAATAAAAAGACTTTATTAGGCTCAAAGCTCTATAATAAAATTAATGACGGTAATCTGTCAAAAGAGCTTCAGAGGTACAGAACATCTTCATTCAACCAGATAGTGATATTATAACAAATTCCAAAGAAAAATGATAGTAAAATGTGGGCTTTCTTTTAATAAAACATTTTCTTTCCCTTTTGAATTGGAGGCAAATTTCTTATCACATTTTAGGCATTTTCCCATAGGCAGTTTTACCCACTCAGGTTGGCTCAGAACTCTTTTAAGATTTCAGCTGTATTTTAAGAGGAATGTTGCTAGTTTTTTTTCATTATACACTATATCATTGCTGTTGTTGTTTTTGCAAAAAAAAACAAAACAAATAATGGCTTAGTACACAAACTGGAATGTGGATCGGGAAAAATCAGTGATGTAGTTTATTTCTCTCAAGAGGAATAGATTTGAAGGATTTTTGTTCCTCCAGGAACCTGTTGGCTCAGCTGGTTGGATGCCATTTTTTGGGGACAATAAAAGGTGGCCATTTATCCTGAATGTTCTTAATGCTTTCAGATTTCAGCAGTGAAGTTGAATAAGGATTGCTGTCAAATGTTTTGTGAGGGATTGGAAAAGAGAAATGTTAAAGCTATGGGACTGCTGCTTGATCACCAGGCACTAGAAAAAGTTCTTCAGGAGCTGGATAGGAACTGAAGTCTTCTCTTCCCAGCTGGACAGTCGATACAGGTAGTCCTCGACTTACAACAGTTTAGTGACCATTCAAAGTTACAAGGCAGTGAAAAAAGTGACATGACCATTTTTCACACTCGTAACCATTGCAGCATCCCCATGGTCACATGATTGACAGACAGGTGCTTGACAACTGATTCACATTTATGACGGTTGCAGCATCCCTGGTCATGTGATCTCCTTTTGCAACCTTCTAACAAGCAAAGTCAATAGGGGAACCAAATTCACTTAACAAATGGGTTATTAATTTAATAACTGCAGTGATTCACTTAACAAACGTGGCAAGAAAAGTCATAAAATGGGGCAAAACTCACTTAACAAATTTCTCACTTAGCAACATAAATTGGACTCAATTGTGATCCTAAGTTGAGGACTACCTGTACTCTTTAATCCCAAACAGCAAAATGGAAATTCATTAATATGCAATTTTAGAAAGTGCCAAAACAGCAAACTGGTGGTATGAATCAATAGTAAAACTTTTACATGATTTATATTAAGACAAGTTTAGAAAAAAAAATGGCCTGAATAGAATAATTAGTTTAAAATGAACTGAGTGAGGATGATTGTTGCAAAGAAGGCTCTGAGGTTGCTAAAATATTCTACAATATTTTGTATTAAAAATATACTGCAATATAAGTAGAACATATGTTTAAAAAGCATCTCTTACAAGAAGAGTGTGTGACTAGCTAGCTTTACAATTAGTGTTCATCATATTAATAGAATGATCCTGTATATGGTACTCAGAAGTAACATTCTATTGAGTTAATTTGGACTTAGTTCCAGATGAATGTACATAGAATTGTAAACTAAGAGAACAAGTGATATTTTTGAGCAAGATTAGCGCAGCTTTTGGAATAATTTACCCTGCTCAGGATTGGCTGATGAAAGTGTCTTTAAGCTCTGCAAGTAAATAATTAAAATGTAGATTCCGAGTTTCCAAAGTGGTTTCAGCTTTGATATAACTCTGACTTGCGACCTTTTATGTTTTGTGTTTAAATATTAGTTAACACATTGAAGCACATTTTAAATGTTCTAAGTGGTAGCCTAAACAGCCATTTGATTACATTGGGGGGTGGGGGTGGGGGGTGTATTATCTCTTTATCGGGAGAAACGAGATGGGATGATGATGGATGTGTGAAACTGAAAGAAAAAAATATTGGCTTAATTCCATCGACTGAACTTGTGTCGGTAAACTGAAATTTGAAACAGCAGCTGCTTCTTAGCTGTCAACTCTCAACTTTTGCAGAATGGGGTGCCTTCTTCTGAGAGGGAACAAGCAACAAGGCAAGCTTTTTGAGGGACAAAATAATGTTGCCCCTCCTTTACAGCAAGGCCTATGAAATCATTTCTTTTAGGGACACAATTCTACTAAGCCCTTGATTTATGAGACAGCTATGATTCCTCCCTCCCTTCCCTTCCACTCTGTGTTTCTAAAAGAGTCCAGGAAATGGCAAAAGGATCCAAAACCTGTTTTCCTTTTGATAAGGCTCTTTTGCCACACTCTGCTATTAATAGGCCTTTTTACTCTGGTGCTGGGGTGTAGGGGTGATATTTGTATTAAAAATAAGCACTGCTGTTGCCAGGTAACTGCATTTCTGATAGCACCATAGCACTGGAGAGGAATTGAAAGCTGGCTTGAGGAAATGGCTCACTACTTACCTTTGATCAGTGACTCACAGACAGAGAATGAAGAAACATGGCAAAATACAAAGAACAAATGGGGAAAAAAATCTATCTGCATACCACAAAAATGCAGAAAGATCATGTGTATCCACCAAAAGGAACAAACAAACCGTTTGCAGCTGGAAATCCTTTAAAAATGCCTTCTGGAAGGTGCAAAGAGCAAAACAGTGACATGTTACCATGTTAACCACCACCACCCCCAGGACAGAAGGAAATTGAATATGTCTTTTTTTTCTCCTGACAAAAAGTCCTGAAACAACATACTACCAAATTTGGATTTTACTAATCAAATTTAGAGGCAAGATCTGGGGGCACCAAAAAGGAGGGGTCTGGCTGAAACTTATAGATCCACCATTCTTATTCCCTCAGCTGTTAAACAGGGATGGAAAGTGAAATGTTTCGCTTGCTTTTTCCAACAAAAGGGTCTATGTCCAACTCTGTTAGGGACTATTGTAGCTAGGGACTAAGAATAGGGAAAATACAGTTCTTCTGTCCAATTTTCCCTTCACTCTTTCTAATAGCCAGAGGGACACGTGGCATTCTGGTTTTAAAGATGAAACTGGAGTAAGATAAATGAGTTGGGTTGTTTATGATCCTGCACATTGCATGGACCTTTCCATGGTCCTATTCAAGACTCTGAAGAATGAAGCCAAGAGGACAAAGTCCAAGAGCAGCAAGGAGCAATATGTCGAGCACTCTGAGATCATAATAGAAAATATATGTAACTCAGCTTTGAAGT
Source organism: Natrix helvetica (assembly GCF_964273705.1). Lineage (NCBI taxonomy): Eukaryota > Metazoa > Chordata > Lepidosauria > Squamata > Natricidae > Natrix > Natrix helvetica. The sequence continues at coordinate 68,192,510 of NC_138549.1, read as the reverse complement.
GTTAGATTCTCAGTGTTCTCTTCCTGCAGATATATCATTAGCAGGCTAGGGAACATCATTAGTGCAAGAGGGCAATCAAAGAAGAAACAATACCCCGAACAAAGCTAGAAAGACAAGCAACCACATCTGAATAACTCCCTTGCCACATGCATGGATGATGTTACCTAACTGGTTAAGGAAATGGCTGCAGAAAGAGAAGTAAACTCAGAAGATCAAAAACTCAACAACCTGAGAAAGGAGCTGATGTCATGACGGTACAACGTGCGACCTCAGAGCTCCGAGATCGCAGTCGATACTTTTGCCGCTGGACGGTCCATTTGGACCTAAACCGTCCTGAACAAATGGTGACAGGGAAGAGTATGTCTTGCTGAACTCAGGGACATCACAAAGTCCTTGATTGATCCAAGAGAATCTCTTCTTGCCAGCAACAAAAAGCACAGCCTCAAGTTGCTGAAGTCGGGACAGCTCCGCAACAGGAGGAAAGTGGAAAGAGAATCTGGTGAGGAAATCTTATTTTTATAAAAGACTGCCCAAAATAGATTGAAGTTAAATTAAACTGGTAAAGAAAAGGAAATAAGCAGCGAAACTAAGCATTATTGGACAGTGTGTTACCTATTTTTATTTTATTTTTTCTATCGATGGAAGTTTTGTGAACATTTTTTACTTTTTAAAATGAAAGTATCGGATTTTCTTCTTCTATTTCTTTTTTTACCTATGGATTAAATCTTTCCCTTTATTTCTACAATACTGGTTGGGATGGATTCTTTCTTTTTATTTGGTTTCATTCAAGAATTTTGTTTCTTCTAAGCCTGAAACATAAAGAAGATATAAAAGGAATATAAAGAGGGTAGTAATCTTAGAAGGAAAAGAAGTTACACTGCCACTTGGAGGTTGGAGGTTGAGACCTGGAAACATTGCTTTTTCTTTTTTCCCTTTGATCATTTTGACCTTGCACTTCAAAGGCTTCAGCTCGTTTATAGAGAAGAGCATGGGTTGTTTATGCAGGTGCTCTCTGGATGCTTGTTGGTAGCTGGAAAGAAGTGAAAACAAAAATTTGCTTTTAAACTAGAGTGGCAGCATTTACTAATTGGAAGAATGGCACTACATCAAAAAGAAACCATAACATTACAACAGATTATATTTGGAATTCAAAAATTATTAGAAACAACAGAGAGAATTGAGAAGAGATGGGAAAATATTGAAAATATAAATTTTAATGTGGTAAAACCCAAGGGAAAAATGAACAAAGAGGCAAGATAACCATGGATATTGACAGTGAACTGAGTGTGGTTGGAGATGTAAAGAGTGGAACAAGGAAAGGGAAGATAGATGGAAAGGTGCTTTACTTCAGTTTTCAAGGTATAGAAGAAGAAAAAAGAGAAGAATTGATGGACTTAAGGAGAGAAACTTTGACAAAAACACTACTGATAACCAAAGATAAGCTGATTAAAGAAGCTGATGAAGGGTTTTGAGATCTTATAAGTTGCGAAGAGAAGTCCAAACAAATTTGATTAAGAAAATAACTAGAAGACTAATTCCACAAATGGCAAAAGAAATAGGACTACACTACTACTGGAAAGACACAGGTTGAGATATGAAAATCAATAATAAAACACTAGTTAAATTTAGTTAAAATTAGAGCATTATGTTAAAAATGTAGTGATAATGGATAAGGTTAGGTAAATAATTGATGATAACAATGTACACATATGCATTGGTTTGATAAGAGGAAATTTGGTATAAATTTTAAATGGTGAAAAAAGGGGAAAAAGTAAGTTAAACTTAGTCAAACTATTGTTAAATAAATGACTGATAATGATAATAATGTAATAATTTGTACTGACATGATAAAAGGGAAATTGGATATAAATTGTAAACAATGATTAAGAAAAGAGGTCTAAAAATTTTGTTATTAAACATAATTAATTTTTATTTTATTTTGAATGTGTTATAAAGGTATAATGTGGCTGGATGATATTGAAAATAGATAAGGAAATGCCGCTATGTGGTTTTGTTTTAAATTTTGGAATGTTTGTTATAAAGGGATGTTAAAACAACTATAGTCATATAAAGGATGAGGTATGATGATAGCAATATATATAAATATATGTGTAAAATATATAACTTGATATGAATCATAGGTGATGACCGTGGAAGGGATGCACAAAAGTTCTTTGTAACCAATTGACACTTTCTACAATTTGTAATGGAAGATGATTTTAAGGTGTTTGTTTGTGTTTATTCAAAAAAAATTTTTTTTAAAACAAAACAAAACAAAACAAAACTCAACAACCCAAGATTAAGCATGAGACTAGCAGTTACTTGAGCTCCCAAACTGCAGCTAATGCTTTGGGCAATGATCTGTCCTCATACCTAACTGCAGCAGAAAACAAGTTCCACTAATTGTTTTTGGTAACAAATTTTCCATTTAAAAAAAAAAAAGGACTGCCGGAAGTCATCAAGTTTAAAGAAGGATGAAGAACAAAATATTTTAATCTTGTCCTGCCATTGACTAAGTCTCATTCAAAATCCAATGTTCTAGAAAATGTAAATGTGATGCAAGGAACCCAAAATCTCTTATTCCTCATCTCCCCTTTCCTCTAATTACCAAACTATGCTAGCAATGAACTGCTCTTTTTGCCCAAACGGTCTCACCTCCAACTCAGAGGAAGCTGCAAGGGGTGGATGGGACTTTGCACAGTTGCTGCTGCCACCAAGAATTTGCCACATTCCCTTCCTCCTCCCCTGAGCAAACAGTTTCAAGTAATTATACTTTAAGACTTAGATAAATATATCGTTACCGGGTGAGATGGAGAGAAATGAATGGAGCAAAGAGCGAAGTACAGAAAAAAATGGACAATAATGCAGAAAGTTTCATGTATATGCTGTACAGTCTACTAAAGAGACTGGTTCTAATTAGCATGTGGAGTGGCACAGCAGGAAAAAACGGAGTACTGAGATATTCTTTTTTATTTTATTTTAATTTTTTTTAATTTTATTGGTGGGTACATTCCTAGTATTTTAGCATATCATCTGTATCAAAATTTTAGCAATGTAGAATCCTGTTTTGTTGTATTCGCAGAGTCCTGCTGTTTTTGCTAAACTAACAAAACAGTGGTGACTTTGTTATCTTGCAGGTGCTGCCTCTTTTGGAGGTGTGGGCAATGTCACAACACAGGTGCAAAAAGAGCAGGGCTTTCACACAAAAGCCTAGTGGGAGCTACTGTAGCTCATGAAGCAGTAATGGTACATGGGTGTCACATTATATGTCTGGAACTGCACATAGTCCTGCCTTCTGACCCAGCTGCAGCTGCTGAATGCTCTTTGGGGGTAGCCCCATGTAAAATGAGTTGTAATAGTCCAAGCAGGAGTGCCTAAGCATGAGCGATAGAACATAGAGTTGGAAGGGATCTTGGAGGTCTTCTAGTCCAACCCCCTGCTCGAACAGGAGACCCTATACCATTTCAAACAAGTGGCTGCCTAGTATCCTCTTAAAAGCTTACAGTGATGGAACATCCATAATTTCTGAAGGCAAGGCATTCCACTGGTTAATGTTTTCACTATTAGCAGATTTCTCTTTAGTTCAAGATCGCTCCTCTCTTTGATTAGTTTCCATCTATTGTTTCTTGTCTTGCCTTCTGGTGCTTTGGAAACGTCCTGAAATCCTGATGAATTGGTGCAGGAGCTGGATTTCTGCAAAGGTCTTAACAGAATAATAGACGTGGAAGGGACATTGGTGGTCTTCTAGTCCAACCCTCTGCTCAGGCAGGAAACCTTATACCATTTCAGACAAATGGTTGCCCAATCTCTTCTTAAAAACCTCCAGTGTTGGAGCACCCACAACTTCTGGGGGTAAATCATTCCACTGCCAGGAAATTTCTCCTTACTTCTAGGCTGGTCCCCTCCTTGATTAGTTTCCATCCATTGCTCTGCCTTCTGGTGCTTTGGAGTATAGGTTGGCAGCCTATTAGATAGGCATCCTGGCATCCTGTCACACCGAGTCATTGTTTTCATTAAACTAGACATACTCAATTCCCGTAACCGTTCTTCATACGTTTTAGCCTCCAGTCTCCTAATCATCTTTCCAGGCCATTACTGTCATCTGCTCTTCAAACTGAACTGTGAAGCCAAGAGGATCCTGAAATTGAGTTGGCATGCTCTGAGCATCTTTTTGGAATTCCTCCAGGAGTCCCTTTGGGGTCTGTGCACACAAGGAATCCACATTGGCATGATCTTATGCAGGACTACCATTGCTATCTCATTCCATGCAGTGATCCACCATAAACAGCTTCAAAGACACTCCCCAAATTATCTCTGAATCGCAATTGGATCCATCAGGCTGTGGGGCCAGACTGATCAAATAGATCTTTCCTTCCTGCTACAGGGGCAGCCAAATGATTCCAAGGCTAACAGGGTTCAGGTTCAGGTAGTCACCTAGGAACAAGATTTACATTATTTGCCATACAAGAAGAATAAAGCTTTTTAAAATAAGAGTATTACCACTCCTTCTTTCTCTCTATACTGTATATATATATACACACACACAGTATGTACTTATAGACACATACTATATGTATATGTATATATAGACACATACACAAAGTGTGTGTGTGTTGGGGGGGGGAAGGAATACTTCTCCCCAAAATAGTAAGAAAAATAAACTTTCCTCTTTGTCCCCAGCAAATATATCCAACATCAACAATTTATCTTTCTTTTAAATAACCATCAGATATGTCTTCTTTCCATACCTTATCCCATTCTCTATAAAATCATCTATAACTTCATCTTTCCTTACTGAACAGCAAAGGTCCAGTAAAAATCAATAAAAAATACCTAACAGCATAAGTACTGTACATAATCCTCCGTTCCATTTAGTCTAAATCCCCCTCATCTCTCTCTTAATAATTAAATATTACATAATAATAATAAAATTGAAATCTAATAACCCCTTAATTTAGATATTTAAAAATGATAACAAATATTACAAAGTAATCCACTATATCATTGAACATTTCCAAATGAGAAGCTATCCAATCCAAATAACCAATAACATCACTAAAGACAGCAACTCATTATTTAAACACAATCAAAGAAAGCAATTTTATAGATATTTTTGCCCTTTTTCTTCCTAGCCGTCCTTAAATCCCAGAGATAAAAATTTAACTTCTCTCTTCTAGCATTTTTGTCTCATCTCTTAATGTTTTTATCCAAGTCCATTTGTACATTTTCATGAAATAACTCTTATATTTCAATTTAAAAGGATATTATACATCATTCTTATTATTTGTAAATCTTTCTAGTTCTTTAAGCAATCAATCAATTCCATTTATAGATCCAGTATTTCTGTTGTAAAAATCCATCTTAGAATCAATTTTAGTTGTCTTCAAAAAAGTTTGTTCAACTTCAGGCATAACTAGTAAAGAATTTAAAAGATAAACCAGTTCAAATATCCAGAGATCAAAGGTTTCCTTTAAAGTAGTTGTCATGTGTTTTAATAAATCATATCCTTTCAAAATCACCAATGTCTGAAGACAGATATGGCACAAGATGTTTTCAGTCTTGTTTGCATTGAAATGTAAACAAAACGGATTTTCCCCACACAAGAGAGTCATACTAATTAGTTTCAAAATCTTTCTTTAAATCGGTTTCACAAAACATTTAGCAATTTGTTTACAAACAACTCTGAAGTTTAAAGTTATTCATTTGCTGTGTAATGGAAAAAAGTGACAAAAATTTAAAATCTTACAAATCTGAAAAGACAGTTTTCTTTCTTTTTTAAACAGATTGAAGCGACTTGTAGGCTTGTAGTTTTGAGGGTTTTTCAGTCTTAAAGAGGCAGTACCAAGACAGCAACAATAGCTACAAACCAATTAGAAAGATGAAATTTGCTCAAGCATTGAGTCCTTAAGGATTCACTTATGGTGCAGAACATGATGGAATCAGAGGTGGGTTGCCATTTTTTTTACTATTGGTTCAGGTGCATGACGCTTCTATGCAGGCCGCTACTACCAGTTAGGCCAATCCTGGCAGAACCGGCAGCAACCCTCCTCTGGATGGAATCCACTAGTCCCAGCTGATCACAAATGGCTGCAAAAAACAACAGCTGCTGCTGCCTGCTCACAAAAATAAGCTGCCTGAAGTACATGTGGGCACTCTCCAGATCTCTCTTTCTTCCAGAAAGAATTTCAGCAATCTTCATCTCACATTCAGCTGCCTTTTCATTTGAAATTCCTCCACAATCTGCAAAGAGCAGAGAAAATGTGGTCATTAGCTCACTCTAACCCAAGACATTGGCCTTTTTAAAGGCTCTTCTCAAAATTCAGTTTACCTTGAGGGGAGAGAGGAGTCAAAATTGTCTTTCAATGGTAGGACACAGAGTGGAGAGACTTGTAGGTCATCACTTTCTCCATTATGGTGAAGAAAATGCATTCGTTTAAATTAATTTTCTAATTGCATGCATACATATAAACCAGCTGTCGGAATGTTATGTTCATCTATGCCACCTTTTATCTTTTTTTAATGTTGAATAAATGGCTGGCCTATTGCTTAAAAAAATCATTGTGGATCTATTGACTCCAAATTGGGGAAAAATCAGATTGTAGAGTATCAACTGCCAGAACATTTGCTCTTAATACCCGTATTTCCCCCAAAATAAGACCGGGTCTTATTTTCTTTTGGGTCCCCAAATAAGCACTAGGGCTTATTTTTTTGGGTGTGTGTGTGTGTCATTTTTTCCATGTATGGGAGGCCCATTTCTTCTGCTTCCTTGCAGTGGGGCAGGAGGCCACATGGTGCACTAGTGCTACTGCTGTGAGGCAGGGGAGTGTAGCTTCCCATGTGCCCCACACTGGCTTACCTCACTGGCCCCTGCAGCCAGGCCATTAAGACACATGCCTTGCAATACCAACATGCCACTTGGCCTTCTGCTCCGTTGCAGCCACGAGCAAGCATAAGTGGACTGGCAGCCATGTGGGCTCCTGCTGCATATGACTGCTGGTGCTGCTTCTGTGAGGCAGGTGTTGGGGCATGGATGGCCTGGCTGTGGGGGCCCTGAGGTAAGCTCCAACCCCCTTGCCTCATGGCTGCGGCACCGCAAGCCACCAAATGGAATGGCTGCACAGTCTCTTAAGTAGGGCTTACTTTTGGGGGGGTGTTAAGGCTTATATTAGGTATATGCATAAAACATTCTAGGGCTTATTTTTGGCATAGGTCTTATATTTGAGAAAACAGGGTACTGATTTAATAAAGTTTCAGAAATGGCAAACAAAGAATATTATTTTACAGAGCAACATATATTATTACAGTCTTTTGCCAGTAAATGTAATTCCTGTTTGCACTCTAAGTAGTTCCTAATGTACCCAATACCTAAGTAATCACTTTTTATTTATTGTATAGTCATTTCCTTTGAAGCAGGCCATACCAACAGTTATTTTAACCACATCTCTTTGAAGCCTTCATTCTGAAAGAACCACTTTTCAAGTCTATAAGAACATTTCTCAAGGGTTCTGGAAAAGTGAGAGACTGCAAGTCTTGACACACTCAGTCAAGTTTTTACTATAATTCTTTGAGATAAAAAATTGTGGAGAAAAAAAAACCTTACATTAAGTTGTTCTCAAGAGGAAAGAGCCAGGAAAAACTGTGAAGGTAAGGGCATTGTATTCATAAGATCTGTAATAAGAAAGCATTTTGTTCAGAAATAATTTCCCAGAAAGAAGATACATTAAAGAAATTGTCAAGAAGACGTTTACTGTAACTGCAATCATTTATTCTATGAAATGAGATATTCTACTTTATAAAGAAAGTTTATTTTAAAGTTGACTAGCATTTTCAAGAGTTTGCTTATATTTTGCCAATTCAGTTTCTGCTCACACTCTCTCCCCCCCACATATGAAATCATTTCTGAACGCCTAAACTGCTTACTGTTTAATTCCCTCCCCATCTGTTTACACATTTTCTTTAGCAGAACAATCCAATGTATAGTCTTCAAAAATGAACTTAAATCTGGTCATATAATACATGATTGTTTTATTGAACTGGTTATGGTTGTCTAGATTTGTGTAATACACTAAATAGCATTATTTTATAATATTGTATGCCTAGGATTGCATTTTCACAATATATTTATATGTGGAGCTTAAGCAATGATATATAGATATACATAGATGTGTGTGCATACACACCAGGGGTGGGTTCCTGCCAGTTCTAACCTCTTCCATCGAAGAGGTTGCACAAATCTACAGTGACGTTTAGAACCGGTTCCAGCTCCCAACCCTGCCCGTCTGCACATCATCAAGATGAAGAGCGAGAGGAGGACTTCTGGGAGTTGAAGTCCACAGGTCTTAAAGCTGTCAAGTTTGAACACCCCTGGCAGGTTTTTTTCTAAATGGTTAGGGGTGCAAGGGTCTTGTAACTTGACAGCTTTAAGACTTGCGTGCTCCAAAGTCCAGAGTTTCTAAGCCAGCATTTTGGTTACTAAGCAAGAGCGTTGTTAAGTTTCACCACATTTTACAAGTTGGCCATGCCCATCCAGTCACATGGCTGGCAAGCCACTCCCACCCAGTCACATGGCCGGCAAGCCACTTCCACCTAGTCACATGGCTAGCAAGCCACTCTCACAAAGCAGGGCACATCTACAGAAGTGGTTCTAAAATTTTTTGAAACCCACCACTGATAGACACACATACATATATATATACACATCTCTCTCTTTCTCTTTCTCACAGACACACACAAACAAAACGATCACTTAGAGCCAGTCTTATGTAATAGTTAAGGCATCTGGCTATAAACTGGAAGGCAGTGAGGTTTAATCTTGCTTTAGGCATAAAGCCAGCTGGGTGATCTTGGGCTATGTCACTCTCTCTCAGCCTAGGAAAGAAGCTCAAAAACTTTGTCAGAGATTTGTCCAAGCAGTTTCTGGGGATCAGAAATGATTGAATAGAGGGACAAAGAAATAAATTTTAATGAATTGATGAATGCAGTTATGGTTTTCTTTTTAATCAGACATATGCATTTTGTCATTTCTGCAAGTTCTGTCATCTTCACCAATCAAACATTCCATAGCTTCCAAATGCCCCGTTGAAATATATTAGTTATAGAGTCATTCAGATTAGGGGGGAAAAGAGTAGCTTAATTAAAAGAAAATTTAAAAATAAATAAATAAAATATCCCTACATTACAAGGTAACTCTGGTCTGCTAGTGTAGAAATAGTTCAGTTTGCAGAAGGGAGGGGGAAAAAAGAGAGATCCAAATGTTTACTGTAGATCACAAGAGATCTGAAGGAAAGATGATCCTCATCTAGACTTTGAGGTAGGCTCCAAGTCTGACATAAACACTATTTCTTATTTTTTTACAGAGCAACAAAACTTAGCACTAAGTTATCCAATCCTTTCCCCACCTTTCCTGGTTCTTGCTCTTTAAAAAATAGACCTCAGGCAAAAAGGAAGGCTTTAGGTATTGAATTCTTTGTGTTCATAAGAAATACTATATCTTCTTTGTGGCTCAAAGTCAGCGGCCCCCAACCTTTTGGGCTCAAGCAACCTGTTTCGTGGAGGCCTGTTTTTCCACAGACCTGGGGGTGGGGGGTCGTGATTTTGTGCTGTGCCTGGATTCTGCTCATGCACAGATGGGGCTTTGCTCGCTTGTGTGGCCTGGTTCCTGGTGGGCCTCGGGTCGGTGCAAGTCCATGCACCGAGGTTTGGGGATCTCTTGCTCTAGAATCTATATACCGCTTCACAGTGCTTTGCAGTTCTCTCTAAGTGGTCTACAGAGTCAGCCTATTGCCCCCAACAATCTGAGTCCTCATTTTACCAACCTCGGAAGGATGGAAGGCTAAGTCAACCTGGTGACTCAATCTGCCAAACTACTGGTAGCTAGTGATCAGCAGATGTAGCCTGCAGTACTTCCCTCTAACCACTACACCACTGCTTATTTGTTAGGCCCGGTTCCTGGCAGGCTATGGACTAGTGCTCTTCCACACCCCAGGAGTTGGGAACCACTGGTTTAAAAGACCATTCAAAATACTGCATTTGATCTGCATTGTTTCCACTACCCAAATAAAGTAAGCAAAGGAGAGGAAAGGATTGTAGATAAGAGAAAGCAATATCTGCTGTTGCACTTTTATCTCCCTACGTCTCAGAATTATGAGGCCCCACAATGCTACTTCCCCCCCTTTAAAATAAAAGTGGACATATTAGTCACAGTTTTCATTATTTTTTTGAAAAACAGACTTCAGGTATATGCTGTGATTCTAATCCAGGAAATATTTCATAGACATTTTAATATCATAATTTAGGGTTCTGAAAATGCTAGCACAAATTACTATCATTCTGATACATACGTTTTACTTCTGAAATTTCATTAGGGCTATAAAATTGCTTTATATATATAAATATCCTTACCGGTTCTGTGGGCGTGGCTTGGTGGTCATGTGACTGGGTGGGCATGGCTGTATAGCTGACTCACACACAATGTAAAAGCAGCTGGACTTTACACAAAATGGACCCTGCAACAAGCAGGAACCTCACAGATAATCAGGCACAGCTGATTGATTTTTGCACAGCTGATTGTCAGAACTTTTTTTTACTTTTTAAAGCACTGAAAAAAGTGACCTACAACCACTCCTTGCACTTGCGACCATTTCAGGACCCACAATCATATGATCAGAATTTGGGAGCTTGGCAAACCAGGTTTGCTTAACTTTGTGTGCAATGATTCACTTAACTGAAGCGAAGGATGTTGTAAAATTGGACACTACTCACTTAACTGTCTTGCTTAGCAACAGAAATTCTGGTCTGTCAGTAATACTTTATAGAATCACATAGCATAGCAAAATATGCATAACATTGTTTTATATAACCCAACAAACCCAGCAGGAATTAAAATAACCCCCTCTCCCTCAAACAGCACATGTTTTGCCTCTTCATGATATTTTATTTTTTGCTGTGACTTTTCACAGTGAGATAAGCGTCATGAACTTCTTTAAAAAAAACTCCCTTCTGAATCAATCTATTCCAACTTTATTTATTCACACCTAAAAGAAGTTGACAAACTGGAATTCTCACTCCTGGAGAAAGATTTAAAAAGTTGAGTTGCAGTGAATAGGTATGGGAGAGGAGGGAAGATGTTCAAAAAGGACATCTAGTGCAGCCAAATATCTCACATACTTAAGGCTGGCCTTATCTACTTTTTAGAAATATTGGAATGTAACTGCTATTACTATTGCCTCCATTAGCCATAAAGGCTTAGGAGCTATAAAGCAAAATATCTTGGGAATGACAGGTTTGGAAAGCTGACTTTGTTCAAACTAGTGGGGGGGGGGATCTGTGGCTTCCAAATATTGCTGAATTCTAAGTCACAACATTCCTCACTTCTGGCCATGTGGTCTGAGAAGGTTGGTACCTGTACTTTAGAAACATCTAGCAGCGCTCAGAAGACAGCCAAATGTGTGCTGTAAAAATTCAGACAATCATTAAATGGTAGTAAAGAATTAGAAACAGTTTGTTTGCCATTTTTCTACAGATAACCAACAGATTTTTGTGACCCAGTTCTGGTAGCGTTGTCTCACATGTCCTTTACTCTTTTCTTGAGACAATGGTCAAAATGGCACATATTTATTCATATTCTCTTTCCGTCAAGTCAGGATGTAAGAGCCCTAAATCCTTAGTTAAAAATAACCCAGTTTACTTGTCACAGGTAGGAGAGCTGTGGGTTGAAGCAGGAGGAAGTGATGGATAAGAAGTGACAGACTGCTTCAAGGGACTGCCAATTCTAATAATGAGAAGCCGTGGCTGGCAGCATCTAGTAGTAGTAGCCAAGCTGGCATAGGATTAAGCAGCATGATATTGTTTTCCCTAACAAAGAGAATAACCAGGCATATATTTTCAGTGAAATCAGTGAATAATTGCAATGCATTAATTGATGGCAGAATCAGCAACACACAGTTGGCAGAATCTAGCTTTGTTTCCTAGTATAAATAGATCTTTGCTGCAGTATAGAAATAACTCTCTCTCAGGGGAGTATTAGTTCCATTTTTAAAACAGGTCTAACATTTTTTCAAATGAACTCTAAACCCATGTTTAAAAATATTAGACTAGTTTTTTTTTTACAAAAAATTATTTAAATGGGGGGGGGGGCAACATTGGCAATATAAGACTTGTGGATTTCCGCTCCCAGAATTATCCAGACAGCCAAGTTTTAAAGTTGCCAAGGTTGGACATCCCTGTTCTATACCCTTCTGTATAAGGATCCTGCATAACGTCTAAATCAGGGGTGTCCAAACTTGGGAACTTTAAGACTTGTGGACTTCAACTCCCAGAATTCCCCAGCCAGCATGGCTGGCTGGGGAATTCTGGGAGTTGAAGTCCACAAGTCTTAAAGTTCCCAAGTTTGGACACCCCTGGTCTAAATGCTTTGGGAAACTTTCCTGAGCAGCTGCCTCAAGTATCTGGCCTCTTCAGCAGTTCAGATTCAAATGACCTTGGGGGCCAGTGCCCAGTGACTGGAAGGGAAGGGCCAAACCCTAAAGAGCTCAGTAAGAGCTAAACATATTCCAACCTCTGACCATGCCAGCAACTACAGTACACTGTTGGATGCCTTGACTGGTGTACACTGTTGACAAAAACACTGGATAGTACAAAGACAAGGAATATGTGAGGAGAAAAAAGTACTTTCAAGCAACACAATTTACTTTATCTCTCCATACCTTTTGGCCCTTGTGAACTATCCTTGTTTCCATGACACCCACAGGGCATACAATTCCATGCATCACCTTTTGTTCTTTAATCTTCTCATCGCTCTCTTCTTGAAGATCTCATCAATTCCATTCAGTCATTATTTTCTTAGTCTCCCATTTCTTCTTGATCCCACTCTTTCTTCATGTATTTCTGTCAGATTTTTTCGGTCATTCAACATCGACATCATTGATGTTATTAAACAATATAGAGGGAATTAATGCACTTTTCTTGTAGAACTCCATTTTATATAAAAGCTCTATTCCTTCAACTCTATTCTTTCTTGACTCTGGGCTGATCTATATCTCCATGCTATTGTAGTTTCCTCCCATCTTTGAATAAAAATTAAAAGCACTGCCTTCACAGTGTACTTTACTGTGATCCTGCAATGGGGTCAATCTCTGTTGTTACACACAATATGGAACACGGTGTAGTTTCAAGGCAATGACGGATGGGATTCCTGCTGTCCTTTTCTTCAATTTCTTCAATCAATTATGGAGGGGGAGACAACTCGCTAAATGCTCCCCTAAAAGCATGGTGGGGCAGGTCTATTGGACTTAAGGAACTTCTTATCTCTTCATCTGCAATTGATAGGGAGTCAAACTATTTTCCAAGGCACCTGAGGGTAGAACAAGAAGCAATGGGTGGAAACTAATCAAGGAGAGAAGCAACTTAGAACTGAGGAGAAATTTCCTGACAGTTAGAACAATTAATCAGTGGAACAGCTTGCCTCCAGAAGTTGTGAATGACCCAACACTGGAAGTCTTTAAGAAGATGTTGGAGAGGCATTTGTCTGAAATGGTATAGGGTTTCCTGCCTACGCAGGGGGTTGGACTAGAAGACCTCCAAGGTCCCTTCCAACTCTGCTATTGTATTATATTGTATTATTGATAGGAATATTTTTCTCACAGACACACACATTTGGGGGGGATTTTCAAAACACCAAAAATGATCTGTGTCATATTCAGAACTTACCATCTTACCAACTTTTTATACTTCAGTCAAACTTAAATCATAAAACAATAAAATCAACCATCTTTTAGATTTAAAGTCATTCCTTTATCTCATGTATGTATAAGACGTATGTCATGGGTTCAATTTTTTTCTAAACTGATAGGAGACAACTTTGTTTCATTATTGGCCTCTGAATGTTCTAATCACTTTTCTGTGCTCTCTTTCCTCAGTTCCCCTCATCCATTCCTAACATCTATAACTTAATACACTCGTTCATTTAGTAATGTTAGATGGCCGCGGGTAAAGGAAGAGATGGCAGGTTCATGAAATGTTCAGCACTTTATTTCCCTATTTGTTGCAATGCGATCTGCCAGCAGGCTGCTAGATCTCTCCATTTATTCAGTTCCTGCAAGCCTGCCCGGCTAATGACAGCAGTTTACATTTTCCGCAGCTTGGCAAACCAATCTGCGGGGACATGCAAATTCTGGCTCCATCCGTCCGTATGTAACACCCCTCCCCCCTTAGTCTGAGTATTGTCCAATCCCTGCCCGACATAAATGACGTAGTCACACAAATAGGCGGGGCATTTTGAGTCTCTACTGGACCTGCGCAGTTCAGTTGTTGGCAGGTCCCTGGCTGGTCCAGTCGGGGCTGTTGCTTCTCTAATTCCCTGGGATGGAACCTGCTGGAATTCCTCATGCCGCGAGTTGAGTTCTGGCCAGGTATCTGCAGCCTCACCCTCCTGCTTTTGTCGCTGGATCCTGGCACCTACAGATAAGTCCTTGCGCTCTGGCATCAGGGTTGAATACAGGTTGCCTGGGTTGTTGTTAGCGAGGGCTGGTTCCTGGTTGTGGTCCTCCCAAGGTTAGCAAGGGCTGGTTCCTAGTCGCGGTTGTGTATGGTCTGTGGGGTGGAGACTCCGGTTGTTCAACATCAAGCCTCTCAGACCGGGGGTGGTCCAGTCGTCTTGGTGCCTTAACTCGGTGTCTGCCAACTGATGTCTGAGCTAGTCAATGTGCCTCCTCTAGACTCGGCCATTGTCCAGCTCCACCCGGTATGACTTGGGGCCGATGATGGCCACCACTCTGGCCCTTACCCAGGTTGGGTACCCAGCATAGTTGTGTGCGAAGACAAGGTCGTTAACACTGAGTGATCTGGTTGGTCTGGCTGATTCCAGGGGTGTCTCAGGGTGGTAATCTGGGTGCAGCCAGTCCAACCAAGACCTCAGTCTCCAGCCCATCAACAGCTCGGCTGGCCTCTTGCTTGTGGTAGCATTGGATGTGATGTGTTGAACCAGCAGGAACTGGTCAATTTTTTCTTGCCAGTTTCTGGGCCCCATTCGGGTGAGGGTTTCCTTGGTCAGTCTCACCATTCGCTCAGTTTGTCTGTTGCTGATCAGCTTGAATAGAGAGATCAATACATGCCGGATGCCTTGCTCTGCCAGGAATGCCTCCATAGCTTTCCCGGTCAGCTGGGTGCCATTGTCCGACACCAATACATTAGGTAGTCCTTGGGTGTCAAACAACCATCGTAGCGCTCAAATGGTGGCCTCTGTAGTGGTGGATGGCATGGTCACCATTTCTAGCCATTTGGAATAGGCATCTAAGACAATAAGGAAAACCTGCCTCCCCCACTGGTTCCGCAAAGTCTATGTGGATCCTTGACCACAGACCCTTGTGCACTTCTCATTCCTGCACCGGTGTTCTCAGCGGTGCTGGTCACATTTCCTGGCACGGTTGACAGATAGCCACCCACTCCGCAAAGTCTTTATCCATGTTCGGCCACCAAATATAGCTCCGAGCTAATGCTTTCATGCACACGATTCCAGGGTGGCCCACATGCAATGCTTCCAAAACCTGTTTCCTTAACGTATGTGGTATTATTACTCATCCCTCCCATAGTATACATCCCTTGATGGTGGATAGTTCTGATTGTTAATTTAGGAAGGTTTTAAATTCTTCTCCCAGTCTCTCTTGTGGCCACCCCTTCAACACCAGACTTTTTGCAGTACCTTGTCTTTTCAGGTGTGCTCCGCGATGTTGTTCGATGTGACTGGGCTGGATGGGTCGATGTCGATGAGCATTGTCTGGGAGGTGGGTGCTGGATCTTTAACTAGTTCTGGTAATGGGCAATGGCTGAGTGTGTCCACATTGCTTATGCTCTTCCCAGGCTGGTGGATGAGTTTGTAACTGTACCCCGCCAGGAAGATGGACCATCAGGTCATTCTGGGGGACATGTATGTTGGGGTCTGTTGGTCACCGGTGATGAGCCCCAGCAGTGGTTTGTGGTCTGTGATCAGTTCGAAGCTCCTTCCATAAACGTACTCATGGAACCGTTTGATTCCCGCCACTGCAGCTAGGGCTTCCTTGTCAATTTGGCTATAATTCCTTTCCTCCAGTGAAAGTGCTTTGGAGTAGAATGCTATCGGAGCCTCTGATCCATCTGGTAGGTGGTGACTGAGGATGGCTCTGACTCCAAAAGGGGATGTGTCGCAGGTGATCAACAGTGGTAGGGTCTGGTTGTATTGGATGAGGACACTGTCTGATGATAGGAGTTCTTTTATGGTGGTGAATGCTTTGTCCTCTCTCCATCCCCAGACCCATGGTGTTGTCTTCCCCAGGAGTTTGTGCAGGGGCTCAGCAACAGATGCCTTCTGTTTTAAGAAAATACTATAAAAGTTCAGCAACCCCAGGAATGCCTGCAATTCTGTCTTGTTGGTTGGGGTGGGGGCCTCCTTGATGGCTTTTACTTTGATGCTCATGGGGTGGATGACTGACCCATCTATCGGGTATCCCAAGAATTCAACTTGCTACACCCCCACCTTGCATTTGTCCTGGTTGACTTTAAGCCCCTTTTGTTGGAACTTGTCCAGTGTCTGACGTAGTCTGTCCATGAGTTGTGCCATGGAGGACGTCATCAAAGTATGGCACCACTCCTGGAAGCCCTTGCAGTAGGCATTCCATCAGATTCTGGAATAACCCTGGGGCAACGCTGACCCCAAACTGTAGTCTCATGCATTTGAATGCCCCCCAAAGAGTCCTTTTTTCTCTACGACCCAGGGTGGGTGAGCAACTAGACAAACTCATTGCCCAGGTGGCATGGTCAATCGGCACCAGGATCCCTTGAGCAATGAGTTTGTCTAGTTGCTCACCCACCCTGGGTCGTAGAGAAAAAAGGACTCTTTGGGGATGGAGCCTGATGGGAATTACACTGGGGTCTAGGTTAAATGTAATTGATTTCTCCATATATTTACCTAGTCCCCCATCGAACACATCCCTGCATTCTGTTAACAGCTGGTCTAATTCACTTCTGGAGATGTGGTTGAGGCCCGTGATGCTGAGTCCCAGGATCTTGAACCACTCTATGCCCAGCAATGATGGTCGGTTGCTCACAACAATGGTAAGGAGTAGCTGGCCATGGAACTCCTTGAAGCTCACCCTGACTTCCATTCTGCCAAGCACCTGGATGCTATTCTCCTGAAAATCCTTCAGGTGGACATTTTGCGGTTTGAGCAACTTCCTTTTGGTGGATGGGTTTAAGTGCTTGAGGGTCAGCCAGAAAATGATGGTGAAAAACGACCCTGTGTCCAGTTCCATCTGGCATGGGCTCCCCTCGATGGTCATGGTGGCATGTTACTTCTCTCCTTCGTATGCGTCAGAGTGGCTCACGGTGGTGTGATGAGTGTCTCTGGGTGTGGGGTATGGATCATCATGGCACTTGTTCATCTGCTGGCCAGGTCTGGGGTGTACCAGTCTAAATAATTTTTAGCTAAATAAAGGGTAAAATATATGGAATATGGATAAATGTGCTACTGATAGGGGAAGGTTGTAAAGCAGAGGTTTGTGATCCACTTTTATACATGATAATTAAACTGAGTTGCAAATTGATTGAATATGACAATAGAAAGACAAATAAGCATGGGTTAAATATATATGAAACATGGACATATATAGAACTTTTAAGATGATGAATAAAGTGAGATGTTTACTTGTTATTCATATAATAGATTAAGGGAATTGTAATGAACATTGAACAGCGAGGATTGCCACTTATAGACAATTAAGAGTAATCTAACCTAAGATATGGAAAAATTGAGAGGGAGCATGAAATATATCAACAATGGGAAACTATTGAGATTTAAAGACAGAATCACAAATTGGGGGCATATAAGGATGTATAAGTATATAAAGATAATTATGAGAATAGCTGGGAATTGTAACTAGGTCTACATCTCAGCCAAAATTAGGCTGGGGTGGTGGTGGTTTAAAAGCACAATGACTATATATGTACACTTTTTTGTTCTATTTTTTTAAAGGAGGAGAATAAATGTTAAAATTAAATATGTATATTGAAAAGGAATTATAAATACCATCAACATAAAATGGAGCTTGCTCAGAAGCTGAAATATACCAAGTAAATGAGATGAAGAATGGGAAGTAGAGGAGAGAGGTAAGGGAAGAAGAGAGGGATGGGAGAGAGGGCAAGGGTGGAAAGAGGAGGAGAGAAATGTGGAGTGGAGAGGGGAGAGAGGAGAAGGAGAGAGGAAGGGGAAGTTGAGAAGGGAAGGATGACAGAGGGAAGAAAGGAGGTAGGGAGGGGGAGGAGAGAGGGGGAAGAAAGTGATGGATAAGGTACAAATATGGTGTATGGAGAGCAGAAGAGCCAATAATTGTTTTTGGGAGTCGATGGTAAGATGAAGTGATGTAAACATTTAAGAATACAATATGTCCACCTTTAAAATTCAGGCTTCCGGTCTTTGTCTCCGTGTCTCCCAGAGGAATCTCTTGTGGATTGGTCTTTTTGAACTTTCTAGGGGAAACCTTTCATCTATTGCCAGACTTATTAGAGAGATTCTCTTCTGCCTGGTTCTTCTGCTCCCGGACCTCACCTGGCTACCCCTCTTTTCTAACTGTTTATCTTATATATGGACTGAACTTCTAATGTTATAAAGGATGGCATCCAAAAGACCACCTCCTGGGAAATCTGGCTTTGCCACATCTGCTCCAACATCTGTAACATCCAGTCCAGCCACACAGTCCAAGATAACAGAACTGATGCAACCTAAGACTATAGAGATGGACTTTCAACAAATGCTTCAACAAATTTTACAGGGCCAGGAGGAAATCAAGAAACAGCTAAGGGAAATGAAAGATGAAATTAAAGAAAATCAAGCCCAAATTTATAAGAACTCACAGAGACTGGATCTTGTGGAAGGGGGGGTGGAGGAGGTGAGGGGGGGGGTGGAAGCTGTGCAGAAAGGGAACAAAGATCTTGACATCCAACAGATGAAATTAGAATTTGAGAGAATGTCCTATTATCTTAGATTTCAAAATGTTATAGAAGAAGATGGGGAAAATATAAGGGACATCATGACAAACATTCTGGCTGACTACACACACAAAGAAAAACAACAGATGGGGTGGGATATAGATCTGGTTTATAGAGTGAATTCAGCTTACGCTAGAACACACAATGTACCCAGGGAGGTTCATATTAAATTTCTTAGAAAAAGCACAAGAGATGAAATTCTGGGTGTACAAAGGGGGCAAGCATTGATATATCATGATATGGAGATAACCATTCTGAAGCAGATCCCTAAGAAGATTAGAGAAAAAAGAAAAAATTATTCGCAATTAGCGAATAAATTATACCAGAAAGGGGTGTGGTTTAGATGGTTGATGCCTGAAGGTATGCTGATATTCTGGGAGGAGACAAGAATTAGAATTAATTCACCCATAGAGGCGCAGGCCTTTATGGAAAAAAATAAAACATTCCTAGAGAAACCACCAGATACCACAACGGACACGCAGGACACGGGAGGGGCCAGAGCTCTGCCAGTGGAGGGAGATGGGGCAATAGCAAGAAGACTCAGATCACAAAAATAAACAAGAAAATCATATTATTATAAACTGACCGAAAGTGAAAATGGAATTATATTTGGATTTTATACTGTAATGTTTAATTTGATTGAATTTAATAATAGAACTAATATGCTGACTGTAATCAATTATATACTAATGCATTATATTAAATGTATACTATGGGTATGGAGGGAGGGGGGCCTCACACACTTTGCAACTGCCAAAATTTGTATACCTGTCCATTTACCCTTTTCCCTATAAATCTTGAAAAACCAATAAAATTTTATTATAAAAAAAAAAAAAAAAAAAAAAAAAAAGAATACAATATGATGTTGGCTATGTAATAGTATACATGTGATTATATGTTATGAAAATGAAAAAATAAAAAACTTTACAAAAAAAGAAATTGTGGGTGCTTCATCACTGGAGGATTTAAAGAAGAGATAGGATAGCTACTTGTTCCAAATTGTACAGTCTCCTGCTTGAGCAGGGGGTTGACTAGAAGATCTCCAAAGTCCCTTCCAAGCTCTATTCTGATTGATTGATTGATTGATTGAATGATTGATTGATTGATTGATGAGAGTCATTACCCCTCCCAAATGCCACAAGAGGGGACTTGGAATCAAATATTATCTGCAGGTGGTCCTCTCATACAGATAGAAGGACCACATTCTTAGAGATTATAGATTAAGGCAGGGGTGTCCAAACTTGGAAACTTTAAGACTTGTGGACTTCAACTCCCAGAATTCTGGGAGTTGAAGTCCACAAGTCTTAAAGTTCCCAAGTTTGGACACCCCTGGATTAAGGCATCAGGCTGGATACTAGGAGACTGTGAGTTGCGGTCCTACCTTAGGCATGAAAGCCAGCAGGATGGCTTGGCACCAGTCACTCTCTCTTTCAACATACCTGTTGTAGGGAAAATAGGGGGATGAAAGAGTAATAGGTAAGTTTGCTGCCTTGAATTACTTATAAAAATAAGTATAATAAAATAAAAATAATAAAGGTGGGATAAAAAACTAAAATATATAATTTCTCCTTTTTAAGATTTAGGAACTTTTTGAAAGCATGCCTTTTCAATGTGTATTGGGGACAGAGCTGAGGGTAGGTGGAGGTATCTGAATTGTGATGAATTTCTGTTGTTTGATGCCATATAACATCATAGGATTTTTGATTATAATAGTATAATTGCTGAATTGTTTTTGATCTATTGATAGTTTTTGATAATTAATTATTGCGTATTTATATGCTGTAACACAGGAATCAACTGCAGTGGTGTAAAACCACTTATAATAGTAGGAACATGTATCTACTTTTATTTATTTAATTTAATGTATAGTTCAAAGTTTTTTACATGTTACAATTTCAACTAACCATTTTTCATAAAGGCCCAGAGATCTCTGCTACCTATCAAGTTTTTCATTGAATGTGTCTTACATATAATGCTTTTAGTTAGTTAGTGGTCTAGACGAAGCTGTTATCCTTAATCATATCTGGGTCACATGAAGCATTCTCTGTTAACAGTAAAAGCAACACCAATCAAAGCACCCAAATCCAGTTTTACTCTAAATTTGCTCAGTGCAGACTAGGATCCCTAATCCAGAAATTATCTTGCAAGCCAACATTCTGTTGTCTGCATCCCACCAACTAGGAGATATATACAACATACTAATATACATTCTAGACACAAAATTAAATTACATCATTGCTCGTTTAGATGATATTCCAAAATCAAGATATTTAACCATTACCAATAGTATGTGTGATCCTTTTTATTTCTGTGAATTAGAGGAAGAACTGATCTAGTGGTATATTGGGTAACATATTTCAAGATAATGTTAACATATGCGTTAAATTTAGTGACCATAATGATAATTGAATGAGATGTTCAGACTGCTTAAAATATAGAAAATATATCAACAGCTTTATGGAGTGGAGTGGAGTGGGATGGGATGGGTTGGAATAGAGTAGATCAGTAATTGTTATTTTAAAATGAAAAGTGAGCTCTGAGACTATTGAGTCCATGGTAAATTTGCTTAATGTCTGATACTGAAATTTTGGGTATTCATCCTTAGAAATTTGTTTAATGAATTGAGACTTACTCCCTGGTAAAGGCAGATAATTGTACAGCCTGAGTTTATATAATGTATCTCTTTTTTCATTTTATGGAAGTATTATAAACAAATCGATCTTCAACAACATTGGACATTTGTCTTAATGATTCTGATGTAATGATTCATACTGGTATTTCAATGCTCCGATAAAAAATTAAATATGAATCATTGTCTTCTGTCTGTTTCTGCCTAATCAGGATATTGGTTCATATTGAATTTATGTCACTTAATTTTTATAGGAGCATTTCAAAGCACTATTAATTGTAGACCTGTGAAATGACACATATATTTCTTGAAATCCAAATTATTTTTCACTTGCAGAACATGAGACTAAGGAAAACAAAAAGTGGGCCCTTTGAACATTCTTTTGAAGAAGACTTTTGAAAATATGTTGAGACTTAAGAAAGAATGCAGTGAAGAGCAACAACGATGATTAGGGGACTGGAGGTTGAAATCTACAATGAACAGTTGTGGGAATTGGGTATATCTAATCTAATGATGTGAAGGACTAAGGATGACATGATAGTAGTCTTCCAATATTTGAGGGTTTGTAACAGAGTAGAGGGAGTAACCTATTCTCCAAAGCACCTGAGGGGAGGACAAAGAGCAATCCAATCTAGAATTAAGGAGAAATTTCCTGTCAGTGAGAACAATTAATCAGTGGAATGGCTTGCCTCGAGAAGTTTTGGCTGCTCCACCATTGGAGTTTTCAAGAAGATATTGGGCAGACATTTATCCAGAATGGTATAGGGTCTTCTGCTTGAGAAAGGGATTGGACAAGAAGACTTCCAAGGTCCCTTCCAACTCCGTTATTCTGTATTTTGAAAGGTCATAGTACCTCAGGGCACCTGAAGTCCACTTCATTCGGAGGTCTGCAAGTTTAGGAATCAACTGGACTTGGACTCTCTCTCTCTCTCTATGTAATCAATGTTCTAAGTAAGTGAATTAACACCCCTCCTCCCACCCTGCATAAAAAAGGATTCAGAATCCAAAAATTTGGATCAACCTAAGGTTCCCTCCCATTTTTTCCTCTATTTTTTTGTGAACTTAAAACCAACCAGCACACAGAAAGGGGATGTCAATTTAACCTCCCTCGACTATATAATTATAATACAGTGTTTTCAATGTGCCCAGCCTCCTCTCCTTTTTCCCCAACCATTTTATACTTGAAATGAATTGGAATCGATACATTTCTTGGACAGCAATTCAGTGTGCTGGAAACACTGAAAAACTGTAATAAAGAGGCATGATGAAAATGTTATCCTGCCTTATCATTTCAATTTTCTATGCACACATAGGAGGGAGCATCCTCACTTGGTAATTCTCCCTTCCTGCTCCCACTGTGTATTGTCTTTCCCTTTTTACTTACCTTATTTTTTTACCTTATCTTTTTACTTATCTTTTACCCCCTGTATATTTAATTGTTGTTATTTTTGTAGTTAATATTTTTTGTTTAATTGCCCCCCCCTCCTATTTTCTTAAAATAAGATTACTGCTGTAACAATGTTGATTGGCATTTTAATGGATTTGGTGTCTCTTTTCCTTGGAAGAAAGAAAAATGGAATGAAAGGTGAATGGCCTGTAGAATCAGTGGAAATTTATCAAAGTGTAGTGAAAATACATTGATAGTACAAAGAAAGTACAAGGATAACTGGAGGGGATTGCTAAAGAATTGGACAGATTGATATTTAAAAAAGTATTACTAGCTGTGTATCCGCCTAAAGTCAATTATAAGGGACAGAGTAGCCTAAATAGCCCATGGTCTGTTGATCTTATATCTACCTCACACATAGATTTCAAAACTTTGTCTCCAAGGCTTTTGCTGAGCATGTAAACAAAAATGAAATCAGTAACAGGAGCTTTTTCTGTCTCTTTGTTTTGTATAATTGGAAAGTTTTCCAATTGTTGAATTTTTCTTTGTTACCTAGCAATTAATAGACAAAAGTATGTAAAACAGAGATGTGTGATGGAATGTAGTCTGGATTCCCAGGAGGGTGGGCTGCATTCCGGAGGGCCAAGAGACAGCGAAGCTTAGATATTTGTGTGGAATGAAGAGATTTAAGGGGCTCTTTTTCTGAGCATGAGGAGACAGACGGTAGTTTGCACTGTCCGTCTCCCCATGCTCAGAAAAGCAACTCTGGGAAGGTCCTTTGGTGGCGGCAGGCGTCCTAGAGCCTGCCTGCTAGCAAAGGACTTACCCGGGCTTCCTTTTCTGAGCACAGGGAGACAGACGGTAGTTTGCGCCGGCCGCGCCACGCAAACTACCGCCCATCGCCCTGTGCGCAGAAAGCAAGTCCGGGCCCAAACTCATAAAGTGGCAAGGAAAGATCCGCGTTTAAAGATAGGAGCCTTAACCACTGCTGAGGCCTGCCGTTCGATGAAATGGGCGGAGGAAGCAATTGCTCCTTGTTCCAGGTCTGTTTGGCTGCAGTGCTTACACTGTTTCCCGCCCGCTAGTTTTCACCACGCTCCTTTTTTGCGATAAACCCGCCCCCTTCTCTTTTTGAGGCTGCGGAGTTGACTGGTTTCCACGTGCGTTGGTGGCCGTGGCTCTTGGGGCTAATGCGGAGGGGGAAGCGGCTTGGGACGATTTTCCCCACAGGGTTTGGCGGAAAATCTCATGGAACGGGGGTTTTGCAAAACGGGGAGTTTCCCCTTAAGGCTCCACCGTGTTCCCACGTTCTGTATCTGGATGGGTTTGCCGGTTCGCTCCTTGCCTTGGTCGGGGCCTGTAGTGTACACGCAGTGGGAGAAAGGAATGAGGGGGGGGGAGTCCATTGGAGTTGGCTGGCTAATAAATTCAAATAGGTAAATAATTAAAAAAGAAACTTTGGGGGCTACAGGACTTGGGATCCTGGGGTTAATCCACAGATTGCAAATCATGTTTCAGATACCCCAAATTGGGGTTTACTCAACCGGAATCCAATCATCCCTATTGTGGTTTAGTGGGACAGATGAAAACCAGGACTAATGCTAAGATTGTTTAGCTCTTGCGTGACTCATGCTCCTGCAAGAGATCGGCATCTTTTGCAAATTAAGAATGTTAAAAGGGTCTTTATCAGAAGGAACCTATATGTACTTGCAAGTAAAGTAAAAGCCAGATTATATGCAAAGACAACATCCCCACCAAAGTTTTTTTTAAAAAAATAAATATTCTTGAAAGGGTAAAGAGGAATGACTTGTGTGAGAGTCACCAATTGTAATCCATCATTTAGAGACTTCCAATTTGTTCTGCATGTCCATAACTGAGTTTGTCTATTTATTAAATTTATATACCTCCCATCTCACTAGCTTAACTGTTTCAGGACAGCTTACAATGACATAAAAGCTAATAGACAAGCATCATAATTAACAATTAAATGAAGGCTAAAAATCCATGAGGATGAAACACTGCCGGGATGATCTTTTTATGTTTGTCTCTTAGGGACAGCACCACACCTCCATATTTCTCTCAGCCCCTGCTTTGATTTATTTATTTGATCAAATTTTGAAACCAACTATCTCCCTCACAAACGGACTCCGGGCAATGTACAAATAAAACATTAAAACCTAAAAAAAAAAAAGCATATAAAATTTGAAAGAGGCAAAGATGATTAAAATGCTAAAACTGAATTAAAATTAAAACTTTCAGTTTTCCCTTGCATCAAGGCTCTCCAACAGAAGAGACTCTTGATAGCTCCAGGTTGTAATGAGGAGTCCTGAGCTTGGTGGTTTTCTTGCAGATGTTTCATTACCAAACTAGGTAACATCATCGAGAAGGGAGTGGAATTGGGGGGGAAGGAGGAGAAAGATAGAAGGACAACAAGGAGAAAGAGAAGGAGAAAGAGGAGATGGAGGATAGTGGGATCCTTGCTGCTTTCTGAGCTTGGTGGTTTTCTTACAGACATTTCATTACCAAACTAAGTAACATCATCAGTGCTAGAAGGGAATGGGGTTGTGGGGAAAGGAGGAGGAAGATAAGTAGAAGGACAAAAAGGAAAAAGATAAGGAGGGAGAGGACTGTGGGGTCCTTTGGTGTTCTCTGAACTTTCTTGCAGGCATCTCATTACCCAACTAGGCATCATCATCAGTGCTAGAAAAAATGGCGTATACTGAGAGGAGGAGGGCGACGACTGTGTGGTCCCTGGTGCTCTCTGAGCTTGCTTGTTTTCTTGCAGATGTTTCATTACCCAAACTATTCAATTCAATTCAATTTATTAGCGCTTATAGACCGCCCCCTCTCCCAAAAGGGACTCGGGGCGGTGTACAGTCCATGTCAAAGAACACAATTAAAACAGTTAAAATTACTACATGGGGAATATATATATACAAATATAAAATGCATGGATGGATAAGAGGAGGATAAAAGATGTGCAGGACTGTATTGCTAATAAATAATTAAAATAAACAGACATTAAGATCCCAATACCCAATAAAATTAAGACTATAGAATAATACCCTTAAAAACCAGTAAAATATAAATGCCAGGAGATAGGTGTTGAAATTATGCCAGGCCAGCCAGTCGAAACAGGTGAGTCTTTAGTTTCTGCCGGAAGGAGCGGAAGTCGGTGGTGGTTCTAATGTCGGGGGGGAGGTCATTCCAGAGGGTTGGGCCCATCACAGAGAAGGCCCTACTCCTTGGCGTCGCCCGCTGGCATTGCCTGGCGGACGGCACCAGGAGAAGCCCCTCTCTGTGAGAGCGAATTGGCCGCAGGGATGTATGTGGGAGGATGCGATCCCGCAGGTAACTGGGCCCTATGCCATGGAGCGCTTTAAAGATGGTGGTCAAAACCTTGAAACGCACCCGAAAGACCACAGGCAGCCAGTGCAGCTCACGCAGGAGCGGTGTCACATGGGAGTACCTGGTACTCCCCATGACCGCCCGCGCGGCTGCGTTCTGGACTAGCTGCAGTCTTCGGGCGCGTCCCAAGGGAAGCCCCATGTAGAGAGCGTTACAGTAGTCTAGGTATTATTATAAAACTAGGTATTATCATCATCATCAGTGCTAAAAAGAGTGGGATATATTGAGAGGAGGAAGAGGAGGGGGGGGGAGAGGAGGGAGTTCTTGGTGTTCCCTGAGCTAGGTGCAGACATTTCATGACCCAGCTAGGTATCTCGCACCGATGACAATAAAACATCTGCAAGCAAACCATCGAGACCACCAGGGCATTTATTTCTTCATTTATTAAATTTATATGCCTCCTGCTTTGTGGTCATCACAAACTCCTCATCAGGACCTTCCACAATGACCGGCCTCAGAATTACTTCTCCACAATCTCAAATTTTATTTATTGTGTATAGAATATTTTTAATGGTTCTATTTTAATTTATGGTGTGTAGAATATCTTTTTTTTAAATTATTTTTAGGGATTTTTTATTTATTTATTGTTTACAGAATATGTTTATTACAAGAAATGTTATTCCTTTTTGCAAATGTTTTATTTGTGATGCAATATGTTGCTTTTAAGTGTGCAGGTTGGTGCATGGTTTATGTGTCTCAAGGTGGCTTCTTTTCTATGGGCAGGCCAGGTTGGTGCAAGGCAGCTTTGCCAGATTTTGTGTGTTTCTGTGTGATACCTGGTTGTTTACGTAATTGTGAAGTGGTTGCTGGTTCTGTGAGGTTCCTGGCACTGTCCTTTATAATTTCCCACAATGCCTTGATGGTTTTTATTTCAGTGGCTTTGTCTTTCCTGTTCTTAGGGTTAGTGAAAAAACTGGTTTCATCTGCAGTCTTTTGGGGGGAAATTGTTATTTTTTGGTGTTTTCCTTGCACTGTCATAGTTTGTGTGTTTGGGTGTGTAATGTCCTGCAGTTATCTACACATTAATAATGATCAAGTACTAATAATATTTCCTTATACATTTTAGTGACCTTTCCTTACATAATTGGTGTTTTCTTTCATACTTTTAGATTTCTAATTGCTGTTTCTGTTAGTTAGCAATTGATAAAACAAATCCCACGTGAAAAAGTATTCGAAGCCTTCTTGATTTTAATTGTCAATTTATTCATTCCTGCACATTCTAATATTTATTCATTTTCATATCTGTTTTTCCACTGTTGTGCAAACACAATTCCAGCAGCTGTTAACATGTGTAAAATTAAATATGTATTGTAGTCCCTTTGAAATACAAGTGGTAAGTAGTAAGCTACTTACCTTCTGTAAGTAGCTCTTTTATTGTTTTGTTTACTTATTTTAATTTTATTTAAGTAGTAAGTGCACAAAATAATAAATTCCCTTTTTTATATCTTCTTTTTGTAGATCATCCATTGGGGCAAAGAATTCAGTGACATCATCTTGGCCACTCCCATCCGGTCACATGACTGCCAACCCAGTCCCACCCAGTCACATGACTGCCAAGCCACTCCCACCCGGTCACATGGCTGGCAAGCCACTCCCACTCGGTCACATGGCTGGCAAGCCACTCCCACTCGGTCACATGGCTGGCAAGCCACTTCCACAAAGCAGGCCACACCTACAGAAGAGGTTCCAAAAATTTTTGAAACCCACCACTGCTTCAGTCATATTTAGTTGGCCATGAGGAAGCTACTGTCATTGCACCTTACCTTCCCCCAGTATAATATTGACCCTAGTATTATATCCCCAGTATAATAATGATATATTATATTAATTACGCAAAATTCATTGCAAAGGTGATCAAAGTAATGCATGTTTTACTTTAACAAATCCAAAACTATTTATAACCTTGGGCATTACTTTTAAAGGAAGCACAGAAATGCATATAATTTAAAATCAGTCAGGAAGAAACAGCTTACTAAATACCTATGGAGATTCTCAGTCATTCAGGTCATGGTTGTCCCAAAGGTGTTTTTTCAAAAGGCAACTGGACTTTGTTTTTCCTTGAAGACATTTCACTTCTCATCAGAACTGAAGAAGCTTCTTGGATGAGAAGCAAAAATGTCTTCAAGAAAAAACAAAGTCCAGTTGTTGTTTCAGAAAGCACTTTTGGGACAAATAGCTTACTAGTTTTACTCTGAGGTAAGGAGTTTTTGCTCAACTTCCTTTTTTCTTGGTGTTCTAATTTCATTTTTCATGAAGGTCAGCCAGCACTAATCCTATGATCTGATGAAATTCTAATGTGACGTTTCTAGGGAAGAGCATACAGAGGAAGGCAATCAGATGCCCATAATTTAGGAGGGATCCATCCATTGTGAAAACTGTTAGGGGTAAACCATAAGTGTCAATCAAACACAACAATAGTTTTGTGTGGGGCGTTGGGGGAATAGGTTGGAATAGTCTTACCTCTTGATTTTTCTTCTTTCAGGCAATCCAGTTAGCAGTAGTACAGATTCTTATAATACTGTGTGAGTCTTTCAGTCGGGGTAAAGAAAAACACAACTAGATTTTGTAGGTTTAAGATTTATTTTACTACACAACTTCCAATGTATTTTAAAAGAAGATATCCCACAATGAGTTTCTCCCTTCCCTCTAGTGGCATTGATAAATTGACAGCATCAGCAGCAATAACGAGACACTGAACACTGCAGGGAGAGGCCAATATTATTCTGAACAGCTCAACATCTATCTCAGTCTTTACACTTCAGCTTTTCCATTCCACTCCTTTTCCTCTTAACACAGAGTTAGCACATTTATCTCCATAGGAGCCTTGCTACTCTCCTCGAATGGGCACTTCCAAAGAGCTGTCATCCAAATGACATGTACTACTGGGGCTTGAGAAAGAGAGTCCTCGGGGAAGAAGACAATTGTTTGCATTTCAGTGTTATCTGTTTTCACCGTTCTGGCTCTGGGGTAGAATGAAGAAAGCCCGGACTTAAGATCCTGCCTTGGCTGCCTGTGGAAGCTGAGCAAGATGTCTGAGAATGTAGAAGATTAGAAGCCAGGAGGAATCTTTTGGTGCCTTTAATTTCAGTTGCGACATCCAGTCCTACTCCCATTGGCACAATACTCAGAATCCACAAGCTTCACTGGGCAACATAATTGGAAGAAGGAGAAATAACTGGTGAGTTTTTGCCCTTGGATCTACCCTCTCCCCAGGCCTTTGTCACACGCAGCCCAAAGAGAGTTTATTGAAATAGCCTTCCCAGAACAGTGTTAGCTATCCGGGTCAAAGAGAAATCAGGATGACAGCCATATGTTTTTGGAGCAGAAGAATTTCCTAAAGTCTAATCCATATGCATATTTCTTTCCTACTTCTCTCCTGCAAAGATATATTCTAAGAATGACATGTGGTTGACAAAGCCTGCAGGTTTTATAAGCACTCTATAATCCATGGATGCTAGGATGATTATTTTTTTGTGTGATCTCCTTTAGGTGACTTCCCTAGCCAGTACTCAATAGTCACGATAGAGAAGAACCCTTCACTTTCCCTATCAAAGTGACTCTGAGATCCTGATACCCATATGTGATTGGCTGCAATGCTGTCACTTGTAAAGACTTGATCTTGACATCACCTTTAAACCTATCTACTAAAGTCCAAAGCAGCTGTAATATTTTGGGTAAGCTGTGCCGCAAACAAGGAAGAATACAGACTTAAAACAGGATGTTATTTCCCTCTTATATCTAGTCATAGCACAAGCATGTCCCACGGCATCTTTTCTTCCTGCTGTGCCTCCATGATAGAGCCTTCATTGTATTCCTGGCCATGTGCGTTACATCCTTAAATTGCCTTTGGTTATTATTAAAGTGATACTTTCTAGCTCAGGCTGTCAGCAACTAGGGACAGCTGTGAGGTGTGCAAAATTTGTAATGCTTTGCCATTATGTTGGAGGTGAAGGCAGGTGATCAGTATA
Source organism: Natrix helvetica (assembly GCF_964273705.1). NCBI lineage: Eukaryota > Metazoa > Chordata > Lepidosauria > Squamata > Natricidae > Natrix > Natrix helvetica. The sequence goes on along the minus strand of NC_138549.1, from coordinate 68,162,104 downwards.
GGGTAGGGTCATAGCAGAGCTGGACATTTCAGATGGATAAAGGCATGGCCTACAATCAGGATTCTATTGTTTTTTTTCCCCAAGAAGTTCTGGCAATATTGTGGCAACCAGAATTGCAGAACATCACTTTGGCGTTCATACCATCAAAGCTGACACCAGACAGAGCATAGAAATAGAGCAAAGAAATAGTGCAAGATTGGAAAACGTGGAGAGATCTGGCCCATAGGCTCACCAAGAATCAGACATGACTGATATCATCATCATCATCATCATCATCATCAGCAGCAGCAGCAGCAGCAGCAGCACTCAGCTAGTAGTTACATAAATGCATTACCTCCATCGCCTTAACTGAGTTAGCAAAGGGCTGAAATAACGTAACATCTCCATCCTTCTTTTTCTTTTTCTCTTACTGTTCTGATGCTGCAATAATTAAAGTAATCTTTTCTTTCTACTTCCTCTGTAGGCTACAGAGGTAAGGAAGAACGGATAGTTTAGCTTGATAGAAACAAAGTAGCAATGTTCTTACTTGTAACTCAAAGTTAAGGAAAGGGAAGCTTTGTGGCATTGTGGGCAGAGGATAGGAAAGCAAAAAGAACACGTGTCATCTAGCCTGTGAAGGGATGGAAAAGAAACTATGGTGTGAAGTAAGGGCTGAATGCAGCATGAGTGTCCAGGGTTGAGTATTGTTTATTGACTTTTGATAAGGTAAACCATAACCTACTACTAGATAAAGTAGAAGAATGTGGGTTAGACAGCATCACCACCAGATGGATTCGTAACTGGCTGACCAACCGCACTCAACGTGTAGTCCTCAATGGAACTGCATCTACATGGAGGGAAGTATGCAGTGGAGTACCCCAAGGCTCTGTTTTAGGCCCAGTACTCTTCAACATCTTCATCAATGATTTGGATGAGGGAATAAATGGGGAACTCATCAAATTTGCAGATGACACCAAGCTGGCAGGAATAGCCAACACTCCAGAAGATAGGCTTAAGATACAGAAGGATCTTGACAAACTTGAACATTGGGCACTATCTAATAAAATGAAATTCAATGGTGAAAAGAGTAAGGTTCTACATTTAGGCAACAAAAACGGAATGCACAGGTACAGTATAGGTGGTATCGTGCTCAATAGTAGTAACTGTGAGAGGGATCTTGGAGTTCTAGTGGACAATCATTTAAATATGAGCCAGCAGTGTGCAGCAGCTGCCAAAAAAGCCAACACAGTTCTAGGCTGCATCAACAGAGGGATAGAATCAAGATCACGTGAAGTGTTAATACCACTTTATAATGCCTTGGTAAGGCCACACTTGGAATACTGCATTCAGTTCTGGTCGCCACGATGTAAAAAAGATGTGGAGACTCTAGAAAGAGTGCAGAGAAGAGTAACAAAGATGATTAGGGGACTGGAGACTAAAACATATGAAGAACGGTTGCAGGAACTAGGTATGTCTAGCTTAAGAGAAAGAAGGACTAGGGGAGACATGATAGCAGTGTTCCAATATCTCAGGGGTTGCCATAAAGAAGAGGGAGTCACGCTATTCTCCAAGGCACCTGAGGACAGAACAAGAAGCAATGGGTGGAAATTAATCAAGGAGAGAAGCAACTTAGAACTGAGGAGAAACTTCCTGACAGTTAGAACAATTAATCAGTGGAACAGCTTGCCTCCAGAAGTTGTGAATGCCCCAACACTGGAAGTCTTTAAGAAGATGTTGGATAGCCATTTGTCTGGAACGGTATAGGGTTTCCTGCCTAGGCAGGGGGTTGGACTAGAAGACCTCCAAGGTCCCTTCCAACTCTACTATTGCATTGTATTGTATAGACTTAATAGGCCATTTTTGGATCCCTTGCAAGCTTACAGAGCAGCACAGGGCCAAATGGCTGCTCAGGGGAATGGCTAGCTGTTGGATGGATCGGGGGAATGCCAGGCACTGCAGGGTCCACCAGTAGAATGGGCAGAGGTATCGGAGACCACTTGCTCTGAAGGGCTTAAGACAGCTGAGGTTGGAAAGGAGCATTTAGGAACTGAAGCTGAAAAATGTAGGCACAGAGTGTATTTGCAATGGGCTGAAAGTGGAAGGAAAATAATGTTGTCTATCCTTGCATCCAAGTGGGGAGGGTGGCTTGTATAGAAAGTAAGGATCCTTTCTTTCCTTCTCCTTGCCTTCTCCTGGTGCAGCACATTATTTATGATTTAAGCTGGGCCATGAGGCTATTAATTTAAAACGATTGCTTGATTCACACTTTTTTCAAGGGTGTCATTGAAGCATTTTTATCATTATGGTTGTGTTGTGAAAACCTATTAAATAGAAGCTGGTCTTGTAAGTTCTTTAGACCAACAAATAAATAAAACCTTAGAGAATGTTGGGGCAATCTATGTTAGTATTTTCCATTTATTATTTTTCTTGCCTCAAAATAAAATATCTAAAATATTGGGAAATGCCATTCTGCTTATAGCAATAGCACTTAGACTTATATACTGCTTCACAGTGCTTTACAGCCCTCTCCAAGCAGTTTACAGTCAGCATATTGCCCCTGATAATCTGGGTCCTCATTTTACTGACCTCAGAAGGATGTAAAGCTGAGTCAACCTTGAGCAGTTCAGGATTGAACTCCTGGCAGTTGGCAGAGTTAGCCTGCAATACTACACTCTAACCACTGTGCCACTATGGCTCTTATTGTCCATAAATTTCATTTGCCATGAAACTTACAAATACTTGAGCATCATTTCAATCCTAAGTGAATATACCCCATAACTAGTGAAAGTGAAAAGTAAACGCATTGGATTACTGTACAGATATTTTTGACTACCTTCCAGGAAGCAAGCTTCCTTATTAATAATTAATACCTACAGGTATCAATATTTAAACTGACTACACGCACACAAATAGAAAGTATCACATAATTTTATGTTTTAGCTTTTAGAGATGCCATTGTTGCATTCCAAATTCACTGCCAATGATTTGGATGAACTGGCTAAATGAAATACAGCTCCAGATCACCAGATCACCAGATCTCTCTGCTCTCAGCCCTAAATTTTAAGGACAAATGAGATATGATGTATGAGCCAGTTTAGGGAGAATGGGAGGAATGCTGTGGAGCAGAACCAAGAAGACATGGAGATTTACCTTCATTCTCAGCGTGAATTCTCAGTTTAACCAACTGAAAAAGCTATGCTGCCCTGTATGCAATTTCTCTTTCAGAAAAGAAAAGAGAAAAGAGAAGAGAAAAGAAAAGAGAAAAGAAAAGCTTCTGTATTATGCAGTTTCAGATTCACCATGTTAAATTTAGCCCTTAGTATGGCAGCATATTTGAAAGTTTGGGGTGTGTCATTTCAGACTGTAAACGAAGCTTATATAAATCTTCCATCAAGAAATCCTATATATAGTGTGTTTATTTCTGAATGTAATCGGAGGTGGGTTCCTACCGGTTCGGCCGAACCGGTAGTGGTATGCTGTCCTGGGTCGCAGAACCAGCAGTGACCCAGGCTGGTCAGGCCTCCAAACTGGTTCCCCAGTAACTGCCGCCATCTTGTTTTTGAATTCTGTGCATGCACAGATCAATTTCTATTGAACTGCACATCCGCGCACAGCACACATCCAGCGTGCACGCATGAAGCGCGCTCACGAGCAAACTGGCAGTAATGCCAGCTAGAACCCACCCCTGAATGTAATGATCTTGTTTGCTTGTCTGTATGTACCACAGAAGAGCATTCTATGTAGACCTGAGGTTTTCGTTTTGATCTGAAGAGTTATAGTGCAAACCCAGGCTTATCATGGGCACAAGGCCCATCTCTTGTCTCCTGTCCATTTTCATCCCTTTTTGCCATAATATGAGTCTGCCGCTGAGGTGTTCTCTAGCTCGTTCAACCCACTGCATGGGAACTGAAATAATGTCCAATCTCTCTTTGAGATATCAGCCCTCTGCCAGACTTCCCTTGGTAAGGCACCCTGGTTAAATTTTGGTGCCAGCTTATCATAGGTGTTGGTGATATCTCTGTTCACTAAGGAGTGGCCAGGCTCCTGGGCCAAAAGGACAGAGGATTTTGCTGGCTGTCCAGTTGAGACAGGCTTTCACCAACTGCAAAAGAGAAAAGTAGCAGCCTAATGTGGCCCTGATCCTTGTGACAGCCTCGCAAAACCAGTGGGCTTGCACCAAACCAGCCTAGCTCCCCTTCCCACCCCCTCCCAGGAATTCAATGGGTAAAATTGAGTGCTCTGCATTAGACAGATAACAGTGGTATGTGTGGCTTTTTCTTTTCGCTTTTTGCCTCCATCAAAATCCCATCACTTCTGCCTTGCTTTAATTTTAACCCATCTGGGTTCCTAGGTTGCTTTGGTTGCCGTACTCAGGGATGAGTATGTCTGAGTATAATGGGACAGGCTCATTTGACCAAAGCAATGATGAAACCACGAGTCCACATGGAGGATTGTGACATGAAATGATATAGAGGTAAATGGCAAAGAGCAAAAAGGAAAGGGAAAGGAAGCAAGCGAGCAAGATTAATGGATTGCGAAATAGAAAAAGAAGGGTATAAAAATATTACTGAAGATGCTCTGATATTATGAAACTAGGTTGATGAATACATGTAGAGGATTGAAGGTACCGGTTCAATAAAGAACGGAATGACTAGAAATGCATGTCAGAACAAAATAATTAGTGTCATTTAGGTTACATACAGTATGAAAATAGTAATCCATAGATGGGAGAGAGTTTCATTTTATGCCCCAGTGTGTGATAATGATGAACCAGAGATCAGCAGGTGACATGGGTAGATGGATGGGAATGAGATGAGAGAGTGCAAAAACGTAATTGGGACATCCAGAGTGCCCAAAATGAACAAGAATGTTAATCACTAAAAAAGTACATTCTGAATATATAATTAAAGCCTGATTCTATAAATATGCCAGGGGATTTAATTAATATTAATCTAATTGACTGATTTGATTTCAATTATGAAAAATGGAGGCAATTAGTGAAGGATACAAAAGATACAGAAAAATGAAGGTGACAGAAGAAGAATGAAAGTAGAACAACTGCAGGGAGAGAAAGTATAAGTTCTACCTCAAAAGGATCAATTCACCTGCCATTAGAATGAATGGGGGAAAAAAATCTGGAAATTGCTTGAACAGAATGAATGAATGGTGTATGTATGTGTGTCCCTGAGGTTTTTGGAGGTTTTTTTTAAAATAGAAAATATGTGAAACTGCTTAATGGAATGATAAAGTCAAATATGCTGTGAAAAATGTACATAAGAGAATGCTTTGAAAATGAGGCTGATAGAAAAATAATCTTTAATGCTTGTGAGAGAAAATGATAATCAAAAGAATATAGTCAGAAAGAGCATGAAGCCATTGAGATCAAAGCCTCTAAGAGGCGTAGAAAATGCAGGGTGATTTTGGAATGGATGAAAAACCCAGCAAAATGAACTAAAGATAAAAGCGATAAAATTATTTGGTATAAAACTGAAATGAGATTTAAGAGATTTTCATGAGAATGATAATATGTAAAAGAAGGGTATTGAAATAAATGCTAGAAATAGTTGTGTCCAAGGAACAATTGATGAAAAGATATAAATACTGGGGGATTGCTGAAAATTGGTAAAACTGGGTATGTCGTAACTGTAAATGTTAAAATATAAGTATACTTTGTTTATTGGACTGGTTGTAGAATGTATTTAATGCATTTAGAATGTATTTAACAATTAATCAGTGGAACAGCTTGCCTCCAGAAGTTGTGAATGCCCCAACACTGGAAGTCTTTAAGAAGATGTTGGATAGCCATTTGTCTGGAACGGTATAGGGTTTCCTGCCTAGGCAGGGGGTTGGACTAGAAGACCTCCAAGGTCCCTTCCAACTCTACTATTGTATTATTGTATTATTGTATTGCATGTGAAGACTGTGTTTGTGTCTCAGGATTGGAAGAAAGTTGTTACTATTCCCGTAAACAAACAGGATGGATGACTTTTCTTCTTCTTCTATCTATCAGTAAACTGAGTAATGTATGAATGTGAGGAAGAAAACTTGTATTGCTTTCTGTTAGATCTGGGCAACGAGAGAACAGACTGCAGACACGAAGTGACTTAACAGCTCTTTATTAGTAGTAGTAGTGATCCAGCTTGCTCTGTGGCCGGAGGGTTCCCCTTTTATAGGGATCGGGTACGCCTCTCGACCAATCAGAGCGATACCTGTTTCCCGCTGTAGCAGCGGACCAGAGAGGAGACTTGCTACGATATATGTTAATATCTAACACCCCTCCCCTCTTAGACGGAACATTTCGGTTAGTTATGTGGTCCTTAAGGTATGTTGGCGTTTGCCTTACTCGGGAGGAACGCCGCAGTTCGGGTTGGTCAGAAGTAGCTGCAGGATCAGTTGCTTTCTTTGTTTCGAGTTCTGGGGTTTTCAGGCTTTCGTTGCCTTGGTGTTCGGGGGTCTGCTCGCTTACATTGCTTGGGGGTTGTTCCGTTTCGCGCCCGACCTCTTGCTCTGTCCTGGGCTCGCAGGTGTCGTAGTTCTCTGTGTTGGGGCTCTCGAGTGGCTGACTCTGCATTGGTATGAAGTTCTCGTTCTCGGCTCGTAGGTCTGAGTGCGCCAGGCGACCCCGAAGTTGATCGATGTGCCTTTTCCAGTTACGCCCATCTTCCAGTTCCAACAGATACGATCGTGGACCCGTGATGCCAATGACCATTGCCGGCATCCACAATGTTCCCCCTGCATAGTTATGGGCGTATACCGAATCCCCTATGCTAAAACTCCGAATTTTGCTTGTGGAGTCTGGGGGGTGCTGTGGCAGAGTAATTGGGGTGGAGACGGTCCAGGTGAGACCGTAGACGGCGGCCCATGAGCATTTCAGCGGGGCTCCTACCCGTCGTTGCGCTGGGGGTAATGTGCTGAATTAGGAGGTAATGGTCAATGCGTGTTTGCCAATCACCTGGACCCATCCTAGCGAGGGCCTCTTTTGCTGATCGCACCATTCTCTCCGCCTGTCCGTTTGATGCCGGATGGAATGGCGCGACGAGGGCATGCCGAATTCCCTGAACTGCTAAGTACGTTTCGAATTGCATGGCCGTGAATTGGGGCCCGTTATCGGATACCAGGAGGTCGGGCAGGCCATGAGTGGCGAAAAGTCGCCGTAGAACCTTAATGACTGCCTCTGCCGTGGTTGAAGTCATTAGGACTACTTCTAGCCATTTGGAGTACGCATCCACAACTATAAGGAAAGTCTGACCTTGAACTGGCCCTGCGAAGTCGATGTGTATTCTCGACCAGGGTGCTTTCGGCTTTTCCCATTCTGTGGCGGGTGCTTCCGGGGGAGCTGGCCTCGATTCCTGGCATGGATCGCAAGTAGACACCCATTCCTCTATCTCTTTGTCCATGTTTGGCCACCAAACGTAACTTCTTGCTAACGCTTTCATCCTAACAATCCCCGGATGACCAACATGTAACGCATCTAACACATTTCTCCGTAATGCATAAGGAATAACAACTCGATCCCCCCACAATAAACAACCTTGTAACACTGAGAGCTCGTCCCATTTTGACCAAAACACTTTGAATTCTGGGCCCACGTTTCCCTTCGGCCACCCCCTCCAAACCCAAGTTTGAACTTGTTTTATTATATTGTCTTTGGAGGAGAACCTTGCAACGTTGCAGGAAGAAACCGGTCCTGAGTCCAAACAGTCAATGAGTAACACCGGTATTTCGGGAGTGGGGTCTGGCAAAAGGTCCGGTAGTGGGCAACGGCTGAGTGCATCTGCGTGTCCTAGAGTGGAGCCCGGTCGATGAATTAACTTGTATGAGTACGCAGCCAGGAAAACAGTCCACCTGGTCATGCGTGGAGAAAGGGAGACTGGAGTGGGGCGGTTTCCTGCCAAAAGTCCCAACAGCGGTTTGTGATCCGTAATTAGTTCAAAATCGCGGCCGTAGAGGTATTCATGGAAACGTTTTACTCCAGCTACAGCAGCTAATGCTTCCCTGTCCATCTGGCTGTAATTCCTCTCGGCTGATGAAAGAGTCCTGGAGTAGAAGGCGATGGGTGCTTCGTTTCCGTTTGGCATCCTGTGGCTGAGGACTGCGCCAACTCCAAATGGTGATGCGTCGCAGGTCAATACCAGCGGGAGCGTCTGGCTGTACTGGACTAGCAGCGAATCAGTGGTGAGCAGGCGCTTTACTGCGGCAAAAGCTGCTGCTTCGGATTGTCCCCATCTCCATGTTGCGTTCCTCTGGAGTAGTCGATGTAATGGCTCAGCAACGGTCGCCTTCTGTCTCAGAAAAATGCTGTAGAAGTTAAGTAGTCCGAGGAAGGCCTGCAGCTCGGTCTGATTACGTGGTGTGGGGGCATCCTGGATCGCCTTAATTTTCTTTGATGTGGGGTGTATTCCCTGACCATCGATTCTATATCCCAGGAATTCTACGCTAGGCACGTTAATTTGGCATTTTTCCTTTTTAAGGCGGAGACCCTTCTCTCTGATTCTGGCCAAAACAGTTCTGACTCTTTTATTTAATTGCTCCTCGTTTGCAGCAGACACCAAGATGTCGTCGAAATAGGGGACGACTCCCGGTATCCCTTGCAAAAGCCGTTCCATGACGCTCTGGAACAAACCTGGAGCAATGCTCACACCGAATTGTAGCCGGTTGCATTTGAATGCCCCTCTATGTGTCACTATAGTTTGGGCCTCCGCTGTGGCGCTATCCACGGGCAACTGCTGGTAAGCTTGTGCCATGTCTAATTTAGCAAATATCTTTCCTGGCCCCAACGAGTGCAATAAGTGCTGTACTACTGGCACAGGATATGCGCTTTGTTGTAGCGCGACATTAATTGTGCATTTATAGTCCGCGCAGATGCGGACTGACCCGTCTGGCTTGACTGGGGTCATGATGGGAGTTTCCCAGCGCGCGTGATCCACCGGCTCAAGGATTCCTTGCTCCACTAACTTATCTATCTCCTTATCTATTTTTGGGCGGAGTGCAAAAGGCACTCGTCTCGGTTTAAGTCGGATTGGCGCCACTTTGGGGTCTAAGTTGAATGAGATTGGTTTACCCACATACTTACCAAGACTGGGGCTGAACACATCCTCGAACTCCTTAAATATCTGCTCAGCGCTGCTGTTCTCCACGGCGTTGATCCCGGTGACTTCTAGCCCCAAGGCTTCAAACCAATCTAGTCCTAGAAGGTTCTGTAACGGTGCGCTGGCGATGGTCACGGGCAGCTGGGCTACGATGTCTTTGAAACGGATCTGGAACGTGCCTTGGCCCACGATGGGGACTCGGTTCCCCTGGTAGTCTCGAAGCAGGATGTCTGGAACGCGTAGTTGGCTCTTTTTGAGGCTAGGGATAGCCTGTTTCATGGATGCCCATGAAATGATCGTCAGGGACGATCCTGTGTCAACTTCCAGCTCGCAAGGTGAGCCCTCCAAGAGGACTGTGACTTTCAGCTTTTTAGGCCGCTTGGTGCGGACCTGACTTATTGTGGTGAGATACGTTCGCAATTCCTCTCTCTGGGTCAACTCTATCTCGGCATCTGTATCCTGAAAATACTCTCGTTGAGCGTCCTGATAGAACGCTCTCTCAGCTCTTTGTGTGTAATCTCTCTGGGGATACGCTCTCTCAGCTCTTTGGGGATTTTCTCTCTGGGTAAACACTTGTGGATTTCTCTCTGGGTGCCCTTTTTGATTTCGCCAAGCCCCTGGGTTGGGCCTCTGTTGGCGGTACATAGGTGGCTGCCGTGCGGCAGGGACTTCGCTCCGGCACACTTGTGCGATGTGCCCAAGTTTGTTACAGTGCGAACAAACAACGTTCCTGAACCTACAGGTAGACCGGGGGTGATTCCCTCCGCAGCTTGCGCAGGGCGGCAAACGGAATCCGGGTCTCCCCCCAGGCCTCATGTGACTGCTCCGCATCAGGTGACTGTCCTCGAACTCGGGATCCTCGTAGTCGGGGTTGGTGTCCTCGTAGTGAACTCTGGTGTGCCTGGGTGCTGGCTGGCTTGCGCTGAACCCGCGTTGTATGGTCACCGATGATTTCTCCGCTGACTCTGATGCCCTTGCTTCGTTGAGTGCTATCTGTAGGGTTAAATTGGGGTTTGCCAACAGCTTCTTTTGTAGTGAAATGTCTCTCAACCCACAGACAAATTGTGCCAGGATATGCTCGTCCAGATCCCTGAACTCGCAGTGAGTTGCTGCTTTACGCAGGGCTGCAACATATTGGTTGATTGATTCTCCCGCCTTCTGGTTCCGCGTGTTGAATTCCTGGCGGCAAACGTGGCGGGAAGGTTTTGGCGCGTAATGAGTCTGTAGAGCCTGTTGCAACGCCGTCCATGATACCGCTTGTATCGGAGTAGGCACGGTTAGGTCTCTGGCCGTGTTGAAGACCTCTTTTCCACAGTAGCCGAGGAAGATGTTTTTCTTTCGGGCGTCGGTTATCCCCGTGTATTCGTTCGCTTCGAGAAAGCAATCGAAACGAATCATGAATGCCTCCCATTCGTCGTTTGCTGGGTCGAATGGAGCGGGGGGAATGTGCATCGCCATCTTCTCTTGTTTGAATTTGCCGCGCTGCGGTGTCCTGAGATGGCTGCCGGAATTTCTGCCGAATTCCTAGGCTGGATCAAATCCGGAGATTCTGAAGTAGCGTTCTTCGTCCTATCTGTCTCTCGATCCCACCTTTGTCGCCAATGTTAGATCTGGGCAACGAGAGAACAGACTGCGGACACGAAGTGACTTAACAGCTCTTTATTAGTAGTAGTAGTGATCCAGCTTGCTCTGTGGCCAGAGGATTCCCCTTTTATAGGGATCGGGTATGCCTCTCGACAAATCAGAGCGATACCTGTTTCCCGCTGTAGCAGCGGACCAGAGAGGAGACTTGCTACGATATATGTTAATATCTAACACTTTCTGTTCCTGAATATGGACAGTAAATTCTCTTCTGTTTACTTAGAACTCGGTAGAAAAGGGAAATTCTGGATACAAGGCTAAAAATCTCCAGAATGTACATAATACCTGAAGATCAGGAAGATAAGTCTAACTGATGGCAGTCTATCATCAATTATTATCAGGGAACCTTTAAAAAAAGGGAGGAGGGTTTACCAGTGAGGTGCATGGGAACGTCTGCAAAAAAAATAAATATGCCCTCTCCAGAGGTGGTATTCAGCCTGTTCTAACAGGTTCTGGAGAACTGGCAAGTAGGCTGTTTGAGTAGTTTGGAAAACTGGCAAATAGGCTGGCTCTGCCCCTGCTGCCTCCCAGCTGATCTTCTTTTGTTGCCCTGAACAGGAGAACAGATTTGGAAAGCAGGTTAGTGGTGTGGGGAGGGAATGGAGATTTTGTAGTATCCTTCCCTTGCCACGGCCACCAAGCCACGGCCACAAAACCAGTAGTAATTTTTTTTAATCCCACCACTGGCCCTCTCCCATTAGAAAATGACATAATACAGCTTTCTTCTTTTCATGATTACCAGCAGCAGTACAAACTTTGGAGAACCAATTTTGCTAATAAGTATTTATTAATTTATTAAGTAAATTTACACTTTACTTAGAATTATATGGCTGTCCATCTCATCACAGGGACACTGGAAGGAAAACTTTAAACAAAAACCATAATATAAAACCATTCAAACATGCAGTTCAAAACATACAGTTTTAAAAAAAAAGGTAGCCAAGAGTAACAGCAATATAATATAGTATCAACCCAGCCAAGCTTCACCAACTTCACAAATCCATTGCCTGATTTTCAACACTTTGTAGAAGGCCAGCAGAAGGCTAGCAGGGACCAATCGATATCTATATCCTTGTGGTTTATTCTGTCTATATTATCTTCACACACTGCTGACTTTTTTATAGAAAGATGATTTAGACACAAAGGAACAAATAACTCAATACTATATAAGTCTGTATGCAAGTTTGCCTTTTTTATGTCACATTTTATACAAACATATACTAAATAAAACTATTATTACTGCTCCTTCAACAAGGTGCCCGATTAAACACCAACCTGAGTTGATTTGTTTCCTAATTTATATGTGTTGTATTTTTTTTGAGGGGGGGGCATGGCAGTGTCAGCCAGGTAGAACGTTTTGTGTACGTAATTCCTGGAAACATTTTTGTGATTTGCCTGCTTGATATGATAATGATGATAACTGTAAACACAATGCTTCAAGAACCTTGTTCCAACTTGCAAGTCTCCTTTATGGATATTATAAGATGTTAGTTGTGATGGTTTGTATCTAACCCAACAGCCATCAACCTTTTGGGTGCCAGGGACCGGTTGTTCTGTGGACCAGGGGTATGGTTTCATGCACTGCCCAGATCCCGTGTGTGTGTGTGCCGATGGGGCTTTGCTTGCTTGCACAGCATGATTCCTGGGCCCCCCGCAGAGAGGCACTGTTCTGCAGCCAGGGGTTGGGGACCCCTGATCTAGTCTTTGAAATCACACCAGAAAGAAAGGCCAAGCAGAATTTGGATTATTCCTGGGGACTCTTACAAAAGCGTTATCAATCTATTCTACAAATACAAACTCATTATTTAAACAGGTAGAAAATATTGAGTCTCTGCTAAACTGGAATCATATTGTCCGATACGATATGCATCGTATCAATAACCACATTGATTATTTTAGACCGTTGTTGTCATGGTCTAGTTTTATATATTAAATTATATAATTGAATCAATAATTCAATTGTTTAATTAAGGAATTTTAAGTTTTATGACAATTGTAAATTTCTCTTTGTTTACTGCTATTTTCCAGAAGGTGGAAAATTTCACATTGTTCTCTCTTTTATGTAATCATTTATTTTGTTGCTTAAATGTTTTTAAGCAAAACAAACAAACAAATAATATTTACAACAAAAACTCCAGATTGTTATTGAATTCACATGTTACCAAGCAACCAAGCATGCAAAAATCTGGTTTGATTCAGAACTTAGGTACATAAAGCAACATTGATTGTGGCTTCAAGGCTTGTATTATTACTCTAAGGAAGGGGTCGGCAACCTTAAACCTCAAAGAGCCATGAAGGTTCTAGCTGGAAGCCCCCCATTCAATTCTGGAGTTTTCCACAAGTCCAGTTTCCCCACCAAAGAGTCTCCTCTGAGCACGGCATCCTTTTTCCTCTACTTGTCCTAACTGAAAGCTATATCAATTGTGAAGCTGACTGGAAAACCCACCCCTTACCATAGAGTCTCCTCCTGGAGCGTCCTGCTCCCCCCCCCACACTGGAAGTTCCTCTCAAAATTGTGGTGCTGACTGGCAACAGGGAGCCGCAGCAGAGGCATGAAAGAGCCACATGCAGCTCCAGAGCCTTGGGTTGCTGACCCCTGCTTTAAGAAAAAGACTGATTTTTGAGTCAGGTTTAACTCTGAGTAGCTACATCTCAATGTTTGCTTTGGGCACAGTGCAGGTCAACACTGCCAATTGGTCAGCAGAATGGAGGGACGAGATTGCTATTCAATCTTGACTTGAAAAATATTAACTAGGATAATTGCTAAAGGGTTGAGCCAATCTGAAGCTTATTGTACTACCTGTAAGTCCTTTGAGTCAGTGATCTTGAATGATTTCTCCTCAAGGACCAAGATGTTTTCCATTCAAATCTTGCCCTTCTGCTCTTGCTTGCTCAATCCTGGACTTCATGAGAAAGCTTCAGTTATAGTTCTAACTAAGATGAAGATATAGAACTTCATTGGACTAATGGCAGATTTAGAAATGAAGAGCATGTCATGGGCCTTATTTATTTATTTTTATTTATTATATCCCACCTTTATTATTTTAATAAATAAATTAAGGCAGTAATTTATTCTTCTTCCTATCTTCCTCACAGCAACCTTGTGAGGTGAATTGGGCTGAGAGAGAGAGTGCTTAAGTCACTCAGTAGGCTTTCATGCCTAAGGCAGGACTCGAACCCACAGTCCCCTGGCTTCTAGTTTGGTGCCTTCACCACTAGACCAGACTGGCTTTATCACAGAATGTTAGTATAGAAGCTAATAGAATCTGGCAGGCAGTACATCAGAGTGTTGATTTACTCTCAATAGAGCTAGTCCTTGAGTGCAAAGACATTATTTTATCATCCAATAAAATGTTTGACCTGACTACAACAAATGTCTCATCAAGCTTGGATTGCCATTAGTTTTGAGGGTTTTTCCTTCCTTTTCACTCCTTTAACTTTTGCATTATTTTAAATGTTCAGAGCCTCCTCTGAACCAAGTTACTATAAATTGCAGAAATAAATAATGTATAACCAAGCAAAGTGTAGGTAGAGTGACTGTAGCCAACTGAAAAGTCTTGTAAAAAGGCAACACCTTGGGAAATTCTTTTACTGCAAAGAGTCATCATCAAAATTCTTTCCAGTCTCATTTTTGTTTAAAGGAAGAGAAATAGGTGTACGGAAGCTGGCAGTACCTCTGGACTGATGATGGTATTCGGGTGAGAGGAAGCACGAGGAAATGTGAGATAACACCAAGCTGAAGTGGGGAGAAATTCACACATTTCTCTTCAGTTTACCTTTTATACAGAATGGCTATGCATTTATCACATAGCTGCACCCAATGAGAAACCTTCATTGTGATTTAATAGATGCAATTTCACTTCCCTGGCATTGGTGCTGTTTAAGTAAGCTCAGTGATGTTATTCTTCTCTGCTTGGCTCCAGCCTAGAATCTCCATGGGTCTCCCATCTTACCCTAAATCCACCAAGGACTTACCTTGAACACTGCAAGAAGATGCTTTATTCTAATGACTGGGATAACAATTGCATAGAATGGGAGAAAAGAACTTCAGCCTGAATCAGCTTCAGTCTGCAAATGTTTCTCAGGCGTCTATTGAACACTCCCGAGCAAAGCCTTCATTTAGCAGAATCAAAAGAGATTTGCCATCAGGTGGAGAAGAAAGGAGCAAGATGAAAGAAGATGCTTGCAAAAGCTCTGATCAGGTGGACACTTCTCAAATCCCACCCAGGAAACATGTGAGCTGGCTCTGCAGTGCCGGACCTCAAGCCTGCTCAGTTAGATTCCTTTAGGGTTTCGTGGATGTGATATGCAGACGGGATGATCAGAGCTTTCAGCTGAGCTATTGCTCAGGGGGAATACTGGGAGGGGGGAAACTGGGAGGTGTGTCTGTCTCTCTCTGTGGCTTTTGCCCCTGCTTAAGAGATTGCTCTATTCTCTTCCCAGAGCCTGTCTGATCACACGCTTGGCAAAGATCTCCGGAGCAGGACAGGTCAAAGGCAGTGAGTATCTTTTCCTCTTCGTCTGTTTATTTGTCTGTCTGAGATGCTGATCCCTATTGAATTGTTTGCTCTCCCTATGTATCAGAGCCTTTGATAGCTTCTCCTATCTTTTTTCCCCCCTGCAGGAATGTTTGTTACATCATTTTATTCTTCATGCTTCTTTCTGTACAGAGTAATTCCTACTGAATTTAATATGGTGGGTAACTAAATGTTAAATAACTTGGTCTCGTTCAATGGGAAAATACCGGCAACTCTCACTCTCCTTTTCATTCCTCTGTCCTCAAAATCTGTACCTGAAATCCACTGGAAAAGGTTTCACCCTGTACCTATTCTGCTTACTACAATGAGGAAAGCCAGTGCTTCTGTTGAGGAAAGGACAGGTCAGAGGGGTGGAACTGCCCTGGCCATCGCCCAAGCAAAGTTGAAGTCCCCTCTTCCATTGTCCTTCTTGTTGTTTTATGAATGGTGATGGAATGAGCTATATGGAGCAGAAAGAGATTTCATTCCACATATTCCTGCAGTACCTGAGAAATGAGAAAAAGATTAAAATCCTTCTAGAATCCGGGAGGAGCTAGAGAGAGAAATTTTAAAAAAGAGGAGGAAATAATACAAAATCTAGAGATTATTCACCTGAACCCCAGTGAATAGGGCATGGTTTAGCAGAGAAAAAGATGAATGGAAATTAATATGGATGGTATGAAGCATCAGAAGAGTTTCCCTTCCACCCCCCACTTAGTGAGATGAGACCAAATGACACCTCAGCAAAAGTTTGAAATGTTTGCAAGCTGATACTGCAGAGAGAGGAGCGAGGTTGTCTCTCTCCCCAAATCCAAAGTGACAGGGAAGGTCAAATTCTTGGTCAGGCATTGGAGCACAAATGGAGACAAGGCAGAGGAGTCAAGCCAGGTTTTTTTCTCACCGACAGTGGAATCCAGGAAGCAGCACTAGATGCTCCAAATGGTTACGGTGGGGAACTGGGTTTGCCTTAATGAAGGCTTTCGAAGGGTCTTCCAAAATTGCAGGGATTGATTTCAGCTAAAGCCAAGCCAGGGAGTTGGGATGGGGATTTTAAAAAATCCATTTGCTGGCCAGTAATACTCTGCCCCATTAGGTTAGATGGAATGAGCTTTTGTGTGTGCATGTGTGTATTTTAATTTAATCAGATTTTTAATGGATATTGGAATTAACCACTGGGAACCCACTTTAGGTTTTTTTTTGAATGCCTTGAAAACCCATCTCATTACTTCTCTGCTGACCATATTTTCTTTTTTTTTAACCTTTGTTTTCCTCTTGGAGCACCAAGGGAGGCAGATTGTGGGACTGTTCTAGCAGAGAGATGCTAAAATTACGGAGTAACTGCAGACATTATAAATTGGATACAAGTAACAAGACAATATATTGTTCCATTCACACAACAACTCATCAATAATAATTCTGGGCCATTTTGAAGCACTTCACATGTGCTCTACCAATAATCCTCAACAAGCTAACCCTCAAAGATAGGCCAGCAATAGATGCCTGTAATGCTTTTACAGGAAGCACGCCTTGTTTAAAGTTGCTGGTGGATTTGAACCCAAGGTGAGATTTAAACCAGGGATTTCTTTTATCTTGTCTCTGCATCTGCCTTCTTTATTACTGGCTCTCAGCTACAGATAAGGGACTGCAGTGCAAAGATGCTATTTATTCACCTTTAAAAAATGTCTGCAATGCTCTTCCATTTTTTAAAAAGAATCTCAGTCTCTCATTCCTGTCTGCAACATTAGCTCAATCCTTAATTTGGTTTTTAAGAAACGAACAAACAAACCAAGACATTATTTCTGAGCACGTACAAAGAAAAGCCAGAGTTCTGCTCTTGGGACTACATTTACATTTTGGATAGATATGATTTGATGTCAAGCATTATTCAGCATTGTACAATATAAAAGGATCTGCATATACATATGGTTGAAGATTCCACCCCACTTGATTTACCTTTAACCTCTTAAGAAAGACCAAGTGGCCTCTTGTGACAGAGGACCAGCTTTCTACTGGGCAGAATGAGATGGCCATCTGAAGTGATAAATATTGCCTGAGAGGCAGGGACTGACAGGGTGATGTTGGAACACAGAACTGGGTGTGCTTTGCAGTTTACCTTATGTTTTTAAAAATTTTCCCAGACATAGTGGAGGAGGCTAATTTGAAAAATGATTCAATTGCCAAACTGGTTGTGTTTTGTACATGGAACAGGAAGGAGGAACCATCTCCCTTGCCTCAGGCCACTAAATGTCTTTAGGGGGGATCTACTGGATGAGAACTAAAGAGAGACACGGGACCAAACCAAGTCAGTATGTAGCCCAGCCTCTTCCAGACTGGATATGTGAAATTATTTAGCTATCCTTTCCATTGCAGAGAGTGTGAGCAATTGCTATTCATGCACCAGATCACCCAGGTTGAGCAAGGATGTGCCATCCTTTTCAATAGCATTGAGAAACCTGAAACAAACTCGATTGCACTAGAAAAAGTCCTTGAGGAGAGACTGGGAGAAAATAAGTTGGTCTGTGTAGGATTAAGCTTTTCCCACCTGTCTGTTTAGCTCTGCAAATGACCCATTGAAGTGCCTCCTTCTCTGCCAGGGAGGTTACTTCTACTTCAGGATCAGACAAATGTTCTCACAAACAATGAGGATATTTGCAGGAGAGATAATAATGGAAGTCTGAGGCCTCTATCTTTCCTTCTTTTGTCAGCACAGGGTTGGAAATCTGAACTTGCAGATAACACACAATTGCACCCTCTGCCATTAGCTGCTACGGTGACTCTCATCAGTTTACTTCCAGGTTATTCTTTCAGCAATTGCATTTCCTTTACTCTTAGTGCCTTTTGACAAATGCCTTTGTCAACGTTCACACCCAATATATTGCCATGTTGTCTCTATACATGCTCAGTTTTACTCCTTGCTTGAAAAATCTCCGTGTGAATATTTGAAATAATTTAAGAGGTAGAAATACTTTAACATCACATTCATTCCCCCTCCTCCCATTCTTTAACAGGTCAGTTTCAGTGACAGCTTTTTTCCCCTTAGCATCTTTAGAAGAACTCCAGCCTTGATGTAAAGAAATGGTAGCTTGCCCTCCTTAAATCAGTCTGACCCTTAACTGAGATTTCCTCTTCCGTTCAATAGTTTTGCTCTCTTGTAACCTATCTTCCATCCTGTAGCTTAAACTTATTGACAGAAGAATAGCAAAAATAGCACCTTCTGTGGGATCAATCCTATGAACAACTACAATGAAATTCTGTGCTTACTTCCAATGGAAAACTGTATTTACTGAGTTAAGAATTGTTAGCTTCCTTTGCAGTTGTTACTGTTTTTAAACCAATAATTGTCTTAAATTTCAGCAACTGCTCAAAGATTTTGGGTCTCAGCAAGATGACCAAGAAATTGCCCAATTTAAAAAATATATCCCAACATGCTTGCAAAAATTTGTTGTTACCTATTCATTAACTTTATATGGCTACCTATCTCACAAGAAATTATTCCGGGCAGCATACAACAAATATATAAAAACAGTCATAATAAAAATATTAAAAACAATTATTAAAATTAAAAATATAAAAAAATAAAAATATACAAACCACAAGGCACAGGGAGAGAACCTCAAAGCCTCCAAGTACTGGGATAAGACATTCATGATGTCGCTTAATTCACCAGGGGAAGAGATATACAATTGGGTATCATCGGCTGATACCTCACCCCAATGCAATGGCTAAACCCACCCAGTGGTCTCATGTGGATGTAAAATAGGAGGAGAGAGAACATTGAACTCTATGACACCTCATATAATAGGGGCCAAAGGTGGGACTTCTCCCCAATCACCACAGAGAATGAACTGCCCAATCATAGTCCTCTGAGGCAATCCAGAAGGATTCCATGGATGATGATACTGAAAGCCATAGGGAGATCAATTGGGGCAAGGATGAATTTTGAACACACAAGCTGCTCATGCCAGAGATCATCCAAAAGTGCAACTAATGCTTTTTCCATCCCAGTAAAAGGTTCCAAATAATCCACTTCTCCCAATGTTCTCTGAACCTGCTTAGCAATCACCTTCCCCCAATAGGGGTTAGATATTGGATGAATATAATCCAGTATGATAGGTTCCAGTGATAGTTTCTTGTAAAAGGGAAAATCAAGGCATTTTAAGAGGTAGTGGAACAATCCTCTCATTAACCACGATTAGACCCACTGACATAACACTCCCTGGGTCACTTTAGCAGGCCAGGAGGGGCATAGATCTAAAGAGGAGGTGAATGAATTCACAGTCCTAAGGCCCCTGTCCGCTTTCTCATATCCAACAGGTTCAAACTGTTCCTAGGTACCAGTAATTGGGCAAAACTCCTTCCCAGGCATGTCCTTTGGACGTGCAACAAGGTTGGCATCCAACTGTAAGCAAATCCAAGCAACTTGTCCAATAAATGCTGAGCAAATTCCCCTGTATGCCCCTGAAAGAGAATCCCCAAGCCCACTTTCCCAAGAGGGCTTGTATCGCCCAAAGGAGGGCTACAGGGCAACAATCTATGCACACAGTAAGGATTGAGATGTTATGAGGCTTTGCACTCTTATCTTAGGCCTTAATAATAGCTTTAACCCATGTTTGGTTGAGTTCGTATTTTGTTAAGTGCTAATAGACATTTCTCATTTTGTCTCCATCTACTCCTTTGTGAATCATGGGGAGTGATAGTGTCCTCACTAGGGGAGAGGTTGCATGGATGTGATCCAATCCAATGCTTTAGTTGCACTCTTACTCCAAGTAGCAACCAAGGCTTGGATAGACCACACTGCAGACCAACAAGGAAAGCCCTAACTCTTTCTGAAAGTCATCTGGCTCCACCGGATACTGGAGGCAGACCATCTAATGGATCCAGCCTCTCAGCAGTGGATAATGGCACTAGAAAACTCTATGGAAATCAGGGCACAATCTTACTATGACAAGGGAGACATCAAGAGCTTCCTCTGTTTCAGATCACATACTCACTGCTCCAACAAGAACACCAAATCTGGAGGTGTTTTTTTTTGTTCATATTAAAGACTTAATTCAAATTTTAATAACTGAATTGTTGTCCTGCCATATTACTGAATTCTACTTGTGGAACATTTTATCACTGGAAGATGAACATTGTTTTAAATAATCAAAAACCACCGTAATCTTTCTGCCCTGAGGTTTTAAATTCTGGAATATATATTAATGACAATCCTTAAAAGGGAATCGTATGAACACAATATAGGAAAAATGCTGTTGACACAACTGTAATAGTTAAGAAAAACACCTATTTGGACTGTTTTCATCTTTCTCAAGCATAATTACCCAATTTTCACTCATCCACACAAGTTCCACATTTCCACATTTGTGGAATTTAACATGCTCCAAAGGTCAACTCCCAAGGATCATGTTTTTCTATTCCCCTCCCCCGTCTACATTCAACTCTGGACTATCCACAGAGAGAATAGAAAAAGGGTAAAGTTTTCATGGGCTGGGAAAACAGCAGAACAGCACATTTTAGACGGCAGGTGGGAAAATTGTTTCTGCAAATATAATGGAATATTAGTACATCAAAAAGACAAGCTTGGACATCTCTGTGATGTGGTATTTCATTATGTAACAGAACTTCTCCAGTACGGCCAGCTCAGCTATCATTTGTTTTTGACATGAAGTAGTAAATTCATGGGAATATTCTCTCTGTATCCCAACTGTTCTTTTCCCTTTCCCACTTCATATGTTTTGGCCTCCTGTTTCTCTATCTTGGATAGTATAACCATCCAAGATGAGGCTTCCTTCATTTTTGCTCGGCTCTCCACATATTATCATTGCCTCCTTCAGTTCCTTGCTCTGACCTCAAAGGAATTTAACTAGCATTGCAGTACTGCATGCTTTCAATAAGTGATTCTGAGCTTTTCCCAGTATTTTACCTACAAAAGTGGTGGGTGGAGAACTGTTTATTGAAGGCATCAAATTCAGGGAAACCCAAGGATTTGAATAAATCTCTACTAGGTACTTTTCCATACGAGTCACACAGCATTTGTTTCTCTGACTTCTCAGCTTTAGTGTAACCTTTGTCCTTTGGTGACCTCTTTAGACTAGGATATTATGCAGTTCTTTGCATAAAGGGTATGCCCTGCTTGGGTCATCACTATGCCAAATTAGGACTAAGGAAACTCGGGTTCAAAACCCGATTCACTCACTCTGATTAGCCTACCTCATAGAGTTCTTTAAGCAGAAATCATGAGCTTACTAAAAGAAAAGGCTGGATAGGTATATAATTAATTAATTGACACATCTGCTTTTTTGTTAAATGAACAGATCATACTGTGATTAGAACTTATCAATTTTTTTGGCTGGTAAATACAATATAATGTGATCGGGATGGTTTTTCTGATTCTGTTATTTGTTACTTGGTGTGCAATTATGCCAATGCTTGTATTAGTTTAAAGGATACTTTTTGCCAGCAAGAGAAGAACAGACTTGTCATCCATCTGCAGACAATGCAGAGAGCTGAATTCTTAAAACCTGGTACCTGGGTAGACTAAAGCTGCACCTTTCATGGATGGAAATGGATTTTAACTGATGCTGTTTTGAGTTAAACATTCACTTGTTCCAGCTTTATAAAGCCATTTTGATGATATGAAATTAATGCCACAGCTTTCCCTCTCCAGTTTTTTAAATCATCTTATAAATTTTTCAGTATTACAAAAAGATTGATCATCTGACAATGTGCATATGTATTTAAATGTAAATTAATTGTTGAGTGAATACTATTGGGTGGAAGGCCAGCTAAATCATTTTCAAAATGCATAACAACCCTAGCGATAAGCTTTCATGATGGAGAAAAAATAGTTATCATTTTGAAATCCTTAAACAAAGGAATGTGACTGTTCTGTACATTTATTTGGCTGCTAGCTACTAAAATCTGATTTGATGAAACACAGGTACAAGTGCAGGAAAGAATGCTAAAGCTCTTTCTATTGTTTTGACGGAACTAAATGCTATGGAGCAGGCTGTATGGCTCCAGCCAGATAATTAGTTTATTCAGCAACATTTAGATTTGCTCTAAAATTACATTAAAATATTCAATAAATAGAAACTAGCCAAGAATGCTTATAACAGAAGGGAGATGTGGGCACAGTGAAATTATCTCAGAGACAGTGCCAAAGCTTTCTGCAGGAGCTTCCCATATGGCATGGAGAAATGTCATTTTATATTTAACTGTGCAGTGATATAAAGCTCTTGTAGGCTGTTTCGGAATGAAATTAGCAGAAAAAGATCCTTTGAGGCTAGGAGAGAGTCAAGAGGAGGAGAGGAAGGTCTGTAGAGATCTGGCATCTTTCAGAGCTGATACAGTTCGAGGCTATAGTTTCCAAGGTCTTTTGAGCGGATCATTGAAAAATGTATGAGAATAACAGCAACAAAAAACCCAGTTTCCTAGAAAAGTAGCCTATATGAACTTCCTCTACTTTGTTCCTGGAGAGGAAGCCGGGAAGCTATGCTCATCCACATAGAACTGGATCATTATAACTAATCAAACAACCAAAGTTACTTGCCCACTGTTTTTGTTGTCATACTTTCCCTATCTCTGATATAGGAACTCCAGAAAGTTTGTGTGTGTGTGTGTGTGTGTGTAAGGGGAGGAAAAGCTGAGGTTTGTCTATGCGTGCATGTGTTAAATCCCCTCAGGGTTGCCCTGCATTGTGATCCCTTTCAAGCAATCCTTACCCAGTTATTCAGGAGCACAAAGGAAAATGACAGATGGATAGATTTATGCTTCTTTAACCAGTATATTTTGACATTCTGTTTTATGGAGAGAAATGGAGATGACCCCTTATTCACTCTTCGCATTTGTATTTGCTTACCAAGTTAGATTTTATGAAGGCAAAGAGCTGAGGATTTTATGAGAGAAGTGGAACCAAGCCAATTGGCCTCTTCTCACTTTCCTCCTCTGCTTGAACTGTGGCTGGGTCACATTCATTAAAACAGGACATTTATTACCCTGCCTTTCAGCCTCAATAAGAATGCAAGCAATAGTCACATCATTCAGCTTTAAGCCCGTTGGGCATGGTTCCCCTGAAAGAGGAAAGTGAAAAGAAAACTCAAACTTTTCAACCTTATCTTGATCTCTGGGGTTGCTTAGAGTTACTTCTAAGGTTGGTTCCTTTCTCAAAACTGAGGGAGGTGGGGTTGAAAATGAAAAAATAATTTGGATTGTAGAGTTTTTGGAGCTCCATCTGCTTCAAGGGTGATCTCCCAGATGTAAGAAAAACCCAAGCCATATGAAGGTTTTTAAAATAATTAAATAATTTAAAAGAACATTGATAAAAATTTAATTGGTTATGACTTAAAATAGAGATACAAAGTAGGTCTCTGTGTTTTCTCTTGAGCTATAGCTTATTCTTTCTAGCGTTTCTCTACAAGCCTTGGGGATAGTGGAGGGACATACATTCAATCTCAAAATATTATGACCTTATTTTTTAAGTCATGATTTTTTAAAGTCATGATTACATAAATCTCTTGGCTTCCATCAACTAACTGCTTTGGATCCATTGCTTGTAATCCATGGATTACTAGCATTTCACAGTCCTTATAACGCCTCATATTTGAAAAGTTATCTCAAATATAACCTTTATTTTACACTTTATAGAAGCCAGGTAAAACATTTCCTCTCTCATGTTGGTCTTTGAAAACGAAAGTTTGAACCCACATGCCATATGGTAGGGTCTTCCTTGTCAGTAGAATTTCTGTAGCACAAGGCTAATAAAAGCTGTACAGCTTTTTGAACAGTCAGAATAGGCAGCAACTAATTTTCCCTGAATCCAGTATTTTTAATGCTTTGCACACTTTACAATGTACAGTACAAGGAGCACTTCCCTTTCCTCTCATTCAATGCTTTTTTAAAGAAAAACTCTATTGGAAGTAATAATACTGAGGTTCTGTTTCCTGCAGGCAACAGTACAGAGAGGTGTATGAACACACTGTACAATGCAGACATACACACGTAGAACTATTATTTGCAAGTAGACTTGACTTCCCCTATTCTTCAAGTTATTTCTTAGAAAAATGCAATGGTAGCTTGGAGGGTTTTTTGTTTTTAGGCCAAGAAATTTGAGAGATAACCAGAGGCAGACCATCTGTAACAGATGATGCGTAGCTTCATGTATTTGATTGTCAAATTCTATTCTCCAACATTCTTACTTTAAAAAGTGTTACTGTCATTCAGCTGATATTTATCTTGCTATAGTTCAAGTCTATTTCATCTGCTCTGAGAATAGATGAATGAAGAACAGCCCTTTGCTCTTTTCTACTAATCAATCCAAGTATTAGAGAAGTCAGAGCATCTTTACAATAAGAAGGAACTTCTGCTCTCACCAGCACATAGAAATTCCCATAATTGCCTTCATTATAGTTAGTTCCTAAGCAGCCTATCTCTTAACCCAATGCAGATTTTGCAGTGCCCCTAATGAGCAATGGGTCAGCAGTTACTGGTAAAGACATTGAGCTTGTCAGCTGGGAAGCTGATACCCTGGTTCGAGATCTGAGATCTGCATAATGGGGCAAGTTCCCATTACTTGCCCCAGTTCCTGCCACCCTAGCAGTTCGAAAGTGTGCAAATGCAAGTAGATAAATAGGTACCACTTCAGTGGGAAGGTAGCAGCATTCCATGTGCCTCGGCATATAGTCATGCTGGCCACATGATCATGGAAATGTCTTCAGACAATGCTGGCACCCTTAGCTAAGAAATGGAAATGGGCAGGAGAAATGTTTACTTTAATGAATGATATATCAGTTTTTTAAATGTAGCCTGTTTACTGAACCTAAGTGGCTCTGTTTGGTGCCTGAGTTGGCTTTCTATATATTCCATATATTCTCAGAAGGAAAGAAGGCACCAAATATATCTTTCTACTTATAAGGCTCTCTTCCTGAAATTGTTTTTAAGACCTGTTTTAGCCCATCCCTGCAGCATTATATTTCAGTGAAATTGATTGGCAGTAAAATAAATTAGAAAAGACAAAAGAAAACCCTTTTTCTCAGTGACTAATGTATGGAATTTGTTGCCAGGAGACGAGAAGTGGTGCCTTTCGAAAGTGTTAGGTTAACAAAGCTAGTAGTTAAGTGGAATTTCTGGTTAGTTAGTTTATTCATTAAAGGTATATATGTGCAAGTATCACTCTCTTACTCTGGAGATTTAAAGCAGCTATAAAAATACAGAATAAAAAGATTAAATAGATAAACAGTTTTTTTTAAAATTATAGAAATAGTATAAAAACGATTACCTGGATCAAGCATTAGGGATGAGGTCTTAGGGTTTAAAGTAAAAAAAAACCCACTGTAAACATGATTTTGTGAAGCACATGTAAAACATATCAGCTTTGCAGCTTAAGGTGTCATACAACTGACGTCCCTCAAGATCCTAAATTTTCGTGAGATTGAGGTTGGTGAAGATGCTCTTTTGGGATTGCTTATAGATTCTATCACTTTCAAATAAATGAACAAAGCAGAATGACTTTCTTGCTCTTATTGTGAGGTTTAGGAAGCATCTGGCCATTCAGTATTTAACAGAGAATACAGAGATAAATGGATCCAATGACTGAGATCCTTCTTGTGTTCTTTTTTTTTTGTAAAAAGTTTTTATTGGTTTTAAAACATTTATAGGGAAAGGGTAATAGGGTACATAGAAAATTTTAGTAGCTCCCATGTTAGCAGTAGAGATCCCCCCCAAATCTCGCACTTTTACAATTTTAAAAATAACATGTAAAGGATAGCATAAACAGAATTCTTACCTTCTTGTGTTCTTATCCACTAGTATTAATTGTTATCCCCTTTCTTTCTCTCCCATTTGCTCCCCTATCGTGTATGACCGACTACAGAAACAGAGGGATGAGGACTCGCCTGGGCTGTCTGTCTCACAAGTCAGACTCATGCAGCGACTTCACAGCCATCCTTCCGGACAAACCAACCCGGGCTTTGAAGTAAGTTGGGGCCTTTGTTTTCAGTGAGGGATCCCTTTCTCTTTTCTTTTCTTTTCTTTTCTTTTCTTTTCTTTTCTTTTCTTTTCTTTTCTTTTCTTTGTCAAAGATCTACTGATTGACCATTTTCAGGAGACACACGAGGAATCTTTAAAAAGATGAATCCTTAATGATTTCATGAGTGAGGATAAAAATAATATTTACAGATTTTCTTTCACCATAGCAAGTATGGCTTTCTGTATGCCATTTTCGACAATTGGCAAGGTGAAGGAATTTACCAAGATAGGGAGAAATGCAATAACTGGCAAGAGAGACATGGGGGTTGGGGATCGGAATGATGAGATGTGTGTGTGTAGGAATGCTTTCATGTGAGTGCTACAATTAAGTACTTGCATCAATTAGGAGTATCTAAGTTGTTATTGGTATACTGATGTCATAATGCATGGGTCATCATTGCCCCTCCACACACACACACTGATATCCACAGCAGAATGGTATGGAGATTCTGATAAATGATTTACTAGTAATTATAGCTTTATACTTCAAATGGGTTAACTTACAGAATGCGCCCAAAATCCAGGACCCATGATTCCCATGGAATTGAAATTTGGCAATTTTTATAAAACTTATGACATACAAATGATCAGAAAACAGTCTATGACTTAATACAAAATGTCATAAAACAGTGGTTCTCAAACCTTTTTTTCATCACAGACCCTTAAGCCCAAATGAAATAATATAATCTCGATGTATCCTTACTATTAGAGACTGAGTGCTTCTAAGGCCATTTTCCCACTGATGCCCTACATCATATTTACAGACCTCTCACATTGTGGACATAAATTGTTTCAACTCCTATCCTCAAAATGACGCTATAGAGCACTGCATACCAAGACAACTATACACAAGAACAGTTTTTCCCCAAACGCCAACACTCTGCTAAACAAATAATTCCCTCAAACACTGTCAATCTATTTACTAAGTCTGCATTACTATTACTATTAATCTTCTCATCGTTCCTATCACCCAACTCCTCCCACTTATGACTGCATGACTATAACTAAGTGGTTTGTATCCTTACAATTTATATTGATTGCTTCCTAGTGTGCTTATTTGTACCCTATGACTATCATTAAGTATTGTAACTTATGATTCGTGATGAATGTATCTCTTCTTTTATGTACACTGAGAGCATATGCACCAAAGACAAATTCCTCATGTGTCCAATCACACTTGGCCAATAGAGTTCTGTTCTGTTCTGTTCTGTTCTGTTCTGTTCTATTCTATTCTATTCTATTCTATTCTATTGTCCTTCAATCACTGTTGTGCCAAAATAACAATAGCGAGGAGATTTATTTCAAGAGTGGCTGGGTAATCATGCAAAGACATTAAGTTTCTCAGGAAGAGATGGCCTTACAAACCATGTTTAGTTCAAGAATTTATTCAGAACTGAGATCAAAATTAACTCACCACAAAATCCACTCCTGGTTCCTCTCCTCCCAGTTTCTTTGTTTGAGCAACATAATTTTTGAAAAGCTGGGCATGGTAGGATCTCTTATTGTTCAATAATTGGGAGTCTGGAACTTGGTGATTCTATTGTGTGTTTATCTTCTGCCCATTCCTGATGCAGCAGAATAAGCTATTAACTGATCTGTAATATTATCCAAATTATTTCAGATACATAATATGGACACATCAGATTTATAGAATTTTAATAAATTATTTTGGGCAATTTTTGTATCTTGATTTTCCCTTTTCCCCCATAGAAGATTGTCCACAGAAGAAGCTACCAGATGGGGAGATTCTTTTGATGTTCTCCTGACTCATAAATGTAAGTAGAAAAGCATATCCATTACACTGAATTATTTGCCTTCATGCTCAAAAATGTGCCTATAGTTTATTAATAAAAAATTATTGAGTAATTATGCATACAGCAGGAGAGCGATTCAGTTATCTTAAATTCTGTGGTGGAATAGATACCATGGGGATTTTCTTTACATGGATGAGTTTTAAATTGATTGTGACAAGTCCAGGAGGAAATAAATGTGACTCCCCCCCGAACTTCAGTTGCTATTATTCTCAAGTGACAAAATGTATTTCAGATTTATTTTTTTTAAGCAGAGGTGGCCAATTTCATTTCAACTGTTTCTGGATTCCCGTTCCTATCAGCCATAGAGATTGTTTTCCACAGTTTACAGCCATTACAGCTATAATACAGAGATAGAAATTCCAAATCAGGAACGAAAAGATAAAAGATAGGGAAACCATATTTATATTTCATGTGTTATGTGCATTTCCTTAGCCCTAGTTTTTATATGAACGAGACAGGGAAAGGAAGCAGAATGCAGCTTATAGAATTCTTTCCCAAGTCTTAATTATGGCAAGTACTAGTGGTGACATGTTTGTGAAGGAGAAGAAGGAAGAATGCAGATCAAAATTGGAAGTTGGGGACATTCTGACTACCTCTCTCACACCATCCCTACCTCTCTCATTGGGAGATTTTTGTTTTAAACGAATTTCTTCTCTTTGCAATTGTCAACCTTCCATTTTCAAACTTGATCTTCCTTTGGTTGGCATCTCCACCAACCTCACATTTAGTCCTGTTCTCTTAGAGTAGAGTTATCTTAATGATGGATGGGCAGGTGGACAATTGAACAGGCAGTAACTTGAGTCCCTTTATAGAATGTATTTCCAACTTTTTGTGGATCCTCTGGTTGGCTACAGTGGAATTTTCCTGTGTGAGAGAAAGAGTGATTCACATAAAATGATTAGGTGAGTTTCCATGGTTGAAAGTGCACTGGAACCTGGGTATCCACAGTATAAACCAGCACTTTTTGTCACTATACCAGGATGGTCTTCCTTTTTTCGCCACACCCAAATCAGATTTATCTCTCTTTGGCAGCTGAGCTGATTGTGGCCGAGTTGTTTGGAAGAGAAACCATTTTGAAACCAGGACTAACAGAGCTCCAGTCTCACCTTCCCTGTGGCAGCTCACTCTTTATTGCAGTATTTCTGAATCGGAAAAATGAAGAGATAATCTATTGATTTCCAGCTGTATTTAAAGGATACAAGAGTGAATTCTGGCTCCAACCTACCTATGCTATCTATACTGACCACCACCCCACTATACTGCAAATCTCTCTTTGAGATGTCACCCTCTTATTTGGTCAGACATAATAAATAAAACCTCTTAGGAGTTTTTAATCAACCCTTCTCTCTCCTGGATATAGTTGTCAAGCTTTGGGAAACTTTATAGCATAATGGCATGGCATACAACAATTTTTGCTGAAAATAACATTGGAGACCTAAAAGAGACAGATGCTATTTTTCAACAGTAACCCTCTGATAATCTAAACTGTTCTAATTATTGGCTAGAGAGGAACGTCCCCTCACATCACAAGTCTTGTTCCCTCTTTATATTCCCATCTTAACAAGGAGCTTTGGGATTTTTCACAGGTATCTAATAAGTTAATTAAAATGAGTGGAAATTGGGCATTCAGATCTCTAAGATAGGCTGCAGATTCCCACCCCCCCACGGCACTGTTTAGTATGAAAAGCTACTTATTTCAGATGGCGCACAATATAATTTATATTCAGCAAGAAAAACCTACAATCTGGCATTTCCATATAATTTTATTTGAATCCGTGAAGCTATATAATCAACGTGCTTTGTGTCATTTATTACCAATCTATTATCCCAGTGGTAGTCATGAAAATATTATTTTGGTACGCTGACATATTTCTGTTGATATCAACATATTTGCTGCTATTATACACATGGCTGTAATTTTTATGAACCTGCCACACACATTTTAGCTAACCGTACTTAGATTGTAAACTTATTTCTTTTAAAGAAATATTTGATTCTGCTTTTGCTTAATGTTTGGTATAGTAGTTAAGGCACCAAGGAACATGAATTCTAGTTTCACCTTAGGCACGAAGCCAGCTGGCTGATTTTGAGCCAGTTGTTTCTCTCAGACCTAGGAAGCAGATGTCTTCCAAAAACCTTGTCAAGAAAACTGCAGAGACTTGTCTAAGCAGTCATCATATACATATTAATAAGCATAAAGTAATCATAAAAATAAAGGAAACAGCCAATTAGTAACATGAAGGATATATATACTAACCAGCTGCTTGCTTTATATTTATGGTTGCTTTAAACTTGTTGAAAATAGTTTTAATGATTGATCATGGTTTTTACGCTTTTTAGATCTTATAAATGGCTTTGACTAATTTTGTGAGAAAGGGGAATCATGGTATGTCAATGATCTGAATAATAAATGAGAGATATACTTTGTCACTGCACATATGAAAATCACAGAAGAGGATTTTTGCGTAGGAAAAGTGGTCAGGCTGTGTTCGTGTCAACTTGACTAAATCATATATTCTTGCAAAGTAAATTGAAAGCCCAAAAACATTTGGAAGCAACTCAGATAGACACCTCACTAATTCACAGAAATATAAGGAGGAGGAAGTGTAGCACAAAAAGTTATTATAGCCACTATCAATGAAGTGGTTTTAGCATACCTGTGGAGTTGATTTCATTATCTGGTCTACTTGACTGGGCTGACATGAATCTTGCAAGTCTCATTTTGCTGCACCTCTCTTTCCTTCTTCTGTGGAATGGAGAGATGTCTGTCTGAGCTGCTTCCAAATGTTATCTGGACATTGTGGACTTAAAAAAATGTTTTAGCACCTTTTGCCTACGCAACAGCTTTTGCATATCTGTCAAGGTCATCCTTACTGTCTACAAGAACATGCTGAATTAATCTCATTTACTTGTAACTAAGACATGTGCTATTATATTGAGATCTGTAACCAAGGCATGTGTTATTATAGCCACAACTGAGTTTATTGGGGATAGAGGCAGTGGATTTCCAGTCTTTACAAGGGTGCAGCTGCACCCTTGTAAAATGGGCTCAGGAGTATTCTCAGATGCACACCTGATTCCAACAGGTTAAACAATGTCAAAGACTACGGGTCTGGGGAGGCCAGGAGCACCAATAATTTCTTTGATCAAATCCCAGTGTATACCCTTTTAACAAGCCCAATATCAGCCCCAGAGACAGTTCAGAAGATCGGTTTCTATGTAGGTGGAAAATAGAAGAGCAGAGTTGGCTGGAAGGAATGCTCAACCCAGAAGTAATTTTATTTTTTTTTGAAAGGAGGGGCTTCACTGCAGAAGTGAAGGAAGCTTCATCAGATTTAAAGGATTTCATGTGATCAGACAGGGAGAGCTCACTTCCTAAAAACCTCCATTTGAGCTGATAATAACTGAATCAGAGAATCAATCTTCTGATTCAGTTTCTTGTCAGTTTCTTATTATTGACTCACTCCTTTATTTCAACTAAAGATTGTCTCTAGGTTTGAACTGTTGGGAAGCAATCAGCCTTAGAAAATTACAAAAACACTATCCATAAAAATTTAAAGAAGGGAGTGACATCACTAGTAATGTCATAGCAGTAATTTATTTTATTTCTTATTTTTATCCTCCCTTTATTATTTTTACAAATAAGGCAGCATATATATTCCCCACATCTTTCTTCTATTTTCCCCACAATAACCATCCCTGGGAGAAGTGCATTGGGCTGAAACAGAGTATTTATTTATTTATTTATTTTATTTGACTTATCAGTTGCCCCCTCTCCGCAAAGGGACTCGGGGCGACGTACAATCAAAACAAATATACAGATGTGGCATGGAGGAGGTGACATCAATGCTTAACAAATAAGATTCCAATAAAAAGCCACTAGGTTAAAATAAATAACAATAAATTAAAACAGTTAAAATAATTTAAAACCCCAAAATTTACATTTACCGTAATTAAAATTGCCAGGGAGGTTAGAAAGTTCTAGTTTAAGCCAGGCCGGCTAGTTGGAACAGGTGGGTCTTGAGTTTCGTGCGGAAGGAGCGGAGATCGGTCGTTATCCTGATGTCTGGGGGGAGGTCATTCCAGAGGGCTGGGCCCATCACAGAGAAGGCCCTATTCCTGGGCGCCACCCTCTGACACTGTCTGGTGGACGGCACCCGGAGGAGTCCCTCTCTGTGAGAGCGAATTGGTCGCAGGGATGTATGGGGCAGAATGCGATCCCGCAAATAGCTAGGTCCTGTGCCATGGAGCACTTTAAAGATGGTAACTAACACCTTGAAGCGCACCCGGTAGACCACAGGGAGCCAGTGCAGCTCGCGCAGGAGAGGTGTTACATGGGAGAACCTCATTCTTCCCATAATTGCCCGCGCGGCCGCATTCTGGACCAGTTGCAGTCTCCGGGTGCATCTCAAGGGGAGCCCCATGAGTATCCCAAGGTCACGCAATAGGTTTTATGGCTAAGCCACAACTAGAACTCACAGTCTCCCACTTTCTAGCCTGATGCCTTAATCACTAGAACAAATGGGCCTTTTCTTTCAGTCCCCTTATTATCTTGGCTGTCCTCCTCGGATCATGTTTATCAATATCCTTCCTAAAATGCAATTCTCAGAATTGAACACAGTATTCTAAATGTGGTTGCAGACTACAAAGCATCAATACTTTCTCTTGATCCTGAAATGGTACTTCTGTTGATGAGGTTCAAAATTGCATTTAAGATTTTTTTTGCAGCTGCATCATAAATTTGGCTCATGTTCAGCATGTGCTATATACCAAGATGCTCAAATCTTTTCTACATGTATTGTGGCCCAGTGTAGTTTTCCCCATTCTATTAATCTTTGTTTGATTTTTTCCCCTATCCAAATGAAGGATTTTACGTTTGTCTCTATTGGAATTCATCTTACTGGATTTTGCCCACTGGTTTTTAGCTTGTCAAAATCTGTCTGAATCTTAATTTCCTCTCTGTTTACTATCACTTCCATGATCTTGGGATCAATTGGGAACTTGATAACCAGATCCTCATTCATGTCGAGTCATTTATAAATATTTTGTTAAAAAACACAGAGCTGTCATATACCACTTTACACTTCCTTCCACTTACTGATGGACAATATATTCTTTGGGTCAGATTGTGCCACCAGTCCTATACCCATCAAATAATATCACAATCAAGCCCACATTTTGTCATCTTATGGGCATTTCATTCAATAGCTTGCTGAAGCCAAGGCAATCTATGTCCACCACATTCCCATGGTCAATTAAATTTGTCACTTTATCAAAAAGGAAATTGGGATGATTTTTAGAATGACTTACTTTCAGCCTCCTGCCAAGCAGGACATTCTTTTCTAAATACTCATAAACTAACTGCTTAATAATTTGTTCCAGATCATTGCCAGGTGTAAGATGACTAGACTGTAGTTACGTGGACCCTCATTTTTCCCTTTTGATAGGAATAACATTGATTGCTTCATTCATTCATTTCGAAGCCACCTTATTTCAGATCATTCTGGGCAGCTTACACAAAAATGTAAGAACAAAAAGAGGCAAGTCATAAATCTCCCAAAGTCATACTGTAAATAACAATAAACAAACCACAGTGCTGCAACCACTACTCTGTCCCATGGCCCGGAGAATAGCCTATTTTTCATTTTATTTTTCTTTGACCCTATTACACTGCCTGCCACCATATACCTGTTTCTCCATGTTTCCTAAAATATCACCATAGGTCATCTGCAATCTCCTTGAAGACTCTTCTATATAATTTTGTCTGATCCTAAGGACTTAAACATCTTTTTACTTACCTTGGATACCTCTCTATCCTTTTGTCAATCATTTTGCTTAAGTTTACTTGAACATGTCATTTGGGGAGAAGACTGAAGTAAAGTAAGAGATAAGAAACTCTTCTCTCTGTTACTTTTTTCTATCCTACCATCTTCTCTTGGTTCACTCTTTTCTTGAAACCAAAATGAGGCAGCTTTCTTCTAGTAACCAATGCTCTCAGCTTCCAAACGGATCTACCCTGATCTCCATACTTGCTGCTGGTGTGTCTCTCAACATTACATTTGATCTTGTTCTGTTACGTTTTTGGAGAGTTATCCTGCACTTGGAGAAACACATGGACGACCAAGTCCTAAGCCTTTTACATCTTTCTAATTATAAATAATATGTGTATGTGTATGTATATGTATAAACACACACACACACATCCCATTAGGTTAAACTGAATAAAAATAATACTGTTAAATTTAAAATATAACTCAGTTTGGAACTTGGAGGGAAAAATTCCAATGAGAGACAATTTCAATTGAAAAATGAGTGCCTACATATTACATAGAAAATCCCTCTTGAACACAAGAGGTCAGACAAAACTGAAAGATAACCAGAATTTCCTATGCTAGTGTTTCTATTATTAAAATTGCAACATTAGACTGCCTCTAAATAGAAACAACTCACCGGGACTCCATTTCAAACATTACTTCTTTACCATTTAATGACTTGATAAAATGCCAATGACAGTTCAGGAAAATGTCATTTGGTTGGCTCTTTTCCAGCTTATTTTAATAATGCCTCAGCTTTTCCTCAATTAACTGGAAATGGAATAAAGAAAGCTTCCACTCATGGACTATTTTGTGCGTGCCTTTGAGTCAACCCATACAGTTTTCCTGGCAAGATTTTTAAGAGTGGTTTCCTTCGTCTTCAGAGAATAATTCGTCTAAGTCACGTAAAGGCTTCATGCCTAAGATGGAACTAGTTACTAGAACATATGCTCTCCTGTTTTCTGGCCTGGCATTATATCAAACTGGTTCCCACATGTACGGTTTTATATCATTCAGTACTGAACAACATCCTGCTACAACATTCATTCATATGTAGCTCACACTAAGTAAAAGTTCTCAAGTTATATTAATTTTTTTTTAAAAAAACTTATATCAAGTTCAGCCTGCTTAGTGTTTCCTGCTGAGCATAGGTGGGGATTAATGGTATATTTGCTCTAATTAACGGACAGTATTTCTGGGGTTATTAAAATAACAATTTGTCTTCCTATAAGAAGTAGGATTACCAATTTCCTCTTCTTTTTATAAAGGAATACTGTTCTGCTATAAACAATTGCATGAAGAAAAAATAACGCTGAATGGAAAACAGCAACAAAGCCCGTTTTCCATGTCAGAACAGAAATAGATGTTGGAGCTATTAATAGCTTTTTAAAAAAATGATAAAATCAAGTTTGATTCCTGGTGATTACATTGACACTTAATTAGCTGTTCTGTGCTCGTTATCTACCTGTGCTCAATAGGAAATGGGTTACATTCATAAATAGAACAATTTTAATTAAAGGTCACAGATATTTAAAAGCTTCAAAAGTTTTGTGCCACGCAATGGATTTAAGCAGGTTACCACTACAGTTATGCTTCATTTTTTTAAAAAAAGTCTAAAAAAACATGGGAGAACAACGCAAAATACTTATCATTTGGGTACTTTGTAAAATATGAGTGCACAAAGAATAGCAGTTCCAGAGAAAATAGCTGGTCTGGACTTTGAAGTCCCTTCTGTTTGCTACTCACAGCATGAGTAAAGATTATTAGGTTTGAAATAATAACAAAGCTCTATCTGCAGCAGTTGACTAATAAAGACCATTTCATATACACTTGTTATCATCTGATATTTCTGACATTGAGATGAATTTGTCGCAATGAATCTATTCTCCTTTGCCATGAGTTGTTATCTTCCCTGTGGCCATATCATTGATGTGAAGTCTCCTATTTTAGATGCTAAATCTCAAAAGTGGGAGGAAAATAGAAAGGGAATTGCTCCTAGAAAGGAAGGGAGGAGAGCTGAAATGGCAGAGAGATCGAACAAACTTGTCTTCCTTGTCCAGTTGTTGAGAATATACTTGGCTAACAAATGAAGATTTCTTTCGACAAGTTGCTGGGATAGGCATAAAATAACAGTATAGCTCATGCTACATCTCTTCAAGGCTAGCTGTGTTTTTTCCGGTCCTAGTGGGATGAATCTATCCTCAAATCCACAGCCTGATGACAATTTACTGACATAGAGAAAAATCCTGATTGGAATTGTCGGGCTTTGCTGCAGGGAGATTTCCCCTTTTCTCATCCTTCCTGTTGAACTTGGCAATGTTGGACATTCCTAGTAGCCTTTCAGTTTTTCTGAACCCACATTTTTAAACTTTTGTATGTGGTTGCCAGGTTTACAAAAAGAAACACTCTAAAAAAGATAGGGTCAAATACCAATCACAGGGCTTTGGTTGTTGTTTTTTGTTTTAAATAACTGGTTAGTTAAAAATATTGAATCCCATTTAAAGGTTTAGTTCTGAGTGTAGATAAAGGACCAAAGTACCCATTAAAAAAAAAACCAACCAGTTGTCTTCCCTTTACTGATAAGGTGGGGGGGGGGAGTACTTCATATTTATAGAAATGAGCAGCTAAGTTTCTTTGCCTTTGTAGCCTCAAATAAATTTATTTTAGC
The DNA here is from genome assembly GCF_964273705.1 of Natrix helvetica. Lineage (NCBI taxonomy): Eukaryota > Metazoa > Chordata > Lepidosauria > Squamata > Natricidae > Natrix > Natrix helvetica. The sequence continues at coordinate 68,125,558 of NC_138549.1, read as the reverse complement.
TCAGCTCCAATAGCTGAGAGGAAAAGGACTTGAAATGACAAGGCATGGATATTAAGGCCAATGTGAGGATATTAAGGCTCCCTCCGCGTACTGGCGGGAAAGAAATAAACTTTTTGTATATGAGAACGAGGGCAATAAGGTCACTGATCCATTGCTGTTTCAGTCATACATAGTTCCAAGGTTCGAAATCCTTTGGGAATAAAAAAGGTTTGTGGTTGCAAAAATTATCCTCATCATGTGAGGGACTGGGTGGAAGTGTGTGCTCTAATTGCATCACCGTTGCCTTTTCCTTTCTGGAATGCCCGGATTTCTTCATGAAAGTCACCTTGCAACTTCCTGTTTTTTCACTGGCTGCTGTTTAGACTGGCAAGGAAGCTCACAACCCCAGAGACAGAATCAGGCGTGCTACTTTAATATGTGTTTATGTGAGGGAAGTTGTCAACTTTAATCTGTTAATGGGATAACAGCTGCAGAGTCTACATCAGTGTTTCTCAACCGTGGCAATTTAAAAATATGTGGACTTCAGCTCAACCATGAAGACTTGTGGACTTCAAATTCTTGGCTGGGGAATTACAGGAGTTGAAGTTCACACATCTTCAAGTTGCCAAGGTTGAGAAACTCTGGTCTACATAACAGAATATCAGAGTTGGAAGCGAACTTGGAGGTCTTTTAGGGAAACCCCCTGCTCAAGCAGGAAACCTTTTAACATTTCAGACAAATGGACGTCCAGTATTGGAGCAGCCAAAACTTCTCGAGGCAAGTCGTTCCACTGATTAATTGTTCTCACTGACAGGAAATTTCTCCTTAGTTTTAGGCTGATTCTCTCCTTGATTTTTGCATAAACTGCTGTAGTCTCCACTCAGGTCCGCCGTTTAGGCGGGAACAAAGGGTTACTCTGATTGGTCGGGAGGTCTGCCAGCTCCCCATAAAAGGGGAGCTGCACGACCCCGTATTCAGGTGGATCGGATCTACTTGACTAATAAAGAGCTGTTGTCACGATCATCTGCAGTCTGTCCTCTCCTTGCCCGAATCTAACAGATTAGCTTCCATCACCATCTCTGCTGAGAACCTTGTGGGAAGGTAATGTTCCCACCCCAGCTGAAATGCTGAGGCGACTATGAAAGTGTTGCTGTTCTTTTGTAGATATACCTTCTGCTTTCATCTTTCATGGAAGACTTCTGCAGATTGGTATTTTAATAAGGCAGACCATAAACTGTCTAGAAATACAGGACAAGACAGCAGGGCAGTAAAAACATGTCTACATGACCTGAGGAGAGAGGGTCCTCCCAAACCCAGCTTTCTGAAATTGTATTTTCAGCTTTTTGCTAAAGAAGTCACTTTATCAGAAAGGTTACTTTTGTCTCTTGAAAACAATTTCCTCTTCCTTCACTTATCCAATTCACACAGATTCCATCAATTTCTTTACTCTTGCTATTTCTGGCACATAAAGGGGAGATGGATGGGAATGAAGGAGATCATTTGGGAAAGACAGACAACTAAAAACAATGTTTCATTTTTGAATGAACTGATAAAAAAGCTGAAAAAAGTAATTGTTAAAGATCAAAATAGATGTTATCAGACTTCATCAAACAGAATATCATGCCTATACATTCATCGAGCCATTTCTCAGCTTTAAAAAAAGGATGGGGAATATTTGGCTCATTTCAAGAAGGTGAATATTACAGAAAATTCAGAAAGATTGAGCCCAATTCTAAGGAATCATATTTATTCCAACAATCATTGGGTGCCTTTTACAAGAAAATACATGGAAAGCAAAGGTTTTTTTTACAGCAGTTGAAAGCTACAAGGAAAGAAGTCCTAGGGATTTGATTTGCTGGTCAGTTTGAGGAAGTCAGGGAGGTACTTATCTGTATACCTGGGGTTTTTCTACTGCTTGGCAAAAAGACCCTTTCAAGAGTTGCAGGAATTCATGCTAACACAGAGAACCCAGATGTTGAAATCATCAGGAAAGTTTCCCAGGTTGAGGATAGATTTTCTACATTGCAATTCCCTTGTAGAGGCTGCCTTGTACTATGAACTGTGAGCAAGGCTTCTATCCTTTGATTTAGATAAGGTTACAGGGCGTTTGAAGGTAGAGTGGGTTAATTTGTGCCCAATGGAATTAGACAAAGAAAGAAGCTGGATTTGGTCCTGAGGATGTCCAAAAGATAAGGAGGAAAAAGGACACACCCTCTATTTTGTTTGTTAGATTTATTTTCTCCAGCACAGTGGGCAAATGTCAAGAGTGTTTGTCTTACAATAAACACACGGTGGCCATTTCTGTCCTTTGCAGACATCAAGTTACATTTTTTTGAGCTTCAAATAGAGCTTCAGTTACTGCAATCACATTACAGCAGGGGTATCCAAACTTGGCAACTTTAAGACTTGTGGACTTCAACTTCCAGAATTCCCCAGCCAGCTCTGCTGGCTGGGGAATTCTGGGAGTTGAAGTCCACAAGTCTTAAAGTTGCCAAGTTTGGACACCCCTGCATTACAGCGACAGAGGAGCAAATTTTTGGCAGCAATTATTCTTGTGAACCTCCCTTCCTCAGACTTTGACTGGAACAGGCAAACCATAGATTGAATGGTTGGCCAATCCCCTTTTTTTAGAGAAAAAGAAAGGGGAAGAGAATGGGAAGGAGAAGGGGAGGGAGGGAGGAGAGAGAGAAAGAGAAAGAGAGAGAGGGAGGGAGGGTGAGAGAGAGACAGACAGACAGACTGTGTGGGAACCTTGTTACATCCTGTTTCTGCTAATTTTAGTAAACTAGAGATTTTATCATCAGCCCAAAGGTTAATCCAAACTTTTAAGTCACTGTTGCCCCCTGAGGTTTACAAAAATCATAGGACTGATTATTCTGGCCCAGCATCAAAGAAAAGGAATAGCAAATCCATACATCCTATTCTCTACTTTTCCTTATTTGTATCTAATAATTGTTATATGTTAAATGGTGTAAGGTTTCGTGCTTGAGGAAGGGCTTGGACTAGAAGACCCCCAAGAAAACTTCCAACTCTTATTCGGTTATAATTATAATAATTGTTATAATACGGACAGATGACATGACAATGAAGTAGCTGGTCTTCTCATGCATTCACAGTCCACTGATGGCTTCTTGCATGTGAATGAGAACCCACCCTACAGAATCCTTCTTCAATTAAATGAAGACATATATGCAAAATATGCAGTCTGAGCAGGAGCAAGTCCCAGCAGGGAGAAGATTAGGAATATGGGTGGGGAGAGAAGTGGGTGGGAGCTTTCAAAAGCTGCAAGAAAAAAGAGAATAATGAAACAAGTTCCCAGGAGTCAAGCTCCTTTTTCTTAAGATGTTTTCTTTATATAATCCCAGAATAAACTGAGGATGGGAAGTCAGCCAGGAGTCCATATTGGATCTCCTACTTCCAGCTGCTCATTCTGCCCTCTGACGTCTCCAAGCTGCTTTCTGAAGCAAAGAGAGGGTTTTTTCCCAGTCTATCAAACATGGGAAAGTATTCCTCTTTTTTCAGCCTCTGCTCAACTCCTCACGTCCTCTGGCAAGCCGTCTAGCTGAGAAACCCCAAATTATGTAAGGATGCTGGAAAGCAGAGAGCCAGGAAAAAAAGGGGAAGGGGCAGGACAATACATGAAACATTATGAGAAAATATTGTAACTGTGACCATTAATTATAGCATCAACTATGATTAATAATTACAATTACAATAGCTTCTCATAATGCCGGGCAACAACATTCTTTTTTCTTTTAAATCTGTTTGATGAAATGCATACATATATATATCAGGGGTGGGTTGCTGCCGGTTTTACTACCGGTTTGCAACCTGTGCACGTCAGGCACATGCACAGAACAATTTACAGTGAACTGCGCACGCGCAGTCACTGAAATTAAAAATGACGGCAGCCCACCGGCTGCGAGGGAACCGATTCGGGGGCATGGCAGGCCTGGGTGACCGCCAGTTCTGTGACCCAGGCCTGACTTCCACTACTGGTTCAGCCGAACTGGGCCAAACTGGCAGCAATCCACCTCTGATATATACACACACCAGGGGTGGGTTCCTGCCAGTTCTAATCTCTTCTATAGAAGAGATTCCACAAATCTACAGTGCCATTTAGAACCGGTTCCAGCTCCCTCCCCCCACCCGTCCGCACTCATCAAGATGAAGAGCGAGAGGAGGAATTCTGGGAGTTGAAATCCACAAGTCTTAAAGCTGTCAAATTTGAACACCCCTGGGATTTTTTTTCTAAAGGGTTAAGGGTGCAAGGGTCTTGTAACTTGATAGCTTTAAGACTTGCGTGCTTCAAATGCCAGAGTTTCTGAGCCAACATTTTGGTTGCTAAGCAAGACCGTTGTTAAGTGAATTTCACCACATTTAACAAGTTGGCCACACCCACCCAGTCACATGGCTGGCAAGCCACTCCCACCTGGTCACATGGCCGGCAAGCCACTCCCACCTGGTCACATGGCTGGCAAGCCACTCCCACCCGGTCACATGGCCAGCAAGCCACTCCCACCTGGTCACATGGCTGACAAGCCACTCCCACAAAGCAGGCCACACCTACAGAAGAGGTTCTAAAAAAATTTGAAACCCACCACTGACACACACATACAAATATACACACATATATTAGAAATTATCTCAAAGGACAAGAAAACTTTAGAAATAGTTGAGAAAAAGTAGCAAAGGATTGTGTATGAATACCCTCCCTCAAAAAACCTAAAGCATCACAGGGTTACCAGCGTTCAAGTAAATCTCAAGTGTAAATGTGACAGTACTGCTCCCACTGGATGTTTTTTTTCTTTTCTTTTTAATAACAGTATTTCATGGCAGACAATTCCCTTGAGAAACAACTGGATAATTTCTCCTTCCCTAAAGTAATTTAAAGGCATTGCCATGCCATTTGGCAGAGCATTTCAAAATCCCATTTATCTCTTGCCCAAATTATTTATTCTTTTAGAAAACATCCCAAGACAATTAGAAAAACAAATGATGCTGGGCAAAAGTCTGACTGCTATATTCCTGGTTCCTTATTAAAGTCAAAATGTTGTTCTCCTGTGATTGCCAGAATCTGTAATGTTAAAAACATGTTAAATAGCTACAGATAGTCCTCGACTTGCAACAGTTTTGTTTAGTGACTGTTCAAAGTTACAACGGCACTGAAAAAAGCAACTTATGGCCGTTTTTCACACTTACGACCCTTGCAGCAACTCTGTGGTCACATGATCAAAATTCAGATGCTTGGCAACAGGCTCCTATTTATGACGGCTGCAGTGTCCCGGGATCATGTGATCCCCTTTTGCGACCTTCTGACAACAAAGTCAATGGGGAAAAAGAATCACTTAACAACTGTGTTACTAACTTAACAACCTGCAGTGATTCACTTAACAACTGTGGCAAGAACGGTCGTAAAATGGGGCAAAACTCACTTAACAAATGTCTTTCTTAGCAACATAAATTTTGGATTTGATTGTGGTCGTAAATCGAGGATTCCCTGCACTTGTATCACCTGATGAACTCCATGCATTGGTTGATTCTCAATCCTCAGGGAAGCAGTATTAAATTTGATCTGCACAAAAAGAAGGCCTAGTGGTTAGGGCACCAGACTAAAAACCAGGCGATTGTGAGTTCTAGTTCTGCCTTAGGCATGAAAGATGGCTGGATGATTTTGGGCCAGTCACCATATTTCAATCCAATTCACCTCATAAGGTTGTTGTTGTGGAGAACGTAGGAGGATGAAGGAGTGTTAGGTATGTTTGCCTCCTTCAATTATGTATAAAAATAACAACAGTGGAATATAAATAAATAAAATAAATCACATTTCAACAAAAAAAAACACCTTCAGTATTTTCCACAGAGATAAAATATTGCTAACCATATTTCAAAATACTACTAGAATTTCAAAACAAGAAAGAGCAGGGGTTTAGTGACAAAATGAAGATAAGGCTGAATTATCTTACCACCGTGAGAGAGAATTTGCATATTGACAGATTCCGAACTATGGAGATTTGGGAACTGATTTGGTAGTTACTGAGTACGCCTCCCACTTTTTTGAGCCTAGCAAAACAATCATTATTCCACATTTATTATAACATCACAATTACAAGTTGGCAAAGCTAAGCCCAAACGCTATTTGTACTGATAATTCAACTCACTTGAACTTCATAATCAGAGGGGAACCTTCTAAAAGAGGATATATATATATATATATGTATGTATGTGTGTGTGTGTGTGTGTGTGTGTGTGTGTGTGTGTGTGTGTGTGTGTTTTCGTAGATTTTCACGGGTGTAGGTATGCTGGTTTTGTTGTATTCGGGTCTTTTCCCGTGTAAGGTTGAGATTGTCTTTGCAACGTTTCGGCAATCTCAACCTTACACGGGAAAAGACCCGAATACAACAAAACCAGCATATATATATGTATATATATATGTATTTGTGTTAGTGTTACAACCCCTGGTATGCCTAAATATGTATATTTATATTTATTCTTATTTATTCTTATTATTATACTAAATATGTATATATATATTTATTCACTCAAGGTTTGCAAGAAGGTTGAATACAAGGGATTCTTTTGCCTTCCTCTGCAATTTCTTTGAGTTAAGAAAGAGCAGGGATGAATGCCAGCTTCACATCATTTTCCATAAGTACGTAGATGGGGTGGCCACCTAAAGTGAAGACCCACCTGTAAAGCTCTCTACTTGATTTAGGATAGTGATTTTCCAGTCATTACTCCCAGGAAGAATCTTTACTTACAGAAGAGACTATCAACTCCATTGACTTTTGGTGGTCGTAGAGGGTCAGATGAAAAAATGGGCCTATTGCACAATCTCTTAAATCTCTTAAAGAATCAATCCCAAGTCTTCTTGAGGCATGTGGAATAAGTTACCTCCAGTAAAAGGGGCCATTTACAAAGCCAGTATCAGAACATACAGATTTTGTATTTTCAGTTATTTTCACTCAACCCAACCCATCTCACAAAACTGTTATTAAGGGATAAAACTAAAGAAGACTCCAGGTAGGCTATCTTGCACTTAAAGAGAAAAGGTGGGATATAAATTCAATGAATATATAAAATAACAAATAAAATTAATTTGATGGCTAACCGAATGCACTAGATTCATCTAATATACTGAATCATTGCCTAAACACATTGGCTGGCCTGGCATAATGCATTGAGCAACAAACAAGGCAATCTCAGCTTCTGAAGTGATAAATCTATGTACTTTCAGATAAAGAATGATAGGGTTTACTGCCTCTTCTGTGTAATAACAGCAACAATCAGACTCTCTGCTTTCTGGGTGGATATGTTTTGTTGTTTGCAGAAGCCCACTTATAACCTGCAGTTGTACAGTCCAGATATAGGTTTACTACCTCTGGGAGAACTCAGTTGAATTACAACTAATTTGTTTTAATAAAAAAAATTGACTATAGTATTTTGAGAGGCAGAATTTCTTAGAACCTGCTGAAGAGGAAATGCAAACACTGTTATTAAAGGCCTTTTTCTCCATTGCTCAAAGTATCAGTTATCAAACAGTAAAGAGGTAAGGACACTAACATCACTACCTGTAGCCTGCAGCAAATCTCTCTCTCTCTCTCTCTCTCTCTCTCTCTCTCTCTCTCTCTCTCTCTCTCTCTCCCTCCCTCCCTCCCTCTCCCTCTCCCTCTCCCTCTCCCTCTCTCTCTCTCTCTCTCCCACCCTCCCTCCCTCATTAGTTTAAAGAGTGGAATAAAGATACTTGTTTTTACACACAATGGGAATCAGAAATACTTTATAATCATTCATATTCAGAGATCACCCGGGGTACAATATTCCATTCAATCACAATCTTCATTTCATCTCATTTTGATCTTCGATCCAATTATGTTTCTCAAATGGTAAGCATTTAAAATCTATTTCAGTAAGATACTCATGCTTGTTTTTCTGGTACGACACATTCCTCAGAAAGACACAACAGGATATTGAAGTGGCAGCATGAGTTGTATTCTACCATTTCCGATTTGATTAGCTATGGCCTGAATGGAAGATTTAATTAAACAGATGTTGCTATTCACTTGCTCTCCAGCCAAAGAGGAAGTGACTCACTAGTGGGATTCCCTTGACTGGTAGCGTGGGCCTCATCAAGCACCTTCAGTAGAAACCTTCAGGGTGAAGCCCCTGTCAAGCCTATGTTGAAGTTCCTGTTTTGAAACAATGGTGGGAAGTCAGCAGGATCTACTTCCTCTTCTCAATAAGTGGAGATAGATTTCTCTTTTTCCAGAATGCCCAAACATTATTCTTGGATTTTCCATGCATATTTTTTTAATGTTTGCAAATAATATGCTTAAGGATTATCGTGATCTCTCATCGGAAAGGGCAAGGAATCATTTTGGACAATAGGCTTCAGTTTGATGTAGGCTAACACCATAGGTGCTGTTAGATATCAGAAACATTGGTAATGGTTTACACAAAGGTCCTCTGTTCCAGCCAGAACAGAGATTCAATCTGATTGGTCGAAGGGTCTGACAGCTCCCTATAAAAGGGCTGCTGTTAGACTGAACCTTCGCTGGTTTGTACATAGTTGACGTGTGCTAATAAAGAGCTGTTTGTTACTCTGAAGCCTGAGTGTGCCTTCATTTACCGATCTAACACTGACGACGAGGGTGGTATCGGAAGGCAACTAGGCAAACAAAAAGAGAACGACAATCCAGCAAGTCAATCCAGCCCAGAGCTTGGTGCGGCATCGAGCAGCCATCTTTGAGAGGCAAATTCAAACATGCTCAGGAACACAAGATGACAATGCACGCCCCACCGACTCCGTACAACCCAGCCACCGAACACTGGGAATCCTATATGATGAGGTTTGGCTGCAGTCACTGGTGTAAAACAGTTCCACAAGTACCTCTACGGCCGTGATTTTGAACTTGTCATGGACCACAAACCGTGACAACACCGTTACTGGGGTTGCTGGCTGGGGACCGACCTATTCCTGTTTCCTTGTCGCCGCGAATGACCAGATGGACAATCTTTCTTGCGGCCTACAGCTATCGCCTCGTCCATCGATCTGGCTCTATCTTGGGGCATGCCGATGCCTTGAGTCGATGCCCACTCCCTGAACTGCTTGCAGACCCCACCCCTGAGACGCCAGTCCTCCTCATTGAGTGTCTTGAGGCTGGTCCTGTCTTGTCTTGTGATGTTGCCTGCCACTCAGCAAAAGACTCTACATTCTGACAGGTTTTGAACTGGGTATGGAGGGGATGGCCCAAGGGCCTGTGGGGTCTGAATTTAAAATGTTTTACTGCAAGTGTGATGAACTGTCAGTAATAAATGGTTGTTTACTGTGGGGAGACCGGGTCGTTGTTCCACCCAAACTGTGCATTGCAGTATTAGAAGCTTTACACGTAGGGCATCCTGGAATTGTCAGGATGAAATCTTTGGCCAGGAGTTACGTGTGGTGTCCTAACATGGACAGGGAGATAGAAGAATGGGTGGCTACCTGCACACCATTCAGGAGTCCAGACCAGCTCCCCCAGAGGCCCCCACTAAGGAGTAGGAGCGACCTCAAGCACCATGGTCTAGGGTGCACATAGATTTTGCTGCCCTATTCATGGCCAGACCTTTATGGTAGTTGTGGACGCCTACTCGAAATGGCTAGAAGTAGTCCTCATGACCTCTACCATGGCAGAAGCGATCATCAAGGCACTATGGAGACTTTTCTCCACTCACGGCCTGACTAATGTTTTGGTCTCTGACAACGGGCCCCAATTCATGGCCATGCAATTCGAGACCTATTTAGCAGCACAGGGAATCAGACATGCCTTGGTTGCTCCATTCCATCTGGCCTCCAATGATCAGGTGGAGAGAATAGTGAGATCTGCAAAAGAAGCCCTAGCCAGGATGGGCCTGGGAGATTGGCAAACACTGGTTGATCAATTCCTCCTCATTCAGCACATCACGCCAAGTGCTACCACTGGTAGAACCCCTTCTGAGCTTCTAATGGGTCACTGGCTAAGGTCCCACTTAGACCGGCTACACCCAAACTACTCTGCCATGTTGCCCCCAGATTCGACCGGCAAAATAAGAAACTTTAGTGTAGGGGATCAAGTTTATGCTCACAACTACGTTGGGGGAACTCTTTGGATTCCTGCCACAGTAATAGGCATCACCGGGTCTCGCTCTTACCTATTAGAACTTGAGGATGGTCGAAATTGGAGACGGCACATTGACCAACTCCGTGGCCGCATCTCCAACTCCAGTCTTAGGCAACCAGAGATAATTCCTGCACGAGTTAGCCAAATCCCTACACAAAAGGAGCACGAATTCACTCCTTCCACAGATAACTCAATCCCGAAGGTACTGGGGCACTTATCTTTAAGTGTTGCAGGCCTGCAGCGAGTTCCGAGCGAACCGGCTCCAGAAACTCCCCTCGGCCTGTGCAAAGTTCCAGGAGCTTCCACCAGGCGAAGCCGCGGAGACAACAGGTCCATCCGACCTGACTGAAGAACACCCACCAACTGAACTGCGCAGGTCTGGGTGAGCCACCAGAAAGCCCACCTACCTGCGTGACTACGTCACAAGTCGGTTGAGCCCATCTAAGAGGGGAGGGGTGTTAGATACCAGAAACATTGGTAATGGTTTACACCAAGGTCCTCTGTCCTGGTGGGAATAGAGATTGGTCGAAGGGTCTGACACTCCCTATAAAAGGGCTGCTGTCAGACTGAACCTTCTCTGGTTTGTACATAGTTGACTTGTGCTAATAAAGAGCTGTTTGTTACTCTGAAGCCTGAGTGTGCCTTCATTCACCGATCTAATAGGTGCACTGACTACCCCACAGAAGCAGAATGCCATTTCAACTGACTCAGTGTTTACCATGATGTCTAATACCTTTCATAATTACATTTATCATGAATGCAGTAATACCAAAATGGCCATAATTCTTGTTTTGTAAATGGAAGGTTGTTGGTTTGAAATCTGCCAGGAACTTTTAAAAACATTGTCCCCCCCCCCCCCACTTCTCTTTGTATTTTTTAAAAAGTTTCCTAGCAGTGCATAATTTTATTTTCCCAGTCACTTGAAATACAAGGGTTTCAACCACAGTTCACAAATAATCCAGAGATAATTTGGGCTATTAGGAAGTTGAGGGTGATGCCCTCATACCTAAACTGATGTGAAAAATGATGAAATAGTACACCAGTGAACCCTCATATGTACATAAGGAAAAGTAGGAAGTTCAAGGAGTAAGCACTAAGTGTGGATATGTCCATGCTCCCAATTATTAGCAATGTGAACTGAATCATGTTGAATTGCTAATTTCTATTGTTTTACTCTGCCATCGATTCATGCAAGGATGCCACAATGGAAAATAGCAGCCACCTTTAATTCTGAACCATGTTAAAATATTTTTTGCCAGATGGAGTGGCTGCATTTCGTGCCTTTCTGAAGACAGAATTCAGTGAAGAAAACCTGGAGTTCTGGCTGGCATGCGAGGAATTCAAGAAGATACGATCCACTACCAAACTAGCTACCAAGGCCCACCGGATTTTTGAAGAATTTATCGATGTGCAAGCACCACGAGAGGTTAGCAGATGGAAGGCATGGATAGTTGGGCAGGATATGGCTGGGAACCGAGAGTTTCTCCTCTTGGGTTCATCAAACTTAGTACTTCAGCATTACCTTTAGGGCTGGGGATTCTTAGAGATCTGTGGTATTACTGTGGCAACTGAAGAAACCATAATCACTCTGATGATGTCTCGGTCATCTTTGAATAAACTACATCACACCTAAAGTGTCTTTAAAATGATATTATTCTTCTGAATATTTGAAGAAAACAAATCCAAGGATATATGATTGCCTTCTCCGCATATCCCTTTATCCACACAGCCCTGTGAAGTGTGTTAGATTTTGAGATAATCACTGGCTCACAGTCAACTACGTTTCACGGTGAAAGGGAAGGATAGGAAATAATTAATATTGATTAATAATTACTTTCATATACAGATGGTTGTTTACCAAACCGTAAGTTGGTAATACAAGTGGTCAATATTCTATAACCATGATGGCGAACCTATGGCATGCGTGCCCGAAGTGGCATGCAGAGCCATATCGCCTGCCATGCACAGCGTTGGGCGTTCCTCTTCTGGGTTTCTGGTGCACATGCGCACGTGCCGATCAGCTGGCCTTTGTGCGTGCGGCAGTGCCAGAAACCGGAAGAGCTGGTATTCTGTTTTCCGGCATCCGCTAGCCAGCTGATTGCTGCATGTGCATGTGTGGCAGTAACCAAAAGACTTGCTGGCTGGAATGCATGTGCCGGAAACCGGAAGTACATTTTCCAGCGCGTGTATGCCCCGTGGGCAGCTCCTCTTCCTGGTCACAGCCCAGATGAGCGCGGGTGCGCACGAAGTGCTCCCTTTCGGCACCAAAAAGGTTCCCCATCACTGTTCTATAATGTCATCAATATGTCAGCAAGCCTGATATTAGATTCATTTTTCAGATGAAAGCAAAATATTTGTTTTTGACTATGTAACATTCAAATGAAAGGAATAGGAAGATAATTGTTTTATCTACATTATTTTCGTGTTTTTCTCTCCTTAGGTCAACATAGACTTCCAGACAAGAGAGGCAACAAGAAGGAATCTAGAAGAACCATCACCATCATGTTTTGACCAAGCCCAAGGGAAAATCCACAGCCTTATGGAAAAAGACTCTTACCCCAGGTTCCTGAGGTCCAAAATGTATTCAGACCTGTTGTCTCAAACCCAGAGGAGGCTCAGCTAAGGCAGGGATCGGGAGGAGGAATGTCCTCCTTAGGCGCCACAAGCTTCTTGCACTAGCCACATCCATTTCTATGTGTGATGTTAAATTCATTTCCTTACAACAGCAATAGAATGAGAGGAGAAATGGAAGAAGCATGGAGAAATTGAGTTGTGTACATGGATAAAACATTTCACAGTATGAATCAGTGCTGTCTTTGGATCCTCATAGTTCTATGTATGCATGTCCATATTTTAACTGAAGACCATGCATATGTATAGAAGTAAAATCCTTAGTCTAACCCTGATAGAAGCTTCTAGCATATTCCAATATATTTGGACAAATCAATGAATTGAAGTAAAAGTAGGGTTAAGAACAATGATCATATTGGACTATTTGTCTGAAATGTTGCTGGAAGGAAAGCATGTAACAGAATTATAATTGTATTTAACATCTCCAACCTGTTTGTTTTGAGGTTGCAGCTTCTGGTGTTTCCAGCAGCCCAAACACATCTGGTGGGGACTGAACTAGGGAAAGCGATTTTGAATGAACATAAAAAGATATTGTCAATTGTTTTGTCCAAATAATTCAGGTTCACATAATTTCAGTTTATAGGCTAGAGATAGAAAAACCCACAGCCCTCCAGATGTCTGAGCATCCTTTACGATTGTAACTGCTGGAAGCAGCATCTGGTAGGTCATATGGGATCATATCCCCATCCCACTTTATCCTCTGTATAAAACAGAAATGCTGAAGTAATGACAACTGGATGTGAAATTCAATGTCTTCCCATCAATATTTTGAAGATTGCGTTTTTTAGAAAATAATTTGTACAAATGGACACTAGGGAAAAATAGTGTGTAATTTAAAGTAACCCCTTCACATTGCCTGATAGTAAGACTGGTACTGGCAAGGATTTCTGAATACATTTTTCATATTTTAGACTAAGGAGGCAAAGGTCTTTCTTCCTGGTCAAAACATCTGTTTCCTGCACAGAATGGACCAATCAACCTTGATTAACATGGCTAGTTCTGTTACTGGACAACTTGTCTAAGGTGCTAGATTTTTTAAAATGGCAGATGGGTATTAGAAGTAACAGATTACTTTTTGCCCAGAAAGACTTGTTTTGTTAATAGAAATTTCTGGGAATTCAGCTTGGGACTGGATCTAGAACAGGGCCCCCCAACCTTTGGGGCACCAGGGACCAGTTCCATGGAGAGAGGTTTTTCCATGGACCAGAGGAGCCATGGTTTCATGTGTTGCCTGCATCCCATGAATGGGGCTTCACTTGTTTGTGTGACCCAGTTTCTGACATGCCACGGACCGGTGCCCATCCATGGACCAGGGGTTGGGGACCCCTGATCTAGAATATTGAATTAACAAGTAAGAACACATGGCTGCAGCTCCCCTCACTTGATTATTTCAAAACACCCAGTTGAGTGGTAACATTTTTGGAACAAAAATGATGAGTTTTGTTTTGTTTTGCCCCAAGGAAGAGCACTTCTGGGTGTGAAGCCCAATTTTATTCCTTTAAGATCTTCAGTCATAGAGACAAAGCTGCAAAACATCCCAGACTCTGACGAGAATGGTCATTTTCCTCACGTTGGGAGATTGAATGACACTGCCACCCCCTCTCCCCCCCACGCCCTGTTATTTATTATTACCAAACTGATGTTGGTGGTCTGACCCTGTTTCTAGGAAACCTGCTTTGCGGGGGGAAATATCCGTCTTTTGATGAAAAGCCCTATCTTGAAGCTCTGTTTGCGTGAACGGCCTAGTTACTAGACATCATCCAGCCCACATTTCTCTTCCCTTACAGCAGCATGCCCAATTATGTATGTATAGCAGATGTTGTATTTCATAACTTTGAGATTTGCAGCTTAAAATAGACTTCACCTAGACATCTGCTGTGTCATGATGTTGCCAGGCTTTGCAAAGAATAAATATTTCACGACAGACTTTGTACTTGATGTGATTGCAGGGAGGCAGCTGAGCTTATTTCTGCTAACTAACAGGACCCATGTGGGATATCAGGTAAAACGGAGACAGGAGGGGGCAGACTGGATGAAGCAGAAGCAATAAATATAGGTGAATTACTGCATATGCCTTGGATTTCCAGCTGCCGCCACCATCGAAACCAATCTGCCAATGTTGCCTGAGAAAATATAGCACATTCCTGAAACATTCCTGAAATTTTATTTTTCTTCCAGAGGCGATTTCAAAGCATTGCTGTCTGGAGCTCTTCCTGATAATCACACTGGATGGAGGCCCAAAAAATGCTAAGCCACTCTGTCTTGGGCTTAGTTTTGGCTTAGCATTTAATAAGAACTCAATCAATGCAGTTTGGTAACCCTATGACTTAGCATAGAATGAATCCAGTATGATTCTCTGCAGTAGAAAATCTCTGCAGTGTAACCCACCAAAATGAAGATAAGGAATTGCAAATATGAATGGAGGAGGAGGAGCAGATGAGTGCTGGGAGTCGTTCTATTTGCATGTATTTCTGGTGTGAGAGTGTATTCAAATATGTCGTATTATGCAGTCCCTCCCCCCATATGTAATAAAAATAATACACTTTTTTTTTTAAAAAAAGAAGAAAATGAAGTAGAAAATTGAGCTGCATGATGGTCCCTTGGTAGATTTGTGGTTACAATTCAGAAGGAATCAAATGTGCTGGATAAAGGAGAAGGAAGGAAAATGGATTTCCTAGTAGAGACATTCTAAAATTACAGAGTAAGAATAATTTAGGAGGTTTCTTAGGGAATCAAGGGTGGGCTTTCTATGGCAGGGGTGTCCAAAGTTGAGAACTTTAAGACTTGTGGACTTCAACTCCCAGAATTCCCCAGCATAGCATAGCTGGCTGGGGAATTCTGGGAGTTGAAGTCCACAAGTCTTAAAGTTCTCAACTTTGGACACCCCTGTTCTATGGGGTTTTTGTGTGTATGGATATAAAATCTTTGGATTTTGGTCATTTAACACCTACAAACAATTAGAGCTTATTAAGCAAAGGAGAAGAGTATCTATGGCCCTTCATGGGTTTTTATGCTGGACTATTTCTCCTAGGATCACATGATAGATACTGGGTTGTATTGCAGCTACCCTCACCTCCTCACTTAGCAAAAGCTTAAAGTATTCTGAAGCAAGATTTTAAATAGAGACTCATTTAGCATATAGTACAGAATGGAAAAATACTGCACAAGCTTATGCAAGGTCATAGACTAGTAAACATTATTTTGAACCAGTCACACTGGTGGTTGCAAGGCTGTTTCATAAATATTATTCTTTCTTTCATGTGGAGTGCTTTGCACTGCAGTCCAGCCCTTGAACAAAAGTTTCATTCATTTTAATGGTCTTAACTTCTAAACGCCAAGGTTTGCATAACTTTTCATTATGCTGATAATATTTTTCTGAAGAAACAGTGGAATATTAGATGAGCTTTCTATCTGCTTTCTGCCTCCGTTTTAGCCTCTGAAAGCTTATCCCATGGTTTAGACTATAGGAAAGTGAACTTAAAATATATATATATATATAATGAAAGGAAACATCTGAAAGCTGTATAATTATTTTGGTAACTGCTTTTGTGCAAGGAAATTCTCTTTCTTGGAAATAAAAATACCCTAATTATTCAGAACATTGTTTTAATGGAAAAATAGGCATCCAATGTAAATATCATGTGAACAGTGCAGCCTCATTGATGAATAGTTTCTTTCCCTGTTAATAAATTCAAGGAAATGGATGCAGACCATTAATTATCACAATAATATTTCCTAAAAGATAGAAATATATGCTTACTTTAACTCTAATGGACAATCCTAGGAAAAAACCCTGTTTCCAAGCCCTAGCAGCCTAAATGTATTAAATAAATACAATATGTTATTTGTTAGTTAACGGTTTCTATGCTCCAAATTCTAGTGTCACATGGAAGCAAGGGCAGTGGAGAGTACACATGATGTTCTCCCAGTTTCTAGAAATCTCTGTTTTGAAAGGTCCTTAATTTGTATGCGGTCTCAGGCTTTTGAAGGAACCTTAAAATAAGCATAAATACTACATGGTGTGGATAAAGTGAACAGGCAGGTGCTATTTTCCCCTTCCCAAAAGATTAGAACAAGAGGTTGCCCAATAAAATTGAATCCTGGAAGAACCAGGATACATAAAAGGATTTTTGTTTTACATAGCATATAATCTTTAGATATTAGAATACACTATTACAAGATCTGGTGCTGACTACCAGCTTGGCTGGCTTCAAAACAAGGTTGGACCAATTAATGGAAGTCATGGAGATCAATGGTTATTTGCCTTGATGATGGTGTGACTATCTCCAAAGGCCATTTGATGGGAGAGTAGTTGACTACCTTTGTAGTTGGTAGGCCACTGTGAGAACAGCGGCTGGACTAGTTGGGCCAAAGTATGAAACAGGAAGGCATTGCTTTTGTTGGTTCCATGTGGATTCTTGCAACATGGCTGACTGGCTGGCTGTAGTTGATTTATTCAAGGATGGGTCTGTTTGAGGTCAAATTTAACTCCCTGAAGATTAGATGGTTGGGTCACTTGATTCCTTTTTGGTGTTTCCATAATACACAGATGTATCAATCTATATATTAGAGCGGGCAATCAGAACAACAACAAAACCCAACCTGAACTAAAATAGTGACATACAAATTCACCACAGTTACGGAGAAAATTACATGGATGCGTCAATTAATTACTAGGAGTCAAGCTTGACTTAAAGAGAACTTTTTCAGTTAAATGAGTTATGGGAAATGGCCAGTATGTTTATTTTATTCCTAATTGAGACTTGTAATATTACTTCAATATACATGATTTTGTTGCCATATCAGCAAGAACATATTGCTGTGCATGCCTGTGCCCCTGAGAAACAGAATAAACTGCAGGATATCATCCGTATTGATTTTTGAACTATTATTTTATGTACAAAACATTTAAAGAGAGGACATGGAAAACACTATTTGTACACTCATAACTAAGCTTGTGTATTTATTTAGAAAAAAACATGTAGGAATATATATGTCATAATGTTCTGATTATATATCTGATTACAATAAACAGTATTAACAACATCCTTGCATATGGAAAAACTGAAGATCGGGACGTGTGTTACTTTCTATCTCCACACACAAGGTTTCTTTCAACAGGGCTATCTTATATTAGATTAGATCTGTCATCTACAATTTGAACAGTAGAGTTGCAAGAAAACCAAGCCAGTTGTTGAGTGTAATTGCTTTGTTCAGAAGGAAGAAATAGACAGGATTGAGGGTCTGCCAATGGGAACTAAGATAGGATGTGATCACTCACAATGGTGATGTGGAAATTTTATTGGCTGAAGGCCCAAGCCTGGAATTACCATGTCTACCTCTGGCTCCTCATCTCTAAATGCAAACATTTGGGTGGACTTTTTTTTATTTGGATATAAGAATATCAGTCTTCTGGAAAACCCATATTTGGGCTTTTATAAGAGTGACAAAGTCAACAACTCTTCCCCCTACAAGAACTGTGAAATCCAGATGTCTGGTCTCTCTCTCAGCCAAAACCAAATGGACCCCAGAGGACTTAAGCAGCCAAAAGTCATCATCAGCATTGTTATCAGTATCATGTAGGGATAATATATAGATAATGTCATGGGAACATGTCCCTAAAAAGTAAGGTGTCTTCATGCTATGCAAGCAAGACATGAGCATGAGCCTAAAAGATCTGAAGCTTTCTATGTTTGACTTTCTAAGTATGACTGGTGAGCATCTGCTAAATACTCTGTCATCTAAACTCAATGGATCAATTGCTTATAATAGATTTCATTAGCGGCTGAGGAAAATGTTTGGCAGAATTGGCTCTTGAAATGTAGAGAATGCAAACAACAGCAGTGGTCTCGAGAGTGTGGAAGGGAAAGTACAATGTGTATTTTGTGACCTTAGCAAATCACAGACTTCTGAGGGCTACTTACAGTCCATAAGCTGTCCGGCTGAGTTCTAGAGGGATTTCTAGGAAGTGTTTTATAATATTCCTCTGAGTCTTAACACTAATTGCCTGCTAAGCAACTGATCAAGCCCATTGTTTCAGTGCTTTCTGTTCTTTAGAGTCATATAGTTGATAAGATACTGGAAAGATGTTTATAAACAAGCACATGAATGGTCTAGGCCACCTATTTGATCTAGAGACTAGGTCCATAGTGAGAAAACTGATCAAACCTTCAAGGAAAAATAACATTACGTTCCTATATGATCTTTTCCATTCAGATCCCCACAGTCTCCATACATTGTAAAATCTTCACAGCTTCACTTGGAAAACCAGAAACAGAGACTAAAAGGTATCACCAACATATTATTTTGTAGTTTGTCCTATACGCTGGATGACCTTTTCCAGCAGTTACATGTAGATACTGAAAACAGGGGCCTAGGGCTTGGCTGTGGGCTCCTACAAGCATCAGTTGTCAGACCTGGAAGCTATCTTTTACCTTTTGGATTTCAGGCCTGCCACATTTTCTACTGTGGGAAAATGGGAGGGGGGATTATACAGAGTGTGGGTGATATGTAGCCATAATAACATTCTTTCTCAGAAAGTCAAAGTCAACTGGCCCTGCAGCTTTGATGGGATGACTGGGAGATAACTCCTGGCTTGAGTGATACCTGATTGGATTATGTGATGGACATGTGGGTGCTGGGCAGGATCTTGAATTTTCACTTGGGTGGGAAAAACCTGGAAACTTTCAGATTTGGGTTTTCCCAGATATGCCAATATGACATCTCTAATAAAATGGAATGTTGAGGAAACTCAAGTCTCGGAGTCTTCTTTCATTGGTTTAATTTGAAAACAGTGGTTCGCCCTGCCAAAGTAGAATGGACTGGGGAACAAATGTATCTGGACCAGCTGGACATGTCAAAAGGTGCCAGACTGATCCCATTCTCCATGATCAGCTGACTGAAGAACCAACAAAATACAATGGCAGAATAGTCCATTAGATTATATCAACAACAAATATAAGGGGAAACCCACTACCTTATTAATAGTACAACTAAGGATTATTTAAGGCTGGTTCAGACATGGACTAGAGATTATATGAAGGCAATAATTTAAAGGCACAGCAGAAAGCAGAAAGTATAAGTAGAAAGTAGGAATGTGTACTGGCTAATTCAAGTAAAGAAACAGTCCTAATATAAGTCTGGATTCTTTTCAGCTAATAAGTAGCTCATAAACATGTTAACATTATTGTTTTCTTTTGGCCCTCACAATTTACATCTTAAATAAAATTCCCATATGAAACATAGAGATATTTATTATTTTTGTTGTTGAGATAAAATGGTCCAAGATCCAACTAAGCATCTAACTTCACCTCATAATGTCAATCCGCATGATTTTAACTACACAACTTTAAACTAAAATAAGATAGGTCCAGAATCTCTGGGCAAAATTCCTTCTTATACATAAGACTGGTGACAAATGCTTTTATTTTTATGCTGCTTTTCATCTGTGTTCAGCCCCCATATACCAATATGTAGAATACTGAAATGAAAAAATAAAAAAATAAGTTTCATTAAACAAAAATAAGAATATTTCAGCAAAAACTAGTGAGTTTGAGTAATAAAACTTATTTTTCTGCTGCTTTTCAGCCAAGTTCAGTCTCTTGAGCAATAAATAAATGGAATAATCTCTCTCTCTCTCACACACACACGAATAGCTGCATCAGAGCAAACTAAAAAAAGAACAGAGCAAAAAATATCCTGCATAAGTAATGAAAATCAGTCTGGATGTAAATTATTCCATACTAAAAGTGTATCAGGGCTACCTGCAGATATTTTGTCTAAGCCGATTCAGAAAATGTAGAAGACCTGGGTCCACCAGCCAAAGTTAGCCCTGTGTACTTACTGATCTCATTTCAAGCAGGAGTAGAACACTGGCACATCCTTCCCAAATAATCACAATTGGTGAATAAAATTTAATAGACTAAGATAACTTTCAGATAGGAATAAGGTTTTAAAAGCTTAGATTGTATCCCAAAATACACTTTTAGGACTAGAGATAGACAACAAAACTGTAGATTGAATACTATAAGAATAAAATGCCCTGTCTTGATAAAGATATTTTGAACTACTAGCAGGTCTTGAATAGTCATTAAAGAGAGCTCTGTGGTATATCAAAATAACCAAATCTGAAGCATGCAGGACCATATCTAGATTAGATTTTTCTGGAAAAGGCTACTGCTAATCTGCAAACCTGATTTGCTAATATGCAAGCAGATGTTACATTTATGCTCAGCCTCTGGTTCCAAATCTCATTCTCACAGATCAGGAACCAGGTTATGTCATATTACTGTTGTCAGACTTATTGGAAGATCATGGTAGAATTTTTTAGCCATTGATTGGTACCCAACTGGAAGCGGATACAATTAAACAACACTGCAAGAGACCACACCTGATTCTCCATTTAGGCACTAGGCTTGTATTTAGTCTATAGCTGCCCAACACACATCACATAATCTTAATTGCATATTATGATGACTCTATTAAATCAATCTCCATTGAAGTAAGTGCACCTCTTCTATCTAGCCACTATCTTTTAATTCTAGTACCTCCTTCCATTTCTCCCATCTTCCCATGTTAATTGCCTTTTTTCTGCTCTTTTTGACTTGGGAACTGTTGATTATTCAAAGCCCAGAATCACTTAACTTAATTTTCACACCTATTATTTTCCCCCAGCTTGGCAGCCCTACTCTGCAGCACATTAAAAAGCTGATGAACAGATGTTGTATCATCATGTTATGTGCTGTATCACAGTAACATTATTTTGTTATTATAACATTAACACTAAAGCAACTTATCACAGTAGCGTCCCTAGTAAGCTGTTTGAAAGGGAAATGAACTTCTGTTGGGAAAGAGAGTCCTATCATGTTATTGTATGTGATATTATACTGCCATAAAGCTAAAACATTATACTGCGATACCAATATAATGCTAAATTGCTATGCTCATTTCATTTTATAATTGTATAATAGTTTACTTTTTATGATAGCCCTAAACACCCACCACTTAGCAGTTTAACAGGCTATGTGATAATGTAGTTTTTTTTAAGGGGCGGAAGATAGGAAGGTCTATGTATATCTGCAGGTACACCATGCATATTCTATGTGAGTGCATGAACTTACAATATACACCTCTTTACATGATATTATCTGTTGCCCTTGGGGCTAAAACGTTTTACCAACCTTGATTCTCTGGAATGGGTGCCAGAACAGAATGAAGTGAATTGATGGACATAGGCCAACTTTTAGGTTTGGCTGGCTTCAAAAATGGGTTGGACCAATCATGGAAATCATGGTGATTGGTGACTATTAACCTTGAAGACAGTGGATTGCCTATAAAGTCCACCTGCTTGTGCAGTTGTTTGGCTACCGTGAAAAAAGATTGCTGCATCGGATGAACCAGGGTTCTGATCCAGTATGCCACTGCTTACATTCTCAGTCTAACCAAAACACCTGTCTCACTGGTCAGGAAGCTCAATTTGTTAGTCCATCCATCAATTAATGAATGCACTTATGTCCATGCAGAAACTGAGTGAGTGATCCTACGGTCTTGTAAAGCCTATGAGAATTAGCAAACTGATGAGTTTATTAACAGTGGTGCTGTTAGTATGCCTCATCTGTTTTTACAGAGCAAAGGTAAATGCTGTCCAAGCAGATTGGGAAAAAAACAACTTTTAATGTGTTAGTTGTACATAGCCTAGAATGTTCTAGGTATTGCTTTATTTCATTGCTGAAACCCACGTTTAGGGGAAAATAGTGGCCACAATATGAAAGTGGTTTTCTGAGCAGCATTATAAATAAGCCAACAGAAATTGCAAGTCTGTTGCAAAGGTAGGGCCTTGTAATTCATGCTTTAATTCATATTAAAATGTTTTCAGGTTGGAGGAATATAATAATTTTTCTCTCCCTCCCCATCTCAATTTCCCTGACGGTCATGAAGAAAGCAAGAGAAAATATGTGCCGCTTTTTCATCTAAAGCTATGAGGCTCCCAAGAGAAGGAGGAAGCATCTCAAATTTCCCCAGAACATCTTCCATTCTCTTGCATGCATTTGTTGATTGCCAAAACTACCAAGCAAATTGTTCCCTGCAAAACTGACAAGCAGATATACTAAAGTTAGAAATAGGATGGGAGTACAGCTCTGTTTGAAATATCTTCCTACTTGCTATTTTAGTGCTTATTTTATGAGTAATCTTCTTAATATATCAGTACAATGGCTCATACAATGTATATTTTATATGATTGAAAATCTCTTTGACATCATCAGTGGAATTGTCTTGTAAATATGAAAATGGAATATTGTTATTTGACTTTTTTGTAAAGATGGGGAAGGGAGAATATTTTCCTTTGGTTAACATTAGGTTCCCAGAATGAGCCAGAAAATTCTATTTTATGCATGTTATATTTTTGTAGAGAGGTGTGGGGTAGAAGACTGAAAGTAGAAGCAATTTTTAAGGAAGAGAAGCAAACTTAAAAGCACAAAGCAACAGGGCTAAGTTTAGCCAAGAACGGATGCTATATAGAACACAGCCTGGTTGATTGAAGATTATATAAGATAGTGTTTTTAAGACTTGCTGGGTTCACATATCATGCTAAATCACAATATAATTAGCTTGATTTTGCCTTGGTGCATTGCCTGGATCTAGCCATTGCAATTTGTATATTGTGGTTTAAAGCTCCCATGCAGGGACTGGAAGTTCTTTCAGGCATCCTGAACTGTTAGTTTGCCTTGTATGATAGGACGGGGACACACACACGCACAGGGGGAGAGAGAGAGAGGGAGAAAGGGAGGGGGGAGGGAGGGAGGAAAATATTGTGAAATCATCACATTGCATGAGGTCTCAACAATCTCAACTTCAATATTTTGTGCAATCCCATTGGAGAGCCCACATTGTTGTTTAATTTGGGGAGAGGGGTTGACTGTAGGCAATAAAAAAGATGACCCTCCTTATTCAGGGAACATTACATAGGCAAAAGAGGCTGAAATGTTTAATAAGTCCAGAACAATGAGATAAAATTTGGTAAAAGTCACTTCTCTGATTCACTGGAGTATCAGAAGAAGGGGATGGATAATACAATCAGAGTTTTTGAGAAGCATACGTGCAGTTTTCTTGGAAGGTGGTAGGGTGGACACGTAGCAGTGCTAGAAATATTATTTCCTGAACAAGCAGTTTCATTTTTACTCTGGAATGCACCCTGAGCCTTTCTAGTTTTGAAGTTTCAGGAAGGTGAAACTTTCCCCCAAATGGGAGAAAAGCTGATTGGCAAGATATGCTTTAAAAAAATATATATCCTTTGTGATTCATCATCCCAATCTGAATTCCCAAGCCACAAACATGTATGCGTTTAATGTTGGCTTTTTGGTTTTACTAGAATGCATGAATCACAGATGGTCACCCCGTCAAATTCATAGGGAGAGGAGTAAGACATTCTACCCATGTGTCCATCACAATGCTGAGCTTGCCAGATAGGAAGACTCACCTGCAATTAACCTTTAAATAAGAGATTTGTCTTTGCCTGGACTGTGAAAAGGTATTCCCCCATAAGTAGAAAGTTGGAAAGCTGTGTGCTTGAAGGAGGTTGGGGCAGAACTTCCACTCTTTTACTTAAAAAGAAAGCACCATCTAACTTACAGAACAGTTGGTGAATGGCATTGGACCATAATGATATAATCTACATCTCAGCCGCGAAGTGGAGAATAACAGACGGTCCTCTGTTTGCTTAACTTACTCTCTATAAAACCTCGCTAGGCAGGACAGTTGCTATATCTGCTGAAGCAGGCAATAACGTATTTCTTTCCCTGGAGAGCTACGTACCTTGGGACACATTCTATGAAGACTAGATGTTGCTCCAGAGAGAATAATCAGAGGAGTAAATGAGGTGGCAAGAGAGCAATCTAACTTTACTAGCTATCCAGTTTAGTCAAGCGTAAGAGGAAATAAAGATAGCCCAGCTGAGCCACCAGAGCTTCACGTGGACCCCACAAATCTCCTTATTTTCCATTTCATCCGCTTCCTCGGAGACAGGAGTGTAGAGTGCCACACTTGAAAAATACAGGCATATACGGAGACAATATGTGGTATTGTGTTTTTATTCCATCTTCTTCCATGGAATTAAAAATTATCTTCACAATCACCATGCAAATAAATTATAAGTTGAAATGTAGTGACTGGCCCAAATAAGAATAAAAGGATAGGAAATCTCTTAGAAGTTTCAGATACTACAGAGATTTCCTATCCTTTTATTCTTATTTGGGCCAGTCACTACATTTCAATTTATAATTTCTTTGCATGGTGATTGTGAAGATAATTTTTAATTGCATGGAAGAAGATGAAAATAATTTTACCAAGAGATAGTTTTTTCCAAGTGAGGAATATTAAGAATGAAAATAGGCAACTACTGGTAATACTTAGTACCGACTGTGGGAAATGTAGGGTGATTTTTCATTTTATGCCATGGAAGGTGGACTTAAATTCAAGAGAATGTAAGGTAATGTAAGGCATTAGTCATCTGAGTTCCTGATTTGATGCTTCCTACTCTTTAATGAATACCTTAATCAGTGATCATTCACTAAATTATATTTGACAAAATGGAAATGAACCTTAAGGGAACAGATAGCTAAGTGGAAATTTCAGGAATTATCCATGCAGGAAGGCACGATGATTGAAGAAAGCATATAGGAATGGATTTATGAAAAAGTCATTTTCACAAAATCCACTAGCACTGATAATGTTACCTAGTTTGGATAATGAAACATCAGTAAGAAAACAACCAAGCTCAGAAAGCACCAAGGACCCTCATCAAAATATTATGGAATGGGGCTAAAAGCAAGATTACAGAATCTCTCTGCCCTGACAATCTTTTTGTCTCTAGAGCAGGGGGCCCAACACCTGGGCTGCAGCCCACTAGCAGGCCGTGGCCCATTGGGAACCGGACTACAGAAGCAACAGGCCAGTGCATGAACACAGCTTTAATTGCATGAGCGATGGGCAAGCCTTTGCACACACGCAGCTCTATTTGCACAAGAGGCTGGTGAGTACACCTGCCACACTCACAAATGGAATTGCGTGTCCACTCCCATGGAACCATCCCCCCCTCCCCTCCAGTCTGCAAAGCTGGAAAGGTTGGGGACCACTGCTTTAGAGTTGCATGTGATACTTAATGGAGGTCAGAGGATGTAATGATATGGGGGGATGGATTTGGGTGCTAGGAGAAAGAGCTGCAGACTAGACAAGAAAACAGTCGGAGAAGCAGCAGCTAAGTCTGCAAAAAAAAATGGGGGGGAGGGGGTGGCAAGTGTCTCACTAGGGACCCTTCCTAGTTTCTGGGACTGTAAATGTGAGGGGAGGCAGAGAAGGATGTACAGTACTTTCAGATTGCAAGATTCTGTTAATGTAACCTTATAATAAATTAGGGTTAGTACTTTTAGGGGTGCTTCTTGTCTGGACTACCTTGCAAGGCTGACAGGGGCCACACAGAGATAACTGTTCTTTCCCTTGCTTTCTTAATGCCACTGAGATAGCTAAGGTCACATAGTTAAAATCTCTTCCTTCCCTGATATGCTATATTTGACCTATTGCTGGTTTGCAACAAAGTCTGGTGACCGTTGAGGTTTTGTAGTGAAGAAGACAGAGCAGATACATATGGGTTGCCATCTGCCCATCTTAACTCTGAATAGTAAGTTGCACCTGGAAAACATCCTTAAAAGAACAATTTTCTTTCTTTCTTGATTGGCCCACCATTAACAAACCAGTTGATGGGAAGCCTTTATCAATATCCCATCACGATATGCAGAATTCTTTCTTTCCTTGTGAATCTGCATACTCTCAATTATTCAGCTGCTCTTTTTAAAAGAAGATAGCAGGTTCATTTAAAATTCCTCACAAACAGTTTCTTTTCCTTGGACTGGAATCATTAAACCAAAGCAGTTCTGTCACTCCTGAGATTTCTCCTCCCCGCTTTTCCTCTTAATCTATCCCTATGTTTCGTGATTTTATCTTCCTTCCTGTCTTTAAACATTTTATACATGATTACAGGATTTTTCTTGGCATTCTGGTGTCATGGCTTTCCAATTTTAGCCATTGTTTTCACAGTTCCTTATTTACTATTTCAATTTTTGTGACCACCCACTAGTCACAAAACCTTTGGTAACTAAAAAGGGTTAAGCAATATACTGTCAGCGTGTAAAATAAAAATGACTAGGCCAGGGGGAAGAAACTACATCAATTTCCAATACTACATTCTTAATTATCAGCTCATATAATGTCCTGACTCATTGCCTGGGGAGGGCTGGGTCTTTAAGTCTGTCTTGAAGGACAGCTGGATTGATAGTGTTCAGATCCTGGAGGGAATGATGTACCAGAGGGCAGATGTAGAGACAGAAGCTACACCTCCTGGGTCTCTCAATTGTTTAACAGATGGGACCAACAGCATGCCAATCCCAGCAGATATTAACAAGCAGTATTACAAAAGGGCAGTTGTAGAAACGGACCTGTACCACTGAGATTTATGGGCAAACATTAGCAATGATGTCTATGACTTCAGCTTCCTTGAGGGTGGAAAAAGAAGCAGCTTTTTGAATTTGCTCCACAGAGTTACGCAACACCTTAGGTTCAAAGGCAAAAAAAGGTATTTCAGGGTGGGCAGGTATGCAGACAATGCAGCTCTCTGCTACTTCTATTTTTTTCCTGAGATCACGCAGAACACATGATGCCATCATAGGCTCCTTAAAATTTAAGAGAAATTTTAACTCCATATCTATCTACTCCTTTTAACAGTGTAACTCCATATTCCCTCCTGGTGATCTTTGGTGGACTTCAAGCAGTTGGGAGAATAATGCTGTGTGCTTTTTCAATCTATTGACCATTCTGTTTTCTAAAAGGAGATGAAATCAGTGAAAAACTTAGTAAAGGGAGGTAGGGAAGAACCAGAGTTTTATGTAATTGGCAAGAGGGGAAAATGAAAAAAGGAACAGCCCAAAGATCAAATTCCAGTCATGTCTGAGAATACATGGAAACTCTTAATAAATAATAAAATGCTTTTACTACAGTCTACTTTGAAACTGGTACCGCAATTCCAAGAAGATCAAACTAGGATCCCAGTCATTAAACAGTTTCTCCCCATGATTTAGATTTCGTTTGGAGGTTCCAATTTCATGTTAGTAGACAAATGATCCTTGCCTACAGGATCTGAAAAACGTTGGAAGGAAAGGATTACTCTTGTGCAATTTTAATCAGGCTTTAACATCAGAAGGATTTTTTAAAAGGAAAAAAAACAGCTTAACAGACATTCTTATAGCTTCATTTGTAATTCTAATTTCTACTTTAGCAATCTCTTTCCACATATCACAGTGAATTGATAGAGCAGAAGGATTATTTCACTCAGAGACATGAGGCTAAAGTGTGCTCTTTTGTTTTCAATCAGTCAAATGGACCGTAACTGAGGCTGGTGGGGAACACTGAAACGGTAGCTGTCAGCTTCAGAAGCAAATCTGCTCTACTTCCAGATTTGATCCCAGAAAATTTAATTTCTGAGTTCCCTAGGGTGAGCCATGTAATATATTCTGAAAACAGAAGAGAGAGGCAAAACCACTTATTGACTGAACATTCATTGTTCCATTTTCACTGTTTTATGATGGGATTCTATGAGTTTTCAAGTTCTGAGGATCTAGATATGTAATAAATACAGTATGTGTTGATGCTGGACCTAAAGCATCTTGCCCAGTGACAGCAGAACTACCTTTTCAGTTACCAAGTAACTGATAAAAGTTTGACATTCTCTACCACATGTAAGGTCTCCTGCTTGAGCAGGAGATTGGACTAGAAGAATTCCAAGGTCCCTTCCAATTCTGTTATTTTGCTTTGCCCTGGTAGCTAGTAATGACAAACAGGCTAGCAAGCCTTAGAAAATTATAAATATCATGTTCATCTTAAGCAATCACATCACAAACAACAAAAGTGATATCATACTTGCATTTTCAGACAGATCGGCTGCAACTTTAAGAAAATGATCCCCTAAATCCAATTCCCAGCACCATTTATCTTTCCCAAATAAGAATACTCAGAAGAACTCAGTACCTGTTTCCCTGGGATGCAAGCATCACTGCTGAATGCCATCATGCCTCTACATCAGGGGTGTCAAACTCAATTTCATTGAGGCCCACATCTGGAGTGTGTTTGACCTCAGGGGGGCTGGGGGAGCTTGGCTGGGGTGGGTGTGGGCAGGGTGGGCATGACCAGCTCAATGTTACTTGTGCCGGGGGCACCTGTGGTGGCCCGGGCGGGGCTGGGGCTATGCATTGTCTCCAGCGGAGGAAGGCAAGACCAGGGAGAGCGCCAAACCCTTGTCCTCCAGAGCCTCACCCTCCCTCTCAGGCAGTGGTGAAATTCAATGTTTTTTAGTAACGGTTCTATGGGCGTGGCTTGGTGGGCATGGCAGGGAAAGGATACTGCAAAATCCCCATTCCCTCCCTACTCTGGGGTGGGCAGTCAGAGGTGATATTTGCCAGTTCTCCGAACTACTCAAAACTTCTGCTACCGGTTGTCCAAAACCTGCTGAATTTCACCCCTGCTCTCAGGCCATGCAGAGGACCCCTGGACTGCCCAGAGCCCTAGGCAGCGGAGGACAAGCAAGTTTGTTTTGCTAGCACTGTGCCAGTGAAAATGGAGCTCAGAAGGGGCACTCTAGTTTTCGGCTGCAATGGCCTCTTGCATCACTCTGCCAATGAAAACAGCTCAGGAGGGCCACACATGCCCCTCCCAAGCTCCATTTTCGGCTGCAATGGCCTCCTTCAGCACTCTGCCAATGAAAATGGCTACCACCAGATTGTAGATCAGTGCCTGGTTGGTCTGGCCTGGGCCGAGGCACCATGGGCCGGTCCTTTGCTGTTTCCAGTGTGACCCCATGGGCCAGATTTAAGCACCCCACAGGCTGGATCTGGCCCCTGGACCTTGAGTTTGACACCCCTGCTCTACATGATTGCCATTAAAGAGTCTGTCTTGACTTATGGGAGTGAAGGGTGTATTAAGGAAAGAGATCAGCGGTTTATTCTAGGTTTGTGTTCCACTGAACATCACAAGGGTTGGGGATGAGAAAGCAGTAAATATTGGCAAATGGCTAAACAATGTTTTACTCAGCTCTCAAAATTCATTGTTGGCTTTGGCCATGTGTGCATTGAAAAGGAGCCCAACTAACACGAAATTGGCAATAAGTGAAAACTGTATGCTTTACAGCAGGAACCTGGACATCTCCTTACGTATACCAGTATTAAGACAACAACCTTCCCATTTCTATTGTTGATCAGTCCTTCCAAAAGAGCATTAAATTCATGCTGCAAAGAGGCCTGAATAACAGGTAATCAACAGGCAAACGAGTGGCTCTCTGTTATTTTGGGTGCAGTGACTCCATCCACATATCTGTTCAATTGCTATTTGGGCCCTTGTAATTCAGAGACAGGCTTCTATGTCAGAATGTGTCTCAGAAGTAGGCAGGTACAGAGGGAGAACCTTGTTTGGGAATTGGACTCTCCAGTGGCCTAAAGCAGTATGGTCCAGGAAGTCAGTGTCCAGGGACTGGAAAGATTTATCTATATTAATCTCAAGTGACCATTACATTCCTGGCTGCTTCTACCTCTTAGTTGGGATAATGCCATCACCAACACAGCAGTAAGTGGAGTCCATCAGAGTATATCAAGGGCAAAAACTGTGCAGGAATATAGTCTTTAATTTAACAATCATTTATTTAGTAACTGTTTACAGTGGCACTGCTAAAAGTGACATCATTTTTGGTCCCCATGCTTATGACCATCATAGCCTCCCATGGTCACATTAGCAAGATTCAAGGGCTCACCAACCAGTATGTATTTACAACAATTGCAGCATCTTGAGGTCACATGGTCACCATTTATGACCTTCCCAGCTGGCTTTTGACCAACAAAGTCAAGGGGGAAAGTCAGATTTACTTAACAACCAAGTGATTCACTTAACTCCAGTGATTCCATTAATAATCATGGCCAAAAATAAAGATCATAAAATTGGGTGGAACTCACTTAACTATCTTGCTTAGCACTGGAAATTCTGTGGTCATTAGTTGAGGACTAACCTGTAAAAGGGAAAACACAACTGTCACAGATGTATAGATAGGAAAAATGTAAGGCTACCTAGGGTGTCAGAAAATCAATGAAAGCAACATCAAAAGGATCCAAGAACATATTGTGCCACGGTTAGGTGTAAGCGAAAGAGGTAATATTATGTCAATTCTTACTCACCAAGCCTTGTATCCTTTTTAAACATTATTTTCCATTTTTTCCCGGGGGTTTCTAAGGAGTACTTGCCTTAAATTGACCGTGATGACAAAAATAAGCAGTGGAATTTTCTCTGTGTTGTAATGTGAATTTTTGTAGCATCGGTTAGGGTGGAAAGTCTGGATTTTCTAATTCCATCATCTCCCCAAGAAGAATTTGGCTAGTGCATGAATTGGCTGTATCTAGAGTGTTTTTTTTTTTTTTTTGACAGTCATCCAAGTAGCAGGATTAAAAGGGCAATGCAAATTACTGTTGTGACATTAAGATATTTCCCTACCCCCTTGAAGAATGATGGTGTAAAAGCAAAAAAATCCTTGCACTTCCAGCAAACTATGATCAGCAAAAAGGGGGGGGGGGAATGCTGTCTATTATTTTCACTCTGATCCCCTTCTTGATCATTATTTTCATTTACAGCCCAGATAAAACACACCCACTGTTCTGCCAGTTGACATTCAAACCTTGAGTCTTGCTTAGACAGTTTACCTTACAAGCCACTGAGTTGTGTTTGTGCTGCCTTCTTTACACTCTCTGTTTAAAGAGAAATTGCCAGGACTTGCGTCATTTCAGGGATGACATCATGACTTGTGTAGTAGCTCAGTGCCCTCTAGCCAACTCCTTTGCCTTCCTGGCCTGTGCCATTCAGAATAACATACGGATGAGAGAGAATTTGTAGGACCATGAATGTGTCACAGGAAGGGAGATATGTGCCATTCCTTCTAAAAGTGAAAAGAGCTGTGTAAGCAGGTAACTATCCCTATCTTCATTTCAGTAAAAGAAAAAGAAAGTCCCAAATGCTTTATTCCCAGAAATGTGTTACATAAATCACAGCCCTGTACATATCTTCTTGCACAATGTTTTTCTTCTGGTGGTTTTTGACACTTTCCATCACTTTAATTCTATCTCATCTACCTGATTAGCCATCTAATTTTCATCGTTGCTTAACTGCACCATCTGTGCTCACTTTTTTTCCTCCTCTCAAGCCCACAGTCTCTCTTCTCCTCGCTCTCCAATTTTATAAATAAAATGTGGCTGATGGGTTTTTAAACTTGGGGGATTTGGGGGGTAAATGAGTTATGTTCTGCATCAAGAGGCTACAAGCTTCCAAAACTCAAACGTATTTGTAGTTGTTTTGCATTCAAGATTTAGAAGACTGTGGAATAGTTTAGACAAATAAGTTTGATACCATCCCATTTGTAGCAGTTGAGGCTCCAGAACCCTTAAAAATGGAGGAAGATGACTCAGTTGCCTTAGTTAAAAACCCATGGAATTCAATGATACTGCTGAGTAAAATATAGGAGAAAAAATAATAGAGGCAAAGACAGATTTTGAAGCTTGGCATGCTTGGGACATGCCCAAGAAGCAAACTATCTTACTTTGGTCTCTGAAGTGCAATTGGTATTTATTTATTCAGCTACTGTATTTCAAGCGCATCTATGCAGAACAACTAAAAGCACAGAAAGCAAAATTACAATTATAAAAAAGGCTGCAAAAGCATACAGCAATATTAAATCAGCATAATAAAATGGACCAGGAACTGCAGAGTAAAAACACATTGAGGGTGGGGGGAAAAAATCAGTGAAAACATATTTCCCATCAGCAAGTAGAACCCAGATGAAAAGATAAACAGGGGTGGGGTGAAGACATGTAATTAATGTAAATACCAACAATCAATTTCAGGAAAAAATATCAGGCTTTAATGGCTCATGGACAAAAGGTGGGGGCAGGAAGCTGCAGGGAGAGTTACCTTGTCTTTTTGAAACATGTTTCTTTTCACATCCAGAGAAATATTCTGCCTTTTCAATATTTCCTAGGATATTTCATTTTTCTGGGAGAGGGCTGGGTGATAACTTTCCACAGGAGGAGGGGAGAGAAGTATTTAAGAAATAACATCTCTCGGGTACCCAACAATTTGGCGTACCCCAATTTGGCTAATTTGGCGTGGGTATCACAACAGGTTAAAAAAGTTTGTTTGCCTCCCCCTCTAGGGCGATGAGGATATGCTGTGCTTGCTTCTACAGGTCTTTGTGGATTTTAGCATGTGGTGTTCGTCCAGCTAAGAATATAATGGTACCAGTCCCCAAATCTGGTTTTAGAGACGATCAAGGTGACTTTATAGACAGCACAGTGGCCAATACGATCTTGTCGGATCAGCTGTCCAGTGATGTGAAAAAACCTGACCACCAGCATAAGCAGTGCTGCAACGACACATGGAACAAATCCCCAATAACTTATGTGCTGCCATTTTTGTGGTTTTCACTGCCAATTCCTTAGTCATCATTTGTTTATGTTTCATTGTTAATTGCTTCTCTTTAGCGATAGCTGCTGTCATCTCACCCAAAAACTCACTTGAACAAAGACTGAAGCAAAAATCTATGGGTGCAGCTAACATTACACAAACTGATGTCTTCTGCTTATCTGAATCATATGACATGGACAATTTGCTTTCTACATGCTTGGATCCTGTTTGAATCTTGCCTGCAGTAATTCAACACTTCACTGGTTTGATGAAAACTTGTAACTATAAGACTATATCTAGTTGGGGGTTGATTGCCTATGATCCGCCCCCTGATGCAATTGCTTTGTATACTCCGATAGTAGAAGTTCCTGAAAATATAATATGCGCTAAAGTAGTTAATTGCATGTCTTCAAGTAAAAAACCTCACTGTCTTCATATTAGTTCACATGCTCTAAATTGTACAGCTTTTGAGGAGGTTTCCTTTCAGTTTGCTTATGTTTGGC
The DNA here is from genome assembly GCF_964273705.1 of Natrix helvetica. NCBI lineage: Eukaryota > Metazoa > Chordata > Lepidosauria > Squamata > Natricidae > Natrix > Natrix helvetica. The sequence goes on along the minus strand of NC_138549.1, from coordinate 68,091,777 downwards.
TCCCGCAAGGATGGTTTTTACATGTGGTCAAGAAACTTTTAATTACATTCCTGCTAACATTAGTGAAGCACAATGTTATCTTAGCCGGTTAATTCCTGTTTTGCTTTCCAAACAGCAACTTCATTCAAGCCGTTTTTGATGTGGAGCCATGCTAGACATCACTTGTGACTCTGAGACAGCTTTACTTAATAAAGTAGAATATGTAGATTGGCTATATTCATAGTGGGTGTGCCAGCACTTGTTGCTTGCGCTCATTTTAATATTAATGCTGTTGTGTGTCATTTGGCAAAAACAATTAATGCTACTTCTTTAGCTATTTCAGCAATTAACCATGAGCTACAAGCTTTGTGTAAAGCTATTTTGCAAAATCGTGCTGCTGTAGGAAGTTATCACCCAGCCCTCTCCCAGAAAAATGAAATATCCTAGGAAATATTGAAAAGGCAGAATATTATATTTCCCTGGATGTCAAAAGGAAGAAACATGTTTTAAATTGAGAATAGCTCTCTGTAGCTTCCTGCCTCCACCCACTTTGTCAATGGGCCATTAAGAAGGCCAAGCCAGGCCCTTTACATAATAAAGAGTTCTCCCCTTCAGCTCCAGGGGGATGGGAATGAAGGCATGATAATATAAGCCTTTGCTCAACTGACCACATGGCATCTGAGAACTCTGAGAATTCAACCAAACCTGAACTCAGCCTAGAGCAGCAATGGCAAACCTTTTTTGGCTCACGTGCCACAAGTGGGGGGAGCGCAGGGGGGTCGTGTGTGGGCGTGCCGCACCCATAATGCAATGCGCAATCCCCCCAGTGTGCATGCGTGCACAATGCGCGACCCCCCCATTTTTACATGCTTTTTTCGCCCTCCCCAGGCTCCAGAGGCTTTATAGGAGCCTGGGGAGGGCGAAAAGAGCCCCCCGCCCCCCCGGAGGCTTCCCTGTAGCATTCGGAGCGCTCAAAAGGATCCTCCGAGCAAACCGGAAGTGACTTCCGGGTTGCTCGGAGGGTCGTTTTAAGCGCTCCGAAGGTGTCAGGGAAGCCTCCGGATGGTCCCTGAAGCCTTCGGAACGCTTAAAACCACCCTCCAAGCAAACCGGAAGTCACTTCCAGTTTGCTTGGAGGGTTGTTTTAAGCATTCCGAAGGCTTCAGGGAAGCCTCCGGACGGTCCCTGAAGCCTCCGGAGGCCCTCTGGGAGGGCGGGGGAGGCTCTTTTTGCCCTCCCCGGGCTCCTATAAAGCCTCTGGAGCCTGGGGAGGGCGAAAAATGGCTTTTAAAAAGGTGAACTCAGCTGGCCAGCGCGCATATGTGCGCTGGCCAGCTGACAGGGCAGCGCCTCACGTGCCCTGACAAATGGCTCCGTGTGCCACCTGTGGCACGTGTGCCATAGGTTCGCCATCACTGGCCTAGAGAGTTGCCCTTGCATGGGCCCATGTGAGTCTGACAACCAATCAGAATACATTTCTTACACAGGAACAGGAAACAGATAGGTGGGGCTGAACAGATTATAAAAAGTCCTGCAAGCCCTTCTTCAGTCTCTTCTCTTCCCTTTCCTTCTCTTCACTTCTCCACCAACATTGAAGCATGTGATCACCTTTTCTGTTCAGGACTCAAGCCATATGGTCCTGTCCACCATTAAAACCATCTTTCCAAGCAGCCTCCATGTCTCCAGTGTCTTTTTCCCCACTTGGAGCCGAACCCAGAAGGACATTTCTTCCAACACTGCTATTGATTATTTGCTTCTTCGCCAGCATATGGGTTGTGAAAGTTTTGAAAGAATGTGTTGTTTTAATCTTTCAGATGAATCCAGAACTATCCAGCATCAGCTCAAAATTTTACACAATTTGGCCTCTGGTTTGAAAATTTGATACCTTAGGATCTTGGTGGGAAGGTTTTGGGGCTTGGTTGCCCACAGGTCTATTGGGAAATGTTCTACGTTATTTAGTTAATGTTTGTGCTATTTTGATTGGTGGGTGCTGTTCTATTCAGTGTCTTCCCTCTCTTTGCAAAACATGTATCACAGCTTTTTGCCCTAAACCCTCTCCTGCATTGACTCAGGGTCAAGTATATGCCCTATATAAACAATTGCAAGGATGTTCCTCTCCTGATTGCCAGCCCCTCCTACGATGCCTTGTCTAACAAAAGAAAAGAGTGAGATGAAGGAATAGAGGTAAGGCTACGTAAAGACATGCGTAGTAAGCTACCGTGATCTCAGTAGCTGGCTACCTTGAATACCTACTGTGTTTCCCCGAAAATACAACCTGTCCCGAAACTAAACCCATGCCACATTTTTCGCGTGGGCAAAAATATAAGCCCACCCCCGAAAATAAACCCCCCCTCTGGCCAGGCAGAGCACCGCTCACTGACCAAGCGTTATTCCGAAAGCGCCAAGTCGCAGGAGGCAGGGGGGGAGCGCTCACGTTGCTTGCCACCTTCGGGATACCGCTAGGTTGGGGAGTGGCGTTCTGCCTGGCCAAAGGGGAGAGTTGCCGGGCGGCTGCTCCCTTGTGAACTGGCTCCCGAAGAGCCGGGCACAGCCTCAGGGGCAAAGCAGCCATGAGGTAACCATGCTCACGAGCAGCCGCCCGGCAAATCCCCTCTCCAGCTGGGAAGAGCGCCATTCACTGACCTAGGGGGTAATCCCTAAGGTGCCAAGCCATGTGGCGCTCTGCCCGCCCTCCAGCTCCCGCGGCTTTGCACATTCGGGATACCCCCTAGGTCAGTGCATGGAGCTCTGCCCGGCTGGAGAAGTGGGTTGCGCGAGCGCCTGTTCCGCCCGCAGCTTCACCAAGCACTTGCGCAGCTCTCCCAGGCCACCGCCGCTGGCTGCTGCTGCCCGCCACCGCCCGCCGCTGCCCCGTTCCGCTCCGCGCATAACTTCCAAATCCAAAATTCGGGGCCGAGTGTTCCAGCATCGGCCGCTCTAGGAGTGCTCTCTATGGTGGGCCGGCTGCTGGAAGACTCTCTGTCCGGCAAGCCCCTTCTTCGCTCTCTTCTTCTCCATCCAACATTGAAGCATGTTCTTTTCATTCAGGACTCAAGCCATGTGGTCCTGTCCACCATTAAAACCATCTTTCCAAGCAGCCTCCATGTCTCCAGTGTCTTTTCCCCCACTTGGAGCTGAACCCAGAAGGACATTTCTTTCAACAATGCCATGTAGCATCTGAAAACATAAAAGAGCCACAGACTCCATAATCACAAAATGGGCGAAAATACAGTGAAAGGATTTTCATTTTAAAAATATATGGCACTTGGGACACCAGAAAATCCAGTTAAAGACACTTATTTCCACCCTAATTCAAGAACTCCTTTAAACAGAATAATTTAAAAACCATTACTAACTGAGGGGAAAAAGACACAAGATCTGAACCTCTCTTTCATAAGTTGTGGGGTCACTGAAGAAAAGGCCCTCTTGAACAGCAGGGTGAAGGATGAAGAAAGCAGAGTCTGCCCATTAGTGCATCACAGGCAGATACAGAAGGGCTGGAGCTTATGTCATGATCTTGCTTTCTCATCCTGATGATAATACGATTTCTGTGGATGCTTCTGCTTAGATTTGAACTTAATCTAATCTATTCTCAGATGAGGTAGTTTCATCTGAGATTCAATAGTGCCACAAAAAAATCCTTGATTGATTTTACATTTTCTACTCAAGGCAGGGAACATATCCAATTTTCTCCTCCTATTTTTTCCACAAGAAGAACCATGTGAGGTGAGTAGGGCTGAGAGTGTATGACTGGGCCCAGGTTACTCAGTTGGGTTTCTTGGCTAAAGTGGGACTAGAACTCAATCTCCTGGTTTCTAGCCTGGTGCCTTAACCACTAGATCTGCTCCAATAATGCTTGAAGATTTGAACTATATGAAGTCAGCGTGACATGAAAGTTATTAAATGCTGCTCATACTAACTTTTATGAGGGGGGGGGGACACCTTCAAATAATTTTTGACTCCTGAAGACTACTTACAAAGTCCCTACAATCTGTTGACAATAATTTTATAAGTGATTTACCATGCCTTCTTCCTAGTTCTCAGAAAGAATGACTAGCCCAAAGTCACCAGCTGGCTTTTAATCTAGTGCCTTTAAAGTTTAAACCACTACATGAAACTGGTTCTTATATTAAACGAGTTAAGGAAAAAAAAGGAAAAGAAATGCCCATCCTTTATTTTCTCACAATGTAACTTGGAATGTTACCAGGCCAACAATATGATCCAGCCATACTGTACTGAAAAACAAAGCAAAATAATGGTAACTTAAACATATCCTTCAGTTTCCTATCTCAGTACATTGATGCTCTTTTGCCAGTGATACAATTACACTAACTGAAGATCTCTGACTCTGTCTCTGATATAGAAGGCTTTCTTACCTGAAATAAAGTACATTGGTATGTTCATGAAAATGTGATTTCTCTAAATGTTCTAATACTGTGTGTATCTATGTTTTGTCAACAGATATGCTTTTCCCTTTGTGAAACATCATTACCATACAACACTCAGAAAGGAAGTAATTAGGGGGGAAAGAACATTTAAAAGATTAAAAATCTTTTACAATGTTTTTAAAAGTATCCCCTGGAAAAAGTAGCACAAACAATTTTTAAAAATGTTTTATTTTTGGCCTGGTGGTGATAGCGCAGCATACAGCTGTTGGATCCACCAACGTATACACATTTCAGAACAGGAATCTTTTTCTTGGCCTGCATTTATAGGAGATAAGTTAGTTTAGTGCAATCAAGGATGTTTAAGGAAACAAGGGGGGGGAAGGGAAGCAACAGTCTCAAATGCAAAACAACCACAGTGTTCCCAACTGGTTATCAATAATAGATGAAGCTGCTAAGTGGGTGGGCGATTTGCCTACTAGCACAACAGTGCATTAAACAGGTATTTAAGAAATGAGATCTAAAGTTGTGCAAAAAGGGCAGAATACATAACAGGCAAACCTGATAACATGGTTTTAAACGGAGTTAAAATTGAAAAATAGGTCCTCAAATATAGGTCACACTGCAGGGAACCGTGGCTTTAAAAACACTGGATCTGCTTTTAATGTCAGAACACAGGATTAAAGCAGCTCTTGGTACAATTGTGTTATACCCACAGGCAGGTTGCAGTTTTCATAGCACCTGTCACACAATGTGGGCATTCGGTTTGCTTTTAAGTACTACTAAATTTCTAAAGAAACAATACCAAGAATTTTATCACAATCTACCAGCAGTGAACAGCATCAGTAAATGGAATCAGCTAGCATCCATTACCCCAGGCTAGAAAGGAAAAACCCTGTTTTCAGCAAAGTTGTATTGAAAGTAGGGTGTTTGGGAGAAAGATGTGCAAGAATTAGGATAGGGCTGAGTTATATTAAATAAATGATAAGACAGAAAGAGCTGTCTCTTTCTGGAGTATTCACATATGGTAATGTAAGTGGAGGTTTTAGGTAGTTATCAGGCACTTAACCAGATTTAAATGTGTGTATTCATTACAGTACTGATGTATTTCGATTATTTATAAAAGAAACAAGGAAGGAAGGAAAACATGTGATTTTAGACCCATCTCTCCATAAAGAGAATAAAAGCTAGCAAAATAAAATCAGTCAGTTCCATTCACACCCTCTGGCAATGCTGGGCAGGAAATAACTAAAATGGGTTAAAACTTTCAGCACAACTAGCTGCTCTTAAGAGTTAAATCAGTCTTCCCAAATCTGGTATCCTCCATATACACTAGACTACAGCTTTTAACATCCCCAGCCAAGACTGTTCAATCTAAAAAGTGCTGGATTTTATGTTCTGGAAAGGCTATTGTTGCAATTGCATTTTGCAGAAAAATGTTACTATGTAAACATACCTGAAAACAAATCTTTAAAAACAATATAAAAATGTCTATAAAACACTGAAAGAGTTTCAATCTATTTCTGATTTACCTCCCTTTGTTCTGGCAAGGTCTGAAGTGGGAATGTGTTGGAGAAGAATCTTCCACTGGAAAGTCTTCACTGAAATACTAGGGCAAAACGTATCTTCTTTATTATGTCTGTTTGCAGTCAGCCAAATATTTAAGGCTCAATTTGGCATTTTTATCCACCTACTGAGTCCTTCCCAAGGACCTCGGATAGGCAGATGTTGTTTGATGGTGTTAAAATATATCATCAAAAGAAGTAAGCTGTTCCAAGTAAAGCTGCCTTTTTCAATTGATAGTGATTTTGCAAATGTGTTCAAGATATTTTGGAATTGCATCCAAGATGCCTATCACTATTGGTCCTATCTTGGCTTTCTTTTGCCACAATAGTTCTATTTGCATTTTATTTATATTTTGTTATTTTCTCTCGTTCTTTCTCTTCTATTCTGCTGTCTCCAGGTACTACAACACCCACTATCTAGTTTTTTGGGGGTATTTCTTATCAATAATTGTTAAATCTGTGGCAGGTGCTTGTCTGCTTCAATTCTAAAGTTCCACAATACTTTTATCTTCTTCAATTTCTATTACTTTATCTAATTGTAGTCTCATCAGCTCTGGCTTGGGGGCAAATGATAATATTCCAATGCACCACAGTTGACTCCATTTGTCATGCTGTTGTTTGTAATCAGACTGTGTTATCTTCTTGCAATAGCTAACTAGATGGCCCACATTTTTTTTCCAGCTTTTTGGTAGAGGGGGCTTTTGCTTTCTGTTGACATCTTCTCAATTCTGGCTTTGAATGTATTTGTTCTTAAGGCTTGTTCTTCTGCAATCAGAATTAGCTCCTCTGTTTCTTTCTTCAAATGTCTTGCTCTTAGCCATTGTCAGATCTTGTTATTATCTGCTGTTTGCTATTTTTAAGATGTACTAGCTATGTAATTCTTTACATTGGCATGTCTATTTTCCAATATTTATTTCTTTTTCCTTGTAGGCCAATTTGGTCTGTCCAGTACTCAGTTAACTTTCATGGTATACTAGCTTTCACTCACTTTCAGATATTCTTATGATGCTTTTTTTTCCTTCTTCAAATCTGCAATATACTTACAACATTCCACACCACCCCCATGTTCCTTGGTAAACCGAGTATGTCAACTTCACTGTGTGGGTGACGGGCATGATTCATTGTCATTATTTTTCTAGTCTTCCTATCCAGGGCTTTTGATTCTGCTGAATCCAATTCTCTATTCCAGCTGTGTATCTAATGTCTGGAATTGTCCAGGTGTTAATCACATTGATGGTATTTCCACCACTGAGTTTGGACTTTAAGATCTTTTTCACTCTTCCATAGTTTCTTCCATTTGTCTAACTCAATTGGATAACCAAAAATGTTAGCCCAGACTATTGTCTCCTTTACTTGCTCATCTTCCATCTTGATACTTAACAAATAGCTACTGTATTTTTTGAAGTATAAGATGCACCAAGATTTTGAAGAGGCAAATTAAAAAAAAAAGTTTGTGCACTCTGCAGACATCCCCAAAATGGCCCATTTTTCACAAAAATAGGCCCATTGTTGTCAAAAAAAAGGCATGCATAGCCTTTAGGAGGCTTATAGTGTGCTCCTGGGAACTCAGGGGGCAGAATTGAGCAACAAATGGCCCAGTTTTTGCTCATTTCTGCCTTCCGCAGCCCCCAGGAACACTCTGGAAGCCTCCTAAAGGCTATGCACGGCCATTTTGGTGAAGGGGCGGGGTTTCAGGAGGCCACAAATGCTGTATTCAGTGTATAAGACACACCCAGATTTTCATCCTCTTTTTTGAGGGAAAAAGGTGCATCTTATACTCCGAAAAATATGGCATATATTTTCTTTATTAGTTTTTTATCTGTCCCTGTTAATATCTGGTCTAATTCTGTTAGTTCTTATAGAAACCATACATTTTAGCATCTTTCTCATATCGGGATTGTATCTGCACTTGTGGCCACCATGTTATATCAATCCCTTGAGCACTCAATTCCTGTTTAGTTTGATTGTATTCACTTCTAACTTACTTCTTGACTTCATTGTGCTTGATGTTGTCCATACTCTTGGTGTTTTTTTCCCCATAGAGCATCTTGATTCCCTCAGTTTTCACTATTTGTCTGTTGGTGAAGAAATTGACATATTTGTCCACTCCATTGCAAGCAACACTTTAGCTCTTTCTCTTCTGTGTATACATACACACAGAGAGAGCTAAGATATTGCAATGGAGTGAACAAGTGGCATATATATGGACAGAGTTGAGCAGCAATTCTATTTCTGATTGTTTTTTCCACATAGCTTCAGACTGTAAAGGAGATGTGATAGGTTAATGTAGTGCCTAATTTTTTATTATTATTATTATTATTATTATTATTATTATTATTATTATTATTATCCCTTTTTTAAAGGAAAAAAGTGATCAACTCAAGGCACAAACATACCTAATACTTCTGCCAGTTTTCCTCACAACAACAATCCTGTTACATGGGTTTGGCTGAGAGACAATAACTGGACCAATGTCATTCAGCTGATTTTCATGCCTACAACAGGCCTAGAACTCACAATCTCCTGGTTTCTAAGCCAGAATCTTAACCACTACAATGGTTTTCTTCTTCAAATCATAGTCATGTTACATCTGCATCTTATTTACAATACAAGGAAATGATGTCTGCACCTTTAAATGAAAGACACACGAAAATGAATTGTTCTTCTCACCATATACGGTAAATGATAAAATGGAAAGAGAGTTGGATGGTGTAACCCAGGTTTTTTTTTACTAAAGGATCCTGAACACATTTAGACATTGAAGCCGTAGAGTTTTGTTAGTCTATCACAGCAAAAAATCAAAAGGAATCTGGTAGTATCTTTTACAACTAATACATTTTGCTTCAAGATAGGAGCTGTAGTTCATAAAATATACTATAAAAATTGCAAATGATGCTATGAGACTTCTGATTTTTTTTAACATACTTAGAATTGTCTTCTGGTAGCATTATTTCCCAAAAAATGGGATCCTAGCTTAATTAAAGTCTATGGCTCCTTTAAGAGTACATCAGGTTTCCAGATTTTCCACTATTAAATTAATGCTTGATAAACATGTTAGGGTGTAACCAACAAGTTGGGTAGACAATATATTGCACCAGGCATGTTATGTATCTTTAAGAGAGGAACTCTGCTAATTAGTAGATTACAGCATTTAAATTGCAGCTGAAGTTCTCTCTCTCTCTCTCTCTCTCTCTCTCTCTCTCTCTCTCTCTCTCTCTCTCTCTCTCTCTCTCTCTCTCTCTCTCTCTCTCTCTCTCTCTCTCTTGATTGTTGTATGATAACTGCTGTCTAAATGTTACTACTGTTGCTACTACTTACTGTGTGTAAGTTATTTGCTACTTGTATCCAAGTTATCTTGGTAGTATTGGACTGTTTTTTCTGTGTATGACTTTTTGGCTGTGTTTATGGATTTTGCTATATTCTTCAAAAAGTAAAGTTTATTTTGTTACTTTACTATCCATTATTCAGTGTGGTTGCTTTATCTATCGCACGCTGCGTATAATTTACAGGGTTGCTCTGTTATAACCTCGACCTGGGGTTCATTGCTAGTGCTTAATCGCACCAGTACCTAACATTGGTTATGGGCCCAGACGCCCTGCCTTAACCATAATTTTTTTTTTAAGCACCACTTTTTGGATAGTTTATTTTTGTGAATATGACACAAGAACAGTCTGCTGCACTCTCCATGATTACCCGGTTTGATGGAACCAACTATGTTTCCTGGTCCTTGAAGTGTTCCCTACTTCTGCGTAAAGAAGGACTGTGGTTTGTGGTTCAGAACCCACCAGATGTTACAGATTGGGATACTGCTGATAATGAGGATGCGAAGAAGATTGCGCAGTTTAACAGGGACAATGAGAGAGCTCTCTGCATTATTGGACTAACACTGAATGACCAGCAACTGATCCATATTCGTGGCGAAGAGTCTGCTGCTAGGTGTTGGAACACATTGCGGAGAATTTATGTTCGGGACAGTGTGGGTGCTCATATTTATCTCACACGGAAACTGTTTAGAGCCCGTTTGCAAAAAGGTGGTGATATGTTGGCTCATTTAGACTTCATGAAGAAAACTTTGCAGGATTTGCAAGAAAAAGAGTTAATTTTTTCTGAGCTTCAACAGGTGTATATTATTCTATCATCGCTTGATGAAAGCTACGACTCTTTTGTTTCCTCATTGGAAGTTCTTTCACGAGATGAACTGACATTATCTGAGGTTACCGGGAGATTGCTTGAAGAGAATCAATCAACCAATATGTTGCAGCACTACGGAAAGCAGCGACTCACTGCGAGTTCAGGGATCTGGACGAGCAAATCCTGGCAAGACTCGTTTGTGGGTTAAAGGACATTTCTCTACAAAAACGGCTGTTGGCAAATCCCAATTTAACCCTACAAATAGCACTCAATGAAGCAAGGGCGTCCGAGTCAGCAGATAGATCTTCCAAGACCATACAACGTGGGTTCAGCGCGATTCAGTCCGGATCCAGACACGCCAGAGTTCACTATGAGGACACCGATCCAGATTTCGAGGATCCCGAAGTAGAGGACAGTCACCTGATGTGGAGCAGTCACATGAGACCAGTGGGTAAACCCGGATTCCGCTTGCCACCCTGCACAAGCTGCGGAGGGAACCACCCCCGGTCTACCTGTCGGTTCAGGAACGTTGTTTGCTCGCACTGCGACAAACTTGGGCACATCGCAAGAGTGTGCCGGAGCGAAGTCCCTGCCTCACAACGGCAGCCTCCCATGTACCACCAACAGAAGCCCAACCCAGGGGCTTGGTGAAAGCAAAAAGGGCGCCCAGAGAGAAACCCAAGAGAGTTCACCCAGAGAGACTATTCACAAAGACCTGAGAGAGCGTATTACCAAAACGCTGAGCGAGAGTATTCCCAGGATACCGATGCTGAGATAGAGTTGACCCAGAGAGAGCAATTGTGAACCTATCTCACCATGATAGGTCACCAAGCAGCCTAAAAAGCTGAAAGTCACAGTCCTCCTGGAGGACTCTCCTTGCGAGCTGGAAGTTGACACAGGATCGTCCCTGAAGATCATTTCATGGGCATCCATGAAACAGGCTATCCCTAGCCTCAAAAAGAGCCAACTACGCACACCAGACATCCTGCTACGAGACTACCAGGGGAACAGGGTCCCCATCGTGGGCCAAGGCACGTTCCGGGTACAGTTCAAGGACATCGTAGCCCAGCTGCCAGTAACCGTCGCCAGCGCGCCATTACAGAGCCTTCTGGGATTGGATTGGTTTGGAGTCCTGGGGTTGGAAGTCACCGGGATTAACGCCGTGGAGAACAGCAGCGCTGAACAGATTTTTAAGGAGTTCGAGGATGTGTTCAGCCCCGGTCTTGGTAAGTATGTGGGTAAACCTATCTCATTCAATCTAGACCCAAACGTGGCGCCAATCCGACTTAAACCTAGAAGAGTGCCTTTTGCACTCCGCCCCAAAATAGACAAAGAAATCGACAAACTAGTAGAACAAGGGATCCTTGAACCGGTGGATCACGCGCGCTGGGAAACCCCCATCGTGACCCCAGTTAAACCAGATGGGTCAGTCCGCATCTGCGCGGACTATAAATGCACAATTAATGTCGCGCAACACTTATTTCACTAGTTGGGGCCAGGAAAAATATTTGCAAAATTAGACATGGCACAAGCGTATCAGCAGTTGCCTGTGGATAGCGCCACGGCGGAGGCCCAAACTATAGTGACGCACAGAGGCGCATTCAAATGTAACCGGTTACAATTCGGTGTGAGTATTGCCCCCGGTCTGTTCCAGAGCGTCATGGAGCGGCTATTGCAAGGGATACCAGGAGTCGCCCCCTATTTTGACGACATTTTGGTGTCCGCTGCAAACGAGGAGCAACTATTAAAAAGAGTCAGAACTGTTTTGGCCAGAATCAGAGAGAAGGGTCTCCGCCTCAAAAAAGAGAAATGCCAAATTAACGTGCCTAGCATAGAATTCCTGGGATATAGAATCGATGGTCTGGGCATACACCCTACATCGAAGAAAATTAAGGCGATCCAGGATGCCCCCACACCACGGAATCAGACCGAGTTGCAGGCCTTCCTCGGACTACTTAACTTCTACAGCGTTTTTCTGAGACAGAAAGCGACCGTTGCTGAACCACTACATCGACTCCTCGCCAAGAATGCAACATGGAGATGGGGACGTTCCGAGGCAGCCGCTTTTGCCGCAGTCAAGCGCCTGCTCACCACCGACTCGCTACTAGTACAATACAGCCAGACGCTACCACTGGTATTGACCTGCGATGCATCACCATTCGGCGTCGGCGCAGTTCTCAGCCACCGAATGCCAAACGGGAACGAAGCACCCATCGCCTTCTACTCAAGGACTCTTTCGTCGGCCGAGAGAAACTACAGCCAGATGGACAGAGAAGAGTTAGCCGCTGTGGCTGGAATTAAATGTTTCCACGAGTACCTCTACGGCCGCGATTTCGAACTCATTACGGACCATAAACCGCTGTTGGGACTTTTGGCGGGAAACCGCCCCACACCAGTCTCACTTTCTCCGCGCATGACCAGGTGGACTGTTTTCCTGGCTACGTATTCCTACAAACTGATACATCGACCGGGCTCCACTCTAGGGCATGCAGACGCACTCAGCCGTTGCCCACTTCCAGAACTTTTGCCAGACCCCACTCCCGAGGTACCGGTCTTATTAATTGACTGTTTGGACTCAGGACCTGTTTCTTCCTGCAATGTTGCCAGATTCTCTTCTAGGGACAATGTAATAAAAAAAGTTCAAACTTGGGTTTGGAGGGGGTGGCCCAAGGGAAACGTGGGGCCGGAATTTAAACTGTTTTGGGCGAAACGTGATGAGCTATCAGTGTTACAAGGTTGTTTGTTGTGGGGGGATCGGGTTGTTATTCCTTTTGCTTTGCAAAGAAATGTTTTAGAAGCGTTACATGTTGGGCATCCGGGAATCGTTAGAATGAAGGCGTTAGCAAGGAGTTACGTTTGGTGGCCTAATATGGACAAAGAGATAGAAGAATGGGTGGCCACTTGTGACCCATGCCAAGAGTCTAGACCAGCACCCCCTGAAGCACCCGCCACAGAATGGGAGAAGCCAAAAGCACCCTGGTCGCGAATACATATTGATTTCGCAGGGCCAGTCCAGGGACAAACATTTCTTATAGTTGTGGATGCATACTCCAAATGGTTAGAAGTAGTCCTAATGACTTCAATCACGGCAGAGGCAGTCATTAAGGTACTACGGCGACTTTTCGCCACTCATGGCCTGCCCGACCTCCTGGTTTCCGATAACGGGCCTCAGTTCACGGCCATGCAATTTGAAACATATTTAGCAAGTCAGGGAATTCGGCATGCCCTCGTCGCGCCATTCCATCTGGCATCGAACGGACAGGCGGAGAGAATGGTGCGATCTGCAAAAGAGGCCCTCGCTAGGATGGGTCCAGGTGATTGGCAAACATGCATTGATCATTACCTCTTAATTCAGCACATTACCCCCAGCGCAACGACGGGTAGGAGCCCCGCTGAACTACTCATGGGCCGCCGTCTACGGTCTCACCTGGACCGTCTTCACCCAAATTACTCTGCCACATCGCCCCCAGACTCTACAAGCAAAATTCGGAGTTTTAGCATAGGGGATTCTATGGGGAATAGCATAGGGGCAACTATGCAGGGGGAACATTGTGGATGCCGGCAACGGTAATTGGTATCACGGGTCCACGATCATATTTGCTGGAGCTAGAAGATGGAAGGAACTGGAAAAGGCACATAGATCAACTCTGGGGTCGCCTTGCACACTCAGAACTACAATCCGCAAATGAGGACTACCTTCCAGCGCAAAGCCAGCAACCCGAGAGCCCAAACACAGAGGAGCACAACACCTTGGAACCCAGGGTAGAACCAGCGGTCGATGGCGGATCGGAACAGCGCCCGAGCGAGGAAAGCCTTCAGACCCCCGACTGCGAAACAGGAAGAGCAGAGCAAGCCGATTCTGCAACCACTCCAGTTCAACCCGAACTACGACGATCCACCCGTGTAAGACAAAAACCAACACACTTAAAGGACTTTGTTACTAACAGGAACACTCCATCTAAGAAGGGAGGGGTGTTAGATATTAACATATATCGCAGCAAGTCCCCACTCAGGTCCGCTGCTAGGGCGGGAACCAGGTATCATTCTGATTGGTCGAGAGGTGTACCCGATCCCTATAAAAGGGGAACCCTCAGACCACAGAGCAAGCTGGATCACTACTACTACTAATAAAGAGCTGTTAAGTCACTACGTGTCTGGAGTCTGTTCTCTCGTTGCCCAAATCTAACAGTTTACTTTTGGATGGATCAGTTTCTCAGACAGAGCTGGTGCACAATTTGGAGTTTCTCCTAGATTTACAACTCCTGCTTCAAGAGCCATGACTAAAAGATCCCTTGCACAGACCCATCTTTTGCATCAATTGCACATTTTCCTGGATTGGGAGAACACCTCTGTTTTAGTAATCTGTTGTTTGGACTATAACAATGCACTCTATGGGAATCTATCGTGGAAGACCACTTGGAAGTGACAACTAGCTCAGAATGTGACAAATAAGAGTAGATATGGGTGCACCTTGGTATGTCAATGAATGTGATGGATTATATAATTGACCCTAAAAATGGGGGAGGGATAAACAAATTGTTAAGGTGTGAGTGGGTTTTTAAATAAAATATTTAATCTTGGGAAAGAAGATGGCATGAGAAAGAATGTCTGACAGGCATTCAAGATTTCATTATTATACCTAAAACAATAAAAATATTCCTGAGACTTCTGCTACTTCAGTTTCTTAATCTTAATCCTGTTTTGAAGATTTGTAGTGACAGTTCTACATATGAGCTGCACTGGAGGACAGCTGGTTCCCAAGTACAGTTCAAGGTATTGGTGGTCACCTTTAATGCCTTTTGTGCCTTAACCCTGATTATTTGCAGGATTTATTGTCTCTGGTCATTTTATAAGTTCTGACGGGGTCAGTATGCTGCAAGTCCCCTGAATGAAGGGATGTCCTCTAATGGGAGTCAAGAAATGTATCTATAACGCCATTTCTACCCTTTGGAACAAGATTCCAACAATGTAGTCCTTTAGTAACACCACAAAGATCTAGCTCTCTAGGCTGTTCTTTGATACTTGAGTTCTTCTTTTATTTTTATATTGAATTTTAAAGTTTCTTGTATACTTCCTTGAGACATCTTGAGACGTAGTTAGACAGCCTTACAAATTCAGTTAATCCAGGCTGCAAAAATCTGGACAATCTATAGGTGTCAGCAGTGATTACATATGTGTGTGTGCTCGCGCGCACGCACGCACACACACAAACACACAGTCTAACAGCCCTACCTGTTAGGGCTTTGGATACCCAGAAGCTAATTACGTGAGAGCTGCTATGTTGTCACAAAACCGTAGCATATATTTTTCATCATTTATACTAGAACTATTGAACTATACATTACAACCTTTCAGGGAGAGCTGCATGAAATCAAGCACTTGGCTTAATGTCACCATCTTACTGTTCCTAAAGCAATTTATATGGTCTTTAGCTATGCCACAAACCAGTTTCATTTTGCCAGATCTGATTTTTTTTTCTATACTGGATCAACTAAAGTATTATTTTAGTCTGTTCTTTTATTCTCTGTTTTATAACTGACCCTTTCTCAATTTTTAATTTTCAAATCTTTTTCAGAGATTCATTGGTAGAAGCAGTACAGTACAGCATAGCAAGTAAGGAATTAACCTTAAAGTTCCTTGTATCATTGCGAGGAGTCTTGACTTCCCTCACTCTTCATGGCCTGACACTTAAGAATCAACTAAGCCCACCCCAAATTCAGCCAGTTTTTTGCCAAATGAGAACCAAGATGATAGCAGCAGCTTTTGCGGGAATGTACTCCTTGATAAGCCAAGATCTTAGAATCACCTCAATTTTATTACTCTCCAAGTAGCTTGGCGGTCTTTTTAATTAGGACCCTGTACTTCTTAAATAGTATTCTAACCTATTATGAAATGCTATCTTCTTTGCTTTTTCCCATTATATCAATGCTCCTTTCTGTCTTCCTCCATTTGTTCCATATGCTACCTGGGTCCTCTCCTTGTGCCAATAGAATATTACTTAAGTTTTGAAAAAGCCATTTCCCCAACCCTAATGCTTTGGAGTTGAACCAATTGGAATAATTCAGAATTCCTATTAAAAGGAGAAAATCCAGACTTTTATTAATCTAGATTGATCCAATCTTTCTTTATGTGACAGCCAACTAAAGTCCAAAGCCAGGACGGGAAATTCCCCTCATGGTTGCTTGCCCAGTAAACTGTTAAGAAGGTGGTCTGATTTCATTTAGGAAACTTGCTTTTCTGTGAGGCAAGAAATATTTATTCCAGGGAAAGATAAGTCAACCAAAGAGTTCAGGAAGTTAAACATAATTAAAAAGTCCCACAAAAAAATAAAATAGATGTTGTAGTCACAGTAGTCGATGGATGATAGCCAAGACTGATCCATCATATTCTACATGATCTGGGGCTTGTGCTTTTCCATTCCATTTTAAAATATTTTCACATGATTTTTTCTATTAAAAACCCCATAAAACAACTGGATTGTCTAAACCAAGGCCGCTCTTTCAAGCATGCATAGGAGAACAAAAATGATATAAATCAAGTGATGAATGAGTGAGTTTCATTCCATAATTAGAAACCTCTTATTTTGCATCTTTGGAATAACAACTGACCAGCAAAAGGACAGTTCATGGATTTTCCCCAGTACTGAGTTGAAATCCTAACCTTGAATTGATAGAAAAACTACCCTCTGTGTGCCAACTCCATTGCTAACCTCTGCTCTGTGTTTTTTGTCATGTTTCCAGTCACTTCCAGAATTTCCTTCCAAGATAATAGTGACCTTAAATAACATTTAATACACCTGGAGGCTACCTGCCCACTATGATAGCCAGGGAAATTGATGTTAAATTAAAGCCAGAAAGTTAAGGATAACCTAAGCTAGCCTCTCATAGGCTAGAGACAAAATTAAGGCAGCATCATGTGAACTTGGGGAGAAAAAAGTTGTCTGGGCATGTTTGCCCCATAGTTAGGTGAAAGTGAAGAAAAGGCCTGTAGGACCATTTTAAACATGGAACGTGAAAGAAATTGAGGGTCTCTAGCAAAGGATTTGTAGCACCCCTCAAAAGTTACATTTCTCAGGACTTTGTGTTTTGAGACAGTCTCAACTGCTAAACTATTGTAAAAGAAGATCATTTCGAATTAACAATTAGTTTAGTCTCTTCTGTGCTGTTGGGAGTTTGTTTGGTGCTATCTGAGTTTGGTTGTTTGCTTGCAGACATTGTATAACCTAATTAGATAATAACATCAGTGCAGGTGAATGTGGGATTTGTTGCTTGTTTATATACAGTACCTTGCCTTGCCAACTTTGGTAGGGGTTTTCCTTCTTGGTGTTTGTTTGATTTGGGTATTGTTTTCTGCCTGTTTGTCTGGTGCTGATCCTGGCTGAACCCCTTATAGCAAATAGCACATATGCTCAGCTTCCCAACATTAGAAATATGGGATTCTCAGAAACAAGAGTATTCTTAATTCAAACTACTTATAATTCCATGATTTACAGATTACTGGTTCTGAGGATGCAGAGAACAATTAATATCTACTGCATAGGGAGTCTTGTTTTGGCACCTGCATTTCCATGTCAGTTCTTCTGAAATTTAAAAAAAAAAACAGGAAGCATCTCATCCAGGAGAGATCCTCTGTGATCATGGAAACTCGGGAGTCACCATTCATAGTTTCCTTCCTCGCAGAGCCAGCTACTGCAGTGGAACAAGCTTCAGAGAATAGGATGCTGGCAATAACAGCAAGACTTTCAGAACTGAGCATCTGCCCCCAAAAGCCAGTTTAGAGGCATCTTAAGAGTATTTGTAATTCTCCCTTTATGTATTGAAACTGTAAAGTGTTCTTGACATCTGGCCCTACTAAGTCAGAACATATTGTACATCTCAAGGGCCTTATTTTCCATTCTGCATTCCCCTCAGTAGCCATTTCTTGCTGCAGGCTTATTGCTAAATGATTCCAACATCTGATCCATGTGCAAGAATCAGAAGATGTTTGAAAACAGTATTAGGTTTTATTTAATGCCTGAGTGATAAAAGGTGGATGGATCTATCACAATAGGGCTAACAGATCTGGGCTCTTCATTTCTATCTGCCACCTTGGCTGCTATCTTGTTATCCAGACTTTTGCAGACAAGAACCAGTAGCTCTAGAAACCTGGGTGCCAGGTTTCCATGGGCCATTTCTGCTTTATCTGTTTCATCTGTTGTGTTTGGCACAGGTTAGAAGTAGTTTTGTGTTAAATTAATGTACTGTTTCTTCTGATGGGGAGAACTTGGAAATGGTCCAGGTGAGTGCTTGATCAGGTACATTTCTGTCCCAAGGAATTAATCTACCAAATAGTTAAAAGACTCTTATGATACCTCCACCTCCCCAATAACTAGCCTTAAGCTGTGTGCTGCATCTTTATCTTTAATGTGATGTCCTGTATTCCATATCAGTTATGAGTGATCAGTCACGCCCCATATGAAAAGAGAGACCATGGGTGACATGATAGCAATCTAATAGGTTGCCACAAAGATGAAATCAACCTATTCTCCAAAGCATCTGAAGGCAGGACAAGAAGCATCTGATGGAAATTAATCAAGGAGAGAAGCAACCTATAATTAAGGAGAAATGTCTTGATAGTTAGAACAATTAATCAGTGGAACGACTTGCCTCCAGAAGTTGTGAATGCCCCAACACCGGATGTTTTTAAGAAGAGATTGGACAACCATTTGTCTGAAATGCTATAGGCTTTCCTGCCTGAGCAGAGGGTTGCATTAGTAGACCTCCAAGGTCCCTTCCATTTCTTTTATTCTGTATTCTATATCAACAAGATCACCTGCTCGTGGAGGATATGGCATGTTTTGCTTTTGCTGGAGGCATTTATTTAGCCATTTTTCCTCAGGCAGAAAAACACAAACAGTAAAGCACACTGGAGGAGGATCTTTTGTGAAAAGTTATTGTTATAATTCCCGCTCACTAAGAATTCAAGTGGGTGAGTGTCAGCCAGGGACCAACTCCACGTGACATGATTAGCAATCAAGAAATGGTTTTTTTTTTAAATTGAAGCAGGCTGGGAGATAGTGTCAGGGTTAGGAGTTGGAGGTTTATTATGCCTAATTTAATCTTCTGTTTGATGGAATGAAATTCAGAGCTTTTCTCAGCATATTAAGAATTTAGATTCTTTGAAACTGTATATCAGCCACTGAAAAATAAAGTACCAGTTTCTAAACTGTTTCTAAATACTTCAGGTCCGCCACCCAGAAAAGCCCAATTGAGAATTAAAAGGAAGTGGCACCATGATAGGAAGGGGAGGGAGGAAGAAAAATAATCCTGATAAAGGTATGTAAGATCTGGTGCCAGAATGGTGGTGGTGGAGTGAAAATATTGTAAGTCCAAAAGAGAGAGATAATATTTGGAAGAGAATCAAACATACATCTCCCTAATTTACTGTAAAATAGGTAGTGTCTGCTAACCGTGATTGGGATCATGAATTTCATTGCTAAGATACATGGGTGTAAACCACAATGTTATGTGCCCATGCCAACTTATGATGGCACTTCCAGTTGGTGAATCCTGCATGGCCATTGGCAACTTCCTGCTGTCTTCCCAATTAACTTGTCAGAAGCCAGTAGTGAAAGTCACAAGTGGCAATCATGTGATTATAGGATGTCATAATTGTGAGGCATTTACCAAACACTAGAATCACAATCACATAACTGCAGGACACTGTGATGGTGGCAATTGTGAAGTAAATCTCATTCACTGCCTTTGTAACTTTGGTCACAGAATGAGTGGTTGCTGAACAAGACTACCTGTATAAGAAGGGAGAGGAAGTACAACACAATCAGACTTGCAGGATTCTATTACCACTGATCTAAATACAAGTAGTTTTAGCTTTCCTGTGAAGCTGATTGCTTGGTCTGATCGACCTACTGGGCTTGACGAGATATAATCTAATACAGGTAGACCTCAACTTACAAGACCTCAACTTAGTGACTGTTTGAAGTTACAATGGCACTGAAAAGTGACTTGTGATCATTTTTCACACTTACAACCTTTGCAGCATCTCCATGGTCACATGGCAAAACTCACTTAACAATTATCTCTCTTAGCAACATGAATCTTGGGCTCAGTTGTGATCGTAAGTTGAGGACTACCAGTACATCTAAGAGAGATGTATCTTTCTTCTTTTTTATATAGGTTAAGACAACAGCTTTGTTCTCTCAACCAGATGAACCACTAGGTATCTTATCCCATTTTACCCACATATAGAATGTTATGGAAACCTGACCATGTAATACTGTTTCTGTGCATGCTCACATATAAATACAGATTCTCCCTTCTGGAAAAAAAAAGAAGGAAAGATCTGTAGCAGCAGGGAAAAAATTAATTTAGTTTCATTGTAGTCTGGGAGCAGGTAGGAGGTAAAATAATTTCCTGTCCAGTGAACTTGGCTGCTTCTCTGCAAGCCAATATAAAGGAAACATTGTGTCTGAATTACATGGGAGAAAGCTGGACTATTGTGTTCCTTCTTATCCTGCCCAAAATCAGCAATGCCAGTAACATTATAATGCTACACTCAGAAAAGGGCATGTAATCGTTCTACCACTGAAGTTGGTTTTGAGAACTGTTTTGTCCTGAAACACTGTAATTCATCAAGATGCGTTAGCTCTAAGGCCGTGATGGCAAACCTATGGCACGCATGCCATAGGTGGCAGGTGGAGCCCTCTCTGCGGGCACATGAGCCATAGCCAAGCTCAGCTCCACTATGCATGCATGTGCACCTCCCGCTGGACAGCTGGTTTTTGGGTTTCTGCCATGCATGCGGGAGACACGTGTGGGAAGAGGGGGGTCACGCACACACGTGGGGGGGGCAGGGGGAAAACGTTTTTGGTCCCAGGAGGCTTCATGGAGGCCTGCTAGGCCCAAAACGGGGCCCGGGGAGGAGGTTGCACACATTTTATTTTTTTATTTATTTTATTTTCTTCGAATTTCTAGACCGCCCCCTCTCCCGAAAAGGACTCGGGGCGGTGTACAGTCCACACAACAAACAATAAGTATCAAATACAAATATAAATACAGATATAAATACACATAAGGAGGAGGTTAAAAATTTAAAAAGAACTGCACGGAAGAATATAAATCTGGTTCTAAAAACGCTAAAATCAGTTAAATTTAAAACCGTACCCTATAAATAACCAGGTAAGAATATGTTTCCAGGAGGTAACAGTTGTCACAATTATAATTATGCCAGGCCAGCTAATCGAAACAGGTGAGTCTTCAATTTTTGTCAGAAGGAGCGGAAGTCTGTGGTGGTTCTGATATCGGGGGGGAGGTCATTCCAGAGGGTTGGGCCCATCACAGAGAAGGCCCTACTCCTTGGCGTCGCCCGCTGGCATTGCCTAGTGGACAGCACCTGGAGAAGCCCCTCCCTGTGAGAGCGGATTGGTCGCAGGGATGTATGTGGGAGGATGCGATCCCGCAAGTAACTAGGTCCTGTGCCATGGAGCGCTTTAAAGATGGTAATCAGGACCTTGAAACGCACCCGAAAAACTACAGGTAGCCAGTGCAGCTCGCGCAGGAGAGGTGTTACATGGGAGTATCTAGAGCTCCCCATGACAACCCGCGCGGCCGCGTTCTGGACTAGCTGCAGTCTCCGGGCGCATCCCAAGGGAAGCCCCATGTAGAGAGCGTTACAGTAGTCTAGGCGAGACGTCACCAGCGCATGAGTGACTGTGCGTAGGGCATCCCGATCCAGAAGGGGGCGCAATTGGCGCACCAGGCAAACCTGGTGGAACGCCCCCCTTGCCACGGCTGCCACATGGTCATCCATTGACAGCCGGGCATCTAGGAGGACGCCCAAATTGCGCGCCCGTTCCACAGGGGGCAATTGCTCGCCCCCTATGGCCAGCGATGGGGTCAGCTGGCTGAACCGAGGCACCGGTAGCCACAGCCACTCAGTCTTGGAGGGGTTGAGTTTGAGTCTGTTGTCCCCCATCCAGACCCCGACGGCTTCCAAACACCGGGACATCACTTCAACAGCCTCGTTGGGGTGGCTCGGGGTTGAAATGTACAGCTGAGTGTCGTCAGCGTACAGATGGTATTCAACCCCAAAACCACGGATGATCTCGCCCAGCGGCTTCACATATGTATTGAACAGAAGGGGCGAGAGGACCGACCCCTGCAGCACTCCACAAGAGAGTGGCCTCAGGGTCGATCTCTGCCCCCCCGTCAACACATATTGCATCCGGCCGGAGAGGTAGGAGCCGAACCACCGCAAAACGGTGCCTCCGACTCCCATCCCCTCCAGCCGGCGCAGTAGGATACCATGGTCGATGGTATCAAAAGCCGCTGAGAGGTCTAATAGGACCAGGATAGAGGAATAACCTCTATCTCTGGCCCTCCAGAGATCATCGACCAACGCGACCAAGGCTGTCTCTGTGCTGTGTCCGGGTCGGAAGCCGGACTGGCGTGGGTCTAGATAGTCGGATTCATCAAGGTGACGTGGAAATTGCTGCGCCACCACATTCTCAACAACCTTCGCCAGAAAGGGAAGGTTGGACTCTGGACGATAATTAGCTAGCTCCATTGGGTCAAGCGAAGACCTCTTGAGTAGGGGCCTCACCACCGCCTCTTTCAAGGCAGATGGTAAGGATCCCTCCCCCAACGAGGCATTCACCAGGCCCAGAAGCCAGCCTCGTGTCACCTCCCAGGATCCCAGTACCAACCAGGAGGGACACGGGTCCAATGAACATGTGGTGGGTCGCAGCCGTCCACGCAACCTGTCTAAATCCTCGGGGGCAACAGAGTCAAACTCCTCCCAGAGTGGATTCACAAGACTCGCTTTGCGGGCGGAATGCAGGGGGTCATGTGCAGGCACGGGGGGGGGGGAGGGGTGTGTGTCATGTGTGCATACACAGGGGGAGGGGCGCATTGCATTTTGGCACACAAGGACAAATGGTTAGCCATCACTGCTCTAAGGCATTTATTTAAGGTAAAGCCACAATTATACTTTCTGGATAATTTTTTGCAAATAGTCTCCAAAATTTTTCTGGACATTATATATTCATCTACCTAGAAAGGCTCAGTTCAGATTTCCTTAAAATTTAGGGAGGTCCATGCCACAATTCCGAGAACACCTATGCAAAGTAAGAATTAAAACGACCCATTCTACTGTACAGCACAAGCATGGTAATTTAATTATTAGAAAAGAAAGTAACGAGTTTCTTAAATTTGCCCCCCCCGCCTTCCCCCCTCCCCCTCCTTGGGGGAGGAAAGCGTAGCTCTGTGTTTTTCGAGGAAGATTTAGAAAGCTGGAAAATCCCAGCCTTTGCGGATCACGCGTCCATGACAAAAGTCATGTTTGTTATTGTTTACTGACACTGTTAAACCGAGGTAACTTTGTGGCTTACTTTGCATGCTTTCTTTTGCTTTCCCTTTTCTTGCCGCCAGACCGCTTATTTATATTTTTAAAAAGAAGAGGCCATGTGGAAATACGACTTCTCGCGGCAAACGGTGCCCGGCCCTACACACATTCCCCAAAGAGGGAAGCGGCCCTTTCTCCTTTACCGCCGACTACAGCGCAAACAAAAACCGCCTTGCTTGCCCCAAATTGGCCCACACGTGTACAAATCTCAGCACAAGCGCCCTGCTTGCTCCCTTTGGGGGTCCGATTTGTCGTCAAACCACGATCGCCAGAGTCGAGCGCGATCCCACCTCCGCAAAAGGACGGACACGGGTTGGGGGGCGGCGGCTTGAAAACGCGCACGCCGCAGACACACGTGCGTCCCCCCCCCCCCAAATCCCTTTCTCCAGTGCTGTACGCGAAACGCCGCGTTCAAACAGCCAGGCGATCGAGACTGGCGGGCAGCTCCTTCCCCTCCCTTCCCGCCAGTCTCCTGCCTGTAATCTGCGTTCAGCCGAGATGTCGGGAAGGCGTGGAGGAGAAGCTTCCGCGAGGGGCGGCGGGTGGGCCGAGGCAGAAGGCGCCGCCTGTTCGGAAAGGGCTCTTCAATCTCGCAGCGTCCCAGTGGTGGGAAAGAGAGTGACAAAGCCTTTTAGGAGAAAAGCCAGAAAATTGGAGCTCAGACGTTTGGACCTCTGCTTTGTTTTTATTTAGAAAATGCGGCCACCACCTGTTCCCACGTGCATTGGGCATCTGATTGAAATGTACAGGGAGAGAGAGCGCTTTCCCTCAAGATGAGGGTGCCATTAATTTTAGTGAACAGCCCCCCATTCACCCCCTATGAGTGAGTTCCCCTAAATATGGTAGTGGGGAACAAAATAATTGATTGTCATCATCTAATAACAAAGCTATAATGTTTGTAACTAATGTTGGAAGAAATAGCTGTCTGGTTCAGTTCCAAGCTGGGAGAAAGACACTGGAAACAACACGGAGGCTGATTGGAAAGAATGTTTATTGATGAACAGAACCGCACCCAAAGACAGCCTGCAGTTCTGGGTCAGCTGAACAACTAGCTGAGTGAGAGGAAGAGTTCTTATACGGTTCTGTGTTTTTGAAGTTTGGGATTTGTGCAATATGGGCTTTGTGTTTCTAAAGAGGGTGTTGAGCAATTCCCATTGTGGTTGATGGCTTTATGTCTTGTGCTGGATTTTGGGGGGAGGGGCTGCTTGTTATAATCCTATTACTCGTCTTTTGTTTGTCAAACCTTACTGTAGGAATTTTGAAATATCCTGTCTGGAATGGACTTCTGCGAGCAGTATTTGCTTTGCTTATGAATGGAGCCATCTATATAGTTGGCTTCCTCTTTCAGTAAGCTCCTTATCGCCTTAAGTGCTCGCATCTGCTGTGGTCTATTAAGAAAGACTGGAGGCTGCTTTCTGCCTCTAAGAGCATGTTTCTTCATTTCTCCTTTGGGGAAATATAATATTCTACCTTTTAATATTTCCCAAAATATTTCATTCTTCCAGGAGGGTGTGTGGGATGGCTTCCCACAATCGAAAATTGGAAAGTTCACCAGAAGGTTTGCAGCTTATTCTCATAAATTGCATGACATATTTTAGAGATGATTGCCAAATAAGGTCTAAACGTTGCAAATCATTTTTGGTATGGCTTGAATTCTTGGCCAGCGGTTTCCTCTGGGATAGCACATCAAAAGACAGCAGACAAGAGTTTGGTGCACCCAGTGCTACAATTCTCACCAGTGAAATGGTATAATGCTTCCATGGACACTGACACATCAGTTTCTCATATTGTTTGGTTTTTTTTCCCTCCAATGTTATGTCATTTTATCCTAGCAGGCCAATATGAAAAGTATTAACTCTCTAGTGATGATCATTAGATCTGACCACCAGTGAGCACCAGGATTTATGCATATATGAAAAATAAACCTCAGTTACCACAGAGAGAGTATTAAACTTGATTTCAACTGATACAAACTTTATATGCCATACTCAACACCAATACAATACAATACAATAGTAGAGTTGGAAGGGACCTTGGAGGTCTTCTAGTCCAACCCCTGCCTAGACAGGAAACCCTATACCGTTTCAGACAAATAGCTATCCAACATCTTCTTAAAGACTTCCAGTGTTGGGGCATTCACAACTTCTGGAGGCAAGCTGTTCCACTGATTAATTGTTCTAACTGTCAGGAAATTTCTCCTCAGTTCTAAGTTGCTTCTCTCCTTGATTAGTTTCCACCCATTGCTTCTTGTTCTACCCTAAGGTGCCTTGGAGAATAGTTTGACTTCCTCTTCTTTGTGGAAACCCCTGAGATATTGGAACACTGCTATCATGTCTCCCCTAGTCCTTCTTTCTCTTAAGCTGAACATACCCAGTTCCTGCAACCGTTCTTCATATGTTTTAGTCTCCAGTCCCCTAATCATCTTTGTTGCTCTTCTCTGCACTCTTTCTAGAGTCTCCACATCTTTTTTACATCGTGCGACCAGAACTGAATGCAGTATTCCAAGTGTGGCCTTACCAAATAATAACTGTCTGATGAAGAAGAACTTGCTTCTTACAGTAGAGTAAAGTTAGTATATTAGGGAAAAATTCAGCAATGTGGTTCTCCTAAGCTGGTTAGACACATATGACCTTCTAATTTTTTTCTTTTTACTATTGGGCTATCTGTAGATATTTAATAAGATCTAGTGTGGCCTACAGCAAAAGGAAAGAAAAAAAAAAACAATGGAAGATTTCCTGCTCCTGCACTGCATTAAAGCATAGTCATTGCCTGTATAAGACAGAAATTGACTTCAATTGCTACCATAATATCTGTGATAACATTTATGTTTCAGGGTGCACATTCATCTCTCCTGCCTTTCCCTCTGGTGCATCTTGTTCTTGTGATAATTTTCTCTGACACTGATTGTGTATAATTGTTTCCTATTTTCTTCCTTTCTCCCACTTAAGAGACCCCCTAAGATAATTCAACTTGTGGAATGGCATGCAAAGGGGTTTTGTGGCTTTTGTGAGCAGCACCAGTATCAGAAACACCTTCCACGTTTATTTGCTAGCATTTGTAGAGCTTGTGGCAGAACTTTCAGGCAATGTATATATATTTCCCCTCTCTGTTGCAGAAATTAAACACAAGATTTTGATACAGCAGGAGACCGTTAAATGGAGAGATATGAAGTACAACATCTGCCTTTACTTCTTGCTCATTGTATTGAGGTGAACAAATGAGACGATCCCCCCATCTTCTTTGATCTTGGAAGCTTAATTTCCTTTAAAAAAAAATATTTTTATTGACATTTAAAAATAGAATCAAAGTAGTTCAAACTAAGAAAAATACCAAAAAGAAAAAAATGTAGAGAATAGAAGGGAGGGGGAAGAAAAAAACGTAAAAGGAAAAAAACTAAGTATAAAGAAATGACTTCTCCCAGGACTGACAAGTGCAGTTTCAATAATTTCTTACCTTTTTAAACATGTCAAACTAAAAATCTCTTCATCCCATATCTCATCTTTTATATATTAGCAAACAACAAAGCCTATCATTCAATCTTAAGTCTTCTAAGAGTGATTAAAAATAGTGATATATACACTGTGTGTTAACCTTAAATAAATCAATTTCATAGTCCTATTAACTTTACACTGTAACTGATCATTTTCTGTAAAAATACAAAAAATATTTTCCTCATGTCTCATATCTACAAAAAAAATCATTAAAGCCATGTCATTCAAAGTTAATCAAAAAAAATTATTTTAAGATATCAGAAAAAACAGCATATTAAAATTTAATTCTATCAAATAATGTCCCACAAATTGATTACTACACACTTTCATCTCCTCTTAGAAATTCCTTTGCAAGTTTAATATTTTCCTTCAATTTGAACACCATAGTGTGTGGTACTTATTTCCAATCTGACCATGTAGATTCTGTGAACATCAATATTAGTGCTTCATTCATTCTGCCAAACACTCTGCAGCTTTGATTTTGAGTCACAGACATTTCATCGCCCCGCTAATTATCAGTATGTGAGTTTAGGAGAAGTGAAGAGAAGTTCATTGGTTGCAACGAATTGTATACAATATCCTCATATCCTGCCTTGGGTGGGATAATCCTGTAGGCCAGGGGTGTCCAAACTTGGGAACTTTAAGACTTGTGGACTTCAACTCCCAGAATTCCCCAGCCAGCATGGCTGGCTGGGGAATTCTGGGAGTTGAAGTCCACAAGTCTTAAAGTTCCCAAGTTTGGACACCCCTGCTGTAGGCGAATATTGTTTTGCAAGTTGATCTTAGTAGGTTATTTACTTGTTGATAAGATGGGGATTCTGTCTCATCTGAGCGCTAACATTTTGCTGTGTAATAGAATGGCTTGTGGAGGGTGTTATTTTTCTGTAATAGCTGGGTTACTGGCTTTTGATGGTTAGATTTATATGAGAAATGTCTCATCTAGGTTTTTGATTTATTACTGTGTGAGATGGGAATGGTACTCCATGTTGAGTTGTTATATTGTTATTGGGTCTTGGTTTACCTACATTCATGCATAGGAATTAAGTCAAGAGTAGTTTGCTTGCTTTTAAAATTTTTATTGCTTTTTCAACCTGCCTTGTTCTAAGATTTCTGTTGTTTCCCAGCTGAATTAATGCTGGAAGTTATTTACTGTATGTGGAAGAACTCCCTGTGCTCCTGCCCCCCTGTGCATGCACACATGACTTCCCCACCCCCCACATATGTGCATGTGACCCCCCCTGTGTTTCCCCAACCCCCACATATGCATGTGTGACCCCCCCTCACCCATTTTTGGCTTCCAGGTTGGTGCAGGAGGCTTTCCAGGCCCAAAACGTGGCACGGTGGTGCCACACGAGGCCCCACTGTGCCCTGTTTTGGGCCTGGAAGGCCTTATGCACCAAACTGGAAGCCAAAACTGGGCACGGAGGTGCCGCACGAGCCCCCCAAATGCAATGCGAACGACCCCCGGTGCGTGCATCCGTGTGCACCCCTTGCATGTGCCTGTGCATGCGTGGCAGAGACCTAAAGACCAGTTGGTTGGTGGGAGGCTCATGCACATCTGCGGTGGAGCTGGGCTGGTGTGACGGCTGGCATGCCTGCAGAGAGGACTCTGTGTGCCACCTGTGGCACACAAGCCATAGGTTTGTCATCATGGCTTTAGGGGGATGTGGGTACCCAGCCACAGTATGTTATGGAATTGTAGAACTATTCAGGTCTGGTAAGCATACAATAGTAGATTTTGATAATGAAAGTGAGAAAGTAAAATGAATGGAACCAGTCTAGGTGCAAAATCATCAACCTTATGAAAATGTGGTGCATGTTAAGGAGAAAAAATCAAAACAGCCCTATAGCTTCGGATTGCCCATTAACTACAACAATATAATAAATAATAAATAATAAATATTTATTTCTTAGCCGCACCCTCTCCCGAAGGAATATAATTGAACCTGCTACTCTTTTCATACTAATAAGAGTTCCAATGCAAATACATTGAGGGTGAAGAATACATCTGAGTAGTGTATCTAACACTGATGTAAATAAGCTTAGCAACAAGCAGAAAAGTACTGAATCATCCCTGCAGATGAACTGCCTTGGAAATGGGGGTCCTGTCTTCCCTGAAGTAACTACAAGATTTAGCAGTTGGGATGAACAACAGCTTGGGAAGGTCGGGACCTGATGGAAAAAGAACACAGCTTTGGGGCAAGGCAAGAAGCTTGACAATTCCACGCAGTTCTCTCCCCTCCTCCTTCCAGCATAAATAAATTGGCACATTCCTGAAAGACCCCTGTGGCCTCACAATCGGGGGCGGCAGGAGGCATGCTCTGTGGCACAAATGAATTAAATTTGGGTATCACGCGGAGTTGCAGAACCTTTGGGAGGTATCTGTGCTGTGCAGCCCTTCTTCCTCTTCTATCCTCTTAATAAGCAGCCCTCTCTAGGTGGGCTAAGCTTTTGATTGTCCTTGTGCACGTTGATAGAGCTGTGCAATATATTCTGCACCTGGATTGCTAAATGAGGTTTGGAATACGTTGTGAAACATGATCCTTTTTTCTGCCTACAATATTTCTTTTATTATTCATTTCTCTTTCCTGCCTTTGTTTTTCCCTTGTTTAAATTCCTCTTCTGATGTCGTTTAGTTAAATGCTTATAGTGTTTTTGGCCTCTCTTTTCTCTATTTTTTTCCCCTTTCGCCTCATGCAGAGAAGGTGGGGGAAGATCACGAATGAACTTCTCATGTTTTTAAAAGCTAAATACAATTTCCCCTACCATTTTGGCTAAGAGCCATAAAGTTGGGGATTGAGGGATCTTTGAGACCAGGGGTCCCCAATCTCTGGTTCATGGGCCGACACCAGCCTGTGGCATGCCAGTAACCTGGCCGCGTAAGCAGGCAAAGCCTCATTCGCAGGGTGCAGGCAGCACACAAAACCACACCCCTTCTGGTCCCCAGAAAAACCTTTCTCCCTGGTGCCCAAAAGGTTGTGGCCACTCTTCCAGACATTATGTATCCATGGTGCTTGGGCATCATGCTCCCAACAGTCTATGCATCATTACCACTAGGCTTTTGCTGTTGGGAGCTGTCCTGCTACTAGAGCAGTTTTATCTCTAATTAAAAGGTCAATTTCAGCCCAATGAATGCTGCCTTGGAAGCAAAAAGTTTTGTTGCCTTGGACTTTAAGGTGAGATATGTCCTTGTTCTCTCCCATACTTCAGACTGTTTCTCTACATCAGTGATGGGTTTCAAATTTTTTTAGAACCTCTTCTGTAGGTGTGGCCTGCTTTGTGGGAGTGGCTTGCCAGCCATGTGACTGGGTGGGAGTGGCTTGCCAGCCATTTGACTGGGTGGGCGGGAAAAGCATGTAAAATGTGGTGAAACTCACTTAACAACGCTCTTGCTTAGCAACCAAAATGTTGGCTCAGAAACTCTTGCATTTGAAGTACACAAGTCTTAAAGCTGTCAAGTTACAAGACCCTTGCATCCCTAACCCTTTAGAAAAAAAACCCAGGGGTGTTCAAACTTGACAGCTTTAAGACTTGTGGACTTCAACTCCCAGAATTCCTCTCGCTCTTCATCTTGATGATATGCAGAAGGGCGGGGGAGGGGGCTGGAACTGGTTCTAAATGGCACTGTAGATTTGTGGAACCTCTTCTATAGAATAGGTTAGAACTGGCAGGAACCCACCCCTGCTCTACATAGAAAAATAGTTTGTTAATGAGAAAATTTGATTAAAATGTACTTGTTCTGCCTGATGGTTGCTTCCTGTGTACTGGGGCAGTGTGTTTTTGTGGACTGATGATTATAGAGCAGGGAAGGAGAGAGGATCATTCTATTACGTAAGCCTTATTTTCTAGAAATACTTGTGGAAGGCTGACATTGTGATTGTTTTACCTACAGGATTATCTCTTTAATTGCCAGGATTCAGCTTTTAGCTAAGTAGTAGTAGAAGCATTCCCCAAAATGAAGGATTAAAAACAGAAAACAAATAATGCATACATTAAAAAAAAACACTCACATTCTAAATTTGTATATTACAGTACATTATGAATGTTGCCTGCAATCAAAATAGTAAAAACAACCACCTTATTTGAATGCATTTATAAGTTGGGTATCTCTAAGTTTCATTGGCATGCTTTTTTTTTAAAAAAAGAAAAGAAATCAAACTGTCTTACAAATATAAACTGTAAAACCTAAAACCACCCAATCTTCCAGAAGGTGGTATTAATTTAACATTAATACATTAATTAGACAGCAACAAGCCAAATGTCCTACTCCCATAAATTCTCTTCCAAAGGAGCATCCGAAATGGCTGTCAGACCCATTGCTCAGAGCTGCCTTCCTTGGCTTTTCTTCTGACTTGATTGCTATTTGAAATGCCAGAACTTGATGGAGGCTGCAGGTGGGCTGATATCTCCTCCTTCCAATCCTTATTTCCCTGCTCTCCAGCTGCGATTCCATTCTGCAGCTGTGAAGACTTCAGAGCACTGAGGTGTCTTTCAGAAGTGCTTCAGGCTTTGACCAGGTAGGCAGTCAAAGGGTATGAAGTAGGTTAAGGTATTTTTTTTAAATGTCCAAATAAGTGTGCTGTGTTATGACAGAAAGAAAAAGGTGAAAAATAGAAATTTGGAAGAGAATGAAGATCCAGTGCCCAGAATCTTTTTGATTGGGGCAGTCTACACCAGGGGTGTCCAAACTTGGGAACTTTAAGACTTGTGGACTTCAACTCCCAGAATTCCCAGCCAGCAGGGGTTTGGACACCCCTGGTCTACACATATTGTAAATAAATGAATAAGTGGAGTCTTCAAGGATAAGTGGGAATAAGGGAATGTAGAAAATGACAAATCAGTTGCCCACCCTCAACCAAAAATAATGGATCCTTAGTGTTCATTTTCAAGGGGCATCAAGTGGTTTCTCTCTTCATCTCTCTCAGGCTTCAGGATCTCATTCTTTCTTGTAGAGACTGATCACCAAGGTCACTCTGATTTAAGGATGTTCCTCTTGTCCACTCTTGAATCCAGCATTTCTCCTACTACTGATATCAAAAGAAACCTTTGGGGATGCTTGCTGCAGCACTCTCCCTTTCATTTCTCACTACATTCCCCAACTATATATTAGAGATAGAGCTTCACAGGAGACCCTCAACTGTACTCACACTGCTCTGGCTGTCTCTATCTTTCTTTCTTTTTTCTTCAAAATTTTTTATTGGTTTTTACACATATATGGGGAAAGGTAAATGGGTATACAAAAAAATTTGGCAGCTCCCACACTGGTGTTAGTAACCCATCCAGCACTCACAGTTTTTACAATCTTAAAAACAAAATACAAAAGATAAGCAGAAAACAAGATCTTATTCTGTAATGTTAACCATGTGTTCATTCATTTTCCTAGGCTGTCTCTATCTTTCATTGGGTTCACAATTTGCTCCAAACTGGAAGCTAATAAGTGTTCTGCTAAGGCCAGGCAGAAATGCATATTTTAGTTTACCCAGATTTATTTCCAAGAGGTTTTAACTTGGAGCCAAAGTAGATATGCTTGTAACAGCATCCTTGCCCTTGCCCTACTGTAGTCCCAATTTAACACTATCTCCCACTCCGCTGCCCCACTTAGACCAGTTCCTTGCACCAGGAAAAATGCTTATATTAGTGCTAGGGCCAACAGTATCCTGGGAAATTAGGCTGATTTATTTAAATTATGCATAGACTCTGTCATCACATTTTTTAAAAGAACATAAACAGCAAAGGCTGTTTGGCAATTGCTATTAAAGTGTGTATTTTATTTGATGATAAGCGCAGCAGCCAAGTGCTTTTCAGGGAAGAAAAATACATCCCTTGAGCTCTTGACTGTGGTTTCTGTGTAAGTACCCTTCAATCATGGAATACAAGAGTAGCTACAACAGAAACACCTATATTTTGTCCGGCTTGTTCTTTATGAATTTCCACTTATGACTGTGCTGTTCAAGGACAGTTCCAATTCTTCTTGTAGAGAGGCGGGTGGGAGCTGTGTGCTTGATTCATGCTCCCTCCCACTTCCTGAAAGATATAAAAGCTCTGCTTCCAAGCTCCAGCACTGAAAGCTTAATAAGGGAAAGCTGTGATCAGAGCCCTCCACTGCTCCCCAGTCCAGTTTCTGCAGATCTAAGCAAGCCATCCAACTGCTTTCTCAACATGTGCCGGGGTTTAGCTGCACTGCCTGCTAGCTGCTTGGAAAGGTAAGAGGCTAAGGAAATTATTGAAGCTCTTAGCAAATTATTACTTTGCTGGATAGTCAGTGCTGGACTTGACTTGTCCACATGTAGTAACCAGGAATGACCTTTGTCTGTATCCCAAATCCTGATTGTACCATTTCATGTAATAACTGGACTGGCATTATTGAGTTCGGCACTGAGGAAAGATAAGAGGGGTATTGATAATAATAATAAGAGATTAAAAGAAATAGGTAGGTCTGCCCTACATTTCTCTTGTTTTTCTCGAGAACTGCTGGACTGTCTGCTTCATACATTTGGCATGTTTGTGTCTTTTAAATGTGAGGAGAATACGAGTACAAAACTCTCCCCTGTCTTTGCAATGCAGTTCTCAAAGACACCTCTGCAAGTAGACTGCACATCATTAGCATGCCTGCCACACACCAGCCAGAGGTTGGTGAGCTAAGAATAGAAAGCGATGCACCAGGCAGCCATCTCCAAACTGTCGCAGTGATTGCACCAAGCAGGGAGAGACCACTGAATGGCTGCAGCATCACCCTGG
This sequence comes from Natrix helvetica, assembly GCF_964273705.1. Taxonomy (NCBI): domain Eukaryota; kingdom Metazoa; phylum Chordata; class Lepidosauria; order Squamata; family Natricidae; genus Natrix; species Natrix helvetica. The sequence continues at coordinate 68,058,087 of NC_138549.1, read as the reverse complement.
TTAGGCAGGTGTGAACCAACATTCAAAGTCTGAAAAAACTTCCCAGCTATGGGATGCTTTGAATGGTGGCAAGGAAATCATCCTTGCCTTAGTCACTGAAGAGGCGTAGCAATTGGGGAGAGGTAGCGTAGAAGCAAGAATGGGAAATAATTATAATAATTATGATATTGGACTTTATTTGTATCCTGGTAAAACAATATAGCCACAGCTAAAAAGCTGAGGGTCTGTCTTGAGGAGCATAGAGTATGTTTTCTGACAGGTGGAGAGGTTTCAGAAAAGGACAGTGAAGAGAGCTTGACAGTCACATCTGACTTTTGCTTTGGTGTGCTGGCCGTCTACTGTGTTTGAAAAAGGCAGGATAACATTTTAGTCATAGATTTAAACGTTTATGTATTCCTAGTATTTACAGAACCTCTCTCTCCTCTCCTTTTCCCCTGGCCCCAGCCACATCACGCCGTAATGACTTGATAACCGCTATAGTGATCTTTTGAGAGGAAATAGTGCAGTTAACAAGTAGACACAGTCCGAGGCAAGTGCAGCAGCATCACATCTTTTAAATCTCCAGGAAAATCCAATTGATTTTCCACATTCCTGATTGTCTCAGATTAAACAGACATGAAGGACCCCAAGGCCTATTGGTGGGTTCACAGTCAAGTCCAAGCAAAGAGAAAGTTCAAAAGGGATGCAGATGCTCCAGAGTGAAAAAGCAACAGACTATTAACCATCATCAAGATCCCCTTGACCTTCTCTACTTGAAGGCCACATGGCACAGATCTTGAACACCAGCATGGTGCCCAGGAGCAAGTGGGCCCCCACTAAGCTACCAACAACAAATTATTTTTAAAGAAAAGATTATTTTAAAGTGGCAAACTAACAAAGCAAGTGCAATCTGTATTTCCAAGAACAATTCCATTTTTAGAAAACGCTAGGTGGCTGCAATCCTGGTGCCTTATAGTATTTAACTTCTGATCTATATGAATGAACAAAACTCAGGAGCACTTTTTCATGTGGCTGTTGACAAAAATAGAATCGCCAACATGATCGCCAACGCCTGATGACGGATATGGCACAACAACAAGAAGAAGATATATGAATTAGCTGAGCCTATCCTGCGTATCTTTTGTGAAAAAAGCTACGACGTGACTTTAAAATTCCCAAACGAGCCCACTGGTCCAAATAGATCAGTGTTTCTCAAACTTGGCGACTTTAAGTCCTGTGGACTTCAACTCCCAGAATTCCCCAGCCAGCTATGCTGGCTGGGGGATTCTGGGAGTTGAAGTCCACAGGACTTAAAGTCGCCAAGTTTGAGAAACACTGAAATAGATTGAGAACTCCTATGGCTGTACCAGTTGACTAAAGAAATCATGCCCATCAAAAGCTGGCATTTCATAAAAAGTCATAATAATAAGTGACCTTAGCTAGAGAGAGTAAGCCTGCAATTGTAATGTTTTGAAACTATAGAAATCGTTATTTTTGATCTGGCTTACGTTCGTTCTGTTCCTAGCAATATTTGTGATATGTCTCAGTATTATGAGCAGTTTAATTTTTCAGGAGTTCAGCACAAAAACATAATTACAAGTTGGTGAACAGGATGGTGCTGATTGATCCTATATGCTATAAATGTTGATTCAGAAATAAACATATCAGTTTGAATAGTAATAATAAGCTAGATTCATTGTTGGCTAAAAAGCATCTTTTCTATAATCTGTGGAATCATGACTGCATTTTTAAAACATGTTGAATACATATTAGAAACAATAGCATTTAATTTGTTTAAATATTGCTTTAATAAACAAAAGAGCAAAAGGTGCAAGAAAATTAAAAGGGCATCATAGAATAATGTCTATATGTGTACAGAAATTATATCTTTAGCTTTTCTTCCACAGATTAAATTTTGACTTCATGTAATAATAATGGTCAATCAAAAATATATTGATTAAATATGTAATATAGTAATAGCATTAGCACTTACTTATATACCACTTCATAGTGCTTTTACAGCCCTTTCTAAATGGCTTAGAGAGTCAGCATATTGCCCCCAACAATCTGGGTCCTCATAGATATAATAGGTAGAATTTTTATATACGTTCTTGAAGGATCAAACATTTCATTGCTCACCAGTTTATTGATGATTATTACATTTTGGCACATATTGCTTGGTTTTTGGTACATATTAATGATGATAATTAATAGCTTAAGAATTTTGCAGATCTGACATACTTGTGTAGTTTTACAAAGCAGAAACTATATATATTTCTATTATGATCGGAATAAACATGCCACACCCTTGTGAGCAGCTTTTAAGAAGTTAGGTATTTAGAATATTGAATCCTTGTAAGGTAACAGACCATGACAGAATTAATGCCCTGATAGGCTGGAGTCATGACATGTCTTATCACTTCATTTCAGAGGTTGAGGCTCTTGAGAGTCTTACTATTAGATATGGGGGTACAAACCTCCAGATGACCATTAAGAGCACAGAGTTGGTGTACTTCGTATCTCTTTGCTGCCACCTAGTGGAGGCCTGTAGTTTGTAGCCTAGAACTGATGGCCTTCCATGAGAGGTTTGAGGGAGAGGGAGATCGATCCAGAGAATTAAGCAATGGATATCTGGTGAAAGTGGGGGCAGGGGAATAAAAAGCTGATTCAACCCTGAAGAGAAGTCTGATGAATTCAGTAATAAGGGGCAGAATGAAAGAAATACAGTACAGAATTTTTAACTTTAAGGACTTAAATTCCAATTGCAATTACAAATTAACTTTGCAATTGCAGAGTAGGTATATATACAGAAACTCCTGCTTGAAAAAAGTGTTTTCCTTTTCAGTTTTTAAGTCTGGTTGAGGCAGTAAATGCTGTGAGTTTAGGAAAACTAAGTATGGCATTTTTCAATGTATCCTTGTTGGCAACAGTATAATACGGATAGCCAAGTTAAAGATTGGTTGATAAAGGAGAAACAAAAATGCATTTACTATTGGAGAAAAAGAAAGGTTACTATTGGAGAAAAAGAAAAGCCCAGTAGTGGCATTATACTAAAGAAATACTACAGCTCTCAGTCTCACCATGCAAACTCTTATCTTAAATTGTCTGAACCAAGAAGCTTCTTCTACACTTTAACTTTGAAGGAACATCCTTGTCTGTCTTAATACCCTCCAGTAACTACAGTACTTTGTTTTTTAGTATCCATTTTTAATTATATTATTTTCCCTTTTTCAGAGCCAAAGAGTTTAAAACACGTTTGGGAATTCTGCTTCATAAACCAGAGTTTGGACATAAAATTGGAAACCTCAGCTGGAGTCCCAAACAAAAGTAAGTCTATATCTGGTCGACAAAAACACAAGGGTTTTTAAGGGCAATAAAATTTTAGGGTTATTTCAGTTTCTAATTGACTCCAAAGAGAGGAAGGCAGCCTAGATAATGCTTTTTTAAACGTTTTAATCCTCCATTTATGAAAAGACAAAGAACCATTCTGAGTCAACCAAATGGCTGAGATGTTTTTGCAGAGAGGCTGCTTCTAAACAGAAGGACTAATATTAAAAAGCCTTGTGCAAGCCTTATAATAATAATAAATATTTATTTCTTAGCCGCACCCTCTCCCGAAGGACTCGGGGCGGCGTACAACAAAACATATGAAATAAATATATAGACAAGACATACATATTACAAAAACATAAACCAAGACATGTACAAGGAGGAGGTCGGCTAATGAATAAAAACAATAAAATACAATGTTTAGAAACCCCTAAGTAATTGAATGCAATTAAAATACCCAAATAAAAACCCGTCAGGAGCGATATAGTTACATCAAAGTTGAGCCAGGCCAGCTACTTGGAATAGGTGGGTCTTGAGCTTTATACGAAAGGAGCGGAGGTCAGAGGCATTCCTAATATCCGGAGGGAGGTCATTCCACAGGGCTGGGCCCGCCACGGAGAAGGCTCTACTCCTAGGCGCCGCCCCTCGACACTGTCTGGTGGACGGCACCTGGAGGAGGCCCTCTCTGTGCGTGCGGATTGGTTGCAGGGATGTATGGGGCAGAATACGATCCCGCAAGTAACTAGGTATAACACTATTTTTTCCCCGAAAAGAAAATGATGGAAGAAATGGGTGAAAATGGGGACCTAAAAATAAAATATCCCGTTATTTCAATCACTTATAACATTCTATTAAAAAATAGAGTGATTTTTCAATAAATCTTCATCCAGGATATCCCAGCTACTCAATTTCCAGATAGTATTTTTTGCTTATTTTAGAATATTGCCTCCAGAATAATATCTCTACACCTTCATTGGCTAAGAAGGATAAGAAATTTTGAAGAACTTGCTGAACCTGTTTAAATGTTATTAATGACATAACATATGTGAGGTGATATGTAGCAGTCTTGAATGGGGATTATGAGAAATGAAGCCAAGATAAATAGGGTGACCTCTGCACTTCCCAGCGGCTCTACTTCCTGTATTCTTTGCTCACAACATTACTCTTTGAAATGTCTCATACAAGCTCTAAAAATATTATTCCTTCTCCAGATATTCTTTGGAAGAAGCTCTTGGATGGAAGGAATCCTTTGATCAACTGCTGAGAAGCAGAAGTGAGTACACATCTTGTGTGTAGTGAACATTTTGTAAAAAAAAAAGGTATAATTGTGAGTAGCTGGCGATTGTGTGATTTCACATGATTCAATAGGGTTGCCAACTAGTTATGCCTTCACAAAATGCACCAGAGGATCTTCTTAGATATGAAAAAAGCAGATGCTTTATAAGAACACTGAATGAACAATCTTCCCTAACATAGTGTTGAGAGATTATAGCTCATAGACTTCTCAGCCCAAATAATAAAGGTCTGAACTGGCTGAGAATACTAATATTTAATCTGTATACTGATGAAATGACTGAAGAGGGTAAAGATATCCCACATACCTTCCTCTTCCTATTTTTCTCACAACAAACAACCCTGTGAGATAAGTTAGGCTGAGAGTGAGTGACTGGCCCAAAGATATTCAGCTGGGTTTCTTGTGCAAAATGGGACTAGAACTCTCAATCTCTGACTTTCTAGCGTAATGCCTTAACCACTAGACCAGGGGTGTGAAACTCATGTTGTCACATGATGTATCACAACTTTTCCCCATTTGCTAAACTGGGCGTGGCCAACGCGTAACATATCCAACCCCGCGACGCACGAGTTTGACATCACTGAACTAGACCAAACAGGTTCTCATTTGAATCAAATTAGTTATTCTGGACCTTCCCTCCATTAAAAAAAGAATAGCAACAGTAAGACCACTCCAGATTCTCAGGGAGAAAATTTTGATCCCATTAATGTTGTATTTTTGCCACCCAGATATTTTACTTTCTACAATAGAAGGCAAAACAAGACACCAATGGGGTTTAATAGATTATTCTATCCAGAAATCAACTATGTATCTTTAAGATGTATCATCCTTGACATTAGAATTTGCAAAACATGCAGCATTTTAAAAATCTATTAGCAACAGTCTTTCTTTTCCTTCTCTATCACTTCTAAATTGGTTATTCTACCTTCTTCTTTACAGGTGGCATGACAGCATTTCATGGGTTTCTTAAAACGGAATTTAGTGAAGAAAATCTGGAGTTTTGGTTAGCTTGTGAAGAATATAAGAAAATCCCCTCAAAAGCAAAATTAGCAACCAAAGCCAACAGGATCTTTGAAGACTTTATTCAGAATGAGTCCCCCAGGGAGGTGAGTCAAATGACTTTATAAGTTCAAAGGTCGATCACATAATCTCAAAGCAGACTTTTTTTTGGAAAATTTGCCTGACCCTAACAGGGTTTTCCAGAAAGGTATTTAAAAGGAAGAGGAAGCTCAGTTATTGGGAGTAGCTATTAATTTTTCTGCTAAGTCATGCAGTTTTCTAAAGGGCCTGTGTTACAATAGAATTACTTTAACTTTTGATCTGGCTTCAGGTAATATGTTGCACATAATCAGGTCCATCTACTGCATGCAGATTCAGCTTCAAGATGTATCTTTGTGTTGGCAACAACGCCTTTACAATGGGAAGGGCATGAAATTTCAAGGTTATCTAAGTTGGCTTTTCCAGTTTGGTGCTTAGCATCTGATCTAGCTATAGCTCCTGTACCCAGAAAGGGGAAGATGAATTTAAGTACTTTGGCTGTTAGTGCATAGCAAGAGAAAGGCTCATTGGCCCAAAGGAGGAAAGGTGAATGCAGCAGTTTGGATTCTTCCATATAGAGAACATTTGTAGCTCAAGTTGTGGATTTTGGCAGTGGTTTGTTCTCTGAGCGTGCTGTTTTGCTCCTGACAGTTCATTACCAGACTAGGTAATATCTTCAGTGGGACTTCGGATGAAGTGTTTTGTTCAGTGTTTTTTTCTGTTTATATAGGTCCTATGTGGTGTTGTGATCAGTTGGTCATGTGACTGATTGCTTGCATGGCACAAAATTCAACTGGTGGTCGGTTTCATTGCTGATTGGTTGTTTGGATAGTCCAGTTTCTTATAAGTTCATATAAGTCATTGACAGAACTGACTACCTCCTCACCAATTGAATTTTGTACTATGCAAACAACCATTCATGTGACCAACTGACCTCAACAACCACATAGCACCTATATAAATAGAACAAAAACTGAACAAAACATTTCACCCAAAGTCGCATGGAAGGTATTAGCTAGTCTGGTAATGAAACATCCAGGAGCTAAACAGCAAGCTCAGACAATGAACTGCTGCCAAAATTCTTCCATGTATTTGAGAATGTCCCACCTTTTATTTATTGCAAGGCAATTTTCAATGTTCATTCATATTTGCTTGCTTATTCAGAGTCGATTTCCAGAAGCTTTTGTTATCTACTCTGCATATCTTTCACTGTTGATTTAATAGCATACGCTTTTAAAAGAAATGGAAACTTATCTAGACCTATAACACAGAAGCTTTTTTGTGATGCTCTCTAAGAGATTTCCTACCTTGGTTATGGTATTATAATATATCCTATATTGTATGTGTTGTTTCTCATTCATCAAGTTACAACCAAGGATGTATATTCACCATATTTTTTCTCCTTTAGGTAAATCTTGACCATGAAACTCGAGAGGCAACCAGAAGAAACCTTGCTGGGGCCACTTCTACATGCTTTGAAGAAGCGCAAGCAAAAACATACATCTTGATGGAGAAGGACTCCTATCCCAGATTTCTGAAATCTGCTTATTACAGAGACCTCATTGAACAAGCAAATAGCCACAGAACAGGCAAACCTGCACACACCTGAGCCAATCCCTTGTCATCATCTGGAACTGTGTTGGGGAACAGAGACACAAAATGAAACTGGAGATGCTGGAATCCACGAGGAGGGTACTAAGAACATTTCCGTTGCAGAACTTTGGTTTTTCCTGGCCTGGATGCCTGGGACCACCAATGCTTCCATGCACCCAGCAGCTCTACTAAATGTAGACCTTCTCTAGAAAAGAGACTATGAATTGAAAAAAACCTGAGAGAGCCTATAAAAAAGACTGAAGAAATTGGTGCAAGGAAGACTCCGGTCTGCAGATAGGAAGAGAAATGCAACAGGAAAGGGAATGAGAAATTTGTGGAAAAGGTGGATTTTGATTCTCTCCTAAAATGTTTGCCATTTTTGGAGAGCTCTCTCTGCATTCATCTGTTTGAACCAGTGATAGCCTCCATCTACTCTCAAAAGCTAGTCTCTGCACCTATAAACACAGACCAAAACTGTACACAGCACAATTCTCACAACTTGTATACACAACATATACCAGTTTGAGATTTCTGCCCATTGCATGTCAGCTTCAGAGGTCTTCAGTTCTCTGCATGTTTGTACAGTGATCAGCTTGGTGTTCCAGAGCTTTGCATCCAAATGGTTTTGCATTTATACTCAAGAGGAAGGCTGCATCTGCTTTGCTACTTCATACATCTCAATCTTCTACCATCTTGGACAGATTTCCTTTTAAAGGCATTTGAAAGAAGACCTTCTTTTATTTATCTCTGAACATTATATGCAATCTTGGGAAATGTGCCCTATTTTTTAATGATTTATATTTATTATTGTCATTTTATTGTTATTTATTGTGATGGGGCATTAGAGAAGCACAGCACTTTAGAAGTAGGTTCTTTGGAAACCATTGCTACAAGGAGCCTACAATTGAAAGTTGGCTCTTTAGCCACATTCATAGCATTTACAGAATATACTTATAGGGGACATTTACAGATTTTTTTTTAAAAAAACGAGGGAGACAGGCAAGACCATCTTTGCAAATACCAAGTCCCTTGGAATTGTTAGTTTACCTCATAACGTTTTACGAACATGCTGATACATACATTTAGCCATTTAAAGCTCATTTGATAGTCTGAATGTGGAAAAAGAAAGGACAAATTTTCCATTGAACAATTTCCTGCTTGCTTTATGGAGATAATTTGTATCATCACTGTTGAATGGATGGTGTAAAACTTAACTTCCAGGGCTTTATTTCACAAGTCACTTGTTGAGCATTAGATTCAGTGAAACTTGAAAATAAAACATAACCAGTAGGATAGTTCATTTGTGACTTTCCTTCTTTAGGGTGTGCTTTTCTAGAGCATTATACTGTATTGAAATTAATGACACTTGTTCATATCCTTGTGAAACTATCAATAGCTCAAGTGAGACATATATAGATGAGAAAGGTCTGAGTGACTGAATCCCAAATAACATTTAAAATACCGTACATCCTGTTTCTCTCTCGTTTAACCAGCTGCAAAATAAATAATTGTAAGCCTGTTTAGAATTGTTTATATGATTGAAAACAGCTGGAAGGAAACCAAAGTTTCACACAATGACTTAGCAAGTTCTATTGCTTTTGACCACTAGTTCATGAGTGCTTGTTCAGAATTGATTGTAGGATCATGGGACACGGGAGTGAGCTATATTATAAATACATATTGTATTACTCATCCTCATTGTGTGATTTTAATACCAACACTATACGTTCACTGAACCGTTTTCTATGTTTAGCTGAGAGTCTTGAGTGTTCAAGCAAAATATGATCATGTGGTAGAAATGAATGTATAAACTAGTGTTTCATTTCATTTGTGGAGTCTTTACCACAGATATAGAGAGGGAAAGGACAGAAGAGATACATTTAAATTGAGCAATACTATATACCAGCCGTCTCCAACTTCATGGCCTCATGATGTGTTGGACATTTTCAGAATTGCCAGCCAGATGGTTGGTTGAGTGGAATTTGTGATTAACCATTCTCGAACAGACTGCAACTATATTTGAGTTGTACTTCTTGGCAGTGGTTAAACAGCTATCATAGATGCTGGTAAATGGACAATGCCTATGAAGATATATGTATCTGTTTTTTCTGCACTAGGAGTTCTTGAAAATAAGTTCTTTATCCATTGTCAGCATTTCTAGATGAGATGCATCCCAAGCCAAGTGCAGATTCCTTTTTGCATTCTATGGTATATTAAAAGAGCCTACATCCTGAAATGATTCTTCTGATTGACCTTAAGAGGTTTCCATTCCATTGGCATTCAGTTGTCTATGGTGAAAACCTCCTCCTATGACTTTATTGATAAAAGATCATTATCCTTGTTATGTATAGCAATTCTTTAAAAAAAAAGACAACTTCTAAACAGGGGCAGGGGAAGGGATTCTTAGAACATCTGCATATACAGATCCATTGAAAGGGTTCCCTACAACTGCCTTGGTTTTTTTTAATACTGATTTTATTGAGATGTTCTTCAGAATAGGCATTTTTACAGACATAAATTGGACCTAAAACTACAATTTAACTAAGAAATATTAGAGACTCTTCCAGTGGCCAACAATAAAGTGGTTATAGCAGCCCTGTAGTTCCTCTGGTCAAAACAGTAGGAGTCTCTTCTCTAACCCAAACAGATTAGACATCATTCCCATCTAAAAATCCAGATTGATATTTAAACTTTGCTAAGGCCAGAATGGCTTGGATATGTATTACTTGCTCACCAGTGGAGGTGGTTCTGTATTCCTGTTCTTTCACTGAATGATTGAGATACTGCATTGTGGTTTCATAAATGTTGTATTGTCTTTATTTGAAAAAATAAAACAATTGCAGATACCACAGATATCTCTTTTATTTTGAAAATGAGGGAAAGTTTGGGGGGAAAGGACTTGCTGCATGAAGCATCAACCACCATCTGTTTTTCCCTCTCATACACCCTCCTGGGTGAAATAAGGGTCTTTGTCAAGGAGGCAAGACATATCATCCATGTCCCAAAGAACTGAAGAAGCTTCTTGGATGAAAAGTGAAACATTTTCAAGAGGACCCCCCCCCCTCTCCCAAGAAAGTCCAGTTGCCTTTTGAAAAGCACCTTTGGGACAACCATGACCTGGATGATTGAGAATCTCCATAGATACGTTACCCAGGATGAAATTAGAATAAAAATTCAGCATAGTGGTTATTCTACGTTGGCAAATTCCCCTTTCTGCGAAGGAAAATACTTGACATACTGGCACAACTTGGAGTCAGCATTTAATGCTAAAAAGCAAATTTCAATTTCAAGAGCCTATCAAGTATAAAAAGTTAAACATTTGTGAACCTACTTTATGACTTGCTTCTGTAGTTTCTCAGGAAGCATGGCTTTAAGGAAAAGGAGATAATGCAGTTTAATCATTAAAATTGGCTGACAATATTCATATTCCTGGATATTAAACCATTTTGACTTCAGGAACAATCATGATCACATTGTTTCAAAAATCCCTGACCACATTGTTCCACCAGGGGAGATGGCTTGGGGTCTGGGCATGGGTTAGCTTAACTAAACTGTATGTATAGCCCACCAAGCCACATCCACCAAGCCACACCATGCCATGCCCACAGAACCGGTAGTATTTTTTTTTGAATCCCACCACTGATGGGAATTGTATACATGCATAATGCTTTATATTACTATATAATATAATTCCCAAAATTCTGGGAGTTGAAGTCCACAAATCTTAAAGTTGCCAAGATTGGAGACTCCTGCCTTATACTACCAACCATTTATTTTAACTCTTCCTTCCTTCCTTCCTTCCTTCCTTCCTTCCTTCCTTCCTTCCTTCCTTCCTTTCCCAACCTCAGTGATTTTAAGGCCTAAGTACTTCAACTCCCAGAATAACAAATCCATTATTACTGTGCAAGCTTCAGCTATCCATCTTACTGCCTGTAGAAACCAGACAGGACTTAAAGGTGAGACTGGACCATTTCTCCAGGATGGCATAAGCACTCCTGTTTTGAGCAGGATTTGGACTAGATGACCTCCGAGGGTCACTGCAGCCCTGGGATTCTCTGACTGCAAAAAAACTGAGAGGGGGGGTCTGCCCTCCAATCTCCCTCCTTTATACTGCCCGCCTGCCTCCTCCCCAATGGTTCCAAAGGTTAGCTGACTATAGACTGAAGTCACAAAATGGAGGGCGCTGGGTCTTTACACGCTTTAGCTGCCTGCCTTGCCACCCATAGGGGGAAATCTACAATCTAGCTTTTAAGTCCTACCTGGCCCCACAGCCAGTAAGAAGGACAGCTAAACTGTGCAAAGACCCAGCGTCCTCCATTTTGTGACCTCAGTTTATAGTTGGCTAACTTTGGAGACTTTGGGGTAAGTTTAAGCCCTCCGGAGCCTTCAGGGACCTTCAGGAGGCTTCCCTGAAGGCTCCGGAGGACTAAAAACGACCCTACGAGTAAACCGGAAGTCACTTAGGGTTGTTTTTAGTCCTCCGGAGCCTTCAGGGAAGCATCCTGAAGCTCCCTGAAGGCTCCGGAGGACTAAAAACATCCCTATGAGCAAACCAATAGTGACTTCCGGTTTGCTCATAGGGTCGTTTTTAGTCCTCCTGAGCCTTCAGTGAAGCCTTCTGAAGGTCTCTGAAAGCTCCAGAGGACTAAAAACGCCCTACAAGCAAACCGATAGTGACTTCCGGTTTGCTCATAAGGTCGCTTTTAGTCCTCCGGAGCCTTCAGGGAAGCTCCCTGAAGCTCCCTGAAGGCTCCGGAGGGCCTCTGGGGGGGGGGGCAGGGGAGGCTGTTTTCACCCTCCCCAGGCTCCTATAAAGCCTCTGGAGCCTGGGGACGGTGAAAAAAGCATGCAAAAAATGGGGGGTCGCGCCTGTCATGTGTGCATGCACATTGGTGGGTCATGCATTGCATTATGGGTGTGGCACACCCACGCATCACCCCTGTGCGCTCCTCCCGCTTATGGCACGCGAACCAAAAAAGGTTCGCCATTGCTGCTATAGAGATTCATGGAAATAAAAGTGACAAAGACTGGCATTCTGCTTTGAAGCACACCAAGTCCTGATTATGTTGTTGCTTTCGACCCTTAGTTTTTCAATGCAAATTGGATGACAGACAGATGGTAGATATCTGTAAAACTGTCATTGCCAATCTGCATTTTAAACACAGATAATTGTAATTATCTTTATCTTTTAGCTGTCAGCCATTGGAGGATGGAGCATATACATCTCCAAGAAGAGGTAGGAAAAACACTTACTCATGGACCATATTAAATGCTATCATCACATACATGTGATGGTCCCTATAGAAATTTTAAATAGCTACAGAGATGGATGGATGGATGGATCATTCATTGTGGTTTATGTTTGTTCTCAGTTGCTATTATAGGTTTTTGTTCTGGGCTGTATTTTTGAAATACATTTTTAGTTTCTGTTAGCTACACAAGAAAGCCAGTTTGTGTTACGTCTTGTCTGATTCATTGGATGTTAGGAATGATTCTCTGTCCGATGTCCTCTTGTGTTCCCTTGTTAAGTTTCTTAGTTTTCATTATGTATTCTAAGTTGGCAAGGAAGTTGACTAAGTCCATTTTTTGAAGTTGAAATTAAGGCCTTTTATGAAGATGGCTTTTTTGTCTTGATAATGGTCTACTGGACAGGTTTTTTGATCCATGAATTTGAATTGTCATCTTGCTGTTTAAGAATGATCTTGGCTAGTTTCTTTAGTAAGGCATTGTGTTTTTCAATCTGGAGTGTGTCAGATATCATGTTGATTGTGTTTTCCAGTTTGTAAGATCTCGTCCAATTTCGCTGAGGCATTCAGTTTTTGCTTGTTGATGAAGCGTTTCTATTTCTCCAAACAATTATGGGCTTCAGAAACCATGAACTGAAGCATTTGACACCCATTTTGGTAGGTTAGTTTCCATGCTTGTGGGTGGTTAATTGGAGGTCTGTAGCCTATGCTTTTTGGCAGTGTTTTCTTTCAGAGGCACTCATGGAGGAAGTGTAGTAGTTGATCACAGGTCAACAATTGTCTGATAGCAAAGGTCTCCCAAAGACGGGCATGTTTAAGCAGTTTAGACCCATACAACTTTGAAATAATAGAAAATAAGTGGAGCTCGGGTTTTAGATTTTGGCAGTGGTTTGCCCTTCAAACTTGTTTCAATTTAGTTTCTGATCATTTCATTACCAGACTAGGTAACATCATCAGCATGATTTTCTTGTCCTATTCCTCTTTAGCTTATAAATTTCTTGTGTGCCAGTTGGTTCAGTTGGTCATGTGTTTGGTTATTTGTTTGGAGCTATATTTAAATTCTGAGCAGCTGATTGGGTCTCTTGTTGATTGGTTGTTCGAATGGTCTGGTTTCTTACATATTCATATGCTGGATTTAGATCAATATTCTTGTTGCTTACTCCTTTGGTAGATTAGGTTTCAATAAATTCAATAAATTCATGTTGGTGGCGGGTGTGGGCCTGGCCAATGATTTTTGTTCCTTTCCAATCAAACTGGTGGTGTTTATTATCAATGTGGTTTGAGATCAGAGATTTTTGGTCCCGTCATTTAACTGCTAGTTGATGTTCATGAAACCTTGTTTTCAATTGCTTTCTTTTTTGTCTCACATAGAATTGATTACAATTGTCACTCTTTTTTGAGTGTACATGTGGATTTTTGAGCTATCATTTTTTTCTAGGGGTTGCTGTTTTCTGGCAGCCATTTTGGATGTTCCTTTGATGTTTGACAGGATTTGTTTTGGTGTTGTGATTAGCTGTGGATTTTGTTGGGGTTTGGATGACAAGCATTGTATTATGAAGTTTTTTGGATAGCCATTGTGGAGGAAAACATCAAAAACATTGTATAAATCATAGCATAGTTGAAAATGCCTTTCTGTGGTGCACTTTCTTATTGGAAATTTGCATTGACATCTATTACTTTATCTTCTAGCTGCCAATCATCATTGAGTGAAGGCAGATTGAACATAAAAAGGATTCCCAACTCGGTGTATCACCAAAAAAAGGTAGGAGAAAACACTTGTTCATAGGCCACATCAAATGTTATTGTCACATAAGTGTGATGGGCCATATAGACATTTGAAAAAACATACATGGATGGATGGATGGATAGACAGACAATTAATTGAGAAAGAAGATCAATATTAACTTTATTGAGATGATTAAAATGCCATAAAATAGTAGGCTGTTCAATACTCCAGCCCATCAGGCTCTAATCAGGCAGAGGGAGGGAAAGACATGCAAGCAGAGACTGTGCAGAGTTTAGATGCCAGAAATATCAGTTGGTACCTAAGATTTAAAGATGAAGAAATAATAGTTAAAGTCCACCTCAATCTTGTTATTAGAAAAGTGTTCTGACCCCCACTCTCGTATACCAAGTCACTCCGACACAAAGTCTCTTTAAGATGTTTATTTACATACAGGTTCAACCTTGGCAGCAATCCAGCCTGCCAAGGTCCAGATAGCACTTTGGGCAGCAATCCAGCTACAGCGAACCCTTTGGCAGCAATCCAGCTACCAAGATCCAGATAACCACCTTGGCAGCACTCCAGCCTGCCGAGGTCCAGGGAACAGATTGGCAGCAATCCAGGTAAACACTTTGGCAGCAATCCAGTCTGCCAAGCTACAGCACAGATCTGAGAGTGTCTCCAACTCTAATGATCAGTTGATTCCTGCAAAGGGCGTGTCCACAAGCAGCCCCTTTATAGTCTAGAGAGGAGTCTAATTATCAGCAGCTGAGAGCAATTACCTCCTGTAACTGCTCAATTGCTCCTTACGCCGGATAGCACGCCGGTAACGAGCATCTAATAACTCATTGCTGATGTCTGACTCACTGTCCCATGACTCCTCCCCACTGCTCCAAGGCATGACATCAGGAGCCCCCTTCCTTTGGCTTTCACCACTGCTCCATGCCTCAGGTGCCTCCTGGTGGCCAACCAGCCTCTCTGCGCCCTGCTCAGAGTTGGAACCCTGTCCAGGGTCCTCCACATCCTCCTGAGCCGACTCATAGGGACCCTCGCTGTCTGAGTCTGGTGGCAATCCAACGGCTCCTGCTGGGCCACAACAGAAAAGATAGTGTCTTTAATCACTGTCAGTAAGTTTATCTTTTTAAAGTAGAGTATTTTGTTAGTATTGAAGGAAGGACATCTTAAATTTCCTTCTTTGTCAAGTATCTAAGAGAAAGAACGTTGAAGTATATAATATATAGTTGTACTATATATAACGGGCAATTCTTTTGACAACATTCTTGCTGCCTGTGACTATGCAGTCATATGCAGTTTTGACTACATTTTGATTGCACTTATTAAAAGTCACTATATTCATTTTGCTAGTGTACCTGGGGTCAAATACCAACAATACATCATTTTGTTAAAAAAATTCTTTCAAACTATAATTCAATGTAAATTTAGTCCATACATTCTCCCATTTATCTAGTATTATGCTATATCCATTTTTTTGCCCATTTTACCATACACTCTTTAATGTATTCCTCTTCCAGATTCATCTTCAATAACATTTTATATACTTTAGCAATCAAGTTTTAAATTCAAATTTCTTCTGACCTTCCACATTTATGTTATTAATCAGCATTGTTGTTTTTAATTTATTTGTTTTTACACTTGCCATTTCTCCAAACATTTTGATCTTCCTTGTAACATATTCAATGTTTTCTAGTTGGTCTTGCACAGTACCAAATCATCATAGTAAAGGGGATAAAGATACTTGTTTCTTTCTGGATTTCACATGGTTTTGTCAAATCCCCATTCACCATAATCCAAGCTTTCTGGAGTGTATTTCAGATCATGTATAAAGCCAGATCCAAAGTCCATCATTTCTACTACTTTAAACATAAATGCCAGGCCCAGGCCACTAACCTTCAAGTCACTGCCAAAAAACCCTGCTACTCTTTGGTGAGGAGCCAAAGCACACGATGTTCACACGCAGTCATCCCTTCAACCTCTCAGGCATGGAAGACACACCATCCTCTGCCACCAATCAAATGCCCTCCCCCCCTGCATTTTCTCACTTTCCAACACTTCACGTTTAGAGAAACATGCTTTCTTTAAAAAAATCTCATCAAACCACAAACACCTCCGAACATGACAGAGATCTCTAAATAATGGGAGGAAGGTGGGAGCTGTTAAATCTCTTGGTGGACCCTGTTTCACAGGGCAGCGACTGCTATGGGAAAGGCATGCCAGCTTGAACTCACCTGATGACAACATTGAAAAGAGAGGACCTGGAGGCACCCACCCAGCTGGCTTGGTGAGAAGGGGAAGTATCCTCAGAGAGAAGTGGTCCTGGCCCTGCCCTATTCATAGCCTCCACAGTCTTAGGCAGCTGGTTGGTTTCTCTCCATTGGAACCCTGACGGCCTCTAGGCACTGGGTGATTTCCCAGAATGGCATTGTGTAACTGACCTGACATGGTAATGGAGAACTGTGTGGGGTGTCTTGCTGCTCCTTTTTTATATGTCTTTAATACTAAACTACCAGGATCATGTGATACTGCACCTCATTTTATTCTGCCAAATGACATCACTCAATAGTTTTGGCCACTGTTGGTATTAAAAAAGGAGCGTTGAGGGTTCCTGGTTTGTCAAACGATACTATTCATGTTCCTACAGAGTGTCTGGAGGCTGGGAAGGTCTGGACCGGGAGCAACCAAGTCCACCTCAACTGGAACAAAAGGCAGGCTCTGGAGAGCTGTCACCTTTTACATCTCCCCCCAAGGCAGACAAAACCTCTCTTCTCCAGATGTTACAGTCTATAGTTGGGAGAGTGAAGACAGGCTAAGCAGCTTCAAAAGAACATTGACTCTCCCTCCTTGCAAATCCCACACTAATTCTAAGAAATTTTAGAATGGTGCCATCATGGAAAAATTTAAGTAAGCCACCATGGTTAAAAGAGCGTTCAGATCAACTGTGATGCAGGTGTTAAAGTATTGGATAATGATCAGGGAGACTCCCAATTCAAGTACACCATGGAAGATCCTTGGGCGACTTCATGACACACAGTGAATGCACGGAGGGAAAACAGGAACAAGGACTCTTTCCAGGAATTTGAGCTCTTTAACCATGAAGATATATTAATATAATAATAAGTGAAGATTTAATGTTGTAATGTCATTTTGTTTCTCTGGAGAAACAATGGGAAAAGATGATGCTTCAAGGCAAGTCTGTTGATTTTGTCAACCCCTACAAAATTCCTGCTTTCTCTTCCCAACCCCAAAACATATACACATACATAAGCATATGCTAAATTTTGAATTCTGATTCAGCAATTTAATCTGAAGGTGTCTCAGGAATCTTGAAATGGTGTGTGTGAGATGATGGACACACAAAGGAAGATTGCCTGGGGTGTTCCTAATGTCGGTTTTCAAACCAACTCAACTAAAACAGACCTCCAGAGATTACAACATGCACTTTTTATTGGTAAGCTTTGTAGAGTGGGAAATGTGGATAACATGACGGAACATTTTATCTTGGTGAACATGTAAAAATGATTTTCAAAAATCTTGGATTCAAATAGATACATTGATACAGCGGATTTTAAAGATAACTGTTCAACTGAAGCCAAAACATTCCTTTTAGAATAGATGGGTAAACAGTTAAAAATTGCCATGGAAGATTATTTTAATATATGATTATTATGGTGAGGTTACCATCTGCACAAAGATGGGAAAAATTGGCACTACTCACCATGGTGGAATGGCTGGTGAAATTGATAGAACTTGCTCAGAAGAATAAATGGATTTCTTTCATTAGAAAAAGAACAATATGTACTTTTATTGATAATTGGAACCCCCGGTGGAATCTTTGCATAAAAATGAAAAGCATGAACTTACAATTTATAGTTTTGATGATTAGACAGATAGATTAAAGAGGTGGCCGTGGTGTGATTGACTGTGAGTCAAGCCTCCCAATCTAGGAATGGTGCAACTGGAACACAACACTAAATCTCTTCAAAGGGCCTCTTAGCAATGACTGCCACCTACTCTTTAAGAAAGAGGTGTGAAATTAGGATGACTCTTGCTATTTTGGACTTTGGACTTGGCTTTTTGGAAAACCTGTACCTAGATTTTGGCTTGATGATTTGGGTTTGGACTGTGGATTTACTGGTAGACTTGGAATTTGGTGGGGAGACCCTGTTGGACTTCACTGGGCTCCCTGAAAGAGTGCTGGACTCATTTGGAGGAATTTCATTTGGGGATGAAATGCTACCGGTTTGGGCGAACTGGCATTTCCACGATCAGCTGTGACGCACGATTTATATTAGCCAGAATCGTCGGATTTCCTGCTTTTTAGATAATCTAAAACGTGTGGCACAGCCGATTCCCCCCCTCACTGTTCTACTTACCTTTGCAGGCATGCTTGGTATCAGGCTCCGCCCACCCACCCGGATGTTATCACGTCCCATTTTTGATGCTCTGCACATGCACGCACACTCACATTTCCAAACTGGTAGCGAAAATAACTTGATTTCACCCCTGATTTCATTGGTTCTTGGGGGGGGGGGTGATCCTGGGGAACACTAATTGGAGTTGCCAAAGCAGCAATAAAGACTAACTTTTGAACGTATGACTGAGTGTGGAGTGGGACAGCACAGCGGAGATACTAGGAAGGGTACTAGGAAGATGCACCCATGATATAGACAAGAAGAAAAATACAGTGGGGTCCTTCGTGCTCTCTGAGCTTTAGTAGTTTTCTTACAGATGTTTCATTACCAAACTAGGTTACATCATCAGTGTGAAAATACAACCAACTGCACATAGATCTGCTAATTTTAGAATACATGTGATTACTTCAGCATGACTCTCTTTTGTGAATAGGATTTCTTTGCAAACATTACTTTTAAGAAGATAAGAATAGGATTTTTGGATCAGGCCAGGGCTCATCTTCACCTCCTAATGATTACCCAGATACCTCTGGAGTATCCACAAGCAGAAGATGGAGGTGTATGAATTTTTACAACTTCTGACTGGGTGTTTATACCCAATATCATCTCCCTTCTTCATACCACATCCACATCCACATCCATGAACACTCATTCCAATCTGTGGGAATTCTTTTCTAGAAATCTTATAAGATTATATTTTAGTTCCTATCTTGCTTCACTTCTATAAAATAATTTAGTTGTCCATTTGGATATTCCAGATCTTCCTAATTTAGTTAGCAGATGTGTCTCTATTTTCTTTATGCTGATGATTGTTGCAATTTTGAGTCAAATACTGCAAAGAAATCCAATTACAGATAAACTATGATACAACTAAAACCAGCTGCCCTTATTTCAATAAAAACTGTTGACCCAGTCATCTATGAAGAACAGCTTGAGAAATGAAATTCTTCTGTCTCACATTTTTACATTTCTTCTGGTTGTAAACTTCTCCTTCGTATTCAGATCTGGCCTCAAAATGATAATGTAGCATTTGGGGATGAAGATGCAGACCAGCAGACCAGCACTGGAAGCCAAGATGGAGAAGACCTGAACAGCCACCATGTATTTCCCTTTGGTGCTCAGATAGGTGGGCACAAAAGTTACCCAGACACTGCAGAAGACCAGCATGCTGAAGGTGATCAGCTTGGCTTCGTTGAAGGCCCCAGGCAGATTTCTCGCTAGGAAAGCTACTGTGAAACAGATGGCAGCCAGGAAGCCCATGTAACTGAGGGTGATGTAGAACATGACAACAGTCCCTTGATTGCATTGCAGGATGATCTCCCCAGGTTGGGAGTGGGTGTCAAACTCAGGAAACGGGGGAGAAATTCCAAGCCAGATGGAGCAGATGACAATTTGGACAGCAGAACAAGAAAAGATGATGGAGTTGGCTAAGCTCTTTCCCAACCATCTCTTCACTCGGTTTCCCGGTTTTGTTGCCAGGAAAGCCAGCACCACCATGATCGTTTTGGCAAAAAGAGAAGAAATGGAAACTGAGAATATAATGCTGAACACTGTTTGTTGGAGAAGGCAGGTGGTTTTCCTCGGTTGGCCAATAAAGAGAAAGGGAGACAAGAAGCAAAACAAGAGGGATACCAGGAGGATGTAGGAAAGATCCCGGTTGTTGGCTTTGACAATGGGGGTTTCTAGATATTTCAGAAATATGATTAAAACAAGGCCTGTGGTTAGGCACAAGAGAAGGGCAAAAGAGAGTAGGATGATACCCACATGTTCTTTATAAGACAGGAAGGTTATGACTTTGGGGTTACATTGGTCTCGGTCCTCATTGGGATATTTATCATCCAGACACTTGGTGCATTTTTCTGTATCTGAGAAAAACAAAAATATTTCTTTAACATTCTGTCCTTTTTCTCTTTCAAGAAATACCTTCTTAGGACTACAGAATTTTCCAAGAAATCTTTTTTAACAATTTCACACAAAGAAATAATATCAATTTTTGTGTGTGTATGTCTGTGTATGTAAACTAAATATGAAATTTGTAGAAAGTCCTAGTACATTAAATATTTCCTGTGTAATGTGCAGAATCTTCATAGGAACATAGATTATTGGAGGTAAATAATGAATCAGATAATCTTTCTGGGCACACTTCCTGAGTCCTGCCATATGGCACTTCTAATAAGTCAAATGATTCCTATCTTGTAATATCTAGTTACTGGCAAAATATTTGTGTAATTTCTCCATAACTGTCCACACCAGTGACGTGCGGTGAGGTTTATGGCTGGTGAGGCTGGTGACGTCATCAGGAAGGTGGAGAATGGGACCACGTGTGCAGGAGGCTGAGGCTGCCTCAGCCTCCCTCCTGCACACGTGGTCCCATTCCCCGCCTAGGATTTCCTGGGTCCCCATCCTAACCGAAGATTAATCAAATCTGACCCCGCTTAGTTTTCTTGGAATCAGCCATGGCCTTCTAAGTGCTACGTTCAATATCGTATCACAAAATAATTGTTAAAAAAAATACGTCTGCTTTTTCTCTCTGTCTCTTTCAACAGCGCAATTCTTAACAAGTTGCCGGCCACGACTTGGTTTCCAGGGTCCTTTCGCGAGCGAGCTGGCAGGGAAACGGTAGCCGCCGGTCTGAAAAGTCCGTCGCACTTTCCGCTTTTGCAAGCAACTTCCCGTAAACCCGCCGTTGCTCAGTGCAAGGAAGGGAGCTACTCGTGCATGCGCATTCGCCCTGGAACCATGTGCTCCGGCGTCAGAACCCAACAGAAGGCGGGGAATGGGACCACATGTGCAGGAGGGAGGCTGAGGCTAGAGGAGCGTCCTGCACCTCCCTCCTGCACATGTGGTCCCATTCCTCGCCTTCCTGAGTCAACATGAAGGAGACCGCGGCTCGCGGTCCCCTTCATGTTGACTCAGGAAGGCAGGGAAGGAGACCACATCTGCAGGAGGGAGGCTGAGGCTAGAGGAGCGTCCTGCACCTCCCTCCTGCACATGTGGTCCCATTCCTCGCCTTCCTGAGTCAACATGAAGGAGACCGCGGCTCGCGGTCCCCTTCATGTTGACTCAGGAAGGTGGGGAAGGAGACCACGTGTGCAGGAGGGAGGCTGAGGCTAGAGGAGCCTCCTGCACCTCCGTCCTGCACACGTGGTCCCATTCCCCGAGGCTCCTCAGCGCCTTTTCTCTTTTCCCTTTTTTTTTCTTTTCATGATGAGAGCGGTGAGGCTCTGCCTCCCCTGCCTCCCCTGACCGCACATCCCTGGTCCACACCACCTCATTATGGACCAATAACACCTTCTCAGGAAGCCTGAAGGAGAGGCCCATGTAGAACGCATCGAAATTATCCTTTCAGGATTAGGTGGTGGATTTAAGACAATTCCTCAAATTTCCAAGAACCCAGATCTTCCTAGAAAGATAAAAAATGGCAGGAAAGATCCAAGTTAAAAAGAGAAGAGATTTTGTCTGGTATTAGTAAAACTGGCCCAACCTTCTACCTTTTCCCCTCCAAAGGGTGACTAAGGGATGGATGACTGTGAGCAATGTCTCTACATCCATGTATTGGCTGCTCTCATCTCACTGGATGGGGAAAAGATCTTCGATGTGGTTCAGATGGAATTTCTGAAGTGGCATCTAAGTAGATATCTGTCCATTGGATTACATCTAAAGGAATGTGCTTTGTTTAGACTGAAGGGCAAGTTCCTCAATACAGCTACGAGGCTCAATTCCTCATCCCTCTGCCTATGGCAACTCAAGAGCAGGTCAAGAATGCTTTGCGAGTTGACAGGTAAAGCTTGCCCAATCTGCCTTACCTTCCTATCTCTTTCGAGACCCTCCTTCAAGATCTTTTGGTTATCCTTCTCTTTAGATAAGAAATTTTGCATTTTGAAAACAAACAAAATAGTTAACTTTCAATGTGTCTTTCAACATGTACTTTCATCAAAATGAGCTGGATAAATCCATTTCCACATGGTCTTACTTTTCTCCAATGTCACCCACCTTTCTGACTGGAGATGGTCCCCTTTGGACAAGGAACACAGTCGTAACAGCAAACTGGCTCTTCTTCTCGAGCCTGCTTGACAGATCCAGGTTGACAATTTTCCACACATTTGGACTGAGGCAGAGACTAACAGAAAAAAATAGCAATGCCAAAGAAAATGTGTTAGAAGTATGGGACAAGAATAAAATGAACTTATTAGTTCTAGAATAGTTTCAAGATGAGGTCATGAGGATGTGTCCCTCAAAAAGCGTAGGTGAGCCATCACAATATAATATATAACATAATATTGAGGGGGGAGGAGCCGAAGTCGCAACGAGACAACGTGCAATCTCAATGCTCTGAGATCACAGTCAATACTTTTGCCGCTGGGTGGTCCAAATGGACCTAAACCATCCCGCAGAGACAGTGAACAGGAAGAATACGTCTTGCTGATCTCAGGGACATCGCAAAGTCCCTGATTGATCCAAGATAAGTTCTTCAAGCCAGTGACAAAAAATCCAGCCATTTGGCTGATGAAGTCGGGGCGATTCCAAAATGGAAGGATATGGAAAGAGAAAGTGTTTCTAGCTGGTGAGGAATTTTTACTGTTTTAAAAGTGACTGCCTATAAAAAAACTTAAAATTAATTTAAATTGGAGTACAGAAGAAATAAGCGGTGGAATTAAATTTGGAATGGTTTTGGACAGTGGGTCATCTTACTTTTTAAATGCTATCTTCATGGATGGAATTTATGCAAGCCTTTTAAAACAAATGGATTAAGTTTTCTTCTTCTATTTTTTTTCTTTTACTATTCTTTGTAATCTATGGACTAAAATTCTCCTCTTTCATTACTGTGGGTGTTTTTCTAACTCATTTAAGAATCAGACTTTTTTAAAATTTGAAATACAAAAAAGATACAAAAAGAAACAAAGAAAATTGCAACATTGAACAATAACACTGCTACTCGGAGGCTGGAGGTTTGTGTATTGGAAACGAAACACTTTTATTTTTTTTTCACTGATTATCCTGGCTTGGCACTTCAAGGTGTCACTGCTTGTTTATAGAGAGTGATAAGAAGAAAAGCACACATATGTTCCTTTGAAGTATATTTTTAACCAGAGAAAGGTGAAAATGAAATGTTATTGTGAATCTATGCTTAATCCTGTTAAAACCTTCTAAATTAGAGTAGCAGTGTTTGTTAGCTGGAGATAATGGCAAAATTTCAACAGCAGAAAGAAATTTTAAGTCTGCAAAAGATATTCTCAGAAATACAGTAAATATCAGATACACATGAGAGGATAGAGGAGAAGTTGGAAGACTTAGTGCATCTAACAGCAAAATATGATGAAGAAGTTGAAGATGCTAATCAAATGGAAAAAGTGGCGGTTAAAATCCTAAAAATCGAAGAGGAAAATGAATATAAAGAAATTAAAATTGCTGATATTTATGGTGATTGGTTTGTCTCTGAAAAGAGAAAGAGTGGAATATTGAAAGAGAATCAAATAGAGGGGAAATCTACCCCAGATGGCAAGATACAGAAGAAGAGAAACAAAAGAATGTATGGATTTAAAGAGAGAAATTTTATTAGCAATATCATTGATAACACTACGGACAATCAAGGATAAACTGATTAAGGAAACAAAAGAAGGGCATCGAAATTACATGAGAGATTTTATAAGCAAGGAGTTGCTAAGAGGAGTCCATACAAAGTTGATTAAGGAGGTGATTAGAGGACTGACACCACAAATGGCAGAAGATATGAGACTGTTTTGCTACTGGAAAGATACAGGTTGATAGATGGAAGAGTATAAGTTAAAACTAGCTAAACTTAGTGAAATTTAGTGACAATAGATATAGTTAAATAAATAATTGATAATGATAATAATGTATACAATGAGTAGTGTTATGATAAGTAACAATTGGATATGAATATTGAATGGTACCCATGAAAGGAAGATTAGAAATCCTTTTGGATTATATATAAAGGTTAATAAAAAAAGAATTAAGTTAGATTCAGTTAAGTCTTGATTATTTGGGGGGAAAATGATATGATACAGGATATAATCAAATAAAGGAGGAATAATGAAAGCAACATATATGTATGTATGTATGTATGTATGTATGTATGTATGTATACAACATAAGGAAATGGTATGTAAATTGTAAACAGTGATTTGGAAAGAAGGATTAGAAAACTTGGTTATTAAATATTATGGATGTTTAGCTAGAATAGGACATAAGGATTCAGTGTTATTGGAGGATTTTAGAAATAGTAAATGAAATGCCAGTATGTGGTTGTGTACTAAATCTTGGTATATTTTATGATGAAGGACGTTTAAACAATTATAGTCAAATGAAAATGGAGGTATGATGATGGTAACATGTATAAATATCTGAGTTAAAATATTTGAGTTAATATGAATTATGTTTGTTGACTGTGGAAGAGATGCATGTAAGCCTTTTTGTAACCAACTGATACACTTTCTACAGTATGTAAAGAAGGATGTGTTGTGTTTGTTTTGAAAATAAAAAATAAAAAAAAAACTTTTATATAAAAAAAGGAAAGGAATATTTCTAAAGCCAGTCTAGTTATCCAAGACAAGGTCCTTTCTGTGGAAAAACTACAATTAGGAGACATCAACTGGCATCAAAAGACAGAGCCACATTTATTATTAGATAAACCCAGAGAGATTGAAGGTACCTAGCAATCAAGATAAACAATGACATTCCAGGGGTTTTCAGATGAAGAGCCCTCTTACAACCCAAAGACAAATCTAAGTAGCATTTCTTTCAAATTGTCTCTCATCACATTTAATATAAAGAAGGGCTTTTGTTTGCATCAAAGCAATGTTTCAGTGCTTCTGTGTTCTGGGTCATGATATTATACAATATGAGATATATTAACAATACACTGTTGTCCGCCACTCAGAGTCACTCCTCACAGAGAGACAGGTGGCATATAAATTTGGAGAAGCCAATTTTTAATTCCAAAACTTTTTCACCATGGGACACCAAAGATCTCCATTCAGTCTTGAATAAATTTCATTAGATTCATTCCAAACCTGAGCTCAGGCAATGGCCAACAGAATTGCCACCTTCTTGGTATATGAGGATAAGGAAAAAGAGAAACAGATTATCAGTACCACAGTCCCCAGCACTCGATGGCCTCTCACCAGTTTTTTAAAACTAATAAATTACAGAGGGGACACAAAAGAGCCGTCTTCTATGTTCTAAATTGCCACCCCAGGTCCCATGTTCAACATGGCCAAATCAGCTTAAAACATTGTTCCATACTGTAGCATTTGAAGGACACTTTGTTCAATTCTACAAAAGTCTTCCAAGCTGCTTAAGAAAACAAATCATTTCCCACATTAAATTCTCGATGACGGTCCTCCACTATGGTGATTGGCTTAGCACAGTTGAAGTGGTTGAAATGACTTTGGAAAACAGAGAAAAGACACAAAGATTTCACCCACCTTGTTGAGCAACTTTAGTTGTAAAAGAGCATTTTGGTTGACAATAAATCTCTGACTTTCAAAAGTCCCCGGTTGCTCTAGGATGGGATTCTCCTTAGGAAAAACCACCCAGCTCCCGATGATCAGATCTGCTGCTAAATCTCCATTTTGGTCAAAGTACAGTTGCAAGGAGGAAATGTTACAAAACTCATTCTTTGCCAGAAAGGAGTGAAACTAAAATGGAAGCATCCATAAAATTTAAAAGCAGAAACTTTGGTTTCTTGTCCCATGTGGTCGTTTCACATTTAAATCTTTCTTCTACTGTGGTAGAACTTGCAAGTATTCTTAGTTGAGAGAGCAACTAACTCTCTTCAAAAGTGAAAAACAAAGATTCAGGAATAATAAAATATAACTGACAAAATATATGTTATATATTCTAGAGCAGTCTCAAAACAATCAAACAAACCAATAAATAAATTATTCCTAAACTCATTGAAATCAACAGGGTAATTACTAGTAAGCATGGATTTGTCTAGAAGAAAGTTTCTAGGCTAATCTTCTCCCAGGTAAACAGATGGGAAACATGACCAGAGGAGTAATTTTAATTTATTGCAAAGTTACATTAACAGAATCTCTCAAGTCTGAAAGCACAAAATTCCCATCAAAGATTTCCAAAGCCTCTAAAGTTAGGTAGAAAACTCAGAAAACTTTCTGAGTTTCTTCCTCTTTTATGCAGCTGAGGGCTCCCCTCCCTCTTATCTGATCATTTCTTACCAGCCTCTCTTCTATCATTCCCAAGAGCATTCCCACATACTTTGTTAATCAATCAATAACTTGATTTCATCAAACCATTAAAAAACTTCAAATGATGTGATGATTAAATGGAAAAAGACTCTTAAAATTGTACTCAAATAGTTTTTAATGTTTCTCAAAGAACTGGGGACGTGTTGATAGCAATTAGTTGTTGCTCATATAGTTTCAATATATTCATTAATAAAGGAAGATAAACTTGATAAATCATATTGTTAACATTATAATTGCATTAATGATGCAGTGTAAAAAGAATGAAAGATAAAATTTGAAAATAGTGGTGAAAATGATCTGTTGGTTGAATTATATAATGTAATGAATTATAAGAAACTATAATTATTATAATAAAAATTGTAATACATTTATGGTGAATTTGAATAAGATGATGTACTGTTGGTATTTAACATCCTACATCTGATAAATTGTCATGTATGTATGTATGTATGTATGTATGTTTCAAAAGTCTGTTGGAAATGTAAAGACGGTATTTTTTTTATCATATATGGATAATGAGACAAGACACAGAAATATAGGGACCAGATTTATGCTGAAATCTAAAGGATTCTTAAAGTAAGTATATAATGGAAGCCAGACTTTTTTCTCTTAGGACTGTTGGACAAGGAATGGGGGGAAAAGTGAAACTTTGTTATCGTATATGCTGATTGCAGTGAGAACTTTAAGCGCTCAAAAATGGAAAGAGATGTCAACTCCCAGAATGGAAGATCAAAGTAAGTGAATAGTCACTGTTTTTTTGTTTCTTTCACTTTTCCTCACTATGCCCTCTTTTCAGTTTCCTCTTACCCTTTTACCCACTATTTTGATTTCTATTTGTAATTTTTATTGAAAAAATGATTAAAAAGTTAAAAAGAATATTTATGAAAATGCTCTCAAAATAGTAATCGATTGCAAAATAAATCTGAATGACCATGATGAGCATCATGAGAAGAAAGCAAATGTATCCGTAAAACTCTCAAGAAGTGAACATTTAGTTTTGGGGAGATCCCAACTGGTTCCCTTGTAGGCACCTCATTTGAACAAGAAACTGCACAAAATCTGCATCAAGTTAAGGGAAGGGCAATGAAGCCAAAGAAGAGATCCAAGCAGCTGCTCTTAGCCTCGAGGAAAGACAACAAGGAGAAGAGCCAAAAATCATAAAGAGTCCGGGAACATCTTTTCCGAGTAACACAATCTCTTAGTTGGAGAAGGGCAGGATGCAGCACTCTTCCAATAACTGAAAGATGTTACTAAGCTTAGGATGGGCTCACTCTTATTCCAGAGTATCTAACATGGAAAAATGAATTCAGTTACAGGAGAGGAGATTCTGACTGAACAAGAGGAAACATCCTAAAAAGAGGAGCAGTTTTAGAACTGAGCCAGTTCACTCTCCCCTTCGCTGATTGTCTGAATGCAAAGACTGAGTAGCCAGGAGTCGGGAAAACTGGGGTTCTGGCAGAGAGGAGCGATTAGGCTAGATAGTCTCAGGGACTCCTTCAAATTTATGAAGGTAAAATTCTAGCATGCTCATTACAAACCCATAAAAACAACTTTATTTAAAAATGCACACATCCTTTTAACAATTAGCAAGTGATTAATATAAAAATATATCTGGAACATAATCTGAGTGATTAAATTGATCAGAACTCTTTCACTTTTGTACCATAAAAAGATCCAGATAGTTCCTCTCCACATCCTTTCGATACTTTCTAAAAAGTAATTAAGTTTGCTGGATCTTTGTCAGCACTGCTTACCTGCCATGGCTGCAGCCTTGGAGCCCCCAGCCTCTCTTTGACCTCCTTGCTTCTCCTCCTCAATCTGGAGGAAAAGGCAGCATTCAAAGCATGAGCCAGAGTCTTAATGATACTGTAAAAATAGGGGACATTTGTGATCCGGATCCTGTTCCATTTGTCTTGAGTCTTCAGTGGTGCTTTCTGGATGCATCTTCTCCGGCCTTTGATAGAAAAAATGTGCTTTGAAAAAGAACACCGAAAATACTGACCTTGAAACTCAGGTTCCACATATAAATAAGGTTCAAAGGCATGATCCTTTGGCCTTTTTTTCATCTGAATATCAAACATCCAAATGCTATGGACATATTTGTAAAGTCTGTGCCTTCCTATTAGCAAACGACCCAAGGCTGACATGATCCAGACTTTCCCTTCAACGGGTCCTGGCAAATGCATAAATGATAAATGGAAAGGAAGAATTCTTTGCTTAAAAGGGACATTTTCTATGAAGTGAACAAAGACATTGAGTTGTCGCCACTTAGAGAGGGCATCCCTGAGTGGAGCTATATGTTCAGACATTGAGAATCGTTGTGATATAACAACACAAATTCCATTCCTGACAAGCATAGGTGTCAAAGTCCTCATGAAGTTCTCTCCCTTCTCTGTGTCTGAAGCAAAAAGACCAATCAAGGTCCATCCAAAATGGAGGAGCAATTGGACAATTCCTGGGTACTGGATCCCTTCTTTAGGGACCATTTGGTGGAAAAAGGGGAATTCGTTTTTATCACTCAGAGCCTCTGAAGTACTTTGGATACTAATCTGAAAAAGCAATGAAAAATGCTATGTTATATTGGGGGGAACATATATTTTAGCTCCACTATTTATAAGAATAACTGGCCTGTAATTGCTTTTAATTCATACAACACACACCCACAAACACCAACTTCAGTCCAATGGCAGGTATTATTTATATGGGAAATGAACATGCTAGTAGAGGGGCCCCTACCTAGGCATATTTTTTAAATAGCTGCACAGCTGGTAGAAAGTCCTCTCCAGAGCCCATATTGCTGTTCAGGCCTTTTGTGATGAATTTTATAATGAGCATAATAGGGTAAAACATAGTTGACATGTTCATTAATGTGGTGAAATTCAGCTCTTGAATTCCATGGACAAGATATGATTGCATCTCCTGCTCACTTACTGCCCCTGCCCTCTGTCATTTTCCCAGATACAAAAAACACATATACACAAACCTGTGAGACTTTGTAGGTGCCTGCTAATGTTGATAACTGGATAGAGATGTCTCTGTTAGCTCCATCAAGAAGAGTCAGAAGATTGTCCTTCCTTCCACATTGGTAGTTGGGAACATTACCTTCTCCAGTAGAGAGCATGTCCAGCAAGGCATCTGAAGTGCCAAGTGTGTTCAAGTAATTGTTATGAATGTTGTAGCCAAGTGTGAAATTGTGCAGGAACTGGTGGTTTTCATTGATTACTTGAGTATTAAAAATAAACTGTAGTATTCCTGAATTATCATAAAGTAAACTAGTGTAAAAAATGCTCATGTTATTATCAGCATCATCAACAGCAATAACACAATTCTTTTTTCTATTCAATCATTTTTCTCCACAAGCCTACTGAGTCTTAATATTGATCCAAAACTAGAGGCAAATTATAGTTACCCATCACAATTTAATGGTTGTAAATATTGAGAAAATGGGACAGAGTTGGTCCTCCACTAGAGTTAAAAATCCAACAAAACACCGTAATATGTAGCAGTACAAATTTTCATCAGCCCAGTAACCAGGTTGCAGAATAATGCAATTGTTAAAGTAAAGCCATCCTTAAAAGGAAGAGGATATTTCATAAGTGACCCAGAAGAGCTATTCTAAAAACAACTCATCCTGTATTCCTATAAGGAACAGGCACTGAAAATCAATAAACTGTTGTAAAATATGGAAATGAGCTGGGCAAAGGAAACTGCAAAAATCACAATTAATTTAATCAAAAATAAGTATTCAAGTCATGAACTCATTCAACTGGGAAAGGACATTAATTTGTACTTCTTTCAGATTTTCTTTTTCTTTCCCATCTTTGGATTTGAGTCCCTTCCACAAAATAAGGTAAAAGGGAAAAATCAAAATGATTCGAAAAATTAGACAGGTCCTGCAATATATAAGAAAGTGAAAAAATAAGAAAAGAAGGAGAGTGTTAGAACTGCAACTGCAGGGAGTGCAACTCCATCACCCTGAATGACTTACAAGTGAAACTGACTAGAAGGAGACCTGTTGAAACTCAAAATTGTATGTGATATTCTTGATGCAGAGGTGACTATACTAATGAAATAGTCTCCTGGGCTATAATAGCTCCATGGTCTTTTCCCACCCTCGTGCTCAAAATTCAGTTGACACTTCATTCTAAGCTTCCCAGAGACTGGCTGGGACACCAGAAGCATCAGAAACAGAAGCAGGAGATCCATAATTCATGGGGTGAATCAATCACCTTCCCGTTTCTAAAGAAGAGTTTGAAGAACTCAAAGCACTCTCACATGATGAAAATGCCAATGACTTTTCTAATAAAGACAGAGTAACACTGAGGTTCCTCTGGAAAAGAGAGAAAGGTACATTCAACAGCACAGCCCGTGCCTGTCCCAGAACTTGTTTCACGCAGAGCATTTCACACACGGAGGCATTTATCCTTTTTTCATTTATCCCTTCCACATTGCTTCAATCTGATGTTTACATCAAAGGCAAAGAGATAAAGACCAAGATGTTGATAATTACAGTGAGAAGCAACTTTTCCTCTGGGCATCCTGAAGTTCTTCCTCAGCTCCATGTACACACTGGAGAAAAACATGTTAGTGAAAAATCAGATACACCCTTTGGGACACTGCTCTATAGTGGTTGTGATCCTTCCTGTCAGCACATGTCTACAAAATTAGGCTGAATTCAATACCCAAGGAAGTTATTTTTGCTGACCTTCAACATGGTGTTTTGTCTACAGAGATTGCTGGGGAATGTCCCCCTGAGCTATGGAGTTTGGTGCCACTCTAGGTTTCATTCACAGAGCAGCTAAAAAAGGATGGAAAAAAAAAACCCCAAACCCAATGCCAGCTACAGCCAAACACCTCAATTTTCCCACT
Organism: Natrix helvetica; assembly: GCF_964273705.1. Taxonomy (NCBI): domain Eukaryota; kingdom Metazoa; phylum Chordata; class Lepidosauria; order Squamata; family Natricidae; genus Natrix; species Natrix helvetica. Next base: position 68,026,354 of record NC_138549.1, on the reverse strand, counting down.
TTCCAGGGGAAATACATTTTCTGCACTTAGTGAAATTTTCTGATTATCCATGCATTGAACTGGTTTTTATCCTTTGTGGATTTATATTGTAATCAATAGAATCTATCTCTGAAGCTATTTTCTTCCTGCATTTCCTATATTTGGTTTCTCCCTCTGTGAAAGCTGAAGCTCCTTTCCAGATCTTTGCATTCATATGTTTTTTTTCTTCTGCAGCTTTTTCTTGGACAGAAGAACTCATTATGAAACTCTTTCCATACTCTATGCATTGATAGGGTTCCCCCCTTGAAGATTCTCACCCCCCTTTCACTACCCAAGAACACACCACAACTTCCTTACTGGGAAACGAAAGTATTCAAAGCAGCAAAATAGATCAAAAGAAAGACAGTGAAAACACATAAAATCCAGCAGAGCGCTAAAATAAATCAGCATTCGATCAATTGGTTAACTTTAGACATAAAAAGCAAAGTAAAAAGGAAACCTCAAAAAGTGTAGTTAAAACCCAGGAATTCTTAAGAAAAATGATCAGCGAGAGAAAGAGATGGTGACCTGATTTTTCAGCTGCTCCTATTGTGAACTGCAATCTTCAAGATTCCTCTTCCCAGATAGGTCCACAGCAGTGGTGGGTTCCAGATCCCGTTGCAACTGGCATGGTGCACCGGGGCCCAGCATCCACCACATGAACGTGCACATTGTGCACATGTGTACTTACCGTTTGCGGTGCTCTGCAACAATCTAGCTGCTCAGCAGAGCATCGCACAGGTGCTGTACGCTCCGTGCACATGCAAAGAAGCCCTAAAGAGCTCAAATGCAAGTAAGGATGGCGGGCAGGCAGGTGAGCCCTCCTGAGCACCGTACCAGAACGATACCCTGTGCTCCTGGCAGGCACCGGTACACCTATACCAGGGCATACCGGTTGTAACCCACCACTGGTCCACCGTCATGCAAAAGCTGTTTTGATTCATTCCTAAGTACTCCTATTCAAATACAGGGAACAGCACTGTCCAAAAACCAGCTTTGGCAGCAAAATCAGCTGGTAGTCGGCAGGACAGAAAAATCCTCCTACCATTTAGCAACCATCTTGGGGGGCAGAAGTTCATCTAATTATTTCTGTATGAACTGCCTTCTCCAAGAAGGGCTTTACCTAGACGGTAACCTTGGGAATGAAGCAGAAATATAGCTCCATTTGCACCCAGTCCTTATTTTCCCCAGATAGCAGACTGGGATGTGAAGGAATCCAGACAGCCCTGATCTTTAGTGGGTAGCAGAATCCAAAATCTAAAATTATCCAGTAAAATCTTTTGCCTAAATCTAAGTTCTCAATCAGGAAATATTTCCATTTAGGGCCTTCAGAGTCAATGTGAAAAGTTAATTGCATCTACGCTCCATGTGCTTGCCAAAAGTCTCCCTCGAGGATTCCACCAGAGCTGAAACTTTTATGATAATTCTGTCAGGAGAGATCCATGATTAATTTAACTAGTTTTTGGACTCAAACAATGTTCGGCATCTCTCTGGAGAGAAATGAAAGGGAAGTAATTCCCATATGGATCATAATGATAGGGGAAGAGATGAAATTAAATTGGTCATCAAGGATTCAGAGGTTTGGGAGCACCAACCTTGAAATTGGTTCTGGCAGGAATACATGGCACCTGTGGCTGAAGAAAAAGAAATCTAACATTTGTTGGCATAGTGGTTAAAGAGAAAAGTCTGGGGGCCAGTTAATGCCTGACCTTGTCACCAATCTGAAATAGCTCCCTGATGAGTTGGAGCCAAAATTTATTTTGAAAGCTAAGGCTCAAGGGTACCACTACAAAAGGGTTGATGCAATATGTATTAGAACTTTCCATGGGGAGGAGGGAGGGACAGAAGGAGGGAGGGAGGGAGGGAGAAGGGAGAGAGAGAGAGAGAGAGAGAGAGAGAGAGAGAGAGAGAGAGAGAGAGAATGTTTCAGTGTATTTAGAGATGAATTCTTGTTTACAGGTTCACTTCCAACTCCGGAAAGCAGCAGAGGCAGATGTCCCACTTCTCCCCTATAATTATGGAAGTGCTTGGAATTTCTTCCTTCCTCTTTTCTTTGCAGGAAGTTTTTCCAACTGTCCCCTTGGAAACATTCTTGTGAATGGCAAAAGGAATCCAATTTCAAACTGCTGCCCTCACTAGAAATAATAACTGGCTTTGCCTAAAATGCAGGCATTGGGTCTCTCTCGTGCTCTGGCTTTCCTGTTCTCATGCCCCTTTCCCGCTTGAGAAATGTATTTCAAACTGTGATAAATCAATTCTACATGATTCATTCCAGTCCACTTCCAAATGGACATTAAAACACCCTTATTTTAACCCATCTTGACTCAGGCAGCCTCATGGACATCTTAAAAATACAAGGCCACAATGGATCCATTGATTTTCTACAATATTAGAAGTCTGTCCCAAGTTCTAAGATACATTCCCTCTCTCCTTTCATCATTAAAATGTTGATGAAGTCAATGTCCAAAGTAGAACAGTGTGGCCAAATTCAATATTTTAGGGTCATTTCCTTAGGAATAGTTGAAGAGTCCTTCTTGGGGGCATTTTCTCAGTTAGCCTGATAACCACTACAGCATATTGCCCTTCATCCCACACTTGCTAATAGAAGTATTGGCATTTCTTCATTAAATGTCTTTTACATATGGAACATGCATCCATCCTAAGAAAGTTACCTGATTGGAACATCTATGGTAACACTTTTTAAATAGCACTTCCAGGTGACTGATTTAATGATGAACCAGTTCTCCAGGTATCTCAAAGATAAAAGATCAGATACTCCATTTCCTTCATGACATGAAGAGCTGTGGAAGCATGGAATGGTCTTCCTAAGAAGGTTCGGAGTTCATCATTCCTGGAGGTTTCTTAAAAGGGCTAGACAGACACTTCTCATAGACCGTTTGAATGGTTTTCCTGGAGAATGCAGAGGGTTGGTCTAGACTAGAGGTGTCAAACTTGATTTCATTGAGGGCTGCATCAGGATTGTATTTGACCTGGGGGTGGGCAGGATGGGTGTGGCCGGGGTGGGCGTGGCCAGTTCAAATCGCTTGTGTTGGGGGCACCTGTGGTGGCCAAGTGTTAAGGCAGGACTTCCCTCAGATCCTCCCTCACTCTCATTATAATCTCCCTCCCTCCCTTCCTCCCTCCCTCCCTCCCTCCCTTCCTTCCTTCCTTTTCTTTTTCCTTTCCTCTATTCTCCTTTCTTCTTCCTTTCCCTCTTTCCTTATTTTTCCTTCTTTTCTCTCTTCCCATCTTTCCTTATTTTTCTTTGTCTTTTCTCTTTCTCCTTTCCATGCTCAAATGCAAAAGGGGAAACATTTCTCTTTTTGCTTTGTTTTTAGTTTGTTTTGCTAGCCCTCTTCCAGTGAAAATGGAGCCCAGGAAGGCCTGGCAGAGACACCACAGGCCAGTCTTTTGCTGTTTCCAGGGCAGCCCTGTGGGCCAGATCTAAGCACCCCATGGGCTGGATGTGGCCTATGAGCCTTGAGTTTGACACCCCTGGTCTAGATGATTTTTGTAGTTCATTCCAAATCTTCTATTTTATTTTCTTCAGTAGCCCTATCTCTATATATTTATCAATCAACCAATCAACCAATTTATCTATTTATCCATACAAACTTTTTATTTGAAAGATTAGCTTTTTAACGGTTGAACATCCAGTGCATAAATCAAGAAAATCATCATTTCCCTCCTTGATTATTCAATTTAGATTCTGCCTGCCTCCAGAATGAATCTGATTGAATGAATCAGAATACAACAAACAAAATCCCAAAAGGGTGTTAGTACCTGATATGTCTCTTATAATAGTGTGGAGATAGCATCCAGACATGGGTTGACATTGTCTGCTCTCGGATTGGACTGAGTCTGATTATAGATAGTTAAGACACACTCCTGTTGCTAGCCACACCCAACATTTCAGCAAAGAAAACACACAGACTCAATGTGTCATCAATGGAAATCAACAAATCTTTTAGTAATCAATCAACACTCAAAAAACCTTTTACACTAAATGCACATCAATGTGGAAAATACATGCAGTCCAGAACTTTGTACAACCTTATTGAGGACCAGTAACACAACAGGGAGGGGCTGGATGCTATCTCCACACTATTAAAAGAGGCATATCAGGTAATACCAACACCCTTTCTCAATAGTTGTGGAGATAGCATCCAGATATGGGACATACCCAAGCTGTACTGTCCTTGGGGGGGACGGGGGACAAAGACTGGTCCGAAGCACCCCTTTCAGAGTGAACTGCTTGTAAAACCCTGCAGCCAAATGCCGCTTCAGCAGATGCAAACTTGTCCAACTTATAATTGGTGATAAAAGGTGGAGGCAATGCCCAGGTGGCCGCCTTGCAGATCTCCTCTAGGGAAGCCTGCATTACCCAAGCAGCCATTGTGGTCACACTTCTAGTAGTAGTAACTTACGCTTCTAGTAACCAGAGCATAAGTTTCCCAGCAGGAACACCTGCTGACACCTGCTGACCTGTCCTGCTGGGAAACCTACGCTCTGGTTATGCAGCTTCTTAACCATCTGTCGATGGTTGAAGCTTAGACCTTCCTACCCATAGAGGGAGGCTGGAATGAGACAGAGTGTCTTCGACCTCCTAAAGGTGGAAGTATGATTGATGTAAAACTTCAGAGCTCTACGCACATTCAACTTGTGCCATTTTTCTCTAGTGGATGGACTGGTGAGGGGCAAAAATTGGACAGAACCACCTCCTGGGGTCGATGAAACCATGAACAAACCTTGGGGAGAAATGAGGGGTCTAATCTCAATGTAACTCTGTCACAGTGAAAGGTGCAGAGATCCTCCCTGAGAGGCAGAGCCTGCAGCTCTGAAATCTGCCTGGTGGAGGTAATAGCTACCAGGAAGGCCACCTTTAAGGTCAGAAACTGTAATGAGACAGTTCTGAAGGGTTCAAAGGGTGGACCCGTGAAGGCATTGAGTACTTTTGACAAATCCCAAGTAAGGTATTGGTGGCTTTAAGTTTGTTGCCCCTTTCAGAAACCACTGTATGGTAGGGTATTGAGCCAGGGATTGACCCTCTCCCCAGGACAGGATGGTTGCCAATGTCGCTACCTGCCTTCATATCTTATTAGGGGAGAGACCTTTCTCTGTCTTGAAGAAATTCCATTCCAAATTCCAGAAATTACAGTTGCAGATGTAGGGTCAGTGTCTCCATCTGAACACCACCTACAAAAGACCCACCAGGTGGCAGTATATATACGGTCAGTGGAAGGCCTTCTAGAGGCCTGGATGTTGGTAATAACCCTGGAGGAGAAATTGTCCTCCCTCAGAGCACTCCACTCAAGCGCCAAGTGGTCAACTGGAGCCACTGGGGTTCCGGATGCTCCAGGGAGCCCTGACTGAGGGAGACTCTGTCCTGTGGAATCCTCTAGGGTCTGTCCACTGACCTGGTCCATAGATCTGTAAACCATGGCCGGTGTGGCCAGTATGGTGCCACCAATATGACCTCTGACCTGGTGCTGATGATCCTGCGGATGAAACGGGGCAGCAGGTGAAGATGTGGGAATGCGTAGAGAAGCCTGGGGAGGGGGGCAGGGGTCCTCCTAGTCCCGGTCCGGGAAACTGATTGTACCAAGATGTCATCGAGATAGCATTGTACCCTTATGGGAATAGTTTGCAGATTGCTTCCAATGCTGCTAACACTTTGGTAAATGCCCAGGGAGCAGAAGAGAGACCAAAAGGTAGCGCCCGATATTGGTAGTGACAGCCCTCATAGCAGAATCTTAAAAACTGCCTATGACTACGTAGGGTAGGAATATGCAATACGCTTCCATCAAGTTAATAGATGTGAGGAAATTGCCTTCTCGCACCACTGCCAAGATGGATTGCAGAGAATGCAAGTTGAATCTTCTGTATTTCAAGTGGTGATTGAGACATTTTAAGTCTAAAATCACCCCCCCCCCCGAGGATTTAGGGATAACAAATAACATGGAGTAAAACCCCTGATGAAACTGATCAGTCGGCACCTCCTGAACAGCTCTGATGTTCAAAAGGTGCTGTATAGCAGACCTCATCAGATATTGCCTTTCTGGGTTTCGGGGCAAGTCATGAATAACATTGGGGGAGTGGAGGTAAATTCCAGAGCCAAGTCTGCCCTAACGGTATTAAGAACCCAATTATCAGACGTAGTTGCTTCCCACTTATCAGCGAAGCATGCCAAATGCTCCCCAATAGGTATCTGGTTGCTGGCTTGATTAGGGCCTGTGGTAATAGTGGCTCCCTCCATCCTGAAAGGGCCACTTGGACCGATTGCCCCTCTGGGCCCTTTGAGATTGGTGCTTCTGCCTCTGGCCATAACCACCCTGGTCATAACCACCCTGGGACCTGAAACCTGCGTTGGAGTAATCTGAGTTACGAAAGGAACTGCCATAATCATGGGCTTGAAATGGCTGCCTTCTTGAATAAGGAGCCTGGTGGGAAAACCCTTTTCTGGAGGCAAATGGCAAGATCTTACATTTGTCTGTGTTTTCAACAAGTAAGGGATTAAGGGCATCTCCAAAGAGGGCACCCCCCTTGTAGGTCTCAGACGCCAAGCACCACTTGTGTCACATATCTGCTTGCCATTGTCGCAGCCAAAGTAGACGGTGCGAGGCTACCAAGGATGCCATAGCCCGTGATGTGAATCTTGTAGCTTGGAGAGTAGCGTCCAAAGAGAACTGGACAGCTGCGATGATTTTGTTGAGATCCTGATGAGCTCTGGCATTGGCCATCATAATTCTCTCCTGCAACTGCTGCAACCAGAAGAGGCTTGACCTGGAGAAAAACAATGCCACTGTAGAAGCTTGAACCGCCCATGCTGCCGCCTGGTGTCACCTCTGCAGAGTTACATCAGCTTTCTTGTCCTCGGGCTTGAGGACCTCCTCCTGTGACCCCGGCATGGTGGTGTTTGTGTACAATGCAGAAATGGGTGCATTGATGGTGGGCAACTGGAGCAGTTTGTCAAGCTTCTCTGCCACATTGTAAAATCATCTGTCTGTGGTGGAGGGTGAAGGTCCAGCTGTTGGGGTAGACCACTGACACTGGACCACATTGACAAATAGCTGAGGGGTTGGCATTATCTTCCTCTCTCTTACGTTCGGTAAATAAGGAACTGGCAGGCACTATGGATGTTGAGGCCTGTGGTGCCGCCCCTTGCCCCCCAAGGTTTGCTGAAGCCTTAGCCTTGCACAAAAGTGGCTTAAATAAAGCTGGGGGAAACAGACTGGAACAGGTTGGTTTTTCCAGGGTTGAGCCTTCGTCCCCTGATAGATCAGTTTCCCTGATTTCTCCGTCTTCAGAGACTGGTGATTGACTACGGGGGGCATGACCAGGGGACTGGTTGTCAATCTCAGGCTGATAACTCTTTTGTATTGGGAGAACTGGAGGGGCCCCTACTGGGTCCTTTGCAGCCCGTTCTTGCATTCCGGCAGATATGCCCTGTTTGATAGTCTCTGCAATTAACATCTTGCCAATTAGAAGTGGCCATGCTTGGAATATGTAATTTGAAGGCCTGTTGCAGTTGGAGTGAAAGATGCCTCCAGAGCCTTGGCTTGGCCACCTGCAAAACCCAAACTGTGAATGTCGGGAAGATTGCCCGAGGCCTGAAGTGCTGATAAGTAACATGGGACTAAAGGGCCCTGACTCCCCTTCCAGCTTAATGGGGACAAGATAATGGAACGGCTGACCAAGGTGTGACTCTGCCCATCCCTAGAGGATGATGAATGCAACCCTCTTGTCCCTAATACCTCTGTATTCTTGGGCACTTTAATGGCTGATTTAGAGGACTTTTTTGATTTGGAAGATTTGCTGGCAGACTTAACTGCCTTCTTATGCCCACCAGCCCTTTCTCCTCCCTGAGAAGTAGATGGCAAGACCAATGATAAAGGGGCTGCTGCCACTGCCAACAAACTGGGGCCTGTCATTTGTCTGTCTCTGTCAGTGTCCGTACAGGCTCCAGCATTGCTTGCTTCTGCCATTTTTAGAGGCCGCTCAGCTTGCAGAAAACAAAATGGTACTCCTGCCCTTTCTGAAGGGCTAGCTGGCTTCAAAATGGCCGTTTGTGCTCTTTTTGCATGAGGATAATTAGTGTTGATCGGCCTGGCCTCTCAGCACAGAGTGCCACCTCTGTCAATCAGTGTCCTCGATTGGGAGATTAGGCCCGACCCCAAGGCTCACTCACAGTGCCGTCACACTGTGTGGAAAAAAGTTGCGCCATCGCTGTGCCTTCCTGCAGTGCCTCTTAGCTGATCAGCAATCAGCAGCAAGGGAAGCCACTTCCGCAGCTCCTACAAGCAATTAGCAATGCACTGTTCCATCAGTCAGCTGAGGCAAGCAAACCACTGGACAGGTAATTTAGAATCTAATTTTTTTTCTTGCACGCCTCGTGAAGGACGGTGGGGATCTGTGGCTGACTCAATGTTCTTCAGTTTGGTGCCCTCAGGCCACAGATAAAGAGTGCTGCACTCTCTCCAACTCTCTGCCAGATGGTGCAATGCCCCTGTGGCTGGGGAAAGCTAGTGGGCGCCAGGCCCTATAGGCCCACAGCAGCTGCAATTGAGTCCTTCATTCTGAAATATCTCAGGAAGCCAGGCAGCAAGGAATAGTACTTACAGACACGAATTAGAAGGAAAAATCCAAATTTTTAGTAGGATAAGAACCACAATAACTCAATAATTGAGGAGAAGCTCGATGACACGACTTGTCCCTTCGAGTGGACTGAGTCGAAAAGCTGGGTGTGGATAGCAACAGGGGCGTGTCTTAACTATCTATAATCAAACTCAGTCCAATCCGAGAGTGGACAATGTCAACCCTTGTCTGGCTCTATCGCCACAACTATTGCAAACAATACAAATAAGAACAGCACAAAAAAAAATATTCCAAGGTAAAATAATTCTATCCCTCTGTTAATGCAACCTAGGATTGCATTGGCTTTTTTTGTTATTTGTCTAGAATGATATAGGGTCTCCTGTTTGAGGAGAGGGTTGGATTAGAAGACCTCCAAGGTCCTTCCAACTCTGTTATTCTGTTACTTGGCTTTATTATAACCTTGCTACCCCTTTTTGCACTTTAATATTATGTTGTGCTATTTTTTGTTTGCTTGCCTTTATTTGTCTGCACTCAATGTGCAACAACTTTTTAAAATCTGCTCTGCAACCACCAGATCCTATATAGTTTCAAATGCTTGCTAAATATAATAGTGATTCAGCAAACTATAAATAGTTTGAGAACCAAATGAAGAAATTGTTGCCTCAAATTTTAGGCTTTATTCTTAGCATTTAAAAAGGTGATATTAATTCTTTTAATATAGTCTGGGCCTCATTTTTAAATTGAGGAAAGCATATTTTCCCTTCTTATCCAAGGCCATTTATTTGTATGTGATAACTTATATTTTCTGCAATGGTACAATAGAGAGTATAGTCTGAAAGTCTTGAACACTTAAAAGTTTTAAGAAAGATACAATCCTGCCTGGGAAAGAGTAATGCAATTGATAACTCTGATTTTTACCACTCAGCAGCTCTCTGCTTCATTGAAACCTGGCTATATGAATCAAATGATAGCAGCCTGCATATCCCAGGATTTCAGATACAGAGGGCAGACAGAAGTGCAGAGACATCTGGTAAAAAGGAGGAGGGGTGTCCTGCTTTTATATCAACAACCAATGGTACAAAAATGTAACTTCACTAAAAACTGTAGACTCAGAGACATTAATTATCAATTGCAAACTGTTTTATTCTCCATGAGAGTTTTCCTCATTTCTACTATTTGCAGTGTATGTTCCTTCACAAGCTTGCATAAACAATGCATTACAAACTCTGACCAGATTATGTGAGCTGAAGTAAAATACCCAGTTTCACTCCTTATTGCGTTAGGAGATTTCAACTGTGTTAACCTAAGCCGAGAACTACCAAAATACTTTCAGCATGTCAACTGACTCACTAGAGGCAAGAATATTTCAGACCACTGCTACACAACATTAAAAAATGCTTATAGGTCTTTACCATGTGGGACACACTGATCATTGCATGATTCACTGTACTTGTTTATAGACAAAGGTTTAAAACCATAAAACCAACAATTAAATAAGTAAAGTCTTGGACTGAGTATGCAAAGCTAAAGCTTGCCTTGACTGCACTGATTGGAATGTTTTTGAAGATATCTCTGCAGACTTGCAGCTTGCGAATGCGTGGGGGGTTGCCAGTTGAGGACTGATTTAACTTTTCCTGGATTCATTTCCACCCCTCCACTACATATCCAGTAGCCCAAGTAGTCCAGAGAGGTTTTGTGGATTTCGCACTTCGACAGCTTTGTGTACAGTTTGGCGGCGAGAAGCTTCTTCAGTACTTGTCGCACTAGCTTCACATGCTCCTCTAAAGTCTCACTGAATATGAAAACGTCATCAAGGTAGACTAAAACCCCTTAGTACAAGTGTTCATGCAGCACTTCATTGATTAGTTGCATGAATACCACAGGGGTTCCCTGTAAGCCGAATGGCATGACTTTGAATTGGAAACTACCAAGGGAGCAGTTGAATGCAGTTTTCCACTCATCCCCTTCCCTAATTCGGATGCAGTAGTAGGCTTCACTCAGGTCTAACTTCATGAAGATTTTGCCCTTGGACAAGTGGTTCAGTGTATCCTTCATGAGGGCCAAGGGGTAGATGTTCTCCACGCACACAGCATTAATTCCATGAAAGTCAATGCAGAGCTTCATCCCCCCCCCATCCTTCTTCTTTTTAAAGAGTACTGGGGCTGCCAATTTGGACTTTGCAGGTTGAATAAACCCCCTTGCTAAATTGTCATCAATGTATCTCCTTAGTTTCCACATCTGTCTTGGAATCATGGAGTATATCTTTGGCTTTGGTAGCTTGGCCCCTAGTACGAACTCTATCGCGCAGTCGGTGGAGCAGTGAGGAGGGAGAAGGTTGCAATCTTCTTCGCTAAAGACCCCCACTAGGTCACAGTATTCCTTTGGTATTTGCAGACATCCAGGCGGGGCCTCCTTTGCAGGAGTGGCAGCCTGTGACTCATTATTGTTGGTGTATCTTGCGGAGACTTGGCCTGGGTCTGACTTTACAGGAGGCAGTGGCCCAACACCTATAGTCAGCTTTCTATAGCTGCCCTCCCATGTGATGGTTGGTCTAGCCAGGTGAGACCCAGTATGATGGACTCATTCATTTTGGGGCCTACGACAAATCAGAGGAGTTCCAGATGACATCCCATTTCTAATGCGACCAACTCCATGACTAAGGTGGCCGGTACTTTGCCGATCAGTATGCCATCGAACTGCTTCAAATGAATGAATTGCTTGAGGGGCCTCATGCAAATATCTAGCTGCTCAACTATGGAGAGGCCAATTAGGAATCTGGTGCAGCCGGTGTCTATGACAACTTCTACTTCACCTTGGGCTCCAGTTTCTGGCACTACCATCCAGGTTTTGATAATAAAGGGAGGGATGGCTACTGATCATTGGGTCATTCTCCCCACTTCTTACCAAACCTGGTAAGCATGAGGAGCAACTCTTGGAGGCTGGAGTGGAGCCTCCAAAGCCTGCTTAGCAAACCTCCCCTTCTCCGCTGTCACGCATGGATCTTGACTTTGGCCGGTCAAATGGCGGATGGTCCCAGTGAGCTGATCCAGCCATAGCCGGCATTGCAGCTCCTTCCAGGCAGCACTGGTCACAGCCACTGGGGAACAAAAATCCCTGGTGGACCTAGGTAGATGTAGTCTGCTCTGTAGATTCCTATGGCCTGAATTGGCAGTCGCAGCTGAGTAAGCTCTGGCGAGCCGAGCCAATTGCAGACTACATCGGCCCCAGCAGCCACAGTAGGTAGGTAGTGTGGCTCATGCTGCTAGGGTTCCACGGGAGGAGCCCCAGATGTCAGCCGTCGGCAAGTATTGGGATTTAGTGGTCTCAACCACTAATCACTTGGAACGGCAGTGGCTATTTGCAGGCTTCCTGCCAATCCCCAGGGCGAGCCGTGGAGTTAGGTCTCTCCCTTCGTTCAGCCTGGGGTTTCTTCCGCTAGGCCCAGATTGCTGGGTGCCAGCTGCATAGATCTCAGCCAGGCACCCTCAGTTGCTAATCTGTCCTGCCACCAAGAATCTGCAGGACCTTGCTGCTTGCTCCTGCCGTCCCATAGCTACCATCTAGTGTGCACTCACACTTTATCTTCCCCGAGTCTTCACACCATCTGGTTTCAGTTTGATATTGGGGCTCAGGACCCCAGAATTCAGGGGAGCTGGTAGGATTATTAATGGAGATTTGGGTTAATGTCCAAAGATAACTCCTTCTTGCTTGAAAGCTTATGCTGACCAATTGGCTCCCATCTTCATCCCCATCTTTAATAAATCACTAGAGATGTGCTATGTTCCTTCTTGCTTCAAATATTCCAGTGCATCATCCCAGCCCAAAGAAATTTTCCATCAAGGAACTGAATGACAACAGATCGGCTACTCTAACCTACGTAGTTATGAAAACCTTTGAAAGGCTAGTTCTGGCTCTTTGCAATTTGCCTACCAAGCAAATAGATTGGCAGATGATGCTATTAATTTGGCTCTGCACTACATCCTACAACATCTTGAATCTCCAAGGACCTCTGCAAGGGTCCTTTTTGTAGACTTTAGCTCGACATTCAATACAATCATTCCAGATATTCTTTTAGCTAAATTAAATAAGTTAGCCATGCTTGACGACACTTGTAGATGGATCATAAGCTTTCTAACAAACAGGAAGCACCAGGTGAAGCTATGCAGAATCACATCAGATACCTGTACAATTAGCATAGCCCCCCCTCCCCAGGCTGTTTGCTCTCTCCACTTCTCTTTTCTCTCTATACCAGGGCTGTCAAACTTGCAGCTCACAGGCTGAATGTGTTACCCGCTGGCCACATCCACGCCCAGTTTAGTAAAGGGGGAAAAAGTCCTGATATGTCACGTTACACTGCTGTGACAAGGCAAGTTTTACATCCCTGCTCTATACCAATGACTACATCTCAAAGGACCCCTCTGTTACAGTGCTGAAGTTTGCAGATGATACAACGATTGGTCTCATTCGAGACAATAACGAATTTGCACACAGACGGGAGGCTGACTAACTAGCCTTATGGTGCGGCTGGAACAGTTTTGAACTGAATATATTTAAAACTGTAGAAATGATAATAGATTTTAGGAGAAGCTCTCCTATGCTACCACCACTCACAATACTAGACAACACAGTAGCAACAGTAGAGGTCTTCAAATTTCTAGGTTCTATAATATCCCAAGACTTAGAATGAACACCTAACATCAAAAACATCATCAAAAAAGCACAACAAAGAATATTCTTCCTGTGCCAACTCAGAAAGCTCAGGCAGCCCAAGGAATTGTTGATGCAGTTTTACAGAGGAATTATTGAGTCTGTCATCTGCATCTCCATAACTGTCTGGTTTGGCACTGCAAACAATCAAGACAAACACAGACTTCAATGGATAATTTGAACTGCAGAAAAAACAATTGCTACCAATCTGCCTTCCATTGAGGACCTATATACTGCATGAGCCAGAAAGAGGGCTGAAAATATCTATAGACCCCTCACATCCTGGACATAAACTGTTTCAACTTCTACCCTCAAAACAACGCTATAGGGCAGCGATAGCGAACCTTTTCTGGCTCGTGTGCCATAAGGGGAGAGGAGCGCAGGGGGATCGTGTGTGGCCATGTCGCACCCATAATGCAACACCCCCCCAGTGTGCATGCATGCATAAGAGGCACTACCCCCCATTTTTCTATGCTTTTTCTGCCCTTCCCAGGCTCCAGAGGCTTTATGGGAGCCTGAGGAGGGCAAAAACAGCCCCCCGGAGGCTCCAGGGACCTTCAGGATGCTTCCCTGAAGCCTCCAAAGGGCAAAAAAGGACCCTAAACTTCTGGTTTGCTGGTAGGGTGATTTTTAGTCCTCTAGAGGCTTCAGGGAAGCCTCCTGAAGGTCCCTGAAGCCTCCAGAGGGCTTAAACCAACCCTGCAAGCAAACCGAAAGTCAGTTCCTGAACTTCCTGCTTGCCCATAGGCCCAGGTTTTTTGCGCTTCGGAGGCTTCAGGGAAGCTACTGAAGCCTCCGGAGGGCCTCCATGGGGTGCTCTTTTCGCCCTCGCCAGGCCCCTATAAACCCTCTGGAGCCTGGGGAGGGCGAAAAATGGCTTAAAAAGAAGCTAAAGAAGATAATATGCAAAAAACTGTTGAAAGAGAGGAACAAAGAGAAAAGAGGGATGAAGAATTTGACTCCAGACTGAGTGAAGTGGAAACAGAAAGCAGTGCAATAATAGGATGGGAGATGGAGCGTTCTGAATACTTCTTAAGATTTCAAAATATAATAGAAGAAAAGGGAGAAAATTTGCCACAAATAATATCTGAAATTCTCATAGAAATGTTAGAGATACCTCAAGAGAAGATGTTGGACGGCATAGACGAGACATTTCGAGTAAATACAAGATATGCAAGGAGAAATTCTCTCCCAAAGAAAGTCCATGTAAGATTTACTAAAAAAGCACTAAAACTACAAATATTGCAGAAAATAAGAGATAGAAAACTGGAATATAAAGACAAGGAGATTGTAATCCTAAAGCAAATACCAAGAAGAGTGAGAGAGAAGAGAAGAAAATACCAATTTTTGACCACAGTTCTACTTAAAATAGGAGTTAACTACAGATGGCTGATTCCGGAAGGCCTAATATTTCTATGGACAGACAGAGGTATAGAATTGATACAATTGAAAAAGCAGAAGCTTTTTACACAGAACATCTGAGAGGAAAGGCCGGGAAGTCTGGAAATGAAGAACTGCCGGTGTAATTGTTAGACACACCTATAATTGAAACTGAGAAGATGGAGGGTGCCGTAGGTGGAATTGATATTGAAGAAGGTGCTGTAGGGGGTGTAGAGATTAGAGCACAACGGGAACCAAGATCAACCAGAGCTATAAATCCTATACATAAAACATAAGGATGGAAGGAACAAAATTGCTTTCAATTAATATAAATAGACTTAATTTGGCAATTAAAAGAAGGAAAATATTTCATAAATTAGAAAAGTTAAAATTAGATATAATATGTTTACAAGAAGTACACATCCAGCAAAGAAATGGCCACTTATTAGTACAACCAAAACTTGGAAAAATTTTTACTTCATTAGCGGATTGTAAGAAAAGAGGAGTGACCTTTTATATCTATTAAATATCAGGTAATAACTGACAGACAACCAGCAACAGTTAACTGATTTATTTAACTTAGTAACTGAACTGAACTGAAAGCCGGTTGACAGCTATTTATATTCTCCAGCTGTCAAGCCGGTAGCCAATAGGGGCTCGACGCTCGTGCCGCCCTGGAACCTGTTTGAAACGACCAATCCTGGGCGAGCGTGGACAGGCCTCCTCTAGCGCCACCTGCTGGTGGACGCTCCGAGTATACAACAATATCAAAGATAAAATTCCTGCGAAACAAATTTACACAGATGAAGATGGAAGAATTTTAATGGTGGAAATTAGGGATGATGTAAGGAAAATACTTCTAATTGCAATCTACGCACCTAATGAAAAACAGGATGAATTTTATAAAAAACTCCATAAGAAAATCTCTGACTTAGACTATGCTGATTTTTGTATGATGGGAGACTTTAATGGCATTATAAACCAGAATATGGACCATAAAACCCATAAAACAATAAAATTAAATAGAAAAACACTCCCGAAGTCCTTCTTCAGGATGATGGATGAAATAAATCTAAAAGATGTCTGGAGAGAAAGAAATTCTACCAAAAAACAATACACCTTCTATTCAAATAGAAATTTATCATTCTCTAGAATTGATATGATTTGGGCCTCAACGGACCTATTTAGCAGTGCACAAGAAGTGGAAATTGAACCAAATACTTGGATGGACCACAATCCAATGACAATAAGATGGAGAGCGCAAAGAACAAGATCTAGATGGACCCTAAACAATATGATATTGAAAGAGAAAGAATTTGTAAAGAAAATGGAAAAAGAATTGACTTTCTTCTTTAAAGAAAATAAAAAAGAAGATACGTCCTTGCAGAATCTTTGGGATACAATGAAGGCCTTCTCTAGAGGTTGTATTTTTATATACAATTTTAGCTTCTATTAGCTACCCAAGAAAGCCAGTTGTGTTATGTCTGATTCATTGGATGTTAGGAATGATTCTCTGTCCAATGTCCTCTTGTGTTCCCTGCGTACGTTTGTTAGTTTTCATTATATATTCTAAATTGGCAAGGAAATTGACTAAGTCCACATTTTTGTAGTTAAAATTAAGGCCTTTTATGAGGATGATTTTTTGTCTTGAGATAATGGTCTACTGGACAAGTTTTTTGATCCATGAATTTGAATTGTCATCTTGCTGTTTAAGAGTGACTTTGGCTAGTTTCTTTCGTAGGGTATTGTGTTTTCTGGTCTGGAATTTGTCAGATATCATGCTGTGTTTTCCAGTTTGTCTGTAAAATCTTGTCCAATTGCACTGAGGCATTCAGTTTTTGCTTGTTGATGAAGCATTGGTTTTTCTCCAGACTTTAAAGATTATGTTAAATATGGTAAAGATTGCTTTAACATATTTAATAGGCCAAGTTGCTAATGGAGATTTTACATGACTTTAGCACGAACACTGTTCAATTTTTCTGGACTTCCCACTTAAAATAAAAGGGCAGAATAATTCTTCTTCCTTTAGGCAACCCATGATCATCCAAACCTAATTAAATTAGCATAAATGATGGGAAAGAAAAATGATTGCTTAAAATGCTTTAAAATAGGCACATCAGTATGCACATACACATAGAGGAAAAATATATTTAGATAAGTTTAGAATAGTTCAAAGACCCATTTATCTTTTTGCTGTTAGGCCTTTAGTAAAAGGACTTTCCCCACACTTTCCCATTCTATTAATCCCAGACTTTACCCTTTTTAATCCTTTCTTTATTTCAACACATCCCTGGTGATTGGAAAGGCCCAACAGAGACTTCATTTCCTTAAGAGTCCTGCAAAAAAATCAGGTGGAACAACAGCTGATGACCTCTTTCTATCGGTCCACCATAGAAAGTGTCCTCACATATTGCATTATAGTATGGAATGCTGGTTTAACAGTTGCGGACAGGAAGGCACTACAGAGAGTGATCAATTCGGCACAAGAATCCATTGGTTGCCCTCTGACACCACTGGATAACATTGCCAGGTCCCGCTGCTTTAGCAGAGTAAGGAAGATACTCAGAGATGATTCACACCCTGGTCAGTGTCTCTTTGTACTACGATCAGGCAGAAGATATCAAAGCATAGCCAGCTGAACAAATAGGTTTAAAAATAGTTTCTATCCTTGGGCTGTCAGACTTTTAAATACAACCACAATCACTCCATGCACATGCAGAAACATATGACTAGTTTTTTTCTTTTTCTTTCTTTTTTCGTTTCTGCTACAATTTTGCACCAGTCAGACTAAAACCAATTTCATTGTATTTATTTTGTACAATGACAATAAAGACTATACTACTATTATACTACTACTATTTCAGGAACTTCCAGTATTTAAAACTTACACTTGAAAACCAAAGTGGTAGTTCAACTTTAAGCATTGAGTTCTTTATGGAATTTTGCAGGATGGATGGATGGATGGATGGATGGATAGAGATAGATAGATAGATAGATAGATAGATAGATAGATAGATAGATAGATAGATAGATAAAGAATTCATTAAGAAAGAAGATCAATATTAACTTCATTGAGCTGACTAAAATGCCATAAAATAGTTAGCAGGCTTTTCAATACTCCAGCCCATCAGGCTCTAAAAGGTAGAGCTAAAAAGAGAAAGACAAATTATGCCATCAGTGACTGTGCAGAGTTTAGATGCCAGTTATATCAGTTTGTACCTAAGATTTAAGGATGAATTTAATAATGGTTAAAATCCACCTCAACCCTGTGGTTAGAAAAATAGTGTCTTTAATCACTGTCAGTAAACTTACATTTTTTTAAAATAGGGCATTTTGTAAATATTGTAGGAAGAACATCTTAAACTTCCTGTCTTGGAAACAAGAAAAAAGAAGAATGGTGACACGTTGAGGAATATAATATGTAGTCTACTCCATATACAGTATAACGGGCAATCCTTTTGACAACATCCTTGCTGCCTGAGACTCTGCAGTCCCTTTCCACCTCTTTAGATTCTTTTAAAAGATGATTTGGAATTTATCTGAAAGAGATGAGTTGGATGGGAGGTATCCATATAACCTAGAGCAGTGATGGCGAACTTATGGCACGCGTGCCACAAGTGGCACGTGGAGCCATTTGTCAGGGCACGCAAGGCACTGCCCTGTGAGCTGGCCAGTGTGCATGTGCGCGCTGGCCAGATGAGTTCACCTTTTTAAAAGCTATTTTCGTCCTCCCCAGGCTCCAGAGGCTTTATAGGAGCCTGGGTAGGGCGAAAAGAGCCCCCCGCCCCCCCGGAGGCTTCAGGGACCATCCGGAAGCTTCCCTGAAGCCTTCGGAATGCTTAAAACCACCCTCCGAGCAACCCGGAAGTCACTTCCGGTTTGCTTGGAGGGTGGTTTTAAGCGCTCCGAAGGCTTCAGGGAAGCCTCCAGACAGTCCCTGAAGCCTCCGGGGGGGCGGGGGGCTCTTTTCGCCCTCCCCAGGCTGCTATAAAGCCTCTGGAGCCTGGGGAGGGCGAAAAAAGCATGTAAAAATGGGGGGGCGTTGTGCGCGCATGCGCACTGGGGATCGCGCGTTGCATTATGGGTGCGGCACGCCCGCACACGACTCACCCACACTCCCCCCACTTGTGGCACGCGAGCCAAAAAAGGTTCGCCATCGCTGACCTAGAGGTTGCTAGGTAATCAAAACATGAACCATCAAATTATTTTCTACGATCATGCAATTTTGGCAATCAATAAAGCTTTTAATGTAATACATGTGCCTGGAAACTTATTCACTTATTGTTTTCCTTGTTAGTTTCCCCAATGGGGGATTTTAAGGAATAATGTAGGCAAGCAGATCTCATCGTGCAGGTATGTCTTCGCTGTAATCATAGGTAGATTTTATTTGCCTGAAATTGCCTTCCCTGCCTTTCCTTCCTTTCCCATCATTCCTCTTCCCTTCTGTTTCCTTTAAATATTTGGAAAAGGTCCTAATCTTAAAAAGTCTGGATTGGAAATGAAAGCTTAACTGATTCTTTCCCATAAGTAGTGCCACTCCATGCTTAATGCTAATTTGTACTAACTACCATTTCCCAACAGGGTCTGATTATTGCTCTTGAAACCATTTTAGTCCTCCTTGAAGGCCAATGCTTCACTTCCCATCAAAGCAAGTCCCTAAATAAATCTGGAAGGAGCCCTTTCCCTCTGGTGCCCTGTGGGATGGGAGGCATTTGAGAAGCCCTTCATCAGGTTATGTCTGAAGCCCTTCAGATATGTTGCACTACAATTTCAGGGATTCCTAGCCAATGTGGCTTGGTGAAATACAGAGGGTGTAGTTTCGAAAGCATCCAGCTCATCAAAGGTTAGTGGGCAGAACTAGCAAGCTGTTCTCGTTTTCTGTTCTTTTCAGAAAAAAAAACAGGCAAATATTGAAGTCTTCTAGAGTCATTCTTCTGGCAATGTTCATTTTTGTTTTTCTCAGCTAAGTTCTGAACTACAATGATTCCCTATACCCTTTTGTCTTTGACTCTGCCAACTCCTGCTTTGTTGTCAAAACTTGCAGAAACAAGCTTTTTCCTTAACACTGTGCGTTGTTCCGAAAAGGGTGTTAAGAAAGCCAAGATGTGAAATTGGTGCTCTGAGTTTGGCTGATTAGTTACAGACATTTCATTACCCAACTAGATAACATTATCAGTGCTAGGATTGGGCTTAATCTAGGATGCTCACAGTTTTCCTTGTTGAAACTACAGTTGTTTGTTTATGTGATTTCACTGTGTTTTCTGACTATTTGTGGATGAGCTGTGCTAGTCTTCTTCCTCTCTGTCCTACATACTGGCTGTTACAGTCCTTATATTGTATGTATGTATGTTGTACAGGAGATGGGATGAGGCTGTCATGGCCCCATCAAATTCTGGTTCAGAAGAGGAGGAGGAGGTTGGAACAAGGACCGTTCTTAAGGGAATGGCATGACTCCCTGGGAATGTTTGAGAAGGCCAGGGGCTGAGGACAATGCTGTCCCAGGCCCCTCAGGCATTGGGGGAGGTAGTTGACCAGATGGGGAGCTGCCTGCCCTCAAAGACACAGGGCAGGATCGGCTGCAGACAGGGCATAGTGCTGACAGGCAGTAGATCCCCTCTGCTGAGGAACAGCTGCCTTCCCCAATCAATCCGACGCCACAGTGAGTAGCATGGAAGCAAGCTCAGGAGAAGCCTGTGAGGTTGCTTGGGAGGTCACCCCCCTCCTCACAAGGAACATCTGGATTGGATTGATTTAAGATTACTCTTAGGGAGATTGTCTTTCTGTTGGGAAATAGTTTGATTTGGCATGCACTCCCCTTGCCTTGGAAAAATTCAGCCTTGACTCATGTTTCTGCCTCTGCCTTGCCTTGCCTTGTGCCAATGTCTTGTGGATTTGCCTTGCCCTCTGGACCTTGACTCTGGGCCTTGCCCTATGAGTTTGCACCTCAGCTTTGGATTTTCACTCTGCCTTTGCAAATTAATTTTGTTGCTTATTGGCTTTTGTTTGTGGGACTATGGGTGGCTGCTTTCAGGGAAGTGTGGAGTGAAGCTTTAATGGCCGTTGTACAGTTGTTTGTTGTAGAATTTAATAGAGTAAATAAAGGCCTCTATTTAAGCCTGTCTCTGCCTAGGTGACCTGGGCCATAACAGAGGTTCATGCAGGTAGGCCTCAGGCTCTGCTAGGCCTCTCACATCCCTGAGGCATCCCGTGCTCGGCTTAATCAGTCCTATGGTTTGTTTATCAACTATAACATGTAAAGCAGGAGTGGGTGTTGTTAAGTGAGGTGATTTCCCCCCTTAATGACTGTCACGACTTGCTACCATAATAGTCAAGCTCCAATGCCATCATAGGTTGACGAGTACCTGTATATTTGTATGCAATATTTCACAATGGTTGGAAGTGCTTTATTGGCCATAAAGCATCCTTTCTGAGGTCATTAACTTGAGGACTAACTGTACTTATGCTGTGTTGGGTTATATACTGTGGCGACGTGTGGTTTATATACTGTGTGTTCATTGTTTCTGATACGTTTTTCATGGGTGATCGTGCTATCCTTTCTGTAGCTTGCTTTGGTTGCCAGGCACTTTCTGATAACCTTTCAGAGTTATTTTAGTAGAAGATGTTATATAGACTCTCTGTTTCCTTTTTTTTTTTTTTGTATTTTAAACAGCTGCTGTGCATTTTCAGTCATCTGAATAAAGTTCTTACACAGTTCCTTTTGTGGGAAGTTGAGGTGTTGCTTTGCTAATGTTGTTTTCCCACAGATTCACTTTTCTAATTTTCTGTCATTTCCTCTGATAAGGATATCTAGGTACAGTAATGTGTTAATGTTTTATTCTTTTTTACTTTTACACTAATGTATACTAGCTATTTCTATAATAACAAACCTATATAATCAGCAAAAATATCATTGAATTTTCATTTCTTTTCCACTGCAAGCACAAAATCCAGAAGCAATTTCCAAATATAAATAAAATTAAATATACTCTCTTCTTTAGATGAAGGTTTTTCCTTGCTGTGGGGAATAGTACATGCTTGTTTACTTGTTAATCTTTATAGACTGTTATAATTTATATTAAATTAATTCCCTATATTATTTCAAATTTGCTAACCCTAAAGGGAGTAAACACTTTTTCTAAATTGTAAAACAATAAATGTTTAAATAATAGAAAATGTTTGTAGCTCAGGCTTTAGATTTTGGCAGTGGTTTGATCTTCAAGCTTGTTCAATTTAGTTTTTGAATATTTCGTTACCAGACTAGGTAACATCATCAGCAGGGTTTTCTTGTCCTATTCTCCTTAGCTTATAAATGTCTTGTGTGCCAGTTGGTTCAGTTGGTCATGTGATTCCTTGTTCATTTGGAGCTATATTTAAATTCTGAGCAAGTGATTGGCTCTCTTGTTGATTGGTCGTTCAAATAGTCTGGTTTCCTATGTATTCATATGCAGGATCTAGATTAATATGCTTGCTAATTGCTCTTTGAAGAGCAAGAAACTTTTCTTTTAAAGCATTTCTAAAATTAGTAGGCTCTGGATACATCTGTTTTATTTTAGCTTTTTAACTTCCTCTTAATATGCATATTTTAAAGTTCACTTTCAATGATATTTTACGGACTTTAAAAAGTACTCAAGCATTATATATAAAGGGAAAATTCATTTCATTTTCAAACCCGCTTTATAAACACAAACCACAAAGCTACATTAAAGCTTTCTTTAAATTATATATATCATATCAATAAAAATTCAGTTAACTCCAGTTAGCTCATTGGATTTAAATATCTCCCTCAAATATATCCTCATAGAATAAAATCTTTTTGTTTTCTTTAGAGATTTTTCTAACCACTCATATTTCAAATTTGATCAATAATATTTTACAAACTTTGAGAATTATTCAAACATTATATAGAAAGACAGAAAATAAACATTTACAAACTTGTTTTATAAATACAGAACTACATTAAAGCTTTCTTTCAGTACTTATATCAGACTTATAAAAATCTATCCTAACTCTAATTAACTCTTTATATTTAAGCCACTTCCTCCAACTTGTCTTCACAGAATAAAAAAAAATTCTCCAGAATGTCTGTCAAATTTCTTTTCTTCAAGACGCTCTCATTCTTGTAAATATACGTTTAAAAATCCCACAGTTGTTCTATTAAAAGATGTAAATTAGTTATGGAATAAAATCTCTGAGATGTCTATCAAATGGATTCTCAACCTTGTAGCAGTGGTGTGCTTCAAATTTTTTAACAACCAGTTCTCTGCCCTAATGACTGGGTGGGTGGGTGTGGCTAGGTGATCATGTGACTGATTGGGCATTGCCAACTTGAAGTCACTTCTCTGCATATATATATATATATATATATATATATATATATATATATATATATATATATATATATATATATATATATATATATATATATATATATATATATATATATATATATATATATATATATATATTAGTGTTACAACCCCTGGTATGCCTAAATATGGGAGGAAGGTCACTACTCCCTCGTTCTGTCCTTCGGCTTCATCACAGAAGACCATGCAGGCAGAAAACCATATTTTTATTTTTAATGTTGCCTTTTTATATTTGTGTTGTATTTGTACTGATAAATAAATAAAGGGAGACTAGTATAGATCTATTTCGAGCTAATTAGCTCTCATCAGCTAGCCATACCCTTACTGGGATTTGAACCCGGGCTGTATTATATCTTAGGCAGGAGTCTTAGCCACTAAGCCACAGGCTCGCCTCCTTATCAGTTGAGCCAGGGAAATAGGTATGTATTTGTGTTACAACTCCTGGTATGCCTAAATATGGGAGGAAGGTCACTACTCCCTCTTTCTGTCCTTCGGCTCATCACAGAAGACCATGCAGGCAGAAAACCATATTTTTATTTTTAATGTTGCCTTTTTATATTTGTGTTGTATTTGTACTGATAAATAAATAAAGGGAGACTAGTATAGATCTATTTTGAGCTAATTAGCTCTCATCAGCTAGCCATACCCTTACTGGGATTTGAACCTGGGCTGTATTATATCTTAGGCAGGAGTCTTAGCCACTAAGCCACGGGCTCTCTTCCTTATCAGCTAGGCCAGGGAAATAGGTATGTATTTGTGTTACAACCCCTGGGAGGGAGCTCACTTCTCCCCCTTTCTGTCCTTCGGCTCATTACAGAGGACCATACAGGCAAAAAAACTATATTTTTATTTTTAATGTTGCGCTTTTATATTTGTGTTGTATTTGTGCTGATAAATAAATAAAGGGAGACTAGTAGAGATCTATTTCAACCTATTTAGGTCTCATCAGCTAGCCATACCCTTACTGGGAATCGAACCAGGGCTGTATTGCATATTAGGCCGATGTAATTGCCACTAAGCCACAGGCTCTCTTCCTTATCAGCTAGGCCAGGGAAATAGGTATGTATTTGTGTTACAATTCCCTGGTATGCCCACATACCCAGTAAGGGTATGGCTAGCTGATGAGACCTAAATAGGTTGAAATAGATCTATTCTAGTCTCCCTTTATTTATTTATCAGCACAAATACAACACAAATATAAAAAGGCAACATTAAAAATAAAAATATGGTTTTCTGCCTGTATGGTCCTCTGTAATGAGCGAAGGACAGAAAGGGGAGTAGTGAGCTCCCTCCCATATTTGGGCATACCAGGGGTTGTAACACAAATACACACACACACACACACACAATGTTTTCGTAGATTTTCACGGGTGTAGGTATGTTGGTCTTGTATTTGGGTCTTTTCCCGTGTAAGATTACACAATCTTGCACAATTTTTACACAATTTTACAGTTGTATTTGTGCTGATAAATAAAGGGAGACTAGTATAGATCTATTTCAAGCTATTTAGCTCTCATCAGTTAGCCGTACCCTTACTGGGAATTGAACCTGGGCTGTTTTTACATGTTAGGCAGTTGAATTAGTTTCTAAGCCACAAACTCTCCTCCCTTATCAGCTGAGCCAAGGAAATGATTAAGTGTTATGAGAGCTAAATAGATTGAATTCCTCCCCCACGTGCCTGCTTTTCTCTCCTTGCCTTGCTGTTCAAAGGGGGGGGGGTGGAGTTAAGGTCGCCCAGTCTTTGCTTTTATCAAAATAAAAACTGATTATCAGTTGCCTTGTGTTCAGAGTTTCATTGGATTTATCAGATTCTGAGCTGCATCAAAAAAAACCTAACAATATGAAAACAAAACACTTTTTATCAAGTTTAAATCTTTCTAAAATTCTATAATTTATTTATTTTATCTGTTTTGTCAAGCATGTATAAGATAACAGATATAAATATAAACATGATTATGAATACAGGAAATGGATACGAATAAGTAGGAACAGTAGGACAGGGACAGTAGGCATGTTGGTGCGCTTATGCACATCCCTTACAGACCTCTTAGGAATGGGGTGAGGTCAACAGTAGACAGTTTAAGGTTCAGGTTTTGGGGTTTGGGGATGAAACCACAGGGTCAGGCATTGACCACTTTGCTGCTAAAGTCGTATTTTCTGCAATCGAGTTTGGAGCGATTTACCTTAAGTTTGTATCTATTGTGTGCTTGTGTATTGTTGCGGTTGAAGCTGAAGTAGTCATTGACAGGTAGGACATTGTAGCAGATAATTTTGTGTACCATGCTCAGGGCAGACCGAAAGTGGCATAGTTCTAAGTTGTCTAAGCCCAAAATTTTGGTGATATAAGGTATTCTGTTGTGAAGAGAGGAGTGGAGGACTCTTCTCATAAAATATCTCTGGACTCACTCGATTGTATTAATGTCTGATATGCAGGGCGGGTTCCAGACCAGAGGTGGTATTCAGCCAGTTCGCATCAGTTCGCCTGAACCGGTGGCAGAAATTTTGCCCAGTTGGGAGAAGTGGCCATGCCTCTGAACTGGTCCCCCTGTCTCCGGTTGCTCACCCTGCCCATCTGGTCGCTGCTCGCTTGCGCCGCCTCTTTGCATACCGGCTCTCAAAGAGGCTGGCGACTGGCCACAGGATGTTGAAAAGTCCTCTGGTCAGGGAAAAAACGGCTGCCATCAACACCATCTTCTTCGGCATGCGCATCCTATTGCTTTGCAAGTCACTTGGACTTGCAAGGCAATGGAATGCATATGCACAAAGAAGGCTACGGCAGCTGCTTTTTCACCAACCAGAGGACTTTTCAGTGGCCTGCGGCCAGTCGCCAGCCTCTTTGAGAGCCGGTATGCAAAGAGGTGGTTGCTGGGAGGCTTCTTTGCCAGCCAGCCGCTTCCCAGCAGTGGCGGCTGGCTGGGGGCTGCTGAAAACTGGTCAGCTTGCCCACTGGACTGGATCAGCCACTGTGGAAGGTAAGAAACCAAAGAGGCGGTGGTGGACGAGGAAGCAGGGAAACGGGGGCAACTAGTGAAGGGAGGGTGGGGGTAGATAGGAAAAATCCTTTAAAAATTCCTACCTTTTTCTGTGGGCGTGGCTAGGCAGGGAAGCATGTGATTGAGTGGGCATGGGCGTGAGTGACATCACATTGGCCACACCCACTCAGTCACATGCCCCTCACCTAGCCACGCCCATCGAACCAGTAGCGAAAATTTTTGAATCCCACCACTGTTCCAAACAGATGAGCTGTATTCGAGAATAGGTCTAGCAAAGGTTTTATCTGCCCTAGTTTGCAATACAATATTACTGGAGAAGAAGCTTTGTAAGATTAGGTTAACAACTCTTAATGCCTTTTTGGCAATGCTGTTACAGTGCGCTCTGGCACTTAGATCATTACAAATGAGTACTCCCAGGTCCTTGAAGTGAGGGTCATCCCCGCTGTTGTATCTGCTCAGCTTGTATTTGGTGTTCTGATTTTTTGGGCCAATGTGTAAGACAGAGCATTTGTTGGTTGAGATTTGAAGTTGCCAAATGTTTATTTATTATTATTATTTATTACTTGAACTTATTAGTCGCCCCCTCTCCCCACAGGGACTCGGGGCGACGTACAAAAGTATTATATAGCGTACAGAGGAGGTAAGAATAAATAAATAAGTTACAATACCTAAAAAAGTTAAAACCCCAGTGAAATTAACCCTTAAAAACTAAAATTACCAATTAAAAATGCCCTGGGCTGGAGAGGTTGTAGTATTATGCCAGGTCAGCTAGTCGAAACAGGTAGGTTTTCAGCTTCATACGGAAGGAGCGAAGGTCGGTTGTTGTCCTGATGTCTGGGGGGAGGTCATTCCAAAGGGTGGGGCCCACTACAGAGAAGGCCCTACTCCTGGGCGCCGCCCTCTGGCACTCTCTGGAGGACGGCACCCGGAGTAGTCCCTCTCTGTGTGAGTGGACGGGTCGCAGGGATGTATGGGGCAGGACGCGATCCCGCAGGTAACTAGGCCCTGTGCCATGGAGCGCTTTGAAGGTGGTAACCAGCACCTTGAAGCGCACCCGGTAGGCCACAGGAAGCCAGTGCAGCTCGCGCAGGATAGGTGTTATATGGGAGAACCTCGATCTCCCCATAATTACCCGCGCGGCTGCATTCTGGACCAACTGCAGTCTCCGGGTGCACCTCAAGGGGAGCCCCATGTAGAGAGCATTACAGTAGTCCAGGCGAGACATCACCAGCGCATGAGTGACTGTGCGCAAGGCCTCCCGGTCCAAAAGGGGCCGCAATTGGCGCACCAGGCGAACCTGGTGGAACGCCCCCCTCGCCACGGCTGCCACATGATCTTCCATAGACAGCCGGGCATCAAGGAGGACGCCCAAATTGCGTGCCCCTTCCACCGGGGCTAATTGATCATCCCCGATGGCCAGCGATGGCATATGCTGGTTGAACCGGGAAGCCGGAAGCCACAGCCACTCTGTCTTGGAGGGGTTGAGCCTGAGCCTGTTGTCATCCATCCAGACCCGTACGGCTTCCAGACACCGGGACATCACTTCAACAGCCTCGTTGGGGTGGTTTGGGGTGGAAATGTACAGCTGAGTGTCATCATGTTTGACCATTCTGACACATAGTCAAGGTCTCTTTAAAGGGTGGCAGCATTGTCGGTGGTGTTGAATAGTTTTACATGATCAGCGAAGAGAATGCAGTTGCTTATGATATGATCGCAAAGTAAATTATGTAAAGTATAAAGAGTGTGGGTCCTAATACGCTGCCTTGGGGAACACCACTGTTAACAGGTGCAGGGTTTGATATAGTACTCCCTATTTTGACTACTTGTTACCTGTTTGACAGGAACGCAGCTATCCACTTGTGCAGGGATCCGGAAATGCCATTAGAATTTAGTTTTAGAAGTAGTTTGTCATGTATCACTAAATCAAAGCAGAAGTCTATGTAAATTGTGTCTATCGCTTTACCCTGGTCGAGTAGTCCATACGCTTTTGCAGTGTAGAAGTTGCAGATTGCAGGACAATTTTTTCCCTTCCAAATCTGTTAATCGCTTCTCTTATTTCAAAGGTAGTTATTGGACTGTTCAAAATTTATATAACCCTCCATACTGTTCAAAGAGATGTTTTGTTCTCTATATAAATTGGTATAGTAATCTGAAAAAAGTTATTGAATGGTTTTGTTATCCAGGTACGTTTTCCCCCCTCTTGAATTTAGCTATTATCTTCTTTTCTGTTTGTTTTCTTAATTTAGATACCACCATCTCCCTGGTTTATTTGCATATTCAAAAAAATGTTGTTCCATATACAGGTAATTGAGCTACAATAGTTCATTAGCGACAGTTCAAAGTTACAACATAACCGGCTGCCAAATACTTATGACACAGTTCCAAAGCTATGAATATTGCAGCACCATGTTCACCCTTATGAACAACTGCAGAGGCATGGCAAAATTCACCTAATTCTCCTCCCTTCCCCTTGCTCTCCTCTGGCAGTGGGCCTGTGGTAACTCACTTGTCTTGCAAATATCTTCAGCATTTCTGATGTGGTTTCTTTGCGGTGAGAGCAGAGGGAGAACGGGACGAACACATCCTGCTCAGTTTGCAATCTCCCTCTAGGTTCCGGTTATCTTTTCAAACAGCCCTTGCCACTGAAAACATTTTTGCTGTAAGGGCTGTTTTGCAAAGATGACTGGAGCCTTGAGGGAGATTGTGTACCTCTAATCTCCGACTGCACAGGTCTGCAAAAAATTTTTTCCCGAGAGCTGTTTTGGTTATTCCACGTAATCTTTATGTTTTTTGGTGTGCTGAATCCGAAAATGACCTCCATTTTGTCATAGGACATCACGTTTCCTGACAATTTAGGTAACTATGTTAAATAAGGCAATACATCAAAATAAATGGAAATAGACTTATAAAATTAAAGTTTTATTACAATATTTTCATTAAAATCCTTTTTTGAACTGAAATGAGCTCACCTACACACACTAAACTCAATTCTTCCTCCTTGTGAGGCTCCTCTTGGTGCATTTACACTTGTGAGTAGCATCTGGAATGTCCCTCTGAAGCATCCAACAGTAGTCTGCCATCATTGTAATGCTCCATTTTCCCTGGTATCTCCTTTCCATCTCTTTAATGTCTTGGTGGAATCGTTCACCTTGTTCCTCACTCACAGCTCCCAAATTTTCAGGAAAGTAGTCAAGGTGGGACTGGAGGAAATGCACTTTCAAACTCATCAGGCAACCTAAAGCTTGAAATGCTTTCAGCATTCTTCCGATGATCTTTTTGTAGTGAGGATCTTTGTTATTGCCTAAACATTTCTGTACGACTTCTTTAAATGCAATCCACTCTTCTTTTTGAGGATCCATCATGGTATTGACAAACTCTTGATCAACTATAAGCCTTCTAATGTCTGGTCCGACGAACACACCTTCCTTCAATTTTGCCTCCGATAGGCATGGAAACTTGGTGAACAAGTATTTGAAGCATTCTCCATCTTTTGGAAGTGATTTTACGAATTGCTTCATCAATCCCAATTTTATGTGGAGAGGTGGTAGAAGACCTTTAGAAGGTACCAAAGTTTCTTGGAGGACATTTTTTTCACCGACTGTTAGCACCCTCGGCTGCCAACTCTTCTTGGTCCAGTGATTTTGTCGGTCTCGACTGTTCCATAGACACAGAAAACAAGGGTATTTGGTATATCCAGCTTGTTGCCCGAACAGCATGCACAAGACCTTCAAGTCCCCACACACTTGCCAACCATGGTCTTCATATTTAAGTTTATGAAGAACCAATTCCAAGTTAAAACTTGCTTAGCTTATGTATATATTACTGACCATCAGATTTACAATGCTATATTTTTTTTACATAACTCGGACAAACACTTTAAGGTTTTTTTTGGCATTTTATATCTTAAATGCACTTATGTGAATTAATTAATAGTAATTTGGACTTTAAATTTGGTTAATAAACCATAATATAAAAAAATACCAAAAATTTTTAAAAAATGATAAATTTGAAGACAATTTTGCATGTTGTGGCAAATCATGACGTCTAGGAGTTTTTTCAATATTTTATTTGCTTTCAGCACACCAAAATACATGGAAATTAGATGAAAATAATCAAACAGCTTTTTAGTCACAGACCTGTGTTGTCTTTGCAAAAGGCCCTTGCTGCCAAAAATGGAGCCTGGGAGGGACGCTCTAGCTTTTTTCGGCCTCCTTTCTTGCTGTCAAAGGGCAATGCAATCCTTAGCAAAGGCTTGCTGAAGTCTGCAAAGAGATTGTGTCCCTCTGGGCTCTGATTGTCTTTGCAAATGTTCTTACCGCCGAAAACAGAGTCTGGGAAGCGGCAGCACATCCCTCCTGGCTCTGTTTTTGGCAGCAAGGGCTTTTTGCAAAGACAATCAGAGCCCAGAGGGACATTGCATCCTTCTAAGATCCAATTGTCCCAGAGCCCGGGAGGCAAAGGCTTTTTGCAAAGCCTTCTGATTATTCAGCTGCTGGAAAGCCATTTCAAGCAATGGAGATATTCCAAGGTTCTGGGTGCACAGTGCTGAGTGCTCAAACCTTTGCAGAGCTCAGAGCTAAAAGGGCAATTTCAGGGTTTAATTAGACACCCAAATTCCATAGTCATGGGAATACCAAGACTTTTAAGTATTTAGCATCTGAGGAAATGCTGAAGCTCTGTGTTAAAACAACGGCTTTATTTCAACTGAAACTAGAACAGAACGGCGGCTCGTGCTCTGACAGCTCTTTTATACTCGCAGCTGTCAGAGCGTTAGCCAATAAGAATGCTCCAATTCTCCGCCTGGACACAACACAAATTTTACCAATCAGTAATTGCTCTGCCTGATTGACAGAAGAGGGTGGGCCGCGTCAGTACGTAACAAAGACCATGGCCTATAACTATCACATGGGCATGGCAGTCTGTCAAGGTTCCTGATAAGGTACCTCTTCCCTTCCATATAGACCTTGTTATGTAGGCAAAGCTGCCAACATAGGAGAGCGCTTCTGATTTTGGTGGATTCCTTTTCACCTTCAAAGCTTCCAGCTTTTAAATCTGGCTTTTCAATGCCAGCTGCATAACACATCTCTATGTCATTTTATTCATACAGCTCAGTTGATTACAAACAAACCAAAGGTTCAACCGTGAAGATTTGTTTGAAATGATCCAAAAAAGTGAAGCACATGCTGAAATTTAGCTGGTACTGGACAAGGCTTCTCCTGCAAGAATCAGATGAAACCAGAGCTCTCAGGAGCAGGTCTGCAGATGTTCCTGGACTCCAACCCTCAAGAGAAGACCTATTAGCTGGGAATTTGTACCCCGACAATATTGGAGACCCACAGATTCTCCACCAGACATGATACAATAGACCTAGTTATCTGCAGGATCGCATCCTACCACACACGTCCCTGCGACCTATCCGCTCACACAGGGAGGGGCTCCTCCTGGTGCCGTCTGCTAAGCAATGCCAGCGGGCGACGCCTAGGAGTAGATCCTTCTCTGTGATGGGCCCAACCCTCTGGAATGACCTCCCCCCAGACATTCGAACTACCACCGACCTCCGTTCCTTCCGGCAAAAGTTAAAGACTCACCTATTTCAATCAGCTGGCCTGGCACTTTCTTAGTTTTACCTCCCGGGGATTTATTTTATTTTAATTGGGTTTGGGGTTTTAATTGTGATGTTTTTAGGATTAGAATATATTTATTTCTTAGTACAGCCTATCTCCCCCTCCAAATGTATCTTAAATGTATTTTATTATTATGACCGATTTTATTTGTATTGACTGTACACCGCCCCGAGTCCCTTTCTGGGAGAGGGGCGGTCTAAAAATCTAAGAAATAAATAAAAATAAATATTCACAGTGTTTCTCATGATGAATAAATCTGTCTCCTTCCTTTCTTAAATATGGTACATCATCATGGTTTGTCTAGGATTTCTGCTGAATTCATGGGGAGGACAACAAGGAAGTGAAACTATGGAATGCGTTTGTCAGTAAAAAAGAAGACACACACATTCCATGGCTTCATTTCATTGTTCTTTCTTCTGACCGTCACTTTCTGTAAATACCTGTGTACATTTGAAGCTCTCAGACACTTGTTACTTTCAGTTACTTTCAGTTCCTTATTTCCCACTGTCTCATTCTTCCTGTTCTCCGTACAAGTACATTCTTTGCAGAAAATGCAGCATACAAGTCAGCACATAAGAAATATGTCTGGTACATTTTGCAATTATGTTAGTTTAAAACTTTGATTCAATGAGGCCTGCAAGCCCACTCCTAGGCCTATTACTTGCAACTTTCCAATGGATATGTCACCGTGAAAGACCGAAATTGGTGAATGTCGACATTCACCGGTGAATGTTGGTGAATGTCGACATTCACCGGTGAATGTCGACACATACCAATTTTGGTCTTTCACGGTGATATATTGTTACTGTGAAAGTCCGAAATTTCAGCGTAACGCTTTCCTTTTGCTTTTCAATTCGCGGTCCGGGAAACTACTCGTTCTAACCGCGCAGGATCGCAGGTTTAAAAAAAAAAAGTCCGCGAATAGAAGACGCTTAAAAGGAAGCGAGGAGCCGAGGTATTAGGGTAAGGGTATTAGGGTAAGGGTGTCGAGAGGATAAGGGTATTTAGCAAATATTTCGGACATACACCAAGCGACTATGTGAATGTCGACATTCACCAGATTTCGGACTTTCACAGTAACAGATATATTCCTCCTTTCTCAATACGTTAGCCAATCTTCTGTCTGTTTGTCATAAGTAGTGATTATTGCAGTCATTACACTGTATGTTGTAGATGATTGTTTTTTGTTCTGGGGCTGCTGGGTTTTTTGGGTTAGTTAGGGTGTTTTGAAGTTGAATTAAAATTAACTTAATTTTAAGGAAATCAATACTGTTTCCAAAAGCTCTATTTGCTTGTAGAGCTATTCCAGTAGCATGTCATTTTCCCCAGGGAAGGAAATTAAAACCCAGGCATGCCAGAGCTTCTATGCCAAATTGTCACATATAGCCTATATATAGTTCAAATAACACCAACGTATCTTGGAAATGTACATCATATTACAACAAAGGCCAGGCCACACATTGAGAAAGTAATTTCAATGGTTGAGGATCTAGGGGAGGAGGACTTTGGTTTAGAATTTCTAGTCTGGTCTTTCTTGGGCAGAGATGGATCCACCACAATTGAGTTGGGGTATCAATTTCAAGCAAGAAAGAAAAAAGAAGTGCTTGTTAAGACTGCTAACAGCACCTTTGATTTGACATCATAAGTGAAGTGACATAAAATGTTGCCTGCTTCTTACTGATGAGAATCTGCCCTAGTAATACACAAAGAGTTGAAAGGAGCAAAAAATAAAAATAAATTAGGGGTCTAGGAAATTCTACCCTCTGTCTCCCATAAGAACATCATAGCAAAGGGAGAATAACTTGGCCTCTTAGATCCATCTGAGACACCATGCATGCTCTCTGCCCTGCCTGCCCCTATGCTAGAATTTGTTCTCTTTCCTCTCAGTCCTATCTCTTTTGTCTTATGTTATTAAAATAAAGCAATTTTATGAGGTCAGGAAATGTTGTATTGTTAACACTTTCAGACTACTCTGTCACTCTTTTTCTTCTGAAAAAAAATTCACATATTTTTTGCATCTTCATACCTATTCCCTGCTGACTTAAAAGTACTCGTTTAAAAATGTTCTAAAACTGTACTGACTCCACAGTAAACTTTACCAGCATGAAATATTTCTTATTTCTCTCCTATATCTACTGTCTGTCTTTCAAATCACTTCAAGCCACCTGACTTCCAAATAATGGGTGACAAAGACTTGGTTCTCAGAGGAATGAACAGTGTGTAAGAAGAAGACAGGTGCCAGCTATTTGCTACCTGAAGCTACTCCATTTTCTTTGGTGCTTCACACTGATGTTCAAAACAATTATTTTGGGTTTTCAGACAGAACATCCCATTGGTTTGTTCATCTTTGTACTGAATATATAGTTTAAATCCTTTCTCAATACAAAAGTATCTCAACTTGATAGACAAAATAGAAATGTATGCATAGACATCCTCTCACATATCCATATGAAATAACAAATGTCAGGAGAACCTTCGTAAACATCAGGAGAAAAACCTTTCTACAATTAAATGCCACAAGAGAGAAAAACATAACATTCAGCAATTTTGCATAGCCTGTGAAATAATCTCAGCCATCAAGTACATCTGTAACCAAATCTGTAACCTAGATATAATCCAATCCCAAATTAAGTAGTATTTCACATACTACAAACAGCTACTTTTATGCTGGAAAGTCAGTGGTATCACTCTGTCATATGTTGCAACACTAGTTTTTTGGGAGCAAGTGAAAAGCAATCTCCAAGCCCCCTAAAGAGAATGCTAGGGCCATGCTGGCGAATCTATGGCACGTGTGCCACAGGTGGCACATGGAGCCCTCTCTGCGGGCACACAAGCCATTGCCCAGCTCAGTTCCACCATGCATGTGAGCGTACCTCCTGCCGGCCAGCTCTCTTTTGGGACTCTGCCATGCATGTGGGAGATGTGTGTGCCTGTGGAGGGGGGACAGGGGTTTGCGTGCACATGTGTGCCCCCCATGGGCAGTTAGGGCGCATGTGTGGGGACAGGAGTCACGGTGTGTGTGGGGGGCCCCTGCACCTCATTTTTGGTCCCAGGAGGCTTCAGGGAGGCCTGCTAGGCCCAAAATGGGGTGTGGGGAAGCTCGCGCACATGCCCAAGAGGAACACGGGGGATGTGTGTACATGCACATGGGGATGGGATGCACTGCATTATGGGTGTGGGCATGCACGCATGTGCTATGCGTGTGCACAAGCTTTCGGCATGCAAGGACAAAAAGCTTAGACATCACTGTGCTAAGTAGTTACTAAGTAATTCATTTCTATCTTCAGTGTCACACAGTGGACCACACCAGGAAACGAAACTCTACAGGAAGATTACAACAATACAATGGTTTATAATTACAAAATCTTGCCAACCTGATTGTGCCTTACATTCTCTCCATGAGGAGGAGTTTGGTATGAGTCATTTCCAAATATTAACTTGCTTCCCTGAACTTAAAGAATGTTCTAGCCCTCTTTCCTTATACAATGGTTCTTGCATAACTGCCAAGGTCATCTTCTCTTCTCTCTACAGCAGGGGTGCCCAACTCCCGATCCATGGATTGATACCAGTCCACTGCATGCCAGAAACTGGGCTGCTCAAACAAGAATGTAGGCAGCACATGGTCCATGGAAAAACCTCTCTCCATGGAACCGGTCCCTGGTGCCTAAAACGTTGTGGGCCACTGTTCTATAGACATCAATGGACCATCAACTTTGGTTTTTGGACAATTCCCCAGAGCATTGAGGAATCCATTTCTAAGGATGGACCATCTTAGGATCTCTCACCCACATGGGAGAGAGGATGCGACGAGAGAAGATTCATTTAATTGTGATTGAACCACGACGATGAAATAACAATACCTGCAATGAGGCAATACTAAGTATTCAGTGAAGGCCAAATTAGGTCATTCTGGGATATTTCAGTTGTCTATATATCTCCTGTATTTCATACGTTACCTGGGGGTTTCTTCAATCCGGGGCCTTCCAATATGCTTTTAGTATTGCTCTATACCAGAGATGGCGAACCTTTTTTGGCTCGCGTGCCACAAGTGGGGGGAGCGCAGGAGGGTCGTGTGTGGGTGTGCCACACCCATAATGCAATGTGCGACCCCCAGTGCGCATGCACGCACAACAGGCGCGACCCCCCATTTTTACATGCTTTTTTCACCCTCCCCAGGCTCCAGAGGCTTTATAGGATGCGCCTTGCGTGCCCTGACAAATGGCTCCGCGTGCCACGCGTGCCATAGGTTCGCCATCACTGCTCTATACTGACTGAATCCAACATATCTGGAGGTACCATCTTAAGGAACACCACTTTATTCAGATTTTGACTTTTATTACAGCCATCCCCAATCCTATGCCAAATTTCAGGGTAACTAGAAGTTATAGGAGTTAAAGTCAAAGACACCCACTTACAGGGTGCAAGGTAGAAAAACATGGAGCCCACTTCCGGACAGTAGAGTAACATGACTTTTCTTAGTCCTGCCTGAGCAGTTGTTGCCTCACACTTGTGAAGTACTGCATGGTTTTTTGTCCAGTGAGGTCAGAACATAATGGCTGTGGAAATTATATATCCTCCTCTCTCAACTTGGTGCAAAACTTCCTAATCGTGTGTGACTATGAATTAGGGCGGTATAACTTATTTAGAAATTTCCAATACTGAATTTTGGGCCAAAACGATGGGATCTCTATGGTGGGGGTGGGGTGGGGGAATCTCATCGGAGAGACCCATCTTAGTTATGCT
Organism: Natrix helvetica; assembly: GCF_964273705.1. NCBI lineage: Eukaryota > Metazoa > Chordata > Lepidosauria > Squamata > Natricidae > Natrix > Natrix helvetica. The sequence continues at coordinate 67,989,928 of NC_138549.1, read as the reverse complement.
TGTCTGGCGATTTTAGTTGGTTCGATTTATTTGCACTAAGTTGGTGTTATGCGGGGAATTCCGTTTTGCTCCGCACATCTTGTGCCCACTAAATATATACGGTATATATTTAAAGGGATCCGAGTCTGAAATCTTTTTCTCCTGTCCCTCTAACCTGCAAGCCCCATCGTTTCTAATCTTGCAAGTTGCAGAACGGGACAGAGCTGGACAGTGAATGGACGGCTCCCGACGCTCCGCCCGTTCGTTCGCGTCCTCTGAAACTCTTTCACTTTCGAAAATTTCGTTCCTCTTTTCTCCTCCCACAATCCGCCTCTCTTCTACCAGCCACAGCCTTTTCCAAGACCTTGGACCGCCACCTCCAGAAGTCAGAACTGGGCCAGCGGGGGAAAAAAAAAGAATCTGCTTGTCGGGAAAAGAAGCCCGAGCCTAGGAGAATTGCTCCCCTCCTTCGCTACTGCCTTCGCGTTGAGCCAATACGCCTCAAGAGGCTGCTACGCAAAAGGGGAAAGAGGAAGGAGGAAGAAAGAAAGAAAGAGAAAGCAGTTGATGGCGAACGCTTTATGGAAGAGGGTCAGGCTTAGAGGAACGAAGAGTCTCGGATAAACAGGGCCTCGATGGAAGAGGGGCGAATGGCGAGGTTTTGGGTCGCCTTCCCTCCCTCTCCCCCACCCCACGCTCCGAGAGAGAAGGTGTTTTTAAGAAGCGCTCCGTAGGAAAATTCAACAGGGGAAGTTAATGCCCCTCTTAACGTCGCTCATCACTGTATCCTTTTGTTTGTTAGGCAGGAAAGCATCTGCACGCGCAGGGGATTAGAGGTAGGTTGAAATCAGAGAGCGGATCGGTGTCAGAACTGGTAGAAAAGAAAGATATATTCTGGTGCTGTGGCTGAATTTAGTGAGCAAAAGTCGAATTGGTTAGTTTTACCACGCAAACTGCTCGACATGGATTAAATCGATCCAATAATTGTCAGGAGAATAATCTTATACCTATTTAATTTAGAAATAACCTGAGTTCTTCCTTTAGGTAAATGGGTATTGAGAAGGACTCAATAGCTGAACAAAAATGCCAAGATAGATATCATTGGGCAGGATTTAGGAAACCGAAACCTGCAGGAAAATAATAAACTCTGCCACTGAGTTATAGTTCCTCTGAACATTAAATAATGCAGGGCCAAGAGGAATTAGGGAGTGTGCTGGAATATAATCGCGCAGGGTTGGTTTACTAAAATGTAGTATTTGGCTTCAGATGTGTTCCATGTGAAACAGAGCTGGGCTATGAAATGAAATATATCAACAACCAGGTTAAGTTTAAGGAGTAGATTCCATAAAGTTGCAAAGACAGGTACGGTACAAATGCAGTTGTCTTTGGCAATCACAATTTAGATTGGCAACTCAGTCATTATGTGAAGCAGTCACTAAGTGACTACTTATGATCCTACTTCAAGTTTTCTTTTGTTCTACATACTTGCAAAGGTTGTAAATGCAAGGATTAGTCAGAAAATTAGCCATTCATCACCATAGTAACTGAAAAGTTGCTAAAGGAGGTCATCATTAAATGAAGACTTCTTGTAGCAAAGAGGTCTCAAGCTGGCAGGAAATCTAAAACCGTTGCTTCACAATCCTAGGAGACAGGAGATGTTGGATGAATCCTGTTTTTATACTTTATTTATACAGTAATGCCCAAAATGTTAAGCCGTTGTGCAAAAATGCTGTAAATTAAGGATGCTTTCAAAAATAGATTTAAATGGAAAGTAAATGAACAGAAGAGAAATCCAAATCAAATTAATATTTGGTCTGACCATCCTTTGTCTTCAAAACAGCATCAATTCTTCTAGGTATGCTTGCACATAGTTTTTGAAGGAACTCAGCAAGGTTCCTTCAAGGTTGTTCCAAACACTTTGGAGAACTAACCACAGATCTGTGGGTGTAAGGCTGCCTGAGATCCTTCTGTCTCTTCATGTAATACCAAACAGACTCAATGATGTTGCAATCAGGGCTCTGTGGGGAGCAAATCATCACTTCCAGGACTTCTTGTTCTTCTTTATACTGAAGATAGTGACATTGGCTGTATGTTTGGGATCATTGTCCTGCTGCTGAATAAATTTGGGGACAATCATACACTTCCCTGATGGTATAGCAATGATAAGTATCTGCCTGTATTTCTCAGCATTGAGGACACCATTGAGGACACCAAATCTCCAACTCTATTTGCAGAAATGCAGCCCCAAACTTGCAAGGAATCTCCACCATGCTTCACTGTTGCCTTATTATTGTACCAATCTCCATCCCTTCGGCAAACAAATTGCCTCCTGCTATAGCCAAATCTTTCGGATTTTGACTCATCAGTGCAGGGCATTTGCTGCCATTTTTCTGAACCTTATTCCTATGTTTTCATGCATAGTTGAGTCACTTAGCCTTGTTTCCATGTTGGAGGTATGGCTTTTTGGCCACAATTCTTCCATGAATATCACTTCTGTCCAGACTTTTCAGGAAATAGATGGATGTATCTGGGTCCCACTTGTTTCTGACATTTCTGTAATGATGGCACTGTTGGCCATCTTCCAATGTCGAAGGGAAGTAAGCATAATATGTCTTTCATCTGCTGCATTAAGTTTCTTTGGCTGACCACTGCATTTGCAGTCCTCAATGTTTCTTTGTGCTTCTTCAAAAGAGCTTGAATAGCACATGTTGAAATTTTGGTCTACTTTGAAATATTTGCTTTGCTGAGGCAGTATAAATATCTTTTGTCTTGCTCCTGTACTCAGGAGCACCATGATGTATGTACCAAGATGTACGACCTGTGACATCGTGTGGATTCTGTCTTCCACACCCTCACCGTAGAAGAGTTTGGCTCTTCTTCACCCAGTTTGGGTGAAGGTGTTCCTGTTTCAGTTAATGACTGTGTTTCAACTTACATATGAAATTGACAATCATTAGCCCCTGCTTGGTATAATTGGTTAATCATACTACCCATCTCTAATCCTACAAAACCCCTCATTTGATGCTGTTTTGAAGGCAAAGGGATTTTATTTGGTTTTTTCTTTTGTTCATTTGCTTTCCATTTTATTAATTGATGAAAATAAACTATTAACAATTCTATTTCTGAAAAAATTCTTAATTTTCAGCATTTTTGAACAACTGCCTTAACACTTTTGCACAGTACTGTATTTGTATGTTTATGGTGTGTTGCGTTCCCCCTTCCCCTAAGCTGAGTAACCCTGCTAAGGTGATTGTTCTTAGCATAACAATGTCATAATGCTACTCTGGGATTCATCTTCCAGAATCTAATTTAGACTGGAGTCATAAATGTTATGGCAATAAGGCCTATTGAACATAGTGACATTTCTGAATAGAGCCTAAAATATACATCTGATTACGCAGTTCATTCAGTATTTTGTTTGTAATAATGATCAGTCAGATGTTTCTAAGAATTCTCCTCTACATAGGAATAGTTCTTTCATTCATTAAAACAAACTGTTGATGTCTCCATAACTGTGTACATGTTTATGTTATACAGTAATAGGAATACCTGGAAATCTAATATAATCCTCTTTTTTGAGAACTGAAAGAAGCCTGCAGAGAAACCATGGCAGCAAAATTAAATAGTGCTGTGAAAAAAGGTGATCTTAAGCTTGTTCGACAGCTGTTGGAAGATGGAGCAGATATTAATGCAAAGATGGAATTTGGCTGGACACCTCTCCATAGTGCTGTACAAAGAAATTCTGAAGAGATTGTTAACTTTCTACTGGAAAATGGGGCTGATCCATTAGCTAGGAAGGATAATGGTGCTACACCTTTTATTTTAGCAGGAGTGGTAGGTAATGTGAAGCTTTTGAAACTTTTTCTTGATAAAGGCTCATGTATTAATGAGTATGACATCAATGGCTTCACCGCATTCATGGAGGCTGCTTGTTATGGGCAGGAGGAGGCCCTGGAATTTTTATATAAGAATGGGGCAGATGTAAATCAGCGCCGTGAAGTTGATGAGATTAAAAAGGCTGTGAAAAAAGGAGGTGCAACAGCTCTAATGGATGCTGCCAGTCATGGCCATTTTGCTCTGGTCAAAATCTTGGTTGAGGAAATGGGTGCTGATGTAAATATCTGTGACAATCAAGATGGAAATGCATTGATTCATGCTCTTTATTCCAAAGACTGGAATAAAGACAGAGAAGACTCGGCCCTTTTCCTTTTGAAAAACAACATTGATGCCAATAAGAGAGATGTAAATGGGAAAACAGTGCTCATATTGGCTGTTGAAAAGGAAAGCCTGGATCTTGTGAAGGCCATATTAAAATTAGATGAAGTTGATCTTGATGATGCTGATGAAAATAACGAAACAGCATTGCATGTAGCAGTGAAGAAGAAAAATAAAGCAATAGCAAAGCTACTATGTGAAAAAGGAGTAAGAGTAGATGATGATGTCCTGGATATTGCCCGTAGAAATTACCAATTCGATATGATAGAACTTCTTCAGAAATACGAATCGCTGGACAGTCCAAGGCAGCCAGAAATACATAAGGAATTCTCTAGCAATCGCTGGAAATCAAAACTCCAGAAACTTAATCGAATGCATCGTCCTATGATTGGCAAGCTCAAGATCTTTCAATATCAAGATTTATGGATCCAGAAGACCACCCAAGGAGGGATCTACCTGGGATTCTATGATGGCAAAGAGGTGGCTGTGAAGGTATTCTGGAAGGCTGCAGAAAATGCCAAGCGAGAAAAAGTATGCCTCGAAAAATGCCACACCAGCAAATACCTGATGAAAATTTGTGGCTGGGAAGAGTGGAAGTCCTGTCTCTACCTGTGCCTCTCCTTGTGCGAAAAGAATCTTCAAGAGTACTTCAAGGAAGAAAACAACACAACTATGGAAAGCAAAGAGATTCTTAAAATAATATTTCAGGCTGTAAATGAACTTCATGAATCTGGATTTGGCCATCAGGAACTACACCCAAGTAACATTTTGATAGGTTGGTGTTTTCTTTGGCAGTCTGCCCATTTATTCCGGAGTAATCCATTTAAACTTTATGGGTTATATATGGAATAGCAGAACTTTTGTTGCCAAGAGTGTTGTTGTTTTTTAGCCTTCCCTATATAATGTTACAAAGTCCCAGCTTGGCACTTTAGCAAACAATTAACAATTTCATCAACGTAAGTGTCAAAACTGCTTATCATTTAAAAAGGTCCCAGAGTCACCCCAAGGTAGTTTTCTCTGGTCATCTGTACCAAAAAAGAACATTTCAGTACCCCATGAAAGTTGATGATTTCCTTCTCCTCCAACAGTTCTGTGAAATGAAGGTTTAGAAAGGAAAGGACAAGTTCTCAATTTTGTAGTTGAAGGTTGAAAGGTTGAGAAGAGGTGATGACTGCTCCCCATCATGCTGCCTTCCATCAGGAGCTTTCCCTCCATTCTAAAACCAATATTGGCAATGATTTGGTTTTAGGAAGAAACTGCCTGTAGTGACTGCATGGTGAGGGGAAGTCAACAACGATTTATTTTTCTGTACAATCCTTCAATTCAGATTCAGTTCCACTCAGGCATCCTATGTTTTATACATGAACAGAAAAAGCCTTTCATATCTACGTTGGCTGAGGAGGCTCACCCATTCTGAGCTCATTAGAATGGAAAAGAAGAGTAAACTCCCTTCCCTCATCCCTTAGCTGATGCGGCCCAATAATCTGGGCAGATCACAACAATCAAGGAAATTGCAATCAATCCAATAAAACAGGGGTGTCAAACTTGCGTGTCCATAGGCCGGATGCGTCACGTGCTGGCCACGCCCATCCCCTGTTTAGCAAAGAGTGAAAAAGTCACGATACATCGCGTGATGACAATGTGACACTGCGAGTAATAAAAGATAAAAATGAAAGAAAGCCTAAACTAGGGTTGTTTTTTCATCGTAGTTAGTGAAAACAGAACAGCTTCATTAACTCTGTGTGAAATCGAATTGGTTAACTGCTGGTGGGAATGTTCCTTTCAGTGCAAGAATATTTCTCCCATCCCTTCTGCAAAATCTGGATCATCCCAACCCATCCATCAAAATCTGGATTCTCAGAATAAGACTGAAGGGCCTGGAGAGAAAAATCAAGTTAAAATTGTTATTGTCTGAGCAGAACTGATTCCTGTATGGTTTGAAAGTAGCTTTTTTATTAAAAACTGTTTATATTAAATTGTCCAAGCCTGTGATGGTGAACCTATGGCATGCGTGCCAGAGGTGGCACACAGAGCCCTCTCTACTGGCATGCGCACCGTCGCCCCAGGTAAGATCTCTGTGGCGTTTCTTTTGTGAGCTTCTGTTTCCCTGCAAACAATGAAACAGAAGCTCCCAAAAGAAAAAGATCTTGCCTCTTGCCTTGCTGCTGGTGTTGGGATGCTTCAGCTCCCCCTGGTCTTTGGGTCTCTACTACGCATGCATGCGCGCATGTCCTTGTGCATGTCTGCACATGAACACGCTCATGAATGTCCTTGCATGCACATGTTCGCATGTGCGTGCACATCTTTCAGTTTGGGCATGCGTGCATAGTTTGGGCACTCAGTGTTTAAAAGGTTCACCATCTCTGGTCTAGGCTAATATTGTAAGGTGCCCAGAGTTATTGTGTGGCAAGATGGGCAGCTAATAAATTTTACAAATAAACAAGTAAAAATAAATCTACATTTAATCAAAAGTAAATATAAAAATTCACAAGCTTCTCTTGGACAAAGCCCAAGGATAGTATATTCTCATAACACTGCAATAATGATTTCATATTTTAAGTAGATTAACTCACTTGTGTATTAGGCTGAATTAAATAAGACAATATTTCTTTTTTACTTTGTTAGATGTCACTGGCAAGATTTTCCTAGCAGACTTTGATAAGAGCAGAGAAATAACTGATGATACAAAATGTTCTGTAATCTCAGAAGATCTACAGGTAAATAACTATCTTTATCTGTCTCCAATCTTCTACATTCTGCAGAATGTTAAATATACTGTTTATTTTATTTATTTATTTATTTATTCACATTTCTAAACCGCCCCCTCTCCCAAAAAGGGACTCGGGGCGGTGTACAGTCCACAATAAATCACAGATAAAATACAAATATAAATAGAACTATAAATATATGTATGTATGTGGAGGAGGTTAAAATTAAGAGTACTGTACAGAAGAATAAATATGAGGCTAAAAACCCTAAAAACAATTAAAACTAAAACATTGTACTTTTCGGACTATAAGTCACACTTTTTCCTCCCCTAAAAGAGGGTGGAAATGTTGGTGCATCTTATATACCAAATACAGCTATTTTTGGCCTCCGGAAATCCCGTCCTGTGTGTCACATTTTTGCCAAAAACAGGCTTGTTTTTCGCAAAAACGGGGCACGCAGAGGGTTTGGGACACCTGCAGAGTGATCCTGGGGGGTTTGGGAGACCAAAAACGGGCCCATTTTTTTCAAAAACAGCGTTTTTGCCCTCCCTAGCCCTAACAAGCACTCTGCAGGTCTTCCAAACGCTCTTTGCGCCCATTTTTGTGAAAAACAGTGGGCCATTTTTGGCTTCCCACCCCCCCCCCAGGAGTGCTGTTTTTGCTCTCTCCATTCCCCAGAAGCACTCTGCAGGCCTCCCAAACCCTTTGTATGCCCCGTTTTGCAAACAACGGAACACGCAGAGGGTTTGGGAGACCTGCAGAGTACTCCTGGGGGCCGGGGAGGCCAAACACTTTTTTTCTTGTTTACCTCTTTGAAATCTTAGTGCATCTTATACTCCGGTGCATCTTATAGTCCAAAAAATACAGTAATTATAATCTCCAAAGAACAAGAAAAAAATGCAATATTGGTTCTGGTCTACAGAAGATTTTCCCATAAAAACCTAATACATGTTATGATATTTTTATTTCTGAAAAACTCACATACCTGGTTATACTTAGATCTATTTCTAAAATACAAACTAGATATGGGGTTCCATTTTAAAAATAAATCGACTTTTTTTTTTTCAAATCTACAGTTCTGCTAGTCATCCTTTTGCTGATGTAAATCTCACTAGAGTGACCATTTTGGGAAAGCTACAACACTATTTCATTTAAATTGTCCACTTAGTCTGTGGAACAAAGCATATCATAACTTACAAGTTATAATTTTACTATTTGGTGATGGGTATGCTTGGTACTTCCTGTATTAGCTAAGATGAACTAGCTACAATCTGGACACAGGACTTACTGTCCTAAGGAAACCCATCTGTAGCTATAGGTTAAAGAAGAAAATCTGCTCTAATTGTTCTGGATATAGACATTTGTTTGTGCACACAGGGTCTCCAAAAACTTATCCTGTATGTTGTGATGAGAGGTCAGCTGGACTTTGAACATTTGCCTCCAGAATGTCCAGAGACTGTAAAGGAGCATAGGGAAATTGAAGACCTCCGAAGAAAACTCTCTGACCAAACTATCCTAGATGATAGTCTGGAAATGCAGCTCTATCATCCATATTTCTGGCCCAAGGAGACGTAAGTCTGAAATTATGCAATCTGTTCATTGCAGATCTTTTAAATTTCTGAAAAAATGTCCTTAGCACTGAATTCCAGGAATTGATTACATGGATTATAATTTATTTTATCATCTCAATGGCTGGATATTGTTGAGAACAGTGCAATTAATATAGACAAAAAGTTGCTACCACAATTGCCCCATTGTATTTTGTTTGCAAGGATGAGATGGCTCACAAGAATATTATTACTCATTCAATAAGTTATTACATTTAAGCTACGGTGATGAGCATGCTACAGACATGAAAGCAAAATTGGCATTAAAAGTCATTAAATGTGGCTAGTTCTCAAAATACTAACTCAGGATACTGATTGTGATACGTCTGTGAAAGATAACTCTGAATTTAAGGCAATCACACCATTTCTATCACCAAAGAAGAAGCAAACAGAAATGAATGACAAACATAAAACCAATCAAATGCCAGTTTCCCTATCTTGTCAATGTAGAGTTGCCAACTCTAAACTGAAACTAATCCTAGAATTCCACATCACCATAATAAAGAGTCACTGGAAGTTGGGGACCATATAAATTTAATAGAAGATGTACAGTAGAATAACTGTGCTAAAAGAAAGCAAAGGTGTACCAAGGTGCTTTAGATGCAAATCCCAAATCATGTCCTTGCAACTCCAATTTCTATTTCTTTTTTTCCCATCATTTTTTTTTTACTATTTATCAGTGTGTGAATAGTGTGATACCTGGGTATCATACATTTCAATACAAATAGACAATATTATTACTCATAGTTATTACATTTCATTTTCATTGTTTCATATTGTTTACACATACCTTTTACTACCGCCCTTTAGTTCCAAATCTCCCTCTTGTTCTTCCATATATCTTAAATGTATTAATATGTGTGTGTGTATGTGTGTGTGTTTGTGTTATTCATATGTTTTAGTCTCCAGTCCCCTAATCATCTTTGTTGCTCTATAGTATCTATCTATCTATCTATCTATCTATCTCTCTCTCTCTCTCTCTCTCTCTCTCTCTCTCTCTCTCTCTCTCTCTCTCTCTATCGATCTATCTATCTATCTATCTATCTATTATCTATCTATCTATCTATCTATCTATCTATCTATCATCTATCTATCTATCTATTATCTATCTATCTATTATCTATCTATCTATCTATCTATCTATCTATCTATCTATCTATCTATCTATCTATCTATCTATCTATCTATCATCTATCTACAAGTGTATTTTTCGCCCTATAAGACGCACTTTTTTACTCCAAAAAAGAGGGTGAAAATCTGGGTGCGTCTTATAGGCCGAATGTAGCCACCTGGGCAGTGGTGGGTTTCTGCTGGTTGGTCAATGAACCCGGAAGCCTCGCCCCTGTCACTCACTCGCAGGTCCTTGGCGTTTTTTTGCATCGGGGCTTGCTGCAAGAGAGAGGGAACAAAGACCTTTTCCGGATTGGTGGTGGTGGAGGTGCGGGCCCATACTCACTAAAGCAAGTCCGGGGAAGTCCTTTGCGCCAGCTGAAAAAGGTCTTCACTTCCCACCCACCCCTGCAGCATGCCCCGATGCAAAAAATGGCGAGATCTCTTCTCAGAAATGTCTTCTCGGGCTGGCCGGATCTCTCTCCAGATCTTGCGGCTTTTTCAGGGTTTTCTTTTTAAAAAACACCTGTCCGAACTATCTTGAAAACCTGCGATGTTGCTTTGGGAGGGGGCAGGCAGCAGCATTTGCCCCTGCCGCCCTCCCTGGGCACCTGCAGCCTTGGAGCCTGCAGCTTTAAAACAAGCCTTTGCACAGCTGCCCGTCTTTCCCCTCCGAAAGCAACCTCGCAGGTTTTTAAGATCATCTGCAGAGGCGTTTGGCGCGAACTCCTCTCCTGTTCCTTCTTCTGCGGGGGGGGGGGGGGGGGCTGCCTTGCTTGTGTGTCTGTCTGTCTCTCACTCTCCCTCCCTCCCTCTCTCTCTGTGTTTCTTCTCCCTTCCTCTCTGTCTGTCACTCTGTGTGTATATGTGTGTGTCTGTCTGTCTGTCTGTCTGTCACTCACTCAATCACTCACTCTGTGTGTGTATGTGTGTGTGTATGTGTCTCTCTCTGTGTCTCTGTCTGCCTGTCCCTCTCTCCGTCCCAACTGGAGAACAACCTTTTCGGTCCCCTTACCAGCCCATCCGGGAAGATGAGGAACGCGAGGGGGATCCCTCCCCCCCCCGCGGATGGGCTCCGAACCAGCGGAGCCTCGTCCTTCTTTTTAAGCAGGCAGCTATCAGAGAGAAGAAGGCAGCGCGGCTTGTGCAGCAGCCGAAGATCGCCTGCTTAAAGATCGCCTGCTTAAAAAGAAGGACGAGGCTCCGCTGGGTGGGAAAACTGGGAAGCCTTCAGATTCGGGTTTTCCCAGATGTGCCAATATGGCTCTCTTAATAAATTGGAACTTTGAGCAATACTTTGCCTTGGACTCCGATTTACTTTTGGATGCTATTTGGAACCCTGACATTAACCTGAATCTGAAGGCTGACAGGTATAGGGTCTCCTGCTTGAATAGTGGATTGAGCTAGAGGACTTCCAAGGTCCCTTCCAACTCAATTATTCTGATACTGTGAAATATCCTCCCTTCCGACAAAACCCCATCGCAAAACAGACCATAGGATTTATGAAGACAATGTTTGATTCCATCTAACTTCTAAAGCCTAAGGGCTTTTCCCACTGCTGTATTATAGTGCTCTTTACTCATCCTCAGGTCAAGCAGAAAGCCACAGTGCTATGGAATTAGCTGTTGATTGCCTTTGTTCCTAAGAAATGAGTGACAAAGCCAGCAGACCTTACATAACTTGTGGCTGACACTGATTACATTAGTTTTAGGGGAAAAATAATAGTAGAGCTAAGGATGACATATGGCTGTCTCACTCACTGGAAACAAGGTAAAGATAATATTACAGGGAGCTGGCAAACATCCCAAGGGAAAATTGGGATGGCATGACCAGAAGCAATACTGACATGACCAGAAGCATCTCTCTCTCTCTCTCTCTCTCTCTCTCTCTCTCTTTCCCCCCTCTCTCTCCCTCCCTCTCTCTCTGTCAATAAAATATATTCTCTTCATTAAGAGCATTATGTTTACTTTCAAGTACATTGTTGGGCAATGGGTAATCCCACTAACACCCTCAAAAATTAAAATAGAATATAGGCATAGTGATCAGTTTGGAGGTTGTGCTTACCCAGAAAGCCAACACAAATCTATTGAGGAGGGTAAAGAACACCACGCCAATTTAGAGGGATAGAAGGGTTTCTAACAAATGAGTGGTGGTAGCCTTGTCCAACTAAGATAGTTATTTTTCTAACAATGCAGGTATTGTTGGCAGCTCTTTTATGAGAGAACCCACAATATGCTATCCAAACTACCTGCAGTCACTTCCTAACTTTGAAGTTAATATGCAAAGTATATCATCCACACCACTTGGGAGTAGTAATGTACTCCCATTTCTTAAAATTGCCTTTTCTTCTACAGAAAGTACAGGGTGTTAGGAGACATCGGGAATGAGATACGTACGGCTTATACAACAAATAAAGATGACATTCTGATTGCTTTGAAATGTACGAATGATCCTTTCATGGACTGGGAAACAAAGGTAATCTATTGAACAAAGAAAAAAAAGTTAGGAACCATTTTGCATCTTCCACTTTTATGCTTCTATTTTATTGATTTCTGCATCCAGTTTTTGCCTTTTTTTGGAGCTGGCTCTGCTAGCTAACAGGTTTGATGCCAGCTTCTGCTAGTGACAAACAGCCAAAGTCTCAAATGAACAGTTTATCATAGGTATGTTTAGTCAATATCCATTATTGAGAGACAATGTATGCAGAGGTTAAAAGTTGGATGTCGATCAGGGAGACCTGGATTCAACTCCACTTGTATAGTAATCTTTAAAATTCTATGAATCGGTGTGTGAATTTGAATCCAAAGTTTTCTAGCTTTTTTACATGTCTATCAAGCATGATAAGATTACCCTTCTTGTTGTTCACATTTCCAACATAAAGTTGAAGTGCCTTTTTACATTCTGGATCAATTTCTCTATTGGTATAACATAGCCTAAATTCTAATCTTTTCAACCACATATTTCCCAGTGTTCCATCTGTATATTATAACCAAATTGTCATACATCCTTTTACTTGTTCTTCTGTTTCAAATTTTAGAAAAACTACATACAGTTTAGCAATTAAATGTTCCTTATTTATACACAATTCTATTTCAGGTGCAGGTCTTTTGTATACTTTAAATCTTTCTAATAACTGTAGATAAGAAAATCATTGCAAATATATATCTCTGTAAGAAGTTGTACTCCGCTTGACAAAATTCTAGTATCTCACAATAAATTAGCCATTTTGTTTTCCTATTAATTTTTACCTATAAAATGTTACAATGTCCTTCCTTCAGGGATGTCTAGTCTGCCATAAATCCTCACCCAGAAACCAACATTGTTATATCCACTGAGTTGCAAAGAGTGAGTTTTATGGACCAATAACTGACCAGAATATTGCATTTTTTTTCAGATTGATGAAAAAGTATTGGACTCTATGCTTTTTCCGGGCAAAGATAAAGGCAACAAGAAGAACAACAAGAAGGGCAAAAGAGCATATGGCCCTGGTGTAGTAGATTTATTAAAGTTGATTAGGAATATGAGAGAACACTACAGTGAAAAGCCTGATGAGTAAGTAAATATTTGTCTAAATTATGTATCTCTGAAACGATCTACTGTACATTGCATTTGTTGGCTGGCAACCTTTGCTTCTCCTTTTTCTTTTATGGTAACTAGAATACAAACCTGCAAGAATGATAAGTCACAAACCTACATCTTCATTGATCATATCCAACTGCAGAGAAATCTGTCATTTTCCATGCAAAAGAGGGAAAAAAATTCAGAAGAATGACAATTCTTCCTATATGGTGGACTCGGAATTGCTCTTGGAGCCAACAGCAACTATTACTAAAATCAGATAGTAGTCACAGATTTCAGAATGCTATTAGAAGCCATTTCCCCAAGAGTTTTAGATTCCAATCCCGCCTATGCTATTCATGTCTTTCTGATGATAACAAATGTTCATAATGTAAACTCTAATGTAGTTTAGAACAGGGGTCACCAACCTTGGCCAGTGAAGTTGACTGAGGAACTCTGGGAGTTGAAGTCTACAAATCTTAAAATTGCCAAGGTTGGAGACCCCTGGTTTAGAAGACAGGCAACTGAACCTAAGATAAAATCCCAAGTGGGACATTTGTTAATTAGTTTGGAATAGAAAGGGGTCTTTTTAGGGGTGGGAGGGGGGAGAGAAAGGAAAGGAAAAATTCTAATAATTGACATTGCATGTCCTGTAACCTCTTTCATTTCTTAATGAAATGAAAGATTTTTGGGGGCAACTCCAAAGAAATATCTAGATTGTTGCAATAGACTGTTCCAAAATATGGTACAGGTAGTTCTTGATTTACGACCACAATTGAGTCCAAACTTTCTGTTGCTAAACGAGAGAGTTGCTTGTCGGAAGGTTGCAAAAGATGATCACATGATCCTGGGACACTACAAATGTCATGGAAACAGTTGCCTAGCATCTGAATTTTGATCATGTGACCATGGGAATGCTGCAATGGTTATAAGTATGAGAAATGGTCATAAGTCACTTTTTTCAATGCCATTGTAACTTTGAACAGTCACTAAACAAATGGTTGTAAGTCTAGAACTACCTGTATTTCTAAAAAACAAGGTTGTCCATTATGTGCGGAACAAATATATGTGCTGTGGGAACAAAAGATAATTTTGATTTTGAAAATCCCATGTGTATGTTTATACAAGCTTAAGAACTAGCCTGTTAACTTTGGGTGAGAGGAAATTGAGACTCTAAGGCTTTATCCTCCTTTCCCTGGTGCCTGCTTACCCTTTTGGTGCCATCAATCTTCTCTCGAAGCTTAATTTAGAATTTGCAAGACAGATTTCAAAGAACAAGAAAGTAAGGGTGACACCAGAGTGTCAATAGATCTTGAAAAGCTTTATTAAGGAATTGCTCCTTTGCATACAGCATCAGAAGAATTTGTCCCCAAACAGCTGGATGGCGGGGAAGGTTTCTAGAACTCAATTTTCAAGGAAACTGCGGAAAGGGGGAAATTCTTAGGACCTTATTATCTTTGTTCTGAGATGATTATCAAGGGAAAACTAATGTTTGTATGTATACCCAATCAAGAGGAAGAGATTACAAATGAATAAGAAAGCACACAATGGGGAATAGACATTGAAAAGAATGGGTGTAGGTTGTTTGCTTGGGGTTGTTTGCTTAGTTGGCATTCATGTTTTAGTTATGCTTCACCATCTTTAACCCAGGACAAACTGTTGCTTGCTTATTGTTCATATTAAAAACCGTATTTTCCTTCATTTCAGGGTGAGAGAAATAATTCAGGATCCTGCAGACTATTTTCTGAACCTCTTTCCAGATTTAACCATTTATGTCTATCAGCATTTGCATAACTCGGACTACAGCAAATATTTTCCGAATCCAAATAATTCTTCATAACCGGTAACGTGGGTCAACCGGCACTGAATGTTTGATGACATAAATGAATGTGACCTACATATTTTCTATCTAAAACCAATCAACAGTTTTATCAGCAGTTAATATTGTATGTCATCCTGGAAAATCTTCTTTAGACCATCTCTTGCTCACAGACAATCTAGTCAAACTACAACTGCTAGTTAAGGTACCCCCAGAGAAACCAAATAATGCAAAATATACAGCTCTCAAATTTGCAATCTGGTCTGACAACGCTAAGTTCCCACAGCCTTGGCCAAAGCATGGTGGAGTTGCATATCTACTTGCTCTCCAACCTAATATGTTGTATTTGTTAATGGACCTGCAGATGTAGGAGTTTATATCTCAAAGTCCATTTTTGTCCAAAAGAAGCTCCTTACCGTTTTTAGTGAGTGGAGAAATCTGCTTTCAAGCACATTTATTGTAACCCCACGGGCAGAATACAACGTTCTGCCCACTTGTCAAGGTTGAAGAAATGCCAGACATTTGGTCAGTTAATGATATCCTGTAGCCATAGCACCCCTTCATTGAAACCCAGAGTCTCCTTTATCTTATCCAATAGCAGCAAATGCAGCCATAGCAGCCAGAATTCTCACAACTATCCCTTGAGGTTTCACGTCTGCTTTATTGAGCTGCATTAGCTATTCCTATACTTCTGCTTCTTTGCAAGCTGAAACCATATTTTTTACTAGGCTAAGCTATTCCTTCGGTCAGGTTTTAAGTGCACTTGGGCTTAAGGATTATAGAGGCACTTAAAAATCAGTATTTTTGCCACTGAAGTTCTGAGTGTGCTCTGCAGGCTGCATGAATGGGAAGCCAGTGTCCTAAGAGTAGTATGATAAGTGAATCCAGTCACTCACTGTAATGGTATGTGGAAATGTCCTTGGGAGACAGGAGGAAAAGTCATAGACTGGACAACTGGCATGTAAAAGAGATCTCGGCCCACAGAAGGATGGAGGGCACGGGAAATGTTTCAGAAGGAACTCTCCCTAGTATTCTGATGTGTAAAAAGAAAGGAGGGGAGAAATTACAAGATACCTTTGCAATAAAGATAGAGGTAATACTCCTAGTTGTGCTCCTTGGCTGGTCTATCATGAACAATTAACACTGTCCATGCAAGAAGGTCCATATTCAACACCTACAGCAGACGTTCCCAAACATTATTGATCTTCAGTGCTTTCATTTCAATAATTTTTTCACAGTGATCCTAGGCTTGTCTGGTGTCAAGTATCAGTGGTATTGTGTGATGTTCTTGTGAGTTCATTGCAGCACTCTGCAATTATTATGTAATTATTACTCTCTGAACCTACCACATTAAATTTCACTTTGATTGCATTGTTTTACATATAATGCCTACATCACTATGGATATGCATCTATTCCTAATTGGTGATGTCAGCCATATACAAGTGGTATGATAAACTGAAAGTCATGAAAATCTATGCTGTAATAAACTTGTGTGTATGTAAACTCAAAACTGTATTTTTGTTTCATCACTTACCGTACTTGAACAGTTGAAAACATCCATCCAATGTTTATCAAGAGAAATGATTGCATGTTGAAAAGAAGAAAATTCCTTTTTATTTATTTCTGCAGCTCATCCAAAATTACAGTAAATACCATCTGCAGGAAGCACTGCACTGCAGAAAGTCAACAGTCTAGGATGATTCTTTAAAGTTTTCTAATACAGCCTAGAAACCCAACAAAATCAAAATAGGGCAGTTTAAAACTTTGTCTTTTTCACACAAATTGAAAGAGTTACACCTCAATAACGTATAAGGTCTCATTTCAAAAAGTGAAATGTGTGTGTGTATCTGAATTTTACTCCCTAGAAGATAATCTCATTGCTTTCTTGGAAGTTGATTTTCTCTTATTAATCCATGTTAAGTTACAAATCTCTCCACTGTATAATATGAATTAATGACTACGAATATTTTCATCATATCTGGGACAAGGTTAGACAAAACCCAAATAGCATTTGACCACTTTTGAGTCCTAGCAATAACATTCCCTCGATGCTGATTCTAAGTTGCTGAAGCCAGGATAGACCTGAATATTTAAAAATATTTTAATATTTTAAAATCTTAATTTGATCGATGCCATTAATTTTTCAAGAGTGGCAATAGAAGGATAGAAGAATAACTTACTACTAGATAAAGTAGAAAAATGTGGGTTAGACAGCATCACCACCAGATGGATTCGTAACTGGCTGACCAACCGAACTCAACATGTAGTCCTCAATGGAACTGCATTTTCATGGAGGGAAATATGCAGTGGAGTACCCTAAGGCTCTGATTTGGGCCCAGTACTCTTCAACACTTTCATCAATATTTGGATGAGGGAATAAATGGGGAACTCATCAAATTTGCAGATGACACCAAGCTGGCAGGAATAGCCAACACTCCAGAAGATAGGCTAAAGATACAGAAGGATCTTGACAAACTTGAACATTGGGCACTATCTAATAAAATGAAATTCAGTGGTGAAAAGAGTAAGGTTCTACATTTAGGCAACAAAAACGAAATGCACAGGTACAGTATAGGTCTGTGATGGCGAACCTATGGCACGCGTGCCACAAGTGGCACATGGAGCCATTTGTCAGGGCACGCGAGGCGCTGTCCTGTTAGCGCCTCGCGCTGGCCAGCTGAGTTCACCTTTTTAAAAGCTATTTTTCGCCTTCCCCAGGCTCCAGAGGACCGTCCCTGAAGCCTTCGGAACGCTTAAAACCACCCTCCGAGCAAACCGGAAGTGACTTCCGGTTTGCTCGGAGGGTGGTTTTAAGCGCTCCGAAGGCTTCAGGGAAGCCTCTGGACAGTCCCTGAAGTCTCCGGAGGGCCTCCGGGGGGTTGGGGGAGGCTCTTTTCGCCCTTCCCAGGCTCCTATAAAGCCCCTGGAGCCTGGGGAGGGCAAAAAAACCATGTAAAAGGGGGGGGTGCGCGTTTTGCGCGCATGCGTACTGGGGTGGTCACGCGTTGCATTATGGGTGCGGCACACCCGCACTCGACCCCCCTGCGCTCCCCCCACTTGTGGCACGCGAGCCAAAAAAGGTTCGCCATCACTGGTATAGGTGGTACCTTGCTCAACAGTAGTAACTGTGAAAGGGATCTTGGAGTCCTAGTGACAATCATTTAAATATGAGCCAGCAGTGTGCAACAGCTGCCAAAAAAGCCAACACAATTCTAGGCTACATAAACAGGGATAGAATCAAGATCGCGTGAAGTGTTAATACCACTTTATAATGCCTTGGTAAGGCCACACTTGGAATACTGCATTCAGTTTTGGTCACCACGATGTAGAAAAGATGTGGAGACTCTAGAAAGAGTGCAGAGAAGAGCAACAAAGATTAGGGGACTGGAGACTAAAACATGAAAAATGGTTGCAGGAACTGGGTATGTCTAGTTTAATAGAAAGAAGGACTAGGGGAGACACGATAGCAGTGTTCCAATATTTCAGGGGTTACCACAAAGAAGAGGGAGTCAAACTATTCTCCAAGGCACCTGAGGGTAGAACAAGAAGCAATGGGTGGAAACTAATCAAGGAGGGAAGCAACTTAGAACTGAGGAGAAATTTCCTGACAGTTAGAACAATTAATCAGTGGAACAGCTTGCCTCCAGAAGCTGTGAATGCCCCAACACTGGAAGTCTTTAATAAGATGTTGGATAGCCATTTGTCTGAAACGGTATAGGGTTTCCTGCCTAGGCAGGGGGCTGGACTAGAAGACCTCCAAGGTCCCTTCCAACTCTGCTATTGTATTGTAAGGACTACCAGTGCATAGTTTGCATTTAGCATTTCAGCTAGGATCAAACCACCTTTGGCTCCTTTGCTATTTTTGAGCTATAAATAAGTTCAGAAGCCCCCAAAAGAGACCACGCCGACCAATTTGCTTTGCCATTGAGGTAGTGATTCAATGAAATCAGGGTCTCACTATGGCACAAAAATATTTGGCCAACACCTGAAGAGAAATGAAACAATGAGAGTTAACAGAATTTTGTAAAGAAAGAGAAGGCATCAACCCAAAACTGTGGAACTATTTCCCTTTGTTCATGAGCTTTTGCAACGTGTCCACCTTTTTTTTCTCTTTTCAGTCTTGATATGAATTGAAGACTACTTTCTAAAATCTTCAGCTCACTAGGTCCTAGGTTCATCATATTCAGAATCAAGCCAGGGCATTTGGTTCCCTGAATCTTAAGTGAGATTTGAACCCAAACAATTCCTTATTAATTAACTTTGGAAAATTATTGAACACAGAGAGAGCTAGTAATAATGACTGAGGTGGCTCATTCCATCTACTTCCATAGCACACCAGACTCTCAAGCCGTTTCCCTGGTCTTTAAACTGATTAAGCTCAGGTCCAAACTAATCCAATAGAGCAAAGCGATCTTTATCCGTGTGGTAGCAATGAAAAAGTGTTGTGCAGTATACTAGGGCAAAATCTATAGCAGTGTAGCCCCACACATTTCTGTACAAGTTCCTCTTTGTGATCCCCATTGATGATCTGTTTAGAATACACAGTTTAAATGTATAAGTCATTTAACAGAGATAAAGAGCAAGTCTTAGGTACAATTTATCAATTATTATTATAAACTTCTATCTTTGTCTCTTAAAGCTTGGGGTTTGCTGTGATTTCATAGGAAACAAAACCATCAAGCTCTTTTGGAAGATGTCAGATTTCCAACTGGGCAACAGAGACATTTCCCTTTTTTTTTTGTCATCTTGATACATTCCAGGAATTAGGTGAAATCTCCTGCTAATCTCATTGTACTCTTATTAGTTTAGGAAGTTCTCTGCATTTCACTATTGAAGTAGGCTGGTGCAAAATTAATATAATCTGCTGTACCAGTGGTAGCTTGCCCAACCGAATCACATTGTG
Source organism: Natrix helvetica (assembly GCF_964273705.1). Taxonomy (NCBI): domain Eukaryota; kingdom Metazoa; phylum Chordata; class Lepidosauria; order Squamata; family Natricidae; genus Natrix; species Natrix helvetica. Next base: position 67,970,027 of record NC_138549.1, on the reverse strand, counting down.
GAGAGGTCTTTTCAGGACTGGACTGAAACATCAGAGAAGCCATCAGTAAAAACATAGGGGTTTCAATACCATTTCAGATGTAGAGTTCAAATGCAGGTGGACAATTTCAAGGTTGGAGTTCATGCCTCTGTCATCTTGATGAATAATTGTGTTTATTTTTATCTACGTATATGTCATATTTCTTAACTGCCTTTTCCAGCTCTCCAGAGTTGTTTTGATAATTGTATTTATCTATTATTTAAATTATCTCAGTTGCTTTAATAAATACAGTTTTCCCTCAGTTCTTTTATTCAGTTGGTTCAGGAAAGGTGAGGCTGAGCTGAGTGCTATCTATATTAGTCAATTTTCTCAATCATCAGAAGGAGCTACAAGAGCCTTTGTAGATGAGAATTGGCTTTGTGATTAGCCACAGCTTAAGAGCCTGAATGAACCAAGTTTTCTTTCTTTCTTTTTTAATAAGGCCATGACTGAATGAACAGATAATAGGAAATGTTTTAATCTTTCAACCTTCTGCAAATTTCAATTTGCTCTTCATTTGGAAACAAATCCAATGAGCAGAAAGAATCTTTGCTTCTGATTGCTGTGGTTTCAAGTGAGCAAAAGCATTAAGAGAGCGACTTTAGCAATTTGATATTCATATTGTAGACACAAAGTTTGTAGAGTTATATGTTATTCTATGTCATCTGCAACTTTAATTGTATCAATAGTGAGTAATGTGCACATACCATTAACGATGAAACTATTTTTTTCTTCATTACAGTACATCAGGGGTGTCCAAACTTGGGAACTTTAAGACTGGTGGACTTCAACTCCCAGAATTCCCCAGCCAGCCATGCTGGCTGGGGAATTCTGGGAGTTGAAGTCCACCAGTCTTAAAGTTCCCAAGTTTGGACACCCCTGCAGTACATGGTGAAGGATATAATATGACTGCTTTCTGTCATGAAAGCTGCCCAACCCATCTCACAGGGTTGTGGTTGTTATGGAGAAAATAGGAAAATAAGAAAGGAGTTTTATGTATATTTGCTGCCTTGAGTTACTTATAAAATAAGAAAGGTGCGAAAAAGATCTAATAAATAAATCTCATTTTATTTCCAAACTTAACAATTTATCGAAGTTTATATATCAAAATGTTCCATGTTTTCATGTTCAGAACCCTTTTTAATCAGTTCAATGAATATAAGTGAAAGTCAATTCCTGCAGGTAAAACTTGTAGCAGTATGCTAAAATGCTATTCGATTTTATTTAAATATAAAACACACTAGATGTAAAGATAAATGCAAAAAGGGATTTTTTTAATATCTATGTTAAGAGAAAGTGTGGATTGCAAGGCCTCCTTGCTTGATATGAAGATCTTTGACCTACGAACTGATGCCAAGTAACGTTTTGTAAATGCAGCTGCAGAGAGAGAGAACAAACACATTTCATTATGCTCTATATTTGCTTCATATAAAATCCCTTTACAAATGAAAGAGAAACTTGCAGGAAAAATATTCCTTGCTGTTTCAAATTTAAGATCTGGGATTGTTTATAAATGTGTAACAATGCAATACATACCTCCAGGACATATATTCATGATATCAAAAGAAACATACAGTAGCTTCTTCCTAATATAGCTGAGTTCATTTTCCTTCTAGAATACAGAAAAACAGCCAGGTGGGGTTCCAGAAACGTGGAGATATAGTGTTTTTCCACTTTGGTAACCTGAAGATGTGCAGATGCTGGCTGGGGAATTCTAGGAGTCGAAGCCCACATATTTTCAAGTTGCCAATGTCGAAAAATAGTGGGTTAGCAGCTACTGGAAGTATGGCTTGTGACACAGAGTACAATTCAAAACAGCCCCAGATTTTTAAGTCACTGTAAAAGCTTTTAAGGGTAAAGCTTTGCATTTTTGTGGGGGGTAGAGGGTACTTAGGAGTAATGATTGCAAAAGTGAGTACCAATGACTTTGGAGGACCCTGTGATCTAGTGTTGTAATTCTGGTTTTTAGTGGGTAGCTGTAATAATACCTTGAATGCATGCGGGGCCTCCTTCGGTATGCAAATGGTACCAATGTATGTATCTGTGGCTTCTCAAAGTGATCCAATGGATTAATTCATCCAGAAATAGTTAGGCATCCAATAGTAGAAAAGAAGCTTTGTTATTCAGGATTGAATGATTGGGTTGTCGGTGTTCTCTAAGCGTGCTTGATTTCTTAGAGATTTCTTTACTGGGCAAACAAACATCATTGATGCATGGAAGAGTCTGCAGAAAAACACCAAGCTCAGATAGCACTAAGAACCCAATATTTATGCATATATTATTGTGTGAAGGAGATGCTCCATGGAAGGAAATCACTTGAGTCCCATCATTCTAAGACGGAGGTAAAGGTGAAGTTTCTAAGTCTCATATGCTGAAGGATTTTTTTTTAAAGACCAGGATGTTATTCCTCCCTCCTTTCCCTTTCCTGGAATCATGGGTTAAGAAATCATCATCAACAAAACAAATGACAAAATGTGTATGGCTGCATCAAGCTTGTGTAGGACTTGTGTGGTTGAGACAGACATCAGGATGCAAACAGATAAGGACAGCTTGTATAAGATAGCATCAATACATGTATCCATTATTTTGGCGTCACAGTGGTTTGCTGTGGATGCTGCCCCCTAATGTTCCCACCAGTATCTGTGGACAAATGGACATTTAGATTCTTTAATGAATCCCACTGCTGAAAATGTTGCCAAATCTTTAGATAGTAGATTTTTTTCTGGAAAAAACAGAGTGATACAGTAGCTGCTGATTCTGTGACATCTGATGGGGATGATTGAATAAAGAAAGATAGATTTTTGTACTAAGCTTGCTGATACAGAAAGATCTGATAGGGGAGGTTTAATAAGAGATCAGTATTTCATGATTAAGATTCTGCTTATTCCAGAAATGCTACTGGTATTATCTCATACAAGTCCCTGTTTCATCTTCTGAACTGAAACAAACAATGATTTGAAATGATTTGAAACCTGAAATGATAACTTGCCATTAAAATATAATAGAAATCTGTTCACTAAATCTTAAAATATACCAAGGGGGTGGACAAACTTATGTTAATTATACTACAGTGGCTCTCTAAATTTTGCAGTGATTCTTATCCTCAATATAGCCTCAATTATTTCTTTTCCTTTTATCCTTTTTTTTCTTGGTTGCTTCTGCTTTCTGAGAAGTAATAGAAAGGATTAGAAAAATACATCCCAGGAGGGAAAATATACTTTTATCACTTAGCTCCCAAAGATCTTTTCAGGCTTCTCAAAGCCCTATTACTTGCTGTGGTGATAGACAAGGACCTCAGTTTCCACATGTTGCAGCAGAAATGTATTCCCCCATTGAGAAAGTGATAACAACATGCCTCCAGAAGGGAAGATATTAAGCTGTCAAAACACTTTTTTTTCCATCTTCAAAAACTGATATCCTGTGTCAGAATGCAAGCAAAAACAAATTTAATAATTTAAAGCTGAGATACGTAATGCTATAAGAATTCACGACTGAATTAGGAATTAGTTGATCTTTTGGCATTATTAGGCTGCGGCTTCTGCACAACAAACATGTCCAACTATACAGGTAATCCTTATGACTATGTTTGGGACCAGAATTCAGTGGGTTATGACCAATTTGATGATCTTTTCCCCCCCGCCAAGGTTGTTAACTGAGTCACTGCAGTTGCAATAATGCAGTTGTTAAGAGAATCTGGCTTCCGCTATTGATTCTCTTTGGCGGATGTTGGCTGAGATGGTTGCAAATGGTGATCACATGCCAAGCTCTTTCCTTAACATTCCATTGGCCACTCTGTTCCACCTCTTTAGGAAGAGAATAATTGGATATAGAATGGTGGCTGAGAAGACTGGCCTTAAATCAATTGTCTTAAACACCAAAGAGCTTCTTTCTGATCACAGTCAATACTTATTACTTATGGTAACTCTACCACCTGTTTATTTTACATAACTTTAGGCTGCCATTGGATCCCATTGGAGGAAAAGGCTACTCGAATTCAGTACTGGATTATCTAGGGAAAACTTATCTTTTCTTAAGTCTGTGAGTGGAATGGTGATAAGGGCAATTTATGGACAGGGCAAAGTGTGCGGGACAGTAGCTGACAACCACGATTATACCTTGATATGCCAAAATCTACAGAATTCAGATTTTTTTTCTTTGCGAAATATCTGAGAATGTCTTTGTCTCATGTTTTGTCCCTACCCCTGCTGCTTTGTAGAACTTCCTCTGAATAGTCTCCATCACTTGTGTGTGTTTCCACATGCACATAAGTGGCAGCAATAACATTGTTGCCCTTTGCATGGAGGCAGGAGCATGCAAAATGTTGGCCAAATGGTTGCTTCTACTATTGGTTGCAGAAGTGAAACATATGCACATACACATTCCATGGGAAACCCATGTAATACCTTACCTGTTTATTGGGGAGCTTCTGCCCAATGAACTGATGGAGAATTTTCACTGAAAAAGTCAATCTTTGTCTAATTTATCAGCCTATAAATTTGGTGGAGAATTTCAGGAGGATGCTTTTATATAGTTCTACATTTCCCAAAAACTGTTAAGTCTCAAGTAGAGGGAAGATATTTCAAAGATATTTTACCTTTTTTGCATAGAGGCACCAGATGATGATTTCCTATGTGTTACACTTAGTGTTGATGCTGCCAAGGAAAAGGAGTTAAGTTAGATTTGAAGCCTTCAACCTATCTGGGGGAAAAAGTAATTTAAAACCATCTCTTCCCCCCCTCCCCTCATACACAACTACCGGTAAGTTATAGGTTCAGAAGAATTGCCAATTTCTTGAGGGTTAGATTGTTGCTACTTCAATCTTTGATTTATATATATATAGTAAGGGTATGGCTAGCTGATGAGAGCTAAATAGATCTATACTAGTCTCCCTTTATTTATTTATCAGCACAAATACAACACAAACATAGCAAAGGCAACATTAAAAATAAAAATATGGTTTTCTGCCTGGATGGTCTTCTGTACTGAGCCGAAGGACAGAAAGGGGGAGTGGTGAGCTCCCTCCCATATTTGGGCATACCAGGGATTGTAACACAAATACATACATACATACATACATACATACATACATACATACATACATACATGTATATATATACCAGTTTACGACCAGCCGGCATTTAATCAGCAGCTGAGACTTTAGCAAATTGTTCATCATCCAGAGAAGCTGGATTTTCCATTAGCAAATCTAGATTAACTATATTTGTTTATATGTGTAGTAGAATATAGAATAACAGGATTGGAAGGGACCTTGGAGGTCTTCTAGTCCAACCCCCTGCTTAGGCAAGAAACCATTTCAGACAAATGGTTATCCAACATCTTCCTAAAAACTTCCAGTGTTAGAGCATTTACAACTTCTGGAGGTAAGTCGTTCCACTGATTAATTGTTCTAACTGTCAGGAAATTTCTCCTTAGTTCTAGGTTGCTTCTCTCCTTGATTAGTTTCCACCAATTGCTGCTTGTCCCACCCTCAGGTGCTTGGAGAATAGCTTGACTTCCTCTAGTGATCAAGACTGGAAGTCACTTCTTTATACAGGTAGTCCTCAATTTACAACAGTTCATTTAGTGACAGTTCAAAGTTACGATGACATTGAAAAATGTGACATGATCATTTTTCAAAGTTATGACCTTTGCAGCATCCCCATGGTCATGTGATCAAAATTTAGATGTTTGGTAACCAGTTCTTACTTGTGACCGTTGCTATGTCACAAGGTCATGCGATCACCTTTTGCAACTTTTTGACAAGCAAAATCAATGGAAAACCAGATTCACTTAACAAACCGTGTTATTAACTTATCAACTGCAGTGATTCCCTTACTAGCAAGAAAAGCAGTAAAATGGGGCAAAATGTTTCACTTAACAACAGAAATTTTGGGCTCAATTGTGATCATAAGTTGAAGACTACCTGTATATTCCTATTCTCTTTCTTTATATTCCTACTTCTTTCTTTTCCTATTTCCTTGCACTTTTTAATCTTTCTTTCTCTTTTCCCTTTCTTTAAATGTAGCTTCTATTAAATTTTTGCTTTTATAATTAAAATTCTTAATAAAATTATATAAAAAGACTTACATTTTTCTCCAGGTGATTCGTCTGTTGCCTCCCTTAGTTGAGGCAGCAGTAGCTGTATTCCCTTGAGCAAAGTAAACCTGATGATTGGATGATCTTCTATATAAATTTATTAAAAAGTGAAGGCAAATTATAACTCAGGCATTATCTCCTGATCCCCCAAATAAAAGATCACTGATAAAAGTTGTTTTAATATGCACAGTGTAACAATGGTGTAATTAAAGTTACTGAGATTGAAAAACACTGATTTAGCACCCTATAAAAAGTCAAGAGTTGCTTTTTAGTGCTATGATATACTGTTCAAACATGCTAATGAAATGCATATTTTATAACATTCAGCATATACAAAATAAATCATGAAAGCTGCATGTTCTGCTTACCTCCACTGAAACCACTGGATCTCCTAGCTGCCTTTGTGGGTGACGATGGTGGAAGAAGAGGAGACTCATCTGATTTTTCTACTTTATGTTTTCTGAAATATTTCATCACTTTCCAATAACTGTATCTGCCAGGAAAAATGTTGATACTCCTGGCAGCTTTTATTGACATAATGCACATTTGGCAAAGCAAAGACTTGCTCGCTAAGAAAGGTACAAAAAACAAAGCAGACAAACAAACTTAGAGGCTTTCTGAGCCCCCTCATGGCCTGTCATAAATGGATAACAGACTGTGTTCGGCTTGGTGGCGTATAATTTGTGTAGGCCAGGTCTAGAATGAAAGAATCCAAAAAAACCAGTAGATAAGTAGTCAGAGTGACAATTAAAAAAAATAAAGGTTCCCCTCGCACATATGTGCTAGTCGTTCCTGACTCTAGGGGGTGGTGCTCAACTCCATTTCAAAGCTGAAGAGCCAGTGCTGTCCAAAGACGTCTCCGTGATCATGTGGCTGGCATGACTAAACAGCGAAGGTGCACGGAATACTGTTATCTTCCCACCAAAGTGGTTCCTATTTTTCTTCTTGCATTTTTACATGCTTTCGAACTGCTAGGGTGGCAGAAGCTGGGACAAGTAATGAGGGCTCACTCCGTTATGCGGTACTAGGGATTCGAACTGCCGAACTGCCGACCTTTCTGATTGACAAGGATGCAATTCTTCTTTAAGTTGAACCTTCTTTTTGTACTACTAAACCAGGGTTGTCAAACTCCCGGCCTGCGGGCCAGATGCGTCCCGCGCTGGCCACATCCACCCATTTTAGCGAAGGGGGGGAAAGTTCCGATACATCACATGACGCTGCCATGATGACATGAATTTGACACCCCTGTACTAAACCGTCCAAAATCAAATTATCACATAAAAGCAGCACAAGCAGTAAGAATACGCCCTAAAGGCTCCGACCTTCATTTGATTTTGATATATGTATTGCTCGGATTGCAAAATGAACGTTGGGACCAGCTGAATAACCCTGCTGTAACCTTTATTCTCTAATTTTGCCCAGGATAATAGGTATTTCCCCAATAAAAAAATGCCCAGTGACTCTTTTTTTCTGTCATGTCATTGTTACATTATCTTCCTCTTGAAGTAGCTTCTCCTTCAGCATTCAATGAGCCCAGATACTTTTGTTGTGGGCAAACTGATACAGTATGTTCAACACACCAGTGTTGCAATCAAATGACTCTTAGTGATTGGGATCAGCCTGGCACCTATTAGCCACTTTGGCCCTTATTTTCATAGAATCATGGACTGAAAGGAAGTCTTCTAGTCCAATCCCCAGCCCAAGCCAGGAGTCTTTACACCATCCGAGGTAAGTGGTTGAAAGCCGCTTTTCTTGAAAGCCTCTAGCAATGGAGCACCGACAATTTTGGGAGGCAAGCTGATCCATGGCTCTCACTGTCAGGAAAGTCTTCCTTATTCCAGGTTAGCTCTTCCTCTGATGGACTTCCACCCATTGCTTCTTATCCAGCCCTCAGGTGCTATGGAGAATACATTGACAACCTCTTCCCGGCAACAGCCCTAACTTGGGAACAATCAGAAGAGCAGAGAGGTTCTTTCTCATATTTTCTCATATTTACCAGGTATCTGAGTTGATCTGTAGCTCGGAGACCTTTTTCAGCCCAAACAGCACTACCAGTGGTGCTGATAAACGTTGTGAGTTGAAGCAGGTGAAAGCAAGCAGCTGTGTCACTTACCCCTCCTGGTGTGCCTGTCAGCTGTGGTTTGAGCTGCTTTTGAGCATAGGTTTACCGTTCTTTCAGAAGTATATTAAATGTTTCACAACAGTCGGGAGGGGGGGATCTGTTGTTACTGGGGAGAGGGGGAAAGTATGGCAAAGTGGGATTCTTTTACTTCATTTTGCAATCCTCACAGCTGTTTTAGGGACTTTTAACTGTCATTAGTGAGTAAAGCGTCAGTTCTTCCACCATCCCACCCTGCCCTGGTAACCTGGGCTTCAGCTGCCAAAATAGGGAGATGTGGCAAGAGAAATGGGATACCTAATGAAACAAGACCAACTCTGTTCGAAGACTTGAGTCTATGGATCAGTTGCAGTTCAGTGTCCAGTCTGCTGGTTGTGTGGTGATTGTTCAATGCAGCAGAAAAGCATCTTCTGCTTTTCTAGTCAGACTCTATGAATGCCACAGATCAAAGGCCATAGAGAACAGAGGGAATAGCCTTGATGCACCTGAAGGATGAGCTACTACAAAGACAATAGTCAGGTACAAAAGTCTTGAGAAAATATCTCAGACAAGCCCTTCCTTTGTTCACATAAAGAAAAGTGTGTCTATGTGGGCGCAGAGAGGCACATTTAGCCTTGCAAGATTCTGTTACTATACCTGTTACAATAAAAGTGGTCCTGAGCTTTAGGGCATTGATTTTTTTAGTCTGGTCTACCTGGCTGGACTGACACTTGATAGAAAATCTTGACAGATGATGGGGTCTAGACTGTACATCTGTACAATGATTAGTGGAGAGTTTCTACTTATTAGTGAGACTAGAAAAGAGAGGCCAATAACACCAGGGAGTTTAACCTTACTTACTGAAGTTTTAATAACATGCCCTGAATACTTTAAATCAGAATATTGTTATCTGGTGACAAACCAGAACACAGGTTTTAGATGCAGAATAGGGTTTGATAGTTTAGTTTAGTTGATTTAGTTTAGGTTAGTCAAAGAGTCACATCAAAACATAATGGCAACAGGTTAGAAAACAGGAGATGCAGGGGTGGGATTCAGCTGGTTTGGACCGGTTTGGGCAATCTGGATGCTAATTTTACACCTACTTTGCCAAACCAGTAGTTTGAAGGACTATCTGGCCCCGCCCACTCCCCTAGTACCCCTCCCCTCCCAGGAGTCTCCACACGGCCCGTTCATCATGACAGATAAGTGCAGGGCCTGCGCCGAGGCACTGGGAGGGTGAAAAATGGGCCTCCCGGAAGTCTGGAAACGGGCCTATTTTCAGTCTCTGGATGGCCTCCGGAGAACAGGGGACAGCATTTTCACCCTCCCTGGGGCTTGAGGAAAGCCTCTGGAGCCTGGGGAGGGTGAAAACTCTCCCCCCCCCCCGCCATGGTGCAGGAGGCTGAGTAGACCATACCCCCATGACCATGCCCACCTAGCAACCGGGCAGAGAACTGGTTTCTACATTTTTTCAATCCCATCCTTAAAGTGAGTTCAAGTCCCACCTTAGTCATGAAAGCCAGCTGGATGACTTTGGGTGAGTCACTCTTTCTCAGCCCAATCACCTCACAGGGTTGTTGATAAGGGAGAAATAGAAAGAGGGAGATGTGTTCGATATGTTTGCTTCTTTGAATTATTTGTAAAAATAAGGAAGGCAGAATACAAATCAATAAGTAACATTGCCAACATGAATTGGTAGTAAGTGCTAATCCTGTGTAGATTTCTGATGAGTGGAGAACACTTCAATTCTGCATTTGGAAAAAGCCTTATAAGAGTGTCTCAACACACATCTGAAACATACATATACAGCAAATCTATTCCAAGTGATAAAAATACTTACTTTTTCCAGAAGTATAATAAATGTGGGAAGATGGAAATTATAGCACCATGATAAAGAGTCCTGTTCAGCACACCTTCAGCAATTAAAGTCCGAATTTGAATACACTGTGCATCTGTGAGATTGACCTGATCATGGAAGATATAACTAAATAAATAAAATATATTTTCAAATAAAATGTCATAAAAATGGGTAATTATGTAAGCCCATTATCAAAACAGAAACAGGAAAAGTAATGAGGCTGTCCCCAATCTCTTGAGATAATGCCTTCAAATCAAATATTGGAACCAGAGGTAGTATTCAGTAGGTTCTGACCAGTTCTGGAGAACAGGTAGTGGAAACTTTGAGTAGTTTGAAGAACCGGTAAATACCATCTCTGACTGGCCTCGCCCCCATCTATTCTCTGTCTCCCGAGTCCCAGCAGATCGGGAGGAAATGGGGATTTTGCAATAATCTTCCCCTAGAATGGGGAGGGAATAGAGATTTTACAGTGTCTTTCCCCTGCCACGCCCACCTAGCCATGCCACGCCCATCAAGCCATGCCCACAGAACCGGTAGTACATTTTTTTGAATCCCACCACTGGTTGGAAGGCAAAGCCAACTTTGGAGAAGTGCTTACACTTGGCATTTTGCGTAGAATATGAACCTCCTTCACAAAATGCCTTGCAGGTGTGCACGAATATCATATTTTAGGCACGTTCTTGACCTAAGGCTGTTTAACCCCTCTCTACTAAGACCAGTGTAGCATTCAATGTGACCTAATTCTAAAAGGCTAATTTCCCAGGAAAATGTTCTAGGTCATAGATTATAGTCTAGCTGCTCAAGACCTAAGACCCAATGAATCACATTCATCATTTGTACCTAGAATTTGTTTTCAAATTCTGTTACATATTGTTCTATACCTGGTAACTTTCTGTCCCTATTGACTCTCACCCTTAATTGTACATATTAAAACCATGAAAAGTAAGTCCTTCTGTAGTCTATTGTTCTCTTGTATTCATTTTGAGTTTTCTATTTTCCTGAATTAAAGTAAAGGTAAGGGTTCCCCTCGCACAGATGTGCTAGTCGTTCCCAATTCTAGGGAGCGGTGCTCATCTCTGTTTCAAAGCCGAAGAGCCAGTGCTGTCCAAAGATGTCTCCGTGGTCAAGTGGCCGGCATGACTAAACACTGAAGGTGCACGGAATGCTGTTACCTTCTCACCAAAATGGTTCCTATTTTTTTATTTGCATTTTTACGTGCTTTCGAACTGCTAGGTTGGCAGAAGCTGGGACAAGTAACGGGAGCTTACTCCATTACACGGGACTAGGGATTCGAACCACCGAACTGCTGACCTTTCTGATCAACAAGTTCAGCATTTTAGCCACTGAGCCACCACATCCCTTAAAGGTAAAGTTTCCCCTGTCCACTTATGTCCAACTGTGGGGGTGGTGCTCATCTCTGTTTCTTAACTGAGGGAGGCACTATTGTCCAAAGACATTTCAGTGGTTATGTGGCCAACATGACTATACGCCAAGACACACAAAGTGCTGTTACCTTCCCACCTAAGTGGTTTTTTTTTTTGCATTTCAGAGGTGGTATTCAGCAGGTTCTGACCAGTTCTGGAGAACTGTTAGCAGACATTTTGAGTAGTTTGGAGAACAGGTAAATACCACCTCTGACTGGCCCCGCCCCCATCTATTCTCTGCCTCCCGATTTCCAGCTGATCAGGAGGAAATGGGGATTTTGCAGTAACCTTCCCCTGCCACACCCACCAAGCCACACCCACAGAACCGGTGGTAAATTTTTTCGAATCCGACCATTGTTGCATTTGCATATTTTCAAACTGGTAGGTGGGCATTAGCTGAGGTAAATAACAGAAGCTCAGCCCCTCATGTGGCATTTGAGTCGCCAACCCTATTTTCCTGTATGAATAAACCTTTATTTGTTAAACATTGTTGTTTGCTATAAACCATTGTTCTTTTCTATAAAATGCTTCTTGAGTGGAAGTCCACAAAAGTATTTATGGGCATAGTCTGGGTCTACATCTTTGTAATTTGTTCAGATTTTCCATTTGTAATATGGCAATCCTGATGCTATGGTTTTTTTTTTTTTAATTTACAGTTTAACTTTACCTGCCATAAAAAGCCATGCCATCCAAATCTCAGATAATGACTTCCAGATTCTAAAAAGTTTCTTATTTCTTAGCAGCATCCATTCCTTCATCAATCAACTAAAGGCAGCAAAATGCAATTTAAATCTGGCAATATACCTCTTCCCTTTACATCTGGGAGAAACGTGATTTTCCATATGAATCTGGCTGTATCTTTTTGCCACTGTTTAATGAGCAGGCCTCAAAAGGGGTATTGTCTGGAATAAAAACATTCCTTCTCCATTTTTTTATGAGGGCCATAATATCCATTCAGTCCCTTGTCATGAACTCTTCTTTTTAAATGTTGCAATAAGGTTCCTGGAATTTAATGTCTCTTCCATACTTAGGTAAGTAAGTTTTGCTTTCCAGCTTTGTGATGAATTGAAAACCTCTATGGCTGCAGGGCTAAATGCCATCTGGTAATGCTAGGATTATTGTCCTTTTTAAAAAATCTATGCAAGTAGCTGATGAAGGGGCATGATGGGCTAGTGGTTAAGATGCCGGGTTTGTCAACCAAAAGATTGGCAGTTTGTGACCCAAGTACTGTGTGATGGGGTAAGCTCCTGTTTTGCCCAGCTCCTGCCAACCAAGCAGTTTGAAAGCATGCAAGTGCAAGTTGATAAATAGGTACCACTTGGTTGTGAAGGTAACAACGTTCCCTGTGCTTTTGGGCATATAGCCATGCCCCTCACGTTTTGGCCACAGAAACCTCTTCAGACAATGCCAGCACCATAGGCTGGGAAATGGAGATGAGTTGGACATGACTGGACCTTTTTAAGAAGTTGATGATCAGCAATTACATTGAATTCTTAGCCCCAGAAATGAACTTTAAGTCAGGAGTGTTCAACCTTGGCAATTTTAAGACTTGTGGACTTCAACTCCAAAGATTTCCTAGCCAACCATATATTAAAATCCTAGGGGAGAAAACAAAGGGACGGAACAGTTCATGTTGGCTTTCCTTCCTCTCTGTGATCACATCCCTAAAATTATTCAGGGACATGTCTGATAATGTTATCAGATCTGAACATACAGACCAATCATTATCAGATCTGAACTACAGACCAATCGAGAGAGCTGTGTCAGATCTCTAAGGGAAAAGGGGCAGAAAGAATGAAATTGACAAGGTTTACAATATTCAAAAATGAATAGCAAAAAAGAATTAACTTACTGTTTTTTTTAAAAAAAAAATACTTATTTTGTTGATTTATTTATTAAATTTATATGACATCAGTCTCAGTATCCAAAGCAACACACTCTCTCTCTGTGTAGGAAGGTTATTACAACAGACCAAAGTACAAACTTCTTTTCTGAGCAAAGGGAATTGAATGGTTCCTTTAAACATAGGTCCTTAAAGATACACATTTTGTACTAGTGTGAGATGCAACACCACTGTGTTCTGGCTTTTACAAAACATACCACTATTATCATAATAATAAGTTGAGCTTTACTATGAAATCTCTAAATCTTACCTGTCCATTTGCTCACTTCAGTGCCTACTCTCTGTCATTAAGTTGAAAACACAGCAAATTTTCTTTATGTTCCTGCAAGCACAACCAATCCCATTACCTTGGAAAAGTTGTTTTCAGATCTCTTACCCTAAGTTTAGGTGGGATATCTGAGTTCAGAAATAGTTTGCTGATGGTGGTTACTTTGTTCTTCAAGAAGGCAATATCCCTCTCTGTATAGAACCCAAGAGAAGCCAGCATGACCACAGTGTCAGATAGATGAAGAAACCTGTGGTAGTTATAAATGGAAAAAAGGTGAGACAGGTGAGATGGGAAATACAAAAGCCCTCCTCCCTTGATGTAACAGAAATTGGAGGCAAGACCACATCACAGTTGATATCATCTGCACCTGGATTGGCAATGCAGCAAATAACAGGCCATATTTGGGGTCAAGGGGGCATTTCTTCCTGTGGCCCATTCCCATGCTAAAAGCTGTCGTGTTAATTCAGCATCAGCCTGATAAAAGCCTCTGTGTGTCACAGATTGCTGTGGTGAACTAAAAAGATGATGCCTCCCATGTTGGAAAACCTATTGGCCAATTATCCAGTCCAAACAAGATATATCAGACATTCATATAAGGCCTTACAACATGATGCTTGATGAGTGTGACTGAAGAATTGCACCAGGCACAAAGAATGGGGGTAAATATTATTGATGCCAGAATATAAGAAGCATGAATGATATAGCAAGTGATATTGCATGGGGTGACTTACCTCTCCATTTCTAGATAAAAATAGAGATCATTCACCAAGAAATTGACTGAGATGATGCGGCCACCAGGTAGCTTGCGCTTCACTTGTTGCAATTCATGGTCTTCTGATTGTCCAGAAGCTGGGCCGGAACGCCCACTAACTCCACTCTGAATTGTGGGCTTTGTTTGAGTGGGACTCTGCATATCTGGAGAGAAAGAGAGGGAGCATCTTCCACAAAAATCCATACATGATGAGAGGTATAAAAATAATTCAGTTCGGGGAGGCGGGCTTGACGTCAAAACGACACGACATGCAATCTTGGGGCTCCAGGATTGCTGTCGATATCTCTGTTCCTGGATGGTCCTTTTGGACCTAAACTGTTCTGAAGGAACAGTGATAAAGAAGAGCATGTCCTGTTGATCTCAGGGACATCGCAAAATCCCTGATTGATCCAGGAGAAAGCTCTTTTTGCCAGCTACAAGAGAAGCAGCAAAAATGGCTGCAGAAGGTTGGGACAAGCCCCTGAAACAGAAGCAGTATAGGAGAGACAGTGTGTCAAAGTGGTGAGAAAATTTTTTATTATTAGAGAAGGGAAAACCCAAAAGACTTGGAATTTAAAATAAAATTGAAGACAGAAGAAAATACATGGCGAATTAACCCTGGTGTAAAACTATCATGTTATCTTTTCTACCTTAACTTTGTCTGTTTTTTATGGATGGACTTTTTACAAATGCCTTTTACTTTTAAACTGGACTGGTCTCTCTTTTTTCTTCTTCCTCTATACTTTTTCCATTTTTTGTATTCATGGATTAAAAGTTTCTTCTTTCGTAAGGCTTGGATGGAGCATACCTTTTAAACATTTTTTTCCTTTTCTGGAGCTTGGAGTTTACAGAGAGAGGCAAAAACAGATGGAAAAGAGGTAACACTGCCATCTAGTGGCTAGAGGCTTGGCAATATCTGATATTACAAAGCTATAAGTTTTGTTTATTGAAAGGGTCAGTGGAAAACGTTTTGTTTACATAGGTGGTCCTTTGAAGGAAAGAGAAAGCTTTGATTTGAAAAACTCCACTGAATTTGTTTGAAACCTAAAAAGTCTCGGATGTTTTGGCAGTGTTTATAACCTGGAAAATGGCACAATGTGACGAAGAAAAGGCACTAACTTTGCAAAGAATTTTCTTAGAAACTCAAAAAGTTTTAATAATCACAGAAAGAATTGAAAAGAGACTTGAAATTATAGATCAAAATACAGAAAGTACAGGAACAGTGATGAAGTTTGAGGACAGAGCTCAAAAAATCACAGAGACATATGAAAGTGATAATTGTTGACACTGACAGCAAACTGAGAGTGGAGGGAAATGACACGTGTGAAATATGGAAAGGAGAGATCGATGAACCAGAACTTTATTTCAGATGTCAGAACATAGATGAAGAAAGGAGAGAAAATTTGGCAGAAATAATGAGAGTAATCTCGGCAGAAGCACTAACGATAACAAAAGTTAAGGTGATAAAAGGAGCAGATAGAGGGTTTCGAATCCTTATAAGACATGCAATGAACAACAAGTTCTTAAGAGAAGTCCACATAAGACTTAGAATACAGACTTTACAAATGGCAAGAGATATTGGACTACACTATTTCTGGAAGGATACAGGATGATGAAATGAAAAGTCACAATAAATTTTAGTTAAATGTAGTTAAATTTTGAGTGCTATGTACAACATAATAATAGCTATAGTCAAATAAATGATTAATAATGATAACAAAGCATTTATATATACTATCTTGATAATATGAAATTTTATACAAACTGTAAGTGAGGATTATGGAGATGATGTTGAAAAGACTTTTTATAAAAGATAAACAATTCTATATAGAATAGAATATAAAGATGTAATATTATTGGATGATTTCAGGATGATGTAATAAAATGTCATAATATAAATTTACTTCAAATTTAATATGCCTTATGTTGAAAGGATGTAATAATAGCTAGGCTTAATGGATGTTTAATAATTATAACAATTTGTATACATGTATATTAGATTGATGATACTAATAATGGGAAAAAACATGGAATTGAAAATTAATAGAGAATGTTATCAATGCTAAAATAATAGAATGACTAAGAATAGGATAAAAAATAACTCTTTATTATTGGATATATTGAAGATGATATAATGAATCATTATAATATCAATGGTTATATATTTAGAATACCTTGTCTAAAATGGAGAAACAATAGTGATAATCAAACAAAGGAAGCGTAATAACAATGTATACAAGGATATCTTGATTGATGATATGTGAATTTTGATAAAATTCAAGTGATGACTATGGAAAGGACGCAGAAAGACCTTGTAACCAATCAACACACTGTATGTAGTTGAAGAGGCTTTTATGTTATATGTGTGTTTGTGTTTGTTTGAAAATATTTTTTTTATTAAAAATAATAATAATAATTCAGTTCAATAATGGCTTCACTATGGCTTTACTCTTACAATTAGAATGTTTTTCCTAGCTTCCAGTTGCAGATGGTCTCCCTGTAAGGAACAAACTCAACCAAAGTGTCACTTGAGTGAAATGGTTCCACACTGTGTGGCTGAAGAGGTTTAGGTTAGAGGAATGAAGGAGCAAGGAAATAAGTGTGGGTGAGTCAGTGGTGGGATACAACCGGTATGCCCCGGTATGGGCATATCGGTGTCTGCCAGGAGCACCAGGTACTGTTCCGGTATGGTGTTCTGGAGGGTCCACCCTCCTGCCCGCGCTTCTTACCGGTATTTGAGGTTTTCGGGGCTTCTGGGCATGGAGCGTACGGCGCCTGCATGAGGCTCCGCCGAGCAGCTAGAGCATCGCAGAAGGCTTCATGGACAGTAAGATGCATGTGCGTGCTGGTGGATGCCCGGCCCCATTGTACCGTACTGGTTGCAATGGGATCTGTAATCCACCACTGGTGTGTGTTAAAAAAAACCTCAAAACTCTCAAACTTCATTTCATTCCTGGTAACCAAGTTAGTTTTGGATGCTGAATTCCTTTAAATCGGAACCAACTGATGACTTTTCTCCATTTCCTGATTTTAAAATAAACCATAGCATAAAAGACTCCTTCTGAAAAAATCCACCAATGTGTGGAAACAGAGAGATTTAGGACTCACTTTCCTTGTCATTCTTCACCTCCTTGAGTAGAAAGTTCTCAAAACGTTTGCGCTGTGCCACATAACTCATTGCCTTTCGAAACTTACAGACCCTCCTGATGAAGGCAGCAAGCATAGACCAGCATCTTTTCTGGAAAAGAAACCATTGTTTGCAATGCTTAGCACTGGGTAGCCTGATCACTGACCTTGTCAATTCTCACATGTGAAATGTGAAAACTAGAGTAGAAGAGAAAGAATTGGAGAAGATCACAAAGTATCAAATTCTGAAAATAGAAATCAAAAGATTATGGCACAAACTGGCCATGGTGTTTCCTATGGCTATCAGCACACAGGTTACTATACCAAAGCATCTTGGACAGATATTAGAAAAAGTGTCCATTGACAAAATTTCCATTTGTCAATTACAAAGAACTCCACTGTTTGGATCTATGCATATACTATACATATTAATTACAACTTCCTAGGTTCTTGGGAAGAACTTGATATATATGAAGGTCAACATTGGTTAAAGAACTAGCAACTGTGTTGACAATACTAATACTAATAATATTACTACTACTACTACTACTACTACTACTACTAATAATAATAATAATAATAATAATAATAATAATAATAATACCACCAAATCAAAACAAAACAAAACAAGGGGCTCCACAATCACTGTGACCTTAGGATATGAGAAAACCACCTGATCTTCAGTAAATTTTTGAATGACCTAAAGATGGGAGCCACATAAATCTCTGGAGGAAGATTATTCCAGAAGATTTTTTTCTCTCTTGCTGTTTGCTTTCTGATTATTGTTTATGAAGTGTAAGTTTTGAGGATTGACACTTCCAGCACATAAATTCTGAGGAAAAAAATAGTAATTTAAAGCCCATATATTATTTCGGACTCTGGACCAGAGGTGATATTCAGCAGGTTATGACCAGTTCTGGAGAACCGGTAGCAGAAATTTTGAGTAGTTTGGAGAAGTGGTAAATTTCCACCTCTGACTGGCCCTGCCCCCATCTATTATCTGCCTCCCAAGTCTCAGCTGATTGGGAGGGAATGGGGATTTTACAGTAACCTTCCCATGTAGTGAGGAGGCAATGGAGATTTTACAGTACCCTTCCCCTGGAGTGGGGTGGGAATGGAGCAGTGCTGGGTTGCAGGCAGTACTCACCCGCCTGCCCGAGCTCCTTACTGGTCTTTTAAGTCTTCAGCACTTCTACGCACCTACATGGCATGTACAGTGCCTGTGCGATACTCCACTGAGCAGCTGGAGCATCGCGGAGGTGGTAAGACGCATGCAGGCGCTACACACATCCATGTGGACACTGCTGGGCCCGTTTCAACTGTACTGATTGGAACGGGATCCAGAACCCACCAATAGAATGGAGATTTTACAGTATCCTTCCCCTGCCATGCTCACCAAGCCACGCCCACCAAACAATGCCCACCAAACAATGCCATGGCCACCAAAGCCATGCACACAGAACCGATAGTAAACAAAATTGAATCCCACCATGCTCTGGACACAGCATCTCAATAGATTAGAAAAATATCAGGTCAGAATAAGGTTATCTCTTTTATTCAACTGATTCTCCAAGACAAGCCAGAAGTTCATTACTGCAGACAAACTTTGTTTATTGAATGCCCTCCATCCTGGCTTCCTCTGAACCTTCAAAGTTTAGAATAGCTTTTAAAATCAGAATCAAGGCAACTGAGTCATCTGTTTATGAGTTTGTAATTTCAGATTGGGTCTGTATATAGGACAGAAGGATGTTAATACAAAACCCGCCTCTGTAACCATCAATCCCTATGGAAGGTATGAATCTAACCCTTCCCCACCACCACTGTTTCAACCATCAATCACCTGCTTGTTTGCAAATGGAGAATCCTTCTTTGACTTCCAACCAGTTGGACCAATGGCAACATCACTATCAGGATATAGGCCTTGGTACGTATTAAACCTGCCAGTAAAAAAGGAAAATCATTTTGGTAAATTATTACTGCAATTCATTTCACTTGAAAATGTTTATAGGAGAAACTTGAATGTAACAGACAAAGGATTCCTATATTCTTCCCCTGCGAAATAATTTATATTCCAGATATAAATTGGTCATATGGTAAGCCACATATGGGCAGATCGCACACAAAGGAGGCTTACCTCCAACTTTACTCCACCCCAGAACAAAAATACAGCAGGTTCCTCTTGAGGAATACCATCTTCTTGCTATTTGCATTATTATGTCAATATCTTTGTTACTTTCCATACCACCACACAGTCTTCTGACTGGAATGGCCCAGAAGGAACAACCCCATGGCATTGTTTGGCCATTGCTCTTTACTCACCACTTCCCTTCCAAGTGCTTCAAAACTAAGATTTGAGCAGTGACCAAAATGGGAACAGGGACTGATGGTAACGTTGGAATCTCATGGATGACATATTCATCACACTGCAGCAGTTTTTCTGGATAAGACAAAGTACATACCAGACATCTGGGTGATTGTTTTGTCCCTAAATGACCCTGGGCCACACTTAGTGATCATATCATTATAGCATTGTATCTTTCATGCAACTCTGAAAGAGCCACGCTATCTGTTTTTTTAGTCTTGTAAAGAAGCCTGAAGAAGAGTATGAAAGAACAGCAAAGAGATGCTCTTGTGTAAGATCCAAAGCACTTCTTCCCATACTTTTTTGAAGATTCAAAGCTCTCAGGTTGAAATCTCTTCTCAAATTGGGTTGAGCAAACCAGACTTGGCAAACATTTACAAGCAGCCAAGATCAGGAGAAGACTAGGAGCTTTCTGCTGAGACTTTTAAAGGCAATACTGCCCTTTCTCCCCTTTGTCTCACAGGGCACCAAACAGAAGGCCCATCCAGACTAGTAAGGTAGGAGCACAAGATGGGCAGAAGGTCTTGTGGCTGGCAGCAAGGAGGTAAACTTCAATAGTGAATCATCCCGGGGCCTATCTCTAGCCTTGTGAGGTAGAATGAGGGACTTGCTTGCGGCATACCAGGTGGAATAGGGTTGAAGAAGTAAGTTCGAACACACTCATTGATCTGCATTTGCTGAATCCTGGGATCGTGCTCTTTTTTTATATCTTCTACAGCCAGGCAGAAAAGGAGTGGGGCTTCTGCATTGTGCAGCCTGAGGAAGTTCCTGAAATACTCAAAATGGAGCGAGTTTTGCATCACTTCAGAGAGAGTTCTAGGAAGGGAAGAGAGAGACGAGGAAGCTCAAGAGGCTGCTTTTCCATAAAGCTACAATCTCAGAGATGGGGATGGAATCCATTTAAAAACCACTTAAAAACACATAACAGAGTAATATCAATAAAATATCCATGGTGCAGAAACATATTACATGAGGTCTAGAAATTTGATTATAAACAAAAGAGGATGTTTTTAAACAAAAAAGGATGTACTGTTCTACTGTTCTTCTCTGTGTATTAAGTAGTAATTAAGTAGTAATTGTTGTTATGATATGATTATGATGTGATATGATGTCAATAATTATAAAAATAATTATACAATTATTGACAAATCATATGGTAATAAAATTATATAATTATTGACAAATCATATCATAACACATATTACTATTTTATTATCACTTAATACACATAACAGTATTTATTTTCTTCGCCTTATAGAACAGTATATGCTCTTTTGTTTAAAATCAAATGTCTAAGCCTCATGAGAAGAGTGTGAGTGGGATTAAGACATTAGAGACACATGGTTTAACACACACACTTTTGAGAGGTATTTATGAGCCAGTGCTGACTTCCTGCAACTACCTGGACATGTCCCTGCAGGGTTTTTTTTTTTTTGGTAAGATTTCAGATGTAGTATGCTGTTGCCCCTTTTCTAGGGCCGAGAGAGAGTGACTGGCCCAAGGTAACCCAGCTGGGTTTCTATTCAGTTATAAAACTTATTATAGAAGCTGGAGATTCTTTGTGCATGGCTATATTCTCAATGCACAAGGAGAAAATTGCCATGAGATCTCTGGAGAGAAGGAGAGAAAGAAATGTGGCGAATTAAACCATGTTTCAGAATATCCAAACGATGCTTAAAGAAAACAAAACAACAGAAACCCCTCCCCCCTCCACTTTGCTTCTAGGGAGCAGATCTTCCTTCCGGGTCCCCCCCTCCCCCAAGGCTGTTTCTGATATCTCTTATTCTCAAACTTGCTTCTTCATATAATCTATGCCTAACATTGTTTATCAATGTTTTAACCTGTTGTATTTTGATACGGACTGTACACCGCCCCGAGTCCCTTTCGGGAGAGGGGGCGGTATATAAACGCTAATAAATAATAAAATAATAATAAATAATCAGCTCCAATACTGCTCCTTCCTCTGGGCCATGGAGACCATGGAAGTTTGCACATTTAGCAATTTAGGAAAAAATCTCCATGATATTTGCCTGTCTTGATCAGAGCCCCGAACTCTGCTTTGCTTCCTTTGATGCAGAAGCAGGAAAAACATACAATTTCACACAAGCTGCATTGTTAGCCCTGGTCATTTCTTGCATGTCTGACTTCAAACGGGATCGCCGATTTTCAAAGCAACACCAGCTTTACAATGCAATCTTACGTATGTTCACTTGATTAAATTCAACAGACCTTAGTCCCCCAAAAAGCATGCATAGTAGTATAGCAATAAATGCTTAAAAACAAAAGGTGGCAAGAAGTGGTGGCCTAATAATTATATAAGGCCCTGGCACTGGTACCAATATTATACTTCCCTGCCTCTTTAAAAAATTAGGTGAACCCACCAAAACATGGTGCTGAATTTGTAGACTGAGCAACCAGCAAGGACTAGACCAGACCTGACAACTTAATGAATTACACAAAGCTCCCCTTGGAGACTTCTGTTTAGATAAAAACAAAACAGCTTTAGGGAAAATATCTTAACCTGGAGTTTGTGAAAGAAAGGAGGAAGATATTCACTCCCTCACTCCATCCCTAATCTCCTGATCCATATTTGTTTGTTTGTTTGTTGTTTATTGAACAAAACCCGTTTGGCTAAGAATTGGAATGAAAGAACAGAGTGTATCCTTCTGGGTGGATGAGATAAATACCTGGGCTTTGCAATGGGTTTCCTAACCACAGCCTTCCTCAGGAAGGAGAAACTTGATCTGGCCCATGGGAGACTCCTTTTGGGAACCACTGGCTGAACAAACACTTCTGTTTAAAAAAAAAAAGGACATTTCCAGATAAGTACAAGCTTTGCCTTATCTGATTTGGGGATAGGCAAGATGCATCATCTGAAGATGAGCGTAGAAGATTTGAAACTCATATTAAATCTTCAATTCACCTGGGCAATAGGAAATATAGATTAGGATCTGCTCATAGAACAAAATAAACGCCCCACCGATTGATTGATTAATCAACATCATTATTGGCCATTTTAGATGCTTCCAGCTCTCTCCTGCTGCAATTGCACTATCAGAAGACATGGTGTAGAAGTGGGTTGCTGCCGGTTTGGCCGAATTGGTAGTGGAATTCAGGCCCGGATCGCAGAACCGGCAGCGACCCCAGGCCTGCCATGCCCCTGAACTGGTTTCCTCACTGCCACTTGGCCGCCAACATTTTGGATTTTAGGGACTGCATGTGTGTAGTTCACTGTAAATTGTTCTGCGCATGTGCGCAGAACAATTTACATTGAAGAGTGCGCGCATACATTGCGTGTGGGTTTGCGAACCAACAGTAACACTGTCAGCAACCCAACCCTGCCATAGTGGTACGGTAGTTAGAATGCAGTATTGCAGGCAAACTCTGTGCACAGTTTGGAGTTCAATCCTGCCAGGCTCAAGGTTGCTCAGCTTTCCATCCTTCTTAGATCAGTAAAATGAGGACCCAGATTGTTGGAAGCAATAATCAAATAATGTTGACATTGTAAACCACCCAGGTAGTGCAGTAAATCAGAGTTCCCAACCCTTTCTCCCTTTGTGGACTGGTGGTGGTAGGGAGAGGAAATGGATCCACACAAGTGGTGGGCATGCGCGCCCGCCACTCACACAAATGGAGCATGCATGCACATGCTCACCCACTGCTCATAAAGAGGGGATGTGTGCGCGCCCACACTTGCCTGCCACTTTGCAACCCAGTTCTGATCTGCTCGAGGCCCGGTAGTGGGTAGCAGCCGAGGGTTAGGGATCCCTGCTGTAAAGCAGTATGGGACAGTATATACTGCAAGTCTAAGTGCTATTACTATTGCTAATTTATACTAACTGGGCATTGCCACTTTCCAGCACTAAGTGCCCAGCAAAAGAAGCTACATTTCCCTTTGCTGAGTGGTCAGCAAACTGGGGTGGCTCTTGAAGGGAATGCATCCCATCTCCTGCTAGACATATCAACAAGTAGGGAGGATAGGCAGAGGGCACAAAATTTGGGGTTGTGATTCCAAGAGACAAGCTGCCATGATGGACCGACTGAACACCTGCATTATTTATTATTATTTTATTTGAGAGGGAAGATATATATTTTTAAATGGGAAGTGAAGAAGCTGCAATTGATTGAGTCATTCCCCTTATCAACTAATAATAACTGGCAGATTATAAGTGGCTGTCATTTCTCTACCCGCTTAATTAGATTTTTCCTGTTCCTGCAGTATCTTGTATCATCAGACTATCTTACTTCATTTCAATGCTAAAATCATGAAATTTGGGCAACAAGAATCTGAAATGCTGGTACTCTGAAGATATGATATCCTTGCAGAATCTCAAGACTGCTGCAGGAAATACAGGTAGTCCTCATTTAGTGACTGCCTGATTTAGCAACAGTTTCCAGTTCTGAAAGTGATGAAAAAGCAACTATACAGCCAATCATCAGATTTAGAACTTTCACAATTGTGTAAAGGTGAGAAAGCTGAAGTAGGATAATAAACACAATCATGGTTTCACTTTGTGACTGCTTTGCTTAATGATCAAGCTGCTAGTCTCATTTGGGGTTGCTAAACAAGGAGTATCTGTACTTTATTTTTAGATGCCTCCGGATGTTTTTTCTTTCCCTATTCTGAGATATTAAGGTAACAGAAGGCCACCAATACACCCTAATCATCTCTATTCCATTTTCTTCCATATTGCTTGTGAACCAGGTGAATTCCTCTTGATTCCAGTGCTCCAAGAACTCACTGCCTGATGGACATCTCTTGCAGAACTCCCTGAAGTTCTTGCTAAGAAGCTCCACAGCCATCTTGGGATTCAGCCGAGCCAGGTCTTCAAATGTCATGCTGCCATAATCTGTTGTTATGGGCAGAGGGAGAAGCAGAAAGAACAAGCACGGCAGTCATTAGTGATTTTGAGCTACTCACTTGAGTTGGCTACTCAGGATTTGTTTAAGTTATGGGGAAAGAAGTTACAATTCAGATGTAATTCAATGCGCCTTGAAATTTCAGGTGATTTTGTATCTGGAGTCACAAGAGTCACAACCATACATTTTAGTCCCCCCTTTAGTTCCATTCTTACAAACAGTTTGGCCCAATAAGGAAGCAGACACTAATTCAATCCAGCTTACTTTGCTTTCTGAGCTGCCTAAGGCTGCCCCAGTTCTAAAGAACCAGCTCTTGTAGTTCCAGAGACGAATCTCTGCAAACCTGATCTGCTTACGCTACTGAGAACTGGGTGGAAATTTACCTCAGGACATTTAAATCTAAACCAGGTCAAACAAATAGCACTAAGAGACCTGTAGCAGTAGTGGCCTGTTTCACATAGCATGCTAAACCTGACTTCCTACAACCCTTCAGTCACAGATTACCCATCCCATTGTAGCTTAACCAAGCATGCTGTGTATCAACAGATTAATGTGTTTCCATGTACCCCAAATATATTCTAAATTGCTAACCCTGCAACGACTCGGATCTTGCTCTCCAATTACACACTGCTTTGCAGAGCCAACTCTGTCAATTTACCTATCTGTGGCGCAACAGGTTCCAATTCCATGAAAATAGAGCCTCCTGTGGCCAGGTCCTGAATGCCCAACAGTTGCCAGTGGTCTCGTGTCAGGAGGTCAATGTCTCTCATCCCAGCTAAGGCCTGGCTCAGATGCAAGGATTCAGCGATCCTTCTGATCAGCCGCAGGTTCTCAGTTCTGTCATACGGCTCTTCTGCATTTGGTTTCTTTTCCTTGCCACTCTACGGAAGAAAATATAAATGTATATACACCTGGTTACTCAAAGCCGTGAATGTCGGAATACTACACACTGAGAGTTTGAGTTAGATCCATACAGAACTTTTTTCCCCTCAGACTTTGAAATTGGACTACCAGATCTAGAACTTTTTCCCTCTCAGATTCTGAGATTGGACTACCAGATCTAGGCTGCAAAAGTCTCAGAAGCTAGATAGGGTCTCCATGAAACTATATCTTTGATGCTTCCAAGTGATCATTGAAACTTTTTTCAGCCCAGATCTTGTAGGCCTATTCTGAGAGACCTGGGGGCAGTATGCTCGTTCTGAATCCTACCCTTTCCAATATTCTACTTGCTTTCTATAGGCTTGTCAGTTTTAAAACAAATTTACTGGGTTTTGGTCATCAAAGTCAGTAGCTCAATAATCAGGAGTGCTTGGAGAAAGGGAAATATCTTTTGGCTAAAACTGACTGCTTTTTGCAAACAGTGCTTTGAAGGACTGCTTTTGAGTACAGCCCTGGCCTAATCAGTAGTGGGATTCACTTACCTTCCCTACCGGTTTGCAAATGTGAGCATACACACCACCTTCATGTTACGTCAGGGTGGGTGGGCGGAGCCTCCCACAGCCTCTGCTACTGGTTCACCCGAACCGTACAGAATCGGCTGAATATCACCTCTGGGCCTAATCCAATTGAAAGCACCATTCTTGAGCTATTCTGATGGCCTTTAATTGAAACTAATTTTTAAAAGCTTGTTTCAAAAGGCAACAGACCCTCATTGCACATGTTAGCAAAGCAAATTCTCTAATCTTGTATCTAACAGCCATTCCTTCTGAAATCTGATAACTTTTCTGCTCCAAGACTGTACAGGTAAGTCCTCAACTTACAACAGTTAATTTAGTGACCGTTCAAGGTTACAATGGCACTGAAAAAAGTGACTTATGACCATTGTTTACACTTACACCCGTTGCAGCAACCCCGGGGTCACGTGATCAAAATTCAGACACTTGGCAATTGATTCATATTTATGACGGTTGCAATGTTCCAGGGTCATCTGATCACCTTTTGTGACCTTTTGACAAGCAAACTCAATGGAGAAATGAAATTAACTTAACACCCATGTTAACAATTTAACACTTGCAATGATTTACTTAGCAAATATGGCAAGAAAGTTCCTAAAGGACTTTGTGGAGCAAAGTTCACTTAACTAATGTCTTTCTTAGCAACAGAAATGTTCAGCCCCATTGTGGTCGTAAGTCGAGGTTTTGTTTTGCTTGCATTATATTTGGGTCCCTTACTTGTCTCTCCCACCTGAACTAAAGGTCTCCATAGCTCTCTCTTACCACGTAATACAGGAACATCTTGTCATCATTCTGAAGAAACTCCTCATAGAGGAAGCTGAGTATCTAAAATGAACATAAGAACACCCCCTAAGTAAATGATTTTCTTTCAGTTTCACAATAATTATTTAATTAATTAGCGATGACTAGATACTGGTCCTTTCCTTACTGTTGAATATTGTTTTCTCCTCCTATTTTTTGAGTTGGCAGAAAATTGCGCTATTAGAAAATTTGATGCTTCCATTGCCCATCCTTATTTTGCCTCCTAACTTCCTTGCAAGCAATGGGTGAAAAAGCCTTGCAGATTTTATTTACCTTGGGTCTGCCTTTGGACAGTTTTGGAATAAGGGGGAATTCTGCAGAAAGTAAATGTTGCCAGAGCAAAATGTGCCAGACCACATTTGTGCCATGTTTAGTTACAAGTGGTGAAGCACCTTTTCTATCTGTGTGGCAAACCATAGGTATTGTGTGTATCATAGCCCCAGGAGCTAGCAAAGCTGCTGAAAGATTAGGTTGCTTTGCTTAGGAAAAGGATGGAGATGATGGTCTACCCACCTTACAGATTTCCTTCTGTGCCTTCAGGACCCATGGAATCACATGACCAGAAGGCAGGAGATTCTGCAAACTCTGGAGTGTTGTTAGCTTCAGAGGCAGATGCCAATTGTTGCTCTGTGTCAGATACAGCTCACAAATCCTTTCCCCCATCACGTGGCGCAGAAGGATGTTCCCTTCACCAAGGGAGCACAACATCATGCGCAAGAAGTCCTCCAGGTCATGCCACAGATCAAGGAGATGAACTTCTACTGCGTAGTTCCGACGCAGCAAAAACTCCCTGAAGGGGCGTCCGGCACATTTGTCAGCTGTGAGTACCCAAGGAAGGAAGTCTAAGCACGGGGGAGACTTGATGAGAGTTTTTAGAGCGAGCATGGAAGGGAACTGCACTACAGGAGTGGAGGAGCGCAATTTGTTGAAGGTGCACTTGTCAGGGACCTCATCTGATACAGGGGAGGTGAAGAACTCGCTTGGACTGCTTCTGAAGTTCAATGATTCATCAAAAGACATCACATCTTCAGAGTCCCAGATGAGTTCTTTGCGAGGAGGTTTAGGACTTGAGAAGCTCTTTCTGGAGAAGGTCAGCTTCTTGGGACTACCTTTATGTAACTTGGGCTTCTGGCTGCGGCCATCTTTTTTTTTACCTTTGTAAGAAAGGCTCCTACCTCTCATCTGATCCCAAAGGTCCCTTTTGTTTTTCAAACTGAAGTAGGATTTTGTGTCCAAACTGCTTTCTCGGATGCTCATCGGAGCCAGAGATAATGACTTCTGCCTCTTCAGGCTAACTTGAAGTGAGCGGTCCTGATACTGCTTGAGTAGATGGAGACATTTGGGCTCCTCCTCCATGCTTAATTTGCAATGAATGAAGAAGTTGGGGAGCCAGTAGCTTTCAATCTTGAACAGGGCCACTTTTTGCATCTTGTGTAGGATTTCCCTTCGAGTGTGGACATGTTGCCGGTGAAAGGGAATCTTTTTCAGAAGTGATTCTGGGAAGAGGAGAACAAACCAGAAAAAGAGGACTCAGCGATTTCCTTGTTTGTCAGGGGAGGAAAAGAGTCTACCTGAATTCTTTAATCCCATGTTGACTTGTAGATTTCTGATGTTTGGATCAGACCTAAGGAGGCCATAACTGAGCTGTTACTGCCTAGGCAAATCTTTCTGGGAATTGTCCGGCTGGGAATTTTGCAAGTTCAATTTCAGCATATTTGCAGGGATGCCAGTTTGAGGCAGCTCAGGTAATCCCAGCATTTTGCTGCAAGTATTTTCTATGTTCTGATAGCCGAGTCTTCTTCTGTGATTTAAAATGTTAAGGAACATTTCAAGCCTACACATGCACAGATTTGTAAAATGACTATATGTCAAAATTATACTCAAATACCCCCCTTCTAGATTCTAATTGTTCATATGAAACGTTTAACTAGTTAAAGGCCTAAGGGCTCCATTATCATATGTTAGTATAGTCATTATTAACTTTGGTTGGTTCTTTTGTGGTTTTAAGGCTTTTGCAACCCTTGTCTGTTTCATTGGTTTGTGGTTCAATATACTACGTATGTGAATTCAGAATATTGCTTCATATACATCCACTGACTGTTATTCTGGCTAGGCCTAGTGAAGGTCGTTGAGGGGAAATCCATTATATTGAATAGAATCTCAGTGTTGTGAGGCAAGTGTGTGTGTGTGTGTGTGTGTGTGTGCGCGCGCGCGTGTGCGCGTGCAGAAGTTGCCCGTGCAAAGAAAAGGAAAAGCAGATGGAGACCTAAGGGTCTTTGGAAGACTGGGTTTCATCTTTGTAGGGAAGCAAGTTACTGACGTAGATAGATTTTGCTCTAGAAGGCTTTTCATATAACTTTCTTTGAAGGAAGCATAGCCAGCACGGTATGTAGCTAGAAAATGACAATTCTGACTGCGAGATATATGTCACTTACCAACAGTTGTGTTACAGAGGGTGACAACTGTAGAGCCTTCCTGCAAGTGGGTGGCCATTAGGATCTGGATCAGTGACACATAGAGATCTTGCTGGGATTCATCTGTTTCATCAATCCCAAGTATCCTTTCTGCAGCAAGCCAGAATTTGGTGAGCTCTTCTCCTGTAGAAATTAGAACATTGATTTTGCCGCATCTGTAGTCCCCAACAATACTAGCAAAATAGTTCAAGTCAGTGTTTCTTTCTTTGCTTTTCTGTAAAAAAAAAAGGTTTACCTGTGGAAATTCTTGAATCCCCCTGTTCTTAAGGAAATATTCCTGCAATAAAGCCAACCTCTGGGGTTGTGGTATTGTGGACTTCTGGTATGAGAACATGACCAGAGTTGCTGTATCAGTAACATGGGTGGGATAGAAATTCAATGAATGAATGAATGAATGAATGAATGAATGAATGAATGAATGAATGAATGAATGACATAGATCAGTGTTTCTCAAACTTGGCGACTTTAAGTCCTGTGGACTTCAACTCCCAGAATTCTGGGAGTTGAAGTCCACAGGACTTAAAGTCGCCAAGTTTGAGAAACACTGACATAGATAGTACTTTTGTTGTCTAGTCTGAGAACTTAAATAAGAAAAAAGATTTATGGGTAAAGAAACCAGGTTAGAAACGAGAAGTTCTGGGTGACCTTTGATCAGTTACTCTCTCTCTCAGTCTCGAAAGAATGTGATGGCAAGTCACTTCTGACTCCAAAGCACACATAGGATGCCACTTGTGGATTTGATCTTAACTAAGTAATTGCCTATTGTTTGTATCAAGAGGAGGGTCTGTAAAAGTGCTCCTATTAAGGGCATTTTGCTGTCTGGCAAGAAATATAACAAATTTGATGTTGCTGTAAAGAAAGACCTAATGCTGGCCTTAAGAGTAATGGAGCTAATATGAAAGCATTATCATGGGGTGCAGTCCCACTCTACTTTTTTCTCCTCCAGGAGAAAGGAAATGAATAGTCAAAGCCACCCTAAAGAAAGCTGATGGGCTGCTGTCTGTGCCAATGTACCTTTGGGTGACTCCCCTCTTCCCAAAACATCATTTCTTTGGGTTCATTTAATAAAAGAATGGTGATGGCAATGAGTATTTCCATTTGCCCCATGGGACAATGTGCAAGACTGACCGATAAATCAAAACTTGTGATTTAAGCATCTTTCTTTAGTTAGCAAATCTGGATATGCTCATGCCATAAGCAAAAATGTGCTCTTCACCAAAAGGAAGACTGAATGGGCCTACTCTTTACCAGCTCCTTAATTGAAGGCAGAAACCATAAAGGAGATTGTTATAAGATAAGAGGCTGCCCTAATTTAAACAGGCCTATAGTCTGCTTAGTTCATAAGCATCCCCAGTGTTTGTCTCCCTTTGGATATGATGGCTGGGCTATGTGACCCCTAGGCAGGGGTGGGTTCCTGCCAGTTCTAACTTCTTCTATAGAAGAGGTTCCACAAATCTACAGTGCTGGTTAGAACCGGTTCCAGCTCTCTCCCCCCGCCCGTCCGCACATCATCAAGATGAAGAGCGAGAGGAGGAATTCTGGGAGTTGAAGTCCACAAGTCTTAAAGCTGTCAAGTTTGAACACCCCTGGGGTTTTTATTTCTAAAGGGTTAGGGGTGCAAGGGTCTTGTAACTTGACAGCTTTAAGACTTGCGTGCTTCAAATGCCAGAGTTTCTGAGCCAACATTTTGGTTGCTAAGCAAGAACGTTGTTAAGCGAGTTTCACCACATTTTACAAATTGGCCATTCCCACTCAGTCACATGGCTGGCAAGCCACTCCCACCCAGTCACATGGCCAGCAAGCCACTCCCACAAAGCAGGCCACACCTACAGAAGAGGTTCTAAAAATTTTTGAAACCCACCACTGCCCCCAGGGTAACCTTTCTAGAGGTCCCTAGCAAAAGACAAATCAAATTCTGACTCTTTGCTGACATCTTTAGGCAATAAATATTTCTGCAGCACAGATATGGTAACCCTAGACTAGGTAAAGTAGACGTTATGCTTCCCCTCTGCTTCTATATCTATCCCATCCTGCAAATCCTTCCTCTTTCTTATCAGTAGCAGGTCATACAATTTTTTTTCTAGTAGCCACTGATTAGAACAGTCTTTTCCTCTTTTCTTTTCTTTTCTTTTACATTTGTGTTTCCAAGGCATAGAATTTAGGACAGTATGGCTGAAGGCTGGTATGATCACAGCTAATCTCAACCTCACCCAAACCAGGTTTTGTGATGTTTTTCTTAAAAAGGACACGGCAGGAACTATTGCTCAGATCAGGGAAGATGTATTCATTCTAGCTCTGTAGGATTTCAGCAAGAACATTTAGCCAGCCCACTCAATTTCAAACAGTCAAAGATTGGAACCAGGGACCTCTTCCTATTCTTCATTCTTTGAGCTATGGTTCTCCATTGATCTGGGAGAGGAATTGTTCAACTCTCCTTAGCCCTGTTTCTCTTGGAGTGGGATTTCTGGTACTCCCTTGCCTACCTGCCATTCCTTGCATGAAGGACCGAAAACGCCACATGCCTCTACTGCCAGCAATGCATTTCTCAAGCAGCCACTGATCAGCCTTTTTCCATCGCAACATCTCCGCTGCAAAGCAAAAGCAAAGACAATATCACCAGAAAATGTTTTTGTGGGGGTGGAATGGGGTCCTGCCCCATGGCTTAGAAATTACTTGTTTTTGTACCAAAAGTGACAAAATAGAGGGGGAAATGAAGGCAGGTCATCAACTGGGCTTGCTTTCTCTTTCCTACTGAGGGAAGTCACCCTCCTTATAAGAATGAAATATTTTGAGAAATATTTAAAAAGGTAGAATTTATTTATTTCCAATAAAAGAGAAATGGAAATCTTAAGGGAGACAGAAACTCAGTCCCAGCTCCCTGTCCCCAGCAGATATTTGGCGCCCATGAAAAAGGCCTGGGCCAGCCTATCCCCAAAACAAAAGATGTTCAGCTCCAGGGTGATGGGATTAAGACATGATGTTCCAGGACATAGTAGGATTATCTAGCACCAGGGCTCACTGCATTGCACCTGGGGACATCACCCTCCAGGCTTCTACCAAACTTATCTCAGACAAATTCCTAGCATGGGAGTTTGACTAGAGCCAATAGAATACATTTCCTGCACAGGAATCTCAAGGGCAAGGCCCAAGAGAGGGTATCAATAACCCTCCCTCTACACTCCATGTGGTCAGCTGCCTAGGACCTCAAACCCAGGTGGTCCTGTTCATCTTTCCAATCAGTCTCCATGTCTACAGTTTCTCTCTCCCCGCATGGAACTGAACCAGATGGATATTTCTTCTAATGATACTGAAAAGGCCTGCAATTAACTTCCACATCAGCTGATCCAATGTATTTATTTAATTATGCCTGGCTGTCCACTGAAAAACCCATCACTTGCTTCTTTCTATGTTAATATAATTAATCCAGATGCAGTTTTCAAATCCATTACTAGCCAGCCAGTTTGCACTTCAGATTTATAAGATCAAAAGCTTGTACAATGATGGAGCACTCTGTAATAAGACCCATCTGTCTGTTTTTAACTCGAACTGCTTTCATTGAAAATGGCTAGGTCATTTTTATATGGCAAAATCTGCCTCGAACAACTGTAATTTTAGTGAGAGGATTAGTTTAAGTACACTTTTACATGAAGTGTAAAGATATAGTGTGGCAGAATGCAAGTATTTCTTGAACAAATGTATAAGCTTGGATTTTTAAATTTTTTTGTCTTCAGGTCATTGTTGATTCCTGGTGACTGCTGGACAAGTTTCTGCAGTTTTCTTGGCAAGGTTTTTCAGAAGTGATTTTCTATGACCTTCTTTCTAGAGTAGAGGGAAAGCCACTGGCCCAAGGTCAACCCACTTGCTTTGTGCCTAAGGTAGAAGTAGAACTCATAGCTCCCCAGTTTCTAGCTGGTGCCTTAGCCACTATACGAAACTGGTCTGTTGGAGTTATTTTAGTGACAGTTTCTTGGCGACAGCATGCAAAGTGTTAGAGAACTTGAACCAGATGGGCAAGGCTTATTGCTTAATAAAATGTGCCTTCCCTGTCTTGTCACACTCACAACATTTGGAAAATAAGGCTAAGGTTAATGTAATACACAATTATTGCTGAGTAAATTACTAGTTCCTTCCTGATTGTTGGCCAAGCTGGTCTAGGAAAGTAGCTACTTACTGAACAGACTCTATAACTCCTTAAGTAAGACTAACAACAAAACATCACCGTGATCAATACTTAACAATGGAAACTTTTTGCATAATTTCTACTAGGTTTTATTCACTTTGGTTGGGACAACAGTGGAAAGTAGGGCTCTGTAGTGCTTAAGACAATGCTGGAGTGCAAGTGTAGTAGTTGTCTGCAAACCTGCAAAAGCGGTCGTGTCGCTTTCTAGACTCGTGTGACAACAAACAAAGGTGCAACTCCAGAAAAAAATTAGGGCTGCAATAAGGACTTGTAGTTAGGTGCTCTATGTACTTCTGCACATTCCGAAGGTTTTTAGAGTCACATTCAAAGCAGTGCTCTTAACAGTGACTGAAGGGCCTTTCTTTAAATGGCTCTCTTCAAGTGTCATCTACCTGGTCTTTAGCTAGCAGGAAGATCGATGGTCAAAAAAAAATGCTATCAATCCCTATCCTGACTCTTTTGTTCCTGCTCTAGCAATTGTAGTCATTGGTTGAGCCATCACTTGGTTGCTCCCCTTTTTTATCAGCAGTTGATGTAACCATCTGCCAATCAAATCATTACGATGGAGGAATGTTTTTGTCAGATGTTTTGTAATGTTACTTA
The DNA here is from genome assembly GCF_964273705.1 of Natrix helvetica. Classification (NCBI taxonomy): domain Eukaryota; kingdom Metazoa; phylum Chordata; class Lepidosauria; order Squamata; family Natricidae; genus Natrix; species Natrix helvetica. Next base: position 67,935,751 of record NC_138549.1, on the reverse strand, counting down.
GAGCCATTGGAGTAGCTTTCTGTCACAATCTGTTACTTCCCTCGGGGCATAGAATAGCTGGTCCGTGGATTGGATCAAATTCCCCCACTTTACTCAACAGCTCTTGAAACCCAGCATGTTTTGACTGTGAGCTTAGCACAGTACTAAATCCATGTTCAGAAGACACCTGTTCAGCTCTTAATCCTGAAAGTGCTTCATAATGTGAGGCATGTTCGCCTATTGTTTTGAGGACCTTTCCACCTCGAATCATTCATTCCATGGGACTGAATGTGGGTTCCCACCACCCACCAAAGTGCTAAACCCACAGTCAATACAAGCCTGCCAGACAACTAATGGCAGGGCTAGTTCTGAGTGTGAGTTTTGTGCTCTTTCTGTCAAGGAGGAAGTCGGGCACCTTGTATGTGAACTTCGGGAAGTAATGGCCCTTTCATTCAATCCATTGTCATTTCTCCAGAAATCTACATCTCCTTGGCTTTGCAAATTTCCACTAGAAGTTCTTCCCCTGGGATTGTTGAGTTAGTAGTGCTTGTAGGAGTAGTAGTAACATTACTGCCTGAGACAGCTCTGCCCTTGAGTACTTGTTGGAAAGTTTCCCTTTTGCCTGACAAATTCACAGACATTGACTCTCCTGCATCTCTGTCCAAAAATAAGGTGCTCAGTTCCCAAAAACTCCACCTTCACTGCCCCCCAAAACCCCATGTCTTGTCTATGTTAACTTAATACATTTAGCTTCAACTCTCACCTGCCTCTGGAGAGCGGATGAAACTGACAAGCTCCTCACAGAGTACATAGTGAAGAAATAAATTTGTTTTGCAGAAGAAAGGCAGCCGATGCTTCTCCATCCAATTCAACAAGCCTTTGTGCTTTGATACCTGTGTGAGCCCCCAAAAGAGCAATGAAACTTTTAAAAAAATAATCTGCATGAGCCAAAGGTCAATGCAAGAAAAGAATCTCTGAAATGCAAGGAACCTTAGAGAACTTAGGGCTTGTTTTCTAGAGGAAAGGTGACCACGTGTGAGTGATTCTGTCACAAGAAAGGATTAACCATGAGTTAAAATCTCTTTGTAGCTGAGATTAAGCATACCTATAGTATGGAGCCAGTATATCTTGTGGTTGCCATGGCAATGGCACAGAATTTGGCCACCATTCTGGAGACTTCCCAATGCTGATGATGTAGAAGTCAGAAATACTGGACCTGAATGTACTCTAAGTACAGAAGACTATAGCAGGAGTAAAGAGTGTGAATTAAGAATTGAAAGAAGGAAAATAAGTATATTGTGTGCCCGTAGAGTTAAGGGGAAAGAAAAGGAGAAATAAATCTGAAGCTGTAGAATATAGATGAGTGACAAACAAAAACAAAAAAACCTGGAACAAGTAGACAAATTTGTGTACCTTGCTAGATTGTTTACTAAATATGGAAACTGGATAGGTGAACTAAATTTAATTTAATTTAATTTAATAATTTAATTTAATTTAATAATTTAATTAGACTAAATGATTTTCTGTCTCTGTAGCCATAAACTACAAGACAATGACTCCTGAAATAATCACACAAAACTGAAGAAGCTTCTTGGATGTAAAGCAAAATGTCTTCAAGGAAAACAAAGTCAGTTGCCTTTTCAAAAAGCACCTTTAGGACAATCACACAATCACATTTGCCCCTAAAAAGAGAACATAAATAGATAGACTTTTGGACATTGTGTTGAAAAAAACTAATTATTACATGCAAACTGTACTGGGTTACACAAAGAAGGTATTGATGTAAGGCATAGGTGTATATGCCTACAAATTCCAATACACACCATAAAACATAACATACTTCCAAAAGAATAAAAGATAAGTATATTCTGATCAAGCATCTTCTTTCTGTCTTGATTTGTCCTGAGACATTTTAAATATACTTTGGGCTTTCAAACATTTTTTATACTTTAATTTTATGGAAAAGAATTACTAGTAATGACAATGATTAGACTGAATTGAAGCTACGTTTAATATGCTATATTTCCCAGATTTGGAATAAATCAATGACGTCCATCCTCCAGTGCATAATTTTACAAAATTATGCACTGAAAAATCATACCTGGTTGCATGGTAATTCTGGCCACAGGTACCACTGACGCGTTCTGCAAATGAAAAGAGGTGTCTGACCGAACACCTGCAGGGAGAGATGAAGCGGAGGGGAGATAAACCAGATTCACACATCTTGCTATGCCTAACCAGGCATATTACCTCTTAGCAGGGTGCAGGAACCCAGCTGTCTACTGACAAGGCTTCCTTAGCCAACCTGCTATTTAGACTCAGATATTGGTAGGCTGTACCTCCCTTCATCACAATTATTGGCTAATGCTGAGGCAACCTCATTGGGAGCGGTTCACATTCTGCTTGACTGCAATTAATAATCTATGTTTAACAAATAAAATCAGGGTTGAAAATTGGCAATTGTTCTTAAGGATTAGAAATGAAAGAAAAAGAGGTTACCGTTTCCATAGATATAGATATCCATAGATATAGACCAGGGGTGTCCAAACTTGAGAACTTTAAGACTTGTGGACTTCAACTCCCAGAATTCCCCAGCCAGCCATGCTGTCCACAAGTCTTAAAGTTCTCAAGTTTGGACACCTCTGATATAGACAGACTCATTTTCTTTTCCTCCTTAGCCACCTATTCAGTGGACTTTTTGAAATACAACCCATTGCTCAAAAGAACATATGTGGAAAATGGAAGAAGAATATATTGGTAGTCCTCAATTTAAGACCATAATTGAACTAAAAATTCTGTTGCTAAATGAGACATTTATTAAGTGAATTTTGCCTCATTCTAGGACCTTTCTTTCCATAGTTGTTAAGCAAATCACTGCAGTGGTTAACTTAGCAACACAGTTATTAAGTGAATCTGGCTTCCCCACTGATTTTGCTTGTCAGAAAGTTGTAAAAGGTGACCACATGACCCCAGGACACTGCAACTAATCATAAATACATATCAGTTGCCAGGAGTCCAAATTCTAATCATATGACTGCGGGGAAGGCTGCAAGCCGTGAAGTGTGAAAAATGATCATAAGCCACTTTTTCTGTGCCATTGTTACTAAACGAACTGTCCTAAGTTGAGGACTACCTGTATACCACGTTAGGAACCTTGCTTCAAGCAAATCTTGAATACATTGTAAAAAGAATCAAAGCAAAACATTGTCTTCATATCCTGCCTAGAGATAGATATAGATGCGTAGATAGATATAATTAGCACTTACTGATTTTTTTAAAGCAATGTTTCTCAACTTCGGCATCTTTAAGCTGTGTGGGCTTCAACTTCCAGGATTCCTCAGCCAGCAAGGTTAATAGAAGCCTTACCAAGATCCAATCATATCCCTTCTGTGTGTATTGGAATGGAACTGGGGATTCTGGGTACTCTCTTGATACCACATCAGTACCAAAAGATAAAATTTGGACTGGGGTTACAATGTTGACATATGGTTAAATTCCCACTCTCCACACCTTCCAGAAATGCAATTAGCAATTTCCTGAAAAATAGATTAGGCCTAGGAGGTTAAAGATGTTAACAATTTCAAAGCCCTTTCTCAGAGGTAAGACTTGGCTGTGCCACTCAGAATGTACCCAGCTGAAAGCACTGTGTGTTTAGGATCAGGTCTCGCCTTCATAAGTGTATTTTTATGTGCAGTAATCTTTTTTCACTGTCTGGCTGATGTCATTTAGTGGCAATTAGGATTTTTGCAGCCTAGATATGATAGTCATACTATATGACATGTAGGATTGCAGATGTGGTGGTAACAATCATGTGAGGCTCGTTTAAAACAGAATGGGAAGCATTCTTTAAAAATACAATACTTGTAGTGGACTTAGTAATATGGAAAAATGACCAAGAATTTGTCATTATCCCAAACCTGGAATTGTCCACTTGTAAAATCTCATCAGCCCACTTGTAAAATTTTACCAAAATCTCATCACTTACTCCTTGTGAGTAAGAATCCATACAGCATTTGACACAAAATTGTGGCTTTTTTTTTTTTTGTATGAATGAACAACTTCTGTTATGCAGGAGAAAGAAGAGCATGCATTCTGAGAAGGATTAAATGTGGTCTCAGGTTCAGTAATTTCAACCTCAGAATTTCAATTGTTCCTCATTTTTTCAAAAAAATCTGTTGTAGTAGAGTTAATCAATACTGTGCATACTTTGTCTTGGCCCAGAAGCTAAGCAGAGTAAGGTATGGTTTGTATCCGGATGGGAGACCTCCAGGAAATTCCAGAGCTGTAAGCTAGATGGCGAAGCTGAAAACATCCCAGAAAGAAATGAGAAACTGCTTCCATCCTGCCCTTAATAAAACAGTGTGGATATGTCCATGCAATCACCATAAGTGGAGCCCATCTTAAAGGTGACTTCACCTTAACAAATCTGGCCTGAAAAAAATTGGATCAAATATCTAACTTTTGCTGCCATCTAGTGCCATCCATCTATTTGTTTTGTCCCAATATAGGAGCTACGTATATATTAAGCCTTCACTGGGATCCAGGATATGTCTGAACCTAGAGAAGAAAACATTGGAATCTCTCCTTAGTGATCCTGTACATCTATTTGCTGTTGTGTTATCACCACTTCACTGAAAGTACTAGTAAAAAAAAAATACAGATCATGGTTACCAAATTTGCAGCGCCATAAGGCAACATGACAGATTTTTTATAACTGGTTCATATACAGAAAATGATTCTTGACTCAAGAGGGAAACTTACAGGAAGATTCAGGAATGTGTTGAAGAAGTCTGTAAATATTTCATCTTTTAGCAGAACGGACAAATGCTTGCTGCCAATCAACTCTGAAAAGAGGAAAAACAATTATGACATTAATGAGCAGAAAATGTAAACTGGGGCTGATATATTATCATCCCCTCGGAAATTTTCTTCCATATTCCTACAAAGGAACTAGACTATCCCACTAAGCCTATATGCTTAATTTTCAAAGATGGTACATGCAGGGCCTCAACTAAATTTATTGTTGTGGCAATTCATTCCTCAGAAATACACCCTGGAAGATGCCAGTAGCATGTCCATCTCATCTAGAACTTATGAAGTAGTAAAAACTCTATGTTCTATCTGTCCTTAAAGGCAAGGCAGATCAGGAAAAAGATTGCACAAGATTAACTGGAGCTATGGTCTATTGTTACAGTTTATAGTAACGTACATTTGTTGCCTGCACTTTGTGTAACCATCATTTTTGCCTAGTTTTGGCAAGGTCATCTCTGTGGATCTTTTCGTGTTCAGAATAAGACTCTATTCTCCAGCCTTCATTGCAGAGGAATATATTGGTAGTAGTGGGTAAGATAAATTGATACAAGTCTTTTGCAAATGACTAACTGATAAGAGGTTAATTAGGGCAGTATAGCTGTACCCTTCTCAGGGGGAGGGGTCATTAATTGGGAAGACTGACACATCTTGGGCTGTGGGAACCATCCTTGATTCCAAATCTTTGCAATTTGTTGAGAATCAAGAGACAGAGAGGTTGATTTCTATTGCCACTTAGAGATTTTTTGCAGAAAGATGGAACAGGAATATGAAGAGCAGACAACTCACTAGCTGTATTCATGTTGAGCTTGTCCTGAAGAAGACTGCTCCCTACTGAGCATTCTGTTATGTTACAATGCATTAGATCTCTTGTTGTTCCAGCAGGTTCCACATTCCACCAAGACCCTTTCCTCCAATCAAGATCTCTCCAAATGTTTTCAGGTCATATCAATTCCACTTCAACAGTTTTCTTTTACACAGTTCCTCTTCTTACCTACCAGCCTTAATCCATCTCTTTGTGAGATCAGCTCCGTATAGAGCTCCCAAGGTGATATAAGAGGAGGAAATAATGCCCTACAGCTGAAAAATCTCATTTTAATAACCTACATTTTGTGTGGAGAACTTTCCATGCGGTTCATATTTATTTTTCATATTTGTATATCCACCCACCCCACATAATGACTCTGGGGGGCACTCAATGGATTGGAGACCTGAATGCGCATGCCTCCTATGCAGGATGACCTAGAGACATTGATCTTGTATGGAGACATATAATGAAATATGGGACTCATTCACACCGAATCCAGTAGGTTTAAAAAAAAACAATATATACATGTATTAGAAATACTTATCTGCTTGAATAATAATTTATTAGATAATTGTTTATAGAGTTCTATTTCCTCCCGACTCTAGGGGGCAGTGCTCATCTCCGTTTCAAAGCCAAAGAGACAGAGCTTTCCGAAGACATCTCCATGGTCATGTAGCTGGCATGACTAAATGCCAAAGGCGCAGGGAATGCTGTTACCTTCCCACCAAAGGTGGCTCCTATTTTGCTACTTGCATTTTTACATGCTTTCGAACTGCTAGGTTGGCAGAAGCTGGGACAAGTAATGGGAGCTCACTCCAACATGCAGTGCTAGGGATTTGAACCACCGAATTGCCAACCTTTCTGATCAACAAGCTCAGCGTCTTAGCCACTGAGCCACTGCTTTCTATTAAAAGCACTTATTTGTTTTCTTTTCTTTTCTTTTCTTTTCTTTTACAATGCATATCTATTTATTTTTGTGAGTTTTTCCCCATTTCTTTTTTGTCACTATTTTAAAGGCAATAAAAGAATAAATGAAATGTATAAAGTAATAAGGGGTGAAGGTGGCAATATAATTGTTACGTCAGATGCAGCTTCTAGGGAAACCCAGAGCAGACTCTTCAGGCAAGGAAAAGGATGGGTAAAAATTCCATTGTCTTGAAGTGGCAGGAGAAAAAGTCCAAGAATTTAAACCCTGGGCTGACCCATGTATAGGACTTGATTCCTGCAAGAGGCAGTCATGCCAAAGCAGAGAAGCTTCAGCAGTTGCCAAATGTGGGATTCAATTTCCAGAGAGTTGGTACTAGAGGGTTGCTTCTAATCTATGCAAAATAAACCTTTCTTTGCCGTTTGGTATTTACAGAGAAAAAGTGACCCAATGATTGAGTCATGATCCATTGCTTAAAGATTTTCATTTTCCTTAACACAGAAGTAGGAAGTTTAATAATCCTTTAAGCTCCCAGAAGTTCAAGTGCCACCTTTTTCTTTGCAACTTACCAAATAAATCTTTCTTGGTGTTTATGATATAGGCAGTTTTTGATTCAAGGGGGATGGTTTTCTCAATTTCTGCACACAATCTATCATCTTGCATCAATTGTGCTCTCTCACCGCCAGTACTGAAGTGAAACCTCTGAGTCATAATGTATCCAACTTTAGTAAAATTTCACCTGTAAACAACCTTGATGCAAGGAGAAATGAAAGAAAAAAGCAACTTTGGTGCTAGAGAGATACCTAAACTTTCTATTTCTTCAGTTCTGCCAATATTTCTTATCACGATAAGAGTGTCAAAAATATATTAGGCAGTTTGACATCACGAATAAGTACCATTCTTGATAAACACCACAAAGAAACTAACACCCATCTTTTCCTTCCGGTGTGTGTGTGTGTTTCTCTCAAGGTGCTAGATCACATTTCGCTGGGCCAAAACTGGAAGACCAATAAACTGTTTGGGCCCATATGATAACGATGATTTCAGTATGTGTCTTTCAATAATTTCTGGTAATTCTGAGGTCTGGTTTCAATTAAATACTCGTGTCACTCTGCTGCAAAGAAAGACCACAGTTTCTCTATCTGGTTCCAATAGGCTTCCAAGAAATAATACAGGTAGGATCCAATTTCTAGAGTTCAGTTCAAGAATGGATTGTTGTTCTGTTATACACCACACTACTCAAGCATGCATTTTTAAAGTGAAATGTTACTATTATTTATTGAACAGTAGTTTGCACAAAGAGAGAAATGGCTAAACAAAGAATATACAGTATTATAAGGACAAATACAAAAAATCTTAAAGTTGTTCTTAATTGCTATATATTGTAAAAGTTAACAAAATCACACTGTTGCAATTGACATAATGAACGTCAATTCTAAGCATGATAAAAGTGTGATTCTTGCCTTTGGAAATTAAATCATTATAAGTTTTTTCTAATATTTTTTCTAATAAAAAATTTGGGAAAGCTTTTTGATTCACAAACCAATTGTTAAATTTTTAAGAAATTTCCAATGGTGAGCAATAATCGGTTTTGTTGCCAATAGCAAACAGGCAATCAGCTTTTTATTTTATATTGCATGAAGGGATATCACAAATTGGGTTCTTGGAGCATTCAAATCTTTGTTTGTAATAATACGAATTTCACTAAAAATGTTGTGCCAGAAGGCTGTTATTTTATTACATGTCTACCACATATGGTAATTTCCCTTTTGTTACAGCCCCCATGAAAGTGATGACTAAACTTTTTATCATCCCCTGCCAAAAGCATGCGCATGCGATAGCGCACACATGTGCATGCCCACACTCTAATGCAATGTGTGAAACCCCCCACCCTGCCCCCCTATGCATGCATCTGAGACCCATCCTGTGCTGCGTATGTGACCCCCGATGCCCTGTTTTGGGCCTAGCAGGCCTCCCTGAAGCCTCCTGGGACTGAAAAGGGGCATTGGGGGGGCATGCCCCCCAATGTGTTTCGCCTGCACATGCACACCCGTCTCTTGCATGCCCTCCGCCCCCACAAATGTGTGACAGAGACCCGAAAATCAGCTGGCCGGCAGGAGCATGCACACATGTGCGATGAAGCTGATCTGGGGTGACAGCTCGCGGGCCTGCAGAGAGGTCTCTGAGTACCACCTGTGGCACTCATGCCATAGATTCTGCCATCATGGCCCTTTGACATTTGAAGTGATTTTACAGTATATAGAGTATAGTAGGAGTTAAGTGCCACTAATATAAAACCTTTAACTTGCAAAATGTATAGTTCTTTGGGTGCCAGCTTTAAGAACCTTGTCCATTTTGGGTAGTGGTATATTGCAAAAATAGTGATTACACAGAAATATAAATTCAAGAAAAGAGCTCATTTCCAGCATTATTCTCCTGTTTCATTTATTTCCCTATTAAAACCAAAGTTATGGTTGTGGAGGTATTAGTTTACGTTTACTCCTCCGATTATTTACAATGGATAAAATCTAAGAGTGAGCTACCAAAAGTCAGCCTCAGATGCTACCTTGAATATGAATAATCTAATGATTCATTAGATGTTGTGGAGGAATTCAAAGTTTTTTCAGGAGGCATAATTTATGAGTTTATACCAGGTATTTGTTAGACAATTCCTATTTTGGAAGTGTAAACTTGAACTGAGGGAGTTCTCCGTGGTGCTGACTCTCAGCAATCCCTAAGTGGAATTAGAATTTCAGTCTGGAAACAAATATCATTCTCTCTCATCTGTGTACTAAAATCAGGTCATAAATTGCTAGGGTTTTCCTGCATTAGTCATGGTGTGTGTCTCTGTGTTAAAGGGCAAAAGGGACTCTCCTTCGCACGCTAATTTTCCTTTAACTTAAAAAATAAAACTGAGAAGTCTTTTAGCCCATTAGCTTTAGAAAAATAAAATAAAAATCTGGATATCTTTTAATTTTTGTCTAGATTAATACATTTTTTTAAACTCTTCTGACCAGCAGCTCTTACTCCAGACCTGGTTGCATTTTGTCCTCCTCTTTTTCCAGTATTTTCCCAAAGGTTTTGCTTCAAGGTTGACAACTAGCCTTCACCAAACATCTGCCTGATTATGTATTTTTTCTCTCTGAATGGAGAAATCAATTAAATTCCCCTGGACTTTCAGACAATGTAGACATATTTTTCTCAACCCCATAGTTATCTATTTTCTTTTAATGATTAAGACTCAGTGTTCTCAGCTGGGTCTGATGTGAGTTTTCCACACTCCTTTTTCATTTCAGTTGGTCACATTCAGGCTTCCAGAGGAAGCTTTTTTAAAAAAAAAAAAAAAAAAAAGAGCATGGAATCACATTAATGCAAACTAAGTTTCATGCATTAAGCAAAGATTTACAATTAATAACCCAATGTAGATCATCTGAACAAGTTGAAATATATTTTCTTCCCTGTGATTTTTGATTTTATAATAGGGACAGAGATATTTAACATAGACTTCTAGCCATTTCTTTTGTATCATACTTCAATTTTTGCAATTGAATTCCGAATATCAGTCTAGAAGAAGAAAAAAAAAACACCAAAAAATGGCAGGAGTCTTTCAGACAAAACTGAACTTGGTTTTGCTTTTACATTTTCTACCTCTGAAAAATCAAAGCAAAATGTTTCTCTCTAAAATGACAAAGCATTCTTTGTGCTTGAAGAACTCTTCCTCTGGTCCATTAATGAAATTCCAATGTTCACAACAGTTCTATTAGTTTTCATCTTCTGAATTGACTTCTTTTATTCATTTAATATTGTGTAATCTACATTAAAATGGCAACTTAACATCTTATTTCTATTGAATTCAAAGGGGATGGTGAATAATGAATATTCAGAGGGGTCCATTACAGGCTAAATTTATTTCTATAATTCACATTAATTTAAAACCTGACTTCTCTCTCTCTCCTTTATCAGTTATTTTGATAATTTAAAAAAAAAGAATTCTTTAAGAATTTTATTCTAGTTTAAAGTTCTGAAGCTGATCGTCTGGAGATCATTTTCCCCCACAAGAGGTAACCATATAAATAAGCCCATACAAGCCTATTCTCATAATATTGTCCCCGGATCTCTTACTTTAAGCCTGCAATTCCACAGCTCTTTGCACTCCTTCTGTCCCATTTCTTAATCCAAAATAAATCCTAATAGCTTATTTGAAGACTTTGTACTTATTTTTCCCCAAGCGATTTTTCACTCAGTGAAAAATGAAGTGCTAGTTACCTGATGGACATTCTTCATGAGTAATTGATTAGTTAATTCCATTACAGTTTTTGTCAGAAGAACCAAGGATGAAGGAAGTTAGAATGATAGCTTGACGTGCTGCAGTGCCTTCATTGCCATTTTAGCCTTGGAAAACTGCACTTGAAATATTAATGGGCTGAAAACTGAAATATGTCTAATGTATATAATAGGTGCCTAAGATCCTGCCTTATTGCTCCAATGCTTTTTTATGTTTAGGCAGACTATTGCTTGGTTTCTATTGTATTGGCAAAAATTAAGATTAGAAACGATGCAGCAAATTTTCTAGCACATAAAGCAAAATCATGGATATTTCATGGAAGGTAAGATCTTTTAGATGCCACTTTTTTCTTTATTTTAAAAATAAGTATTTTTATTTATTTCTTTATTTAAAAATTCCAATAATGTAACATAACCATAACAAGTGGGGCATACAATCCACACTGTACATGCATCTCTACGTATTGCTTTTGTATATGCTGTTTTGTTTTGTTTTTTAAAGAAAACGTGGGCAGCACCTAGATTAAAATTAGGATAATACAAAGAAAGTTCGATGGTCCTGCAGAAGAATGATAACAATTTCGTGAAGTGTTTAACACTGTTATACCAGTGTGTGTGCATATGTGTGTATGTGTGTGTGTGTGTGTGTGTTTCATTTTACTGATAAAGAAATAAAGGGGGACTAGTATAGATCTATTTCAACTTAATTAGCTCTCATCAGTGAGCCATACCTTTCTGGGATTCGAACTTGGGCTGCTTGCATATTAGGCAGTTGTATTAACCTCTAAGCCACAAGTTCTCCTCACTTTATCAGCTGAACCCAGGGGGAGATTAAATGTTTTTTTCTTCTGTCAGATCACCTGGTCTACCCAAATGTGGGAGGGAGCATACTGCTGCCCTTTCGCCTTTCAGCCCCAATCCAGGAGCCTTCGCAGGCAATAGCTTTCATGACAAACTATTTTGTGTTACTGCTTAAGCTACATAATGTCCTCAGTTGTTACGGGAGAGATAAGTCTCCTATTTTTTCTCCTAAATATCTGTTCAATTTATTTCTGTCCATGCAGAAGAGGCTTTGTTTGTTCATTTGTTTGTGGGACTGTCCACTTCCACGATCAAATCCAAAAGACTCTTATATCCCCACTCTGCATCTGGAAAGAGAGGAAGTAAAACAGTTTGACCTTTTCTTTGACAGATTCTTATTGCACTCAAAAGGTTCCACCTTTAAGTCTTGGTGCTGAGATGTGCTCTAGATAAGTTTCCATGTGCAAATCTGATCATGTTTTTAATTCAAATTTGGTTAGGTGTGGATCAAGTTATAAAGTATTTAAAGAAGATGCCCGATGTTAAATTGACATGGAACATTTGATTTGGGATATATCAATTCAATTAAACTTTTTCCTGATTTGAGTTTTATCTGTCAATATTCTTGACAGAACTGGCATATATTTGCATATAATGGCAAGAAGGCTATTTTCCTAAGATATGAACTGTGTGTTTTTATAAATGAATCACTCTTGTAAGATGATGCCTCTTAGTTCTCAATATCTCTCCTCTCCCTCTCTCTCTGTGTTTAAATTTTTTTATCCCATACATTTTAAGGAAACATGATTTCATAAGCATAAAAGTAAAACCCAAAATGTAAAACATTGGGAACATTTGGGAACAAAATGTAAAACATTGGGATCACAGGGGGCATACACAAAATATCCATATAAACATTGAAAGAAGAAATATCTTGGCAAAAGGATGGATCTTCGGGCACAGTGTACAACTATTCAGATGAATGCTTTCCAAATATAGGTGAGGGACTTACTTTTAAAAAGTAGGCACCATAATAGGATAGCGGGAGAAATGGTAGACTTGCAAGCAGAAGACAGAACATTCATGTACAGTGATCCAGAAACATGAGGAAACATTTTTAACAATTGACAAGCTGCATGATCTGATCTGGCCTCCTCTCTCTGGAATACCATTCCAGTAGAAGTCCTGAGCACATGGCTCTGCTAGTGAAATAAAATGGCTTGTATGAATGTGTGTTGCCACCAGGTTGGGGTGAGGGGTTATTATTTTATTATTGTAATTTTTTAATATTTTTATATGGTGTTTTCATATCCATCTAAGTTGCTTTGAGTTTCCATGTGTGAGTAGGCGGCAATATAATTGTTCTAAAATAAATAATTAAATAAATAACTTCTTTTGAACTGTATTTCTAGAAAAAGGCCTAGAAAAGCTATTATCTCTAGATCTAGCTACTTTGTTACGATAAAATGAGGCTCTTTATGCAAACTAATTTGAGTGGCACAGAGGAAGTGTTCACAGTAGCTATGTAACTAAGTTTATAATGCTGTGCATATGTACAGTATTTGTTTCTATACTATTATTGCTGGATATTTTGTTTTCTTTTAATGACCTTGTAATCCCTTGCATTGGGGTAGAGTTGGGGCGACTGAACGAAGCTTGGGTGTTTATTGGCCAGATGTCCTTCCTGACACCTATGCAGAGTTTGCAGCAAACAATTACTCATTGAGCCCAAAGAGAGAAATATCTGCCACTACCTAGGACTGAACTCAGAGCTTCCTGATTGTGAGGTAGGAGCTCCACCTCTAGGCCACTACATTGCTCTATTGCTGGATATAATAAAGGAGAAATACTTGAACATATGAATAGTATAAAAACTGGCAGGAACCCAACATATAGATAATTGCTAAGATAAAGTTCAAACTATTTTACAGTAAAGGCATTGTCTTCTCATGGAATTATGGAAAATGCAATTGAGTCTTTCATATATGCTTGTGGATGATAAATCATAGGGATATACTAGAAGGGAAGGTTGGATATTAACATAAGCACTTCTATTCTTTTGATTTGATTTGATTTGATTTTATTAAATTTATAAACCGCTCCCTCTCCCCGAAGGGACTCGGGGCGGTGTACAATCAAAAGTTAAAACACCATATACATATACATATACATAGACATCTTCATGTTGAACCTTTAAATTTTGTCATTAACTTTCTTCTTTGTGAGTCCTTCCATCTTCCATTTGTTACGCAAAACTCTCAGTCCCTTTAAGCCACATTTAACCTTCTCCCGCTTAGTTCTGCTGCTTTGATCTAAAGAAGAAAACAGGAAGATCAATGTCAGTCTCACCAATGATTATGCATTCTTTGCCTACAATTTGAACTTTACACCTCAATGTTGTTTTGCTGTGTTCCATTACCCAGATGCAACATTAAATAACTATTTGGGTTTGAATTTTTAGAATTGCTAAGTTTGGAACACTGCCTGGGTAGGTTTTTTAAGGTCTCTCTGTTATTATTTTTAATCCTAACTGACACTTTTATTGTCTACATCCTAGGCTATTTTAATTAACATGATGATTTAAATAAAACAGTTCAGCGCTAACAAGAGAACAAAAATGGCTAAAGTGAAATTATATTAACAGACTATATTAGTTCCAGAAACACATTTTCTGGTCTATTATCCCAGCTGGTATGGAAACTATTCTCAATCATCCTAGGTTTATAAAGGTGAAGTAATTTAGAAACCTATTCACAGAAAAATGTCCTAATATCCAACCCATACATAATGCATATAGTTCCCATTCTCACTCCCTGTATACCAGGGGTGTCCAAACCTGGGAACTTTAAGACTTGTGGACTTCAACTCCCAGAATTCCCCAGCCAGCATGGCTGGCTGGGGAATTCTGGGAGTTGAAGTCCACAAGTCTTAAAGTTCCCAAGTTTGGACACCTCTGCTGTATACTCTTCCATTAAAAAAAATTAATTCTAGCATAATCCAACTGCTTATCTCAAAATGATTCAACAATATGAACTTTCCAAAATACCATCCTGTAAGTTGCCAAATGCATCTTGGATCTTATTCCTGAATATCTCACTTATCTTCATTTTCTGGGAAGAACAGGAGCATGGGTAGGACCTTACTGGTAGGAGTCAAATAATGGTTTGTACAAGGCAAATCCACTGTCAAATTCCTTACTTGAAATATACCGTATTGTTTGGCATATAAGATGCACCCCCCCCCCGGGCTGGGGGAAGGCAAAAATGCCCCCGTTTCTGCAAAATACAGGTGAAAAAATGGGCCATTTCCCACAAAATTGAGATGTTTTGCCTCCCCTGCAGAAGCACTCTGCAGGCTTCAGCAGGGCTGGGGGAAGGCAAAAACGCCTCAGTTTTTGTGAAAAACGGCCTGTTTTTTAATCCATTTTTCACAAAAACTGGGGTGTTTTTGCCCTGCTGAAGCCTGCAGAGTGTTCCTGGGGGCCAGGGAGGACCAAAACTTTTTTTTTCTTACTTACCTCTTCAAAATCTTGGTGCGTCTTATACACCAGTGCATCTCATAGTCCGAAAAATACGGTATGTCTTCTGAACAATAAACCAACAGTGCAATTCGAAAGAGAAAGTTTATGTGGGATAACCCAAAAGAGAACCATGTGAAAGTAGGACTGAATGAAGTGAGAGCAGGGAACAATAAATACAATCTGTTAGACTGGCCTCTGGGCCAAAATGCAAGGAGCTGAAGTCTTTGCATTGATGGATGATGTTCAGTGTAGACCTCCCTGCTTATAATCAGATCTCCAAACCAAGGCTAATTTTGTCCTGAGAAAGAAGTGAAATTAGTAAGAGTTTCGTAAGAGCTACTTTAGCATCCATGGTCACATTCCTTTGCCTTCTCATGTCTCTCCTCTCAAATAATCTATTTTTCTTACACCTGAACCTCTCGTTCCAGAAATCCACAGCCTTGGTATTCAACCTTATTTGCTTTCTCATTTCAACCCCTTTTTCACCTATAGTTCTCTGGCTTTTTACAGAGGAATGTCTCTGAGGCCTCGTACTGCATTTTCTGACCCACAAATAGAGGCAGTCCTCGATTTACAACCACAATTGAGCCCAAAATTTATGTTCCTAAGTGAGACAGTTGTGAAGTGGATTTTGCCCCATATCATGACCTTTCTTGCCACATTTGTTACGCAAACCACTGCAGTTATAAGTTAGCAATACAGTTGTTAAGTGAATCTTAACAACCATTGACTTTGCTCGTCAGAAGTTTGCAAAAGGTGATCACATGACCCCGGGACTACCGCAACTGTCTTAAATATGAATCAGTGCCAAGCATCTGAATTTTAATCACATGACCATGGAGATGCTGCAAGGTATGAAAAATGGTCATCAGCCACTTTTTTCAGTGTTGTAACTTTGAACACAGCATATGTGGCTCAACTTAACCAAAAGAACTGTTTTAAATCAAGCATTACCGGCATGCTTTCCTCCCATCTTTAAAATCCCTCTTAACACGTATCAGGAACAAGGCAAGTAGATTCCCTGATTTTAAATGGAGGCCCCTGACAGCTATGGCTCTAGCTTTAGCATCAGGAAAACGGAAGGGGCAGGATATGATTCTTTTTCACAGATGCCTCCTTCTTTTCCTTCCACCATGTCAAATGTGGGTCCTTTCCCCCCCTGCTCGTCTCCCTTTTGCTGCCCATTTCTTTATGTCAAACTTTGCTGGGGAGTATTGCCACCTGTCCCAACATTGGCTCTAGTAATACTACACAGCATAGATATTTCCAAAACTGGTGATTATCTATGGCTGATGGTAACAGGGGCAGCAATGTGCACCTGATGAAGGTCTGATCTCTCTGGTGGCAGCTAAAACAGAAATGGTCACAGAGCTCCAGAATTCAATGGCCGGATGGGAAAAAGTTGTAATGTAGCAGACCTGGTATGTTTTCTGCAGCTCGTTGACTTTTCTTAGATTTCCCCTCGGTGAGAATCAGAATGCTTGAATAAGGGGCTGTCTTCCATCTTCCTATAGAAATTTAATTTCATGTAGGATTTACTTGATGCAGCTTCAGTCTGTATTAGAAGAGGCCTGGTGTCATCTCCACTAGGTGAACCACACCAGGATATCAACTCAACAGGAAGGCTAAAACTACTTTAATTGAGATTAGCTGTAACAAGAGAATGTTGCACATCTGATTGCAATGTACTTCCACCTCCTTATATTCCAGTGAATCTTCCTAGGCCATATTATGTTGCTTAAAAATGTTTTAGCTCCTTTGGCTAGGTAATGGAACTTGAATATTTCCATTAAGGTCATGTTTCTTACTCTCTATGCTGGCCACACTATGAAGCCTTTGTTGTGAGGATATGTCCCTGGTAAAAGCTAGATGAGCTGTCAAGGAACCAAAGCAAAAAGACTGTAAAGATGGGCTAACTAGTTACACTCATGTACCTATAAAGGCTACAGGTTTCCACAGTCTGGTACACTGCACATATATAAAGGAGGAAAAGACTCCCTTGTGCTTAACTCCTAGTGACTATATGGATACATCCATGCAATTTTCTTGCCCTCCATATGGAAGTGGTTTTATCCACTTAGACCTAAATTCTTATGTGACTCAACATAACTGAAGGACAGCAGGTTGGAGATGATTATATTATAATTTCTGGATAAATCAATTGATTTGACTATTTTGCCATGGTTTACCTGTGATTCTTCCTGTTTGAGGACACATCCTATTGTGAAGACTGTAGCATGTTTCCTGGGTGTGAACAAGCATAAGACATTTCTGGCTGCCAGTCCTCTGGAGAAATCAGTTTCAAGCTCCAAATAATGAAAGATCCTTCCTCATCTATCAGGTCAACATCCATCTTATCCTGATATATTTTCCCACTAATATTCCAAATGACGGTATTTGAATTAGGGTTAACATTGAAAAGGATGCAGAGCAAAGGAATATCATGCTTCAGTGGTCCATCCTGCAAGAAGGATGGCACAAGGATGGAAAAATTTGGCTTCAAAGTTTCTATAAGAGATGAAAAATGATAAAGGTTATTAGCAGATTTATATCCCTTGAATTTCTTTCTTTCTTTGTTTAATTTGTATCCCAGCTTTATTATTATTACAAAAAAACTCAAGATGATCAACACATCCAACCACCTTCCTCCTCCTATTTCCCCCACGAAGGTGTAAGACAGGTTGCACTCATAAAAAGTGACTGGCCCAAAGTCACCCAGCTGGCTTTTATGGCTAAATCAGGACTTGATGTCAGTCTCCTGTTTTCTAACCTGTTTTCTAAATACTAGACTAAACTGGCTCTCTAAATTACCTATGTTCAGTTTGGTTAACAGCATTCCTAAATCCTATGACTTTTCCTTGTATTCTAAGGTGTTTTTGGAGGTTGAGAAAGTTATAAATCAATTAATATATGACTTCAGTTTGCACTATTGGATACATTTTTAGACTCTAATGCAGATATTCACGCTAAATAATTAGTGGCATTGTATTCATAGATAAACATAAAAGAGATAAGAATAGGATGTTGGAGCCCAGGCTTATGCTAATCAGGGGAGTGGTGATATCACTGAATACAAGTAATTATAAGGAAATGTTAATTGTTCATTGCAGTTGATGATTTGGGGTTTTTTTGGGGGGGTTGTGGTTTAAAAAAAAATTGTGTGTGTTTTGATTTATATGAAGATCTAGCTCCCTGGAGAAGACTCTAATGCCAGGAAACATGAAAAGAAAAAAAGATGACTAACAGCAAAGCGGATGGACTCAATTACAATGGCAATGGGTTGGTACACTTGAAAGACCAAAGTAGAGAAAAATCACTATGGAAAAGAATTTACCTATGTGGTCACTTAGAGTCATTACAACTTGATTGCACATAATTCAATTTTAAACCTTTTTAAAAAGGTTTTAAAAATAAAAAACAAAATTCTTCTAAAATAAATATGAACATGTAGAAGTGAATCAGCAATTCAGATAGTAAATCATACCAGCATTTTAAAACTTAAAGCAGTTCGGTCTAGTAGTTAAGGCACCAGGATAGAAATAAGATAAGATAATCCATATTGTCAGTTTTTACTGTGAACACACTGGCACACATTAAAAATGAAATTCTGTTGCCTGCTCTCAAAAGAAAGTGTGTATCTACCCAAACACATACATAAAACGTGTAGGTATGTATATACATATATAAATATATCTACACCCATATATATGGAGCAAAACTGTGACTGAATCTGGATGTTCGGCTTCGGATACCTCCTCCCAAACGGTAACCAGAAAAACAGGTTGTGAAGAGGGTATCGGACAATTTTGCAGAGCCTGCTCAAGCATTGCTTATATGCTATGCCCTGGGTAGAATGAAGTGAACTACCTTCTCTTTTCTACCATCCTCATCACTCTCTGCACTGCCTTCCTATCTGAAATAGTAATGCTTCCAAACCAGACAATAATGCAATATGACAGGATGCTTTTGATCATCTCTCTATAGAAAGTGGTAAGGACAGTGGAAAGATGATGAACTTTTTGCATGCAACACAGAAAATGTTGTTGCTGCTGTGGTCGCTTCACCAGTGCCTCACTGTTGAGTGACCAAGCTAGCCTAGGTGACCATGCTAATCAGGAGACCATGAGTTCAAGTCCTGCCCTGGGCATGAAAGTCGGGTATTTGACTTTAGGTCAGTCACACTCTCTCAGTCCATGATGTTAGGCTCTGGTGACAAGCCAGTCAGTCAATTCCTGTTGCAACCAATGGATCAACCAAGTGTTCATCCAAAGGGGGGGGGGTTGGGCGGGAACCCTACATTTGCAGGAAAATGTTAGGAGGAAAATATTTTTTTAAAAGACCTAAAACAAATTTTCACACATATTCTACTCATAAAGCCTTGTATGATCAACTAAAGAATTTGTTTTTAGATAGAACTATTTAAAACATATTCCTTCTACCAAAGAATTTGTGACCACTCTTTTAAATTTCCTTTGGACTATATGGTTGAATTAAATTTGAATTAAATTTATTTATGTAGCAATAATAATTTGGTTAGCTTACCACAGTCAAAAAATTGATAGGTACGCTAGCAATCAGATCAAAACAAACTTTTTGAGAGGTGATAACACAAGTAAAGCAAATTATACCAGCCAAAACCAATCAATTTTATAGCCTATTATGAACAGTACAAGCAAATAGAAAATCAAAAGGAGATATATTGGGCTATTTGTGGTGAATAATTCCCACACATTGACAGGACATTAAAACCATTCAATATTTCCATATTTCATGCCCACACTTTACAATTTATGATTTTTGTAACTGAAACATGCATGCATAATGTGTCCACTTTCCACTGTGAACCATCTTCTTTCTAGTTCTTCCCCAAAAACAGCTTCATTACTGACACTTGATTACATCATTTATTTATTAAGGTATATATCCAACTTCTCCATCAAGACTATGCGTGGTACATATAAGACTGCTCATTTTTCTTCATAAGAACTCTGTATAGCAGGATGGACTGAGAACGTATAGCTGGCCCATGGTCACTGAGTTATTGATCTGCTTGAATTCTCACCTGTGATTATCACTCTTGTCCTGTGCATGAGTAGTGTGTTACCATCCTGGCTTTCAACACAGGTATAAATACCAGAGGCCTTCCTTTGCGCATTGTTGATAATCAGATTACAGAAGTGTGAGGTGCACGTTGGCTCTCCTTTCAACTTCTTGTCATCCTGATCAATCTTGCACAGGTTTTTGTTTTGTCCTTCCTTGTACCAGGTCACGATCCATGTGAAGGATACAGGTGGAATTCCACAGCTGATGTTTACCGTGCCTCCTAAAGGGACCTCAATCAGTTTTACTTCATTACCCTGGGAATCAGCTGCTACAACAAGAAAACAAAGGGACCTTTTATTGCAAAACAAATCAGAGAGAAAATGTGAATGTGTCCCTTCTCTCTGTATATGAATTTTTCACTCATTGGTTCCATTCATTCATTCTTGTAGTACATGTTAAGATGGATTTCCTCTTCTATAGTAAACTCCAAAACCATCATCATGGCTGAATGGAGTAAATAGCATACTGGAACAGTCTATACCACAAACAAATATCATGATACACTGCTAGAAGCCCCACAATCAATCAATCAATCAATCAATCAACCAATCAATAAACAAATAAACAATGCATGCTACGCAATACATTATAATTTGGAAAGTTCTTGAGTTGCATTTATTTATTCATGAAGGTATTGTGCAAAGCCAGGTAATCAGGATAGAAATAAAACACAGAAACTGTACAACTCAAGTGTTAAAATTATTTGTGTAGAAAAAATGGATTTCTGTAGAATTTACTTAAAAACAGTATGTGTGTCAGAAAACAGCTTTAAATATTGCCTGCAAAATACTCCTCCATTTGTTTTGCAAATTAGTGCTTTTGTGTTTCTAATGTTATTATAGAAACAATAACTCGTTCGCTATTAGCGGTGCTCTGCTGATAAGAAATATTGAAAGCTGTCAGTTATGCTTTGCTTATTTTTTTTAATGATGTGCTATAAAGGATCATTGAGATAACATGTCTGAAGGCACATTCTGACAATCATAGACACGATTTAATCGCCTCTCCCCCCTGATGTTGTGTGTGCATTTAAATGTAAATAAAAAAGAATCTGAATAAGGCTAAGTTTTGAAAATACTTACCATGCAAGACAAGTAGAAGAATCCCAGCACAATGAGCAAACATCTTCATTTTCCAGCCTCTGGAGTTCATTTTCAACAGTTTGATTTAAACTCAGCCCATGCACAGAAACACCTTTAGAGTCTTAGAGAAAGAGAAGGAAGATTAAGAGGGGCAAAGAAAATATTCTCAACTGTGAAAACTTTAGCTCTGCCTTTGATAGCTAACTTCTCCCTTTTTAAAAGGAAAGCGGGCAGGGTTTTAGGAAGACATGTTGCTATGCAACGATGAAATCCAAGACCCTCTCCACACATACACACTAATATTCATATTACTGAATAATATTACTCTGCCCAAATAATGCTATAATAGTATGTAAAGTCAGCTTGTAAAGCAAAGGAGCCAAGAAGCAAGAACTGTGACCTCCAAACTAACCCAGTGAATAAAAATACCCCTCAGTCCTGCTCTAAAGATGTGAAGAAAAAAGTCAAACAGGAGGGGGTGAAATGCAGGCAGCGGAATCCACATCACTGTGTTAACCAAATAGGTGAATCATATGCCACCAATGTTTTTT
This sequence comes from Natrix helvetica, assembly GCF_964273705.1. Taxonomy (NCBI): domain Eukaryota; kingdom Metazoa; phylum Chordata; class Lepidosauria; order Squamata; family Natricidae; genus Natrix; species Natrix helvetica. The sequence continues at coordinate 67,913,889 of NC_138549.1, read as the reverse complement.
GATGGCTCACTATCAACACTGTTACCACCCATCTGGTACACAAATTACTAGCCCTTCTTTGGATGCTTATTTTAGCAATGCAGTTCACCAAATGCCTTATCCTGTTCTCCATCGGTAAGTCCAATCTGTTCTATCAGAAATCTCTTAAACAAGCACTTTTGGATCTGATTCAGAAAAGAGATTTTCTTCATGTGGCAGGAAAGGGTGGGGGGGGAGTGAAACTGTGGTATCTTATAGGCTGATAACATTTTAGCAGTTTTCATTCCATGAAAACAAATACAATTAACTTGATAGTCTTTGAAGTGCCTCAAAAGTTTTTGTAGTTGTCTAACTTGATTTCTTAAAGAGTTTTCTCCACAACTCTGATTATGTGTTGTTATTGTTTTATTCTAGTGAAGATGTGAGGGATGGTGCCTACAGAGGGAGGTGATGTGATCGATTACAGTGAATTAGCTTCTAAGAAGGAAGGATCACATTCTAAGGAGGGAGTGAAACAAAAGGCAATAGCACCCAGACCTGGTTAGAATACAGAGGAAGAGAGTTAGGATAGCCACTCTCTAGAATTTCCCAGCACCTATCTGTTGGGGTGAGAATAGTAAATGTTTAGTCTGGCAAGATTCTGCCTACTGGATGTAGGCAAATAAAGAACTGGTCCCAGGATGGTTTGTTCTATGTCATTCTTAGACTGGACCTGACAGAACTATAGTATCCTATCAAAGGAATAATGCTGCCTTTTAAATTACTTACTTTATCCCATTATAGTATATATTTCCTCTAGTGGGAAACAGGGCCTCGTAACCTGTGGCCCAAGATCATCCGGAGAGATCTGTATGTAGCTGAGGTGAATGTGATCTTTGACTTCTCTGCCCCTGATCTGACATCAACTTAAAATTAGAATCCCAATATATTTTTCTTATTTTGTCTTCGCAGTATACAAAGCTCAAAATGATCAGTTCCTGTTTGTGGACGTTGGAGAAAATGCAACAATTGTGTGCAACTTTTCAAAAAACATCACCAACAATGTACATAACATGCGTTGGTATAAAAGAGAAGAGACTAAACTAAGGCTTTTAACAGATAATTGTGGGGTTAGTGGCAGCAAGTCGAAATTTAACTGCAAGGCTGAAGCTCAGACACTGACACTAGAAATTTCCAACACAAAAGTGGAGGACGCTGGCTTATATCTGTGTGCAGACAAATCCGAAAGTTTCTTTTCCTTAAACTTTGCCGGTGCATTCTCTTTGATTGTGGGAGGTAAGTTGTCATTGTCGCTTATTCAGACATGTCTGATCCTTGGCCATTCTATGGATGAGCATCTCCATGCCCCTCTGTCTTGCACTGCCTCCTTTAGATCCGCCATGGTCATCCCAGTGTCATCTTGTAGAGTGTCCAGCCAGCAGATATTAGGGTGGGCCCCTTCTCCTTTTTTAAAGTTATTTTTTTTAATTTTTGCTATATATAGAAAGAGCAACGGTTTCAACGTCTATATAAAAAGTGTGTTGTCTGGTTACAATTAGTTTGAGCAATAATCATCTTCCTAATAGTAATAATATTCATTAGTAGTAGTGATAGAACAACAGTATTTTCTCATAATATTAATACTTATTAATTATTGATACTAATTAATATTAATAAAAATGTATCGTAATGCCATCATAGTAAAGTTGATCCTTCTCTTATAATTTTAAACATTCTAACTTCTGTTTCTATTAGTTAACCATTGACAAAACGAATCCCATATTTCAAAATATTCCGTGTTTTTCTTCTCTTTAATTAAATGTTAATCTATTCATTTCTGCACATTCTAGTTTTTTTATTACATTCTCTTCTGTAGGAATCGCCACACTTTTCCAATATTGTGCAAATACAATTCTAACCACTGTTAATACATGTAGTATTAGACACGTAGTCCCTTATTATATTTTTCTGGTATGATACCCAACAGAAATATTTCTGGTTTTCAATCTATATGTTCCTTTATCATTTTTTCTATCCAATTATGTATCTTTTCCCAATATACTTTTGCCTTTGGGCATGTCCACCACATATGGTAGTATGAACCCAGAATCTGATTACACTTCCAACATTTTGCAGACATTTCTTTAAGCATCTTAGCTAATCTTGCTGGTGGGAAGGGCCATCTGTAAAACATTTTGTATATATTTTCTTTATATGCAGTAGATATTGTTAATTTATAATTTCTATCCCACAGCTTTTGGCATTTCTCCAATTCTATAGAATAACCAAAGTTTCTAGCTCACGCTATCATTGTTTCTTTTACCCGCTCTTCTTCCATTCTAATACTCAGTAGATAGTTGTAAATTTTTTAAATTAGTTTCTCATCAGTTCCTGTTAGGATCTGGTCCAATTGTCTTGGTTCTTTATAAAAATCATATGTTTTAGCTTCTTTTTCATATCTTAGTTGTATTTGTATATGCGGCCACCATGCTAAATCTATCCCTTGACTATTTAGTTCTTGTTTGCTTTTCAATTACCCTTTCTCATTCAGAATATCTTTATATCTTATGATTTTTTCCATATCAACTATATTTGGATGTATCAATGCCTCCACTGTGGAGAGTCAGACTGGTATTTTCAAGTAGTGTTTGTCCTTAATTTTTGCCCATACTAAAAACAGAGCATTTCTAATATAGTGTCCTTAGAAATATTTGTGTATTTTATTTTACTCATACCATAGAAAGGCGTGCCACCCCAGTTGCAAATCATGTCCTTCAAAAGTTAATAATGCTCTATTTTTTGAAGTTATCCATTTTTTTTAGCCTGGTAGTGCAGATGCCTGGTAATATAACTCCCAGTCTGGCAACCCAAAGCCTCCTCTATTATTAGAGTCTTGGAACAAGACTTATTCTTGCTTTTTTACCTTGCCAGATAAATTTTGATACTACTCTCCTTTTATTGCCGATCACTCTCAGCGTAACTGACATTTTGAGTGAGTCAGCTCTCATGACATGATCAAATTATGATGGTCTCTGTTTGGTGATCTTGGCTTCAAGTGATATTTTTGGTGAGGTTCAGTCTAGGACTTCTTTGTTTGTTATTTTTGCAGTCCATGGGATGCATAATAGTCACTTCCAACCCCACAGCTCAAAGGCACCCAACTTCCTCCTATCTGCCTTTTTTAGAGTCCAGGTTTTGCAGTCATTAAATAGCATAAGTAAGAGATAAATAATGGATTTGAAATGGAAATACAGATTAGCCTAGTAGCCTCTGTTTAGCAAATCCACTGAAAGCAGTTGTTCACTTTAACAATTAATTACAAAGGGTCAGCTATTTATTGAGTTGTTGCCCCTTTCTGTTCCTCCTTCTCCCCCTCCCGCTCCTCCTCAGACAGTTATACCTCAAGCAGCTGGATGATGATTTTACAGCCTTCTGCACAAGACCAGCCAATACAGAGTGGCAGCCGCCTGGCTTGTGTGGTTCACGGAGTTTCCAACTGGATCCAGATATCCTGGGATGCCCCTCATGTTCTCCAAGGTGGACAGACTCTTTTAATGAAAAAACATAGCGGTTCCTTAACGTTTGTCAGCATCCTTTACATCTCTAAAAACTTCTCCATCAGTGGGGAGGAATTTATCTGCAAAGCCAGATTCAATTCATCTGGTATATCCATGAATCTGAGCACCACGCTGTATCCAGGTAAATTATTTTCTATTAAATAATTAAGTATTTCCGTGAGTCAGCTTTCTAAAGCTGTGAACACTGTCTATACATTGTCTGGAATACTCCTTGATCGCCAATCTGACCATTAAAAAGGTCACAAGATAAATCAGAATTTTGTAAAACAATTTATTTGCGCACGCAAAACTGAAGTAGGTGAAAGTAATCAGCAGAGAAGGAGAGGAGCAAGATAGAATTGATTTGAGTTTACTAAGCAGTCATGACTAAACCAATTTCCTTTCTCTCTCCCTACTTCCCACAGAAACAAGGACTTTCCATACAAATGACTGTCAACATTATGCAATTCCTTTGTCTGTCATAGGAATACTGGCATTTCTACTACTAATTGTGATCTGGCTTAGGATTCGATGCCGTCCTTCTAGGCTTGGTAACATCAGGAAAATATATCCTATTTTATTGTGACATTTTGGATTGCAAAATAGGAATATTCATATGCTAAGGCGTAATATGACAGCTAAGGTGGCTAGAGTGTAAATTAATCCTTCTGGGATCCAGTTTCAGCTATGGGGATCAAAAAAAGTCAAGATGATACCTATCACCACATGCTCAAAGGCCTCCTCCTCTTTATGTGCTCTGTGCAACCACCACTGACCCTTCTGGGTGCAGCATTTCCTTGCTGTTCGATTGATTGAAATAATGATTAAGATCGGCCCTCCAGGGATCTTCAAAACAATGTGCAAATAAAGCAAAGTCAGCAAAGTCATAAAATCACAATAGAATTAAAAAGAAGTGAGGAAAGACTGACATTTTTGTATGACATTCAGTTTATGCCTCTCAGAACTAACTTCCAGTCGGGCAGAAAAAACACCCAGCCTGTCTTCTAGCTTCTTAGGGTGGAAGGTCAGGCAATAGAGCTTCTGATGTAATAAAGAGTTGATGGCCTATCCATTGGCAAGAAGGCATTGTTTTCCCATAATCTTTCATAGGCCAAAGTGGCCTTGGAATCTTGGAAATTCTTTGACAAAATCTAATGAGATAATTATGTGTGATATATGATCTTAGTAGGAGATTCAGAACAATATATTTTATAGTACTTTTTTAAATGGGCAGAGACGAAGACATTTTGAGAGAGGGGGAGGGAAGGGGAGGGAGGGAGGGAGGGAGGGAGAGAGAGAGAGAGAGAGAGAGAGAGAGAGAGAGAGAGAGAGAGAGAGAGAGAGAGAGAGAGGCAGCAACAGCAGCAAGGGGAGGTAATTCCAATTCTTTCATGGTATCATTCATCTGTCTCTGTTGCAGTTCAATCCCAAGATTTACAATTATGATTTTGTTTATTGATTTGCTTTGATTTATATATATCAAATATCTCTGAGCATAAACACAAGAACCTTCAAGAGCCCAGGGCATCAAGAGAAAAGTCCAGCTAAATTTTAAAATAAAAGAGGAAAAAAAGCAAAGAAAATGACATTTCTTTCTTTTTAAAAAATGTTTCTTTTTGCCCATAAGATTTCCAGCCCATGGACTCAGTGTCACCAGCTTTAGAGACACCAGAGGTATGTTTGCTTGCTATTTTCCCCTTTTTGGACAATATTTCAAGTTTTGCTATTGCTTTTCCTAATGGTTATTGGTAATCCTGTAGATCTAGTCATATGTATGATGTCTTCTAATGCATGGCACATTCAGAAAAGGAGTATCTTTTTTGGGGTGGGTCAAGAACATTTAAGAAATATCTAATCAATAAGTCAATAAATCTGCAGACTGGGTTCCTTATTTTTGGCTGTGAGAAAGAAGGAAAAATGCAGACTTCTTGTAAGATGGCACCCCAATTAATATACTCCTTTATATGTCTTATATACATATAACAGCATAGTTAATATACCTGTATGCTTAGAATTAAGCCCACAGTGCATAGTTTGGCTACATCAATATTTTCCTGTTATGACTCTGAATTATTACTATTATTTTATTTCATTTTCTAATAATCATTTAATGATTATAGGAGGACATTTGCTACTCTCATCTGGTGTTTCATTCAAATAATCAGGAATGGGAGAAGACAAGACAAACATCTTAATATACAGATGTAAAGATCTGAGCAACCAGGAAAAACTGATATGCAGAAACCAGGATAAAATTTACAATTCACCTTTAGAAGCCGGGATTAGAAACTCAGATCTGGGGTTTTGACAGAATTGATTTTTCAAGACTTGATTTTTCCCTTTTACAATGTAAATAATTATCTATTTTACACAACTGTCAATACGGGAAATGAATATTAATATATTTTTGTAATAAAGTAATTCTTCACATGAACTACTGGCTTTAGTATAGCCTTTATTGTCATTGTACATCATGTATACAACAAAATTGTTTTTTCAAAAATCTGGCCCCAAACTGTTGGAAGTGTAAAAAAACACCAGGCACTTTCTATCGTATGTGGTGGACGTGCAATGAGGCAAAAAAATATTTGAAAATGATTCAATCGTGGTTAGAACAAATGGTGGGAGAACAAATTATGTTTAAACCAGAAACTTTTCTTCTAGGCATAATACCGGAGGGGTTTAAGAAAGATACACTTTATCTAATTATACATATACTAACTGCAGCGCGCATAACCTATGCACAGTATTGGAAAAAAGAAAATACACCATCAGAGCTAGATATAATCAGAAAAGTGTTGGCCTGTGCAGAAGCAGATAGGCTCACTCTTGAACTTAAAAATAAAGGGGAATCAAAATATTTTGAGGTATGGAATAGATTTTATGATTGGTATAAGACAAGGTGACAAGACTGGAACAAACTGTATATATTGTGATTGGACAGAAGGATAGACAATGTATCAAGTAGTTTAACTGTTAATGGTTGAAATTAGCTGTATATAATGTGAATGTATGGTCACTCCGACTCCGCGGTATTGCATTGTTTTTAAATGTAAAAATAATAAAAATATATATTTTAAAAAAATTGGTTTTAGCCTCACTGGTACAACCCATGACAAAAAATACAAACAACATAAATAGTACAAAGAATAATCCCTATGCAAGTAATTAGGGAACAAAAGAAAGAAAAAGAAAAACTAATCATAGGTTTCTGCATGTGTGTGGAGTGATTGTGTTTAAGAAGCTGACAGCCAAGGATAGAAACTATTTTTAAACCTATTTGTTCGGCTGGCTATGCTTTGATTTCTTCTGCCCAATGATAGAAGTGCGAAAAGACACTGACCAGGGTGTGAATCATATCTGGGTATCTTCCTTACTCTGCTAAAGCAGTCAGGCTTTGTGATGTCATCCAGTAGTGTTAGAGGGCAACGAATGGTTTCTTGTGCCAAATTGATCACTCTCTGTAGTGCCTTCCTGTCCGCAGCACAGTATGGTATAGTATGGTAAACCAGCGTACCATACTGGAATGCAGTATTGCGGACACTTCCTATTGTGGACCAGGTCATCAGCCATTGTCTCACCTGATTTCTCACCTTTTTTGGCAAATTGGGAAGAGTTTTGTAAATTATCTGATGACAAATTGATGTCTTGCACTCTTTTTTGATTTTGAAGTAACTTAATAAAGGTACAGTACCACGTTGATATGTATTTTTCAATTCAGTAGCTACATCATTTTGGGATTTTTTTAAAAAAAAGAAAAGATCATTCCACATGCAATGATGGCAGTAACCATTTATTCTTTATCATTGACTTTGCTGTGAACTGAGTCCCAATATTCCTGGGTAGAAAAATTCCTTATCTATATTATCTGTACTTGTAAAACTTTCTTTTCATAACTACCATAATCATTATGAACCAGATGTTTGGAAACCATTGCACCACAGGGTCACATATTATATTAGTCCTGGTCGAATCACATGATTATAGGATCCAAGTACAGAGTAATTGAGGAAAGTTTTTTATTTTATTTTATTATTTTATTTTATTATCTTATCTTCATTTGTATGCTGCCCGCCTCACTTTGAGGCAACTTCACTATGTACGTTATGTTTCTACCAGTTCTCTTGCACTACCTCATCCATTCTGAAAGTGGGGCTGGACTAACCTTCTCATATCCATTCTAAAAATTATCCCAATTCTTTTTTTGGAATTCCATGTTCCTAGGAAATGGTTAAATGTTTCAAGAATGAATTGCCAAACACTCTTTGCATGGAGGTTGATGGTTTCACGATACCCAGTCTGGAGTCTGGTGCATAGTTTGTACAATACAATGCAATGCAATGCAATGCAATGCAATGCAATGCAATGCAATGCAATGCAATGCAATGCAATACAATAGCAGAGTTGGAAGGGACCTTGGAGGTCTTCTAGTCCAACCCCCTGCCTAGGCAGGAAACCTTATACCATTTCAGACAAATGGCTATCCAACATCTTCTTAAAGACTTCCAGTGTTGGGGCATTCACAACTTCTGGAAGCAAGCTGTTCCACTGATTAATTGTTCTAACTATCGGAAATTTCTCCTCAGCTCTAAGTTGCTTCTCTCCTTGATTAGTTTCCACCCATTGCTTCTTGTTCTACACTCAGGTGCCTTGGAGAATAGTTTGACTCCCTCCCAAGAATAGTTGCTCCTGGCTGCCACAGGTAATGCAGAATAAAGTTCAACTGGGCTACAGTAGTCATAACATACATCAAGGAAACTATGATTTGACCTTTTCTGTATCAACCCACTACCATTTCAGATGGCAAATATTAGCTTTGCCAAAGAGTAGCAACACATGGAAGTGCCTCCGTAGTTGTGACCTAAGTCAGTTTCATTATATCTATGACTCCCTTTCACACAGGATAGAACAACCACAGAAAAGAAGAAAAAAAAACAAACATCTGTTTAAACTATTGATATTTTTCTGAGGAAAAAGATAGGATAGTGAGCTTGCATCAAACAGAGCCAATCCAATCCCACCTCAGGCATGAATGCGAGCTGGGTGACCTTGGGTCAGTCACTCATTCTTAGCCCAGCCCACCTTAAAAGGTTGTTGTTGTGGAGAAAATGGGAGGAGGAAGGAGTATTAGGTTTGTTTGCCACCTTTATTATAATGAAGTATAAAAATAATAAAGCAGGATTTTTTTAAAAAAATCTAATCTATAGAGTAAAAAGTAAATTGCAGAGAAAGAGAGACTTGCTTATGGAGGATGGGATCTTCTGCTTTCCAAATTTGCTCCCTTGCACCCATCTTGCAAAAGAAGGAACAGTAAAAGAAGGCTGTCCAATTTCTATCTAGAAGGGTTTCCTGCAAGATTTTTGCACCTTCTAATTCCTTCCATGTCTCCAGGCTTTTACATGGAAAAATGAGCATCCTTAGCCACTGCATGAGACAGTTGGTCAGTCCAGTTGGCAACAAAGAAGGAAATGTTCTCTGCAAATCTAAAGTAACCAGAATATCACCAGATGGCACATTGCCTTTCCCTTATTCACTCTGGATAAAACGGTGTGATCATGAGCCACATTATACAAAGGGCTTCTCAGTTACAACTTAGAGATATTGACTGATGAGGTAACAGGAGCCAACATACCATAGATATTCCTGCACATTCAAACTCTGACCTGGTTTAAGGCACGTGGTTGCAACTACAGCCTATCATTTCAGGGTCAGTTTTCAGGAAGAACCGAAGGAGGAGGAAGGGTGGGGGGAGAGGATAATGAAAGATCTGATGGCCTTGAAGGAATACTTCATGTACATACCTCTGAGATCACTATCTATGACTGAATCTAGAGATGCAGGGCCTTCTCTATTATAATACTTGCCTTATAAAACTGTCTAAAAAAATTGAACAAGTCACTTTGCTTGTGATTTTTCCAGAGATTCTCAATATATTTTTACTTATTTATTTACTTATTTAGAGATGTGTTTGCAATGGTGCTGGATTGGATTGTTACTTGTTTTCCTTAATGCTTTCTTAATCAGAAAATGCATTATCTTGGTACTATAGTAAGAGCTTGGACAATTACATTTGAGGCTGAGAAGAAATCTGATATTTAACAAAAGCAATCAACTAACCTGGACCTTTCATTCAGCCAAATTTGGGGGATTTCGTAACATGATAGAAAAAGAGCAACATATTTCTTCTCTTATTTTACGCAGAAAGACAACAGGAAATGAAACTAATAGCTTGCACGTCACAAGTCATTTTTAAGTAATTGCTGTCCATTTCTGAATTCTAAGACCACAGATATGTAATAAGGCAGAAACCACAATTGGAAACAACATGAACAAAATAGTTCTGTCAAAAGTATTCTTTCCCTTCTTTGGTGTCTGGATAGTTTTGTTTTGTTTTTGTTTTGCTTTTGTTGGATCTCGAAGTCCATTTTCTTAATTTTCCTCAGCTCAAATTGGTCTTAGGAAATTGTTCTCTGCACCTGTCTATGCTCCACATCAGCTGAGTAACATGTACTGATTTTAAGCTTTAGAATTTAGAACTTATATACAACCCTTCCTTTCAATTATTCTCTGTTCCTCTTCATTTGTAAGCTGGAACTCAACAAACCATGTTTCAATTAAGCATGATCTTCCTCCTCAAAGTTGTGCTCCATCTTTTCCACTCACCACAGGAGTCTAAAACCAAATGCATGAAACAGCAGCATCAGACATAGAGTCATCTTGTAAACATCTGATTGTTAAAAACCTTCAATGTGCTGTGTTTTATTATGTTTTATAACTTACAGTATAGTATGCCTATCCTCCAGGCATTTGATGACATTTGCAGCTGCTCTTTAGTGCTACATTCAGTTCTGAATGAAAAGGCTAAATAATTTTGTTTCTGTTAACCCTGAAATTTTAAATCATATTTCATATTCTTTTTCCTAATTTAATGGCCTAATTATGTAAACATCAGAGTGTTAATTTCTAGACAATATTGTACAAATATCACAGTATTGAAATAATGTGCTGGGTATATTTTATAATAATGTAATAATAAAATAAAATGTACAAATGTGCTTGCAAAAATAAAAATAAAATAAAATAGAGATCTCCAACAGGGGCGACAATTTGGGACAGAAAGATGTGGAGCTGCTGCTGTTTTCAAATTGGTTCACAATTCTTTTCTAGAAGTTTCTTCTGTAAGATGACTTATACACTTTGTGAACTCCACAAAGAATGGCATAATATCAGTTTACCAAACAATCAACAACAATCAACAGGAGTTTACTATATGCATTAGCACTCTAATTTGTAAATGAAAATTATTTACAAAGAAATCCAGCTGCGTTTCTTACCAAGACGCTTTGCAAAAAAGTGAATTTTGATAATAACTTTTAATCATGTAAACCTATTGGGGAAAATGTTTGGTTTGCTTAAGAAATAGCCTCAGAAACCTACTGTATATTATCTACACTAAGATAAAGACACTACAAACCTTGGTTCCAATCAAAATAGAATTAATTTTCAGTTTACAGAGGCAATACCTTTGAACCCCATGTATATGTAGTGATACTTTTCTTAGCCCCATTCTGTCACCATTAGCCCTCCCATAAAGCCTTCCTTTCAAATTTAATTTGTTATTGTTGAGGTTGACCATCACATATTCTTCCTTCTTCATTGATCTGTTGAAGGAAAAGTACAAGGGTGGAGGAGCACAGGAGCACCCCCAAGGTCCCTTCCAACTCTGTTATTCTGAGGATAAGAAAAGAGGAAGTGAAGGGAGTATGAGGAGGATAAGAGAAAGAGGAGATGGACATGAAAGAAGACGAGGAGGAGGAAGATGAGGAAAGACAAGTAGGAATTGGAGATGGAAAAGTGAAAGAGGAGAAAGAAGAAAAAGTGATGATGGGCCGTTGTTAAGTGCTAATACATCAGGCTTCCAGTCTGAAAAACTCCCTGCCTCAGAGGTTATATACCGTATTTTTCAGAGTATAAGACGCACCGGAGTATAAGACGCACCAAGGTTTTGAAGAGGCAAATTAAAAAAAGTAGGTAGGTAGATAGAGGTATAGAGAGGGAAAGAGAGAGAAATACAATAGGTAGGTAGGGAGAGAGAGTGAGTAGTTAGGTAGGTAGATAAATGGATATATATAGAGAGAGAAATAGAGAAATACAGTAGGTAGATAGGGAGAGAGAGAGGGTGTAGGTAGGTAGAGGGAGAGAGGGAGAGAGAAATAGAAAGAGATAGAGAAATACAGTAGATAGGTAGGGAGAGAGAGAGAGTAGATAGGTAGGTAGATAGAGGGATAGAGAAAGAGAGACAGAAATACAGTAGGTAGCTAGGGAGAGAGAGAGAGAGAGTAGGTAGGTAGGTAGGTAGGTAGGTAGATGTTTCCAGGTGTACTTATCCATGTGCTGGACAAAGAAATCACTGACAATATGCAGCACCTAAGACTTTGTTTCTGCTGGCACAGCACTTGATCAATCTAATTCTCATCAATCACTTTAACTAAAGAGCTTTCCGAAAGGAAAAAAAAGGTTTTTGCACTCTGCAAACCTCCCCAAAACAGCCCACTTTTTGTGAAAACGGGCCCGTTTTTTTTTTAAAAAGGCATGAATAGCTTGGGGGGGGCTTGCAGAGTGCTTTTGGGGGAATGGGGGGCAAAAATGAGCAAAAAATGGCCTGTTTTTCATGAAAATGGCCCTGTTTTTTGTCAAAAAAATTGCATGCATAGCCTTATGGAGGCTTATAGAGTGCTGCTGGGGGCAGCGGGGGGCAAAATTGAGCAAAAAATGGCCCATTTTTTGCTAATTTCTGCCCTCCCTAGTTCCCAGGAGCTCTCTGAAAGCCTCCATAAGGGTATGCACGGCCATTTTGGTGAAGGGGACGGGGCTTCGGGAGGCAAAAAATGCTGTATTCAATGTATAAGACACACCCAGATTTTCAGCCTCTTTTTTGAGGAAAAAAGGTGCGTCTTAAACTCCGAAAAATACGGTACATAATTTTTCCACAGCAGTGAAATATTTCTCTATGTGCAAGAGTTAGCTCAGCTGGAATTAATGTTATGTAGTGACCCTTAGTTTTCTGTTACACTTTGGTTAGCTTTTAGCTTTCTTTTCTGGGTGAAGTTTTTTCATATATATATAACTTTGAAAATGAGTTTGAATCGTCCCTTTAAAAAAAATGAAGAAAAAAAATGAAAATAAATTTTACAAGTTCTGGGAAGTCAGACCAACTTCAATGTCAGTTGGTGGGCTTACAAGTTGGGGAAGAGATGGAAAGAATTTTAAATTTGAATTTTCTCTCTTCAATTGGAGAGGCTGAGAGAGGGAGAGGGACATATCACTATTACCATTCAGCAGCCAGAGAAGCCTCCAGATGGTCTTCACTTCCCAACACACCTGTGTTGTGTCGGATCACAAAAAACAGAAGCAACTTTTCAAAAGGCAGCATCTGAGAATGGCAGAGCTACTTCAACAGTTATGATGATGTTCAACCTTTGCTGTCTGCATTTGTGGTCTCACACAGAGTTCAGGAAGTGAGGACTTGGTAAGCTTTCTGGTGTGAAAGACCTGCAATGTTATGTTTGAAGTTACTTCGTGGGTACAAAAATGCCAGGCAGAACTTACCCACAACATTCATTTACACCAGTCAGTGAGAACAATCAATAAAATGATTTCACATTTAAAAAAAGAAGAAATAGAAGTATGAGTTAAGCAACCATTCCAGTTGTTTATCCAACCATGGTTTAAAATGCAGACTTACTGTGATCGTGAAAAGAATCATTAGTTTTCTATGGACGGCTTTGCTTTTAGTTTATTTTGCCATGTAACCCCTCCCCACCCATGTTTTTCTTTCTTTAAATGGAAGTAGGAATGGAAGGCCATGTAGAATTACCCAGGTAGTTAATGGCATTAACTATTAAACAGCTGAGGATGATGGTAGACTTGATCCAATATACCTGCCAGACTGGGGAAGGCTGACCTGGGTCTGGATTTAACCTCAAAGTCTACCCATGTGTCGTAGCAGATTCTTGGACTCAGGTTGCCCATAAAGATCCTGAGGAAGTCAACAGGAGCTTAGAGGGGGGGGGGTCCTTTGCAAACTCTACTGAACACAGGCTGACCACTTCTGCAAGCAGCTTGGGTGACAGATATGTTCCAAATAATTTTAGTCAGACCGAGACTTCTTACTGAGTCAATGGTCTCTACTTTGGAATTTGTGGGTTGTTTTTTTTTTTTTTTTGTGATACCCTTGTAGATATTTTCACCCAGTGTAAATGATCTCAGACCATAAACTTGTGCAAAAGTTTATCTGGCATTCTAAATTCTAATAAGGACAAAACCTAAGAGTCCTTCTTCCTCTCTTTACCAGTAACACCATCCCCTGATGTTGCTGCTCAGACTTTGAAAGATGGAGTGTTACTCAAAGAAATACCAGGGCTATATTATTATGCTCATGGTGGTAGTCAAACCGCTTAGAATAGTCTTGCCCAAACTGAACATGAATTTGATATCCCATTGTGCTGCCTGGATGAAAAAGAAGATCATTTGAAGGCCATCAGGTGTCAGTTCTACTAGGTAGACCAGGAAATTGATCCATAGGAAGGCTAAAGTTGCTTTTATTGTGATTGGCTATGATAATATAATCTTGCAACTTGATTGCGCTTCATCTCTCTCCTTCTTAAGTCTTAGTGAATTAGGGAGGCAACTTCCTGTGTCTGAATTTTATCTTGTTGTTCTGCATTTAAAAAATGTTTCAGCCCCCTTTTGCATAGATAACAGTTCCTGCATATGTCTATCAGTGTCATCTTCCTTGTGCTGTACACCAAATTGGGACAATTAGTTTTAATACAAATTTGCTCCAAGTGTTGTGCAGGAGACACAACACTTAAGGGAGAAATAAGGAAACTGAACAGGATGTATACACATGCAGAGAAACACAAGCACAGATCCATAAAAGAGATAGGATATTGTATCACACATACATGAATTCCACGTTCAATTATACTCATGTGTTTCTGCTTACATGGTCACACCTAAAATACTAGGTCACTCACTGCCTGTTGTCCTTGTGTGGCCATGCCAGGAAACTACTCTGACATAATTACAGAGATTTACTGGATCAAGCACCTATGAATGCTTGCTAGTAATAGGCCCTTTATTTGAACAGTCAGCTCTGGAAATGATGGTCTGCGTTACAGTATATAGCACTGTACAGAGGCGGGTTGCAAATCCCAATGCTACTGGTTCGTCGTGTGCGCATGACATTCTGCGCATGCGCAGAAGCATCCGGGAAGGTGGGCAGAGCCTCCCATTGCCACCACTACCGGTTCGTCCGATCCGGGCCGAACCGGGAGCAACCCACCTCTGGCACTGTATGAGGGTTTTTAAAAATTGAAAACAGTTTGCATGCTATAACATTAATGCTAGTCTAACTTTTCCTCTCTTCCCTCCTCACCCTTCTCTCTCTCTTTTTCTTTTCTTTCCTTAGAAACTTTAGCAGGAGACAGAGAGGCAAGGCAGAGAATCACCTGAACAGGTGTATCTCTGACAGCTCCATTCCCTCTTCTCCCTCAGAGCTCTCAGCTTGCCTTCATGCTGGCCATGACCCCCACGCCACCTCCTAATCTGCTTGTTCCTTGTTGTGTTTAGAAACATGAGGTCTGCATCTGCCTTCTCTTTTTTGGAAGACGCTTGAAGGAAGATGAAGGAAGTAGCTAGCCACACATAGCTAGCCACTGACATCCTATTGCCCAGCCACTGACAGAAGTGGTGAGTAAGATCCTATCATGTCTATTAGGCTAGAAAGGAGAAGAACAAATTGAGTGATTGAACATGCAGCTGTTTAACCCAAAGAAACACTTATGTGGGTAGTTTGACACAGGGCACATTGAGAGGAAGAACAGAGTGGGAAGAAATTGGGTGGGAGGAATCTAGGGTGAATAGTCCTGGGCACCAGCCTCCTCCTTCCACTCCACCAAATACGTAGCCTTCCATCTCAAATCTTTGGCTTATTTTTGTGCTCCCTTCCTTGTAGGAAAATGTACAAGAAATGCAGCATAAAAAGCTGCATCATCAGGGCTGCTGCATCACCAGGCAACATCAACGGTTGTCATAATGAATCAGATAGCTTTTCTTCTTTATGTCTCTCTCACAACCACAGGCATCGGAAGAGGAAAAACGTTCTAGTCATCAGGCCAAAAAAAGTAATTAAATAGTGTGCAGTACACACAGAGCGTCAATTGGACAGAGCCAAGTCTCCAATCTTTATTAACAGTGAATCCAACTGGCAGTCTGCCTCCCCCATGCTATACTTCACTAATCTCAAAGTACCTAGGCACTAGAGGGCCTTTACTCTGGCATTATGCGATGCCCTCTCCTCAGCTGTCCTTGTAGACCAATACAGGGAGATTTCCCATCCAGAGAGACAATGCCGCCCCCTGGACATTGTCATACAGAAACAAAAGAACAGGTATTCCTCCGGTGTCTGCATTACAAAGACATTTGTTACTAGCATCATCTCATAAATATTACATAAATATCCAGAGTACAAAAGACAACTTGTTGTGGCCTGTTGGCTGCTAGCCCCTCCAGCAGCCAAATCAGATGAGGAGGCGGTGTGGGAATCATGGCCAACATCAGGCAAGCTGAGAGCTCTGAGGGAGAAGAGGGAATGGAGCTGTCAGAGATACAGACAGAGGCGGAACCTGGGCGGTCCATCAGCCCTCAGATGAAGAGTCAACACCCCCAGGTCTGGAGGAGGCTGATGAAGAAGAGGAGGAACAGCTGGGTCCAGTGCCTGACACATGGATGTGCGGAAGAGAGGAGAGCAGTGGAATTCTATGGGCCGATCCTTGGGACGGAAGAGCCACTGCTGCTAGCGCAGCCCCACCCTAGCTCTGGAGATTAAAGGCAGCGGGTGGAGATGAATAGGTGTGGCAGACTATTCATCTCCGTCGGACAGACTTCTTAGCCTGCTGTGAGAGAAAGAGAGACTTTCTATATAGATATAGATATAGATAGATAGAGATAGAGATAGAGAGAGATATAGATAGATATAAAGATAGGTATAGATAGATTATATATATATATATATATATATATATATATATAGATAGATAGATAGATAGATAGATAGATAGATAGATAGATAGATAGATATAGATAGATAGATATCGACCCTGTAATACAGCTACAACTGTATTATATATCGACCCTGTAGTCCCTTGTATTGGGGTGGAGTCACGGTGACTGAATAAGCTGAGCCTTTCCTGATGCCAACATGGAGTTCTCAGCAGATATTTTCTCTTTGCGGCTAGAGAGATAAACATCAGCTTCTGCCTAGGTTCTAAGTCATAGCCTTCTGATTGTGAAGCAAGAGCTCCACCTCTGGGCACTGCTCATTATCTACACAGCGATTATTGTTGGGGGGGGGGGAATTCAGCTGAGGCTTAATATCAGGGAGATGTGACATGCACACACACACAAGGCCATTTTTTCATAAACAGAAGTAGGGTCCTCAATCACATTTGGGACCAGAATTTCCATTGCTAAGCAAGGAGATTGTTAAGTGACTTGTGGCTGATTTTACCAGCTTCTTTGCCACAGTTGTTCACTGCAGTTAAGTGAATCTGGCTTTCTTCAGTGACTTTAGTTGTCAGAAGCTAGCTAGGTCCTGCTTTGGTAAGACAACACCTCATCATTTCTCCCCCCCCCCTCAAATTTCGCACCTTTTAGATGTGTGAATTTCAATTTCCAGAATAAGAGTTGCTGGCTACAGAATTCTGGGTATTGAAGTCCACACAACAGATAGGGAGCATGAAAGCTGCAAAGTATGTGAGGCAAAATCACACAAGAGCAAAGCAGAAGTGAGGCAAATGCGGGGCAGGAGGATGCTTTGTGATAAAAGTATGATATGTCTATTTTAGGAACAATTTCCATCCATTTCTTAATACAAAAAATTAAAAAACCTGGCATTTTACATAGCAACCATAGTATAAACAAGCCCTGCAAACAGATCTTTTTTTTCTGCTGTGACATAATGATCTTGCTTTCATCTCATCCTTTGCTCATGAGTAAGAAGAACTTACCAGGTTAAAGTTGCTTTCTGACAGCGTCCAAACAGGAATAGGAAGACATGTGGAATATGTTTGCTGCCTTGAATTAACTGTAAAAATATTAAAAGCTGGGTTTCAAATAAAACAAGTCAAATCAAATTGAGAGATATAGTATTTTTCAGCTTTGTCATTTTGAAACGACCACAATTAAGATCAGAGACTGGATGGCTATTAGCACTGAAGTGACAAATTTCAAGCCATTAATTTTCTGGGAAGAGCATGTGATATTGGAATAAGTTCCAGAGATATCACTGGTGTCTTTTGAGTCCTACCATACCAAA
Organism: Natrix helvetica; assembly: GCF_964273705.1. Taxonomy (NCBI): domain Eukaryota; kingdom Metazoa; phylum Chordata; class Lepidosauria; order Squamata; family Natricidae; genus Natrix; species Natrix helvetica. The sequence goes on along the minus strand of NC_138549.1, from coordinate 67,895,994 downwards.
AAGATTGCCCCAGAATCACCTAGCATCTTCTTTACTCTTCAACGAATCAAGGTTTTCTCTACAATAATTAACAGATATGCAAAAATGAATAGATTACTAAGTAGCAGATGGTGGTGAATAGATTGTTTTCTCATTTTTATGTACATTTGTTCAATTCACTGAACATATCTAATTTTCTGCCTCCAATTTTCTCCATAACAACGATCTTGTGAGATGGTTTGGGCTGAGAGAGAGTGACTGGCCCAAAGTCACCCAGCTGGATTTCAAGATGGTAATACATTTTTTACTTCGTTGTTGTCTCATAATTTTCAACTGAATTTTGAAGCTTAGATTGAATAGACTACATTAAATAGTATTAATCTTTCTCCTGTTTTTACATGCTGCAGAATTTGTGTTATTTTAGAGTTAGTACATTACTTCTTCAGCAGATGGCGCAAGAAGATTGAAAAACCACATTTTGTAATAGTAGTTGAGATTAAAAGTTCCAGTTAAAACACTATTAAAAAAGCAGGGGGAAAACACTACAAGAAATTCCCTGTACCTGGATTATTATTAATTTTAGTACAGAAAACTCACAGTAGTTCCCAATTATCCCTACACAACACACATCCTTCTCTCTCACACTCTTTCTCACAATCTGTACAACTTTATAAACAGCACTTTTGAATTGTATCTGAAAACCTACTGGCAACCAATGAAGTTCCTGCAAGATTCCTGCAGAAGATGGGATTCTTTTGAACTGGGAATTTGGCCATCGTAGCTGCCTTTTGGACCAGATGCAATTGCTGAGTAGTCTTCAGGGTCAGCCCAAATAAAGCAGATCAACAGTAATCAAGATGAGAAATGATGAGGGAATCACCTAAGTTTTCTGATTCAGAAACAGCTTCATCTGGTATTATAGCTGGGCAAAAGCTCTCTTCTTCCAGCAAGAGTTCCGAGTCCAGGAGAACCCCAGTTGCTTCATGGACTCCTTCTGAAAGAGTGAAACCTCATCAAGAACAAACAATGGTGTTAACTTGTTTTTGGGGGGGGGGATTGGAATTGCTTGGGGTGATAAGAATAATGCCCTCCCTAAACAGCTACTTTGTTTCTGCTTGCTATTGATGTACCTCCTTTCCACCTTCTAATGATCCAGGGAGGGATGTCATCTGTATTGTACCCATAAATTAAAAATTGTCCCAGATTTAATTGCCTGCCATGTCTTTTTCCTTCCTTCTCTCTCCTCCTTGTAATAGGATATTGAGCTCCAATACAGGTAGAAGGCAAGCAAAAATGGATGAAGGCAAAAGGGAAAATAACATTCTACTTTCCCAGTTTATTTCAAACTAAACAAAAGTTTTCTGGTTGCCTTCTAAAGCAAATATATGCCTTCTAAAATATAAGGCAAGGCCTGCTCATTTCTGCTAGAATTTGAGGACTTTGGAATTAAAGCACACTCTATTTTTTATACCTTCCTACCAACTTTTCATGCTTTCTTTCCTGCAGATCTATCCCTCCCTTTATCCTTTGGAAATACGTGGCCAATCTGGGCCCTTTTCCTGTTGCACAGACTTCAGAATTCCTTGACTGTACAAAACTCAATTCCAAGAATTGGCCTGGTCCTCTCGTCATCCTAGTAATGCTTCCACACTAGAGATTGACAGTGCAGAGTAGACAGGTTTCTTCTTCTGTCTCCAAAACTTGGAGAATAATAGAAAGCCTGCCCTGATGGAGAAGACTTGTGGTGGCTCTTGCCTCAGTTGCATTAGTTAATCCCTTTTTCAAGAGTTAATTCTAGATAGTCTCCTCTCACGTGGTTGTGGGGATTTTATTATTTTGGAGATGAGAGAGACGGATTGCAAGTCCTATTCCATAAGAGCTTCTTATGCTAAGTGCAACCCAATGGGCAGCTTTTTGTTTAGAGTAGCACATGGATGCTAACAGCTTGGAGACTTTTCTGAGTGCATCAATTTTGAGCACCTTATTTTGCAGGTAGTTTGTTTTGGCTTCTTATTAAGCCCTCTTGTTGGCAGGCTGAGGTTTGTAGGGTGGTTAGTTCAAGGCAACACAGGAATGCTGATCCAATTTCTCTCTGAGATGATGTAACCTGGAATAGCCTTGGTAAGGTTACGTTGTCCTTTCACCCGGGAGTCATGGGGGTGAGTAGAGGAGGAATGTTCCCAGTTAAACCTGCTTTCCTATGAACTGATATTACAACTGTATTAATATATCACACAGTCCCTCGGCTTGTTGAGGCTTAGGCAGAAACCATGATTTACAAAACACCAAGGTTAACACACACCAAACTGGCATTATGGCTTAACGTAATATTGCCAATATTACATTAATAATCAAAAAAGGGTGGCTTAGTGGCTAAGACACTGAGCTTGTCAATCAGAAAGGTCGGCAATTCGGCAGTTTGAATCCCTAGTCCCGCGTAACGAAGTGAGTTCCCGTTACTTGTCCCAGCTTCGGCCAACTGAGCAGTTCGAAAGCATGTAAAAGTAGAAAAATAGGAACCACCTTTGGTGGGAAGGTAACAGCGCTCCATGCACAGTGCTGGCTCTTCGGCTTTGAAACAGAGATGAGCACCACCCCCTGGAGTTGGGAAAGACTAGCACATATGTGTGAGGGGAACCTTTACCTTTAATATGGTCATGTGATGAAAATTCAGTTGCTTGGCAACTGGCTCATATTTATGATGTTTGTGGTGTCCCAGGGTCATGTGATCACCTTTTGCAGCCTTCTGACAAGCAAAGGCAATAGGGAAGACAGATTCCTTTAATAATCATGTTACTAAGTTAACAACTGCAATGATTCACCTAAAAACTGTGGCAAGAAAGATCATAAAATGGGGCAAAATGTAACAACTGTCCTGCTTAACAACAGAAATTTTGGGCTCAATTGTGGTAATAAATCAAGGACTGCCTGTACAAACTAATACTTTGCAGACTTTTCTTTCAGATTTTTTCTATCAGTAAAACTATGCTTGAATCAGAAATTTAAATCATAGGAGGAGCATGGCAACCCTCTTTATATATGCTATTTATTTGCTACTTCCAATCAGCAAAACACTGATATACCACATCTGAAGAAGCTAGATTCAAGAAAATAGCTTGAAAACAGTTATGGTTCCTCTAGAGCTTTAAGATTCTGGATTAAAATTAACAATACTGACTTGCAATACAGTGAGTAGATTTAACTTCTGCTACTTTATTTCCAAAGCATGATCGAACAGGTCTTGGTTAAAATGTGTAGAACTGCAATTATGGTACTTCTGCATCCAAGCTAGATTTTTTTTCATGGGAAGGACACCCCTGTTGCATTCCAGGAGAATTTAGCCATTTGGAATAGCAATAGCAATAGACTTATGTACTGCTTCACAGTGCTTTTATAACCCTCTCGCAGCGGTTTTACAGAGTCAGTATACCCTAACAATCTGGGTCCTCATTTTACCCATCTCAGAAGGATGGAAGGCTGAGTCAACCTTCAGCCTGGTGAGATTTGATCTGCCAAATTACAGTCAGCCGACAGTCAGCAGAAGTAGCCTGCAGTACTGCATTCTAACCACTGTGTCCCTGCGGCTCTTAATAAACTACAATTCAATAATAAACTACAATTCAATTAATTATGGTGTGGTGTGTACATATTCAACAGAAGGAAGCCCCAAGTTGGATTATTGTTTTGATTTCCCATTACAAGTTTATTCTGATTTGGTACCAGGGAATTAAGAGTCTCTGTTGTGTCTTTGTGTGAGAAACAAGTGAAATTAGACTGGAACACGACAAAGACCATGTAGCCAGTTTCTAGATTTAGACATCAGAAGACCTTAAGAAAACCACCTAGAACATTTGGAGAACATCCTTGAGAAATGCAATACAGTACACAACTTTAATAGACTAAGAACACGACTTATGTTTTCATTTGCTACACTTATCATTTAACCAGCACATTCCAAAGCTCTGCTCATAGATTCCTGGGCCAATCAGATGAGAGGGAAGGACAGACATTGAGTGACCTTACAGTGTTTGGCTAAGATCCCACTATCTTACGGAATCAACTGTGAGTGTGCCAACAGAGCTACTATCACGTCAGACGTGCTCTCTACTATAGACTTGAGCAAACTAGAGAATGTCATTCCTTTGACCCATTTTTTTAAACTATCCCCAAATGATGCATCATTATGTCCACATTCTTCTACTCTTCTAGCTCAAGAATTTTAAAGCATTGTTTTTCAAGCTTTTGGACAGTGATTCGTACTTTCTCGCAAAATGTGACAGGGTGGCAAGAATGCACTTATGGTATGGTAAGGACATATTTTAAGGTGTTTCCACTTAGAAAGTTACCTACCAAAGCACGAAGTGCAGCTGTTTCTTTGTTACTCGTTCTTCAATATGGAAATGCAGAATATAAAATATTTCAAGCCTGTGGTATGCAAGGAAATAGAAGTGGCGACAAACATGAAGAAAAGTTTTTCTTTCTCTATAGAGAGGAACTTCAGAGTGAAACAAAACATCCTTATCTGTAAGAACAAAATGTGAATTTTGTAATGTCTTAGGCAGAACCAGAATGCACATGACATTCTGGTTCTGCCTAAGATATTAGTCAGAACCTTGTCCATGATTAAAACAAGGAAATCCTAAATAATGATACTGGAAATCAAGAGGCAATCTCATGTGGAAACAGATGTTATGGCAATTTATAATCATATTCTTAGGAGGCTGATCAAAGGAAAATAGTTTCCTACATGGATGAGTATTTATTTACATAGAACCCTGAAATTTGTGCCAATAGTTTGAGAAATATTGCTGTAGTCTAAAATAATTTGCTTAGCAGCTTAGTTGGCTTTTAAGTAATCAAAATGTTAAAATTTGAAAAGACAAACAATAAACATTGAATACAAACGATATTAGAATAACCACCGATCTCCGCTCCTTCCGTAAGAAGCTTAAGACCCACCTGTTCAGCTTAGCTGGCCTGGCCTAACTGTAATTTTGTATCCCTCTAGCCTGTATTTTAAATTGTTAGGGGTAGGTTTTTAGGTTGTTTTAATTTTTAATCATACTGTACAGCCTAGTATTTAATTTGATTTTACGGGTATCTAAGAATATTTAATTTTGTATACTGTTTTTATTGTGTGGTCTGTACACCGCCCCGAGTCCCTTCGGGGAGAGGGGGTGGTCTATAAATTTAATAAATATATATATAAATATAAACACAAAATAGAGTTAAAACAAAAAGAATATAACACTGTTAAGTCAATACATCTATCATGCCTCTGGAATACAAGTACTCCTCAACGTACAATTGGGACCAGAGTTACCACTGCTAAGCAAGATGACTGTTAAGTGAGTCTTGTCCAATTTTATGACTTTTTCACCATGGTTCTTAAGTGAATCACTATAGTTGTTAAGTGAATCAGACAGTCTTAAGCGAATCTGGTTTTCTCCATTGATTTTGCTTGCCAGAAACCAGCTGGGAAGATTGCAAAAAAAAAAAGAACATCACATGACCTCAGGACACTGCAACCATTGGACATAAATGCTGGTTGCCATTTTGATCATGTAACCAAGGGGATGCTGTGATGGCCTTAAAGGCAAGGAATCCTCAAAAATCTTTTTCCCCCGCAGTGCCGTTCCAACTTTGAACAGCCCTAAATGAATGGTGGATTGTTAAGACGAAAACATTCCGTTCCTACTATTTCCCCATAGTCCATAATTCTACTCAATTAAAAAAACCTTTAGAAAAGGAGTTACATCAAAAAGAGAAAACACTATGTAGATAGCATGATAAGTAGGTCCTGGCAGCCAAAAAAAAAAAAAAAAAATGGAGAAGTTTAATAAAACAGGAGAACTTCTACTGGCTACAGGTCAGTGGTGGGATTCATTTTTTTTACTACCGGTACTATGGGTGTGGCTAAGTGGGCATAGCATACATGGCTTGGTGGGCATGGCTGGAGAAGGATACTGTAAAATCTCCATTCCCTCCCCACTCCAGGAGGAGGTTACTGCAAAATCCCCATTTCCTCAGCTGGGACTTGGGAAGCAGAGAATAGTTGGGGGCGGGGCCAGTCAGAGATGTTATTTACCGGTTCTCCGAACTACTCAAAATTTCCGCTACCGGTTCTCCAGAACTCGTCAGAACCTGCTGAATACCACCTCTGCTACAGGTGAAAATTCCAGATTAGAATGGCTTCTACCATAATTGAATGGAGCTCCTGCATCTTTAGTTAGGCAAGATGGGTGGCAAACAAGTCAAATAAATAAATGAATGAATGAATGAATGAATGAATGAATGAATGAATGAATGAATGAATAAATAAATAAATGTTGTATAAAAAGAGAGTCCAGGATTCAGAGGTATAATTTATCACATGACATACTGCAGTCTCAAATTTAATCTTTGATATTACTTTTAAAGGAGTTAGCCATATCTTCTCTTCCAATAGGATTTTACCGTGTCTCAAAGAACATATTAAGACACAGCAAAAAAGTAGTAATTCTTGAATAGTGACAGTGGTCACTGTTAGTTTCATGTGGCATTTTCTCTTCTACTAATTTCCCCTTACTTTAGCAAATACCCGCTTATTACAGAAATGTATTGAGTAATTTTTAAGGGCAAACACAGGGGCGGGAGCCTTCTTCCAGCCAGATCCTCTCTGTGTCAGTGTATTCTTTATGTGAGCATTGGTTTCAGAGCTGATTGGAAAGAAATATGGGGCTGGAGAAATATACCATTAATGCAGGAGTCTAGGATAGAAATCCAAGATCTCATTTATGAGAACTCAGAAGTCAGCACAGTTGGATTTGAACTGCCTTTAGTTCTGGGCAGCACACTTCAGACCAACAATTACAGTTCAGGAAATGCCAGTGATCTGGGTGCTGGAGACTAAGTTGTACTTGGAAAGCTTGGTTGTACTTAGCCTTGAGGAAAGCTGACGCAGAATATGATAGGAGGTTTTGAGTAACTGAAATGATGTCAGACAAAATGTTAGCATTCATCCTCGTGGGTTGATGTGCTGTTATGCAGACAACAGGATGTGGGAAAATGGTTTTATGTTCCAGGAAGGAAGGTTCTGGATGAATGTTAGCAAAATGTTGGTTCAATATGTGAATCCCACTACCCAGAGAGTTGGTGGACTCTCTTTCATTGGAAATGTTCAAATAAATTCTAGATGACCATCAGTCAGGGCATGGGTGAAATCCAGCAGGTTCTGGAGAACCAGTAGCGGAAATTTTGAGTAGTTTGGAGAACCGGCAAATGCTACCTCTGAGTGGGGTGGGAATGCAGATTTTGCAATATCCTTCCCCCAGGAGTTGGGAGGGAATGGGGATTTTGCAGTATCCTTCCCCTGTCACACCCACCAAGCCACGCCCACAGAACCAGTAGTAAAAAAAAATGAATTTCACCACTGAGTCAGGGGTGTTTTACAATCCAAGCCCAAAGCTGTGATTCATGTTCTAACTCTATGATGCTCTAAAATACAGACTTTACGATCTGAAGGGAAGCGGCCTGCAGACATTTAGACAAGAACTTAATAAAATATATCGCTGCTGGGGAAGGAAAATCAGCAGGCAGAACTGTAGTATTGATTCTACAAAGTAAACTCCTATTTGCCTTGAGCTTCTATGGCCCAAGTTGGCCTTAATCTATTAAGCATGTTTGAATGCTTACATGACAATAGCATTTACTCAATTAGCAGGAGCTATATCCAGGTCAGCACACGTAGGTTTGGTCCTTCAGTGCAATGCCTACTAGTTTCAGCAAACTTCTTTTACTTCCAATCCATTTTCTGAAACAATTAGCTTGAGACAGTCCTAGACGCATGGCTGACGCACATAAAAGCTAAGTTTATCAGTGCCAGATGGACCACTTTTTTAGAGGGGGGAGGGAGAAGAGAGCTGCTCAGTGCAATCCTGATAAAACCGATGGCCTCTTCTGTATTCGAGACCAAATGGAAACCAGCGATCATCAACCTCCGACCTGGCAGCTTCTTCAAAGCTAGCAAAGGACCTTTGTGGACCTTTCAATATTTATTCATTAAAAAAGCAAATGGGGCAGATAGGCCTCTGACTCTACCTGAGAAGTTCATCAACCCCGAAACCTCCAATCCGAAGGGCCCAAGCTGGCGAACCTACGTGCAAGGTCAACCATACTCTCTCATGCTGAAAGCAAAGCTCACTTTTACAAGTAGCACTGGATGCCTCCTCCAAAAATCCAGAGTATTGCTGCAGAGTTTAGAACTAAAGCTTCGCCTGGATATTTTCCCTTTCTACGCCAGGAAGCAATTCAGGCCAGAATGCTTTCTCCTAAGACAGCAGAACAGCCAAGAGAAGAGAAAGGGAAAAAGTTACTCTGTGCTGTTTGCTGGGAATTACAAGAATTCAAGTCCAAACGTATTGTTAACCATGGAAAAACTGTTTTACTTTTCTCGATGCCTATATAAACTTGCTGGCAGCTGCAAAATAGATGCAGAAAGAACACAGCGGTGGCTGCCAACCCACATTTTTTACCAGTGACTTCTAGATAGCTGATCTGCGATCTGATCTCATAGTGGTCAGAATTTTCTCCATCTACCTACACCCAGCTTCACTGGTTGTTGCTCTATTGTGGGTAGAAAAAAAGTTGACTTTCAAAACATCCTACATCTTTTTCTTAAAATGACATTCCACAACATAGGTGCCCGATGAAAAATAATAGTAATAATACTGGCAATAATAGTACTAGCGCTTTTGCCCAGGCTAAATTTCAAGTTATTAGAAAGAATATAATCCTAGTTGAATAAACTTAAATACAGGGTCTTCGGCTTACAACAGTTCACAAGTTACGATAGTACTGAAAACAGTGTCTTATGACTGTTTTTCGTACTTACGACCATTGCAACATCCCCATGGTCATGTAACCAAAATTCAGACGTCTGGCAACTGACTCATAAACATGGTGGTTGCAGTGTCCCAGGGTCAAGTGGTCACCTTTTCAACTTTCTGGCAATGGGGAAGCCAGATTCGGTTAACAACCTATTTACTAACTGCAGTGATTCACTTAACAACTGTGGCAAGAAAGGTCATAAAATGTGGAAAAATTCATTTAACGTCTTGCTTGGCAATGGAAAATTTTGGGGTCAATTGTGGTTGTAAGTTGAGGACTATCTGCAGTTATTACTCTCAGAACAGATTTACTTAACAGATTACTATTATTGTAATTAGTAAACCTCTGGTTTAAGGCTTGCTATTATAGCATCAGCTTTTAGGGATTTAACATAACTTTCTGGGAACAGAGACAGAACTCCAATAAAATTACATGCCGTTACAGAAAAACTATCAACATGCTTAGGATCTGGATGGTGTCCTTGGGTGGCCCAACCCCAAATTCTTGTTTGTGGCCCAACCAAACCTGCTAGATTTGTGTCACTTTCTCAGTTTTGCCCCAATAATGTGGAGATGTGGAGTAAATGGCTATTCTTGAGGAAGTAATTCTCACTGTACATTTCTTTCTACTTATATTGTTTACTATTCACCAACCCAACACCATATACTCTTCGTGTCTCAGTGTTATGTTTTTATAATGAAGTTTATTTATGAACTTCACTAAATAAAGATATGTTTTATTTTCATAGTGTTTCAGAGGTGGATAAGAGAATTTCAACCGAAGAGAGAGTGGAATCCATTGATCAATATCTTTTTAAAATCACTGAACTGGTCAATTTTTATATGAAGGTAAGTATCATTACTATCAAACTAAAATGCTATGCAGTACTTTTATTAGAGTAACCAGTTCTGGCGGCAGATATCTGGTTGATCACTAGGTGGCAGCAAAGAGACACATTACTTATCCTGGATGCAATCTGGTGGGCATCTGGAGTTTTGAAGCAGAAGTGTCATGGCCCTAACTTAGTACTTGCAAAAATACAGGCTTGATTGCAGTGGAAAAGTTTTGAATGATGCACCAACCAGATCTGTTTTGTACAAATGCAATTAATCCCAGTGTAACTTCAGCCAGGGAACAGAACATGAATTCAGTAAACAAGTGAGAGGTAAAAAGACAGCAAAACATGGATTTTTCCAGAATCACTCGCTAGAGGGCACTAAGTTCATACTGGCAAAGCTCAGCTTTCCCTTGTAAACAGCACTGGAAAAAAACAGCTAAACAGAGAGAAGCAATGAGTGGGAGACAAAATACATTTGGAATTGAGCAGCCCTCACTGGCAGCTATCACAATTTTTACTTTTCTTCAAGTAAGCTCTGTTGGAATGCGCAACAAAGGGAGTCAAATAAACAAGCAGGGAAATGATACAAATTAATGGGGGTCCCTCTGGAACATCCTTTGGCTGGGAACCAGATAGTGGAAGAAGTTAGTTACCGTAGGTGGGAAAAACGTCTTGTCGTGTGGATTAACAAAAAGGACAGATTCCAAGCCATGGACAAGGATTTCCACAGGTGTGCAGTTTTTTAAGGCAAAGCAATGCAGACCCAAATTCCCATCGAGGTTTGTGTGTGATCACTAGCATAAAGCCTGCCATATCAGATTCCAAAAGGAAGATAGGGACTGAGCCAGGGATGGGTTCCGGCAGGCACTACTTGTGGGTGTGCTGTGTGGGCGATGCATGCTTTGCATGTGCTTGATGTGCCCTGTGCACGCTGTGTGCATGATGCACACTGCACACATGCGCAGTGCAATAAAAATCCCCAGCCAATATGGTCAAACCTCACAAACAAACCCTACGATGGCAGCAGGGCCTTAGGTAGAAAGCCCATACAGAGAGTGGTAAGGACAGTTGAGAAGATTATAGGATTCCTGTTCCTGTTATTCAGGATGTTTATAAGCGCTATGTGCTTAGAACTCAAAACATTGTTAGAGACCCCCACACACCCACTTTACGGTCTGTTTGTGTTTCTCCCCTTTGGGAGGAGGCTTCAAAGTATTTCTAGCAGGACTACCAAATTCTGTAACAGCTTTGTTTCCTATGCCATCCTCTCTGGTAAACTCGTAAGGTTCATTTTTCTTGCCATGTACATATATACATCCAATCTAGACTGTGTTGTTTCTCTGTGTCATATATGTGGGCTAATCCATAATTTTGTATTTATTTTGTCATGTTTATGTAGTGTATATTGGACGTGGTGACCCATTTGAGAGCTGTATGCAGCAAAATTTCATTTTAATGTATGCCGATTAGTGTACATTCAAAGTGACAATAAAGTTATTCCAAGTCTACCTGTTGGGATTGATTCTCTTTAATTGTACTAAAGAGTTTTTGCCTTTTTTTGGCAGAAAAGATTTGCTCTTATGCTCTTAACTATGATCTGCATCTAAAATTTGTTAGGAAATCAAAGAGTTTATAACATGCAATATATGAAGTTTATTAAATTGCTTTATGAACAATGCAAACAAATCACTAATTCACTCCAATACCAGCATACCTTCCTTCACATGCTTAGTTACTGTGCAAAAGAAATACTAGATTTATTAACTCAAACGTGTTAATCTTAAATAATCCTTCCCAATCTTTGTTTCCTGGGTTGAATTTTATGCCAGACAATTCCAAAGGAACACTCATTAATTTGAATTATCCCAAATTAATTAAACTGTTCTTCCCCTTGCTCCTCATTCAATTTCTCTGCAACTGAACATTTGGTTCAAGTGACCAGATATGAACTGGCTTGAATAGGTTTTGTCTACTGTGAAATAATTAAGCATTTTAAGTACCCTAAAATCTGGCAATCAATAAAGCACTGCTTAATAATAAGAATTTTAAAAAACTGGTTGAAGAAATGAAAGTATGGGCCAGGCAGTAGGTAGCATTAGCTTCTAAAACATAACTTTTAGAAGACTTGCCTTTGCAATTTAGTGTTATCCAAATATATTGTATAACTCCCATGATCCTCAGCCTGGACTGCCCAATTGGTTTGTGGATTAACAATAATGTAATCCAGTAGCTAGGGGAATATCAAATTGTGGAAGGGTGCCCTAAAATAAGGATAGGAATTATTTTGCACAAACATGTCAATTTGTTTTGTCTCGCATCTGCAAACAGGATGTGAAAATAGCAACAATCCTCAGATGCAAAAGAAAGGAAGGTGTCCTTGAAAAGGATGGTTCCAGGCATCCCATCTCTGAAAAAAAGAAAATGTAATATAGACAGACATAACAATTGTGCATGTTAATTACTCTGTTGAGAATACTTCAAATATAATGGCAACAATAGAAACAGAAATAACAAAGCTGACTGCAAGGAAAATGTGTTTTCAGGTAACCTGCTCACTTTGCCCTCTGCAAACAGCCCAAACTTATACAGGTAGTTCTGAACTTACAACTTCATTTAGTGACTGTTCAATATTACAACGGCACTGAAAAGTGACATGACAATTTTTCACACTTATGACAATTGCAGCATCCCCAAGGTCATATGATCAAAATTCAGATGCTTGGCAACTGTTTTACACAGCATTTATGATGGTTGCAGTATCCCAGAGTCACATGATCAACTTTTGCAACCTTCCGACAAGCAAAGTCAGTGGGGAAGCCAGATTCACTTAACAACCATGTTACTAACTTAACAATTGCAACGATTCACTTAACAACTGTGGCAAGAAAGTCATAAAATGGGGCAGAATTCACTTAACAAATGTTTCACTTAGAACATAAACGTTGGGCTCAATTGTGTTCATAAGTGGAGTGCTACCGTTCCCAGTTCTTAAAGGAATTTGTCTTTAATTTGGACATCATACAGAAGATGGTCACTTTGTAATTTGGTATTTTGTAAAACAATTATTTAGTGATTACTTTAAAGTATATAACTACCCATGTCAAATCCATGACTGTAAGTAGCCCACAGCACTTAACTATATACAAAACAAAATAAATAACCAATTCAATGAGCAGTAGCTGAGATATCCCAAAACTCATCAACAGCAACAATCAGCAAGCCATTCTACACACACTGCTGAATATGAAAAACCAAGTGTTTTAAGGCCTTACACAAAGCCCATAGGATTGGAGCTAATCTGATTTTAGGGAGACTTGACACATTTGTCTGCTGATACTGATGAAAGATATCCAACTTTTACACATCCTGTGTATTATCTTGAAGTGGATAACAACCATTCAAGCAGCCTAAGCTTATATACTCTTAAGATAATGCATCCAATTGTGATAACTAAGAACCATTTTCTGTATCTCAGACAGCAGAGGGATGACCTGATAGTTCAGGATTTTTTCTTTTCTTTGTTCCTTCAATCCATGTTTACTCCTGGCAAATGTCTGGACTAGTCCCTGCAGTATCCTTGGCAAGATTTCAGAACTTTTTTGCCCTTGCCTGCTTCCTAGGGCTGAGAGAGAGAGAAAGAGAGCCAGCCCAAGGTCATTCAGGTGGATCTGTGACTAAGACAGGACTAGAATTCGCAGTCTCCTGCTTTCTAGTGTGATGCCTTAACCACTACGGCAAAACTAGGTAAAATAAGGATCCATACACAGCAAATCCACAAGCATAAAGGGGTAGATAGGTTAAAGGTTGTATTTTGAATTGAGTTTCGATAAAAAAACTGCACATTATTTTTAAAATAACTCCAATTTTCCAGAAGCCAATTTCTGCATTAATAGAAATCTATGGACTGTCTTCAAAGGCAGTGTTAAATAGTGCATAATGCACAAATCAAAGAAATTTGTTGAAGTCAGGCAGTTTCTGTGTAATTGGGGCTATTCAGTTATTGCAGATTTATTGTAATCTTCCCACACTTCCTTTGAAGAGCTGAGATATACTTAGAAATAGTTCCCATGCTTCTGGCTCATAGCACTACTCACCAAAAAACATTGCCTAGGTTTCTCCTTTGTGCTATGCCAGTTACTTAAACCATGATTTAAAGAATAAACTATGGCCGGGTGCATAGGTATCAACTCAAATGGTTGTTTTATCCTTTTCTGCTTTAGAATACTCTTTAAGAAAAAAAAGTCAGGGAATATATAGGAATTTTTGATATGAAAAATGTCATCAACTTTCTTATGTTATTTAAAAACCACTAATGGTTGTATGTGAAAATGACAGGCAAAGCCTTGGACTCTTTTTTTAAAAAAAAAATCAGTACAAAAGGAGCAGGGCCTTTTCTGTTATGGCCCCACAGTTTTGGAATTCATTTTCTGTTCAGCGGCCTACGCCGTCCCCTATTTATGACTTACAATTCACTTCAAAAATAATTTGAAGAGTACAAAGTTTGTATTGGGTCTGGTACTTTAGGTATGGAACCTGTGGGTGACTTTGAGAATCATTCTTTTTTCAGCCCTAGACTGGGAAACTGACAAATTAAAATAATAAATGAATAATTATACCAACTAGCACTGGGCCAGTGGGGCTCCACAAACTTCATCCTGTAGTTCGATTGATGCGGAATGGTAATAATGAGGATATTGAGGGAGGCTGCCTTGAGGTGGATTTCTTTTTTTTTGGCAATTCCTCTAAAAGGCAGGCCACAAAAGCCTTTTAAAAAGATACTCTAACCAGGTTGCCTACAGCCAAGAAAACAACTGTTCTGGAGGCAAAAGAGCTGCTTTCCTTTCTATATCTGGGAGCCTGTTTACTATCTTGAGCACTGCATGTACCGGCATGTCAGCAAGCTTAATGGCTAAATTAGCTTGTTTCTTTGGACTGAGGGCGGGAAACGATAAGCCAAAGCTACTTTCGCTTGGGCTGAAAACGCGGGTATGCGGCGCCCTCCTCCTTGGGCGTGCAGAGAAAGTTGCGCAAAGGCAGCTCAGGCTGTAAACACCTTAACAAAAGACCGAGAGATCCTCCTGTCCTTAACTTTCCGGGAAGTTCCTCGGAGAGCCCGGGAAACACTGATCCAGCCTGCCAACCACATGCCTTGGCCCGGCAAAGTTCCTTTGGCTTTGCGAAAACACACAAAAAAAGGAAGCAGAGAGGCAGCCTACCCGCAAAACCCAAACGCAATGCGCGAAGGACTACACACATACATAAAAGGCTACAAGCCTCTGCACCCCCACAAGGGGGAAGTTCCCAACCCCTGCGTCGTTACTTTTCAAAGCCTTGCTTGCTCTAAGGCCCTAGATTGCAACCATCTAAAAAGACAAAAGGAGCAGCTGGTCCCTGCTTTGAAGAGTTCACCGCAAACTACATTCCGGAGCACATATCAGTTCAAATCTTGTTTTCAGAGCTACTCGCTCGCCCCTCTTCATTGCCCGGCCGAAAAGCGGCAGCCCTTTCCGCGGTCGGAAGAGAAGGCAGCACAGCCCAGTCTCCCCTCCCCCTCCCCCGTGGCGGATTTCCTCTAAGGAAGCCTAGGCGAGCTCCGTGCAGCGAGCTCCAAGTCTGCGGGGGCTACGTTGGGGATCCCTGGCGTAGCTCTCTCTCTTTCTCGTCTAGAGGCCATCCTCGCTTTGCAACCTGCTGTAATTTTCTCAGCCCCGGGACGTTTGCAAACAGCTTTTGAAGCTCGCGTCGCGAAAGGGCTCTGAATTGCACGCGTGTGATGGGCACGGAAAGCTTCGCCGTGCCGGATTCTCATCGGCATGGACAAAATGGGTTTCTTAGCCGCGGTAACCACCTTCGACCTGCATCTGCTCTGAATTTACTTCCTCCTCCCGTCCAAAAACCGAGAGGAAGCCCCCTTCCCCAACTCCCCCCTTTCTTTCCTTGCCTCCCCGACCCCTCCCTTCTGCCTTTCTTTCTTTCTTCCTTCTCTCCCCCCCCCCTTCCTCCTCTCTTGGTTGCCCAATCGCTGGAGCCATGAGCCCCCACATCAGCTGATCCTGCCTCGCTCCCGATTGGAAGAAGCCAATCAGCGAGCGGGGGGGATTGGCACCGGCCAGTAGTTAAAGGAGGCAGCCGGCAGCCGTGCTCCTCTAGAGCAGAGCATGGGCGATCCTCTTTAGTGGTCGACTCGCCAGTCCGTGTGATTCCCCGCCTGCCTCTCACCGTTGCACTTTTTCCTCCACGACGGCCAAGGTAAAGGGCGCCTTGGCTCCTGGGAGCAGAGGCTGGAAGGGGTTGGGGGAGGGCAGAGGGAGGGCATCGGGGTTTAGAGGTGCATTTTTCCAGTGAACCGACCGCATCATCTTATACCCCCCCCCCCGGGCGGGCTTCGCTGGGGAATGGGGTAAGGAAGAGAGAATAGGAAGTTTTCCCGAAGTCGCTCTCATGTTTCCTCTAGGATTGTGGACGAGCCCTGTTCCGTTATATAGGCTGCCGGGATGCAGTTTTAGAGGGTTGTAGAAAATAGCGGGGGGGGGGGCTCGTCGTCTTTCCTCTTTTCTCCTTTAAACAAAAGCAATTAAGTCGTTAAGTGTGATCCTTCCGCGCTCTTGCTGCTGGGGGAGGGGCGTTCTGGAATCTCCGGGGGAAAAGGGGGCTTTGTTAGGACGTTCGAAACTGCGCCTGCCCTTCTGTCGTCCTCCCGAGGTCTCGAGGAGGCGGCTTAACTGGAAGGGCCAGCCTCCGAGCAACTCCGACGGCTTAAGAGGGAGATTCCTGCTGCTCGGATTTTGGATGGAGGAAGTGGGAAACACCGCGGAGGCCTATGAGGACGGGTCCCCCGGTTCCTTGCAGGCCCTTTGAGCCCGAGCTGATCTCTGCGGCTGCTGTTGCTTTTGAATTCCTGGCCTGGCTTTTGTTAAATGGGGAGGCAAGGAAGGGTCCCCAGGAACGGCCATGGACTTGAAACGGTTCCAGTTCTGTCCCCTTTTTTCCTCTGCCTTTCTCAAAGGCTGGATGGCTCCGGTCTGGTTCAAGGCAGCGGGATGCATAAAAACAAGAACGCTGATGCCCTGGGGAGGGGATAAAATGGTCTCCCTCGTGATGCACTGGAGAAGAGAAGGCGCAGGATGTAAAAGAAGAGTAAAAATGTGCACCCCGCAAGGTTGGAGCCAAAGGTAGACGAGGGAAGTGCTGGTTGAAAAAAACACACACATATACAGCCTTTTGAGGGATGGATTTTGATTAGGAATAGGAGTGGGAGCCTGGGGCTCCTGTGGGGTGTGTTTGTGTGTGTGTGAGAGTGTGATATCTAGATATTAATGTAAAGAGAATCCTGGAGGACGAACTTTTGGGGAAAAGCAACAACATATATGGATTTATTTACTTGCTTATCTAATATCCTCGGTCCTCATTGTAAAAGACAAAGCAGATTAAAACAACATTCCAAAACAATTTGTTGCTTTGCCAATGAGAAACAGTATTGGATTGTGTTTGTGTGTGTGCTTATTTGCAAAATACAGCCAAGGTTGGTGTTGTGTGAACTTCCCCCAGGCAGGGTGGGTATAGGAGGAATGTTCCAAAGAGTGACTTGGCATTGTCTTTTTCAAGGATGGCTTTTGATTTCCCAATCTAGAGTGCAACCCTACAATTTCCCAGGGATCTCCCAACCAAGTACTAATTAGTCCAACTCTGGTTGTTTTTTTCCCTTCCAAGATCAACTGAAGTTGACTAGATGCTGCCATCTGCTGTCCCTGTATAGATTACAATTTTAAAATCACCTTTAGAGAAAATATAAGTGAAAGAAGTAGGATAATTAATTCTAAGAATTCAATTTAGTGACAGAGATGGTTCATTCAGTCCAAACATGTCTAGGATGTCTGTAACAGCCATGATTACCTTGTGGCATGTAAGATAATTCTTTATAAAAGGAAGGCTAGCTCAAAATCTAGATAATATCAGGATTTGTTGAATTGGATTGTAGGTTACTGTGATGTCAGTACTCGGAGCTACATATTTAGGAATATTTTTCCCCAGAATGGGGAGTTGATACTATTTTCAGTCTGATATTTCTGTTGGTATAAAAGAAAGGCAAAAATCCTATGGAAGAAATTATCTAAGCCTTGACAGCAATGTTTTATTAGTCAATGGAATTGTCAATAAAATTCAGTATTTTGATAGGAACATACTTAATACTGTAGCAAACAATTAACATAAACATAAAATAATTCAAATATATATACATAGTTTGTCATAATTGGCTAGCTTCTAAAGAGCTGTAGGGCTCTTCATTAATTTTTTACTTATAAGCAAGTCAAGGAAAGGCAAGGAATTTAGTAGAAATGAAAAAAAATGTAAGTCACAATTTAGTTTTGCCATCTAAGATCCTGACAGGATTCCTGTATAACTAATGCACTTGTAGAAATCCAGCATTTTACTTTTAGAAAATTAATAGAATTTGAAATTCACAATTGATATTTTAGTTATCAGAAATGTGTAAATTGTACATCTTTTCAATCTCACAGTAGAATTCTTTAATGGGAGATGAACCTAAACAAAATGTTTGCATTCTCCATAAAAACATTTCATGATTTTTAACAAGAGTAGGATACCCTCTCTCTCCCTTTCTCTCTCCCCCTTTTCCCTCTGCTCTCCCCTCCCTCGCCCTCCACCCCCCCCCCCCAGGTATCCTAAACCTCTTAGCAGGTTGACTACCAACTACTAGTTCATCGCCTTTTAATTATACAATAATATTCAACTTCACACAAGGAAAAGCTTAAGCAGGGGCTTGACTTGGAATGGTAAAGATCTCAGAATGATAAAGAAAATCCCATTCTTTTGTGTTACCATCCAGTATATATTGTATTACGATGTGACATTTGCAGTGAATTAAAATTCAGAACATGAAAGTTTCATTGTGAGCAAGAACCTTTATGCAAACTGGTGCTTCATACATTACCGTTAGTCTCTATACCATGAAACAGATACCTATCATGTTGCAGGTATGGGAGTAATTCATTCTTGCATGGGATTGTCTGGCAGTAATATGCATAAACAATAGTACCAATCAACTACAAGAATGTGCAAAATTTAATTCTAACACTGACAGCTGAATTTTAACATTCACAATTATACTAAGTGATTTAAAATAGGATCTAATAGAAGTTATGAGGTGATGCTTATTAAGGTTTTGATGCGGTTCAAGATTTCTACATTCTAAATTCTTCTCAACTGATGTTTTCCAGATATTTTAGACTAGTTTTAGATTCTGGGTATTATAGCCAGTTGCTTAGAATTCTTTGAGTATATTGTTTACCTGCTTATTTTTGCTAGGGTTCTAAACCATTTCAATAATTGACTAACTCTGAGCAGCTTAGAACCTTACCATGTTTAAACAGGATTCAAACAAAAAATGAAATAGCTAAAGAGCCAACAATAATGGTGGCTCCAAAGCCTTTGAAGGCACTGATTCAGGAAAGGTAGACATATTATTTCACATTTACCTCTACAGATTTTACAATGAGAGATTATTGCTATCCTATTTGAGATGCAAATGTACTCCAACAAATTCGAAAAATTCATGATTGAGATTTTTTAAATGAATTGTTTCCATTAATTTATAATAGTATGACATGGTCTGACATAAAAGATGGGATTTCTGCTATCGTGGGAGAAGACATATTTTAATCTCTTAGGAATTTAGGTATAGACCGTAA
Source organism: Natrix helvetica (assembly GCF_964273705.1). Classification (NCBI taxonomy): domain Eukaryota; kingdom Metazoa; phylum Chordata; class Lepidosauria; order Squamata; family Natricidae; genus Natrix; species Natrix helvetica. The sequence continues at coordinate 67,876,599 of NC_138549.1, read as the reverse complement.
GTTTAACATTCTAGGGTTTGCCCACCATTTCAACCAATAGAAATCAAGTTGGTTCTACACTAATAACTCTTAATGTAGAATTTGGTCATCTTTTGGAACTCTTTTCAGTTGAAACCCATATAAATCTTGATGGAAAACTTTGTAATTTAAGAAGCCTTATGTATTACTTCTATAATATAAATAATGTGGAAGGGTTTTGTCTTTCATGATTTCCCTATATTACTTGTATGGATTTTCCAATTTTCCAATAGTACTTTGGGAATTTTCAGTGTTATTTCTATGTATACTTCCTCACCTCCACCCTCAAACAAGCCTATTGGGGTATAGCAGCTGTGTCTTGTGTTGCTTGTAGTAAAGCTTATTGTTGAGAAGAAAAGCTACAAACCAAACAAATCTATGTTGATAGTAATCACTTTATCAAACTTAGAAGTTGATACAGAAGACTGATGAAATCATGAATGTAGAGATAAGGACAATTAGAATAACATCAATATTTAGTTGGAATCCATTTTGGCCATGGGGCATACTGCACATAAATAGGGGCATTACCTTATATCCCTCTTTTTATGATCAGAGTTCTAAATGTCTGAGAATTGAAGCAGTCCTGGCAATAGATTCATTTTCAGAACAAGGACTGTATTGTTTGTGATTATTCTTTTTCAGAGATTACATTTCTTTTAGAGTTTAGAATTAAGAATTACGTATTTCTAAACACCCATTGTAATGCATAAATGTTACTGGATAATAACTGTACAGTAATATTTCCCAGCCAGTAGCTTCCTGTTACGTTGGAACAACTGCCATAATCCTATAGTCAAATTGACTGAGAATTATGCAGATTGTAGTCCTGAGGCACATTGAGGGCATCAGATAAGAAACGATTCTTCCGAAGCAAGATACAGTTGCTTATTCAGGGCCTGATTTTCACTTTGTAGAAATAGTTTGCAACCCTCCACGATCTTCAGTAGAAATATGACGACTTGCAGCAGATGTACATTTTGTACATGGATTGTAATCAGCTGTGGAAAGTTCGTCATGCGCTAAGCCAGCTCATAGGGTGGCACTCTGGGAATGTCCCCACTTGGTTTTTGGCAAGAATCCCTTTGGAAATTTTCATAGACACCCTTTCCCTCTCCCTCTAGGTCATCATCTTGCAGAACTTCAGGAACAACTGCAACCATGGCCACCTCTGCAAGTTCCCACTTGAGCAAAACTATAAAACAAATGTACATGAAACTGCCTCAAGGTGACAAGGTGCAAGCTATGTACATATGGATTGATGGAACTGGTGAATTCTTGCGCTGTAAAACCCGGACACTGGAGCGTGAGCCCAAGAACGTTGAAGGTAAAGCAGATTTGGAGTGAGCTTTCCTAGGACATTAGTCAAGGAGAGAACCAGCGTAGAACTAAGGACAAATAAGTCAGGGCAAAAAGCCCAAAGAAGAACAGCTTCTACTGCCTTAGACTTAGGCTAGAGTCTTAGCGATGCTGTCATGACACTACACCCCATAATACTAGGGGAATTTATTTTTGAGTAGGTGTACATTAAACAGTTAAATGAAAGAAATATGGCAGAGTTAACAAACACTGAAGTCAATTGTCTGCCACAGTTCAGTTTCCTTTCTAGCTAGACACCTGGTTGAGTTTCAAATTGTTTGTATGAACTGAAAAGCACTGGTTAATAGTTTTCTTTTGGGAAATCATGTCTACAACTGTGGTTTTGAGTTCTCAGATAAACTTACATTTTCTCCCCTGTGGCTCTCTATATCTGGAATCCCATTCAGAATATATATTTGGTACCCTAATACCTCTTTCCAATCTCAGTTTTCTATGAATAGAATTGAATTATTTGGTACATTATACTGTATTTTTAACTTTCATTCCCCCTTAGCTTCCCGTTTCACTGCATCCCTGTTGACATAGGAAATATAGCACTTCCAACTAGAGTCCTGCTGCCTTTTGTAATAAAGAATACCCTTAAATAAATAAATACTTCATCCATAAAATAAGATTCAAACCAAGTTGCTAAGTTATCCAGTGTTTTTCAGCATTTCATTAAAATTACATTTTCTCACAACTGCATAGATGGATATTCAACCAAAAGGGGTAGAATTGATGAAATTCTGAGAAACCAGGAGGCGGCAGTGTGTATCTGTTAGTCATTGGCAGAGGGATTTCTTAAACCACCTTCATAATACCTATTATTTCTTCTGGTTTTGATCTCATAACTTAAGTTTTTTCCAAAAATAAAAAAAATTGCCTAGCTCAGGAATTTATTTATTTATTTATTTATTTATTTATTTATTTATTTATTTATTTAATTTGACTTCTTAGTCGCCCCCTCTCCCCCCAGGGACTCGGGGCGACGTACACCAGCAACGGTGTAGGCTCAGGAAGAGCCTACAACATTTGCTTGCATATATGTGCTTATCCATTCCAACCAATCTTTACATTACAAATAGAACTGCATTGGATTGTGTTCTAAATATGCAAGAAAGTAATAATAAACAGAAACAACAATTTCATTTCTAAAAGAAATTGGGTTGGTTTGTTGATGAAGATCACATATAGGATGAAATGCATTATGCTTGGATGAAATACATTACATAATTCCAGATGATATAAATGAATATATAAATCAAAATAATATGTAAGGTTGCTAAATTAAATAAATGATGGAACAGGCTTAGTTCTTCCATTTTTAAAAATCTGTATGACCATTATGTTGATTTTCTTCAAATCCATATTTGTGTCTGTTCTCTAATTTCTATGAAACAAGGTTGACACTTAGAACAGGGGTGTCCAAACTTGGGAACTTTAAGACTTGTGGACTTCAACTCCCAGAATTCCCCAGCCAGCTAAGTCTTAAAGTTCTCAAGTTTGGACACCCCTGACTTAGAATAAGTTTTTCCACCTTGGCTAAAACATCTTTGCTACCATATTTGTGAAGCATGTCTGGAGAACATCAGTGCACCTGGAGAAGGCTAAGCTAGAGAACTGCAGCCAAAATGTATTGCTTCACTCAAACCTCACCTTTTTTCCAGACTATCAATCTGTCAGGCTTGCATGGTAGAAGCACCTCCTGGCAGGATCCCATCTTTTGTGCCACTCTTGAAATAAAGAATTCCTTGGCCCTTAGTTGGTTCCTTGAATTACAGATGGCAAGCACTTGGCTTTTGCCTTCATGCCTCCCTCATTTTCAACACTATTAATCTCTGCTCACTTCATGCCCTTTTTTGACGCCCTCGTGCCCTAGAGTAGTGTTTCTCAACCTTGGCAAGTTTAAGATGCATGGACTTCCAACACCCACAACTCTAAAAGTTGAAGATCACACATCTCAAACTCGTCACAGTTGAAAAGCACTACCTTAGCACTTTTCCCTTTATAGTCCCCCTGCCTGGGAAAGAAACACCGCCTTTTCATCATCTGTTTCTTGTGTGTTTGTCAAGGTAATTTATTGACTGAAAAATAAACCTATTTGAGAATTTGAAACAAAAACACAGTGCTCCTTCTTCCCATTCCCCAAAAATTACATTAATACATTACAGAACCAACCATTTGCTGTCCTTTTAATCACCTCTCCCTACTTCAGTCTGTTCAGCTGAAACCTTAATTTCTAATTGGGGGGGATTTATGTGATATAGGATGGGGCTTTGTAGGCCACAAAATCGTTCCAAATACCTTTGGAATGATTTAGGAAATGTATCTTTGGTAGCTCCCTGTTCTTGCCCTGATTTATGTACACAATGCAGATGGGCAAGAGAGTACATGCAAAAACCTGGTCTTTTTTGCTTGACTTGGAAGGAAACAGCAACCCCAGTGCAATCAAGAGCATGAGAGTTTCTTCCCTGGTTGCTATGGAGCTAGCCAGAGATGGTTACGAAACCTGCCCAGTGTGTATAGCTCATTAGGAGAATTTAGTTAAAGACTTTGTTTTTATTCCGAGGAAGTGGCTGACACAACTTGTTTAAATCATTTCACCACCTTCAGCATATGAAAGGGATCAAACTGATTAACTAGATTAACCACTTTAATGCCGGTTGCCCTGTGCTTATTTATTCATTAGTTTTTCTCCTCTTGACAATTATCAGTACTGAATACCGTGGGCAAACAGAGGCATACATTTTCTAGGGCAATTAAAGTTCCAAAATGAGTAATGCTATAACCCTTAAGTCTACAGAGTTAAAACAAAAATTACCGTGTTTTGGAGTTTTCTTCCCCTCTGTAATTTTATAATATATACTTGTTGACAAAAACTAAGAAAGAGTTCTTAGCAACGAGCCACAGGCAACAACCGAGAACAGATGCTTCACTGCATATCGTTTGCAGTTGCCATCTATACTCACAGTGTTTTAAAGCAAATCTTTCAAAAAAACTTTATGTCTGTAATATTGGAAATGAAATTATAATCCTGGAGAATGCTCCCTGTTCCTGTCCAGTACTAGACATTAATGTGAAATATTTGCACTAAGCTGGCATAGGGAAAGCAATAGTAGTAGTAGCACTGAGACTTCTATACTGTACTGTAGTATTTTACAGCGCTCTCTGGGCAGTTTAGAAGCAAAACGCATTGCCCCCAACAATATGGTCCCCAACAATTCTCATGTTATCGACCTCGGAAAGATTGTTACAATTGTTACAACTATAAAAATAAAATGTTAGTGCCATCAGCAAATATTGACTATGTTTGCTCTTAAGATTATTAGTGACAACTAGTTATGGCAGCTACCTAGTTTTACCCTTTGGGATATGTAATAATTAGTAGTACATCGGCTGACTTTAGGCTAGCTAACTCCCATTAATGAGTACAATGTGAAGTATATTTTTATTGATGTAAATCATTGGTACATCCTTGTGTGAGTAACAATAGCAGCAAAATTAAATAGTACAGGTTTGTAAGGTGTGTAGAAGTGGCTTAACTTCAATCTTATTGTTGTTTTCAGACCTACCAGAGTGGAATTTTGATGGCTCAAGCACTTTCCAGTCTGAAGGCTCAAACAGTGACATGTATCTTGTGCCTTCAGCCATGTTTCGAGATCCTTTCCGCAAAGACCCAAACAAACTGGTTTTATGTGAAGTTTTAAAGTACAACCGAAAGCCTGCAGGTGTGTTCCAGTTTTGGTCTTTTAAAACTTCTATCCTGACCAGGAAAAGAATGCAGGAACACCCCCCCCCCCCCACTTCATTGAGATGAATAATGAAGCAGAGGCTTAGCCCTTATATTTTGCACAAAAAAACCACCCCTCTTTGCATGCCTTACCTGGAGAAAGTGTGTTTAATGTTTTGTGAAAATACGACTGGAATTTAGACTATTAAAACTGATAGCCTACAGTCACGAAAACTAAATGAAATCTCCAGTTCATACTTAGATATCCGGAGGAGGATCACTCTACAATTCATTCCAAACTGGGAAAGAATTTGCCCTTTTCTGATGAATGAGATTTCAAAGTTTTGTTTTGCCATATCCTTAACTCACAGGGTAACAAAGAACAAGTATTTTTGACATTACTTCCCCTCCTTTCACTGTTAACAATGGTAACTTTAAATAGGGACTTGTAGTTCCACTGAAGATAAGAATTGTGGCCCACTACCTAGCAGTATAATTTAAAAGAGTGATTTATTGAAATATAGTAGATTGCAATTCATTTGTCAAGGTCATCTATATTTCAGTAGGGAAGTCATAGTCCGAAGCATTATGGAACATCATGTATGTAACAAGAGGTCTCTGCCATGTGCTGTGATATTTCATTTGCATTTTGATCTTGGTTGTTCAGTAGAGTTCATTGCAGAACTTTATTTTGGAAACAGATACTAATGCATCATTCTAATGACATTTATGCAAAATAAAAACAAAAAAACCTCTTGCTTTTGCACCAGGCCATAGTGCCTGACCATGTCTAGCATGGCATTTTGGTAACAACTTGCCAGATCCTTTAAAAAAAAATACTGACACAGCCTACAGTTGCCAGAAAAAAAAAGTTAGTGAATGCTCTCATGTGAAGCCACTTCCAGCCACAAGATTTGCATTCTCTGAAGTTTCAGCTGATTTCTTGTCAGCTGACAGGCATAGCTTTTACTCACGCATTTTTCATTTAACTTACTGAACAATGTTTTCCCTTTTAACTAATGAATCACAACCCTATAGAAAATGTAGGATTCATTAGCCATTCTGTTAACCATCCTGTTTTAATAGCCACACTGACAACACTGTTGCTATTTATCTTGATATTGATGTTTAATCAAGATTGCTTAGCTAAAATATTCAGGGGACTCTAACGTTATCCAGCTTCCACTGCACTTGGCAATGTAAAAATAAGTACAGTGTGGTGTTTTATCTTACAAGGTGAGTGGGGACATTAATTAGAAAACACTTTAGGCAAATTGAGTTTTAGAGATTGGCTTTGGCCATCTCTAAACCATCAACCTAAATCCTTCTGTTAAAAAACCCCTTGTTTAATCTTAAATCTTTGCTCAAGAACAATTAAGTACAAATAGACAAAGTTGCAGTTCAAATTCATCTCCGCCTCTCTTTTAAGGGAAGGATAAAATCTATATGAATGACCAACATTGGCTTATTCCCTGTTTCTTTTAGAAACAAATCTACGATCTACTTGTAGAAGGATTATGGACATGGTGTCTAACCAGAACCCTTGGTTTGGAATGGAGCAAGAATATACCCTTCTAGGAACAGATGGACATCCCTTTGGTTGGCCTTCCAATGGCTTTCCTGGACCACAAGGTAAGATTCTATCTGAAGTTCATATGAAATCTTTAATAAATAACCACTAATTGCAGTCTGCCATTGAGACACCATCACCTTAGTGACAGGGCTACTGCTTTTTTATATATAAAGTAAAGATTAGGCCTTTGATATTAAATGAGAATTTAGGCAGCAGAAATCCATTGCCAAGGTAGATGGACCACTCACCTAATCAAGAGAAATTCCCAATTCATGAGAGTGTATGAAAATGTTTAAAGGAAGAGAGTCATGCTTTCAACTGTGAAACTCCTGGGATTAATCTAATGGTGATCTCAGCCAATCAGAGATTACATTTTGAACAGGATAATATTGGAATTAGATTATTGGGGATACCACTAAAAGTAAATTACTTGATGATTGAATAAGAAAAAATAACATAATTTAATTAAACCTTTTACAGGTAGTCCTCAACTTACAACCACAGTTGAGCCCAAAATTTCTTAAGTGAGATATTTGTTAAGTGAGTTTTGCCTCATTTTTCTTTCTTGCCACAGTTGTTGCAAGAAGTCACACAAGTGTCACTGCAGTTATTATATTAATAAGATTGCTGTTAAGTGAATCTGGCTTCTCCAATACAATACAATACAATAGTAGAGTTGGAAGGGACCTTGGAGGCCTTCTAGTCCAACCCCCTGCCTAGGCAGGAAACCCTATACCGTTTCAGACAGATGGCTATCCAACATCTTCTTAAAGACTTCCAGTGTGTCCATTGGCTTTGCTTGTCACAAAAGCTGATCACATGACTCCAGCACACTGGACTATCATAAATGCCTGCCAGCAGCCAAGCCACTGAATTTAATCATTTGACCATGGGGATGCAGCCATGGTCATGTGTGAAAATTGTCATTAGTCACTGTTGTAACTTTGAATGGTCACTCTAAACAAAGGATTATAATTTGAGGACTATCTATACAGGAGTGTCCTTTATATAACATGGATTTGCTAAAGGTGACGACTAGAGGTATAGATTCTCCCACTGATTAATTTTGCTTCTTGTGATTCTCCAGGGCCATACTACTGTGGAGTTGGAGCAGACAAAGCTTATGGTCGAGACGTTGTAGAAGCTCATTATCGGGCCTGCCTATATGCGGGTGTGAACATTGGAGGCACAAATGCAGAAGTTATGCCAGCACAGGTATAAATCCTTGCTGTCAATGCTTAACCTTTCATCACTGGAAATCTTCTTATGCATTTAGTATACTTAGAGAAGGGTGTGAATGATCGATTGATTTCATTCTGATTCTCTTGTAGTGGGAGTTTCAGGTGGGCCCTTGCGAAGGTGTTGACATGGGTGATCACCTCTGGATTGCTCGATTCATCCTTCATCGAGTATGTGAAGACTTCGGTGTCATTGTATCTTTTGACCCCAAGCCTATTCCTGGCAACTGGAATGGAGCTGGATGCCATACTAACTTCAGCACTAAGAACATGCGAGAGGAAGGAGGCCTCAAGTAAGTGTTATTTCTTTGTTGCAAAGATGCTCTAAGGGAAGGAGAGCTTTAAAGAGGCAGGGAGAGACACAATATTACTACTACGTTTTTGAGACTATCTAGTAGTAGTACAATAATAGTATATCACAATAAGGAACATTATCAGATACATCTGCATTGAGCATGGGGGGAAAACGTTTGCAAATCAAAAACTAAAGGCAAACTAGAATATCTTATATTATTAAGGATATTTCTGTTAGTGTGAGTACATATTTTTATATGAAAGAGTGTTTTAAAATTAGATTTGTCTCCATTGCAAAGGATAGCTTATTGTATTCTGCAAGTTGGATGAAATACTTTAACAAATGCCTTTTTAATTTTAAGTATGGGCGAGAAAGGGAAATCATTTTCACAATGTTTGTTTTTTGAACATCATTAAGAAGTTTTTTTAAAAAATATTTGTGTCAAGCCTGAATTTGTTTGGGGTGTGATGGATGCATTATTAGGAGCCTAACATCTTGGAGGCTCGGGAAAATGCCTAGCTTTAAACAAGTATCAAGAGCAGAGCTATTTATGTATTAGATTTTATTTTCCTTTTTAATGTTTGGCATTTTTCTGGAATATCTGCAATAAAATATGAAAGAGTCATAGTGAAATTGCAACGTGTACAATCTTAGCCGTGATGGCACAATGGTTAGTATGCAGTACTGCAGGCTAATTCTGCTGACTGCCAGCAGTTCAATCTTGACTGGCTCAAGGTTGAGTCAGTCTTACATCCTTCCGAGGTTGGGAAAATGAGGTCCCAGATTGGTGGTGGTGGTGGTGGGGCCAATATGCTGACTCTGTAAGCCTCTTAGACAGGGCTGTAAATGACCATGAAGCGGTATAGAAGGTTAAGCATATTGCTATTAGCAACATGAATAGCTGAGCATCCCCAGGGCCATTTTTGATAATGCTCTTTTTTTCTTCCTTTACAGACAGATCGAAGATGCCATTGAGAAGCTGGGTAAGCGCCACCAGTACCACATCCGCGCCTACGATCCCAAAGGAGGGCTGGATAACGCCAGGCGCTTGACCGGTTTCCATGAAACATCCAACATCCATGAGTTCTCTGCTGGAGTCGCCAACCGTGGAGCCAGCATTCGCATCCCAAGAAACGTGGGCCAGGTTAAAAAGGGCTACTTTGAGGATCGACGGCCCTCCGCTAACTGCGACCCGTATGCTGTGACCGAAGCACTAGTCCGCACCTGCCTGCTCAATGAAACTGGCGATGAACCTTTTGAGTACAAGAACTAAGTGGGCTTATCCCGTTGTGCTCCTGCTCTCTTCTGCATTTTCTAGATATTAATTGTGAGGGCATGAAATTCCATGTTTGTGCTCCCTCTCCTAAAACTGACCCTTTTATTTCTTTGTATGGGAGGGGGAAGTGTAGTCTCTTTCACTGTTTGTTCTGTCATTTGAGAGGCACAGGAGAAGACAAGTGGGATTTTACCACTATTTCATGTAATTCATCTGTATGTCTTTGACAGGGTTTCATTAGCTTCCAGGAATAGACAGGAAACTTCAGACCTGGATTGTGGAGTGGAGATAGAAAAAGCATATCTTTGGGGCCTAATTGTTCTCCCTCCCTGGATTTACGCTTCAGGGGCTGTGTTGAAATTAGCAAAAGTGCAATTGTGTGTCATTCACTTTGGTGAAATGAATTTGGCATCTTACCACCCCTCAAAGTGCTGGTACTCAGTACAGATCCACAAGGAAGTTCTCTCAAGGGCAGGAAGACATATAGTCATACCTTTTCCTTGGACTCCTAAAGTATTTCTACATGCAGACTTTTTCCTGCCAGAATTAGAAATATTTTCATGTTCTTAGGTCTTAGGCCACGTTGTTCCCTTCTTGTAGATTTTATTTAAGAAGTTGCAGAACACTTCAATCTGTTCTTGGAAGCTAACTGATTTTCTGTTTCTAACACAAAGTGAAATAGTCTTTTTATATATATTTAAATGTCTAAAAACACCTTTGAAAATTGTTGTCCTTTTTTTTTTTAAGGTACACTAAATCAACCCTTTGTTGCAAGAGTCTGTTGGTTAAGGTTCATGGATAAAATGGGAAAGCGGGAAAAAAGTTTGTTGAGAAGAAAAGTTAGCTATGTGCTGTCGTGTTCAACAAGCAGTTTGAAGGCTTGTTACACACAAGAGGCTGTCCGTTTACAGGCTTATAAATTAAAATAGGCATTAACTTTTAATTTAAACTAAAGCCGCTGGCTGTCGAGGCTGAGCTGTGTGCGGCTGGCTGCAGTAACAGAGATGTGCTTATGCTTCAAATGAAGAGTTGACTGGTCAACTTTTTTAACCATATTTTTGACGAACAATTGGCAGGGAGTGGAGGGCATTAAAATTCTCGGTACAGTTTGCATTAAAGCAGGGCTTTTCAAATGGAAGGCAAAAGAACACAGGATGGGAGGGGAAATGGATTTTTTTTTTTTTTTGAGATTTTAAATAACACATTTTTAGGAGTTTCTAAAGTTGTACAGTTTTAAAGAAGCCACTGATATTCCAATAGGTACACCTTGGCACTCAAACATAACCTGCCACTTCTGCCAGGGAGTTGTTAATACGCATAGTTGACTTCAGAGGAAATATGAGTGGCTCAGGATTTTGTACTTTGGTGTCTTGGATGGTGCCAATCAGCTTTCGCTGCATTTGGAACTTGAGAAGGGGGGCAGGGAGGGGATTTGTAATAAAATAATAAAATCCAATAGTGATTCTCTGCCTGTGTTTTTCATGATCGGTTTGCACAAATTTTGCAATAACCTGGCAGTGCCACTGGGAACTTGTGTGGCTCCAGTCAATCTAACTTTACACACAACTTACCAAATATGCTCGATTGTACCCTCACCGCTAGCCGGAATGTAGCTCCTCAAGCAGATGTTCCCCATTGAAAATGCAAAGTGTGATAGCAGTAATTATGGAATTGTTTGTAACCCAATGCAATAACAGCCACTGACGTTCTGTTGAATGATAGTGGCTAGACTAATTTGGTCTTCCATAAATTAATGAGTCGTGATACTCGGTAGCAGTCTATTAAAGAGGGCCAAGACCATCATACTTATGTCCTGTCATACAGATCTGGCCACCTGCTACTGGACAAAGAGTTGAATTATGAGGCTTTCCACAGTCCCAAGATGTGTCAGATCAGAGGTGGTATTGAGCAGGTTCTGACCAGTTCTGGAGAACCGGTAGTGGAAATTTTGAGCAGTATGGGAGAACCGGTAAATACTATCGGACTGGCCCCGCCCCGTCTATTCTCTGCCTTCTGAGTACCAGATGATCGGGAGGAAATGGGGATTTTACAGTAACCTTCCCCTGGAGTGGGGAGGGAATAGAGATTTTACAGTATCCTTCCCCTGCCATGCCCGCCAAGCCACACCCACCAAACCAAGCCCACAGAAGTAAAAATGGTAGTAAAAATGTTTGCAACCCACCACTGAGTCAGATGTCCTGGTGTACAACTTCCATCATTGCAATGACTATTCTGGGTTTTATGCTGTCCTTTCCAAAAATGTGAAAAGCAGAACTACAGGGGGAAAACTAAATGTGTCACTAAGTTTGTACATCACTATGTCTAGAAACTCAGAACTGAAAATTAAGATTTGCTTTGACTTAAAACTAGCCACTAGACCAAGCATTGCTATCTGGTAAGATTTGCCATAAAGCAAGTTTATGGCTATTACACACAGATTTGCATTCATGGCAACAATCTCTTACATCTGTTCCCTCCTTAAATTCAGGGTATTTGGAGATGTTGACTTTATGTGTGCAATGCAAGAGTTAAGTTTTGCCAGAGTTGGGCTGCCATCAGTTCTCATTACTGCATCGAAGGACATGGAGCATAGAGCATAGCGGGAGGGCTGACAAAAAACCTTTCCCTCAATCCTTCCCCAGCTTTGCAGCATCCACATCTGGAGAAAGCTCAGAATCCTGCTTTTGAAATTATAAAGGTCAGGTGTCCTGGAAGGGGTGTTTGGTCCAGTATTTGAGAACCTATTTATTTTTACAATCCTATGCCAAAGGCAACTAGTCTCAGGGCTGCAAGGCTGTTCTGTAACAATGTTTATATAAGCTCGTGAAACAACAGAGGAATAAATAGCTAAGTGGAAAGGAGAGCAGAGATGTTCAGAAAAGCAATGACAGTGAAGAGTGGTTCACATAACCACGGGGGGGGGGGGGGGTAAAAAGGATAAGGCAGCATACAATTCATAGAATTGTATTACCCCCAGATTATCTGCCCAGACGACGTGTTCAGATAATGGAAGTGGACTACAGGTCTTTTCAATGAGCAATCCCATTTTGTAGGACCCAGGAGGTACCTTCATGGTAATCCGTCTTAGTAGATGATTCTCCTCCTGACATATCAATAGCTTTTAGAGTTCTTTAGTGCCTCATAGTGTTTTACGGCATTCTGGGCAGTTTTACAATGTGAGCATATTGCATATTGTTCCCTACACTCTGGGTCCTTGTTTTATTGAAAAGTATGGAAAGCTGAACCCAACCTTAAGCCAGTCGGGATCGAACTCTAGGCTGTGGGCAGAATTTGCCTGCAATACTGCATTCTAACCACTGCACCACCAGGACTCCTGAAATAGGGTGGTGATCATTGGATGAGAGGAAAAAGACAAAAGTAATGGTTACATCCTGATTTTTGAGCCCAGATTAGGTAATCTTGTTACCTTGGTTTATCATTTAGTGTGCATGAATGAACAAGGCCACTTGTTCAATAAACTGTGGGCCAGAGCAATATGTCAGCCCATCTTTAATGAAACGTTATTTTCATATATATTTTTTCAAAATTAACTCACAAAGTGCTGAATGTCTTAAAATTTCCTATTATTTCTATGTCCTAAGGGTACTTTTCTGTAAATGCTGCAATTGGTTAAAGAGGAATGCTGCCTTTCAATTATTATTTTTACATTTTATTTCACTGCATGCCATCAATCATGTATCAGAAAGGGTCTACCTAAGGTCAACTCGAGGCCTCTTGAAGGTTGTGCCATCAAATCTGGCAGCACACCCGTTTTTTCCCCACCAAACGTTAGTGATGCCACTTGCTACTGGAATTTGGTTGCAAGCCAACATCTAAAGCAGGGGTGTCCAAACCTGGGAACTTTAAGACTTGTGGACTTCAACTCCCGGAATTCCCCAGCCAGCATGGCTGGCTGGGGAATTCTGGGAGTTGAAGTCCACAAGTCTTAAAGTTCCCAGGTTTGGACACCCCTGATCTTAAGTGATGTGTTGCTCAAAGAAAAAAGAAGGTGCTGCTTGAACAGGAAGAGGTTAATTCTTAATTTCTCTTAATAAATTGAGATAGTGTTAATTAGTACTGTTTGTTCTACTATGGTTCGTTCACATATTAATGCAAGCAATCAGCTGATTTTGCAGTCTTCAATCGATTAGGATGTGTGAACCCCCTGCCAGCATTATAACTATGGAATGATACAATGTTAAGTAGTGATAGGTGGATTATCTTTATGCCTGGAAACTACACAGCATTTTGCTGTTTACTTCCTCAACCTTTCAACTTGTCCGTTTTTGTTTTAGAACAAAAACCTTAGGTTAGATCGGATTTGCTCTTGATCTTTTGTTTTAGTTGCTCTGTCAACACCATTACATTTTTGTTGAAATATCTGGCACTAGGAACATTAGCTAAATAGTACATTCAGTACTGCCAAAAAGGATTTCCCTCCCTCCCAGGGAAGCATAAGACTATTACCACTCGTTACATAAACTGCTTAGGTGAAATATAATAATTGAAACTCTATGGCTACAAATTCTGCCATTGTTATGTGTAACAAAAACTACATCTGCTCTGTATTTCTGCTACTTCTACCTGTATCTGTACAGTTATTTTGCACTATACAGCAATTCATTTAGTGTTTTGGTTCTAGTTTTGAAATTGTGGGTTGTGTAAGATAGCCTGAAAAGCCACAGGCAAATCCAAGCATTTTCTATTTCAATTATTTCCTCAATGCTTTTCTCAGCTCTCATTTTGAGATGGAAGCGTGTGTTAACAATACATATTTCTTAATTTTCCATGGTGTCCTCTCTACTTCCAATACCCTTTAGAAAGTTTTCAGGTTTTGATGTTACTTTCTAAAATGCGATGAATGTAATTATTATCGGTAGTCCTTAACTTACAACTACCAGTATTTGTTTAGTGACCGAAGTTATAATAGTACTGGAAAAAGTGACTTACGACTACTGTCCACACTTATGACAGTCGTAGCATCCCCATCCCCATAATCAAAATCTGGGTGCTTGGCATGCATTTATGACTCAGGATCATGGGATCACTGTAACCTTTCCAGCCAGCTTCCAACAAATGAAGTCAATGGCGGAAGTCAGATTTACTTAACAACCACATGTCTCACTTAACAACTGCAATGATTCACTTAACGGTGGCAAAAAGATCATAAAATGGGGCAAGTCTCATTTAAGCATCATCTTGCTTAGCAATGGAAATGTTGGCCTCAGTTATGGTTATAAATTGTGAACTACCTCTAGGGACATTCTTCTACTTACAAATAGGTCAAGATCCATCAAGCTGTTCAGAAATCCAACCAAGTGTAAAATGCACACATGAAGTATTAGTATCACTTTATAAATCTTTAGTAAGGCCACACCTGGAATACTGCATCCAGTTTTGGTCACCACATTACAAAAAAAGATGTTGAAAATTGCAAAGAAGAGCAACTAAGATGATTAAAGGCTTGGAGGAAAAACATAGGAACAATGGTTGGAGGAATTGGGTATGGCTAGTCTAGAAACTTCCTAACAATGAGAACAATTAACCAGTGGAACAGCTTGCCTTCAGAAGTTGTAGGTGTTTCATCACTGGAGATTTTTAAGAAAAGATGGACAGCCACCTGCCTGAAATGGTATAAGATCTCCTGCTTGAGCAGGGGGTTGGACTAGAAGACCTCCAAGGTCCCTTCCAGTATCTATTTTGGAATCTATTTTGATTCAGTGTTTAACTACTTCCAGTAACAATGGATGCAGAACAAGACAGATTGATCAGTTTATAGAAATCCTCCTAACAATTTCTGTTAGCATCATTTTCAAATCAAAATAATAACTCTGAATGTTCAATACTGGGTTCAAACTTTTTTTTAAAGAATTTTATTGATTTCTAAACATTTATGGAAAAGGGTAAGTGGATATACCAAAATTTTGGCAGCTCCATCGTGCTAGAGGTAGAAATCTCTCCAAATCTCACAACTTTTACAGAAAAGAAAAAACAAAAGATAAAAGATAAGCAGAAACAGCGTCATTGTATCAACCATGTGTTCAATCATCTTTTTTGGCACTTTCTAATATATCAACAATTACAATGACATTTCAAATACATTTATTTTTGTGACCTGAGTCTTTTCGATATTACTCCCTCCCCCCTGTCTTCAGGTGGAGCCGCAGCCCCTCCCTCCTTCATATCTTATGTATTGTCACCTTTTTCACTACCTCTTTATTTTTGTCTTCTAGGAGGGCACTATGTTTTTTAATGAAGGCCTCTGCCTCCACAACTGTGTTAATTCTAATTCTGTTTCCCTCCCAGAAGATCAACATTCCTTCTGGCAATAACCATCTAAACCAAACTCCTTTACTATATAATTTCTTTGATAAGGAGGAATACTTCCTCCTCTCATCTCTTTTTTTTTTTTTGGAATTTGCTTAAGAATGGTAATTTCTTTGTCTTTATATTTTAGTGGTCCCCCCCTTTGGGCCCCTAGCACCTCATCCCTCATGGTCTTCCTAAGAAATTTAACATGTACTTCCCTTGGAACATTATGTGTTCTGGCATATGCTGAGTTGATCCTGTAAACCAGATCCTTATCCTACCACAACTGTTCTTTATCTCTCTTAATATATTCTGCTAAGATTGTACTCATAATATCCTTAAGATCTTCATCTTCTGTCTCCGGTAGGTTCTGGAATCTGAGAAAAAAGAACATTCTTTCAAGTTCTATCTTTACCATAAAATTTTCCAATTCTCTATTCCCCTTCTGGACTGCCTTAACCTCATCCCCCAGCCCGATGGTACCCTCCTCCAGCACACCGATTCTTTGTTTATTTTCTGTTGTTTGCTGCTGTACACCTCTGAGCTCTTTAAAATCTGCCACCTCTTTTTTCAACTCATTTTGTCCCTTCATAAGAGCCTGGAACATTTGGATAACAGATAAATCTTTTAACTCTCTCCAGTCCCTTCTTGTTGTAAAAATGATGGAATTTTTGTCTGTTGAGTTGTTGGGCTGGATGTAGAGGAGGTAGGTGCCGAGGCTGCCTTGCCTGAAGGTGGTTTTCTGGGCCCCATTTGTCTGAATTCAGAGATGACTGTAAATCTTTTGCAAAAGAAATGGCGTCTGTGGAGCGTGCAGCTGGGTGAGTCCAAGAAGACAGGCAAGTTCACAAGTGAAAATTAATCCTCAATCACAGTTCCAAGCCCCCCCAAAAAAGAAAATCAAATAATCCAAATCCAGAAAGACCACATAACAGGAGGAGCTCCAGGAGTCCTGCAGGGGGAAGTAGTAATATAAAGCCAGGAATTTCTTCAAAGGTAGTTTCAAAAGGCAAATTTCATTTATAAGTGCGAAGAAGATGGAAGCAGGCCATCTTGGCTCCCCCTTTCACAGGGAACCAGGGAGCAGAACATCAAAAGTTTCCATAAAGTTTTTAAAACAGCTCAGCAATCACCTCTTGCAGTTGTGATATAAATCTTTCTCACATAGTTAGTGCAAGTGACTGATTCAACTTTTGCTCTCTCTCTCCATTCCGAGATTGAGAGATAGTCCAAATGCCGCTTTACCCGAGGAGGGTGAAAGAACCCCCCTCCAATCTTCCAACTTCAAATAGATTGAATCCACAACTTACAAAAGACTACTGCTCATCAATTAAAGAGGGTTAAAGATTGGAGCGAACTTCTCACCTCCAGCACTTCAGCTGCTACTTCTGATTAATTGCTTCCTTCCGGAATCCATTCAGCGAAGGTGCAGGCAGCCAACTGCTGCGCTATGCACCCCCCTTGCTCCCTGACTCCTGAGATGAAGCTGGAAACCCCCCACGGCTGCCGCCGGTTCCGGGGGTTCCAGCAAGCCGCCCTATGGCAGGTGGTCCCTCCGAGACTGCCTGTGCTCCTAAAAGGAGCCCACTGGAGAGGCGAACAGCGGACATCCAGCGTCCGTCGCCTTCGGAAACCGGAAGCGATCCCAATACTGGGTTCAAACTTTTGTTAGTTGTGAACCAATGAAAGCATGCAATTGACTATTGTATGAAGCAAAATGGATGGATGGAGTCACTGAAGCAGTAGGCATGAGCTTAAATGGACTCCAGAGGATGATAGAGGACAGGAAGGCCTGGAGGAACGTTGTCCATTGGGTCGCGACGGGTCGGACACAACTTCGCAACTAACATGAAGCAAAATCCCGACTATGTTTGACTTAATCTAGTATTTTCAAAACCAACCTCACAAACTGTTATTACAGCACATTTGAAATACATTCACTCAACACCTCCAAGCACCCAACATTCATTCATAATTTCTATGGCTGTTCCCTGATACACACTTTTGAAAAATCCAGGTACTGTTGACCATCCATAAGACTATGAAAACTTACTTTTTCCTTATGTTTTTGGCTTTGCACTAGGAGGTTGGATAAGTCCCTGTGGTAAATCATTTGGGATGATTTTAGCTTTGATTTGTCAGCATATATTGTGTTTTTGCAGTTTTTTGTATATTTATTAGATTTTTATCCCATTTTAATGCCTTACAAGGTGGCGAACATAGATAATACTCCTTCCTCTTCCTCTTTTCACTCCACAACAACCCTATGAGGTAGGCTTGGCTGAAAGAGAGTACCTGGCCTAACGTCCCCCAGCCATCTTTCATACCTAAGGTGGGACTAGATGTCATAGTTCCCTGGTTACTAGGCTGGCACCTTCACCAGTGCACAAAATTGCCCCTTATCTTTAATATTTATTTTATTTCTTTAAAATTTAATCCTGTCAACTGCCCAGAGTTACAATTCATGGGCTGGATGGTCAGATAAAACAAAACAAAAGAATATAACAATATTGTTCAGAAGAGTTGGACATTCAGGAATGATGGAAAGCATCCCTAGATCTTCTATGCTAAAAGTCCCGTTCCCATGCATAGAATTGTCATCTCTCATCATTACCACTTCTTTTCATCACTCAGATCTCGTTTCTTTTTCCATTCAGAGAACAATGGGCTCTCATGTGTGCAGAGAGGACTGCACTGACCATGTGCCACTCTGTTGCTCTCTTTTGTCACATTCTCTTCAATGGCATGTTCAGTGCTTCCGAACAAACGCCTCCAATTAGGACCAGGTTCAAAACAATGAAGTATGTGTTTTGTCTGTTCAAACTGGCCTTACCAGCCTGGCAAGACCATGTTGTTCTGCTTTCATAAGCCCTTTTATGTAACCTCCATTCTGAGCAGGGCTTGTGCCAAGTTGGAATGTAAGATTAGCGAAGAACAGGAGAGATGGAGGGGAGTTTAAAAACAACCACTTTTTATAGTTGGGTTTCATCTCTGTCTCCTGTCAAAAATCTGCTCATGCATGTAATTCAAACAATTAAGTCACTGTGTACTGAGGCTTATCCAGGGAGGGGCCTTGTGTTTTGCTTTCAGAATACCCCGTTCTTTTTCAGATCACCATTTAGCATATCCGCAGATAAACAGTGGCCCAGGAATCACATGCATGTGACATAATTTCCAAGCTGCATAGGAAACAACCATGATGGGTGAATTGATGCCTATCTTAAATAATGAACATCCTATTAGTGCAGATTGGGACCCAGAAGATCATTCCTTCCCACATGAGTTCTACATATGTTAGATAAAATGAGGAACTTTCTCTGCCTTTCTCCTCTCTTTTATGCATCAACCTCCAGGCACTGCTTCTGAATATCCCAGCCATTCTCATTCTTCTTACTGAGCACTGTATAAAGTAGGAACCTGCCTTCAGACAACACTATCATGTAACTAATGATAGATTTCTTGTCCAATTGGCCTCTTTCTTCTGTAGGGGGAAAAGGAGATGGTCCATCTGTCTCACGCAGCAAAATATGTTCAAGCTGATCCCTGTGAAGAGGATTTGGATGCCAATCAGGCCTTGCCCAAGAGAACTGTGCATTATCAGATCTAGTTCTGAGCATCATCATTTAAAAATGAGACAAATAAATCAGGATACGGCAAGATGTGTATACCACAAGGAGCCAAGTCCTATCAGAGAAGCCTTATGAATATGAAATCCATTTTCAAATATGGCTAGGAAGAAATGTTGTAAACATGATACGACAAACGTAGATCTCTTTTTCCAAACAGGCTTTTTTGATCTGTTGCTTTCAGAAGTGTTAGACTGCAAAGCCATCATCCATGGACTAACAGGAAACTTGAAGGCTCCATGGCTGATAGTACAACAGAAGGTATGTCTATAACCTGAGGCAAAGAATGAGGAAAAACTATAGTAGGTATACTTTTATGCTTTCAAATATATCTATATCAGAGCTTTTTAATATTTTGCCTTCTACATGCCTTGTTAGTCTAGCCAACTTTTCTAGAGAGTTAAATAAAATTGATGAATATGAAAACCAAATATTTGTTTTTTTACTCCAAAGAGCAATTGTTAAGATATATCATCCCTAACAATATCACATCTTTCTTTAATTTTTACCTCTAATGCTCCCCCATAAAATGGTGCAACAAAGAAAAAACCAAATCTTTTCTGCATTTAGGTTATTCTTCTGGCAGGAACAGCCAGTCCGATATAATTATTAGGATGCTCAACAATGAGCATTCTAATAATTATATCACACAATGAGACTATTGTCAATCATTGGGTAACTTTGGACCATTTACTTACTTTCAACTCAGGCTACTTCACATAATTGTTCTTTTGAGAAAATAATTCTGGGCATTTAGAACTCAGATATAATAATTCCATTTTGAAAGCTTGTAAGCCCTTAAGAAATTAACTCAAATCTATTAATAGAAAAGTAACCAATCCTTTTGCCAATCATTTTATATTTGCGGGTTGAAACATACTATGTTTATGTCTTTTCCTCTCTCTCAGTCTCTCTTATTATATACTAGCTACCATCACGTTCGGGTAAAAAGGTAGCAGTGATTATCTAGACTGTTTTTCATCTTTTTTTTCACTCTGGACACTGAATAAACAAGTAGAAAAAATTCATTATATCACCAAATTGATTACCCTCATGGGCCTCCATGAGGAGAGGTTGGAGGATGGAGGTGAATAAGTGATCAAAATCCTTCCCCTTGTTTATATGCCTTGCGCATGTAATGCATATAAAAAGGAGGCAGGGGTTTGATACTGTGGTCACAATCACTATCTCGATTATTTTTGCCTCCCCTCCAGACAGCCATGCTCACTTATCTTATACCCACAGAATAGTCCCAATGAGGAAATATGTGAGTTACTGCTAATGCATAACATGGGGCCTTGGACTTTTGCCTCAACATCTATTTTTAGCAGAGGTGGTGCTCATGGCTAGAGGCCATACTTTCCAAGAAGAAGTAGATCTCTGTCTCTTCTGAGAGGGATTACTCTCTCCTAGGAGCAAGTATACAATTAGAAAACTTCTGGACCCGACTTTCTCTCTGGCTTCCCAGAGAGTTTTTTTCCTTTTGCTGAATCTGGTAACTCTAAGCAAAATGAATCTTTTTGGAACAGAGTTTAACTGTTGATTAGCTTTCGCCCATTTTACTTGCTTTACTAGTTTTGGCTTTGTGACTTTGTCACAAATTGCTTGATTTTGCATTTCTTTTGAAAACCTCCAAGACAATTGCACTAAGTTAAAAAAAAATACCACAACAACACTCTAGATTTCTACACTTTGGAAACTGCCACAATGAATGTATCATATCTGGAATACATCTTATCCTGGAATGTACACTTCATGTAGAATAATCATGCACCACAAATAACTGCATTCTTATTAAGAGGAAAAATTGTTGTTCAGATTTCTAGCTTGGCAGACTGTTCCTCTTCCAGGATATTGTGAGCTGTAAGGGATATAAACAAGGCAGCATACTGGCCACCCTGCTGGCTCAGCTGTTTTTCTTTCCCAGCTGACATCATTTGTGGGTCCTAAAGGGCACTGACTATTCTCGGTTCCTACTGGGCCGATTGTTTTAAAACATTTGTTTTATTCCTACACATTTGTTGGTTCACTGGACGCACTGATATTGCTCATCTTATTTTCAGTGACCCTATTTGCCCAAGCACCTGACTTACCAAAGTATCAAAACAATGTCAGGAACAGCCCTGGCTTTGTTCCATACAGAAAGAAGCCATGGCTTACGATTACATAACAGAGGGCCCAGCTTGGAGCTGACTTCAATAGGTAATGGTTGTGGATACTTTAATCAACTTGTACGCTCACAAAGACTCTGTGGCAGGCCAGTTATACCTCACAGGATTTTCTTTGAGAAACAGAAAGTACCTTTGCAGGCTCATATCCACCATCCATCAAGTTCACTTTTTATTGCCATAATAGCTAAACCATTTGGTAGAGTCATAATCTGGTTGAGATACAGTACAGGACTCTTGCATTGTTGATCCCCATTAGCTATTATTAAAAAGGAAACTGTTTCTGATCCCAAAGACAGCATACCACCATGATTCTTGATCCCTGTGAGTAATCCACCTCTGTGTATTTGTTTAACCCTGTTTTAAAACTGTCCAATATGGTACGTGCATCGTGGTTTCTTCTTTCTGTTTGCGAAAAAAAGCTTTCTTCTTCTAGTCTTCTGAATTCAATAAGCATACAGTTGTACACATGAAGGTTTCTATGCAACAGATGTTGAGTGTCTGCAATAGTTTATATCATTAAAGTGACATCCGTGGAGAAGGTGGGGAGCACAGCAGGGGCATTCACAATTAACACTCCAGATAATACCAGTAAGTGTCTAACTGTGTATCTCTGGGTGCCATTCCTTGCTTTATTTATCCTTGCTTTAGAGTATTATTTTAATGAGTAAGGCTGCGTTTTGACTATGGCCATCATTGGTTCAAGGAAGAGAGCATCCTGGGGTCCATTGGTGTTAATTGTAGTATTTTCTTCTTCATCGGAATCTTTATAAAAGTTCCTGGGAAGACATTGATTTTTATTTCTTGAATATGGTGGACCTTTCTTTTCACAAGGTACTTAGATGAAGATGGACTATAATGATCTCAAAAACAAGCAGCGAAGAAAAAAGAAAAGTGGTTGGCAAGCAAATGGAAGCTGTTTTGTAATTTTCTTGTGTTTTTTACACATTGATTTTCTGATCTGCAGGTATTACAATAAGACACTCATCAGGCAATACCAACCAGATGGGGTAATGTGCTATTCTCTAGTTTCAGAGCTTTGGTATATTTCTGCTGGTCTCCTTAGTATTAATCCCTAGTCTGCCAAAGGAATAAGGCTATTGAGTGGTGTTATTTAAGTTAAGTGGTTGATGAAGTCTTCCAGCTTCATTTTTTCCCCCATTAAGTGTTATGTGCTAGGGGAATATAATCACCAACCACTCTTCATATTGTGTGTTAGGACAGAGTTGGGGAAGTTTAGATGGTGTTGGAACAGCATGCTGAGCCACTTGTCAAATTGCATAATAGGTCACCCTGCACCTTAACTTGTGAGTTGGACTATTTCCAAATATCAGCCTAGCACTCTTCTGAAAGAGTGCTAAACCCATATTTTAAAAAAGCCCAGTTAACAGGTAAACAGAGGCATACAGTGTTTGGAGGAACCAATGAACAAAGAACAAATGAGAGAGAGTGTTGAATAATGAACGCGCCCTGCCAAGCAAGCATCATAAAGTAATAAAAACAGTAAAAGTAACAGCCACATGAAACTCCTTGTAAGTAACAGGTAAACCTCCAATGCATCCAAAGATCCTCTTTCCCAGTTTAAATTGATCTGAATTGCACAGAGCTAATTATCTCTCAAAAGAATGCTAGACCTATTCTTTAAATGAAGACTAATACTGTTTGAAAATAGCACTAATCCATGTTTATAAGGAAGCTCTCAAGTAAGTGTTTCAAATGAGCGAATTAGGTGTTATTCCTGCATACTCCTCTCTGAAACTAGTGTAGGCATGTCTTATAGATGCTAGACAGAGCCCAAGCTTCCATGGAAGCAACCCTTGTTAGTAAGGCACACCACATCATAGCCAAGTGCTAATTATGATGTTGGGTGAAGTGGCAACACACTACAGTATTGTAACATTGGCAAAGCTAAGATGGGATTAAGTTGCCTCAGTTATGAGTTGGTGGATGAGACAAAGGCAATATCATTAGGACATGGCAGAAAAGAAGCAGTTATGGGATCAAGTTGGTGCCAGGGTTAAGAGGGCATGAACTGATCCCAAAGACTTGCAGCTTGCTAGCTTAAAGAGTCCCTTCTCCCCCCACCTGGACTTGTCTCATATTTCATAAGAGCTGAGCTTCTTTCAACTCTGTATGCTTAGTCGGTTTTTTTTTTTTTGTTTCATTCAAATCATTGCTTGCACTCTGAGTCACCTTTATAAAATACATTGGCCTTGCACAGAAAATATTCTGATGTCACAGTTTGCTCTTATGGGGGAAAATCATTTAAAACAATATAACTATACAAACCCAATTGACATAGATAGCAATAATAGTTTAGAACTGCCCAGTCAGGACATTCTGAAAGTTGCAGGATCCAATCTGGGTCAGTCACCAGGACCAGAGGTTTAGTCCTCTGAGCTTTTAGACTTGTGCTTGACCCCATCCTCAAGGAACGCATTTTGGTGAGAAAGAAGTTCCCTGAGGATGGGCTCCAGAATGAATCCAAAAGTTCAGAAGACTAAAACTCTGGTCCTGGTGACTGATCCAGATTGAATCCTTCAACATTATCCTGGAACATGTATATTTGCCTTCATTTGTGACATTCTGGAAGTGCCCTCCCTGAGTTAAATTCAGACAAGGTTCTTACCTTTTACCTCCTTGCTTAGATTTTCAGGAGAGATGGACTAATAATGCTACATTTAAACAAACAAATAAACAAATCCAACTATGGATCATGAAAATAATAGCCTTCTCTTCGTAATATCTTTCATTATCAAATCTACAGTTAATATAAAACCTGATATGCCTTTTTGGTATATTTATGCACTTCATTAAAAAGCCCAAGAGACTTCAGCGGCCTTCCACCAACACTGGGGAAAAAATTGGAAGGTGCCCAAGCTAAATTAAAATATAAAATTGTTCTCCTAGCATAGTTCATTTATTGAGAACATGCGTGTCCCAATTTTCAACCTTTCATTCTCGCTGTAGTGATAAAACAAGAATAGGTTAGATTAATTTTTTAAAAAAAGTTACAGCCAGTATCTGGAGTAGGCTTAGCAAAACAAAAAATGTAGAGATAAATTCACATTGGGAAATATGCATGCCTCAGTAATTTTTTGTACATGGAGAGTAAGATAATGATGACTCAGCAGTTTGGCCAAAGCCCAGAATAATATTTTACTTTAAATTTAAAAATATACAGTGATAGCTGAAAGCAAATAGATCTTAGGTATTATCCACAGCTGAATGCTAACTCAGAAAAACCCTCCTCTTTATCATTCCTCTTCTCTATGCATGCCTCAAAAGAAGATCATAAATCATATGAAGTTCATGTAGAACAGATGGGGCAATTAATTTTCCCAAGAGGCCACATGAGACACAGACTTATGGAGAACAGCCATTGACTCTGCCACTCCTGCCCAATCCCCACCCTGATCACCTCATCTCTGATGCTGATACCTTGCCCCCAATGCTGCTGACGCTGATCCAATGCTGATGGCAGCTAGAGAGAAACAGCCCATGGACTGGATGTGGCAGAGAGGCCATAAAATGCCCAGGTCTGATATAGAAGATGGCCTTTAAGATACATTTGTCCCAGATACCGTATTTGTGAATAAGTATTAGAGCTACTCATGGAGTAGAAGGGCATAAGGCATCATTGGGTATGGGAACATGTTTTGTAGGTTAGGTCAAATTTTCTCCAGTCAGAATGGAGATGGGATATGACCATCTTAATCTGCTCTGCTATGAGGTGCTGGCTGGAATGATGGACCTGAGAAAAATGGCCCTACAAGCAAATCTCCAGGGAAGTCCATTCCCGAACTTCCAGTTTGCAAGTTGAGTTGTTTTTCACACACACACACACCCCAGAGGCTTCAGGGAAGAGTGAAAAACAACCAAAAATGAAGTCAGAAGTCATTCCTGCTGTCCCCTGCCCTCTCCACCACTTTTGGTGCATGATGGCACCCATTTTTCACCCTCCCCAGGCTCCAGAGGGTGTGTGTGAAAACAGCCTCCCCCCGCAGGCCTCCGGAGGCCGGAAACAGTTTGTTTTCTGACTTCCGAGTTGCCTGTAGGGCTGTTTTTCTCCCTCTGGAGGCTTCAGGGAAGCCTCTTGAAACCTCCGCAGGGCACAAAAATGGCCCCAACACACAAACCAGAAGTTCAGGAACTGAGAAAAATGGCCCTACAGGCAACCTTCAGGGAAGTCCATTCCCAAACTTCCAGTTTGCAAGTTGAGCTGTTTTTCACACACACACACACACACACACACCGGAGGCTTCAGGGAAGCCTCCAGAGGGTGAAAAACAGCCAAAAATGAAGGCCAAAATCAGCTGGCCAGTGCATGCAGGCGCCCTGGAGTTGACAGGGCAACGTCTTGCCTGCCCTAAGAAATGGTTCCGCGTGCCACCTGTGACACGCGTGCCATAGGTTCACCAACACGGTTATAGGTCAATGGGGAATCTCTCCTCATTTTCTTCCCATAGCGATATGAGATACAGTTGGTTGAGATTGAGACTGACCCCCTCATGGCTGAACTTTGCAACATTGTCTTAGTGTTTTCCCATAGGTGGAGAGTCTACTTTTTACATCACATGGTCAAATGCAGCAATTGGGTTCAACTGCCATAACTGATTATAAACAACTACATAACACCAAATGATTCACTGGGATGTCTGTAAAAAGTATCATGTACCAGTAAAGAAAAAATTAGTGGGAACTTACAGTCAACAAAAGTAGTTGAAAATGAGCAATATAAAATATTGTGGGATTTCTGAATATAGACTGACAAAGTCTTGGTCCACTGGGGAATTGCAGAGTAGAAGACAAAAAATTAGAAAAGATAACAAAATATCAAGATCTGAAAAATGAAACTGAATGATTATGGCATAAACTGGCCTTGATGGTCCCAGTGGTTATTGGCACACTGGATGCCATATCAAAATCTTGTTGGCATTTAGTAAATAGAAACATCGACAAATTTTCCACCTGTCAATTATTAAAGGCCACACTGCTTGGATCTGCTGGTGTTGTTATGGCTGAACACTTATGTATTTGGAGCAAAGAAAAAAGAAACCAAATACATGGGTATAGAATAGTAATACCTGCAAGAGAGAGAGAGAGAGAGAGTCCTAGTGGACAATCACTTACCTATGAGCCAGTGATGTGTTGCAGCTGCCAAAAAAGCCAAAGCAGTCCTAGGCTGCATTAATAAAGGGATTGAATCAGGAACATATGAAGTGCTACTACTACTTAATGCCTTGGTAAAAATCACACCTGGAATATTGCATCCAGTTTTGGTCACCGTGATATAAAAAAGAAAAGAGTGCAGAGAAGAACAACAAAGATGATTAGGGGACTGGAGGATAAAATATAGGAAAAATGATTGCAGGAATTGGGTATGTCAAGTTCAATGAAAAGAAGGACTAGGGTGACATGATAGCAGTGTTTCAATAAGTAAGGCGCTGCCATAAAGAAGACGGAGTCAACCTATTCTCTAAAGCACCTGAAGACAGAACAAGAAGCAAGGGATGGAAATTAACCGGCATGTCTACCGTTCCTGTCCTACTGTCCCCATTTATATACACTCTTTTTATGTGTTTATGGCTATGCTTTGCTTATATCCATTTATTTGTGCCATTTTTTCATGTGGTTTCGTACTTGTTTCCTTGTACTTGTTGATAAATAAATAAATAAATAATCAAGGAGAGAACCAACCTAGAACCGAGGAGAAATTTCCTGACAGTTATAACCATTAATCAGTGGAACAACTTGCCTCCAGAAGTTGTAGGTTCTCCAATACTTGTGGTTTTTAAGAAGAGATTGGACAATCATTTGTCTAAAATGGTATACTTTAGAGTATTTGAGCATGGGTTGGACTAGAAGACCTCCAAAGTCCTTCCAACTCTATTATTCTATTAAATAAGATCCAGGAATGCCACTGGCCACTACATTTCAAGGAGAGAAGCAACTTAGAACTGAGGAGAAACTTCCTGACAGTTAGAACAATTAATCAGTGGAACAGCTTTGCTCCAGAAGTTGTGAATGCCCCAACACTGGATGTCTTTAAGATGTTGGATAGCCATTTGTCTGAAACGGTATAGTGTTTACTGCCTAGGCAGGGCGTTGGACTAGAATTTATTTATTTATTTATTTATTTATTTTATTTTATTTGACTTATCAGTCGCCCCCTCTCCTCAAAGGGACTCAGGGCGACGTACAATAAAAACAAATATACAGATGTGGCATGGAGGAGGTGACATCAATGCTTAACAAATAAAATTCCAATAAAAAGCCACTAGGTTAATATAAATAACAATAAATTAAAACAGTTAAAATAATTTAAAACCCCAAAATTTACATTTACCGTAATTAAAATTGCCAGGGAGGTTAGAAAGTTCTAGTTTAAGCCAGGCCGGCTAGTTGGAACAGGTGGGTCTTGAGTTTCGTGCGGAAGGAGCGGAGATCGGTCGTTATCCTGATGTCTGGGGGGAGGTCATTCCAGAGGGCTGGGCCCATCACAGAGAAGGCCCTACTCCTGGGCGCCGCCCTCTGACACTGTCTGGTGGACGGCACCCGGAGGAGTCCCTCTCTGTGAGAGTGAGCCCGCTCCACGGGGGCCAGTTGCTTGCCCCCGATGGCCAGCGATGGAATACACTGGTTGAACCAGGGGGGCCGGTAGCCACAGCCACTCCATCTTGGAGGGGTTGAGTCTGAGTCTGTTGTCTCCCATCCAGACCCGGGACATCACTTCGACGGCCTCGTTGGGGTGGTTTGGGGTGGAAATGTACAGCTGTGTATCATCAGCGTACAGGGTACAGGTGGTATCCCACCCCAAAACCATGGATGATCTCGCCCAGCGGCTTCATATATGTGTTGAACAGGAGAGGCGAGAGGACCGACCCCTGTGGCACCCCACAAGTGAGCGGCCTCAGGGTTGACCTCTGCTCCCCTGCCAACACACATTGCGTCTGGTCGGAGAGGTAGGAGCAGAACCACCACAACACGGTGCCTCCTACCCCCCTCCAGCCGGCGCAGTAGGATACCATGGTCGATGGTATCAAAAGCCGCTGAGAGGTCTAATAGGACCAGGATAGAGGAACAACCCCTATCTCTGGCCCTCCAGAGATCATCCACCAACGCGACCAAGGCCGTCTCTGTGCTGTGCCCGGGCCGGAAGCCGGACTGGAGCGGGTCTAGATCCCCTACTCCTAGATCACTCGTCCACTGGTCGGAGACAAACACAAGATCCAGTGTGTGGCCTCCCTCGTGCGTGGGGCCCTGAATTACTTGAGTCAGATCCATGGCTGCCATGGAAGCCATGAACTCCCGAACTGCCTCGGATGCTTCTCCCATCAACGGCAGGTTGAAATCCCCCATAACTAAGAGTTTGGGGGTCTCAACCGCCATCTCAGTGACCCGCTCGAGGAGTTCGGGCAGGGCCGCTGATGTATAGCGAGGAGCCAAGTATACAATCAGCAGGCCCAGCTGTCTCCCTGGGCCCCATCTCACGCCCAGAGACTCACACCCGGATATCTGCGGCACAGTGAATTCTCTCGGTTCCAGATTCTCCCGTATAATTACCGCTACCCCACCATCCCTGCCCTGGGCCCGTGGCTGGTGGAATACACGGTAGCCTGGTGGGCACATTTCCACGAGGGGCAAACCTCCCTCATGGCCCAACCAGGTTTCCGTTATTCCCGCGAGGTCCGGCTCCCCCTCTGAAATCAGATCGTTGATGAGGGGGGCCTTGTTAACCACGGACCTTGCGTTACACAACATCAGCCTGAGGCCCTGGCTCTGTAGAACCTGACCACCTAGAATGTGGGGGTTGGTACAAATGACCGGGCGTGTCCAACGACCACGGTCTCCCAACCAACTACACGTTCTTCGACTGTCCTCGCGCCTGCCCCTCCCTACGACCGTAGGTATCACAGAGCCCTCTATAGGAATGTTATTTTCCCTCCCCTCCCCCGCTCTGCTCACTTCCCTCCTGACCACACCTGTTTGCCTGGCTCTAACCACATTCCTGGCCTGTATAGCCCTCCCCCCCACCCTGGAACCCCCTAAAATATTTAAAAAACATTTAACTAAAAAACCCCTAATTCCACGCTTCCTCCACCTCTCTGGGTTAATGAACCCGTCATCAAGGTGGGCCCTGGAAAGGGCAGGGGGGCATACCTGCGAGAGGGGGGACTCTCGCAGTCGTAGCAGGTTTGACCTCAGGTAAATCGTGATCTTCCGGCTGTTACAGGGTTTAGCTCATAATAGGGTATTGCAATGTTGATATAAGTTGGTATAAGTTTATAAGTCAGGGCTCCCATAAGAAAGAGGGGAGAAAACGAACGTCCACAGTAGGAGCCAGGAAGCAATTCGCAAAGGCAGTAAGGCGGAGATCCCAGTTCAGCGGGGGGGGGGGACATATTAGCAGCGAAGGGCAGGGTAAAGAAGCTGGGAAAGCTCAGGCATAGACCCTCACCCTCCGCCTCCTGTCCTGCTGATATTCCAACGGCCTCCAGCGGCCTCCAGTGGCCCCCGGCGCCTCGGCTTTGCTCTTCTCTCCCGCAGCTCTCGCACGACCCTCGCCAGCCTCCCATCCGATCTAAACAGCTCACCACGGCCGGAAAAAATGGCGCTCGGTGTTTCTTGCCGCCACCCTGTCGCCGTCGCCGCTCGGGTTGCAGGGTCGTCACCTGGGTCGTCCGGAACGTCTGCGCCATTCCTCTAGCTGTTTCTCCGCTGAACCGTCACTCTGCCGCTCCAGCAGCCGCTCAAACCGCTTCTCCGCTCCTCGGGCCTTTGCTTCAAGCTCCCTCAAGCTCCCTCTCTGGTGCGTTCCTCCTCTTTCCTCCTTCCTCCTGGCTGTCTGACCACCCTGGGAGACCAAACTGATCTTAAAGAGAGCCAGGGTGGTTGCTGAATAAATTCCCGGCCCTCAGGATGGTAAAGAGGGCCGACAACACCCCTTCCCCCGTCGAGGAGCCCCCATGATCAAAGGGAGCTCAGAGGTAGACCGCCATTGTCCTAGGAAGCTCCTCCTCCAAGGTCCCTTCCAACTCTGCTATTGTATTGTATTGTATTTTTAAAAAAAATATTATTTTAAAAAGAAAGTGGAAGACAGCAAAGCAAGTTGCTGGTCATCATATTTAGTTATCAGAATCATCTGAAGTGTAAAGAAGATCCTTAGGCATTTTTAGAAGAGAAAACTGGAGGAAGTTGCAGGCCAATGCTTTATTTTGCAGGATCCCCACCTTCTGCAAAATGCAAATTAAGGCAGTAGAAACACTTATGCTGTTAGGTGGAAAAGCAGTGAACAGCCTTACCTGTTTCCTTCTAGTCAATGCTTCTACAAGACAGCAGTTGCAACATCTTATCAGATTTCCCGGTCTCTCCATTGGTACACACAGATTGTCTTTCCTTACTGATAACTCTAATATTCATAATATGCATTTGAAAGAAATGCATTTTTACATGAATATGACCTAAATCAATAAGAGATTTGCACTACAGGGTGGTGTTTAAAAATTAAAAGGGAAAAAAATGCATGAATCAGATTTAGTTTAGCCTTCAAGAAACACATAGGCTTTCCTATGATATTCAGGGGTCTGGATAAGAATCAACATTGCACAGGTAATGATGTCATGACCCTGGTAAAGAGCTGCTTAGCTTTTGAAGTATCTAGCTGCAGAAGTGCAGCATGTCTTTAAAGTGAATCATGATTTGCACAAAATTAACACAAATGGGAATATCAAAGAGAGATCACACTTTAAAAAAATCCTTTGACTAGCTCCAGCTCATCTTCTTTTTGCCAGGTATAATGTTTTTGTTTTGCATAGCTTCCAAGCCAGCTCGAGGGGAAAAGAGACAGAACATGAATGAGTATCAAAACTTCCCTTTCAGCTAAAGAATCAAGTTTAGGTCTCCAAGGAGGCATTAGAGAACATGCTTTGTTCCCAAGCACTTCCCTTCCAGATGTGAAACCAGAATGAACATGACATCACTAATCTGCTGAGTAAGAGGATGGCACTTTTCAATAAATGGCCAGCTGCAAATGCCTAGAAGGAAGCCAGGAAACAATTATCAGCCAGGAAAATGTCAAATCTGGGAATATACAGTAGAATTTTCCTCTGGAAAACTCTCTGAAGCTACCTGCCCTTGATCCCCAAAGATTTGTTGTGATGTCTATGGGATTAGCATCTCTTAAGAGATGGAATGATCCTATCTGAATTCAATTTGTGAAATGGCATGTTTCTCTCCATGTAGTCCACGTTCACGGCCACTGGCCTGTCAACAAACAGAACATGCATGTTTTTGAAAATGTTCCAGTGTGGTGTGGAAACAATGAAAAGATTTTTAGTGATGGAAGAGAAAACAGAAAGAGGTAAGGGAAAAGGAAGCTTGAAAGGGTTCCAATTTCTCAAGAAAGACTAAGAGACCTGTCCTTTCTCACCAATATCTCATTTATGAAAATCTACTTGTCTCTATAAACATAATACACAATTTAGCAAATATCTCAATCCAGAGCTAATGAGTTTTCTGCCTTATGGAATTATCCATATTTATGAGATGTGCAAGAGAAGAACAGTCATACTGAGCCATTATGTACTCACTTTTTTTTAGGGAAGCCAGAAGCAAGGAGGATAGCCAATTACCATGCTGCCAGACTTCAAGGGCTGACTATTAGGGTCACGTGATGTTTAGTGACCTCTTTTCCTCCCTGTTTTGCAAGCTAGTTTTGGAAATGGTCAAGGGCTGCAGCTGAATGAGCTGTTACTATGGAAACTGCTGAAGTCAAATGGATGAACACAGCTTGGTTTTAGTAAGGAAGAGGGCTCCAGTGAAATACTGTGAAAAAGACAGAATATAGGAAGACAGATGGTCTTTCTCATCTATTCCTTTTTAAAACCAGGCAATAGTCCCATGTATTGGTGATCCTTTAATCATTTGGGGGTTTCAGTTTTCCCCCCAGGAACATCCAAGTTTCTTTCAAAGCAAAGGCAACAAAGCACTTTATTAGCAAATGGTTGATAGACTGAGCATTTATGCAACAGTTTTGAGCATTTTAAAAATGCTTTGCATATAGTTTATCACAACAACCTCAGGTATTTGCAGTGTTTCGGATACATAAGGACGAATCTACAATGTTTCAGTGGAGATTATGTTAAGTTACATCACTGGATTTATGTCCTGACTTTCTTCTAGAGGTTCAAAGGATCTGTTCTTATTTTTACCTCAGGAAAAATAGCAATCCTATGAGATTTTTATTGTCTTTATTGTAAGGTTACATTCACAGAATCTTACAAATCTGAAGGTACATCATCCTTTCCTTACCTGTACAGTTCAGGTTTCTAGGAAAGGTCCTTTCTTGGGGATATTTGTTCCCCCTCCCCCCAATCATTCTGTGGACTCAGCTGTATCTTCTCTGACAATTGTCTAGTTTGCAGTTCTTCCTCCTGTCTCCTAAGGTCATTTCCAAATACAATTACACCATGCATTCTGCCCCAATTCTAGCCCAATACTAACCGCCCCAATATTCCAACCTGAGGAGGGAATGAATGAATGAATGAATGAATGAATGAATGAATGAATGAAGGCAGGCAGGCAGGCAGGCAGGCAGGCAGGCAGGCAGGCAGGCAGGCAGGCTGGCAGGCAGGCAGAAAAAATGCCCTCATGAATGAAGTCCCAGGTTAATGCTATAGAATCCAATCTGGATCAATCACGAGGATCAGAGATTTAACCTTTGAAGCTTTTGGGCTTGTGTTGGAGCCCATCCTCAAGGATCTTCTCTCTCACAAGAATGAGAGAGAGTTTTCCTGAAGATGGGCTCCAGCACAAGTCCAAAAGCTCGGGATACTAAACCTGTGGTCCTGATGATTGACCCAGATTGGATCTTGCAAAATTATCCTCCTCTGAAGCTCATAAAATTCTCATCACTTGTTGAATCTTTGGATGCAGACAAATATTTTAGTCTATCTCTGCTTCCAAGCTGAAAGTGAGAGGTTAAAGGGCCCAGGTAGTATTGTAAAGGTGGATAAGTACTTCACTGCCAAGGTGAGCATGACACATTTAATTATGATTAACGGCACTAGAACTGCAGTTTACTTCAGCCACCCAAATTTCTGAGATACGTACAGCTATAAACTAACCGTACGCATTGAATTTGTACAATGTGCTAAGGTAAAATGTGGTTGGTTAATTTGTGCCTCACTTTAGGTTCTATCTCTTTTTTAAAAAGCAGAAAGAAAGCTGTAGTACACCCTTGACTTTAACTAAATCTGCTGCCACCTGTTGATTATATGATAGATTACTAAAACCCACTTGGATATATTCTCAAAAATGCATCGCAAGCAAAAAATTTATACGCATTACTTTTTTGGATTTGACTCAAGGTATTTTATGCCTGACCAGAAGACAATATTATTCAAAATGGCACTGCAGATTCTTAAAACGATAACTGGAACCAAAATAGGTCTAATTTAGTACAAACAATCTGTAATCATGTCCCATTATTTTCAGTAAAAATATTTTTAGCGTCCCAAAATCTCTAGCTTCAATTAAGTAATATTCCTAGTTGTCCCAGAACTAATGGGTAAACTGGTGTGTATGTGTGTGTGTGTACATGCCACCAAGTCATTGTTGATTTCTACTGGTAGTAGTTGCCCAGATGAGTCCCTGCAGTTTTCTTGATAGCATTTTCAGAGGTTCAGGGGAACAAACAACCAGGCTGAAATTATCCTACTTTGGACATGTTATTGGTAGATGCAG
This sequence comes from Natrix helvetica, assembly GCF_964273705.1. Taxonomy (NCBI): domain Eukaryota; kingdom Metazoa; phylum Chordata; class Lepidosauria; order Squamata; family Natricidae; genus Natrix; species Natrix helvetica. Next base: position 67,842,260 of record NC_138549.1, on the reverse strand, counting down.
CTATCTGGCAAAGGCTCTAATCCTGGGGGGCGGGGGGGGGGAGAGAGAAGAAGAGATCATCTGATGAGTGCACATTGGAAGACTTGAAAGACCAGGTTAGGAACAGATCATAATGGAGAAAATGTATGTGATGGCGAAACAGTTGGAAATGATTTGATGGCACAAAATCATTTTCCAGAAATGGCTTGCCATTGTCTTCTTCCTAGGCTGAGAAAAAAGTGACAGACCCAAAGTCACCCACTTTTGTGTCTAAACTAGGACTAGAATTCACAGGCGCCTGGTTTCTAACATGGTGCCAAACTAATTGTCTAAAGGGTAGCTGTAAACCCTTCTAAACAAACCCTCCACTCTAAAGCAAGCTCTTATTTTATCCCACACAGGGGGAGGACTGTCAGAGTCCCCCCCCATCCTCTCTAGCAATGAGGTCTTCCGATATCCCTCACACAATTGATCAGTGAGAGTCACACCTCTGAGGAAGTAACCATCCAAATAACCCATTTGAAACTTCCCAGCACGTGGACGTTTTTCTCCCCATTGGTAAATTGTTATGAAGAGGACTGCTGAATGTTGGCTGCATTCTTGGAGATAATCGGTGTTGACAGGAGGCTGGCTGTCAAGTATTCTTTCGCCTCCCTGAAAATTCTTAAATAGGAATGAGAAAAGGCAGGCAAGGGGCAATCAGGACAACACACTGACTGAAAGGAAGAGGGAAGACAACTGAAGAGAGACATTTGTCAGAGGGAAGTGAGGGAGTGAATGTGCGCAAACCTGCAGGAATTGACTGAGATACATAAGTACATTATACTGGCCACCAATAAACATATTTATAGAAGAAGCAGATAAGTGAAAATAGTAGATCTTTGCCTTAAGGAGCTTACTCACAAAATAACCACAGGGAATGATAAGGCAATTTTCTGCTCTGTTGCTACGGGTGGTGCAGCCCAGTGTAAGAGGTCCAAATGACAAGAAAGAAGGTTGGAAAGGTTCTTCAAGAGGATCTTTCTAACTGTACAAACTGTTCATCAGTCTTGGAAAGTGTTGGATTCATCTTAATCTGAGCTGGCAGAAGATGAATAACCTGGTCACCTACTATAGATGTTGCAGCAGAAGAGCTCCTACATTGGCAGGATTTCAATTATTTTAGAGATGTCCTCTAATTTTCTCATTTCCCAACTCACTGATGTTAGCTTATTTTGGAGCTACACATTTAAAAATGTGTATAAAATATGTTCTTAATGATTGGTTACAGCTCCACTCCTCCCCCCCTTTTAAAGTCATATATCACTATAGCCAAACGACTGCCTAAATTTTCAGAAATCTAACAGTATCTCATAAATTTCTTATTCCTGTGCTGTTTAGGGAGTGACATATCAACTTTGTCTCCCAAGATAAATTATGGCACAAAGGCCTTGCAGTAACTTGTGTCTAGCAACAAATTAAATATTGGTTCAATCTATACTGGTGTTGCAAGAAAAAAAATGAAAGAAAGAAAGCAGATATTGTGCCGTGAAGCAAGCTGAGGGGTTTGGTGTGCAATAGTAGCAAGTTAATGATTTATTCATCTGTTAGGGTGTGTGAACATACTGTACAAAAAATAAAAGACCTAGAGCTATTGTTGCAATTCGTTCAATCCAAACATTTGCTAGGCAGGCTGTCCCCAATCCTGCTAGCTATTCCAGAAATGATTTTTTTGCTTGCTGTAGAGGAGAGAGTTGTCTCCCTCCCTTCCAAACCATACTGGACCACTAGTTGAGTTTTTATTCAATGCTAATGACGGCTGAGCTTCCCCAATTTGTACCCAAGAAGAGCAGGCTGGTTTAGAAGATGATCCCAGACAAGCTGTAAGGCACACAGCCCTTTGCTCTGACACCACCAGCTTTTGATCCTAATTAAAGACCATCAATTTGGCTGGAGCAGTGGTGCAACATTGCATTATGAGAGTAGCGAGCAGTTGGTGTGCAATGACTATTGAAGTATCTATCTTCATTAGTTGCTTCTTGACCTTTTTTTTCAGGTAGGGAATCATCACAGTGGTGCTCTCTGTGATATGAAAATATTGGTAGGTGAGATAGCCGGCTAGGTTAGGAAGCATTGCTACCAGCAGTGAGCTAACTCGGAAAAATGGACTATGTGGATAACAGATGGGGAGACAGAGATTCTTCATACCAGAGGTGGGTTGCTGCCGGTTCAGCCCGGATTGGCAGAACCGGTAGTAGCGGTGGCAGGAGGCTCCGCCCACCCGCCCGGATGCTTTTGCGCATGTGCAGAAGCCTTGCATGAGTGTGTGAGGGTGCACGTGAGAGCGCCCGAACCGGTAGTAAAATAATTAGCAACCCACCTCTGCTTCACACCCTTCAAGTATCTATTGCCTAAAACAGGTACCTTATTCTTATCTCATAATAGTGCTAACTCTATAAAAAGGATAGTAGGTTAGATCATTCATTCATTCATTCAGTCATTCACCCACCATCCAAAACAATGTTTTCCTACCAAAGCAATCTCCAAGTGTATGGAGTTCAGCTCCCAGAATTCCCCAGCCAACTTGGCTTTTGCTGACAAAGGCATTGCTATACATCTCTGTAAGGTTATGTGATAGCCTCATTATTAAAGTCTTCAGGAACTGCCATTAGTCCTCGAAAAGTTTTAAAAAATATCCTTTCCCTGGTGTGGAGCTGCAAGTGTCACTGAATTTGATTCACTTGTTTCAATTTAGAATACTTTAATTAGTGATAAAACTCTTTCATGATTATATTTTGAAAGATTAAAAAAAACAAAAAATAAATGGCCTGATAAAATAGAATGAGCCAATATAAAGGGTAACCAGAGAACATAACCTCTGATAAATTCACTTTTTGGATGCATCCCCAGCTATGCTAAAACTATTTTCTTTCTTAAAAGGCAGAAAAGGAATACTGTGAGTAGCAACATCTATTTTATTAATTGTATTTGTTCTTCTATTTAAATGAACGGGCTGCCCAACTTCAGAAGACTCTGGGTGGTGTATAAAACTGGAGAAAACTTAAAAACAGTTAAAAGCATTAAATCAAGCAGACGGCCGAGACTAAAATTGTATAATAGACAGCAAAGTCCACAAAGCAAGGGCCATTGAACACGTAATATCCCCATAAGTCTATGGAAAATGGAAGGCTTCTGTTCTTTTGAAAAACTTCTGAATTTCCTCAGTCTGAGTAAATAAAGAACATCATAGCAAAAACACAGAATAACAGTGACATGATGTGGATGCCTCAGAAAAAAAAAAGATGAAATAAAGCATGACAATTCTACCAACTTTGATAGTATGTCGTCATCATCCTTTTTCTCCTGCCCACTCAGGAATGGAAGATCTCTAAGTGGATTATGACCTATGATAGGTATTGTCCCAAAGAGGCATGTCTGCAGGAGAGGATAGAAAAAAATCCAGATGGCAATTCTACTGCACAACCACTCTCACCCTTTTTCTCCATGTGCCATGGCTCTCATTAATGTTCCTTTTAAGTTGGCAGCATGTGCAGACACATACTTTCTTTCCTGGACTACTTTATCCTTTCTTGCCTGGACTACTGCAACACTCTCTACGTGGGGCTGCCCTTGAAGAGCACCTGGAGGCTTCAGCTGGTCCAGAATGCGGCCGCGTGGGTTATCATGGGGGTACCTAGGTGCTCTCATGTTACATCCCTTTTAGGCGGCCTGCACTGGTTGCCGGTTGTTTTCCGGGTACGATTCAAGGTACTAATTATGACTGTTAAAGCGTTCCATGGCTTAGGCCCAGGGTACCTGCGACACCACCTACTGCCACCAGTAGCCTCCCACCATCCAGTGTGATCCCACAGGGTTGGCCTCCTCAGGTGCCGTAGGCCAGACAGTGTCAGCTAGTGACCCCCAGGGGGAAAGCCTTCTGTGTGGGAGCACCTTCCCTCTGGAATGAGCTGCCCCCGGAGCTTTGCATAATCCCCAACCTCCGGTCCTTCCGATGCGCCCTAAAAAGTTGGCTTTTCCAGCAAGCCTGAACAAAATAAAATAAATGATTGATTTAATTGTTAATTTTAATCTAATTTTTAAAATGTTATTGTTCATATTAATTGGGTTTGTTTTTGGATACTCTATCTAATTTCTTTTTTAACTTTTGTAATATGTTTTTTTTAATGTTGTACGCCGCCCTGAGTCCTTTGGGAGAAAGGCAGCATATAAATCTAATAAACAAACAAACAAACAAATAAACATACCAGCTACTGCATGCCTGTGAATGAACTCAGCATCCCGCTCACTGTCAAAACTGACATTCCAGTGATGTGTGTTTTGGAGGAGGAGGAGAAAATGAGAGAGAAAGAACAAAGGGGAGACAGAGAAAGAGGGACAGGGAAGTCTCAGCCCAGGGGCTTTCTGGTGGGCTCCAGGCTGCAGATGGAATTGAGCACCAGCAAGAAAGAAAAGGAAAAGGATAGGAGACAAGGAGAGAAGAGACTTCAGATATTCTTATTTAAGCTTCTTTTTAATTTTGTTTTGATGCATGCACATATTTTATGTAAATGATATTTTCTGTTGAGTAAAATGCATGACCTCATTTTTTAATAACACTGGGCTATTCTAAATTTAAAAAATGCTATCATGTATAGTCCTTTGAAATATTGGAATGAACACAGCAGAGTTCATTAGGTCTTACATACCGCTTGCATCCTGCCCCAGTTTTAGGTCTTCTCATGTAACTCTTGCCCTACCTATTGACCTACCAGTCTAAATCCTCTTTTAAGAGCCAGTTTGGTGTAGTGGTTGAGGCATCAGGCTGGAAATCAGGAGACTGTGAGTTCTAGTCTTGGGCCAATCATGTTCTCTCAGCCCTAGGAAGGAGGCAATGGCAAACTACTTCTAAAAAGCCTTGCCAAAAAGAGTGCCTTGGCACTTGGCTTGATAGCCTCTGAGAAACGAACAGAAGGGAAAAAAAAGTACAGTACATCCTGTTGTTTTTTTTAAAAAAAATAACCTCCTTTGTTGCTGAAGCTTAAGAACATCAAGGGCACCAAATGAAGATTTAAAATAAAAGCAAACAGAAAATACCCGTATATAACCTTCTCAAGGAGGACAGGAAAATGCTAACAATTTAAAAAGATACCTATTCTTGTAGTTTCAGTGCTCTCAATAACAGGACAATGTTTTCAGGCAGTTGTGAAAAAAAAAGAAAGAAAGAAAGGGTAGGACTGAAGTGGGAGGATAGGAATTCAGTGTGAAAGAGATTAAATCTCCAGGATCAGGTGAACTACATGCTAAGATACTGAAAGAACTTGCAGATGAACTTGTTAAATCTTTAAGATTATCTTTTATAAATCTTGGGAAATACCCGGGAAAGTTGTAGAATAACTCATGAACAGATCAAGATATAAGCACATGGAAAACAATGCAATAATTACCAGAAATGAGCACTGATTTCTCAAAACAGTTCTTATTGGTCTAATTTTATATCATTTTTCTTTCATCATGCTATTCTTTTTACTAGGTTGTGGGCTATAATATAGTTTGATTTTAGCAAAAAAATTAATGAAGATGCAGCAGTGATCAAAGCCCTGCCTTCTGCATGTGTGATGACTGTGAATACCCTAAAGGATTGGGCTTTGATTACAGTGTCACAAGTGCCATTGTCTTGGCTCTTTTAACCCCCCGTGAATGCTGCTGAGAAACAAATACCGTATTTTTCACGCTATAAGATGCACTTCCCCAAAAAGTGGGTGGAAATGTCTGTGTGTCTTATAGAGTGGATATTGCGGCAGGAGGTAGTGGGGGTTGGTGCCACCTGTCACCGCTGCTGCCGTTCATCACTGATGGGGAACCCTGGAGCCTTTGCTGCCAAGCAGCTGATCGGTGATTTGATCAGCCTCTCAGAATGCTGCCAATCAGCTGCTCTAAGTGGTGGGGATCACCGCTGCTGTTCGCCACTGATCGCCGCCACCAAATGGCAACCATGGCAGAGAATGGTGGAGAATGGTCGTGAACAGTGGTGCCAATCGGCAGTGGTGATTGGTGACGGTGGTGAACAGCAAATGGCAGCCGTCAGCAGTAGGTGGTGGTGGTGATCCCAGCCACCTAGAACAGCTGATTGGCAGTATTCCAGGAGGCTGATCCAATTGCCAATCAGCTGCTTGGCAGCAAAGGCTCCAGTGTTCCCTGCTGGTGGCAGTAGCTCAGCTCAGTTGACCGGTAGAGCCCTGACGAGCCATGTGCTGGGGCTGTGGTAACGTGCTGAAGCTGACCAGGCTGTTTGCTGTTTGCTGCAAGGGTGCTAGCCAGATGAATATCAGATGGATGCTGGGAGGCAGAGGCAGATTTTTTTTTCTTGTTTTCCTCCTCTAACGCTAATGTGTGTCATGGTCTAGTGCATCTTATAGTGCAAAAAATATGGTATATAAAAATCATATTCAGATAGTTTTCATCAATGCTTTCTCAACACACTTCGTTCATTCATTTGTTCTTTCATTGTCAGTTTTTGACTCCTGGTGATTGCTGGTAGAATTCCTTACAGTTTTGTTGGTAAGGTTTTTGCAGAATTGATCTGCCATTGTCTGCTTCCCAAGGTCAAGAGTTAATGACTGCCCAAAGTCTCCCAACAGGTTTGTGCCTAAGGTAGGACTAGAACTTAGGTCCCACATTTTGAGTTCATGCAAAACGGGGAAAGGAGCTGATATAATTTAGTATTGTATGAAGCCTTCAGACACCGTATACATTCCACACAATCAAATAGCCATACAGTAAGTAATTGCATTTTATGTGTGATCTGCTCATGGTGGCAGAGCACTGCAGGATGTGAGACATTCAGGGCAAGGCAAAGTCTTTTTGACCTTTCCCACCCAAAGTTCATTAAGTTAAAGATGGCTGAATACAAGCCATTGTGTTTCCACGCTATGTGCAGTATCATTGATACTAAAGATAGTGCTAAGTGAGTTTTGGCGCATTTTACAACCTTCCTTGCTGGAGTTGTTAAGTGGATCACTGCAGTTCTTAAGTTAGTAATATGGTTTTAAGTGAATCTGGCTTCCCCTTTGACCTTGCTCATCTGAAGGTCTCAAATGGTGATCACATGGCCCAGGGACACTGCAACTTTCACAAATATGAACCAGTAGCCAAGCATCTAAATTTTGGTCATGTGACCATGGGGATGCTGCCATGAGCATAAACACGAAAAATGGTCACAAGTCACTTTTTTTCTGTGTCACTGTAACTTCAAACAGTCACTAAATGAATGGCTGTAAGTCAAGAGCTACTTGTATAGTTCTGGCATAGCAACTGTTGCCCTAAATGAGAGTTTTCATTGAATACTTTTTGCTGAAACATTGTTTTCTTTTTTTGTTGTTGTTGTTCTAGAAACTCACATGGAATCCATAAGTGCAACATCCCTGGATGCTGGGAAGAATGATCAGCTCACCTATTCATAAAGTTATGTTAGCCTCTCATATGTGTACAGGATGCTTATGCGATGTATATTGGGAGCATATTTAACATGCTGATACTATGGTGCCAGCTAGCTATGAATTTATTGGTTGGAATTTCTCTCTCTTTATGCATTCTTTCATGAAATAATATACATTGGTTCTATGATAATAATAAATATAAATTGGCACATAAATTGAAGAAAAGTTGATGCATATTGTGTGTTTCAATCATAGAGAAAGAACAATCTTTTTCTCCTTCTTTCCTGCATTGGAAAATTTAAAGGCTCTGCTTCTTTTCAGTTGGAACTAAGAGGCAGCCACCTTTATCCAATTGGGGCATTGTACTGCACCAGTCAAATATAATTGATTTTGGCTGAAGTAAAGCTGCAAAACAATGTACTTTCAATATTTGCATTTTGATATTTTCCTTTTCACCAACCGTACATCTTTCAAAAGCAAATTTGTACACGGGCTTATTTATTTAGCGTATGGCATGTACATGGGTGTACATATTTGTATAGTGATTTTTAAAGCTTGGAGAAGGACTGAATTTACTAAATTCTAATGGGTAACAAGGGTAAAATATAAATACAATTCAAGTCGTACAGATCCAGATTTTATTAGAGCCATCATAGTTGAGTTCTAACAATCCACATGCCCCTGAGATAGCAACAGAGAGAGAGTTTGAATTTCTTGCATCTCATTTTGAAACCCAGGCAGTGGTAGGATTCAAATAATTGAACAACCGGTTCTGTGCCCTAATGATTTCTTCCAAAAACCAGTTCAGGAAACTGCTCAGAAAGTTAACAACTGATTCTCCTGAAGTGATGCGAACTGGCTGAATCCCACCACTGAACCCAAGTATCACAGTGCTACATCAACAGACAATAATAGTTTATTATTTCAGACCTTAGCAACAGCTCAAAGGAAATTCAATCATATTTTTTAGTTTCTGTCTTAGTAAAATATTGTGGGTATTTTTTCATACTTTGATGTGAAGGGCAATGAGTAAGAATTGTTCAATGCAGGATCAGTTTGCTCAGTTTCATCTTCTCTTGGATTGACCCTTATGAAGAAAGAAAGAAAAAAGAAAGAAAGAAAAAAGAGAGAAAGAAAGAAAGAAGGAAGGAAGGAAGGAAGGAAAGAAAGAAAGAAAGAAAGAAAGAAGAAAGAAAGAAAGAAAGAAAGAAAGAAAGAAAGAAAGAAAGAAAGAAAGAAAGAAAGAAAGAGGAAGAACTTCCAGAGCAGTATTTATGCAAACTGGGAAAGTCTAAGTTCTGTTATTCTATGAACCAGTTTCTGATGACTCACAGAAACTCTTGTAGCCTCCACCCTATACCAAATAACCATGTCTAATCTCTCTTGGCAACACATTCTTAACACTGTATTACTTTTAGTCAGAAATAGCTGCCTGGCTGAAGAACTCATTTTTTTCTCTCCACCACCCAGTCTTATAGCAGATCTGCTTGAAAGCTGACCTCACCATTCCCATCCCCGAAGGCTCATATTTCATCCACCAATGACTGGCACTCTCAGAGCAGACTGGGGGAAGAATTTAAGAGGCTGGCCCTTGAATCTTAGATTCTCTGGCTAATATAAACCACATGCTTTTTTGTAGCTCTTTACAGACATCTGTAGGAGGTTGGGGACATTCTGCATATGTTGGAACACTGCTTGCCTATCGGGAAGGGGACCTTTAGACATTTAAGGAGCGAATCGCTTCGTGAACTCTGGAAGTATTTGCCAAGCCTTTGTAAGAAGTATGCAAGAATAATTAATTATCCACTTCCCAAACTATCTGTATTTGACACTGACCTCTGGCTATAATTTCAATGGATTGTATGGAAACAGATTTTGAGAGCAGAACTTCGGGCTCACTCAAATATTTTATTATATAAATAATGGCTTTCTCACAGACAACTAGCCATTTGCTATTTACCTACTATTCCGTTCCCTTTTGAGCTCAGTAATGTGAAGCAAAGTTGAAAAAACGGTAAGAGGAAATAATTCGGCTGGAACACGAGCATTTACAGGGATGGTCATGTGTTCAAAATGAAGGGCATGACCAAGAGTAGTGTCATACATATTACATATATGTAAAGGAGTTTGCTCAGCCAGTGACACCTGCCAATGTAGTGAAACTAGTAACCATCACTATGTCAGCTACACTGACTTTTATTTTACAAATCTATTGTCAAAGAGCGAATTAAAATCTATGCAAACACCATTAACTGTACTGCTAAGTACCTTTCTGTCTTTGCATCTACCATATGTATATATTGGTTCATATTGCTTTTTATTCTTTAAACTTCTTGCCTCTTTCTGATGATTTTTGAATTCCACCACAACCTGCTCGATCATCACAGCCTATTCACCTTTCCCTCAGATTTGTTATGGAATTTGTTTTTCTTATATTCTCTGGATATGGCCAAACCTCCTTAAGGTACTTCTGTTATATATTTTGCATCCTATCCATATTCATTCAGCACCCATTCATTCTTAATCCTGACTGTTCTGATCACAACCATTTCCGCTGCATTTCAATTCTTTCTCTGTTTCTGCTGACCCATCTAATTCTTCACATCTATGTAATAAAAAAATAACAGATTTAAGCACATTCTTATATACAGCCATTATTGCTTTTGATAGACTTTCCACATAGTTATTACCTTTTATTACTTATACTTTTACATTCCTACCAGCATTTACACATCTTAAAATGTGTCCATTCATATTCCCATTCTCAGTAAACATTCTACCATTTGCTCAAGAATATTCTCTGAAAGGAATGGATATTTAGAATAGATATTCTTTTCTAAATATCCATTCCTTAAATATCTGTAAATATTTAAGGCTAAAATATAAGCAGACAAAAACTATGTAGAACTTTGTTATCTTCAGCTTATTATGCATTACATCTGAACTTGGAAACAAGATAGTGTGTGTGTGTGTGTGTGTGTGTGTGTGTGTGTGTGGTCCTCAACTTCTAATAATGCATTTAGTGACTGTTTGAAGTTACAAAGGCACTGAAAAATGTTACTTGAGCATAGCTCCTTGAGCTTATGACTGTTGCAGCATTCCCGCAAGCACTTGATCAGAATTTGGGTGCTTAACAACTAATATTCAGTTACAATGCTTGCAACACCCTGGGGTCATCTGATCTCCACTTGTCATTTCCCAGCTGGCTACTAACAAGCAAAGTCAATGGGGAAAACCAAATTTGCTTAATGACCATATAATTCATTTAACAACTGCAGTGATTTGCTTAATAACCATGACAAAAAAGGTCATAAAACCAGGTGTGACATACTTAACAATCACCTTGCTTCCAAGAAGGTACAATCTGCCCAGAAGTGAGATTCTTCAAATAAAGGCATGTCAAAAGTCTTAATCAAAATCATAGATGCACAATGCCTTTGTATTGTCTGGATGCTGCAGTAATACCTGAACCTTGTCATCATCTAAACCAATTTTATCATCAGAGCTCATCCACATAAATCCTGAAAAATGATTTAAACGTTCCCTATCTCTATTTTTTCAAATCCTTTCTTTCATTCCAGTTTTGCAAGCCTTTAGCCTAATCTTAAAATATCAATTAAGCTGCTGATTAGATAATGCAAAGCAGAGGAACTGGACAGGGGCTTCTTCTCTAAAATCCCGGAAAAATAATGGGTGGAGACCATTGTTCCCTCTTTTATTTTCTATTCTGGTCCCTTTTTTCTTCTTCTTTGATTTGCCTGTGACCTGTAAGACAAAATAGGTGCTAAGACTTCATGCCCCGTTATGGTGTTTAGATATTACTAAAACAAATTATTACAATAATTGGTTCTTAAGATAATCTTGCTACCTGTCCTGATTTGCCCATACTCAATCTGGCCCCAGATTCTTTTATCTTTACCAAAATTTGAGAAGATGCAGTTTCTCTGCCTTGGTGGCACAGTGGTTAGAGTACAGTACTGCGGGCTACTTCTGCTGACTTTGGCAGATCGAATCTCAAGGTTGACTCAGTCTTCCATCCTTCCAAGGTCAGTAAGAGGAGGACCCAGATTGTTGGAGGAAATAGGCTGACTCTGTAAACCACTCAGAGAGGGCTGTAGAAGCACCGTGAAGTGGTATGTAAGTCTAAATACTATTGCTATTCTCAACCCTGCATAACAAACTGCAACTGTCAAAATGCTCCTTTTTCCACAGCTATGACAGGTACAAAAGCCCTCTTCACCTGAGGCTGCCTTTGATAGCAGAATGGGTTAATTTTAACACCATATGAACTTATTTGGAATTAGAAGAAGCAACTTTAATCAGGAGGAAAGTTAAAGAAAAGATACCCCTTTAATACAGCTTCTTCTGAACTTATATAATAATTCCTAATAAGCATGGGTTACATTAGGGCAGTCATTGCTGGAGTTGTTTGGAAGTAATCCTTTGCTAGAGTTTCAGATGTCACAAAAGATACTAATGATACATTTCCATTGACTTAAGGGAAAGTCCTTATTTAAATAAGGACTTTTCCTTATGGAATCTATTACATCAGGCAGACAGTTCCTATTTGAATCATATGCCAAACACACTCTAAAGGATTTTCGCCTGATCTTGAGGGAGGTCTGAGAGACCTGTTAAGGAAGGAAGGAATGAACAAGCCACAAAGATTGGAGATTACACACCCCATAGATAGAAGGAGGCATGAGAAACTCAACCCTGCCTCGATTTTGTTAATATAAGACTGGGCAAGGAAAGCTTTAAATGTTTTGTTATTATATAGCCTACAATAATAAAATAGCATTCCTTGGATCCCCGCAGCGTCTCTTTTTGACCTGGCCAACCTGGCCTATCTCTTTTTAACACACACGCTCTCTCCCTCCCTCCCCCCCCCCATCTCTCTCTCTCACACACAGAATGTCAGAGTCATTGCTCCTTTACAAGGATATATCTACCCATCCTTGGCAGAAAACTAAACCAGAATAACAATTGCTGTCCCTCTGCCAATCCCTGCCCTCCTCCTAGAGGCTCTGATCTGTTCTGCTTGGCACTGATTGGTGCCCTAGTTTGGAATGTCCAAGAGAGATGTTAAGCAAAGCCATTGGGTAAATCCTCTGGCTTTGTTTTTCTCCCTTTAGTGAACATCATTAATGGGTAATCAGTAGTGTTGTCATTGGCTGACAGGTTTGACAGATAAATACACCTGTGCACTAGAAAGTTGGGTTTCTATGGGTTTCTATCAAAATATTACAAAAGTTACTGATCTTCAGGCAGATAATAGTAGATCCTCAACAGTTGATCTTTCTGTGTGTGAGCTTTGAGAAAATGTAAAGAAACTCTCTGAATTTACTGTAAAGCTCCTGAACTCTAGATCTACTGCAAGCTTTTGGACAGCTGTTTTCTACAGGTAATCCCTGGGTTATTAGCATTCCCTTAGTGAACGTTCAAAGTTACACAATCAGTGCCCCCTAGCTTTTCCAAACAAGGCCTGAAACTACAAATCTTGCAGTACCAGAGTTGTTCGCCCTTACAAACAACCGCAGAGGCTCTGTAACATTCATCCTGCATGTTGCTGGCCAAAATGGAGCTTCTGAGGGGTGGATCCGCCCCTCAGAAGCCCTGTTTGACTGTCCAGGGGACTTGCCCGACCCATTGCAGGCCAAAATAGAACCTCCAGGGACCAGATCCTGAGGCTCCATTTTGGCCTGCAATGGGCCAGAAAGGTATGTGGAAGGCCAAACGGCTCCTCAGAGGGCTGGATACGGCCCTCAGAGACTCAGTTCTGGCCCCCGTAGGTAAGGTGACCAACTTTTTTACAATGAAAAGGAGGACAAATAAATTGGAAAAAATATATCGTAAATAAAAGAAATATTTTACTCATTGCAACAATAATACAATAATACTAAACAATAATACTAAAATATGATATATGCATAATAAAAACATTTGCAACATTTTATATTGTAATTATGCTTACATGCCTGTTAATTATTATTTAAATGAGTACTTTTCCATTGAATTAATATTTTTTGTCAATGTATCATCTTCTAACAATATATTGGAAATATCTGAACAAGAAATATTCTTCATATTGAATTTTACGGCAAGTGTTGCAGCTAGAGTATCAACATTCAATCTCGATTTCTCACTTGTCGAAAAATCATTGGCAATTTAAAAAAAACTCTTTCAACTGCTGCATTAGTTCCAGGGCAGCACAACGTAAATTGAACAAGTATAAATACATGTTCACATGGAATATGTTCATTTTTGAAATGGCTGAAAATATCCACCCGTCTTTTATCAATTTCAACATGTTGATTTTCCCATTGTATTAATTTTTCAGAATTTAAATATACATTCAGTCTTCTAATTTCTTCAGAGACGATTGTTGTCTATTTTAATGTCTAGCATTTCTTTAGATAAAAATTCAACACAAGATTCAATATCTGTTCAATATACTTGCGATGAAGTAAAAAAAACACCATTAAAAACTGCTTAATAAAACGTGAATTGTACTTACCTCTGTATAATTGAATATTCACTGAGAAAGAAATAATTACCGTGAGTCATTCAATTGCCGACGTGCCGTGAGTCTACTGCATGCGTATGTGCCGTGTTGTGTTTCGGTAAGAAGTAAACAAAGCCACTTGCACGCGGCTCTCTCTCTCAAGGTCTCCCATGTGGAGCGCATGCGTCTCATAATCGCATCTTATACCGCACTATACCGAGTCTTGACGAATTGTCATGTCAAATACAAATACGTCACATAACACGCAACAGATTAGTCTTCAAATATCGAAAAGGAGGACATGTAGGAGGACACTTTTCGAGGGAGGACAGAACTTACAAAAGAAGGACTGTCCTCCCTAAAGGAGGACAGTTGGTCACCTTACTGTAGGCTCTATTTCAGACTGCAACGGGCCGGGGTAGACCTGTGGAGGCCCAAACGGGGCACAGGAGACTGGAGAGGAGAAGACTTTCTAGATTTTCACAAGATAAGTGATCCAGCGCGGCAGGTTGGAGTAGAAGCAATTTGGGCCGGCATGAGGTATTTCAGTGGATCAGGGAGGCCTTGGGTGGTCTTAGGCAGATGGCCTGTTCCATCGGTAGGCCCTCCATGGCCTTCCTCACCCTGAAATACCTCATGTACTTAACGAGCCTCACATTTGATTAACAAATGCCTGGGCGAAAGAAGGGAGGGATCTCATTCAAGGTACGAGATTCACTCCCACGAAATTCTTGTGTTAGGACAGGAATGGGCAGGCTCCATTAACTTTGTAAGTTTGAGTTTGAGTTTTATTAAATTTATATACTGCCCCCCTCTCCCCGCAGGGACTCGGGGCAGTGTACAGACAGTACATATAAAACAACAAAGCAAGAACAACAAAACATTGGACAACCAACATAAACATACGGTCTGTAAAATACCCAAACTCATTTCAAGTTAAAAACAGTCTAAAACCAAATTAAAACCCCAAAATTTACAATATTAAAAAGCCATCCAGGAAGGTCAGTAATAGATTGTACTTATGATTACGATTAGGCTAGGCCGGCTAGCCGGAACAGGTGGGTCTTGAGTTTCTTATGGAAGGAGCGGAGATCAACAGTAGTTCTAATGTCAGGGGGGAGTTCGTTCCAGAGGGTTGGGCCCATCACAGAGAAGGCCCTACTCCTGGGCACCGCCCGCCCGCATTGTCTAGCGGAGGGTACCCGGAGGAGACCCTCCCTGTGTGAGCGGATTGGTCGTAGGGATGTATGGGGTAGAATGCGATCTCGCAAATAACTAGATCCCGAGCCATGAAGCGCTTTGAAGATGACAATCAACACCTTGAAACGCACTCGAAAAGCCACAGGCAGCCAGTGCAGCTCGCACAGAAGTGGTGTTACATGGGAGTACCTGGTACTCCCCAAGATTGTCCGCGCGGCTGCATTCTGAACCAACTGGAGCCTTCGGGTGCATCTCAAGGGGAGCCCCATGTAGAGAGCATTACAGTAATCAAGACGGGAAGTCACCAGGGCCTGAGTGACTGTGCGAAGGGCATCCCGCTCAAGTAGGGGGCGCAATTGGCGCACCAGGTGCACCTGGTGGAATGCCCTCCCAGCCACGGCCGTCACATGATCATCCAGCGACAGCCGGGAGTCTAGGAGGACGCCCAAATTGCGTGCCCTATCCACCGGGGGTAGTTGTTCCCCCCCGATGGCCAGAGATGGAGCAAACTGGCTAAAGCGGGGCGCCGGTAGCCACAGCCACTCCGTCTTGGAAGGGTTGAGCTTGAGTCTGTTGTCCCCCATCCAGACCCGCATGGCTTCCAGACACCGGGACATCACCTCGACGGCTTCGTTGGGGTGGTTCGGGGTAGAGATGTATAACTGAGTGTCATCTGCATACAGATGGCACTCAACCCCGAATCCTCGAATGATCTCACTCAGCGGTTTCATGTATGTGTTGAACAGGAGAGGTGAGAGGACCGACCCCTGCAGCACCCCACATGTGAGCGGCCTCAGGGTCGACCTCTGCTCCCCCATCAACACACATTGCGTCCGACCGGAGAGGAAGGAGGAGAACCACCGCAACACGGTGCCCCCCACCCCCATCCCCTCCAGCCAGCGCAATAAGATACCATGGTCGATGGTATCGAAAGCCGCTGAGAGATCTAATAGGACTAGGATGGAGGCACAACCCCCATCTTTCGCCCTCCAGAGATCATCCACCAACATGACCAAAGCCGTCTCAGTGCTGTGCCCGGGCCGGAAACCGGACTGGCGCGGGTCTAGATAAACAGTTTCCTCCAGGTGCCAAGGGAACTGTTGCGCCACCACACTCTCAACAACCTTCACTAAAAAGGGAAGGTTGGAGACAGGACGATAATTGGCTAACTCTACTGGGTCCAGAGAAGGCCTCTTAAGTAGGGGCCTCACCACCGCCTCTTTCAAGACGGCTGGTAGGAACCCCTCCCTCAGCGAGGCGTTCACTAGTCCCAGGAGCCAGTCTCATGTCACCTCCCAGGCTGCCAGTACAAGCCAGGAGGGACACGGGTCCAATAAACATGTGGTGGCCCGCAGTCGCCCACGTAACTTGTCCATATCCTCGGCGGCAACAGAGTCAAACTCCTCCCAGCATGGTACCTCAAGACTCTCCACCGGTGTCTCCCCAAGATCACTCAAGGAAACCCATTCGCTCCGGATCCGATCGATTTTATCCTGCAGATATTCCCCAAATTCCTCTGCCCTACCCTGCAAAGGGGCTTCCCGCGGCCTCTGTGAAAGGAGGGAGCGGGTCACCCAAAACAGGGCAGCAGGGCGGTTTTCTGCGGACGCAATAAGAGTGGCATAGTATCGACATTTAGCCACCCTTAGTGCCACAAGGTAGGTCCGTAAATGGGCTCTTACCTGTGTTCGGTCAGATTCGGCACGAGAGGATCTCCATCTGCTCTCTAGGCGTCTCTTGTGGCGCTTCATCACCCTCAGCTCCTCGGTAAACCAAGGGGCCAGGGTGGTTCGCTGCCACCGGAGAGGCCGCAAGGGCGGAACCCAGTCCAAGGCCCCGGCCACAGCACTATTCCATGCGTCAAGTCAAGGACTGTCTGACTGTAGCGGTTGCAATGGAGTTACAGTTGATCTGTGGAGCGAGGCTGCACGATACCCAAAGCAAACACTTCCAACATCACTGGGCAATCTTTGCTTAAGCTGACTAACAGAATGGGTGCATTGCTTGGTAAAGTATTAAGTCTGGAAAGAGTGCTAAGCCCTCAACCAAAATAAGCCCACTGAATACAATAAAGTGGAAGGACGGGATTTCTCAAAATTAAGTCTCTTGTTTTAGGGGTGCTCCTCCCCAAGCACCAATCAGTGTTTCAGCTGAGTGGAGGAAGATCTCAGTCGAAGTTAACTGGCAGCTGACCCCCCCCCCCTCTTTCTTTTTGAAGCAAAAGAGAGAGAGAGAGAGAGAAAGAAAAAGACCAACAATGGAGGAGAATGCCTAAGAGTACGATAAGGCGCCTCCCACTCCAATCTGAAGTAGGCAACAGAAACTCGTTTGCCTTATCCCACAGGGGGCACTTGTCTATGCTGCTGACAGAATAGCATGTGATTGGCGTCAGATTTTATTCACCTTGACAGCACTATGCTGTGCCATAGCAGGATAAAGAGACTGCCTGGGTATTTCCATAGCTGGAGGCAAGTGGAGAAAGACCTGCAGTAAAGACGACTGTGCCTAGATCCATGCCCTTTCCCAATCCCTTTAATGAGGCGATTCACGAGGGAAATGAGAAATCACCCCACTTTATGTGAGCAAATACACAGAAGCACCAGTCATTAACCCACTGCCAGCGTTTATACCGCATGGACAGAACAGAATACATCACCAAACACAATTAGCAGCACAGGCAAGGGAAATTCACAACCTCTCATGACTCTGTTATTTGAAGGCATGGGAGACATCAAATCTGTGGTTGCAAATGATGGGCTGTTAGACTTTTTTTCTGAATAAGTCCGCTGCTATTCTTTGCATTAATCTCTTACTAAAACAGCAAGACCGATTGAGCATTTTATCAAGATGCATGGAAACTGAGTACATGGAAAGATTTTTTTAAAATGTTGCAATTTCCTTTTTTTGATATTATACAGGCAGTGTGTGTGATCTGACCATCTATAAGCAAGAGGCTATTTCACGACATGTGAGAAGAGCCAAAAGGTCAGCCTGTAGAACAAGCATTCAACGCTTTCTACCATTATCTCTCTAAATGGAGGTGCTGGCTGCTGGCCTACTATGCTTGAAGCCTAGGAAAGATTAATTTGTTTTGAGCTAGCGCTAGGCTTCTAATTATAAACCTCCAAGAGCTTGAACAAGCCGTTGGAATGAGAGGTTTAAATTTGGTTTTAAGATTAGTGATATCCAAATCGTGTTCTAGGAAACAGGAGCTTTGCCCATTGACAGGATCAGCTGTAGCAGATCAACTTCTTCTACCAGGCAGCTCTTGGATTAAGCCAAGGATGGGAACTGGTTATGCATTCATTTCATAATGGGCAACACATGAGGCTTGACAGCCTGGGGTTGACCACAATTGAGCCCAAATTCTGTGCTGCTAAGGGAGGCATTTGTTAAGTGAGTATTGTTCCATTTTATGACATTTCTTGCCACAGTTGTTAAGTGAATCATTGCAGTTGTTAAATTAGTATCATAATTGTTAAGTGTTATACTCTGGCTTCCCCATCGACTTCCCTTGTCAGAAGATCACAAAAAGTGATCACATGATCCCAGGACGCAGCAACGGTCATAACTATGAGTCAGTTGCCAAGCATCTGAATTTTGATCCCCATGGGATGCAGCAACAGTCATAAGTCACTTTCTTTAGTGGCATTATAACTGTGAATGGTCACTAAATGAATTATTGTAAATCAAGGACTATCTGTACAATGCCTGGAAACCTCTAAAGTCCACAAGGCTTCCCTAACAGATGTTCAGAATTGTAGGTAGTCCTCATTTAACCACTGTCTTGTTTAGCGACAGTGATGAAAATGTAACTTCCTTGCATTTTACAAGGAAGTTTGCAGGTCTCTAAAGCAAAGGAAAGCTGAAATAAGATCATAAGCACAGTCATGTTTCACTTAGTGACTGCTTCACTTAATTTCCAAGTTGCTGGTCCCAGTTGTGGGACTAGGTTTTGGATGAGTAGGTTTGCTGTTTTATTTATATAGGACTTCCATGTACAGATGGCAAAAATCTGGCTCACCACTTTGGCAGATTTATGCAACCAATGCATGGTAATCCTAATTTCCAATTAGAATAATTTAATCAGGAGGTGGTCTGGGACTTTTAGTGTATTGTTTTCTGTCCAAGCTCTTCTCCTACAGATCCTGGAAGCAACAGTTGGGCAGGAACACAAACTACGTCACGAACTACAATGATGTCACCAACATATGGGAGCAGTTTGTTCTTTCAGCCCTGGGTGTTGCTGTCACTCATTTTTTTTTTAAAAAAAAATGCATACACCACTCAATCTGTCCTTTAACTTCATAGGAGCTACAGTGGAGCTAAGAAACTAGCAGAAGGTTTGGAATTTGTGTGTGTGTTTGTGTGTGTTGGAGTGACTAGAAAGAAGTGGAGAGACAAGGAGGCAGCAGCAGCTGCAGGTCCCAAGAAAACAAGATCAGTTTGTTTACCCTCAATACAAGAAACCCAAAGAACAACAGCAAATGGGCCCTGCACTGATGATGCAATTCTCACCACAAGAATGTTTCTAAGCACCATCCGTTCTTTTGCAATTTTTCATCCATTTTGCTTCCTTCGACAGGGCTATGTTTCCTCTATTGGAACTTAGCCAGTTACAAGATGTTCATGAATTAATCTTGCTTGACCTTGTTAATTTTGTCAAGGAATCCACATTCTTCCATGAAATCTCATGATAAAAGAAATAATATATGATATAAATACTGAGGTCCTGAAAATACTTGATACATGAGATGTTTTCAGAGGAAAGACTAAAGGCTGTAGCTTTGGACATTCTATTGGATGATAGTTTTCCAATTGCGTTTTTAAAAATACACTGTAAATTATCTTCTGTATTATTTACAAGACTTTTAGAACTATAAATGCAGTTTTAAGATAACATGTGAAAGCTGCATTTAACACATACAGCCTGCTTTGTGGCAAACAGTATACAACTAGGTTAAAGTCATGGATAAAACTTAATACCTGCAAAATAACAAGACCCTGAAATCAGAACAAACTGACTCTTAAGCCTGATGAAAAAAACGTAGTTCCCTTGATTTTTACGCAACCTCTCCAAACAGGTTACCCTTTACAAATTCACCTTGTGCAGAATGCTGAGTGATATTTCATATTATGTTGAAATTCATTTCAGGTTTTAAAAATCCATGAAAAGCTCCATCAAATATGCATATTCTAATGTACTGAAATCACTGGTCACATAAATGTTTATTTTTGTCTCTTTTTAAAGATTTTCAACAGTTTGATGCAATTTGAAGAAAAAAACCTGGCAATGTTTTAATTACAATTAAATGAACTTTTAAAAAACCTATGTTAACAATGAAATATCTGTTCTTAGAATCTGGCAGCTGGATTACACCAACATGATATTTGTTTTAATTATTCTCTGGTACAGGGAAACTAGAACAATTGGAGGTTTCCTCAATGCTGACTAATAAATCCAAGCTTTGTGGCATCTTACATAGCTGCATCAAATACATTACAAAATGTTCAAACATAATGCCAACTATGGAATGGCAAAGGAACATTACATTGTGGTCAATGCCTATCTTATAGTAAAATGAATGATTGATAAGAAAATAAAATATAGAAAAAGTTCCCAGACCTAGAAACAATCTATGTATATGAATTTCAATTCTCAGAATTCTCAGCAAAGTCATCCTGGCTGAGGAATTCTGAGTGGCCCTAAGATAGAGATGACTGATGGAAAATGTTTAAAGAAAATCTTTTCATTTCTGTCACATTGTTCATTGGCTCTAATTATAAACCACCTCCAGTGCTTATCAGGAATAGAATGAGTCAAGCTCCTCACATATTAAATCGTCCCTTCTTCTGGCAGAGCTGCAAGGAATTTTGAAGGAGGTTTTGCAAAATGCAATTCAGTGGTGAGAAAAGATTTTACAAAGGCAAGAAAAAATATATACACCAGAATAGAATAGATGGTACCTGGCTCAATAGCAGTAACTGTCGAAGGATTCTAGGAGTCCTAATAGACGATAGATAGATAGATAGATAGATAGATAGATAGATAGATAGATAGATAGATAGATAGATAGATAGATAGATGATAGATAGATAGATAGATAGATGATAGATGGTACATTTTTCTTTAATAAACATAAAAAGCTCAATATCTATATGAACAGCATATTGTCTGAATACAATTAGTTTTGAACAAAAAGACAATAAGCATAGTAGTAATAATAATAATATACATATAATTAATAATAATCACATAGTAATAATGGCATTACCTTTCCCATACTAGCAAACTTTTGTTATATAATTAATCATTCTCTTAATCTATTTAGTTTCTAACCTCTGTGTCTGTTAGTTAGCCATTGGTAAAACAAGTCCCCTGTTAAAAAGTATTCTGTTTCTTCCTTCTTTTTTATTTTTAATGTTAATCTATCTATCTCTGCACATTCTAATATTTTTTTTATAACACGTTCATCTGAAGGGATATCTCCATTTTTTTACTGTTATGCAAAAAGAATTATTACTGCTGTTAACACATGTAAAATTAGATATGTGTTCCCTTTATTATACTGTCCTGGTAAATTACCAAACAAAAATATTTCTGGTTTAAAATAAATATGTTGCTTTATCATTTTTTTCTAACCATGTGTGCATTTTACTCCAATATCTTTTTGCCTTTGGGCATGTCCACCACATATGATAATACGAATCTGGTATCTGATTACATTTCCAACATTTGGCAGACAAGTTTTCAAACATCTTTGCCAGTCTTGTTGGTGGTAAGTGCCACCTATAAAACATTTTATATAGATTTTCCTTATAGGCAGTTCATATTGTTAATTTATAATTTCTGTCCCACAATTTCTGCCATTTATCTAACTCTATGGTATATCCAAAGTTTTTGGTCCATACTATCGTTTCTTACACTTATTCTTCCATTTTAATACTCAATAGATACTCAATACATTTAATCCTCAATACATTTTTAATTAGTTTTTCATCTGTCCCTAGTAGTATCTGATCTAATTCTGTTGATTCTTTATAAAAACAATACATTTTTGCCACTTAAGTATGAGCCAGCAATGTGCTACAGCTGTCAAAAAGGCAGCTGTTGATGCAGAGGGATGGTATCAAGATCATATAAAGTGTTAGTATTGCTTTGTGTTACATTTGTAAGACACTTCGAATACTGCATCCGGTTTTGGTCATCATGATACCAGAAATGTTGAGATTCTAGAAAATGTAAAGAGAAGACCAACAAAGATAATTAGGAGACTGGAAGATAAAACATATGATGAACAGTTGTAGGAATTGTTCTATGTCTAATCTAATGAAGGACTAGAGGTGACTTGATAGTAGTCTTCCCATTTTTGAAAGGTTATCACAGAGAAGAATGGGTTGATCTATTTCCAAAGGCAAGGCAAGAAGTAATGGATGGAAACTCATTAAAGAGAGATCCTATCTAGAATTAAGGAGAAATTTCCTGAGAACAATTAATCAATGGAATGGCTTGCCTCCTGAAGTTGTGAGTGATTCATCACTGGTGGTTTTTAAGAAGAAATTGAACAATCATTTGTCCAGAATAGTATAGGGCCTTCTGCTTGAGAAGAGGGTTGGACTAGAAGACCTTCCTATAATTCTTTTATACTGCTACTGTTATTTACAAATAACAAGTAAGTACCTTAACTATGCTTCATTGAAATATCGGTAGCTCTTAAAGTTGGCTTGTTTTAAAAATGGCAGCTAAGAATCAAAAACAGTTTGTTGGCAAGCTATGATTAACATTGAATAAGAGCAAAAGAGCCTGGATTCCTATATGAGAGTCTTTAATAATTATGTTTTTTAATTACAGAATAGTTTTTGGTGTATGCCCCATTTTTTATGGTTTGTTTTTATTGCGCACTACACAAAGGAACATTCGTGAAATGATCAGCTCCATAAATATGATCAATAATCTCAAAGGAAGGTTAATCTAAATTCCACCATATGATATTCAAACAATCATTTCTATTAGTAACAGTAAGTGATTTCAGATGACAAATCCTGAGAGTTTATAATCAAAATTTTAAACTATCTAGAAATATAGACATTTTAACAACCTAAGTATTTCATTTATTGTCTTTTTAACACATACACTGGCACAAAAAGTAATCAGTCTCTCATACTTACTTGTTTATTCTTGGTGGAGGAATAAAAAGACCTTTTAATACATTTTAAGTTCAGGCAGAATGCAGTCTCTCTGGTCAAATCTGAAAGACTACATTACATCTTTGATGGGAAACTAAGAGTTAGATAACTTCTCACGCTTTTGCTCCAACCCGAGCCTTGGGATCATGGAATAATCTGATGGAGAGATTTACAGATGACAGATTAACAGAGTTGGAAGGGATCTTGTAGGTCATCTAGTCCAACCTCCCACCCAAGCAGGAGACACCTTACACCATTTCTGACAAATGACAGTTCAGTCTTTTCTTGAAAGCTTCCAGTGATGAATCTCCCATAACCTCTGAAGACAAGTTGTGCCATTGGTTGATTGACGGCAAAGATGAGTATTAATAAGACCAATCCTGGATCTTTTTAAGACATAAAAATTGGATAGTGAAGAGAAGAGGACTGGGAAGTAAGGCTGATATAGAATAAATTAGCAAGGTCCCTACCTTATGGAAAAAATTACCTTTCAAGAGTAGGATGACCCTGGCTTTCTCTCCAGGCATTGGGCCAGAGTGACTAATGAGTCTATCATTAGTAATGCTTTCATATAAAACAATTATTGGTTAAGGTAATGTTTTTGTTTGGTACATTGTTTTTGTATCGGTTTTATTCTTATGTTACATACCTAGAGTTTCAGTTTGCATGTTGGGTGGCCAAATAAAGTAAATGAATAAACATACATATAAATAGGTTCCATCATACTTTCCTTGTAATTTTCCTTTATTGCATTTAATTGAAACTAGAACCAAAACAAAATTCCATACACCACCTTAATATAGAATCATATTATCTAGCCTAGCCTTTAATCAGGATGAAATTTCTTTTGCAATATTTATTTATAAATAAGTCCCATTTAGTAAGAATCCATGGCAATTAAAGATTTATTTTCTTCAAATTCTAGAGTTCGTATAGTTTCCTACTGATTTCAGGCCAGGAAAGGAAATGGATCTAGTTCCCCTTGAATATCCTCTCTAGTCTGTTCCAGTAATGGTGTCTATTTGTTTATTGCGCATTAATTATGGTTTCTTATGTTTATGTTTACTTCATATCTTTGCTGGATTTTTAACATGAATAAACAATGCTAGAAAATCAAAAAATAAGGCTTCCTTCATAAGGGAAAAGAAGCTGACATTGGGAAAATTAAGTGAGCTATTCAACTATCAAATAATCAACTGTTCCTCATCAAGCTAAGATCAATAGGAAGAATAACATGGGATGAGCCTACAAGTGTTTAGTATGTCTTCAAAGCCTACAATACTTCTTGCCTAAATTAGACATGCTGATGTTGCAGTTGTGCTCTAGCACTCTCCTCTAAAACAAAATCAAATTTGAAAAATCAACAACATAAATTAAAAAAGCTAGAAAGGACAACATGGAAAACCTTGAGCTACAATATTTTAATAAAGTGCATAACTCATAAAAAGATATTATTAAAAGTTTGCAATTCTAGACCAAATAATGAGGAAATCTTGATGCTTGGTAGACTCTATTAGGATACTCACGCTATTGCAGACAATTTGAATGTTGTCCTTAAAAATATTTCTATACACCTAGGAAAAACTCTCCCCTAATGCAACTGGTTTTGTTTTTTATGTAGAAGTGTCCAAACATTTTGATTCCATTGTTCTGAAATGTACGCAGGTGAAGAGCTGTTTGAGTTAGCCTTCAAACTAATTAAAATTCACCTGGGTGTAAGGTTTTCAGGTTTATATAATCAGCTAATACAGTCCTTATCCAAAGCATAACATGTAACGTTTATTTTCCAAATAAATCTCAAGGCTTACAGAAATGCATTCTCCATAAAAATCTCAGGAAAAGTTTGTTGCTTGTGTTGTAATGTGCAAAGTGGTATAAAAATGAATTAAATACGTAAATAAATAAATAACAATTGTATTAACATACCTGAGATGTTCTACATTAGGAACAACAGTTGGGCATCTGAGAATAGCAAAAATATTACTTGAAGCAATAGCAAGATGTTCTTATTGACAGCAAAGATAAAAGCACCACAATTTAGAATTATTAAAATTCACACTGTTTTCCCCAAATAGCTTTCAAGTAAAAAAGGCAGGATAAGAATAATTAATAAGTGTTTTAGATCCATACTTTTTCTGAAATTTGGAAATGAGAAAACTAAGGGTCTAGGTATGCTTGCCTAATTATTAAGCATTAGACCATTTTATTTTTATTTAAGTTAGCTCTAAGTTCATTTTCTCTTTGTCTGTATTTATAGCAGTGGTGAAATTTTTACTACTGGTTCTGTGGGCGTGGCTTGGTGTGCATGTTAGGGGAAGGTTACTTCAATATCTCCATTCCCACCCCACTCCAGGGGAAAGATATTGCAAAATTCCCATTCCCTCTCCATTCCAGGGGAAGGATATTAAAAAAAAAATCTCCATTCCCACCCCACTCTGGGGCCAGCCAGAGGTGGTATTTGCCGCTTCTCTGAACTACTCAAAATTTCCGCTACCAGTTGTCCCGAACTTGTCAGAACCTGCTGAATTTCATCCTGATTTGTAGTATGTTTGAGAAATATGGGAATTTCTTTACCAGCCTCCGAACCTGGTTTCTCAGAAGAGTCAGCACCTCAAAATCCTTCTAGAAGTCTCTTGTACCTCCTAGGAAGTTGGAGCTACCGTTTCCTGAATTCCTAGGTGTCAGCGTTCCAAATATCATCCACAATTAAATCAGAGTCCAAGGCAGAGCTTTCCTCAAAATTCCAAATTATTAAGAGAGACATGTTGGTACATATGTGGAAACCCGAATCTGAAAGCTTCCTGGGGTTCCCATCCAGTTGAAAGTTCATGATCTTGTCCCTACACCCACAAGCCCATCACATGGTCCAATCTTCCACTGCCACGCTGGCATTTCCACCCATCCACATCAGGTCAGGTGCAGAGATGCAGAGACAAAGAATGACCTTGAGTTCTAGACAGGAATTTTTTATTTTGAAAACAACATATTCTACACTTTACTATTCCCCCTCCCAATTCCCCACTAATGAAACAGCATAGTAAAGAGAGAGAGTGTGTGTGGCAGGCCAAAGATCCTAAAAGGAACCAGCTGCAGGCATAACAGGCAGCCTCTCCTCAAAAGGAAGATGTTTCCTGAAAAGAGAATAACATAAAGGTTAACATAACAAAATTAACCACCCCAGGAAGGCATATTTTAAAGAATAATTAGCAAAGCATCTTCAGACCATAATTGTCTGGAGAGGTGAATGACAATACTGTTTTTTCATGGATTGGATTTATTTAAGAGTCTGTGAACAGTGACATTTGCAAGCATTACCTTTTGGGCATCTGTGCAACATTTCCACACATATAAAATAGGCATGAGTTTAAATGCCATAATACTACTTGTTCACCTTGATTTCCCTTGCCACTGCCCCGGTACTTCATGTGTGAAAGCAGTCCTAAAAATTCTTGGCATTTTGAACTGCCCCAATGTTAGTTTTCATCATGCTACTAATGACATTTGTAATATTTTTTCTTGATATTAAATTATTTAAATGAGTACATGCATATTTTACACTATTCTGAAATCTAGAGTATTATAATGAATCCTATTTTTTACCATGTTTCTAGCTTTGTTTATTGTTGAAGTCCTGAACTTCCATTTTTCTGTTTGAAGCTAAAAAAGAGGCACAAACACCTTTTGTAACTTTCTTGCCCGGTTCCTGCTGATCTTATTTTTTTTAATGGATGTCAGATATCATTCTTGCATTTAATGTATTATGAAAATAATTAGGATGCTTAAGATGCGGATGCCAGTCTCTTAGCCTCATTCCAGCAGTGTGTCAGTCTGAATGCACCCATCAATTTGGAAAGATAGTCTGTGTGTCATGTGGAACTAACTAGATTCCCTGAGCTGCCCTCTCTGCTAGAAGCAGCAAGGGCTTTTTTCCTCCCTAAAGAGCAATGATGAGTTGATTTCCCCCCAAAAAAACAGCTCAGGTAGAGAGGCTGGGAAGAAAAAGAGCTCCCACCATTCCTCCCATTCCACCACAGCAGCCTTCAATTAATGTTTGGAATTTGCAAGAAGCTGTAAGAATTTAGAAAGCAAGCAAGAACACTTACTTCATCCATCTAGTTATTTCTGTTGATGCAGGTAAAAGCCTTAAACAGGGATCTGTGTTAAGTTTAATTTCTTTCTCTGTATTGTAAATTTATTGTCTTTAATTTCTCTGTACCATTTCAGATATTGTGTATATTTCAGCCTATAATCCATCTTCAGGTTTGGCTCAATTTTTTTTTATTCATATAATCTTATAATTTTAATTTTAATTCTACTCCAGGTTCTTCTTTGCTTTTGACTTTTTCCTTTACTTGTGGCAGACCATTGCCATCTTGTGGTTTGTCAGGAGCATTACATGCAGATTTTTTTTAACCAAGGTTTTTTAACATTCAAAGTTTGCATTTGGGATATATTTGGGATAAACAGGATTGGATTTTATCCTTATTTTTAAAGTAAAATTTGATTTTGTTTGATGAGAATAACCCATTTCAAGTAATGGTTGAATTCCCTAATCACATGTCTCTAATTCTAATTCTCCAGGCACAGCATGCCGTAGCTGACTGGTAATAGCAGTATATGTGGAAAGAAGAGGCATCTCTTGTCTACTGTATTTTTGATATCATACTGAAGTTTTGTGTTGCCTTCCAAATTTTGCACCTTTTCACATTTTACATTTTTTCTTGAGATTTATATGTTGATTCTTCTTTCTGTAAAATATTTCCAAAATATGACTGGCGGGTATGAGATAAATATTTAAATAAATAGCAATGTCATTCATTCTTGAAATATTGGCAACACTGTGAATTGTGCCCAGAAATATATTATAAATATATCAGTAAACAACACAATTGTGACTTGTCCATAATATGTGTTGTGGTTTGTTGACTGTCAGCGGAAATGGAAGTCAAGTCAGATGAGTCAACGGACATGGAGGAAGTGTCTGGGTTATCATTGGAACTGGTGGAAGGCTCTGAGGAACAGGAGGTCTCAGAGCCAGATGCAGAGCAGGGCCCATCTACTCATGCTCAGGTGGAGAGACAGCTGATTTCAGGGCCTGAGATGAGTGAGTTGGAGGAACAGCTGGGCCCTGTCCCAGATGCGAGTATGCTCAGAGAAGTGCGAAGAGGAGAGCAATGCAGAACTGAGGGCAGCTATCCAGGAAAAGAAGGACACTTTAACAAGCCCCTCCCTGACTGGGATATAAGGAGGAGGGGTGTGGGAGGCATGATTCTCGAAGACATCCATTCATGCTCCAAAAGAGTTCCCTCCGGCGGATTCCTTGCCACTAACCAGGATGGTCAAGACTCTTTGTGTTGGGATCGAAGTGCTAATTGAGGCTCCCTGCAGGGAACTCAAAGATGACTTGTGAATCACCAACAGATGTGTGACCTGGAACTTGGTCAGTGAATGCCATGTATTCCTGCCTTTCTAAATAAAAAGGGGTTTCTCCTCACAAGTAGGCTGTTGAGTGGGGCTTGTGAAGGCTGGGTCAGAACAAAATGTTTCCCCATGTGATCATCCATAACATCCTACAGTTGAACAAAGAAAGCCTTGAATATCTGTTACTCATTTGTTTGTAGTAATAAAATATAATTCCCAAAATTCAGATAGGAATTAATCTGTTCATCTAGATGCCAAAGAAGAGAAGCCCAAAGCTTTTCATTTAGGACAGGGGTGTTAAGGGCCACATCAGGGTTGTGTTTGACCTCGGTGCCTGGGGTGGCTATGGCCAGCTTGATATCACTCATGTTGTGGGTGCCTGTGGTGGCCCGAACACTCTGCCAGCGAAAAGGGGCTCCTGAGGTCCGTTTTCAGCTGCAATGGCCATCTACTACCCTCTGCCAGCAAAAATTGAGCTCAGGAGAGCTGCACGCAGCTTTTGCGAGCTTCGTTTTCGACTCTGACGGCCTCCTGCAACCCTCTGCCAGTGAAAATGGAGCTTGGGACAGCTGTGTGTGGCCTTCCCGAGCTCCACTTTTACTAGCAGAGACAATGCGGGCCAGTCCTTTGCTGTTTCTAATCAGCCCTGCAGGTCAGATCTAAGTACCCTGCAGGCTGGATCTGTGCCCCGGGCCTTGAGTTTGACACCCCTGTTTTAGGAGGTAAAACCAAGGTTTCCTATTATTTATTTATTTATTTATAAGAGCTGCGGTGGTGCAGTGGTTAGAGTACAGTATTGCAAGCTAATTCTGCCAACTGTCAGGAGTTCAATCCTTACCGGCTCAAGGTTTACTCAGCCTTCTATCCTTCCAAGGTGGGATTGTTGGGGGCAATATGCTGACTCTGTAAAATGCTTAGAGAGGGCTGTAAAGCACAGTGAAGCAGTATATAAGTCTAAGTGCTATTGCTATTCAATTTCTATAACCACCAAACTCAACCAAATTTTTTTGCGCGCCGAACTGGCAGCAACCCACCCCTGATGTGTTCCCACCAGAGGTCCCAAGGAATAGGTAATCTCAATCTAATCCAAAAATAACCAGTTTCACATTGATGACCTGTTATACCTGGTGCCAGGAAATCCTTAAGGATCCACAGATTTATCCAACTTTGTCATTATTTTAAAATAAATCTAGAATACTGATCACAAGGAACTCAAATTGCCAACTTATTTTGTTTATTTTGAAATTTTGTGCATATCTAAGAATCTATGGACATGTGCAACATTTGTGGTATGCTTACCATTGTTCTGCAGTTTGCTTACATAATGTGCAAGTCAGAAATCACCTGCCACAACAGGTTTGTCTTTCAGTTCAGTTTGGACACAGGGTATTACATTACATTGGTGGAATCTCAAATCTGTCATATAAATCTCACTTCGGTATCACCATAAGTGTCTCTGAGGTGTGTGCCTGTATCTGACAAAATGTGCATTGAGATGTCACAATGGAAACCAAAAACAATGGAGCTCACAACAAACATTTCATCATTTTGGTTTAACTGGAATGGGACTACATTACTGCACCTTAACTGACTATATCCTCAATCAATAGTAGGCTGTTCCAGTAAGTTTCATTTTCTTATTTAACACTCCCTCCCCAATAGCAGTATCTGTTTTGAGCTGCTCCCTATGTAGAAAGAGTCAGCTGACCATTTCTTGGACGTACAAGTCACATCAGGATGATTGTCAGGGCAGAAAATATTCAAAATATTCAGTACAAAATGCGGGGTCTACTTTCAGCCTCTTGCCTCTTAGTATGGTAATTTTACAAAATAGAATTACAATGGTAAAAACCAAGAGACCCTGAAAAAATTGAAATAAATAGAGTAGAATGTGCAGGGGAAAAAAAGAAAAAAAGAGAAAAATAGGCAATTAGAAAAGAAGAAAAAATATAAAGAAACAGAAAAGAAACATATAAACAAGTAACTTCCCAATTTCATCACAAATATAAACAATTGTAGAAACATCTGGAAGAAAACAACCCACTCAAAGGCCATCCAGTACTCCACACAATTTTAGCAATTTATCAAGTCCTCTTAAAATACATTTCTTTCCACATCCCATCTTTTAAGTATAAACAGATCCACAACGCCTCATTGTTTCAGTCCTGATATCAGCAAAAGTCCATTAAGGACTATCAGAGATAACAAGGTATCTATTTTAACCTTGATCAAATAAACCATTTTTATATTACCTCCTTTTACTTCTAGTAATTCTCTACAATTATTTTTGCCTTAGCCCTCATAAGAACTTGTGAAATTCTGCACATTTGGAACATGCTGTTGTCATATCATGTTTGCAGATGAGGAAAGAGAATATCTGCCTGAAGTAGTTTTCAAACTTCCTGGGAGTCAAATGAAATGCAAGAGTTAGTGCATTCGTCATGGGCAACTACCGTAACTACACTTCTCTGTTTCAGTATATATATGGGTGAGACTAATTTTAATTTGTATTGAAGGGCAAAGATCCTTTTACAGATAAAATATGTTCCCTGTGAAAGCATTTATTAAACCCATGATATATAACTATGTAGTTTGGGCATCAACCTCTCACTGGCTGAGTGTTGCCATGACATAGCCAATCAGCTCCACATATAGGATGACTTCTTAAGGCTAATGAACATTTTCCCTGCAATTCCATTCACTGAGGGCCATGAAAGGGACTCGTGTTCCTGTATGACATTATGACCTGACCTCTTTTTTCTTACTTGACTGAATGGGAGTAGGTTCAGTGTCAGATCACTAAATAAGGGTAGGGAATAGATTAAACAGATCCCTTGCTGGAGCCCTTCATTTTCTCATCTTGAGTGGCAGCTATTCAACTCCCACATCTCCCCTCCTTATTTTTAGATCATACATTTCAATTCAGCTGCTTAATGTGCAAAGAACTTATATTAATTTCCCCTCCCCAGATATGCAACATAAGTCCCCTTCCCCAACACATTCTGTGTTTTATTTCCTCCAGAGACTTTCAACTCGTAGCAACAGCTGCTCTGCAGAAATGTTAACCCAATGAAAATCATCTCATATCTTCATCTCGCAAGAAAGTGTGGGACATAGTCTTAAAGCCCT
Organism: Natrix helvetica; assembly: GCF_964273705.1. Taxonomy (NCBI): domain Eukaryota; kingdom Metazoa; phylum Chordata; class Lepidosauria; order Squamata; family Natricidae; genus Natrix; species Natrix helvetica. The sequence goes on along the minus strand of NC_138549.1, from coordinate 67,810,424 downwards.
GGGTTTTGGAAAGGCTCTCTACCTTTAAGACTTTTGTAGAAGGGAAAACTCCTTTCAGCATTTCCCGTCACAATTATACAAGATAGCAGTGTATGGTAATCAAGAAATATAATCCTCCCTGTGTTCTGTTCCTTTTCTGCTCATTCAGTTCCCTCCCTGCATTTATGGCTGCCAGCTCTGACCTGCAAGAAAACCAGCCTAGCCTGTTTCTTTTTTATTTCTGTCTTTGAGAATAGTTTGATATACCTATATAAAAATCAAAGGTGAATTGCTTAGTTTCTCCTCTCTTCAGTCAAAGTGTAAGAGATTCAAAAAAGTTTAAATGATTTGGATGCCAAATGCAGAATTGTCCAGTGTGCCACCGTTGCCTTTCCTGGTAATTCAAAACTTCTGCAATAATTACACATTACGCAACTCATAATTCATACCCATTCATTGATGACATGGACTGTGATCCACAAAAGTTTCTGAGATAAGGTGGTAATCAGTTAACCTGTTGTTTTTGCTGCGAAAGATACTGCAATATTTCTTTGGGAATTCAGATTTGGTGGCTGAGATTTCAGACCCATGCTGTATAATACAATGTTAACACAATTGAGTGATCCACTGGGTTGGGGAGGGGGGAATGTGTGTGTTTTAAGAAAGCATGTAAAAATGAAGGTAGAGCTTCGATCAGACACAACTGTGGTTATCCTGATTCTCCATGGACATCCTTTAATATGATTTATTTGCAAATTTAGACCAGAAACTTGGCAATCTTCTCTTCTCCCTTCATATCTTGAGAACCTCTGCTTGGTGGGCAAGAAGCATCACAATGCTAAGATTGTCCTCTAGTGAACTTGAAATGATCTACTCATTGAATACTGTTGGAAAGGCAGACATGTGCCAAGTGGTTGCTTTGTCACTTCCTGCCCTATTTCAGCAGGCCTTTGTTAAAGCCTTGGACCAGCCATAGGCAGCTTAAATCTTTTTCTTACTCCTTTCACTGGGACATTGGCTTCCTCATGGGACCCTGTCAGAGGGTTTCCTTTTCCCTAGTTGCTTTGAGTTACAGGGATATTTCCTTCTTCCTCATGTATCAAGGTTACTTAGGTGTCACTAGGTTTTTTCAGTCCCTTGCTCTAAGAACAACTCAGTTTGTAGTAGCATATCTCAAAAGGACCAAAGATTATCACTTGCTTGTTTACATTCCAAATTTATGATCTTGTCTTCTGATTTCAGCTTGGTCAAGCTGGCACCCAACTGTTAAATATTCTAAGGCAGGCTTTGCAAATTTGGCACCTTGCAGTTTTGTTCCCAGAATTCTCAATTTGGGAGAGATTATTCTTGGATTACAGTCCTGTGCTCATTTCCCTAAAAGAAAGCACCGTGTCTAAATAGTCATTTATAGGCTTGTACTGATGTTCAAGAGAATAAACTGAATGTTGGATTTGCTTCTGGTTAAACACTGCTGTTGGCAAAATTACATGGTGTCCAAAATTGTCATCGACCTTACAATAAAGAGTGTTGTTTAAAAGAGAGAAAAAATCCCTTATAATTTAAAGCACAGCTTCACTTCCTATTTGTATTATGTTCAATGGCATTGTCTGTTGACATAAGGCCTTTATAAGTAATGACAAGCACTTTGAATTGGACTCAGAAAACTACTGGCAGCCAGTGCAGCTCCTGCAGAATATATATGACTTGGCTAAACTGTCCAAACTGTTATTTGCTGGGCCACTGTATGTTGGATCAACCACAATCGTCAAAGGCAGCTGCCCTCCCCAAACAAATGTGTTTGCAAAATGATGAGAATTTGAATGACTGTTACCATAGCACCAAATTTCAGAAGTAGCTACATCTGGTCCATTAACTGAAGCTGGGTGAAAGCTCTCCTGACCTTTGTCTCCACCTACTATTATAAGAGGAGCTGCAAATTCATTTGATGAAAAGACAAATAATCTACTTTTTTTAAAAACTTGTAGACAGTCTTGAATTAAATAGTTTTTATCTATTTGTTGTGGGATCAAATTAGATGACCCACACCGGGAGAAGCTAGGGCAATAGAACTTTTTTCTTCTTTTTGCTTGATTTTCTAGTGGATTTTTTTTTCTATAGCAGTGGTTATATTATTTTACAAGGTGGGCTGGGATTCAAGAGCATTGTTTTCAGATGTTTCCCACTGCTACCTGTGGAGTCAATCATTGGGTGAATAGTTTTAAATCTACAGCAACAGTGCCACAAAATACTACAAAGAACCATCCCATTCCACACACACACACACACAGCATTTCCACTTGTCAACAAAAGTGTTCTTGAACTTATAGATGTTTATTTGGCAATAGCCAAAAAGAGAGCCCATAGAAATAGAAATAGAAATTTAATTTGTTAGCCGCACCCTCTCCACAAGGGACTCGGGGCGGCGTACAATAAAATATACATACATACATATAAACATAAAAATACACACATATACATACATGCATGGAGGAGGTAATAATTAAAAATACATTACATTAATAATAATAAAAATTAAATTAGTCATTAAAATACCCCGAAATAATAATACAATTTAAAAAAGGACTGTCAGGAGGAAAAGGATAAACTATGGTTGAGCCAGGCCAGACAGTTGAAAGAGGTGGGTCTTGAGCTTTACACGGAAGGAGCGGAGATCGGAAGTAATCCTGATATCAAGGGGGAGGTCATTCCACAGGGCTGGGCCCATCACAGAGAAGGCCCTGCTCCTGGGTGTCGCCCCCCGACACTGTTTAGCGGACGGCACCCGGAGAAGTCCCTCTCTGTGTGAGCGGATTGGTCGTAGGGATGTATGGGGCAGGATGTGATCCCGCAAGTAACTAGGTCCTGTGCCATGGAGCACTTTAAAGATCATAATCAGAACCTTGAAATGCACCCGATAGACCACAGGAAGCCAGTGCAGCTCGCGCAGGAGAGGTGTTACATGGGAGTACCTAGTCCTCCCCATAATCACCCGCACGGCCGCATTCTGGACCAACTGTAGTCTCCGTGTGCATCTCAAGGGAAGCCCCATGTAGAGAGCATTGCAGTAGTCCAGGCGAGACGTCACCAGCGCATGGGTGACTGTGCGCAAGGCATCCCGGTCCAATAAGGGGCGCAATTGGCACACCAGGCGAACCTGGTGGAACGCCCCCCTTGCCACGGCTGTTACATGGTCATCCATGGACAGCCGGGCATCTAGGAGGACGCCCAAATTGTGCGCCCGTTCCATGGGGGCCAGTTGCTCGCCCCCGATGGCCAGAGATGGAAGCAACTGGTTGAACCGGGGGGCCGGAAGCCACAGCCACTCCGTCTTGGAGGGGTTGAGTTTGAGTCGGTTGTCATCCATCCAGACCCGTACGGCTTCCAAGCACCGAGACATCATTTCGACGGCCTCGTTGGGGTGGTTCGGGGTGGAGATGTATAGCTGCGTATCATCAGCATACAGATGATATCCCACCCCAAAGCCACGGATGATCTCGCCCAGCGGTTTCATGTATGTGTTGAACAGGAGTGGCGAGAGAACCGACCCCTGCGGCACCCCACAAGTGAGGGGTCTCAGGGTCGATCTCTGCTCCCCTGCCAACACATGTTGCATCCGGCCGGAGAGGTAGGAGCCGAACCACCGTAAAACGGTGCCCCTGACTCCCAACCCCCCCAGTCGGCGCAACAGGATACCATGGTCGATGGTATCGAAAGCCGCCGAGAGATCTAATAGGACCAGGATAGAGGAACAACCCCTATCTCTGGCCCTCCAGAGATCATCAACCAACGCGACCAAGGCCGTCTCCGTGCTGTACCCAGGCCGGAAGCCGGACTGGCGCGGGTCTAAATAATCATCTTCCTCCAGGTGACGTGGAAACTGTTGGGCCACCACACTCTCTACAACCTTCGCTAAAAAGGGAAGGTTGGAGACTGGACGATAATTAGCTAGCTCCGTTGGGTCCAGGGAAGGCTTCTTGAGTAGGGGTCTCACAACCGCCTCTTTCAAGGTGGCCGGCAGAGACCCCTCGCCCAACGAAGTGTTCACTAGGCCCAGGAGCCAGTCGCGTGAAACCTCCCAGGATGCCAGTACAAGCCAGGAGGGACACGGGTCCAATAAACATGTGGTAGGTCGCAGACGTCCACGTAACCTGTCCAAATCCTCGATGACAACCGAATCAAACTCCTCCCAGAATGGTCTCTCAAGACTCGCCTCGGGCGTCTCCACTGGACCACTGAAAGGGACCCATCCCATCCGGATTTGAGCGACTTTGTCCTGCAGATATTTCCCAAATTCCTCTGCTCTGCCCTGTAGAGGGGCTTCCCGCGGCCTCTGAAACAGGAGGGAGTGGGTCACCCGGAACAGGGCAACAGCGCGGTTATCTGCGGATGCAATAAGAGGGGCACAATGTTGACGTTTGGCCGCTCTTAATGCCACAAGGTACGTCCTTAAGTAGGTTCGTGCCTGTGCTCGGTCAAATTCGGAGCGGGAGGATCTCCAATGACTCTCTAGGCGTCTCTTGTGGCATTTCATCATCCTTAGCTCCTTGGTAAACCAGGGAGCCAGGGTGGTTCGTTGCCGCAGGAGAGGCTGCAAAGGCGCCACTCGGTCTAGGGCCCCGGCAGTCGCACTATTCCATGCGGCTACCAGGTCCTCCACCCGAGGGCGGGTCAGGTCCACAGGAGGTGGCCCAAGCTCCGTCTGGAACTTATCTGGTTCCATCAGGCGCTTGGGGTGGAACCATCTAATGCCTTCCGGTTCCGCCTCCCCGCAGCGGGGGGTAGCACCAGGGAAGTCAAGTCGGAGAAGTGAGTGATCTGACCATGACAGGGGAGTGATAGTTAAATCCCCTATTCCCAGATCACTCGTCCACTGGCCAGAGACAAAAACAAGGTCCAACGTGTGGCCCCCTTCGTGGGTAGGGCCCTGAATTAATTGGGTCAGGTCCATGGCTGTCATGGAAGCCATGAACTCCCGAACCCCCTCAGACGCTTTTCCCATCGACGGCAGGTTGAAATCCCCCATCACTAAAAGTTTGGGGGTCTCAACCGCCACCGATGCGATCAGCTCCAGGAGTTCAGGCAGGGCCGCTGATGTATAGCGAGGAGCCAGGTATACTATCAGCAGGCCCAACTGCCTCCCTGGGCCCCATCTCACGACAAGGGACTCACACCCGGATGTCTGCGGCACAGTGAACTCTCTCGGCTCTAAGTCTTCCCGGATAATCACTGCTACCCCACCACCCCTTCCCTGGGCCCGAGGCTGGTGAAATGCTCGATAACCTGGTGGGCACATTTCCATGAGGGGGAGACCTCCTTCGTGACACAACCAGGTCTCAGTTATTCCTGCGAGGTCCGGCTCCCCCTCCAGAATTAGATCGCTGATGAGGGGGGCCTTATTAACAACGGACCTCGCATTGCATAACAACAGTCTCAGGCCCTGGGTCTGTAGATCCTGACCACCTAGTATGCGGGGGTTGGTACAAGTGACCGGGTATAACCAGCACCCCTGGTCTCCCAACTGACTACGAGTTCTTAATCTGTCCTCGCACCTGCCCCTCCCCACGACCGTTGATATCAGAGAGCCCTGTAATGGAATGCTGTCTTCTGTCTCCTCCCCCACTCTGCTCCCTCCTCTTTCGACCACACCTAATCGCCTGGCTCTACCATCACTCCTGACCTGGTCCATCAGACATTCTTGAAAACGTAGAAGAAACTGTTACACGGGCTGCATAGATAAAGGAACCAAACTAAGGAGTTTTCCTGGCTCATAAATCCTTAAAGCATTCTGCCGAAAAACAACTTGACAAAGGGGAGCAGCTATCCGCTACACAAGGCTACAAGAATATTGCACAGATAAGGTAGACAGAGACAGGAGCTTGAACAAAAGAACACTTTAAAGATCACGTTGGTAACGAACCTTTGTCTCTGATTGGATAAACTTTGTTTCTATCTGCCCAAAATGTTTATAATACTCTGAGCCACTCTTCCAGGATGTGGCTGTTCCTTACATGCTTTTGTTTGTATGTTTTCGGTATAGTTTTGTCACCCAGCTTTTGCTACGGCCATAAATAAAAGCTGATACTTTTTGCAAGCCTCGTCTCGAGTCTCTCTCTTTGGACATCTCAGTGGCTCAGGGAAAACTGCTGGAACCTTACAATACTTGCAAACCATATTTGCTCCCCCCACATACATACACAGCTTCATGTATTGCTTTTCTTCTTTAGATTTTTTATCCCTCTCGTTTGAGGATCAGTTCAACTCCATCCAGCTGTTGTTTCCTTGGTCCTTCCCCTTTCTTGTGATCTATCTTATTTATTGTGATCTTGTACTCTACCTTACTTATTCTCTGTACACAACCAGTGTTCTTCCTCCTTTGTACTGGTCACTCATTACAAGATTCAGACCGTCCATTAGTCCTTGACCTGTTCTTGTTTTACCATATGCTTCTTAAATACCTCTTGTGGAACAAGATTGCTTTCACAGTACTTCAGACTGTCAGCTGCATACCAAGGAAAAGACAGATATTCTTAGTCAACATCTTCTTTTCAGCACATGGCAAATAGCAGATTTCCCCATAACCCCTCCTCCTCCTCCAGGTGGAATGTTTTATTATTATTTTTGGAAAACTGCAGGCAGTTCTCTGGCAGAGAAGAGACAAGCAAAAAGCGGTATGCCAAGGAGGGGAAGAGCTAAAATTATCTTTCAATTAAAATAGAAATCTGCAAGAAAGATTTTATTGGTAACAATCTCTCACAGGAGAGCCAGTTTGTTGTATCTATTCACATATCAGGCTAGACATTGGGCTACTGTGAGTTTTAGTCCTGCTTTAGGCACAAAATCAGCTGGGTGACTTTGGGCCAGTCACAATCTCAGCTCTAGGAAAGAGGCAACAGCATTCCCCTGCCCCCCCAAAAACCGCCCTGATGACACGAGTTTGACACCCCTGTTTTAGAGGGTTGTTGAAGCACTTGGAGGTTTATCTGTGTCCTCAGGGTCACCTGAATAGTAACTCTGAGGCCAGGTGACTACTTAGTACTCAGTAGTAGCAACTTCCCAAAAGTTGCTCTTCATTCCTTCTTGCACAATTTTGATCAGAATTCTGCAAAAAATACCTTGCAAGGCATGCTTAACGAATCCTGCAGTGTTTTTGTGCTCACTTTTAGTACCTTTCCCTTAAGGAACAATAAAAACATTTGTTCCAATTATTAGGAACAGCTGCAGCCTTCACACACATGATGAAGAATCTACATAGCTGCTCATATCCAAACATTAGCATTCCTTCAGCAACACATCCAGACTCACCTTGTTGGTGTTCTCACCACATTTATCTTTTTTTCCCCAATATTTTTTTCTTTGACACCAAGAGTTACAATATTCATTTCAGTTCCTCTACACCACTATCTTTCCCAAAGAGACTTCTAAAATAGTGATTCTGCATTATGTCACTTCAACACCATCTCAAATATTTCATCGCTTTTATTATTAATCCCATTCACTAGGGCATGGCGTTTAGCCCTTTTTAAAGTATTTCTAAACCATTTATTAATTTTTCATCATATTTGCATTTCCTCCTGCCTCTTTTAATTTGAATCATTCCTTGCTTTTTTAGCTCTATTCTTTATAACTCAACTTTTCTCTCTGTACCCATTTTGCATAAGGTGCATCCTAAGGTGCATTTTAATTTTTGAAATTATGATTTATTTTACATTTTATAAAATATTTTAATGTCATATGCATCCTGGAGGTGCAGAGCATGGCAGGTAGTACAAATAAGCTTTAAATAAATAAATTATTTCTTCAAATGCATATGTACATATATATGCGCCAAAGAGTCGTAGTAAAAGTCTGAAATCAGAAGGCTTCAGGGGAAGTGGAGCAATTCAAGGCAACTGTTTTAGATGCCCAAAAGTGAACCTCAAACTTTTGCACGCAAAACATGTTCAGTTCCAGAAATAGGAACTCCCCCTTATAGTCAGGATCTATGGTAACAGTAGTCATAATATTTTAAATTGTTTTTTCCACATTATCTAGCTTTCCACTACAAAGTTAGTTGTCTTTGACATCTTTTCCCACTGTGCAAAAAGTTATTTGAAAGCAAAGTGGAATCAGAATCTCAATCCAATATGAGATTTTTTTTGTCACTAGACACCAATTGGTCTCTTATACGAATCTATATTTCCAAAATAAATTATGTATTTTGACATTCTTTCTAATTAGTCTCCATTGTTGAAATTAATGATGGGTAAACAATTTCAAACTGGCAAATTAATCTGTTTTCCAAAACAGAGTCAGAATGTGGATTCTCCAGTTTTAATTTGGCTCTGTTGTTCTTCTAAAGGATAAAAGAGACCACACACAGGTCTGTCCCAATCAGGTAGAGCCCAAAAGTGTTTCTACCTAATGGTATCCTCTCTCTCATTCCATGTACAAAAGATAACTTTGGTGACTATTTCAATCTTTATTATTGATTTTTGAGAAATATCTTTGTCAACCTGCAGGTAGAACACAGGCTAACTATATAGCATAGCTTGCCTGGCTTCTAGCTTCCTTCTCTAGAATTTTGCTAGAATCTTCTAGAATCTTCCACCTGACATATGCTGCCTCACTTAGCTTAAGGAGAACATGGGACTTACCAATCATCAGTGTCCTAGATTTGTACTCCAAACATTGAAATGCTGACTTAGCAGCCTTTTAGATAGGAAGAGACAGTAATAAATTGTATTGAGACAATATAGAGATTCAATTGATAATTACTCATCTTATAATGCTGCTGCTGGTTACTATAAATAGGAGAAGTCACATTGTTATAGATTTCACTTCAGAGTTCTGTGAATAGCATTATTCACATGGGTTGCCTTGAGCGATAATTTGCCAAAATCTTAAATCTGACAAGGTTGGTTAAAAGTAGGTTATTTCAGTAAATTGTGCATTGCCATGGAAGCTGTCTATCTGACAATATTCCTTCTGTATTTTAATGATTGTAAAAAAATAAGTAAAATTAAAGTATTTTTTCCACATTCTTATGTAACTATATAAACCAGATGTTCTCAGACTGTAATAGCATCTCTCTCTTTCTCTCTCTTTCACACACACACACACACACACACACACACACACACACACACACCACTCAATTGTGGTTAGGTTGTGCAAGAAATAAATATGCCACTTTTAATCATTAAATATTATTCTATGTGTCACAGGAGATCCCATATATTTAAAACTACGACTGCCTTCTGCAGGCCTGAATAGACAAAGCAGGCAGCTGAGGCCTGAGGACATTTCTACAGAACTCTCACTGCCTGCACAAGCAAGGGAAGAGCACCATCAAAACTCATTCTTCCTTTTGCTAAGCCAGCTTGTATCTGAAAAGCAGGGTGCAAAACTCAGACTAAGTTTTGACAACACATTTTGCCTACACAATCCGATTTTTTTAAAAAAATGCAATCCTTTTAAAGATATCCTTTTAAACAACATTTTAAAATGTCACCTACAAACTTTGAAGGTTGGATACTAGAGGGAACCAGAAGGAAGGAAAGATTACAATTAAAGACTTACTAAGACAAATGGAGCAAAATAATGTAGTGCTGGAGTATTGAAGGATATTTTTGAACAATGGATCCAGAGGTTAGTTTTAAGAGTTGTTGCTATTTTAGATAGATTGTGTTTAAAAGGTATTATGAGGTATTATGAAAGAAGAACAAGTTTTAGCAGATAAGACTGAGACCAATTTGAAATTGGATTTAAAAATGGCAGGTTACGAAGAATGTTTTTTTTTAAAAAAAGTTACACTAGATATACAAATGAAACCATCTGATGTTATAACAATTAAAAAGGATATACAAATAACATACCAAGATTGTGACCTGTGATTGTGATTCCTATACTGAATTTACAAAAGAGACTTATTAAAGCTTTGAAGCTTTGAAGAATTTTGTGTGAAGAGACAAAGAAAAGAAATAAAGTTCTATTGTTTGAAAGGACAAAAGATTAAGATAGTTAGAAATAAAAGGAATTAATATAAAAATATAGATAAGATTGTTGTCTCTGGTAACCTAATGGATTTTTGCTGATCAGAAAGAATCACAAGGTTTTAAGGATTTGTTTATAAATAACAAAAGGTTCATATTAGTTTTTATGTCTTTATAATGTTTAACAAAATTACTACAAAAAAGGGATATTAAGAAAATTTCAGCTATGTAACGATCACTGAATCTTAGTCATTTTCAAGGGAATATTACATTTCACAGAAAAAAAAGATTGCTATTGCAAGAGTAGTAACTATCAAAAGATCATAAATTGAGCAGGGAAAAGTCTACCTCCTTAGGTTTCATTTGATACTTTACTTTTTTTTCCCTGGATTAGGGGTGGGGGTGGGGCGAAGTAGGGGAGGGGCATAGAGAAGCTGAATTCATGATACTTCAGATCAAACTCTGTCGAGTTGAATGAGCCCAATAGCACCTGTTGTTTCATTTCATAAGAAAAGATTGCAAATATGAATATTGACCTGGAGATAAGTTATCTTTTTGGCATGATTCCCTTACAACAGTTAGCACATTTAATGTTATTGCAAGTCAGCTTTTCCAGTGTTTTCCATACTACAGCAAATTTATATGCTGGGAATAGCCAAGAATATGAACCCGTGAATAATAGAACAAATCAAAGTTTTCTTCTGAGGCACAAGTTATCAGGCACAGTTTATTATATTTTGAGCATGGCTCTCTTGAGATTTCAATAATATTTGGAAACATGGAAGGAAGGAGAAAAAGAGGACCCGTAAAATGAAAGAATAGTACATATTTAAAAAACAGTCACAGCAATTTCTAGACTAGAGGAATATTACTTGGAAAACATGAGAAAGAGTTCTTGTAGCCATGTATCACTGCTTCAGATTCAATGCAATTTTAAATAGCCTCAATGGAGATAAATTGTTTTGGAAAATCTGGGTCTGAGATACTGAGTATTTCTGTTTCTCAGGGAGTGTCACAGGGGAAAAAGAACCCAGGGAATTAGGATACTAAGGAAATTAAAACTGAGAGATTGACAAGCTGAATAGAGTGGCCTTTGAAAGATGGTTCTCTTCCTGCATCATTAAAAGTTATGTAGGTCAGGGAATTAAGCAGGCATGCCCTTACAAATCCTATTTCTGTGTGATTATTGATGGTACAGCATGAGCCCTGTGGGTTAGCCAACTTCTTGTTCTTAGCTAAGAAACCCAATAATTCTTAGCGTAACTGGGATACTTGCTTTCATCCAGTTATTTCCTTTTCATCTTAACTGGTCACTTCTGAACTGGAATCTACTGCTAGAAATTTACCTGGTTTTCGGCTCCATTCAGAACTGTCCTTACTTGCCACTTGCAAAACATTTTGTATGGGATTAGTTGTGTTTATCTTCTTCAGTGAAGAAAGAGGGGAAGTAGAATGGTTCCCCAAAATGCAAATTATTTGTTACTCAATGGGGGAACTGTTGCATAATATAATTGGAAGTGTCATCAATTTTTTTTTTCTTTGTCATGCTGAAAATTAGCAGGTAAATCTTTTCTCTTGTTTCTGTATTAGCCAGGACTAAATCTTAAAGCGCAGGCCATAATAGCTGAGAAGAAAACGATATCCATTGATGTCTGTTCCCTCTTCCAGATGATGAAAAGCACCTTTTCTCCTGATATACAGAAAATGGGCGAATCACAGTAGCTATACTCTTGAACTTGTTTGCTGACTAATAGTATGGACTGGAATTCATCTAGAATTTCAAAGGAAAGCAAGATACAAAGAGATGCCACCATGGCAACGCTTCTACTTCAAAAGAAAAAAAAAAGATACAGCCAAAATGTTTTTTTTTCCTCAAAGGTTTCTGGCAATCAAAATGGGCAGAACTTTGAGTTGGGGAATTTTTTCAGCCAAGATTTGTCTAAACTGAGGGACCCTCCCGAACACAGGGACTATCTTGAATTTCTCACAAAGAGTGACATGCATTATGCCCTTCTATGAACTCTTTTTGATTCAATCTTTTTCAGCCAGTCAATTTAACTGAGATTTCTCTCCCTCCTGTGCTGTCAACTCATCAACTAACAGCCAAAAGGCAGTGACTACAGCAATGACCTGTTCAGGTCATATCTAAATCATTTGTTTTCTTAGCAAACCTTTGCTCAGATAAGGATTCCTGAAGTTGTAACAGTACAGGTGAAACTCGGAAAATTAGAATATTGTGCAAAAATTCATTTATTTCAGTAATGCAACTTAAAAGGTGAAACTAATATATGAGATAAGATTCATTACATGCAAAGCAAGATAGTTCAAGCCGTAATTTGTCATAATTGTGATGATTATGGCTTACAGCTCATGAAAACCCCAAATCCACCATCTCAGAAAATTAGAATATTACATGCAATCAATAAAACAAGGATTGTACATAGAACAATATCGGACCTCTGAAAAGTATAAGCATGCATATGTACTCAGTACTTGGTTTGGGCCCCTTTTGCAGCAATTATTGCCTCAATGCAGCGTGGCATGGAAGCTATCAGCCTATGGCACTGCTGAGGTGTTATGGAAGACCAGGATGCTTCAATAGCGGCCTTCATCTCTTCTGCATTGTTCAGTCTCATGTCCCTCATCTTTCTCTTGGCAATGCCCCATAGATTCTCTATGGGGTTCAGGTCAGGTGAGTTTGCTGGCCAATCAAGCACTGTAATCCCACAGTCATTGAACCAGGTTTTGGTGCTTTTGGCAGTGTGGGCAGCTGGAAAATGAAGTCAGCATCCCCATAAAGCTCGTCTGCAGAAGGAAGCATGAAGTGCTCCAAAATCTCCTGGTAGACAGCTGCATTGACCCTGGTCTTAATGAAGCACAGTGGTCCAAAGTCCTGTTGCTCAGTGGTCCAAAGTCCTCTTTTCTGATGAGAGCAACTTTTGCCAAAAGCACCAAAAATTATCTTATCTCATATATTAGTTTCACCTTTTAAGTTGCATTACTGAAATAAATGAACTTTTGCACGATATTCTAATATTTCAAGTTTCACCTGTAATTCTATTTCAGGAAGAGAGCACCTTGGTTTTACTGCTCATATCAGGTGGTTACCAAGACCCCAGTTATGCAGTTGTTCTGTCTGATTCCTATAAGCAGAAAGAAGGCATGTGTTCCTTTAGGAACGAATGAAAAGAAACCACTAAATTGTCAGGCTTGTTCCCCCACCCCACCCCAGTTGATCATTTTTAATTTTTCCCCAGTAGATCTCCTGCACATCGACACATTTCAAGTAAAAAATAGGGATGTGGCTGTGATGGCAGATTATTAAGATTTATGTTTCAAAGTCTGGTAATGTAGGGCACTACCACCCATATCCTGGAAGCTGAACAGAGACTGAATCTGGGGAGGTGTGAGGACAAGCCTGGGCCTGAAAGATGTGACACACTCCTCACAAATCCTCTAATTGTCAGAGTGATTGGTTTTGAATTAGACATATATTGTCAGAGAAGACAACACTAGTAATCTACATATATTTATACAACAAAAACACCAGGGATCATCTTGCACTGACAGTTAGGAGAATTCTGTCAAGTATTAAATTGTTTACAGTTCTTTTTACCTTATATACGTTCATTTGATTCTTTGTTCAAAAGTTACAAAATAATACAATAATACAATACAATACAATAGTAGAGTTGGAAGGGACCTTGGAGGTCTTCTAGTCCAACCCCCTGCCTAGGCAGGAAACCCTATACCATTCCAGACAAATGGCTATCCAACATCTTCTTAAAGACTTCCAGTGTTGGGGCATTCACAACTTCTGGAGGCAAGCTGTTCCACTGATTAATTGTTCTAACTGTCAGGAAATTTCTCCTCAATATTGTTCTGTTCTTTACCTTTCCCATGTTCTATCAAGTGAGGTTAGCATTTATACATATTCAAGGAATCAGTGCTGCATTGTGGTTAAGGTGTGGAGTACGAGCAGAGACTCAGGTTCTAGTCTTCCCTTAGGCATGGAAGCTGGCAGGATCATTCTCTTTCTTTCTCAGCTGCATAGCAGATGGAGAAATTACTAAGATTATGATTTTCTTCTGAAGGACAAAGAAAGGAAAGCACCTGTACCAGTTATGATTGACCAGGCCAAGCAGAATGATGTGATCTAAAGCTATACCCCTTAAAGAGAGTAGAACTCAATTTTAACTTTAAGCTGGATGATAGCACCATATTCCAGGTGGGGAAGTTCTGACACCCAGTCATCACATATCCAACCTAAGTAGAATCAGCCACAGCTGGATAAGACTAAGTAGATATGCAACACATATGGAGCCATACAAATCCATGAATTAAATGGACACTACTGTTTCAGTACAACATTGTAAGTCAGCCTTGTGCATCGAGAAGGATGATCAGTAGCAAATGAAATGCCCCCTAAGAATTGATTGGATGTTTTCAGCTCAGATTTGCTAGCTGTATTCTTATACAATCTGTAGTTGAACACAACTTATGTTCCTTTCCTGAGATTGGCTTATGTGGGCACTGGATAATTATACCCTGATTCAGAATGGGACTTTTTTATTTTTCAAAGAAAACATTTGAGCAGATTTCCCAGAAATCAGCCTTAGTCTAGGAGGGCCAAATATCAGGAAATGAACCAGTTTGACCAATATAGGAGAACAAACAGGGAACCAGTCTGACTGCCCTATTTCAGAGGGGAAGAGTCTGGTTTCTTTACAGTATTTCATAAACAAGCAAAAGAAGAATTGCAAAACTAAATTCAATCCTTATACAGAATTGCAAGGTCAAGTGAATAATTTCTTTTTGTGATGATCAGTTCCCAATCCAATCATTGCAGTTGATTCTTTTTCATTCCCTGAATTAAAATAGGCAAGAATTGCTGGGAATGAACATTAGATGTGTTAAACAGTGAAGTGTTACTCTTAACAATCAGCAATTGAGCTGTTTGTTTTCTTTTCCAAAGGTCTTATTTAAACAAACGTCCTAAAAGCAATAATCATGATGCCTGTATATAAGCACATCTGGGATGGGATAGATTTTCAAGTACATTTTAAAACTAACCATCTCTCAGCATTTTATTTATATCCTGAGCTGGAAATATCTGAGATGGAAACCACCCAAAATATAATTAGTTTGTGCTAATGACAACCCAAAGGTATAAAATATCTGACTTTTCTTTCTTTCCTTTTTTAAAATAAACTAGGTAGTTGATGAATAAAATTATGCTTTTTCAGAATGAGGCATTCTGCACACACACAGATACATAATCTGGTTGCTAAACAAAGCACATGTGTCTTACTCGGCTGTGCAATAAAGGTCAGATAGTCAATATTGGGCAAGACAAAGCTTCAGAATAATGTATAATCTGAGCTTCCAAAGAACTGTTTCCTTTCAGGAGAAAAAAAGGCATCCGATACACAACTTTTTGGTGGCTCAGATCTCCTGGTATGCTGGTAGATCTTTAACTAGCTCTGATGACTCTGTTGCTGCTGTTATGCAGTGCAGCTAACCACTAAATAGCGGATTAGTATACTATAAGTACTGGCTCAGCTCTGCCCTCAACCAGCTGTAGGAAGTTATCACCTAGCCCTCTCCCAGAAAAATGAAATATCCTAGGAAATATTGATAAGGCAGAATATTATATTTTCCTGGATGTGAAAAAGGGAGAAACACATTTTAAACACTAAATTCCTACAGCTTCCTGCCCATCCCCACTTTGTCAATGGGCCATTAAGAAGGCCAAGCTAGTCCACTTTACATAATAAAGAGTTCTCCTCTTCAGCTGTGATGGGATTAAGGCAGGATAATAAGCCTTTACTCAACTGACCACATGGCATCTGAACTCAATCAAACCTGAATTCAAAACAGCCTAAAGGGTTGCCCCTGCATGGGCCCATGTGAGTCTGGCAACCAATCAGAATACATTTCTTACACAGGAACAGGAAACAGATAGGTGGGGCAGAACAGATTATAAAAATCCCTGCAAGCCCTTCTTCAGTCCTTCTCTTCCCTTCTCTTCTCTTCTCCACCAACATTGAAGCATGTGATCACCTTTGCTGTTCAGGGCTCAGGCCATGTGGTCCTGTCCACCATTAAAACCATCTTTCCAAGCAGCTTCCATGTCTCCAGTGTCTTTTTCCCCACTTGGAGCCGAACCCAGAAGGACATTTCTTCCAACACAGCTAACAAAATTCCAGAATATCGGCTCTTGTGAGTGGTATGGGAGGCTCCAGCACTCTGCTGCTAGGAGCTGAACATAACATATATATATATATAGTTTTGAAAGGTGAAGCTGCAATAGCTGAGACCAAGTTTCTTTTTCCTTCTTCTTCTTTGAAACATTAACTTTTTTTTTTTTGGTAAAACTTCCTTGTTTTTTTTAACAAAGAATTCTGAAACCTATTCTTTGAGTAAAAATTGCAAATAATAATAATTTAATGAATTTATACGCTGCCTCACTTTCAACAACTCTGGAAGGTAATGGAAAAACTTGCCATCAATTTGTATGAACTCTGTTCTAAGGTCTTTGGGGAACTTGAGTTGTCTGCCTTTGCCTCATATGTTCAAAGACATTCAGTCTCCGGTGTCAGAATATCTGGAGCACCATATCCTCAGCTGCATCAAGTTATTTTGTGATTCCTAATGGCCACGTAGGTAGATTTTCTCCATGACAATCTGTCTTTAACCTGAATTTTCAGGTCTTCTAACAGTGCATCCATTGTCACAGTAACTGAGTCCATCCACCGTGCTGTTAGTTGTCCTCTTCTTCTCCTTCTTCACCTTTCCCACACTGGATTTTTCCCAGAGAACTGGGTCTTCACATAATGTATCCAAAGTAGGAATTAGAGCCCAATCATTTGTGCCTCAAGTGAAAACTTAACTCCATGTAGAACAGTGAGAAAAGGGGGGTTATTACCAATGACTTGCAATCCCTATTCAGACCCAAAACCATGAAATTCTTACCAACATCCTCTCTGACCCAAATACTACTCAGCATCAGGGAGAGGCTTAAACTAGCTCTGCACTTAAGTGAAACCAGGTATTCCACTGCAGTTGGCATAAGACCTAAACTGTTAATTGCTACTGAGCACGAGATAACACACTTGACATAACCTTTGTGTGCAAGGGAGGGCATAAGGACTGCCTTCTTCTGATTAGCAGAAGAACTACCACCCTAGGGTGAAGTCTGCTTATTGTGGGACTTTGCACAAATAGGGAACTCTGAGAATGCTGACATGAAACATATGGAACCAATTCATCCTTTTGGGTCATCTCATTTCCTTCAGTGAATTGACAAACAACTTATGCAATTGTAACTTGGCTTTTCTGAAGTACCAGCAGAGAGTGTTTGGGTTGCATTGGATTGGATTGGATTGTGTGGCTGACGTTGCAGTGATGAGAGGTTGGGTTCTGAAGAATAGAAGACACAGAGACACAGAACAGACGGAGTGACTTGCCCAAAGCTGAATGTGGGTGGTACTGATCCTCTCCCCAAGAGAATGCAAGTAAAGGCAATGGGGAAAAACAGTTTATCTTTATTGATAGTGATATCAGTATCACTGGCAGACACATTTAAGGGAGGTCAAGTAAGGATTTGCAAAAACGCAAATCGCATTCAAGCTTTAAAGAAGATATGCTGGCTTCTCCTTTTGTCCAGTGAGACTAGTTTCAAAATCCTGATTTTTGAATTCAGAATAGAGTTGGAAGGGACCTTGGAGGTCTTCTAGTCCAAGGGGATGCTTGAGCAGAGGGTTGGGCTAGCGTTTCCACAGTCATTTAAAAGATATCTTGATTATTTTGAATACTAATAGGTTTTTCTCTTTTACCTTCAGTTCTCTTTTTAAATAATTTATAATAGTCATTGAAAAGTTCATTCACATATCCATTTTTAAAAAAAAAAAGAACAGGGAATTGGGCAGGAGAGCTTAGATGCTACTAGAAATGGCTGGACGGACATTGCAGGCTCCAGCTGCTTATACGTTTTGTCCTTGTAAGAGCACACTTGTAAATAGTACAGCATATAAACAGCATGCAGCCAACTTGCCTTTGTTCATTTGCATCTTCAACATACATGCACAAAACCCCATTTATATATCTATAAAGGTAAAGGTTCCCCTCACACAAATGTGCAAGTCGTTCCTGACTCTAGGGGGGGTTGCTCATCTCCATTTCAAAGCTGAAGAGCTAGCACTGTCCGAAGATGTCTCCGTGGTCCTGTAGCTGGCATGACTAAACGCCGAAGGCACACGGAACGCTGTTACCTTCCCACCAAAGGTGGTCCCTATTTTTCTACTTGCATTTTTACGTGCTTTCGAACTGCTTGGTTGGCAGAAGCTGGGACAAGTAATGGGAGCTCACTCTGTTAGCTAGGGCTTCAAACCGCCGAACTACCACTTTTCCGATCGACAAGCTCAGCGTCTTAGCCATTGAGCCACCTGGCTGGCTATTTCCAAAAGAACCTGAATCACATGTGCTTCGTGATACACTGCTTAGATGTATTTTAAAAATTAGCCAGGACCTGATTCTGAAACAGATATCCTAAACATGTAAATGGAGGGAGACCTAGAAGGGAGACCTCTGGAGCACAGACCATAACCTATCACTGTTCCCTAACAAATGAAATCCATAGAGTTCAATTGTGGGCATTTCACAATGTTATTTGTCTTGGATTTTTTTTTTCCATCTGCCACTCCTCCCCCATCCTCAATCTACATCACCTAATTACAAAATGGAACAATTAGAAAATGTGGAAGAGGGGAAAAAAGCATTGGTCAACCATGAAAAACCACATATTTCATAATATTGTGGATTATTATTTTTTCCAGTTGCTAGAAAACTAATGACACAGGGCGATTTAGATATTTCTGTTCTAATTGCATGAAAGTTCCCGTCTCACTGGTGACACCCTCTGTATGGAGTGAATTACATTTCTCATATTCCTGGCTATCCTGGCTCTGGATGAAACATCTGGAAAACCCAGAGTGGGGATTTTGGTGAGGCAATAATGAGCAGTGGGAAAGCCCTTTTTCAACCAAACATTTCTATTCATGGTGTATTTTTATACTGTAGGTGGCTTTAAAATGAGAGCAGACACTTTGATGGCAGAAAAAGGCTAATAGCAGCTTCTGTGCCTGATACTGGTATATCATATACTATCAGAATCACAAGGGTTATCATATCTGGCCTTTAAAGGCCCCCCAAATGACAGAAAAGATAATTTTTGCTGCAAGATATATATAAACCAGATATATTAACCCCACATACCAGATGATGGACCAATCATGGCAAGGGGTGTACCTGGGGCTGTACCTGATCTTTGCAATCCAGATATGGTAGTCCTAACATTGATCATGCACAGGCTGGAGGATTTCTTATAACACTGCCAGAAATAGTGTGTGTGTTCTTCTTAGTAACAGTCAGCAAATATAGACCTATCGTTTAGCTCATATTAATTATATAAAACAACTTTCCTCAATCAATGTCTTCCAAATACATCAGAACTTTAATACCTAGGATTCCCAATCAGTGTGGTCTTTGAAAGGGTATAAAGAACATCGAAGATCATATTTGGGCTGCCTAAAGTCCACATGAGCTCTGATTGGCATGAAGGGAGGAGCATTTCCTTTCTGTTTTTTTGGTGGTTGGATTCTTGCAGATGTGGTAGCTCTAATATAAACACCTTGCTCATTCGTACAGCTGTACAGAGAAGAAATTAGATCATCATAATACTATTGAGTGCATCTTCACAAGTAAGCTTCTATAGCAGGGGTGTCCAAACTTGGGAACTTTAAGACTTGTGGACTTCAACTCCCAGAATTCCCCAGCCAGTCATGCTGGCTGGGGAATTCTGGGAGTTGAAGTCCACAAGTCTTAAAGTTCCCAAGTTTGGACACCCCTGTTCTATAGTATCAGCATTTTCTGGTTCATATAAATTAAAAAGAGTTTTGGCTCAACAAAAATAAGAGAATCACCAGCCAGGTTTGAAATGTTCTAACCAGAATTGCCACACACCACCTCCCTCTTTCCTCCTCCTCCTCCTCCTCCTCCTCCTCCTCCTCCTCCTCCTCCTCCTCCTCCTCCTCCTCCTCCTCCTCCTCTGTTCTTTCTTCTCTGCTTCTCCTTTCTTGCTGTGTCATCCATAAACAGTAAGAAACATTTCCTTTGCCTCCTGTGGCTGAGAATCCTGAAGAGGGAGGGTGCGTTGTGCTTTCTAAAACCGAAGGGGGGGAGGGGGCAAAGAAGGCTTTTCATTCATCCAGTATCTGCAAGTCTCAGAATATCCAGGGGGAAAGCTGCTGTTGCTGATGACCAGAAGAAGGGGTGCAGGGAGGGGAGAAACCTCCAGGAAGCAAAGAGAGATGAACAAGTTGTTCCTTGAAACTGGATTGTCTCTCGGTGGGAACTGCACACCCTTACATAGCTTGGGAAACCGAAGGCACAAGGAGAGTGCCAGTGTGTTTTGACTGCTGTAGAAGAAAAAGCAAAATGAGTAGATGGTATTTGGATAGGGGGAGGAGGATCCTGTTGCTGTTACTGGGCAGACTTGGAAGAATTTGTCAAAAGGATGATAGGGTGAGAGCAGGGATAGAGAAAGTCCTCAGATGATACATCTCTCTGCGGACTCTGCACTGTGTAGGCACAGAGGGCTGGTATTGGGCAACACACACTTCTCACTTTTAGCCCGTACCTCCAATGTTCCAGCACTAGAAGATTTGGGTGTTTTGTTTCCCACATCCAGAACGTAGGGACTAAACTAAGCGGAAGGTAATCCAGAGTTAAATGCACTCTTCATCCTAATTGCCAATCCCCCCCTCCAAATAGGGTTTTTTTTGCCAAAGAATGCACATAAAAGTCTTTTTCATCCCACAGAATTTCAGTGCAGCCTGGTACACTATGCAAGGAACTAAAGGAGTCAGCAGAGGGAAACACAAACCTGAATAGTCAGGAAGGCAGACGTGTGAGCGCATGGGTGGGTGCTCTCTGGGGTTTGAGGAAGGGAGAGCAGCAGGGTAAGTGAAGGGTTAGAGGGGAAGGTCTCAGGTGGAAAAAAGAGAAAGAAAACTTGTGTAGTCAGAGAAACAGAGTGGTAGAGACAGGCAAGTAGGCAAACCAAGGCAACTCAGAGGTTTGTGTGCAGCTTCCAGAGAATGAAGGATACAAAAATGGCAGCAGCAATTGGATAAAAATATCAAACGTCAGAAACAGAAAGACACAAGATGGATGGAAGTGGAAGAAAAGTGCCAAAGAAGGAACAGCAAGTAGTTGAAGAAAGAGAGGGCGTAGGACAGGGGTGTCCAAACTTGGGAACTTTAAGACTTGTGGACTTCAACTCCCAGAATTCCCCAGCCAGCCATGCTGGCTGGGGAATTCTGGGAGTTGAAGTCCACAAGTCTTAAAGTTCCCAAGTTTGGACACCCCTGGCGTAGGAGAAGGTGTAGTGAGCAAGGAAGCAGAGATTGCAAAATAAGGTGGTTGGCCCTGTGTGTTATTTCAATTTCAATTTCAATTTATTTGTGCTTCTAGACCGCCCCCTCTCCCAGAAGGGACTCGGGGCGGTGTACAGTCCATAGAGAATATCACAAAAATACAATAAAAAATTAAATATGTACAGTTTGGAGGAGGTTAAAATGCAATTAAAAGAACTGTACAAAGCTAAATAAATATAATTTTTTTAAAATCCCTAAAACAGACACAACAGATTAAAAAACCCTAAGATAACCAGATAATAATACATTTGCCAGGAGGGACAGTTGTAATTATCCCAGGCCTGCTAATCGGAACAGGTGAGTCTTCAATTTTTGCCGGAAGGAGCGGAGGTCAGAAGTGGTTCTAATGTCGGGGGGGAGGTCATTCCAGAGGGTTGGGCCCATCACAGAGAAGGCCCTACTCCTTGGTGTCGCCCGTTGGCATTGCCTAGTGGACGGCACCAGGAGAAGTCCCTCCCTGTGTGAGCGAATTGGCCGCAGGGATGTATGTGGGAGGATGCGATCCCGCAAGTAACTAGGCCCCGTGCCATGGAGCGCTTTAAAGATGCAATCAATTATACCAACACACCCACACACAAAAAAAACCACAGTGCCGATTAGTGTCAGTGAGAGAAAGGTAACAAACAGGGGTAAAGGAAGGGGAGATGTAATTTCCTTGGGGAGAAAAAAATCATTTTTAGAATGCAAATCAGTCTAATTTGCATATAGGGTCAATTTGCATAATATTTATAAATTAGGCTGTCTGGAGCTGGAGATATGGAATATGGCAACTCTGTTGGTATCTCTGGAATACAATACAATGTTCAGATCTCTGGAATAAGGAAGATAGCTGTCTCACAGTAGTACCTACTGGGCGAGTAAGAAGAGCTGGGCTGATTTCAGAGTTAGATCTGGGTCAGCCTCACCATGGTGGATGAAGAAGAAGAAATTCCTCTGCGGAAATGGCTTGCATGGCCTCTGCTCTGGGCCTTCTCGGTTGACCGACCATCTTAATGTGCACCGTTTGAGCTGATGTTGCCTTCCCCTTTGAAGTCCCCATCAATTCAGATGGAATGAGGGACAAGTGCTACCTTGCCTCACGTGGAGAAGCAGTTTAGGCCAGAAGGACAGAAGATAAAGCAAAGGAGGCTGCAAAAAAAGGAAAGCGAGAAAGTGTGTGTGTGTGAGGGGGGGTGGAGAGGAGATGCTTTGATTCAGATTCCATCCAAAACTAACTTTGGATACCCAGCACCATTTTTGGCCACCACTCATCCCAAATATTATAATAATGATTTTTAAAAATCCCCACCCATCTTACGAAAGCCTAACTGTTCTTCTCCAACATCTTTCCTGCTCGTCCAACTTTTGCTCTCCCCAAATATTGCTGCTGCCTAAAACAATTCATTTTGATCTTCTGGACACAGAGTAGGGCAGTCTCAGCAGGAGAAACTGGGTATCTGTGGGGTGGGGGGGGGGAGGAAAGGAGAGAGAGAGAGTTTTTGAGGGGAAAACAAGAAAGGTATCCAGAGGTTTTCACCTTTTCCATTTGTCTAAGGCTCTGAATATTGTCATTGTGTAGCTTGGGATTGTTTAAGGATAGGTTGGACTGACTTAAAAGCCAACAAGACAACTTCAGACTGGTTTTTCCTCTTCATACTTTTCACCCCAACAGAGTAGTGGAAACGGTCAATTTTCTAAAACCAAAACAGAAGAGGACCAGCTTTGCTGTTGGGAGAGAAGCTGACAAAAGAAAGAGTTTGAAAACAGAATAGAATAGAATAATGTTGGAAGAAATGTCCTTCTGGGTTCAGCTCCAAGTGGGGAAAAAGATACTGGAAACATGGAGGATGTTTGGAAAGATGGTTTAATGGTGGACAGGACCACATGGCTTGAGGTCCTGAACAGAAAAGATGATCACATGAGTCCAGATGTTGGGTAAAGAAAGAAAAGAAGGGGCTTGCTGTGTTTTTTATACTCTCTGTTCGGCCTCACCTCTGTTTCATGTTCCTGTGTAAGAAATGTATTCTGATTGGTTGTCAGACTCCCATGGGGCCATGCAGGGGGAACTCTCTAGGCTGTGATTTGAGTCCAAATTTGGTTTGAGTTCCCAGATGCCATATGGTGAGTTTCCTGTAGAAGGCTAATCCTACTGTTATTATGTAAAATAGACTAGCTCAGGCTTTAATGGCTCATTGACAAAGGTGGGGGTGGGGTCAGGAAGCTGCAGGGAGCTACTTTGTCTTTAAAAACATGTTTCTCCCTTTTCTGATGCAGGGAAATATAATATTCTGCTTTTTCAATATTTCCCAGGATATTTCATTTTTCTAGGAGAGGGGAGGGTGCTAACTTCCTAAAATAGAATAGAATAGAATAGAATAGGCTGGATTTGCATGTGGAGAACAAGAATTGCAAAATATTTCCTCAGAGCTCCCCATGACTATAGGAGACGCAGATAGACAATGGTGGGAAATGCCACACAAGCAGACAACAGTTTCAAGGAATCATTAGTTTATGTTGTTTTTTCTTCTTGATTTTATTCATCTATTGTACATATGTTGAGGGGGTGCAATGGCTCAAAGACGCTAAGCTAGTCAGCTGAAAAGCTGACAACTAGGGTTCGAGACCTAACATAGCATGATCGGGTGAGCTCCCATTACTGGCTCCAGCTTCTGCCCACCCAGCAGTTCAAAAGCATGCAAATGTAAGTAGATAAATAGGTACTATTTTGGTGGGAAGCTAACAGCATTTCATGCAGCTGGGGGAATAGTCATGCTGGCCACATGACCAAGGAAGCATCTTCAGACAACACTGGCTCCCCCAGCTAAGAAACAGAGATGAGCACCACCCCTAGAATCAAACACAGGTAGTCAAGGGAAACCTTTACCTTAAGTATGTTGCTTCTGTCTGAAATTCATTTAGAAAAGGGGTGGGCAATCTCTTGAGTCTTTGGATTGGATTGGATTTATTAGATTTATATGCTGCCCTTCTCCCAAGGACTCAGGGCGGCGTACAGCATTAAAAAACACATAGTACAAAAGTTAAAAGGAAATTAGAAACAGTCCAAAAAATGTCTTTTGACGTCTTTCTTATGAACCTCAGAGACCCCAAAAATTAAAACCATGCATTATAGCTTTAAAAAGGTATATTAAGCCTCCAATAGGTTTAACGTGTTGTTTTTAGTCCTGCAAAGCACCAAACCACTTTTTAAAAGTCTTCTGGAAATTCTATTCTCAATGACTTTTGGCTGCCCCCAGAAATAATTGCTTAAAGAGAGGCAACCTTAGCCAACAAAAGTTTGGCTCCCCTAACTTAGACATGTATATCTTAATTGAGCTTTGGTTAATTGATTTACAGGCTGATGTAATAGTAGAAACCAGCACCCCCTCTCTCTCTGACTGAGTGTCCTGGAGATGTTTTGGACCCTATCTCAACTGCAGTAATTTGCAGCCTTGGAATTACAGCCCTGAAAGACCATTGGCCTGAAGATGGCTGCCACATCAGCCTTGCTAATATGACCCAGGGCACTTATAATTTGAGACATTTCTAACATGCCTTTGGTCCCGTTGCCTGCTACTGTATATAAAACTAAAAATTAAAATGGAACTTGGAATAGCATTCTGCTGTACACCCAGCACTCCCAGGTTCAAGCTTATCGTTTGCCATGGTAATTGTGAGCAGTGATTTAAAGCCTATCACTCAAGGGTTGTTGTGGAAGAAAATGGAGCATGGGGTAGAGACAAAATGCTATGTGCGCCAATTGAAGCTCCTAAAGGAAGGAAGAGATGTGCATCTCTGAAGTCATGCAATCGATTTTTCAGTTTGGCCCAGCGAATTTATATTTGATAGCATCAACTAGGAAGTGGGAGAGGGAGTTGCATTCATTTGACCCACGCAAGAAATCAAGACAGGCCTTTAGTTGTTCATATAGATCTCAGATTGTCCTTCTCATGGTGCAGTAATGGCCCCAGCTGACAATATTTTAACACTTTTAATTGGACACAGATCAACAGTCACACTGCTCTTGTTCCCATTAGGCGCACGAGGCAAGTGACGAGACCCAACCTTAGAGCCCAAATCACAAACAAAGACCAGATTAAGACAATGACAACAACAACACATGCTGGAGCAGATCACAAGGGGAGAAGCTGAAGAGGGAACAAACCTAAAAAACCAAGGGCACAAAAATGCATTGGCTACGTCAGTCCCCATTTGCACACAGACCCTATTTGTTCAACTCTCAAAGCGAAAGAGGATAGATTGTGCTAAATTAATTAAGGTGACGTGATCTGGGAGTGGGGGAGGCATCTGCATTGTTCCATCACCATTCAAACCTTGTTACTAGCCCAGATGTATAAGATGAATAAGAATAAGGCTTGAGGCTCCTAGGGAAATAGCAGCTCCTATCGCCCTCTGTTGGATATGTAAACAGGTGCATACAACTATTTGTTGCTCTCAACCCTTGAAGGACCTTTGAAGTTTCTTAAAGCAGTGTTTCTCAAGGCCAGCAACTTTTAAGATGTGTGGACTTCAGCTCCCACAATCCCCTCAGACAATGTGAGAGGGAAATCTACACACCACACAAAGTTGCTGATGTTGAGAAACCCTGTCTTAAAGGTGATACATGGCCAAAATATGACCCCTTAAATGCTTTAATATAAAAATATTTTCCCAACAAATGTAGAGCAAGGGAATGTTTGTTCTTAATTCAAGTATTCCCATTTTGTAATTTAATCTCTTTTAAATTGCCATTGAAATGTCAGAGTTTGCAAAGTGTATTTTTGTAGTTAGGGAAACAGGCATGGGCCCATGAAAAAATATGATTTGTCACCAGGAATGGTGTGATGTTATTTAGTAAATGATTTATTTGCAGAAGCATTTATTTAAACTTTTCAAAATGGGTGTGTGCAGAATGCCTGATTATTTTCCTGAGTAATCTATGGCATGAACAAAAAAGCTAATAGGAACAAATTTTGAAGCATTCGCAGTGATCCATAATAGGGAAGGGAGAGACACAGATGCTCCCCATATCTTTATTTATTAATTTATACCATGAACATATTAAATAAGAATAGCAGGTCTGGAAGAGATGATTGCTGGAATCCATATAGGTTGAAGGAGGTTGAAGAATTAGCAATCTCTCTCTCTCTCTCTCTCTCTCTCTTTCTCTCTCTCTCTCTCTCTCTCTCTCTCACACACACACACACACACACACACACACACACACGAATGATACCACATGATAAACTAAGATAAGATAAGATAAAGATTCAGAAGGGATCATTATGAAAATAAAGATTAATTTTCTCCCATTTTCAGGTTAATGTTCAATTGTAATGATATAAAAATA
The DNA here is from genome assembly GCF_964273705.1 of Natrix helvetica. Lineage (NCBI taxonomy): Eukaryota > Metazoa > Chordata > Lepidosauria > Squamata > Natricidae > Natrix > Natrix helvetica. The sequence goes on along the minus strand of NC_138549.1, from coordinate 67,783,650 downwards.
ATTTTAACCTGCAAGTGTAATATATATAGTAAATACTTTGATTCTTGCGTTAAACATTTTTATAAGTAGTAGTAACTGTGAAAGGGATCTTGGAGTCCTAGTGGACAACCATTTAAATATGAGCCAGCAGTGTGCAGCAGCTGCCAAAAAAGCCAACACAGTCCTAGGCTGCATCAACAGAGGGATAGAATCAAGATCACGTGAAGTGCTAATACCACTTTATAATGCCTTGGTAAGCCCACACTTGGAATACTGCATTCAGTTCTGGTCGCCACGATGTAAAAAAAGATGTGGAGACTCTAGAAAGAGTGCAGAGAAGAGCAGCAAAGATGATTAGGGGACTGGAGACTAAAACATATGAAGAACGGTTGCAGGAACTGGGTATGTCTAGTTTAATAGAAAGAAGGACTGGGAGAGACAATGATAGCAATGTTCCAATATCTCAGGGGTTGCCACAAAGAAGTGGGAGTCAAACTATTTTCCAAGGCACCTGAGGGTAGAACAAGAAGCAATGGGTGGAAACTAATCAAGGAGAGAAGCAACTTAGAACAGAGGAGAAATTTCCTGACAGTTAGAACAATTAATCAGTGGAACAGCTTGCCTCCAGAAGTTGTGAATGCCCCAACACTGGAAGTCTTTAAGAAGATGTTGGATAGCCATTTGTCTGAAACCGTATAGGTTTCCTGCCTAGGCAGGGGGTTGGACTAGAAGACCTCCAAGGTCCCTTCCAACTCTACTATTGTATTGTATTGTAAAAGTAGCAGAATCCTGGGGCAAATATTAGCCAAAAAGAACTAAAGTTAAGTAGGTACATGTATTTATTCTTCTAATAGAAGTCAGAGTGAGTGGGAAGCTAGAGGTTACAGGAATTCCATTCGACCTCCAATATGATTGTATGTTTGCTTAGTTCTACAATTCAAGGGATTTAACCTCAAATAAAAATATGTAACATTGGGGACTAAATTGGTCAATCCTTAATTCTAAGAAATCATTTTAATTCCCCTTGCCTAGCTACATAATTTCAATCTTTCATGTGCCACTATAAGAACTGCAAATTGAAAAAAAGGGAGAGTAGAAATGAACTTCTAAGGAAGCTTGAACTTTAGTCCAATACCATATTTTTTTACTGTTCTTTTGTGTCCTCGAAATCATAGGACAATATTGTCTTGGCATAAATCATCCTTAGCAAAATATAGTTCTGACTAGAAGATGCAAATGTTGTATTTCTTAGAACTTGAACCTACTTCTGTCCTTATTTCTCATGATACTCAAAATGATATAACAGTCCCTGGAGCTGTCTAAAATTTTGGGTTGGCAATAGAGTCCTCAGTCCTTATCAAATTGCAACCTGGCATAATGACTCAGCTATTTCTAATGTATTTAATTTCTAATTCTGTTTGTAACGAGACCCAGTGAAAATGGTCTAATCAAAATTAACATGTTTAAACTCCATTTATCTCAGTGGTAATGACTATTTAGCTGCACTCATATGTGCTTAATTCTTCTCCCTTTGAAAGGAAGGTACCATCAAGAGATCTTGGCTAGATTGTACCCAGTATCAAAGAAAGTTTCTAATCTCATCACACATTTTCATTGGCTGGAAGAAATGTTCACCTGAGTTCAGTTTCAAGTGGGAAGAAAGACATTGGAAACACGGAGGCTGATTGAAAATATGGTTTAATGGTGGACAGGGCCACTTAGTTTGAGGTCCTGTGCAATTGAGCCATTGGTGGGATTCATTTTTTTTTTACTACTGGTTCTGTGGGCGTGGCTTGGTGGGCATGGCTTGGTGGGCGTGGCAGAGGAAGGCTACTGTAAAATCTCCATTCCCACCCCACTCCAGGGGAAGGATACTGCAAAATCTCCATTTCCTCCCGATCAGCTGGGACTCGGGAGGCAGAGAATAGATGGAGACGGGTGTAGTCAGAGGTGGTATTTGCCAGTTCTTTGAACTACTCAAAATTTCCACTACCAGTTCTCCAGAACTGGTCAGAACCTGCTGAGTACCACCTTTGAATTGAGCACATAGATGAGAGAAAGAGAGAGAGATTTATACCCTCCCTTGGGCTTTGAACTTGCTTCTGTTTCTGTGAAAGAAATGTATTCTGATTGGTTGTCAGATTCCCATGGGGTCATGCAAGGATAACTTTGTAGGTTGTCTTGAGTCCCAGGCTTGGTTGAATCTTGCTGGGTGATGTACTGAAGGGGCTTTGGGCAATTCCTATTATGTCTTAATGGCTTTGTCCTGGTTTGGATCTTGAGTGAGGGCTAATCCTATCACCCTGGAGCTGAAGGTCTTTTGCCTTGTAGATAAGACGGCAGCAAAATATCTGCTGGAGCTGAGTTTCTGTGTCCCTTAAGATTTCTATTTCTCTTTTAGGGGAAATAATCTGCCTTTTTAATATTCCCTGGAATATTTCATTCTTCTAGGAGAGGGGTGGGTGCTAACTTTCCACACATTTTTAGACAAATTCGACAATCTCAGGATAATATTTGTAGTTAATTTCCTCATACCGCATGTAATTAAAAAAATATCTTTCTAATACTGAACCCTATGCTATTAATTTCCTCATTGGCCAAAACAGTTTAATTAAATGTTTCCAAAGTCAATATGGATGTTTAGAATAAATTACACCACAACAGGCTGCTATTCAACTAAGACATTTTTCAGTTGTGTTGTGAGCACCTGGAGTTTTCCAAACTCAACAATATTGATTTATCATGAGGGGAAAACAATACACATTTTAATGGAAATAAGAATAATAATTACTCTAAGAAACATCTGCCTATTAAGGATTACATTTTGAATTGGGGAACCATTCTTTTATTTGTTAGTTTTATACTGTCTTTTTGGTCTACAACAGGGGTGTCCAAACTTGGGAACTTTAAGACTTGTGGACTTCAACTCCCAGAATTCCCCAGCCAGCTGGCTGGGGAATTCTGGGAGTTGAAGTCCACAAGTCTTAAAGTTGCCACGTTTGGACACCCCTGGCCTAGGTTGTGCTTTCCACTCAGTTGGATGTAAAAAATACTTTTAGTCTCCACATTGAAGACACCCAAAAGTTCTGCACTCCTCTGTATCTCTTTCCAGAAAGTAGAACTGGAAGTGTTAAGTTATTTTGGAACCAACTGGTGCTGATTCTATATCCTTATTCTCGTGCCATAATTCTGGGGAAACAGCAATCATTATTTATGCTGCCTTGAATTATACAAAAGAAACACAGAACATAAATCTAACCATTCAATCCTTGAGTGCAGGCCTTGGAAAACCTGCTTAGTTTTTATGACTTCTCGGAATTGGAAAATGATTCCATGACTGACTGCTGAAAAATTTGTTCTAGAGATGCATAGACATTCTCCCGTATCAGAATAATGCTTAGCATTGCCTGAAATGTGCTTCCCACCCTTTGGATTTGTCAAGAGCCGGCTGAAGGTGAGGCTGGCCAAAACGGAATCTGAAAATTACACTTTAAAATCCTTGACATCAACATTATTTCATTAGCCACAAAAAGAAAAAAAAAGGGGGGGGCAATGATTTCTCAAATCTCATGATCTTCCAGAACCATAAGGAGGATGAGTTGTGTCATTTGCATACATGTGTTTAAAAAGTTCTCCGTTTTGTAGGGGAACCAGAATATGACATTCCGTTTGCCAGGCATCCTATGTCTAAGTTCCCTGGGAAAAGCAGCAACTCTAGTGCCATTGGCACTAATTTCACCTAGCACAAACATCCACTTTATCCCTTATGGATATCATGCAGTCCTCTCAATTTCTTCCTTTTCCTAGTTACTTGCGGGATCGCATCCTGCCCCATACATTCCTGCGACCAATTCGCTCTCACAGAGAGGGACTCCTCCGGGTGCTGTCCACTAAGCAGTGCCAGAGGGCGGCGCCCAGGAGTAGGGCCTTCTCTGTGATGGGCCCAGCCCTCTGGAATGACCTCCCCCCCGACATTAGGACTACCACTGATCTCCGCTCCTTCCGCAAGAAACTCAAGACCCACCTGTTCCAACTAGCTGGCCTGGCTTAACTAGAATTCTATCCTCTAATCCCCCTGGCAATTTTAAATTTTAGGGTATTTTAATGTCTTTTAGCTTCATTGTTATTGTCTTTTTAATTTCATTGTTATTGTTATTTATAAATTGTAATAATTGTTTTATTTATATACCTCCTCCGCGCAATACGTTGTGTATTTAATTGTACGCCGCCCCGAGTCCCTTCGAGGAGAGGGAGCGGCTTATAAGTTGAATAAATAAATAAATAAATAAAATTTAATATGACAAAAAATGTGACTTTGGAGTAGAAAGCTAAAGGCACCCGACATTTAGGTTAGGTACAAAGGACCCAAAATTCAAGAAAGTTGAAACTCTCCCCCTTCCTCCTCCTCCTCAACTCACCTTTTATGAACTCAAGATGGCATACACACTTAATGCCCCTTCCTTCTATTTCCCACCACAACAACTCTACAAGGTGAGCTGGGCTGAGAGAGAGTGATTGGCCCAAACTCAGTTGGCTTTCACATGTAAAGATAAAAGTTCCCCTCGCACATATGTGCTAGTTGTTCCCGACTCTAGGGGACGGTGCTTATCTCCGTTTCAAAGCCGAAGAGCCAGCGCCGTCTGAAGACATCTCCGTGGTCATGTGGTCAGCCAAGGTGCACGGAATGCTGTTACCTTCCCACCAAAGGTGGTCCCCATTTTTCTACTTGCATTTTTTACGTGCTTTCAAACTGTTAGGTTATTAGAAGCTGGGACAAGTAACGGGAGCTCACTCCGTTATGCAGTGCTACGGATTCGAACCGCTAAACTGTCAACCTTCTGATCGACAAGCTCAGAGTCTTAGCCACTGAGCCACCGTGTCCCTTAGGAGCTTCCGTTACTTGTCCCAGCTTCTGTCAACCTAGTAGTTGGAAAGCATGTAAAAATGCAAGTAGAAAAATAGGATCCACTTTTGGTGGGAAGGTAACAGAGCTCCGTGCACCTTCGCCGTTTAGTCATGCCGGCCACATGACCATGGAGACGTCTTCAGACAGTGCTGGCTTTTCGGCTTTGAAACGGAGATGAGCACCGCCCCCTAGTCGAGAATGACTAGCACATATGTGCAAGGGAAACCTTTACCTTTATCTTCACACCTAAGGGAGGTCTAAATTAGAATTCACAGTCTCCAAGTTTCTAGGCCAGGGTATTACTTACTACATGAAAAGCTAACTACATCTACTACAATTGTCCTCCCAACAATCTTGGTGACTAGCATGGTGAAATGTTGCAAACATTTTATATTCAATAGTACAATTCCCAAGAACTCATAAACCAATGTAACAAATGCAGTGTATAGATGTTTCTTGAATTAGTACTCAACTAGTATCAGACACTCTATGATTGTGTTCTGGATACTGTTTATAACAGATTTACAAATGTGTTAACAGCCCTCTGCTTTTCCTGCACTACTCAAGATTCAATCAATTAATTTTTAGTGACGAAAACCAGAGCTGAGTTTTTATGGATACCTGCACTGCAGAATAAATAACAAACATTAAAAACAGTTGTTAAAAGCATCAGGACTTCTGCTTTCTCCAAGTTGCTGTTCCCCCAGATATGTTGGATTTACAACTTTGAACCCCTTCAATCTTTACCTATGTGCCTGCAGGGTTATGGGAAGTATATTATAATACATCTTGAGATCATTCGTTTGGGTGACCTTAGTACACTGTCTCACTAAATACCATTTAAATTGGCTTTTGTTTTTATTCAAACACAAACATATTCGTGCTCAGTACAAGTAAATATTATGACATCATTGTTTGGCCTTTTTAAAAACACAAAACCAAGGAACAGGAGAAATGCATATGAAATAAGAGAAAGCTATTCTAAATATTTAAATACATTCTGAATCTATTTACCCATCTTAAAAGGTTATTGTATTTATTTGCAAAATGAAAATCAGATTATACACATGTATGCGTATGAAATTCAACATTATGAGTCTAACACTTTTGAGCAATTAAGTCACTTTAGAAAACACTTTGTGTTCATTCTTAAGGACCGTCTAGCACTTCTATATACATAAACACACAGTTATTGAAGTGTAATATTTTATACTGCCACATATTCTGGAATATTTGCTTACAAACACAAACTGTTTGCAACAATTAAAACCAAAACATTGCAGTCTGTTTTATCATCTCATAATATTCTTGAAGTAAAAATCATATATTTATGCATATCTATAATAAAATTCCTGAGCTGTATTTTCCTGCCTGAATTGTTTAGAATGGCAGGTCATTAAAAAATATACAGTACAAAACATAATATACAATCCTGAAAATGCAAGGCAAAAAAATTATATATTTGTGAAATAATTGTGAAGGATTTATATTTATCCCAGACAGCCCCACTAGTACAGGTAGTCCTCAACGTATGACCACAATTGAGCCCAAAACTTCTTTTGGTAAGTGAGAGTTGTTAAATGACCCATTTTATGATCTTTCTTGCTACATTTGTTAAGTGAATCACTGCAGTTGTTAAGTTAATAACACGGTTGTTAAGTGAATCTGGCTTCCCCATTGACTTTGCTTGTCAGAAGGTTGCAAAAGGGGATCAATGCTCCCAGGACACTACAACCGTTATAAATATGAATCAGTTGCCAAGCATCTGAATTTCAATCACATGACCATGGGGATGCTACACTGGTCATAAGTGTGAAAAAGTCCCATTTTAATACTGTTGTAACTTTGAATGGTCACTAAATGAACTTTATAAGTTGAGGACTACCAGCATTGGCTTTGGACGTCTAACCTGGCTCCCTAAATTAAGATCCTTTCAGTTGTGAGTAACTCACTGGAGGATTTTGGCACCACTATTATTTATTATTGCCTTTCCTCACTGCAGTGGTGGGTTGCAGGTAGTACCCCACCTGCAGGGGTACTGGAGCCAGCCCAGAGCACCGGATACTGTTCCGGTATGGTGCTCCGGAGGGCCCACCAGCCCGCCCATGCTCCTTATCTGTGCTTTAAGCTTTTGCGCTTCCGCCTGTGGCGCGTACAGCACGTGTGACACTCTGCCAAGCAACTGGAGCATTGCAGAGGCTTGTGGAAGCATCATTTGACACTACAACGCATGCGTGCATGTGGGTGACTTCGGGGCCGTTCCAACCGTACCTGTTGGAAGGGAATCCGGAACCCATCACTTCCTCACTGGTGATTAATTTGCTACCTACCCCTTACTGTCTTGGTAAAAAGATCTGCCACTATGAGAGGATTGACAGATTGTGGTTCCATTCTGTCTTCGTAACAGTTTGTTAACCAAATGCCTTATTGCTATGTTAGGTTGGCCCCAATATTGAGATGGCTAATCTATCTGGCCAGTCAGTGACCCAAGAGAGGAAGAATTCCCACATATTCCCACAAGGGCAATACCCATCTCTAGTCACCATCTAGCTCTCCTAATCTAGCCTTCCCAAAGAAGGGCTAGTGAAATGCCACACCTTGTTGAGTGTGGCAGTTTAATCCACACAATTTAAGCCAGAAAAAAATAGTAGTTTTCACAAACTGGGAAGACTTACATAATTCTTTTTAAATTTCTGGCCTGAGACAAGATCAGGCCTGTATTATATGATCAAAGCTGAATCCTGAGCTTGTGGTGCTCATACAAATTGGAAGTGTGAGGAAAGAAGGCCCTGCCCGTTGTGATATTCACATATGACAATCTTGATCCTTTGGAGAAAGAGTGAAGAAATTCCAGAAAATTCAGAACACTTGTTGAAAGCAAACAGTGAACTCCTATCATTTTCAGCCACAAGCTAGAAGTGAAGTACATTCACGTGAGGGGCAACAGGTTATAGAGATGGACTATAGCAGGAGTCCCAACATCAACACTGAATGCTGTGGCCCAGTACTGGCCTGTGGCCTGTTCAGAATCGGGCTGTGCATGCGGCAGGCAAGCACACATGCACAGCTCCATTTGTGTGAGCTGCCAGCTGCACCTGCCTGCCATTCCCACGGAAGCATTTCCTCTCCCCTCCTAGCCCCCTTGCTGGTCCACAAAGCCGGAAAGGTTGGAGACCACTGGATTATAGGATAGGCTTTTTTAAATCAATCAGTTGTAAATCTTTTTTTTTCCCCTGAAAGGAAAGACTAACAAACATTTATGAAACCTAGGGAAATACCCTCAGTAGATTTTATCCAAATTAATGGCAGGGACTGGGTTAAGAAGCTGATCCTCAACCATGATAAACATGCAATTTATATGCAGTTTTCCGCCTTTCAATTTTCTTTAGAAGAAAGCTGCAAGGGTGTGTGTTTGTGTGTGTGGAGAATTATTAGATAAATATCCTGTTGTGAGGCAAACAAAGTCTCAAATAGTTTCTCCTTAACAAATACAAGATGAAATAACACTCACTTTTGAGTCTTTATGCATAGTGCTAGGTATTAATATTTGTTGTTTGTTTTCCAACAGGCTGAAGGATATTGTTACAGAACTTCATGCTTGAAATTGGGTTTGTTTTTTGTTCCGTCCCTCCTGCTGAAGGAAACAGAGGAGTTTGATGGTTTATAGGAATTCTTCCTCCTTCCCTCTCCTCTGTCTCTAAGGGCATGAAAGCTGCTGAATAAACACAGCAATTCCAAATAATTACACTCTGCTGAAAAGCTGGTGTGCTTCCCTCTAGCTGACCACAGTGCCAGCACCTTACATAACTTACAACCTTTAACTGAACTGCAGCTTGAGTCCTGAAGGCTGAACTGAAACAAGGGCAGGTACCCCACTCTCCCTTGGGCCCTTCGGACAGGTCTCCAACCCTGCAGGCCAATATGCTTGTAGAACAATACAATACAATACAATAGTAGAGTTGGAAGGGACCTTGGAGGTCTTCTAGTCCAACCCCCTATAGGCAGGAAACCCTATACCGTTCCAGACAAATGGCTATCCAACATCTTCTTAAAGACTTCCAGTGTTGGGGCATTCACAACTTCTGGAGGCAAGCTGTTCCACTGATTAATTGTTCTAACTGTCAGGAAATTCCTCCTCAGTTCTCAGTTGCTTCTCTCCTTGATTAGTTTCCACCCATTGCTTCTTGTTCTGCCCTCAGGTGCCTTGGAGAATAGCTTGACTCCCTCTTCTTTGTGGCAACCCCTGAGATATTGGAACACTGCTATCATGTCTCCCCTAGTCCTTCTTTCTCTTAAGCTAGACATACCTAGTTCCTGCAACCGTTCTTCATATGTTTTAGTCTCCAGTCCCCTAATCATCTTTGTTGCTCTTCTCTGCACTCTTTCTAGAGTCTCCACATCTTTTTTACATCGTGGCGACCAGAACTGAATGCAGTATTCCAAGTGTGGCCTTACCAAGGCATTATAAAGTGGTATTAACACTTCACGTGATCTTGATTCTATCCCTCTGTTGATGCAGCCTAGAACTGTGTTGGCTTTTTTGGCAGCTGCTACACACTGCTGGCTCATATTTAAATGGTTGTCCACTAGAACTCCAAGATCCCTCTCACAGTTACTACTATTGGTACATCTTATGAAACACAGGACAATTCTCCTCTCCAGACACACTTTTATTGTGGTCTGCACAATATTTATTTTACTGTGGTCTGCAGCCCCAATATTCTGAGGGTTTTGCAGCATTTCCGGATGGAAGCTGTAAAAATGCTGGGCCTGGAGAACTAGATCTATCCAGACAACAGGAATTGTGTGTAATTTTACTAATAAGTTCAACATTTTTCTTATGTGATTTTTTTTCCAAATATAAAACTCCTATTGTTTACTTATTAGAAATATATCCCATCTTGCTCCAGAAACTCAAATCAGATTTATTTGGAATTTCCTCCCCCCCCCCAAAAAACCCTACAACTCTGGAGATAGATTAAGACAGAATAACCTGGCCTAAAATCATCCAGTACAAGCTCTAGTGCAAGCTCTGGCTCAAAGTAGAAACAAACTTGGTGCTATCTACTCACATTCCAACCCTTTAACCACTACACTAGTGGTGGGATTCAATATTTTTTTACTACCAGTTCTGTGGGCATGGCTTAGTGCAGGGGTGTCCAAACTTTTTGCAAGGAGGGCCAGATTTGGTGAGGTGAAAATGTGTGGGGCCGCTCATTCAGCCTGACATTCTTTGAACCCTTAACATTAAATGTGAATTAACTACCGCATTTTTCAAAGTATAAGTCGCACCAAGATTTTGAAGAGGCAAATTAAAAAAAAAGTTTTTGCACTCTCCCACGAAAATGGGCCTTTTTTAAAAGGGCATGAATAGCCTTAAGAGGCTTCTAGAGTGCTCCTGGGGGCTAGGGGGCGGGCAAAGTTGAGCAAAAAATGGCCGGTTTTTTGCTCATTTATGCCATCCACAGCCCCCAGGAGCACTCTGAAAACCTCCTAAAGGCTATGCACAGCCATTTTGGTGAAGGGGGCAGAGTTTTGGAAGGCAGAAAATGCTGTATTCAGTGTATAAGATGCACCCAGATTTTTAGCCTCTTTTTTGAGGGGAAAAAGATGCATCTTTATACTTCGAAAAATACGGTATTTTATGAAAGACTAAACAAATAACTCCAGTGGGGAGAAGAGGCTGCGGGCCGTTTGAAATTTGAAAAAGGGCCACATTTGGCCCCCGGGCCGCACTTTGGACATGCCTGGCTTAGTGGGACTACTCAAAATTTCCATGGCCGGACTTCCGGTTCCGGCGGCTACGGCGACAGGCAAGGACTTTGCCCGCTCCTGCTCTTCGGTGGGCTTCCCCCGCCTTCGGGGGGGCACAGGACGCCCCAAAGAGGGGCCCTGCCGAAGGAGCGGCTTGCGGAAGGCTCTGGCACCGGCGGCGGCTGGTGGGGGCTTTTCCGCTTTGCTCCAGGCACCGGGGAGCAGTTTTGGAGGACGCGCCTGCGTCTCGCCCCATGCCGATCGGAGAACGCAAAACTGAAGGAAGCAGCGGCGGTGCGGTGAGATGCTTCCTCTCTTCATCCCCTTACTTTTGAACTGATAGACTTTTCAGTAATTTTAAAAGTTAACCTTTCGGATTTACTCTTGGAGGAGCGGCTAGAGGGGAGGGGGATTCCCCCCCTTGGACAAGCGGCTTGTTAAAATTCTGCTCTCGCCCCCAGGGGAAGGAGGAGGGGGGAGAGCCAACTAATGATGCCTCACCCCAGCAAAAGTGTTTTTCATGGGACTTAGTTCCAGAACTTATTGATGACCTGAGAACTTTTTGAACTTTTAAAATTTTTCTTATGCCTCTGAGCCCAAAGCTGGCAGGGCAAGATGGCACACTTCCGTTGTCTTCATGAACTGTAAAACCTGACTCCACCTTTAAAATTCAGGCTTCCGGTCTTTGTCTCCGTGTCACCCAGAGGAATCTCTTGTGGATTGTTATTTTCTGAACTCTTTGGAGAAAAAAAACTTTCATCTATTGCTAGAGTGACTAAAGAAAAACTCCCACCTGTTTGGATCCTCTGCCTTCTGGACTCATTTGCCTGCTCTACTTCTCCAGCTGCCCAGTTTCTACACTGACTGATCTCTTTGTTTTATAAACCATGTCTCCAAAAAGACCACCCCCGGGAAAACCTGGCTTTGCTACTTCAGCACCGACATCTGCAACATCCAGTCCTGCCACACAGTCAAAGATTACAGAACTGATGCAACCTAAGAGTACAGAGATGGATTTGCAACAAATGCTCCAGCAACTCATACAGGGCCAGGAAGAAATTAAGAAACAATTAAAAGAAATGAAGGAAGAAATTAAAGAGAATCAAGCCCAAATTTATAAGAATTTACAGAGACTGGACCTTGTGGAGGGTGGGGTGGCGGAGGCGAGAGGGGGGGTAGAGGCTTTACAGAAGGGAAACAAAGAACTTGATATCCAACAAATGAAAACAGAGTTTGAGAGAATGTCCTTTTATCTTAGATTTCAAAATGTAATAGAAGCAGATGGGGAAAATATAAGGGACATTATGACTAATATTCTAGCTGAATACATACACAAAGATAAACAGCAGATGGAATGGGAGATAGATCTGGTCTATAGAGTGAATTCAGCATATGCCAGAACACACAATGTACCCAGGGAGGTTCATATTAAATTCCTTAGGAAAACCACAAGAGATGAAATTCTGGGTGTACAAAGGGGGCAAACACTGACATATCATGACAGGGAGATAACCATCCTGAAGCAGATCCCCAAAAAAATTAGGGAGAAAAGGAAAAACTATTCGCAATTGGCGAATAAACTATACCAGAAGGGGGTGTGATTTAGATGGTTGATGCCTGAAGGTATGCTGATATTCTGGGAGGAGACAAGAATCAGAATCAACACACCCATAGAGGCACAGGCCTTTATGGGAAAAAATAAAGCGAACCTAGAAAAAACAGAAGACACCACAATGGTTACACAGGACACGGGAGGGGCCGGAGCTCTGCCAGCGGGGGGTGAAGGGGCAACACCAAGAAAGCTCAGATCACAAAAATGAATAAGAAAACCACAATGTTATAAATAGACCGAAAGTAATAATGAAATTATATCTAGACTATATATCATAACTATATAAATTGATTGAAAACTATTTTTTCTAGAATTAATGTGCTGATTTTTTATGATTATGTATTAATGTTTTATATTTAGATGTATCCTATGAGTTTGGAGGGAGGGGGCGTCTGCCACACTTGCAACTGCCAAAATTTGTAACCATTCCACTTACCCTTTTCCTTATAAATGTTTTAAAAAAACCAATAAAACTTTTTGAAAAAAAAATAAAAATTCCATGGCCGGTTCTCCAGAACTGGTCAGAACCTGCTGAATACCACCTCTGCACTACAATTCTCAAAACCCAGTATTTTAAAAAACCATTTGTATTATTTCTTTCAAAATCTCGGTTGCTCTTTTGCTTTTAGCAAAAGTGAATAAGATTGCTTCTCCAGCTGCTGCTGAAAATGCAACTCCCACCAACTCCAGCCATCCTGACTTATCATGGGTGCTCCCAGGGGTTACAAAGAGATGGGAAGGAACTTCTCTCCTTCAAGTTCAATCAGGATTGCAGCACTTGTCTCCACTATAAAGAGTCAAGGTTAATGTGTACCACTCTCTCCACATCTATGCCTTCCAGGTGGGTTAAGAGTTCAACTTCCAGAATTCCCAGCAAGTAATCAGATATATTCGGAGGGCTTTGATGCCTGATTAGCAAAGCAGTAGCTGAGGGGAAAAGTGTCCAATTGCTCTAGAGCAGGGGTCTCCAACCTTGGCAACTTTAAGCCTGGCGGACTTCAACTCCCAGAATTCCCCAGCCAGCTTTGGGGGTTGACGTCTGCCAGGCTTAAAGTTGCAATGTTTGGAGATCCCTGCTCTAGAAAACTGTGGGTTTCCTACAAAAATTCTAGGCCCCTAGACCTTTATGTCATGAGTTCATAAGTTATATTTGCCTTACTATCAGTACAATGGGAATGTATGGCTTCTGTCTATATTGCTTATATATTGCTTGCTATTTTAAACAACTGCCTAACAATAGAAAGCACTTAGATGCAATTTATTTTCTGTAAGTGTTTTACAGCAACAACAGCTGCTTATCTATACTTCTCTCCAATACCCACACATCATATATTTGGAAAAAAAATTTTTTTTAATTCAACAACTGATGTAAATAAAAGCTCACACCACCTGAGGATCCCTTCAGGATTAGCCTAACTGTGAAGAAACATGAACTAGAAAAACATGATCATAGGGATGGATTCAGAATCAGATTAGACCCACTGACTTCTATTAATGGGGAATTTAAATCATGTGCACAAGTTAGTACACGTCTCCTGTATTGAAACCAAGGAGAAGACACTATAGATACTATTGACCATGATACCCTTCCAAATGGCCTCATGGATTGGGGATCGGATGAAGGCTTTTCTCCATTCTCTCCAGGCAGAGCGCCATGTGCCAAGCACTGAATGTGCCAAGTCGCGGGAGCTAAGGGGTGGGCAGAGCGCCACGTGGCTTGGCGCCTTCAGGATACCACTAGGTCAGTGAATGGTACTCTGCCTGGCTGGAGAGGGAAGTTGCCAGGTGGCTGCTTGTCACCTCATGGCTGCTGTGTTGCACTACTGCAACAGCGCAACACAGCCGTTTGCCCGTGAGTCTGTGCCTGGCTCTTCGACAGCCCGCTTGCAAGAGAGCAGCCGTCCGGCAACCCCTGTCTTATTTTCGGGGAAACACAGTACATTTTGAGAAATAATAAAATAAAATAAAAGATAGCTGTCATTTCTCCCCATAATATTCTCAAAACAAAATGGACCTGCTTTTTCAGTCGATCACCTTCTCTCGGTGTGAAACAAGTGACGTGAAGGCCTACGTTATGGTCATGGTCTCATTCTTATGAAGCAAAAATTCCAGCCCAACGACTATGAAGGGTGGATCCTGAGTGGAGGCAGAGAGAAATATCCCAAGAGTTGAAAAAGAGTAGATTATAAAGCATGTCCTCTTTTGTCTTTTTCCAGTCCAGCTTTGTTTTTTCCTCTCCCTCCAAAACAAGAGAGATTATTATTGCTTTCAAGACAAGCAGTTATAAATACTTAATGGGCAACGTCTTTGTCTTTTTTTTTTCTTGTTACCATTGTGGGAGAAAAGGGTAAACTATTCTCCCCTCTTTGCCCAGAAGCCTAGTTTGGAAAAGAGCCACTTCTCAACGTGGCCTCCTTTTTCATGTGGTGGGCCATTGTTAGCATTGTCATTATCTCCATTGGAGAAACGCCATGCAATAATGGCTGCTTATATAATTGCTTATATAACAAGTGGCTGAGAAAGACAGAGAACAACCCTGGGGAGAAAAAAATTTGAAGGAAGGAAGGAAGGAAGGAAGGAAGGAAGGAAGGAAGGAAGGAAGGAAGGAAGGAAGGGCTGTATTGTTGTTATTTGCTGAAACTATGGGGAAACTTTAATTTCTTATGGGGAAAAGATTTTAAGATACTTTAATAGAGCAGGACATGAAAGAAGGGCTTAATGACATATTCTTAACATCAGCACTTTCTATAAGCTAATGTTCATTCTATTATCGCCCTTAAAAACAGTAGCAACACTTTCATTATTCTATAGCAGCAACAACAATACATTCTGGATGCTAAAGGTATCATTGGAATATGCCTAGAAGAGCTATGGATTATGACCTGGGACAGGTCAAGATGGAAAGCCTTCAGAAGTTGGGCCTAGTTTGATACTATGTAACTATTATTGTTTGGTGCTTATTGCTAAATAAACAGCAGAACTCTACTTGTTTCCACAATTATTTCTGTTATTTGTAGTTTTACTGTCATCCCTGTTATTCTTTGCCTCTTTAGAGGTGTCACTTCTTCCTTGCTTTTTATAGAAGCACCAGAACTTTTGCTGAAGGAGAATTTTAGGGATTTAGCTTATCAGGCTAAAGGAAGAAGAACTTTATTTAACAGAAATCTCTCCCCCAGATAACAAAGCAGTTATTCTGCCTCTGGCAACCTTGGATGGAAGATAATACATCAAATAGCTGAAAATTCATCCCTAGGAACAATTATTTGGGATCAGTAAAATTGCCAGGAAATTCATTTCTCAGTTGAGAATTTGACTTCAGATCACATCGCTAGTATAAATGCTTTCTCAGCCTTAGAATAGAGTAGAATATCAGAGTTGGAAGGGACCTTGGATATCTTCTAATCCAGCTCTAAACTTTCATGCTATTTCCAATAATTATTTCCAACAACTTGCTCTTCAAATGTCTTCTCCATTATTAATAGATTTGCAAGAGTCAATACTTAGAAAGACTGATTTAACCGAGGATATATAAATCTCAGTCAGAGCTCCCACATTTAAGCCCCACATTTAATTGAAAAGGGATCTTTTATTCTAAAACCGTACCCAGATCCCAGGGTGGTCCTTGTACTCAATAGTAAAAGAGAGATTTCTCTTTTTGTGTTTATTTTCCCTGGGAATGTGAACAGAAGGTACAGCCAACTCTGGCAGATCTTCCAGAAGGGCCTTGTGAAATCACGGGAAATGGGAACATATTTCATCAGTTCATACAATGACACCATCACCACATAGTTTTTTTTTGACATATCACTTAAATTACTCCATATACCATGGCCACTGTGCAATTCCTCGCTGGCAGATATTGGTTAGTTCTCTATACTACTACAGTTTTTTTTTAAAGCCTTAGATTGTGCTCCTCAATGTTAGCTACACTAAGCATTTTGAGGGAAAAAAATACAAATAAGCGATATTAGGATATCAGTCCAATACCACAACTCTGTACAAGTTTTCATAGTATCTACAAGTCTTCGGGCAGATATTACCACAAAGAAAATGTAGCTGTTCAAGCCACTTTTTAAAATGGCCTTTCCAAATCTATTTGTAAGGTGGGGGGGATAGGATGCTCTTGTGTATATTTAACCTTAATAACTGTCTACATTCATACATACAGAGACGGCTGTTAATATGCTTCCTGAGACAAGCAGCGACAGCCAAACCAAAGAGAATCTCTTCCACAAAGTACATATTTTTCCAATAAGACTAGCACTGGATTAATCCACAAGCATTCCAATTGAAAAAAAAAAGAAGTATCCTTATGTGAGGTCTGTCGATCCAATGCTAGTCAGATCGGCTTGCTTGTCTTTTCACAAAAGTCAGGAAAAAATAAAGGCAGTTCCCCTATAACAGGGGTGTCCAAACTTGGGAACTTTAAGACTTGTGGACTTCAACTCCCAGAATTCCCCAGCCAGCCATGCTGGGAGTTGAAGTCCACAAGTCTTAAAGTTCTCAAGTTTGGACACCCCTGCCCTATAAGCTATCTTGAGCTCTTTGAGAGTGGGAGTGGGAGAGAAGGTTACAAATTAATAAACAGACATGAGTAAGTAAAGAAGGCAAGTAAAAGTCCAAAACACAGTTTCTTAATTTGAAGAACGGGTATTACTGTTAAGGCTAGTTATTGCAGAGTGTATGAAAGGGAGATATGTAAAATGTTCTGAGTAATTACAAGATAAACACTAACATGAGAATATTTATGCAAATAGGGCAGAGGTGGTACTGCTGGTTTGCTTGTGTGCATGCATGAGCGCTTGAGGCACGCTATGCGCGCATGCGCAGTTCAGTTAAAATTGTTTTGTGCATGCCGAGAACCCAAAAACAAGAGGGCGGCACCTATGGAGCTGCCCGGAAAACTGGCTTGGGGGCACGGCATGCCTGGGTTGCTGCCGGTTCCGGCGACCCAAACTGCCAAACTAATATGGGTTCGGCCAAACTGGTCTGAACCAGTAGGAACCCACCACTGAAATAGGGGGAGTTTCTCTGTTACCAAGAGAAAATCATTGTAGTCTGATTTCTCTCCTTGTCTTTCTCATTGGTTAATCAACTACCATATTTTCCCCTATGCTACATTTCCACATGCAGGGAACTTTTTTCAAATAGGGAACTACTGTCAGGGGAAATTTCACCCTGAGCTAATGAGGTCTTAGACCAACGGCTTTTCCAAACAGCATATCTTCAAGAAAGCAAAAGTAAGATCCAGTAACAAGTTCTAATTAAAACAAACTTTTAATATGAAAATAAGAAATAAGAAAATAAACAAATCTATCTAATTGTTACATTTTGGGAAGAACAGTTTGTCGCCCACCTTCTTGGCAGACGAACAGAAGATCAAAAGGAAAGAAGTCTCTGGAATGTGTGATGTATTAGAAACATGTTAAGAAGCTTGCGCAGTAAATCATTGCTGATAAGGCCTATGACCTGCCTATGACCTGCGCAGTAACTCATCAGTAACTGTTCAGTTTGGCTAGCAAACAATTAACGCAGTGACAACTACGGTATTCAAAAATGCAACACCCCCCCCCTCAGTTGCAGTCTGAATGGAGCATACAAATTGATCTTCATCTGTTCTATAAAGGTATGCTTTGTATATATGCCTTCTCATGTACCTTACAAGAGATATGTATAAGTATAACACCAAATGGAAGTTTTTTGTATCTAGCTACATGCATATTATCTTCTTTCAACAAAATGTGACAAAGGCATTCCAGATGAAGATTCTAAAATTCAGAGCATTTCCTACAACAGACCTGTCCCTGGGCCAAAAGACTTGATTTTTGGGTAAAATTGGAATGGTTCAGTGGCATAAATAGAAAGTGATACACAAATGCTTCTATTTCCTCAGCATATTAATTGCACAGCTTGGTTCTCATAAATGTACAGCTGGCTTTTTTGTCTTCATCTCATCCAGATGCTGCCAAGATTCTGGAAACTAAACACATCTCTCTATCCCAATGAATGGAGTGTAGGTATGTACAGAAGAACAGAAGAATAATTCAAAACTGTTCCTGTTTGCTAAAAGTCTAAAAGGAGAGAAGATTATAGGGAATATTAGTTTTGATTTTATAAAAGCATCAGAAAAAAGGGCAACCTATGGCATTAGATGCAGAACACAGTTTCTAAGAATCTCCTTATCTTTTTTTTTAACAATGAGTCTTATCATTCTAATAGTTTAATGAGGCATCTTATCTTCATTGCTGACATATTGCTGATTATTCATGTTGACAATTTCTCCTGAAATCTCAGACACCAAAGTGAGGAGCTATGTAAGATGTGTAGAGACCAGGGATAAGCTCTTTGCCCTTTTTATGACTAACTTGCAAAAATAAAATTAATTAATTAAAAAAGAAAGTTCAGTAACTGTCTTGTTTTTAATGCAGAAAATATTTATGGCAGTAATCCAAAGCAGTGACTCATGCAGAGATACAAACATAACAGGCAACCTCTGAAGATGAGTACTTCTATTGCATCTCTACATGGGAAGAATAAATTATCCAAACACAGCTCAAACAGAGGCATGAAAAACTATTATCCACACTGTTCAACAATTGTTGTTGTTATTATTATTAGTCACACAATCATCCAGATGATTAGATCAGTTGGCATTTTTATCCATCCATCAAATTTTTCCCAAGAACATGGGGTAGGCAGATGTTGTTGTCTGATGGTGTTATCTTTGTAGGATTTTCAGGTCTCACCTGCCCTGGATATGGGCCAAAAGAAAGCAGAAGCACTCTGAAAGTTATTATTTTGAATTCACAGAAATCTTGAAGTATTAACTTTTTCTTTTCAGTTTTTTTCCCATGCATTTTTTCACATTTAGTTTGAGAACT
Organism: Natrix helvetica; assembly: GCF_964273705.1. NCBI lineage: Eukaryota > Metazoa > Chordata > Lepidosauria > Squamata > Natricidae > Natrix > Natrix helvetica. The sequence continues at coordinate 67,764,518 of NC_138549.1, read as the reverse complement.
AATCGAACTAGAACACATTCACTGAATTAGTGAGTGAAGTATACATTCCCCTTTTCCTTCTTAAAGGAAAATATGTTGCCTTCCTATCTAGAAAGGGTAGTGCGAGACGGATAGTTCTATCACATTGCACAGTACTGCAAAATACTTGGATTGAAGAAATGTTTGAAGAAATTGCATGCTAGAAGATTCAGCAGTAATTCAGCTGACTTTCCTTCTTTTTCCTTCTTGCAGGCCAGCCTTGGCTGCTACTGAGTGTTCAATATGCATCTTTAGACTATATAATGAGCAAGATAAGTACTGACTTGCTGTAACCATGAACCCTGCCCTCTTCAGAGTAGTTTACCAATCCGATTGCTTATTCCAAAATGCTGACATCAACAAGCACAAAACAAGAAATTACATAAAAGACCTCTGACTTATAGCCAAGTATTTTTCCTCCTCCCTCTCCCAAATCAAGGGGCCAATTTCCATCAACCCCTATAACTAATTAAGACCGAAAAGCTAGGGAAAAAAACCCCTAGTAAATAGCTTCCCTTCTCCAATATTAGTAATCAGAGGGTCTGATTGGGATCTTACATCCTGGAGCATTATCTCCTATGATCTTGGCCCTAAGGCAATTACTTCATCATAAGAAAGGACTGGACGGTATCTTTCTCAGGGCTTTGATGGGTAATAACAAAGCCCACAAATAAGCAATCCATCAATCTATTCTAGGAAGTGGGGAAATCAGAGAGTGGTCCATGATCGGTATGTCTGAATTATTGTTTCTAGTACAAAAAAAAAAAAAGATTAATTCTGAGAAGGATAATGATGAATTAATCTGAGGGCATTAAGGAATGGATCTCAAAGAATCTTAAACTTTGTTCTAAGAATGCAGTTTATGGGATAGGACGCCTTCTGTACACCAGCAAGAATCCACTTTGCTGACAGTGCATATTGCCAAGGTGTCTGAATGGAAGTGTGTTTACTTGTAAAGAAGGAACCTTAATCAGAAGATAGATAGATAGATAGATAGATAGATAGATAGATAGATAGATAGATAGACAGACAGACAGACAGACAGACAGACAGACAGACAGACAGACAGACAGACAGACAGACAATATTCTGATTAAGGTTCCCTCCGGGTATACATGTGTATGTGTGTTTAAATAAGTCAATAAATTAAAACCTACGAGACCTTAGCAGGTGCACAGAAACATTTAAGTGCCATCCCACCCCATCTACTTTTCAGCCAAACAATGTCAGCAAAGAACAGCTGAGTTTTCTTGGAGGGTGCCCTTTTTGTATTGTATTAGCTTAGTAAGCAACTTAGTCTAATTAAAGTCATAACATAACCACTGCATCAAAGGTGGGGGAAGGGGAGAGAGGCCTAAGTACAGTTTTGGCCCAGCCTCCATCAGATAAATGGGATGGATGCACAAAGTCCTTATAATCTGCTCATTCTGAGCAAAACAACAAGCAGTGTTATTGCTGGGCTCCCGCTATCTGAATGCTCAAGTCCACATAACCATCAGAATCAAACTCCCTACCTTGGACTCCCCCATGCAATCTATACACAAATTTCTTCCTCTCCTGCATGCATCACAAGAGAAGCTATATAATTATTGTACTGTATCCTGAACTTTAAAGGTTGGGAAGAGCAGAATGATCCAGAGTACATATTCTGTCTTTAGAAGGAACTTATGGTTCGGTAAAAGCACCAGGAAAATGCAGAAGGGCTGCAAACTGAAAATACGCTATTCTTGTTCCTGAATTAAGGCATTTCCTGGGTTCTTGCTGTGTACTGAGCCATGAGCTAATTAAATGATCTGGACTTGCACAACATGCTATGCTGTGCATGCAAGCCAAATTTTAAATTAGGTACAGGACATTTGTACAAATGAAGCCTTTACATCCTCAATATGTGTCAGATTAATCAGGTGTATTCATGGGTAAAGCATTAAACTATCTGAGAAACCTCAACATTTTGCCATTTGTAAAGCAAATGAAATCAAGTAAAATTTCACTGGTCCATTTTTAATGTTCCCTAAAATTCAAGTGACCGGGAAGTGTCCTTTTCATGTTTCTTACAGTCTTTTACCCTACTTATTGGCTACCAACAGAGCTAGCATTATATACTTGACTTTGAGAAACACAAGCAACCAAATAATTCATGAAAAACAGCAATTATAACCATTTGTTCTGTTCAATCAACTTTTCTTGGCCCAGAATTTAGGTTGCCAGGAGGTTACTCTTAAAAAAAACACACATCAAAGTTCACAGATCTTTGCCCTCAGTACTAGGAAACCTGATCCCACCACACGTTGTTATGGGTTATAGTTTCAAAGGGTCTTTGGCTTATCACTAGCAAGAGAAAATACTTCCAGATCTCACTGAATATCCTGAGTACATCAGTGTGAATCCAACAACTAATTCAGATTTGCAATCCCAAGAAGAGGCCATTGCTGCTTTCTGACATCTTTATGGGTATAGCTGGTAAAGGGTGAGGTGACGTGGAAGCAGAAGGCAAATCGGATCGATTGGTGTCTCTAGGATGGATAATTTTAGAAGCGGGTGGGTGGGACACGTTCTGTAATGTTGGGTCACAGGCAGCCTGCAGCTGAAGTTTTTCTCAACAATTATCTTATTCCAAACATTAAAATACAAATGAATTTCCATGCCTTCAGACTGATGTCAAAAATTACCTGTGAATGTCCAGCATACAGCAACCTTCCTTCTCAGGGGGACTCTATCTGCTTTAGGCTCTGGCCCATTGGCTGCCTCAGCTTTGCTTCACTCTTGGTGTGCTAATCTCAAAATTCAGGTATCATGCACAGACCAAATGTCCTTTTTCGGCAGGTGTGAGGTAAGGGCCTTGATTCCTGTCAAAATGTTTGCCTCTTTCCTCCTCCCAAGGTGAAGGACTCTTTTTGAAATCAGTTACAAATTGCATCTGATTTCTATGCATATTCTTATGTCATCAGACTTGCTTTCTTTTCATTCATTAGTATTTCTGATCATTGGAAGGACAAAGTCACCATCTGCTGTCTAGTGCTGGAATTGACTTCAATATATGCTTGATTTATCTCAGAATACTTCTTGGCAGTTCCTCAAGTCAGTCAACTTGGCCAAGATGCTATTTCTGCTTCTGAAGTTTCAAAGTACTTAGGAAGTTAAGGAGGTATTAATGACAGATCTTAATTCAGTAACCATTTTTTAAAGGAAGTTGAAGAAAGTTGTCAAAACAGATACGATTTATGCAATCTTAAAATAATGAGCTGGAATATATTATTCTAGTAAACCAGTGGAAGTTTGATTTAAATAATATGACATTAGTTTATTATTTTAAAATGAGAGATGTAAGAAAAATATTGCCATCCTTATACAGCAGGGGTGTCAAACTCGCGTCGTCACATCGTCACTTGACATATCACAACTTTTTTCTCCTTTGCTAAACCGGGGGTGGGCGTGGCTAGTGTGTGACGTATCTGCCCCACAGGCCGCAAGTTTGACACCCCTCATTCTCATACCTCATTCACTGAATTTGATTTGATAGAAATGAAATTCAACATATATGAACGTATAGTATATTCCAGTTCCTAAATCCACCCCTCATTCTCATACCTCCATTGCTCTTCTTTTGCACGCTTGTTTGGGATAAATTTCCCAAGCCCCCAAATGGATAGTTTTGTAAAAAAAACAAAAAAAAACAGGTTGCTATTGGAAATCCATCATCCTAATTGGTAGACTGGATCAGCGGGGGAGTGGCTGAGGCAGCTGGCATGGATATTGATGCCAGTGGAAGATGGCTTTGGTAGTTGGCGTGGGCACAGTTGGAGTGGGAGGGGTCCTTCGTTGTGGCCCCCTCTGGTATCACAACCATTGCCCGGGCCACCGTACTGTGACATTTGGCCATTTGGCCCCTCCTCTTGTGACATTATGGACTAGGTCAACAGAGTGCGGCCCTGGTGACGGATATGAGTGCGGCTGGCGTGGACGGAGCTTAGTTGTTGGAGAGCCGCCGCTGCCCTCACTGGCTGTTTCACCACCTTCCAATTTATCACCTGCTGCGATTTGACATCTGGCCGTTACTCCTACATATTGTCCTTAACACAGACCATAGCTATTATGGACATAAGCTTCCCGCTACCCCCTTGAACACTGTCGGCTGCCCCCCCCCATGGCCATGTCATCTCCTCGTTCCATCTCCCCGTGATGTCATCCTGTTTGGTTGATGCCACACTCTCTTCTATGTTATACTGCGACAGAACTTTACTCCCTTCAGGAACTCCCCCTATCAAGATGCTTCCTTAATGACAGATCTTGGAATCCGGAGAGGTGGCATGCGAAGAAGAGACTTCTTAGGGGTTTCTTACAGAGGTTTTTAAATCAAATTTTAAGTGGGGCGGGGGGTTTGATTTGGATGGCTCAGATAGGCTTGGGGGGGGGAGTCTGCCAGGGCACAGGCCAGAGCTAACTAATGGGTGTGGGTCAGGAGTGCTGGGAAGGGTTGGGATTCTGGGGAAGACATTAAGCCATTCCATTGGGGGGTTCACCATCTCTACTGTTTGTGGGAGAGGCAGATATGGTGGGGGCCGAGGGCCAAATTATGTTCGGGGGACACGGGTTCGCTGTTTTAAGAGCGATTGCGCGTTCCGACCCTCATCGCCCTTCTCGCACCCCCGGGTGCTCGGGATCACAGGACCCTGGTCTCCGGCTGGTGTCGCATAACGCCAGGTCCGTGGTACATAAGGCTCCCCTCAATTACGACCTCCTACAAGAAGGTAGAGCTGACCTGGTGTGCATTATGGAGACCTGGTTGGGCCATGAGGGGGGTGTTCTCCTTAGTGAATTATGCCCACCAGGCTTCTGGGTGTTTCACCAGCTGAGAGCCCAGGGCAGGGGCCGGGGGCGGGGGATGGCAGTAGTTATTAGGGAAAGTCTTGGAGCTCAGGAGGTCACTGTGCCTCAGATAGGCAGGTGTGAGTCCCTTTTGTGAAATGGGGCCTTGACGTTCAGGTGGACCTTTTTGTTACGTACCTGTCTCCCTGCTACGTTTCATCAGCCCTGCCGGAGCTGCTGAATGTATTATCCGGATTGGCGGATGATTTCCCCAGGCTTATGATCCTGGGGGATTTCAAGCTGCCTTCCATTGGCGAGACATCCAAGTCAGCTCGGGAGTTCATGGCTTCCATGATGGCTATGGACCTAACTCAGTTAATTCAATATCCCACCCATAACAGGGGACACATGCTCGACCTGATTTTTGTCTCTGGGCAGTGGATGAATGATCTAGATTTAGGGCAGTGGTTGCCAAAGTGCCCCCCCTTGCGGGGTAGTGAGATGATTTAGGGGGCGGTAAGAGGCAAGGGGGGTGGCAGAGGGCGGTAAGAGGGTGAGGAAAAAAATTGTGTTGGCTGCAGAGGGCGTCACCACCCTCCCCTCCAATCACCACCTTCCTCCCAGGAGACGGGCGCGCACCGCTTCAATCGCCCGCCCAAGTTGGTACGTGGAAAGTAAATACCACACAGAAGTTTCCAACTGCCGCGCAGTGTCGTTTGCCGGACACGCACTCCAGTCTGCAGAGCGGCCGCACAATCGTGATTGAAAACCCCTCCAGCTAAACAGGAGTCTTGAGGTGCAGCAGGGCAGCAAAGTGACTGGGTTGAGGACTTGAGGTGGCTTGAGCTTCCTGGAGCAACTATTTTAGAGGGAACATTGCCCACAGCTGCCTTCGCACAAGTTTAAGAGGGCTAAATTTGCCTCGTTGGGTGGGTGGGGAGGGAGTGATTGGCCGAAACTCGCTGAAAGGAAGTTCCCTGTCTTTCTGACCCGCATGATTAATTCAGTCTCTGAGATAATCTGTATTGTGTGAAAGCAGCCGGCTTTCCTTCCTCTCCAGCATCCTTGCCTCGATTAACACATAAAAGCCCAGAAGGGGTGGGGGTGGGGGCTGGTCGCGAACCAAGAACGAGCCAACTAAGCTGAGCATGGGTTGCTCTGCAGAAAGCAACCCACGCTCGAGAGAAACGGCGGCAGTGAGCCGCCTGCCTTCGCTTTCTACCTCACCACAAAGAGGTAGAAAGCGATGGCAGGAGGCTCACTGCCGCTGTTTCTCTCGAGACTACCCACCTGAGGCTCGCATTGGCAAATCCAGGGTAGCTCGGCAGCAATCCTAAATTCCCACCTAGAGTGCGTGCGCCACAGAATCCAAATGCAGGAAGCAGAGTCTGTTTCCTCCTGCATCTCTCTCTTTCAAAGAAAATCTTCCTTGTTCTACGTCTCCTGGCTGCAATCTCAGCTATCTGAGTCTCCAGCCAGTCAAGTGACATCACGTGATATTTGATAACTCATTGGGATTTTCAAAGTCATTGAGAATATTTTTGCTTTTAAGCTAATTAAACTTCCTATCTGTCAGTTTATCTGTGCAATTTTGTTGGATATTTTGGGTCACTAGCAATGTTCCCTCTAAGATGTGTAGGTGCGCGGCCGCGCATGTGGCAACAAAACACCGCGCAGCAGTTTCCAACCGCCGCACAGTGGTTTTTGTGAGACGCCTTCCACGATAATAGGAGAGGAGAGCCAGCCTGGAGTCAGCGATCAGTTCTAGGTTCACAAGGCAGAAAGTAGCTGAGAGAAGGGGTGTGGGGGTTGGGAGAAGGCATGGGACGGGCTCCCAGCAGCGGCTGCTTGGATTTGCCATTTGCGAGAGAGAGGGAGAGCGCGAGCGTGTGTATCCCCCCTTCCTTCAGCCCAACACTCTCGCTGGCATCCCGGCCAGACGAGAGGGACTGCAGAGGGTCTCGAGTCTAGGGCAGCAAGTCATTCGATGGGAAAGTTGCCTCTTGGAAGGAATGACCCGGCTTGGCTCCCGCTTCGTCTCTCCTGCCTCTTTGCTTCTCCGTTCGGTCATTAGGCGGCAGATCAAAAGTGGGAGCCAAGCTGGGTCATTCCTTCCAAGAGGCAAGTTTCCCATCGAATGACTCGCTGCCCTAGACTCGGGGAGACCCTCTGCAGTCCCTCTCATCTGGCTGGGATGCCAGCGAGAGTGTTGGGCTGAAGGAAGGAGGGACTCTCTCTCTCGCATTAAAAGAGAGAGTTAGTTTGTTGGTGGGCGGACTTAGCACTTTGTTAAGTTTGTTTCTCTCTGTGTTGTGTATATATACCGTATTTTTCGCCCTATAAGACGCTCCAGAATATAAGACACACCCAATTTTAAAGGAGGAAAATCTAGAAAAAAAAAGATTTTTGGGCTCAATTGTGGTCATAAGTTTTCTTTCTTTGTTTGTTTCTTTCATCTCTCTCTCCCACTTTCTTTTTTTTCTTTTCTTTTTTCATTCTTTCTACCTTTCTTTCTCTTTCTCTCTCTTTCTGTTTCTCTGTGTGTCTGTCTGTCTGTCTCTCTCTCTGTGTGTAGCTCTTTGTCTCTCTCTCCCTCCCCCCTCTCTGTCTCTCTGTCATTCTTTCTGTGTGTCTGTCTGTCTGTCTCTTTATCTCTGTCTCTCTCTCTCCTCCCTCCTCCATCTGTCACTCTGTATGTGTGTGTCTGTCTGTCTCTCATTCTCCCTCCCTCCCTCCCTCTCTCTCTGTTTCTCTCCTCCCTTCCTCTCTGTCTGTCACTCTGTGTATACATGTGTGTGTGTGTCTGTCTGTCTGTCACTCACTCAATCACTCACTCTGTGTGTGTGTGTGTGTGTGTGTCTCTCTCTCTCTGTGTGTGTGTGTCTCTGTCTGTCTGTCCCTCTCTCCGTCCCAACTGGAGAACAACCTTTTCTGTCCCCTTACCAGCCCATCCGGGAAGATGAGGAACGCAAGGGGGATCCCTCCCCCCCCGCAGATGGGCTCCGAGCCAGAGTGGGGTGGGGAATCCTCCCTTTCCCCCTCTCAGAGATCTTTTGGGAAGTGAAAGAGCTGAGAGGGGGAAAAGCCTCCCATTGAAAACAGCGCTGAGTGAGGTGGGGAATCCTCCCTTTCCCCCTCTTAGAGATCTTTTGGGAAGTGAAAGAGCTGAGAGGGGGGAAAGCCTCCCATTGAAAACAGCGCTGAGTGAGGTGGGGAATCCTCCCTTTCCCCCTCTCAGAGATCTTTTGGGAAGTGAAAGAGCTGAGACGGGGAAAAGCCTCCCATTGAAAACAGCGCTGAGTGGGGTGGGGAATCCTTGCTTTCCCCCTCTTAGAGATCTTTTGGGAAGTGAAAGAGCTGAGAGGGGGAAAAGCCTCCCATTGAAAATGACCATTGGCTTACCTGAAGGGTCTTTTTCTGTACACCGCGGGAGAGTCCAAGCAATGGGTTAATTCAGTCTGCTTGCCCTTAGGACTGAGGAACTTTTTTTCCTTTAGCCACACCTCCTGGTGTGATCAATCCCCAGAATTCTTAGAAGGAGTCAGTTCGTGAGGACGGAGCGAAGCGTCCAAGATGATGTACTGTTGACACGAAGAACCCGAATCCCGGCCTCAGATAGCCAGGGTGGGTTGGACTCTCCCGCGGTGTACAGAAAAGGACCCTTCAGGTAAGCCAATGGTCATTTTCCTGTACACTGCTTGGAGAGTCCAAGCAATGGGACATACCCAAGTTATTGTCCATCCGGGCGGGCAGAAGAAGGCTCCCGGGATTCGGTCTCTGACACAACCGCCTGGAGCACACGCCTGCCAAAGGACGCCTCAGCCGAGGCGAAAATGTCCAATTTGTAGTGTCGCACAAAGGGTGATGGAGAGGACCATGTAGCAGCCCTGCAGATGTCCAGAATCGAGGCCTGAGTGGCCCAGGCCGCCGAGGTAGCAGCGCTCCGTGTGGAGTGCGCGGTGATGCCGCGCGGAACGGTTTTGGACTGGCATTCATAGGCTGACGCAATGCAGGCTCGAAGCCACCTGCCAATCGTGGAGGAAGAAACCTTCTTCCCTAGGGAACCAGGCTGGAAGGAAAGGAAGAGAGCCTCTGACTTCCTGAACTCTGCAGTGCGAGCGATGTAGACCTTCAGGACCCTCCTGACATCAAGATTATGCCAGGAACGCTCTCTGGGATGCGACGGATGTGGACAGAAATTTGGTAAAACAATGTCTTGCGCTCTGTGAAACCATGAATTTATCTTAGGGGTAAAGGTTGGGTCCAGCCTCAATATGACCCTGTCAGGGTGGATGACGCACAGGTCCTGGCGAACAGACAGGGCCGCCAGTTCTGAAATCCGACGAGCGGACGTGATGGCAATTAAGAAGGCCGTCTTCAGCATCAGGAACCGAAGAGACGTTGTGCGTAGAGGTTCGAAAGGAGGGCCAGAGATGGCCCGTAGGACCACGGACAGCTGCCAAGTGGGGTAGCGATGAACGGTGGGAGGGCGAAGGTTAGAGGCGCCTTTGAGGAAGAGGCGCACCCTCGGAATTTTGCTGAGAGGCAAAAGGGGGTCACCCGACCAGACGGTGGACAAGGCCGCCACTTGGCGTCGAAGAGTGTTTGGGGCCAAGCCCTTGTTGAGCCCCGCTTGAAGGAAGTCGAGGACTCTGGAAACAGGCGCGGTCGTCGGTTCGATGAGTAGCTCCTCACACCACTTCGCGAAAGCGGCCCAAGATGCGTCATAAATTCTGGTGGTTGAAGGACGTCTAGCCGCCTGAATGGTGCACACTACCTCCTCTGACAGGCCTTCGCCTTTCAGTTGGTCCCCCTCAAGTGCCAGACGGCCAACTGGAGCCACTGGGGCTCTGGATGAACTACGGCCCCCTGGCTGAGGGAGATCTGGTCCAGAGGAATGCGCCACGGAGGAGACACCGACAGGTGGACAAGGTCGGCGAACCACGACCTGCGGGGCCAGTGTGGAGCCACGAAAAGAACTTCTGCCCCCTCTGCGATGACTTTGGAGATGAATTGAGGAAGAAGAGGTAGAGGAGGGAAGGCATACAGTAGCTCGCGGGGCCACCTGCAACACAGTGCATCCGTCCCCTCCGCCCCCGGGGTGAAGAACCGGGAGTAAAAGCGGCTGAGCTGCTTGTTGTCCTTGGAAGCGAACAGGTCTACAGTCGGAGCCCCGAATCTGTTGGACAGCTGGTGGAACAGGCAAGGGTCCAGTTTCCACTCCGCAGGATCTATGGTTGTCCTGCTCAACCAGTCCACCTGGGTGTTGTCCACTCCGGAGATGTGGTCGGAGCGGAGAGATTCCAGATGGCGCTCTGCCCAGCGGCCCAGGGACTCCGCCTCTCTCATCAGTGCTCTGGATCTGGTGCCACCCTGGCGGTTGATGTGCGCCTTGGTGGCCACATTGTCTGTCATCAGCAGCACATGTTGACAATGGATGGACCGGCGGAAATGGCGCAGGGCCAGGCGAGAAGCTCTCAGTTCCAGTAGGTTGATGCTGTAACTGGTTTCCACTTGGGACCACTTGCCCTGGACAACAAGGGAACCCATGTGGGCTCCCCAGCCAGAGAGGCTGGCTTCTGTGGTGATGATTAACCTCTCGGGCTCCTTGAATAGGTGGCCCTTGAGGAAGACCGGAGACACCCACCAGCGGAGAGACCTTTTCACCTCCGGCGGGACGCGATTCGGCGTGGGAGAGTTGCTCCTGGATGCCCTCTGGTGCGGCAGCAGCAGCCACTGAAGCGCCCTGGAATGCAGGCGGGCCCACGGCACGATGGAGATGCAGAAGATCATTTTCCCCAGCAGCTGCGACAGAAGGACCACTGGAGCCTGCCTCAAGTGCATCACCTTGTGGGTCATGGACCTTAGACCGTCCAACCTGTCTTGGGAGAGGAAAACCCTGCACAAGCTGGTATCTATCACCGCCCCCAGGTGTACAAGTCTGGTTGTTGGAGTGAGGTGACTCTTCTCTATGTTTAGAGAGAAGCCGTGACTCCTGAGGGATCTCATGGTGGTCTGAAGATCCCGCAAGGCCTGCTGCCTGGACGACGACTGGATAAGAATGTCGTCCAGATAGCACTGGAGTCTTATAGGCCTGCGTCTTAGCTGGGCCGCCACTACCACCAGTACTTTGGTAAACGTCCGAGGAGCGGCCGAGAGGCCGAATGGGAGAGCTTTGTACTGGAAGTGGCGACCGGCATAATAGAAGCGCAGGAACTTGCTGGGGACGGATGGGAATGTGGAGGTATGCCTCTTTGAGATCTATAGATGTGAGGAGATCTCCCTGTCGAATCCCCGCCAGAATGGTCTGCAGGGACTGCATCTTGAACCTCCGGTAGGCAATGTGCCTGTTGAGGTTTTTGAGATCCAAGATGGCCCTCCACCCCCCCGAGCTCTTTGGTACCAGGAAGAGGATGGAGTAAAACCCCCTCCCCTCCTCGTCCGGGGGAACGGGTTCCACGGCCCTGATGTCTAAGAGATGCCTGACCTCCTGGTTCATGCGCTCCCTCTTTTGAGGGCAGGTTGGGACGGGGCACCGGATGAAGTTCCGGGGGGGAAGGGATAGGAACTCCAGGGAGAAGCCTTCCCTGACTATTTGCAGAACCCAGGCATCCTCGGTGGTCTGGGCCCAATGGGAGGCAAACAGCTGGAGCCGACCCCCGATGGGTGCCGAGTTCGGGCAGTCACTTTGACTTACGGAACGGCCTGTTGGAGGCCCCACCGCGGTTATACTTGCGGAAGCCGAACTGCTGCCTGCCTCTGTCCCGGAAGGACGCCCTGTCTTGGGACCTGTCGCCCTGCTGACCGAAGGACCTATTGGAGGGAGAGAAGGAAGAGGCAGAGGTGGAAGGCTCGGAGGCACGAAAGGACTGCCTCCTGGAATAGGGAGCGGCCTTGCGTTCCTGCTTCTTGTTTAAAGAAGGGAGGATCTTCCTCTTGTCCTTGGACTCAATGAGGAGAGGTTCCAGGGACTCGCCAAATAATTCGGACCCCTTAAAGGGGGCGGAAGCCAGTTTCCATTTGTTTTTCTGGTCCGCTTGCCAATGGCGGAGCCAGATCAGGCGGCGAGATGTGATATTAGAGCCCAGCGCCCTGGAGGTGAATTTAGTGGCGTTGAGGGATGCGTCAGCGGCGTATTGAGAAGCCGCGATTATTTTAGACACATCCTGATGGAGACGGACGTCTCCCGCCGGGAGCTTGGTCAGAAGCTCGCGCAGCCAAATCACCGAGGCCCTGTTGAAGAAGGACGCGGAAGAAGAAGCCCTAATGGCCCAGGCAGCCGCCAGATGGGTTTTGTGGCACGCCTTTTCCGCCTTCTTGTCCTCTGCCTTGAGGCCTTCCAGGAGGTCGGCCGGTAGGGAGGAGTTAGAGGTGAGGGCAGCAATGGGCGGGACGACAGTGGGAAGGGCCAGGAGGTCCTCCAGCACTGGCTCCATGGTGTAGAGCTTCCTATCCACCCCGCTGGGAGAGGACTGCGTGGCTGGTTGAGCCCACTGGCGCTGGATGAGGTTGAGAAACAGCCCCAGGACCGGAACCAACTCCTGTTGGGGTGCTGGGACATCAAACATGACCGCATTGGGATTAGCCGGAGTGGCATCCGCCGCCGGTGCGGCCGGTTTGGGCTTGATCCCCACCCTGGTGGCAGCCTTAACCTTGTGGAGGACAGATTTGAAAAGGCTGGGCTTGAACAGACCCGCAAAGGCGGGCGCTTCAGGAGGAAGGTCCTCGTCGTCCGAGAGACCTAGCACCTCTGGGTCAGGGTCCTCAATGGCAGAGACCTCGCTGACCACCGAGGATTCCAAGGAAGGGTGGCGAGCACGTTTACTAGGAGGGGGAGCAGCCTGATCGGATTTGGGGCCCCTAGGGGCCACTGCAGTGGGATCCTTAAATTTCATGGCCTCCGTGATGCCCTTGGCAATGGCACGGGCCATCAGCTCCTGCATGCGGGGAGACAACTCCTCTGAGTCCGAATCAGGATCTAGGCCCTCCTCTGGGGGGGTTGAACCTCACCCAGCATGTCATCTATGCTAGCATCCCCAGGGGGAGGGGCCTGCTCGCAGGACCAAGAGGGAACCGGTGAAGCCGGCTCCGCAAATGACCTGTTTGGGGATAGGTCCTGGGACTCCACCTCCTCGGCAAGGACCATTTGGAGATCCTCCCGGGAGGGGGGAATTCCGGAATGGGACTGCTCCCTGCCTGCCTGGTGTCTGGCCTTCTCAAACTGGTTGTCAAGGGCCCGTTGGCGCCTTTCAGCATCCTTGGCCTCAGCCACAGAAGGAGTTCTGGAACGGTGTTTCCCAGAACTTCCCCCACCACTCTTCCCCGCACCCCCACTCCCCAATGAGGAGGAACCCTTGCTAGGGGCCTGAGAGAGGCTCGGCCTAGTATTTTGGGAATCAGGGGGACTGGGCAGGTCCATAGTCAATGACCACACAAGATGGAGCAAGGCTATGACAAGGCAGAAGGTAGAGAGAGAGACTGGTTGCTGCAAGGGGAAAAAAACAAAAGATTTGTCAAAATTGCTATATGCACTGTAAATGAGTCGATACATATTAAAAGATCCCTTGCTTAATACCAGTTGGAGGCCCAGGGGTAGGATTGGGGCCTGCACCTAGGCGCAAGGCTCCGCAGGAGAGGCAGGGAGGAGAATGGCTAGAAAAAAAGGCTTTGGCCTGCACTTTACTAAGGCCTCCTCCCTGAGCCGGTATAATGACCGTTTGCATGGCCCAGGAACCAGCACCGCTCGCAAAAATAGGTAAGAGGCGAAGGTGGTGACCCCAGCCTGGGAGCCCTTGCCAGGCCCTGCCACCTCCAGCGGTCTCCTGATAACGAGGCTGATGCAAAATGGCGGCCATAAAGGAGCGCGCTTTTTTCGTGCCTAAAATGGCCGCCGCAACAGCGTGGGGGCGAAGGGAGAGCGAGGAGCGAACGCGCCTTAATGGTGACGACCGCTCACTCCTCCCTGCGGCAGAGGTCCTCTAGCAGGCCGGGGAACGAAAAAACTTTGTCTAAAACAACAAATGAGGGGCCTGGGAACGTAGGAACCTCGCCGCTGCAGCCGCGCCGTTTTAAACGACAAGCGGCAGGCCTCCAAAGCCGTCCCATAGAGATCGGCTGAGGGGCACCCCCCCCACACCTTCCAGCTTACCTCCTGGCCTACAAACGAAGATTCTACTGGAGAGAAACGCAGCAATGAGGAGAAAAAGGTCTCACAATGTTGGGGAAATATCAGGAAAGAAGAAAAAAACGCAAATAGAGAGTCCAAGCCAAAAAAGGATTAATTCAGCTCAGAGCTCTAGCTAATTACTTCCAAACGGGCTGACTGAGGAAGAATTCTGGGGATTGATCACACCAGGAGGTGTGGCTAAAGGAAAAAAAGTTCCTCAGTCCTAAGGGCAAGCAGACTGAATTAACCCATTGCTTGGACTCTCCAAGCGGTGTACAGGAAAACAGCGCTGAGTGGGGTGGGGAATCCTTGCTTTCCTCCTCTCAGGGATCTTTTGGGAAGGAAAAAGTGGGGTGGGGAATCCTCCCTTTCCCCCTCTCAGAGATCTTTTGGGAAGTTAAAGAGCTGAGAGGGGGGAAAGCCTCCCATTGAAAACAGCGCTGAGTGGGGTGGGGAATCCTTGCTTTCCTCCTCTCAGGGATCTTTTGGGAAGGAAAAAGTGGGGTGGGGAATCCTCCCTTTCCTCCTCTCAGAGATCTTTTGGGAAGTGAAAGAGCTGAGAGGGGAAAAGCCTCCCATTGAAAACAGCGCTGAGTGGGGTGGGGAATCCTTGCTTTCCTCCTCTCAGGGATCTTTTGGGAAGGAAAAAGTGAGGTGGGGAATCCTCCCATTGAAAACAGCACTGAGTGGGGTGGGGAATCCTTGCTTTCCTCCTCTCAGGGATCTTTTGGGAAGGAAAAAGTGAGGTGGGGAATCCTCCCATTGAAAACAGCACTGAGTGGGGTGGGGAATCCTCCAGTTCCTCCTCTCAGCTAAGGGAGGCTTCTCAAAATGGGAGGCCCCCATCTCTTTGCACCTTTCAATCCGTCTCTCTCCCCCAATGGCTCAGCGTGAAAAACTGGGAAAGAGGAAAAAGAGGAGGAAGGAAAGGGGGGAGAGAAACGGGGGGGGGGAGGAAGAGAGAGAATCTCTCCCTTAAAGATCGCCTGCTTAAAGATCCTGCTTAAAAAGAAGCCTCGCTGCCTTTTTCTCTCTGATAGCTGCCTGCTTAAAAAGAAGGACGAGGCTTCTTTTTAAGCAGGCGATCTTTAAGCAGGCAATCTTTAAGCAGGCGATCTTCGGCTGCACAAGCGCTGCCTTCTTCTCTGATAGCTGCCTGCTTAAAAAGAAGGACGAGCCCCGATGCAAAAAAACGCCATGGACTTGCGAGTGAGTTACAGGGGCGGGGCTTCCAGGTTCATTGACCAACCAGCAGAAACCCACCACTGCCCAGGTGGCTACATTCGGCCTATAAGACGCACCCAGATTTTCACCCTCTTTTTTGGAGTTAAAAAGTGCATCTTATAGGGCGAAAAATACGGTACATGTCTCCATGGATGCAATTGTGCATTTTTTTCCTCTTTAAAAGAATTTTTGGATTTCTCCTCACCAAACCTTTAAGACTGAGAGAGTTATAGTTGAAATTTAAAGAGATTGTCAATCGCCATACTGTTAGATTGATAGGCAATTATGGACTATCTTGATTATATCCTCCTTAGAAGGAATATGCTACTGTATGATTGAGAAAAAGATCAAACTTCATTCCATGGAAACCCAACAAATTTCATAGGGAGGGTTTCTTTCTACGACGGGCTTCTTGGGTCAACAGTGAATATCAGTTATCAAAAATGTAGGTAGAAAATTAAGCAGACAATAGGCAATTACAAAAAGGGAAGCCAACTTTCTGAATTCTGTTTCTTTATAAATAGACTAATGTTCTGAAAACCTAACCTAAATTACTATATATTTTAAATAGCTGTAAAACTATGCTGAAAAAGCTGTTCTCAAGGTATTGTGATAAATTCAATAAAAAGGGAATTCTTGATGAACTTAAGGAGAAATGAGAGTATTGGATAGTAAATGGACAAATAAAATTACCAATGAAAGAAAAGATTTGCACATCAGGGTTGAAATGAGATGTTCTCTTACTCTTTCCTCTTCCTCTCTTCTGTCTCTTTCTCTTTCCTTCTTTTCCATTCTTCTGTCACTTTCTCTCTCCTTCTCCCTTTTCTCTCCTCTTTGTCCCTGTCTCTCATCCTCTTTCTCTTTGTCTCATTCTTTCCTACTCTTCTGTCACTTTCTCTGTCTCTTTCTGTCTCTCCTCTTTTTTCTTCCTCTCTTCCACTCTTTTATCACTTTCTCTCTACCGCCCAACCTGTCCCCATACTTATCTTCGACTGATCATGTTTGCAATAATTTACCTTTTCTAAATAGGCGCAGTTCCCTTACCAGACCCCTCGCTCACTCAAACACACACACACACACTCACAAAACCATTTTTCTCCATTCGAATTCGATCCTATTAACATTCACTAAAAAGGTTTTTAAATTGGATTTTGAATAAATGTGCAATTTTTACAGTTTTGAATTTTACTGTTACTATCTTCCTTCCGTCATGCAAACTGCCCAGTCACATGACTCCCCCAGGGTGCCGTCGGCCAGACAGTGTCGGCTAGCGACCCCCAGGGGGAGAGCCTTCTCTGTGGGAGCTCCTTCCCTCTGGAATGAGCTGCCCCCGGAGCTTCGCATGATCCCCGACCTCCGGTCCTTCCGACGCGCCTAAAAAGTTGGCTTTTCCAGCAAGCTGGCCTGGCCTGAACAGAATAAATGATTAATTTGTTAATTTTAATCTAATTTTTAAAATTTTATTGTTAATATTAATTGGGTTTGTTTTTGGATACTTTATTTAATTTCCTTTTTAACTTTTGTAATATGTTTTTCTAAAATGTTGTATGCCACCCTGAGTTAAATCCAATAAACAAACAAACAATTGGTGCTGTTATGGGGACAAAAGGTACAGTTAACCTTCTGTATAAATGGTTAGTGACAATAAACTTCTGATCTGCAAAAGCTAAGCAATGTCAAAACTGGGTATTACTTTGAAGGAAGGTCATTAGAAAATACTAGGACTGTAAGAAAAGAAAAAAACCATAAGGAAATGTGACTAAGGAAATTACTGGGGTATTTATGAAACCAACAGGAATTTATCACTTAATTGCCTCTATCAGTGGAATCTATTAGTGTTGAAGTGAGCATCCCCCCCACCCAAAAAAAGCAAGGAGGGTGGATCCAACAGATCCACAACATCAGAGTTCTCTGTCCAGAAGAGCACAGTGTTAGAAACAACTTACTGTACAGAACCCTCAAACTCCCAGACCTCTGATGGAGGACCCAAAATTGAGGAAGATACATACCATGCCCTAGGAGTGAGAACAGAATTTTATATGAAGAGTCATTACTCCAATTTGCCGTTCTCCGAGCCATTTTTATCCTGGAGTGGATTAATTTATCTACCAAAATCCTTTCAATGATGGGACCACTAAGAGAAGAGGTTGTTCCAAAGGGATTCTCACATGTTGAGGTAGAAAGATGGAATATATTTCATTGGGCGGAATATTGTTCATAAAAGTTTGCCTTTGGCAAATGTTTCTTTCTCCATTTTTTCCCGTTTCTCTTCTCTGGTAATCAAACAAATAATCAACAAATATTTAGCTTATTCCCAATGCAACAGAATGTTGAATAGGAACTGGGTAAAAGGGCTTCTAATGCCATCACTTAATAAAGTAAATTTCAACTATGAAGAGAATATGTCCAGATTTGGTATGGGTGGAGACACTGGTAAAATATTGAGTTACAATGTGAGCCAGGTTAAATCAGTTATCAGTCTAAATTGTGGGGCTGCTCCATCTTTCGGAAGCACGATTCCCATCAATTTCCATTCCAGCAGTTACCATACATGGAATATGGGATGTAAGTGAAATGCTACTATTCTTTTAATTAAACGTGATTTGTTAATGTAAGATGTTGGTCTAGGATTGTAGAGATCTAGATTCAAGGCCCTTGAAATCTCACTTCATCCTCATCCTTCTCTAGGCTGAATAGAAATAAGAAAAATATACTGCACAATAAAGATCCAGTTGTAATGACAATTTATTATTTAAGTCTGGCACTTTTATCTTCATTCCACCAGGTCATTCCTTATCAGAACTAGCATTAGGGTTAAAATTTCCACCATTCCACAATTTCAAGTCATAGCACAAAGACATCACATTATATTTGGATGACTTTATGAATCTGTTCATGCCTCTTCAGAGTTCCTGAGTCTATAAAGGACACACCGCAGTAGGAACAAGAATAGGGCTTCTCTCCAGTATGGATACGTTGATGACGCTGTAATGAACTTAAACGTGTAAATGTGTTGTTACATCTTTCACAGGAGAATGGACGCTCTCCAGTATGTGTGAGATTATGCCTTTTTAATCTAGCCAGTTGGACAAAGGCCATGCCACATTCTTTGCATTTGTATGGTTTTTCTTGTCGATGTATCACTTTGTGTTTGGAAAGCAAGTTAGGTTTGCGGAAAACTTTGTGACATACTAGGCAGATACATGATTTTGAACTTTCCTTTCCGAGATTGCTGGCAGCAGATTCCAACTGTTTAGGATTCCCTTTATTATCCTGATTTTTTTTCGGTGTGCACCATTGATTCTTTATGTTTGCATTTCCCAAAACAACACTGGAGCGCTCTATCTTGTGAAAACTGCGCAGATGTCTCCAAACATCAGCAGTGCGAATGAAACCTTTGTTACATATTGGACACTTGTGTGGTCTTTCTTTAGTATGGGTCAATTTGTGCATTCGCAAATTAGCTGCACGAAAAAACTCCTTCCCACAAAAGGGGCAGCAATATGAATTCCTAGCCATGTGTAGCTTCCTGTGTTCTTGAAGCCTGGTGAGATCTTGGAAAGGTTCATGACATTTCTTGTAATGACAAGGCAATTTTTTTCCCAACGGAGGTGATATATTCTCCTCCTCATTTGAGTCAACAAGGATAATAAAATTTTCTTCTTTTTCTCGTTGTTCATGAAAATCTTTAGAAATGTCAAAACACTGATAATCCAGATCTTTATTTGGAGAAGCTGGATTATAAATTATTCTAGCAGGAACATATACCCCAGGCGTACATGGATTTTGCTGTCGCCAATAAGTTGAGGTTTTGGAAAATCCTTTTGAAGATATTTCCTGTTGTCCACACAGTAGTTTTGCAGAGCAATCCACATGACAGGAAAGAGTATCAGGACTGTTTGGATAGAAAGGTGTCAGATCGTCTTCCTTTACCTTGATCTGAGGACTGGTTTTATGACCTGCCCAATCAGAAATGCTATTGAATTCACTTGATTGATCTCCCCTGGAGTTACAGTCATCACTTTCACGTTCACAGTCTAGTTGTATCTCCGTTATGGGGTATTGGCAGCTTTCGTTTGCAATGTCACTGTTATCCCTATGAAGACAATAGAAATGGAGAAACATTACTTTTAGCCATTGGAGGAGGCAAATGTGAAATGCAGTAGTAGTAAATAGAATCCACGGCTCATGTAAACTTATAAACAGCAAGAAGTAACACCCTACTGTAAAATCCAAACAGATCTAGTACTAGTTAGCATTTTGATGAGTTATATACAGCTGTGTGAAAAAGTCCTGCACACTTTCAGTTTTAGGCTGTATTTACATGTTTAATCAACTTTTCACTCATAGAAACCATGCAAAATTAGTACCTTTGATGAAAATTTCTGTAGTCGGATTGAGATGCATAATTTTTATTAATATAACCAAAGTTATATTAGAACTATTAACGACCTCCGCTCCTTCCGACAGAAGCTTTGTATTTTAATTAAATATGGTACAGTATATTTTCGACCTCCTCCGTCTACGTCTATGTTTATGTATATGTAGTCTATTTTGATATGTATATGGTTTTTAATAATGACTGTACACCGCCCCGAGTCCTGTTTAGGAAAGGGCGAGGTTTATAAATAAAAGTTGATTGATTGATTGATTGAAAGTCTTTTTAAGGTTTTGAGTGAGTTTATGTGCTAAAACAAACACAACTTGAATTTTCAAGAATGTTAGAATCAAAAGTAGCCAATCAGCAGCGAGCTTTGGCTGACCAATCAAAATGCACAGACGCTAAATCTATGAGCCAATCAATGTTGTCATACTCTCTGACTATAAATAGGCATGAAAAGTATCGAGAAATTTAATTTAGCTCTGGCTGTGGGCAAGGATGAAGGCCTTTGCTTTTACCAGTACGGCATCGCATCATTGTGCTTCATGAAGGTTACTCCTGTACAGAAATAGCCAAGAGAGTGAAATGCCATCGCACCACAGTGAGCAGAGTGGTTGAAAAACGCATTCCAATGGCTGACAGGAAACTCACCTCACCTCAGATTACAAGAATTTGGGGTGAAACATGTGATGTAAAACGGTGCACAAGCACAGTGCATTGCAGACTGTTTGCCAGAAGGCTCAAAGGCTGCAGGGCTCAAAATAAACTTTTGTTCACAGATGCTCACTGCTCTCGCTGATGTGCGTGGGCCAAGAAGTATGCCAAGTGGACCAACGAACAGTGGGCCAAGGTCATCTTCAGTGACGAGAGCAATTTCTACTTGACTGGGAATCAGTGCAATAAGTATGTCAGAAGATTTCCAGCTGAAGAATTTAGGCCATACTACCTAAATCTATCTGTGAAGCATCCATTGCATGTGATGATCTGAGGCTGTATTGCTGCTTCTGGCATTGGTAGGATACAAATCGTGCAGGGAATCATGAATTCCAAGCAGTATGGAAAAGACCATGCTCAGCAACTTATAGGGAAGGACTTTTACTTCCAGGATGACAACACTCCTTGTCATCGAACCAAGTCCGTCCAGCAGTGGATGAAGAAGCATGATGTTCGACTCCTGGATTGGCCAGCTCAGAGCCCAGATTTGAACCCAATTGAGAACTTGTGAGCCAAGATTGGTTACGAAATAAGCAAGACGACCAAGTAGGAGCTGATTGAATCCATTATTGCAGTCTTGCACCTCGTTGTCACCAAAGATCACATGCAAAGGCTTATACAGTCTATGCCAAAGAAATGCCACCTGGTGATAAGCAATAAGGGCTGGCCAATTTCATATTAGTAACCATGTTTGGTTACCTAAATGGTCCTTTTCAGGGCTACAAACAATAAAAATGTTAACAAAACACTAGAATCGGCCTTAGTAATTGCAACACGTATGCCACTGGGTATGCATCAGTTAGTCTGTTTTCATAGTCATTGTTAGCATGCAAGAAAATTCACAATCCCCATCCAAACAGCACCAAATTGCAAAAAGCTTATGCTTTTCACTTAAAAACACCAGTATTTATTTCTTTTTATATATATATAAATATATATAATATTTTATTGATTTTAAAAGTTTTACAAGGAAAAAGGGGTTAAGTGGTTATGGAACATTTTGACAGCTACATTGTGCGGGAGGGAGAAGCCCCCCCGGGTCTCGCAACTTTTACAAAAAAGAAAAATAGAAAGCTATGAACATTTACATAGATATTAGCAGTTTTAGGTTTAACACAAAATCATCAGTATGTTTCAATCATTTTACTTTTTATCACTTCCTTGAACGTACGTTGTAACATTTGCAATAGTGTTTCAATTCACTTTTGTGATCTGAGTCTTCTTCTTGTCGCATCCTCCCCCCGTCCACTGGCAGAGCCTCAGCCCCTCCCTGCTTTGTTTCTTGTGTAACATCCCCCATGTCACCTCAGAGAGCACTGTGTTTTTTCATGAAAGCCTCTGCTTCCACAACTGTGTTAATTCTAATTCTACTACCCTCCCAAAAAATCAACATACCTTCTGGTAACAACCACCTAAACCAAACCCCGTTATTGTAAAAAATTTTTGCTAAGAAGGAATATTTCCTTCTCTTATCTCTTGCTTTCTTTGGGATCTGCTTAAGAATGGTTATTTCTTTATCCTTATATTTTAATGGTCCCCCCCTTTGAGCTCCTAGAACCTCATATCTTGTGGTTTTTCTAAGAAATTTAACATGAACTTCCCTTAGAACATTATGTGTTCTTGCATAGGATGAATTAATCCTATAAATCAGGTCAATATCCCACCCAAGCTGTTGTTTATCTCTGTTAATATATTCTGCTAACATTGTGGTCATAATCTCCTTAAGATCTTCATTTTCCACTTCTGGCAAGTTTTGGAACCTAAGGAAAAAAGACATCCTTTCAAATTCCATTTTTATCACGATTCTCAAATTCTGCATTCCCCCTTTGGATTGTCTCCAGGTCGTCTCTCATCCCAACCGCACCCTCCTCCAGTACACCTATCCTCTGCTCATTCTGTGTGTTTTGTTGTTGTGTCTCTTTGAGCTGATCATTTAAGTCCTGCAGTTGTTTTTTCACTTCGTCCTGTCCCTTTAAGAGGGCTTGAAGCATCTGCTGAGTAGACAAGTCCTTTGAACTCTCTTCAGGGGCTTTAGGTTGTAAAAAAGATCCCAGTTGTGACTGGTGAGCAATGGGGCTGGACGTAGATGATGTTGGGGCCGATGAGGCCTTTCCAGGTGGTAATTTCTTAGGACCCATCATGAAGCTCGGAGATAGTTATTGTTGTATACAGAGAAATGGTGTCCGTGGGAAAGCACAGTCGGTAGAAACCACCAAACAGGCAGATCCAAAGGAGAATAAGTCGTTTAATACAAGACCAGAGCAGATAGGTGGATCAAAATATTCCAAATCCAGGGGAAAAACTTCTTTGAAGAGGCTCCTGGAGGTCTCTGGGGTGGAAATTAGTTCAAGGCAACAAAGTTTTTCAAGGGAGGAGTCTCATGCACAAAGACAAAGAAGAAAGAGGAAGTGGGCCATCTTGGCTCTGCCAGCACCGGTGGTCAGGAAACAACAAAATCAAGATTCCCGTGCATAGTTTAGAGAAGAATCAGTTCAACCATCCTTTCTCTCGCAGTTGTAGTCAAAAGAGAAAAAAAGAGATTTGCCGCTTTTCCAAGGGGTGGTGGTGGAAATTTCCTTCCCCCTCCAATTTTAACTCCTCCAAAGGTTGAAACAAAGTCCCCCAAAAAACCTGCAGATCAATCAATAGAGTAATAAACTGTAAAAGACCCGGGCCCCCACCTCACCGCGCTTCAGCTGTTGCATTCAAATTAATCATTTCCTTCCAGGCTGCGCTCGGCGAAGCGCACGGTGGCATTCTGCACGCTCCCTACGCTCTCCGGCTCCTGGGGCAAGGCTGGAGACCCCCCCGCGGCCGCCGCCATTCCAGGGGATCCCAGCAAGCCACCCCTACGGCAGGGCGCCCCTCCAAGGCACCCTGTGCTCCCCCCTAGGATTCAGGGGAGCCCACCAAAGCAGCGAGAAGGCGTACGCGCGCGTCCGTCGCCTTGGGCCGCCGGAAGTCGTCCCAGTATTTATTTCAATATAACAATATTTGCATAGCAGTTAGCATAAAATATCATAAAAATCACTGGCCTAACCCAAAAAATGTCATAAACCATAAACTAAACCGTAAAGCATACAGGACTTTTTCACACAGCTGTAGATTTAGTTAAAAGTTCTGTGAAGTCAAAACTAAAAAGTCTATGAGTTGACTTCAATAGCCAATGACCTCATGAACTAATTCATGCAGTATTTTTCTAGCAATGCTATAAAGCAGTGTATCTCAACCGCGACAATTTAAAGATGTATAGACTTTAACTCCCATAATTTTCCAGCCAAGAATGCTGCTGGCTGGTTGGGGAATTCTAGGAGTTTACGTCCACACATATTTAAGTTGCCAATGTTGGGAAGGTAGGATGCTGCTCCCCGTTTTGAGTATATTTTTCAACTTCCCAACCTAGCTATCAGCCTTAGGATTTCCTGCCAATTTCCCATTCAAGTACTAACTAGTTCAATCCTTTCAGCTTCCACGCCCAGGCAAATTCTAAATATGGCAAGTACATTGTGCCTATTGTAGTGTATTATATCTGCACTGATATAAAAAAAACACAGCAGCAGACTATGAACATACGAATATCCCCCCCGATATTAGAACTACTAACGACCTCCGCTCCTTCCGACAGAAGCTTAAGACCCACCTGTTCCAATTAGCTGGCTTAGCCGATGTATAGCTCCATCTTCCACCTCCTGGCAAATATTTTATTAGGAAATTTTTTAAGGGTATTTTAATTTTACTTGTATTTTAGCTAAATATTGTACAGTACATTTTCTACCTCCTCCGTCTACGTCTATGTCTATGTTTTATGTATATGTATATGGTTTTAACAACGACTGTACACCGCCCCGAGTCCTGTTTAGGAAAGGGCGCGGTCTAGAAATAAAAGATTATTATTATTATTACAGAAGCAGAGTTGTAGAAAACCATTTAGCTAATTAAATTAATCCATTAGTGCAGGATTCCAAATCAAAACATAAGTTTATCTAGTTTTCATTATTAATTGGTTCTACTGCCAATGTACTTTTAGAAATTCTTCCTCTAACATTGAGTTGGACTTTTTCTTTCTCAAAACATTATTTTGTATACCAATGCATGTAATTAGGTTTTAAATGACCTCTTTCTGCATCAGGCAGGAGACTGATAACAGTCAAGCCTTAGAACTTTTCTGAATTGACAACAGTGTGACATTGGAAGAAATTAAATAATCTAAAATCCCAGAAAAGAATCAATCAATCAATCAATCAACTTTTATTTATAAACCGCGCCCTTTCCTAAACAGGACTCGGGGCGGTGTACAGTCATTATTAAAAACCATATACATATCAAAATAGAATACATATACATAAACATGGGATGGAGGAGGTAGAAAATATACTGTACCATATTTAATTAAAATACAAATAAAATTAAAATTCCCTTAAAAATTCCACGATAAAATGTTTGCCAGGAGGTGAAAGATGGAGCTATAAATCGGCTAAGCCAGCTAATTGGAACAGGTGGGTCTTAAGCTTCTGTCGGAAGGAGCGGAGGTCGTTAATAGTTCTAATATCGGAGGGGAGGTCATTCCAGAGGGTTGGGCCCATCACAGAGAAGGCTCTACTCCTAGGCGCCACCCGTTGGCACTGCTTGGTGGATGGCACCTGGAGGAGTCCCTCCCTGTGAGAGCAGATAGGTCATAGAGATGTGTGAGGTGAGGACAACTATAATGCTTTTAACTATGCTATGCTAGAATTCATTCTGAATTGAATGAATTCCACCATTTGCCCCATGTTCCATATATTCCAGTTTGCAATTCATTACCTTTCCCTGATTAGCTGCAGGAGATAAAGCTGAATTGTTTCAACTTTTAAGCACACCCATTAGGTTAGCAATTGAGAATAAGTATAGCTTTCTGGAAATGTGTCCTTTTAACATTGGAGGAAAAAAAATATCCTAAGCTCATCATGCTCATTCTCATCTTAAAGCACTGCATTGTTTTGCAAAACAGACAGTGTAAGCTGGAAGTGTTCCTTGGCACTGTAGGACTGCAGTGCTTATTAATGAATCTTCATTATTAATTCCTTTTATTACATTGCTTCCAAGACTGGTTATCAACCTTCCAGAAATAAGCTTGGCAATTTGAAATGGCATGACTCTAGTCCAACTAAGATGTAAGTCAAGATGATTTTTCACTGTTGCCCTCAATTTCACGTAAGCATTTAAATTGCTGCAACAATCTTTACTTAGCCCAGCTAATAGCAGCTTTAAATGATAATTAGGTGATTCAGCAGTTATTCCTAAAAGTGGTAGAACTTTAGTAGTATTAAAGCTAGTGGGGAGAATGGTGTGAATTTATGTAAAACAGGCCTTACTCTCTGCACCTTACATTATATAAGACAAGTGCCAGTTCCCACACCTCCATATACAGAATAGTTGCATACAATCCATCCACTCTTCTGCGGAACAATCTCCAAGATGTTTTCTTCTTCAACAACTTTATTAATTTCTGTACATTAATGTAATAATTACTGTGATAATAAAATACATATCCCCATTCTACTTCATCTCATCCTGTGGCTACATCTGTGTATAGTATACTCAGTCTGTGAAGTTTGCCATTTTAAAATACAGCACCTTTCAACAAATAAGATGAAAAATGTTCTAAGACTTGTACATGCCAAGAGCTTCCCTATCATATTTCTAGATTATTATTATTATTATTATTATTATTATTATTATTATTATTATTATTATTATTATTATTATTATTATTATTATTATTATTATTATTTGGAATTCTTGTTCTTTTCACATGCATATAGGATTGGTCATCTTTTTATTATCCCTATTTTTTTTCCTTTTGGCTGGGACAATTGTTTTCAAAGAAAACAGTGGCATTTCATGTGCCCATGTCCATGTTTATATTTATACCTGTTATCTCTACATGTTTGACAAAATGAATAAAATAAAAATAAATAAAATCACACCGAGGGCTCAGGTGTGGACATTTGGAAACAGCTGCTTCATTACATTTACAAGGCACTGTTGGAGGGGGGGGGGGGAAAGGCCACCTCACAAGAATACACACGTTGCAGGCCGACTCAGAAGTTCCTTAGCGTAGACCTGGAAAGGAGCTGCCTTCATTAAACCAACAGAGGAAAGAAACGATAAGAAGAGGGAGGACCTTCTAGCAGCTTTTTTACAAGCATTCCAGGGTAGGGAAATAGGATTGTTGCTGTACTTCAAACGCTCGTGAGGAATTGAGAATTCAAACCCAGGAGCAGCTCCCCAACAGGAAGAAAAATAGGAAACCCCCCCCTCCTTCCCATCTTATTCGATCACCCGATTCCCACGTCTCCCTCTCAGCACTTCGCGCCTATCTAGGCAACTTGCGGGCAATCCCCCCCCCCCACACTCTGCCCTTCTTCCAACTTCGGCTTTCTTAACCAGCCCAAACCACACCGTCGCCCCGACACTCACCGGTTCGCTTGCCTTCTCCCCATTTCACCCAAACCCCAGCGCGAGTTGGACAATGGCGCCGAAGCGACCCGCGCGTTACCGGCCACCTCAAAACTCCCGCTATTGCAGCGGCCGTCTCGGGCGAGGAAGCCTAGGGAGAGGTTGGGCGTGCCTTGCGCCCTCCTCCAAAGCTATTAGACCCCTTTCCCGACGTTTCGCTCCGAGTTCGCCCGTTTATTCGCCAACCTTAATGGGACGCAAAAGGCCGGTAATGCTAGTCCCTCCCTTCTGATTAATGCCCTAATAGGATACACCTGGCTTTGACCAACGCTCTCCGCTCATTTCCACGTGGAGCACTTTTCTGTGCTGCGAGAACCGAATTGAAAGTATCTGCAAGGCGCTACCTTGCTGCGAGATAAAAACATCGCTATCATCAAATACACGTGAATAATAAGAAAGCAAGAGGCGCCGAGGAGAATTAGGGCAAAATAAAATGTTTCCTCACAGAATCATAATAGTTTCCTTCTGTACTTGGCGGTATTTTTTTTAGGTGGATGGGTGGCTTATAAAGTTAAACCTGAAAAGGGGGGCAAGTCTAAAAAACGTTCAGAAGGATAAAAAGTAGTTATGTTTATACTTTTGCTTATTGTAGGAAGTTAGCACCCAGCCCCCTCCTAGAAAAATGAAATATCCTAGGAAATATTGAAAAGGCAGAATATTATATTTCCCTGGATCAGAAATGGAGAAACATGTTTTAGGCAGGAAACAGACTCACTCTTAAGAGCCCCAACTTTCCTTAATAGCCCATTAAAATGCCCAAGCCAGTCTATTCTACATAATAAAGAGTTCTCCCCTTCAGGTCCAGGGTGATGGGATTAAGGCATAATAATATTAGCCTTCCAGAGAAACTCACCACATTGCATCTGGAACCTTAAAACTTGGAAGTCTAACAACCAATCAGAATACATTTCTTATACAGGAACGGGGAAACAGAGAGGTGGGGCCGAACAGAGGGTATAAAGCCAGGAACTTTCAGCCCTTCCTTCTCTTATCACCCAACATGGAAGCATGTGATCCCCCTTTTCTGTTCAGGACTCAAGCCATGTGGTCCTGTCCACCATTAAACCATCTTTCCAAGCAGTCTCCATGTCTCCAGTGTCTTTTTCCCCACTTGGAGCTGAACCCAGAAGGACGTTTCTTCTAACAACTTTATAAAGGAAAATTCAATGGCAAAACCAAGGAAATAAATGTAAAAGGACAAGTTTCTATAATAAATGGCTGTCTTTTGTAAGTCACTGTACTTTAAAAGGCAAAGGAGACCTTTTGACTGATTAGTAACCATGAGATTGAAATAAAGCCTGGTCACGTTCAAAATATCTTAAAGAAACTGCCCAGAATGTGTTGGAATAAATGGCCTTAAAAACCTTAGGAAACAAATTGATTGCCTGAATTGTTGCCTGATGTTTTTGAGCTGTTTGTCTTTCATCATTGTAGCTTGTAGTTCTACCTTTTGCGAGTTGCTGATGGCCTTATAGTTTTATGTAAAATTTACAGTTTTATGTAATTCTCTTATTGCCCCCCCCCCCAAATATATAACTTTCCAAACCTTTTCACATAAGTGCTGTTTACAGGTACACCCCACAAGATACAAAAAATAAATCCAGTATTGGAAGCTATTTAGAACCCTACATTTTTGAACCATTCCCCACCCAAACATATGAGGTTTAAATTGGGTGAAATAGCTTCTC
The DNA here is from genome assembly GCF_964273705.1 of Natrix helvetica. Classification (NCBI taxonomy): domain Eukaryota; kingdom Metazoa; phylum Chordata; class Lepidosauria; order Squamata; family Natricidae; genus Natrix; species Natrix helvetica. The sequence continues at coordinate 67,736,023 of NC_138549.1, read as the reverse complement.
CAATCTGGTAATTTCTACATATGATGGACTATGATTTTAAAATTTTTAGCCAGAATGGGTGATAAGCAGTCCATTCTCTGAACCTGCCTAAACTCTGGGGAGCTTAGAGGTCTCAATGTCCAGTCCCTTTTTCAGTACAAGGATCTAGCCAAAAACATCTTCAACAACTTCACTTGCTCCTCTAAAGGAGAGACCACCACTTCTCTGTTTTAATACTGTGATATAACTGTTTCTGTTGGGATTCCTTTATCTTAAAGGCTTTACTATCTATTTTTTTTTTCAAACCATTGCAAATCATTTTTGTGAAGGCAATTTGAAAAATGAAAAACATTAAAATATATTAAAAATAAGTAAATTCATCAGTGGGAGAAGTTTGCCTTGAACAGAAGATCTCTTTCTTACTTTGCTGATATTTAAATTAGGCCTGGATAGCATCCATTGGGATGCTTCTTGCATTTTTGATCCAGTGTAGAGCAAAGCCCTTCATTTAATAACCTGCAAGGTATGTTTGCAATATAAACGATCCTGAATGGAAATCAGCTGCACTTAAATTAGTCAGTGTTAATGTAATGTAATCCAATGCTACTATAATATAATCTTATTTCATTAAATTATCTGTCCATGTCTAAATCCAACTAGGTCATTCATAGTATTGGGTTCTGACTTCCATCATTTGCTTTGGAATGTTAATTATGAAGAAACAGGTTAGAAATTTTGAGTTGTTGAGATGTGTAGTATCCGCTTCAGAACATCCCAGAAGTTGCCTCTGTGGATCCCGTTCAGTCAGGATTCACACCTTGTTGTGGGTCCGAGACAATATTAGCTGCACTAGGGGATGACTTTCATAGGCACTTGAATGAAGGTAACCTCTGAACTGCATTTAATATAATTGGCTATAAAGATAGGGGATTGGGACACTATTCTACAATAGTTTCACAGGAAAGGTGCTCATGCCTGAGGTTGTTCCAATGCTGAATACAATGTAGTCTCTCATGTTATTCAAAATCCACATAAAACCAATCGATTGAGAAAAATGGTCTGTGGTCATATGATGACTCACTCAATGACCGCATTGCTTCTGGACCCAGTTGTGGTCATAAATCAAGGACTATCAGTATTCCAGTACTTTGGACAAGAGACACCAAAGTATTCCTACCAGTTGGGAATGATATGGTTGGCGATGTTGAATGATTTGAAGAGTCCAAATGTGAAGCCTAACATTGAAAGCAGGATCTCGCAGCCTCTTCTGTTTCTATGGAGATAGCAGTTGTACACTGAATTTTTACTTTTTGAGAACCTCTTAAGATTCCACACCTTTCTGTGTTTACTGTACATCTGCTGAATTCAGCCGCTCTGCTGTTGCACGAGGTCATCCTGAAAAGGGGGAATGAAATTGCAAAGCAGGGAAGGATTTAATTTTGGAGATAACATAGTGCCAAGGTCCAAAAAATCAGTGTAGTGGTATATTTTGGGTTCAGATAAAAATAAAATCTCTGTTGGGTGTTTAATCAGGCCAGCATTTGTATAAAAATTGGGAAATATACGATAATTGAAGAAGGAGCAAACTTATCTTTAAAAACAAAAATGAAACAATTTGCATCCATCAGTATTTGCTACAAATATGGTCGAGGGGGGGAAGTGAAAATATAAAGGGTAGTCTTTTTATCTTCCTCTTGCAATAGACCTGGAAGAATCAGCCCACCCCAATCTGGTGTTTTATCAATAGATAGATTGAAATTATGTTTACAAGTAGATCTTTACTACAAAGTATATTTCAATTAGAGCTTTGCTTCTGCTGACATCAAGGACAGGCCTATATAATACTTGTAGCAGAAATACAGTGTTTGCCACTGTCTTTTTTCTGTACTGTGTTTTCAACCTCCAATTCCAGCTTCTCTGGAATTTCAATGTGGTCTCCCATCAGTGGTGGGTTGCAGGCAGTACGCCCCAGTACGGGCGTACCAGAGCCTGCCCAGAGCACCTGGTACCGTTCAGGTACAATGCTCCGGAGGGCCCAGCCGCCCGCCCGAGCTCCTGGTCTTTTAAGTCTTCAGCGCTTCCGTGTACGGTGCATACAGCACCTGCGCTCCGCTGAGGAGCTGGAGCATCGCGGAGGCTCTAAGATGCATGCACGTGCTGCATGCGTGCTTCATGCATCCATGTGGATGCCGCTGGGCCTGTTTCAATCGTATGGGTTGGAACAGGATACAGAACCCACCACTGTCTCCCATCCAAGTACTAACCAGGTGTAATCTTGCTTAGTTTTTTCAAATCCATGAAATATGTCAAGGTGCTGGAATCTAGCTACATTTTACATGGATCTGTCTATATTGTGGCTTTGGCAATGATAGAGGGTTATTGTTCTTCCAGAATGATTTTTTAAAATTTCCTTCCCAGTCTAGTCTATAGCTCTCAGATGTCTGTGTCTTCCATTCAAATACTAACTGGGTTCAATCCTTTTTTGTTTTTTAGAATCAGCCAAAGTCAATTGCCTCCAACTAGCTCAACTTTACATGGATTTGACTATGCCATCTTGGAAATAATATGGAAATAGCTTGATACTATTTCAATTTTAGCTTTTTAAAAAACTTTCCAACTACTGCATATCAGCCCTGGGATTTTCTAGGGTTCCCATTTATCCCTACTTAGCTTTTTTAAAATGAATCATTAAATACTATATTCTCCCATAATCTCTGCCAACCTGGTGAAAACATATGTGAGAATTTAGCTTACATTTCTGGAAAATTAAATAGCCAGTCAGGAAAAGCCTTCCTTTGATTTGTTTCCTGTCTTTTTTTTTTTTTTGCTGCTGATTAGTATTTTCCCACAAGTGGATTTAGTATTTTCCCACAAGTCTGGATTTTTCACCCCTAGATTGGTGTGTTGATCTATTGATTGCAATAGGAATCGACCAGTTAGCTTGTTGTTTGAGCCTAACATCATTTCCTTCTCTTAATTGGGTTATTAATGGAAAACTACTAATTTGAACTAGAGCAGAGCAAACAAGGCGTTCTCCAATCTTGCAGAGAAGGAAAGGTAAATTACGTGCCCACAGATTTTACATGGTGCCATTGCCTTCTGCTCAAAAGCTCAGCTTTTTAAAGCAGTTAATCTGTATATATGTGGAAGTGAACAGGGAGAGTAGAAAAGAGAGTGGCCATCAATGTTAATACTCCTCTATAAAAATCCACAATAGTAAAAGATGGCATGGAACAGAAGTTTTAAGAACACAAATGTATTTGTCTGCTCATGCAAATAAAAAAAAACCTTGATAAGACTGCTGCAATTATGGATACTGAAAGTACTTAACCCATGGTCGTTGCTGTTGGTAATGGAGATGCACCTTAGAGAAAGTCAGGCATGAGAAAATGTGGCAGTTTTGGGATAAAAATGCACTAATGAGATGCTCCCATTCCTCTGGAGCATTTGACAGCTTTTCTGCAGATTTAGCAAGGTTGGTGTTTGAATGGGAGACCACAGGGCAGATTGGAGAATTGAAAGAAGGCAACATCAAATCACTTCTGAATTCTAGTCCAGGAATAAAGCTTAAAAGATACATATCCAATGGATCATGTGTGTTCAATCTCGACTCTATTACCTTATAAAAGAATTCATCTCTGTAGATACTTTTTCTTGGGAACAACTGATTAGTTGCCATCAGAAGATTTTGTTCAGGTACACTTTACACCATTCAGTGGGGTCGCACAACTAAACGGTATCCACAACTGATTGTTTCAGTGTACTCTATGGTGGCTAGCAATGTTTGCTGTTATTTTTAAAATGCAGCAGATGAATTTTGATAGGCTGAGTACTTTGGCTCAAAAGTATAGAAGATGAAAGCTGAGTCATACATTCTTGTAAAAAAGTGAACTGTACAATAGCACACATTGGCTGGCATCTTAGAACATTTGGGGTTTCCTATTTTTGTGTTAATGATTAAGCTCAGGTGTCATTTCCATTTTTTCCACTCAAGCTAGAAAATATTCCACCATCAGTTTATCAAACTCTATTAATACCACAACCGACATCTCCCATCTTACTTGTAGGTCTGTTCAATTTATGCAGATATGCCAAATGTAGCCCACTCACTAGCAAGCTGCAATAGTGTTATAAGAGCTTAGCAAAACAGTGCAATTGATGAACATCTGGCAATCCATGACACATGTTTAGTGGGCTTTATTCTGCCACCTCTAAGCAGAACCATAAGGCTCATTTACATAAGTACTTTGCCAGCTTTTCCTTCAAGAGCCAGGATCAAATCACATTGGCATAAATTGGGTTGCTCCACAGCATGCCCTTAATGTGGGCTGTGATGTGCTGCTGTCTATTCTACTACTCAACATTGTACAATGTTTGGTTCCCTAGCTAAGTTCTTACTTATGTTATGACTCCTTAGCTAGCTAAAATCAATTCCCCAGCTAAGATTTCAATCCCATCCAGTATTTTCAATCATGGGAAAGGGAGCCATCAAGTACTATTCAGAATATATGTCTTAGGTGCTTTGTTCATCTGCTTTTTCTTTGCTTTTTCTTGTGCTAAAGAATTGACGTATCAATTCTTCTGGTTTCAAAATGACAGCCAAGAGTTGGAATTTTTCACCATCTATTGGTAGTGAGGATTTCTGCAGACCCAAGTACAGCTCTTAGGTAAGTGTTTTTAAAGAACTGAGAAAGAGGGTTTAGTTCTGAAGTAAAGACTCGATAGGTTGATATATCAATATTTATTTTAAAATGCAGTGAATAAAGTAGTGGTGGCAGTTGGGTTTTCAGAGTCCCTTTGCAGCCAAAGTAATATTCCATATTACAGGTACAGAAAGATATGCCTCTCCCACAGGGGATCCCCTGGGACACATGGAAAGAGGAAAAAAGTAATAGAGTTTCATCTGTCTGGACACATTTTTTGCCTAACCTGTTTCCTTTAAGGGTCATTTAGGCCTTAGGAAGGGAAGCAGGTAGAAAGTCAAAAGGGAACAAGGAAGGTGGGGAAGAGAAAGATACAACGAAATGGATGACTGCGAGAACCAAATGACTCTGGCTGTGTCTCTGATAGGTCCACATTGACAGTTATGATCATGCCCTTTCCAACAGAGCAGGGTTTACTTGTTTATTTATTAAATTTATATGCCACGCACCTTGCTGTCAAGAGATTCTGGGCAGCTTACAACAGCATATGGCTTTGAAGGTCAAAGGATGTTTCTCCACGTAAGTATCTATCCCCTGCCCTCTCACTGGTGCCTTCCAGCTAAAAGAGTGAGCCAGCCACTTTTTTTCATAGGGGACTGTACAAAGCTAGCCTGTGGGGTAGAATAAACCTTGATATAACTAACCATGAGTTGATGCATCATGCCAACAAAACAAATGTTTTCTTTTCCTCTGAGCCATTTCTGTATGAGTCGAATGCCCTTAAGGAAGCAATGAGGGATGGCTTTTCTCATTAACCTCTACCTGTAGGGAATTGAACTATGCCATTGTCATCTTATTCCAGTGCATGGAGGCTGTGAGGGTCTGGATAGGGAACAACAGGTTTCAGTTGAACTCTGCAAGATTGAGCGGCTTTGGTTTTGGGGACCTGCTGTTTCTAGAACTATGCTATCTTTGATACTGGATAGGATCGCACTACCCCAGACACCTCAGTGTGCAACTTTGTTGTACTCCCTGACTCACAACTCCTGGTTGATAAGCAGGTGGCAGTCATAACTAGGAAGACCTTTGGGGGTTTTTTTGGTCAGTCGCACCCATTCCTGGATCAGCAGGCACTGCTTACCCTGGTCACTTCCAGATTGGACTAGTGCAGTGTGCTCTACGGGGGGGCTGCACTTGAAGTGTATCTGGAAGCTTCAACTGATAGAAGATGCAGCATCACAGGCAGTTAAGAAGAATTCTTAGAACAGCACATATTACATTTCTGCTCCATGGGGCTTCATTGGTGTCCTGTTTGCTTCCAGGTGCAAGTAAAAGTGTTTTTTTAACTATTAAACCCCTTAATATCATGGGACTGAGCTGTCTGAAGGACCATCTCTCCCCACTTATATCAGCGTGCCCATCACCTCTTGCAGAGAAAGCATGCTGTGGGAATCATCCGTTAGGAATCTACGTTTTGTGGGTCCCAGAAAATGTGCCTTCTCTGTTGTTTCCCTTTTATTTTTTTAATGTGAAAAAACAAAATACAGCATAGGGACTTTAGCATTAAATATTAACTTAGAAACCTTTAACATATAAGCAATAATTTAATGTAAAAAAACATAGTTTCAAGTGCTCTCCCATATGGCTAGCTGATACTTTTAAATGTTGATTTATATGCTGCCTTTTTGTGGAAGAAAGAAATCCAAGCCTGCCCTAGAAAATAGCTTCAAATAGTAGTATGTTGTCTGTATTTTTGTACCATGCTGGCAATCCATTCAACTATGGTCTTGTCCAATTTATAAAGTCAAACCAATCATGATATTCCTTATTGCTCTCCAAAATGGACCATTCAGCAATTGTTCTTGCCACCAATTTGGCAGGTCTGTTTGTACTTCTGATCCTGGAACCATTTCCCCACTTTCCCTCTCTCTAGGAAAAAAAAAAGAATAGAGCAGAATTTGCCAGTGGTTTGCTTCTTTTCTACATCCTCCCTTCCATCTGTTTAGTATTAGTATGATGTAATGATCAAGAGTTTAATGAAGGCCAAGGAGAACCATGACTTCAGAACTACTAAAGTAAGGAAATATGTGGCATGACTTCCAACCAATCCAAGCATTTTGCAAACCGGGCATAAGGTCTGACAAAATGAGTTGGCTGGTGGTGCTCTTAAAAGATCTTGGCTGGGATACGGGTCAATGACAGTCCTGTGACTTGGAAGGACTTAACTAATCATAACATGACTCAAAATTTGAATGGGTTGGTTTTTCAGGGGGAAAAATCCCTGCTTCTTTTGCCAGCACAAGAAAGCCCAGCTATTTGGAATCGAATAGTTTGCAGGAGTGGTGTGCAGCATTTTGAATTCATAGACAAAAAAGAAGAAGAGGTGCATTAGAGCACATGGGGGCGCTCATGTAGCACTAGTAACTCCTGATAATAGCTGCCAGTTGCACCATCCCGAAATAGATGCTTCTGGTTTAAGGAGTTGCAGAACTTATACTTGACAGCAGTGCTGAAATTCCTGCTTTCACGTAATTATTTAAGGTGCACCTTTTTGTCCCTGTCTTCCCGTCCATCCCCCATCCCAGAATATCAGTCAAGATCTTGTTTTCATGCTGAGTTCAAGCCTGAGAACCAGGAAGAAAATGGCAATAAGATCATCAACACATTCAAGGCAGAAGGAGGGGGGAATATAAATGATTTGGTGAGAATTTTATTTACATGCTGCTGCTGCTTGTAAATGAGCTTTTGATTCTTTGTTCCACTAATATTCATAGCTTCTCTCTCTCTTGCTCTGTTTCACAGACATCATGCTTTGTGATTGAAATTCAGCCATGCACCAGAGTATAAAATCATTTATCACAGAGAATGGCTTTCCTGTTTATAATTATGTTCCTCTTCACAATTAATTAAGCAGGATTTTTCTAAATATTTGCACGAGGGGGAAAAAAAAACCCTTGCAGTATAATTAAGCAAATTCAACAGTTCAGGTATTATTTGGAAACTGTTGACAATTCCCCATGCCAGTCCTGGCCAACGTAAACTACCAACAAGTGGCTTTGTGTATCTCACTGCTAAGCATTGAAGAAAAAGTAATATTGTGTCTGCCCACCAATGCTAGGGCAGTAGAATCATCAGGAAGGCAGGAGAAGCTATCCTGTATTTTAGCCAGGCACTGGTAATCTCTCTAGCAACCCGTAACTTGTTTCGTGCAATTCTATAATGCAATTGGAGATTCTAATAGTGCCTTCCTTAAACTTCACCCTTTCAGATATGTTGGCTTTTAACTTGTGTAATACCCCACCCAGCCTACCATTGATGGTGTAATCATGTTCTGTGACTACAATCTACCCTGATCCCACTAGAATCCAAGCAGAGAAAATTAGATCTCTTGAAAACATCTTGTCTTCAAACAGGGGCACAGGGATAAATCTCTTTTGGTATGCATTCTGGTGGTATCCCATACGTTGTCTTTTCCCACTAGATGGTCTCCTTCTTTAAAAAAAAAAGAAATAAACATGTACTCTCTCATATAACATTTTATACGGAAGTGAATGGATTCTTCTCTTTTTTCCTTAGTCTCCATTTCTTCCCATTTCCCCCCCTTACCGGTAGGAGCAGCATTTACCACTATACCATTTCTTTTCTTTTGTTTAATGCTTTTGAAAGATGGTGACAATAGAACCTCTTAAAATGTTAGCCCTTCCTAAGCATTGAAAAAATATATCCATTGGAAGAAGATGAGGATACATCTTCTTTAGAATTCCCTGTCTTCATGGAGAAGTTCTGGACTGAGGCTGAACCTGATTTACACTCTTAAGAGATCATGAGCATGCAGGGTTCCAAATTTTGTTGTCAGCTTTCCTGATTCCACCGAAGTTTATACATGATTTCATTGTTACCTCATAAAAACAGGAATTGTAGGGTGAAGGGCGAAATACATCAACCATTTTTAATATTTTTGATGGGGAAGGAGGTTGATTCTAAAATGGAAGCCATCTCTGCAATTGTAGCTAATGAACACAGATAAGCATCACTACCACGACAGAGAAATTAGCATTTGGTGCTCAATATTAGCTTTCTTCCTTCTCATGTTCTATTTTCCCCAAATATACTTCAAAGTGTTGAAAGAAATGTCCTTCTGGGTTTGGCTCCAAGTGGGGAAAAAGACACTGGAGACATGGAGGCTGCTTGGAAAGGTGGTTTAATGGTGGACAGGACCACATGGCTTGAGTCCTGAACAGAAAAGGTGATCACATGCTTCAATGTTGGTGGAGAAGAAGAAAAGGGCCGAGGAAGGGGCATGCAGGGTTTTTAATAATCTGTTCGGCCCCACCTATCTGTTTCCTGTTCCTGTATAAGCAATATATTCTGATTGGTTGTCAGACTCCCATGGGACCATGCAAGGGCAACTCTCTAGGCTGTGTTTTGAATCCAGGTTTGGTTGAGTTCTCAGATGCCATGTGGTGAGTTGGGTAAAGGCTAATCATGCCTTAATCCCATCAACCCTGGGGCTGAAGGGGAGAACTCTTTATTATGTAAAGGGACTGTCTTAGGCATCTTAATGGCCCATTGACAAGCGGGGTGGGCTGCAGGGAGCTACTCTGTCTTTAAAACATGTTTCTTCCTTTTCACATTCAAGGAAATGTAATATTCTGCCTTTTCAATATTTCCTAGGATATTTCATTTTTCTGGGAGAGTGCTGGGTGATAACTTTCTACAAAATCTTTTTTATTTTAACAATTCACCCCACTTTTTCATATGAAAAAAGTCATATGAACTAATACTCATGTTGGTTTGTGTGTGTATGTGTGTGTGTTGTGTGCATGTAATAAATGTAAGGCAGATAAAAACATCAACTATCAACTAACTAGACTCATCCTAGTACATGCATGTACAATATATTAAAAAGTACTGACAATAAAATATAACTAAAAAGTATTGACGATAAAAGTGGATAATAACATACATGTTCTCAAATTGTTCGGGTCACTCCCTGGTTACCTGGGTGAAAAGCCAATAAGTATGGGAGTAAATACAAGATCCAGAAATTGTTAGAGATACAGTATGTCCAAATAATTGGCACAAGATGACAACTATACTTCTGTAACCAATTTTTTTCTTGAGGACATTGCAGCAACATAGAATTTTGCCACTGCATATGTGGTAGCCGGGTTTGTGTCCTGGAGGAGAAAGCCTACATTAAATGTAAGAAAAGTTATCTTTGGGGTCACATAAAAAAGCTCCAGATCTTTCCTGAAGATCTGAAATGTATTTCACACACCTTATGAAGATAGCACCGCTTCTAGTCAGTCTCAGTTGTCCCTGTAGGACCCAGGAAATGGCAAATTTGCAAAGAGCAACATCTCTAGGCCTATTTTTGTCCTAGTGTCTTCCTCTGTTTCTTTATTTCTCATTATATTAACTTAAAGATTCCCACAGAAATATGGAAGGAAGGAGAATGCATACCAAGCTAGAAAAGCTAACAGCCAGAGTCCTCCAGTCAAACTTATCCAATTTCTCTTGCAATGCTAATGGATGGCTAAGACCTACCCACCCTATCTGTGAGACACTTTTTAAAAAAGGAGGGCAGTAAATTCAGAAGAGAAAATCGATCACCTACTTTATAATGAGGGGCACACTTATTGATCAAGCCTACACCATCTGGCAGTAAGTTGATTAGATGCCATGGAGGCAAAATAAGAATTGGTAATAGTGACAGCAAATTATATGCTAACACTATTTAGTGCTGACTGAAAAATGAATGGGTAGTTCTTTAGGCAAAGTATGTGAGAGAAGGAGGGACTTAGACATATTTAGGCATGAGAACCGATGACAGGCATGCTAACACTGTTCAAATATGTGACCAGGAAATCATAGAGAAGAAAACCCTTTTGGCCCAGAAGACAAGATACACTGTATAGAATAATGATCTTAAATAGCAGAAAGGCAGATGTCAGTTGAGTGTAGGAGAAATAGGAGCAGCAGTTTAACAAGGACAATGACCAAAGGATTGGTGGCCCTCCTTCCTTTCAAGATAGCAGAGGTTCAAGCAGAGGTAGCATGGAATTGAAGGGAAATGCTTTAATTTGGAAATCTGCCTTAAACAATAGATAGGTCCTTTTGCCTTGGAGTCCCTAGGGATGGGTGTGATCATCATCATCATTATTATTGCTTTTGGGGGGAAGATTGAGGTACACCATGTTGCTGACCTTCAGTTGAGCTGCAATTAGAGATGTATAGATCAGCTTCTTTTAGCCAAGTTCCCTGTGGGGCAAAAGTGTTGAGAGTTGCAGTCCAAACTATACAGGGAGCAGCAGAGCTTGGGGAAGGTGTCTCTAGGTATCTGTCGAGCAGATAGATATATTAGCATATTTTAAGCACCAGTCATCATCACACTGTTACAGCCACTGTCAAGCAAGTAACCCCTGATTCTAGTTAAGCATTGTTCTCATTCTGAAGAAGTAAATCAGTTCAACAGCACTGAACAGCAAAAATCATCTCCCCAAAAGATACTTTTTGGACCAATCTAAATCTTTAGTGAAAAACATTTTTTTCATGTCAGTTCAGTTCTACTGAGCTAGTAAGTACTAGGGGGTAGAGTGCACAAAATACAATAGGGTTCATTTCTGCACAGATCAATATTTGTATACACTATAGTTAGCTACACATTCACAGTCAAAATTGCCTTTTATATGTTTTTCTTAGGGATTTTGCCAAGCACTTGTTTATGCAAATGATTCTGTGTTACTCATAGCGTTTCCTAAACAACTGACCTACCTACCTACCTACCTACCTACCTACCTACCTACCTACCTACCTACCTACCTCTCTCTCTCTCTCTCTCTCTCTCTCTCTCTCTCTCTCTCTCTCTCTCTCTCTCTCTCTCTCTCTCTCTCTCTCTCTCTCTCTCTCTCTCTGCCAGTTGGAGCACATAATGCTCTTATCTCTCTTCCCCCCCTCCTGCAATCTATATTTCTTATGATTCTACTTTAGGGCAAGTATATTATAGAATGTATGGGTCAGAATGACCCAGAAGATTATCTAGTCCAACCTCAGTTCACCGAGAGCAGAAATCTGCTACTCTAACCTCTCTAGCAGAGAGGTTCTGCTTAAATACATTATTGAACAGCTCTTACCGTGGGGATTTTTTTCACGACTTTCAATTGAGATTTCCTTCCTTGCAGTTAAATCTATTGTTTCTTTTTTCTGGAGCGACTCTAAACAGTTCTGCTCTGCCTACATAAAAGCTCTTCAGTTGCTTGAGGACAGCCCTTATGCCTCCCCACAGCCTTTTCTTCAGGCTGAACATACCCAAGGCCTCCAAACATTCCAAGTAATGTTTATTCCTCCTTCCAAGCTATATATTTTCTTCATTGTCCTGGTCTGGATGTGATCTCTCAATGAAGACTTTTATTAATAAGTTGAACAAGACCTGCCCCAAAGGTAACCCTTTTGTATGCCAGTCAATACTTCCCTCTTCCATTGTCTCGTCCATCTCACAAGCCCTATCTCTTAATCCAAATCAAGATTTCAGCCAAGCTGGTTGGCTGTGCAATTGTCTAAGGTAAATAAATAATCAAAATTAACCAAGTGCAGTTTGACATTTGAAGCTTTATTATATTATAATTGTCAGATTATATATGAACCTCATGCTACTTTTATCTTGCATATCCAAACAGCAAAGAAACTTATTCCATCCAATATGATTAAGCTTGGCAAGCAGATAGGTGGTTTCTTCCTAATCATTTTTTAATTGATTGAGCAGACTGCTGACCACAGTTTTGATGCTTCTCTTGAATCTGCAAGGAATGAGCATCACCGCTTTCTTTCTGTCCAATCCTTAAGCATGTGACACCTTTTTTATTATTAAAGGCTGAATTTTTTCATGCCTCTATGTATATGCATTCCTTTTAGGATCTCGTGAAGGTTTTCCTATTAAAATAGGAGATTAGGGATCTATCGAGTTAAATCAAAGAACTGGTCAATAAATCCCATTATAATCAAATTAACTAGATGACAATCAAAACGCACAGGAATGCTCTGTGAGATTTAGAAATAATTTGCGCTTTTTATTCATGCTAATTTAGGACAAAATGTATCTTGAGCTAGACAGAGTAAAAGGAGATTGTTGGCACAGGAATGCCTTTGTAAGCAAATGTAATTCTACACCCACTGCTTTCACCTTTCTTCCTCTCATCCTGTATCAGATGATTCCTGCCATCAATACCAGATTCCCTGGGAGAAAAAGGGACAGAGAGCGGGCTGGATGTTTATGGCAGGGTTGCCTGGATGCGTGTATGGAAATGTGGCTCTCAAAACAAAGGCCATCAATTGATGAGGCAGAGAAAGCTGCCTACCCATTCTCTACTGCCAGGGGGCTGGACCAGAGCAATTAAGCTTTTGCTTTGCTATGGTTTCCATTCTTTGATACCACTTTAGGAAGGTAGAGGGAAAATAAGATATGCATGTTTATGGGCTTTGACAGTTGCAAGATGGAGATGGAAAGGAAAAGAAGGGTGTGAAAAAGAAGGGGTAGCGCACTTATAACTGGCTTCTTGCTGCTTTCATGTGCCCTTAATTTAAATCACACTCAAAGCAGCCTTCTGATTATCTCTGAAGGGGACAAGTCTGTCTTACTTCCTCAGACATAAAAATGTACAATATATTTTAAATATATAGTTTGATATTGATTTGTTTTCTGTCTTGTGCTATGGCATTTATTTCAAATCTAGAGATAATACAAGAAGATTGTAATCCCTGTTTAGGGGTGAGCTATCTAATTATGCTTCAAAAGTACATCATCTTGTGAGTTGAGAAGCTTCTTTTGCCTAGAAATAAGAAATCAGACACTTCATTATCAATTTCCTAGAAGTTCCAACTTATTGGCAGTGACCTTGAATGAGGCTGAAAGGGACAGTATTTCAATAAAAAACAATAATTTCTATAGATAATATCTTCTCTGAAGTGACGATTAAGGAGCATCCTGTTGGAAGCCTAGCCTATGGTGACACATTCAAATGTGCAAATTGTTCCACTTATTTATTTAAATCTATCTTTACTTATTATTTTTTAAAGTTCTTTCAGCCAGAAAGGAAGGTTCAACAACAGATTCCAATGATAAAATTACACATCACCATGAAAAGTTGACCAAACAAAAGTGAAAGGAACAAAACAGCTTCTCTGCCAAGTAAAAAAAAATGGTGCTGTCTATTCTACTAATTAAGATAAAGCTGGGATGTTGACAACTTTTCTTGATGTTTCAGTGACTTAGCATTGAACAGCTTTTAAGGATTAAGATGTTACCTTATAGCAGTGATCAAATCATCCATGAGTTTACCAGACCCCGCCATAAGTGGAGAACGTGTATGTGGAGGACTGAAATCTCTTCCCCCACACTAGTGCTTATTAACCATAGACCTTGCTGGGCTACCCACATTCTGACATTGTTGCAGAATGACATTTTAGATTATATAAATATGCTGCCTAGGCTCTTGTACAAAGCCATGAATAAAGGAAGGGCAACATGTAGTCAATGTGTAGGCAAAGACTGCAGTTACAAGATCCCCTCACACAACCTTGGCTAAGAAAGTTGAGTTGTTTGCTGTGAGTCTTGATTTCTCTATAGGTACATGAGATCAAGGCATGTCATCACATTTTGAGGATGTTTGCTGAGTTAGAATGTATTCCATGAACAAAGAAAAACCACCAGCAGATATTCTGTATCAAGCACATTTAAAATTTTCTATCTAGCATCTTCAGTTAAAAAGCCGAGAAACAGAAAGGTTGAAGGTTTGCCACTGGAGCCATCAAAGGAGCAGGGGAGGGGGAGGTGATAAAATGTGCATTGTAACATATACTGTCTCTTTTATGTACATGTATGCAAGGGACATAATAAATACTTATATGTCTTCTTTACCTATCATACTAACTATATGATTTAAATAAAAGTAATAACATAATACATGTGTTCAGAAATACTGTTCTGGGTACAGCAAATATTTCCTCAAAAAACAATTTTACTAGTTGTGACTATTTTGTCATCTCATTCATAGAATAAGATTTAACTCAGAAAAGCTATTTTGCATTCTCTCCCCCCCCCCCCAAAAAAAAAATTACCTCAGAAGGATTCCTTAGTGGGCCACACGAGAAAGGGGTTATCAGCTATTTTGCAAAAACATTTTAATCAAAAAATACAATCTTAAATGATAACATAAGTTAAGTCCACAAATCACAAATTAAAACCGGCTTGTTTTTACACATACCAAGTCACTGTACACTCAGGAAGTTTGAGAGTCTCTGCTAATTTAAGTAAATCTGATTGATTTGGCTCTATGGAAAGAATTCTAATAAATCAACAGGGATTTATGAGTCCCAATAGTTTAATAATAGCAGAAGAAATGAACCTTACTGTCACCTTGAAAAGTTGGTTCAAAAGGGACAGCTGAAAACAGGAGTAGTAAAATCCAGGGAAGTAAAATCCAGTTTACTCAAAACTATATTGGTTACAAGCTCAGTCCTGTTAGCTATCATTTTTCTAAAGGTAACACATGGGACCTTAATGGGATCCAGTTATTTTTGAGACAGAAAAATGCAGAAAGTTTATTTTACAGTGTGCACAATTCTCATTTTTAATCAAAAGAATGATTTGGGGAAGGGAAGGAAGGAAAGGATATTGAATAAGCTTTCATCAACTGGGACATAGAGTTTGATGGGTAGTGGGGGAGGGGGTTGAGAGTATTCATAGTCCTGATATTGTATATTCATGTTTACGGGACTTTAGAATCTGGATAACCACGAATGTAAGATAAATTTCATTAAAATTTCCCAAATAGAGCTGCTTCATTGCTTCCTATACTGCGTAGGCAGGGTACCAAATAAATGGCTTGGCATTGATCCAGTGGTTCAAATATATCTTAAACTTTAAAGTTTAATGTTTTCAGCAGGAGGAAAATTCTACAAAATAGTTTGCAGAAATAACAAGCTTTTAATAATAATACTTTATTTACAGTCACAGACCAAAACACGAACAGTACAAAAGAGACACAGCAGCCAGTCACCAAAAGCCCAACTAAGGGAGGTTACAGCTCTCTCCTCTAATGGTCACAGCTCTCAAGAAAAACCTGGAAACCTGAGAGGTGATGTACGAGGAGACATCCCCAAGGCAATGCACAAACAAATCACAGCCATCAGGACCGGAAGGGACGATTTCAGGAAGAGACAGTAACCTAGATCTGTCCGCGCTATACATAGGGCAAAATAGAAGGACATGCTCCGCTGTCTCAACCTCGGCTCTGTCACAAGGGCACAGCCGCTTATTAATCGGGAGCCTCTTGTAACGACCATCCAGAAGTGCTGAGGGCAAGACATTGAAGCAAGCTAGGGAAAAAGCTCTTCTATACTTGGGAATGGTTAGGGTATAAAAATAGGAAGCCATCCTCAATCCATAGTTATTAACTTGGTTGAGAGTCAGGGGGGAGCAAGTTTTATTGGCTCTGGCTCGTAGATATTGTAAATCAATGTCCACGAGCCGTTGGACTATCCTAAATTGGGCATCCTTGAAGTCGTAGTTTCCCAAGGCATCCTCCGTGAAACCTAGCAGATGAAGTTTCTTCAGCAGCTCTTTCTCCCAGCGAGAAATATGGGAGTCCGTGAACACCAGGGAGAGGTAGCTGCCAGGAACTGCCAGAAAGAGCACCCAAAACCACCATTTAAAGGTGTTTATCCAGGCCATACATTCCACTGATCGAATGCCTAGTTCCAGGTATATTGGGGCAAAACCAACACAAGGAGGAAGACCCAGAAATTTTCTAAGGAAAGCAGCCTGGGTTCTTTCAATGCAAATAACAAGCTTTTGGTTCCTAGACTTCAGTGCTAAGATGCTTTGTTTCAGAAAAAAGAGCTTGTCATTTGCTCTACCCCAGTTGCAAATAGAGACAATGTGGCTTCCCTCCACTTGTACCAGAACATGAATAAATGATTAATCACAAGTTCATTCACCAGGCTTCTAACCTGAAGAACTTGAGTAAATAAAGGCTAGCTATCTCAGATGGCCCATTCATGTATGCCTGGAAATAATGCCAGCTTCTTTGCCCTCTTATTCTGTTTTTTTTTTTAATTCTCTGCTGCTGCTGCTTCACATTTTAGGGAGTGAGGTAAAACTGGAGGGGAAATCTTAACTACTGTTATGAGAGAGGCAGGAAAATGTTCAGGCCTCAAATCCATCTTTGCACAGATGATCCTTAACTGATAATCATCGGGCCGGGCAGGGGTGGGGGAGTGGGCATTGAGGATTGTGCAAAAAGGCCCGGTCCTCCTATGATTTCAGTGACATGGTTAGCTTTTTTGGGAAGTAGAGAATCCTGAACTCCTTTTTAAGCCCTGTCTCAAAGTCAGGCATTACATTTGGAGTCTTAAACAGATAAATGAAGAATACATTGTAGTCTGATTGCTACTTTTAGTTATAGTTTATTTTTCTCATCTCTGAGGATCATTTCATTCATTTTACTTTTCCTATGAAGAAGTAGAACTTCATGGTTCTACAGTCTGCTCCCTTACCAGTATATTTCCTATTTATTAAGCATGGGTGACCTTGGACTAGTTTCTCTCAGTCCAATCCACCTCACAGAGTTGTTATTGTGGGGAAAACAAGAGGAGGAAGCAGCATTAGGTATGTTCACCACCTTGTTATTTATAAAAACAAAGGTGGGATAAAATATTTAAAAACACTATTAAAGCATTTAGACTTATATAGGAGCCTCGGTGGCGCAGTGGTTAGAGTGCAGTACTGCAGGCTACTTCTGCTGACTGCTGGCTGCCTGCAATTTGGCAGTTCAAATTCCACCTGGCTCAAGGTTGACTGAGCCTTCCATCCTTCCAAGATTGGTAAAATGAGGACCCAAAATTGTTGGGGGAAATATGCTGACTCTGTAAACCACTTAGAGAGGGCTATAAAGGACTGTAAAGTGGTATAAAAGACTAAGTGCTTATATACCACTTTATATATATAATGTATTATATAGCACTTCACCAGATGATGAAAGATGGAATGCTGAGTCAACCTTGAGCCTGGTAAGATTTGCACTCGAACCATTGCATCACCACGGCTCTTATGAAGAATAATTATTCACACTTTCTTTGTTGTCAATATAATTTGTGCTTTTCCATCTACTTTAATAAGATGATGACGTATACTAATAAGTTAATGTGAGATTTCAAACAAAGCATTTGATGCAAGAAAATCCATTGATATGAAGTTCTTGTTCCTTTATAGAACTATTTTAGCCTCACTTACTAATGATTTTTGCTTTCTTTTCTTTTAATATGAAAAGGAAATCCAACCATGATTATAGTTTTGATGTGGGATTGTGTTGGTGGAAGAGTAAATGGACGAAACATCACAAGGAGGAGCCCTATAAAGAAAAAGTAATTAATTGACACTGCTAGACTATTTCTACTCTCACCATCTCTCATGTAAGTGTATCTCTGATGAAATCTGCTATATCCAGTATACTTATAAATACATAGTGCATATGTAAAAGACGAATGCTAGATAACTGTTAATTTTGGTTCTATTTGACTGTAGACTAAAAATTAAGATTTTATGGCAATCTCTTTCTTTCACCCAATGCTGGCTAATCTCCAACATAAACCTGGTTAATAATTGCACATAGTCCCTAGAATCAATGCCACAAAGCCACAGATATTTTAGAATTGGTTTATTGTAAAAGACTATGTAAATTATGCAAAACATTTTGGGAAGTATGCCAAATATTTAAGCTAATGTGTTTGACGAAGTTGGCATTGGTCCACACACAAAAAAATGTAAGCTACTGTATAATAAATTCTAGACAACCTGGGAACCATTGGTTCATTGTTTTAGGGATATGTCCTGATCTAAACAGAGAAAAAGAGATAGGTAAAAACAGGCAGTGAGAGTACGAGCAACTTTCAACTCCCTGTCAGCTTCTCCATTGACTTTTCTTGTGGGAAGCTGGCAAGTCTTGCATTTGCATTGGAGTACTTGCATTTTTTTTTAAAAAAAAAATCCCATCTCAGATCTGTTCATTCAAAAATTTGTTGCCCTATGATGCAGTTTTGCCCAGCTGAATGTTACAAACAGGAGAGTTTCAGTAATATGTGTGCGGTTAGCCTCTTGGTTCTTGGATCTGCCTGTCCAATTTTTAGTTTTGTGTGGTTTGATTAGCTTGCCACAAGTAGAAATGTTATAAATGAAGACAGATTATGCATTTTTCTCTTTTCCTGAAGAACTTACATTTCTCTTTCCCACATGGCTTTTCGGCAGAGCAGCAAAAGTTGGAAGCTGCATATAATAGTTGTGAAAAGTATGCATTCATCTACCCTAAGGTGTAGAATTAGAGGAGCACAGATCACAGAGCACAGGTAGATTATTTTGGGTGACAACTGACTTGGGACAAAACCTTTAAATTTAAGAACGTGAAGTTCTTATTTTTTAAAAGGGAAGGAAAACTTAACTGATCTCTGAAGATACATCCTATGGGCTAAATTATATTTTTGTAGAGTACGTTTAATCTACATTTTTTTCCTTTTGTAATTCCAGCCCATTACATTTTCTCTTCACCTCAATTACCGCTAATGAGGCCCACATCACTCTCATTCTGCTTCCTGTATTCAGAACCATTTATCACATCTTCTTCAGACTTTTTCCTCTTAGCTTCAGTTGGATTTAAATAACCCAATTCTTTTTTTAAAAAAAAATTAAAAAGTTCCAAGATGAGCTAAATTATTCATTTTATTTGTTCATGAAGTTGGTGGGGTAGCTCCTGTACAAAATCATTTTTGGAATATTGTATACAAGTATTATTGTACTGTAGACAGCAGCACATTACCAAGTAAATATTTTCTCTCCCCGTCCTATACGCCGACATGTGGCTTTTCCGTGCTCTAGTTCCTTGATTGTCCTGAGTCAGAGTTCCTACCTGTCCAGAAATAATAAACAATTCTCTTCTTCCCATTTCATCTCAGGTGATCTTCACATCTTTTGAAATATTTTAAAACAACAAACATTTATTTTCTTGGTAAATAATCCCAAGAGCCACTGAAATAACTCTCAACGTTTTGAAATCTGTTCTAGGAAAGTAATCCAACCTATCAAAGATCTCCACGATGGAGAATACATTTTGGGGTTCTTGGTGCTCTCTGAGGTTGGGTTATGCACTTGCAGATGTTTCATCACCAAACTAGGTAACATTATCGGTGCTAATAGGGAGTGGGGTTGCTCTCATTTTATATTAGTGCCTTGCCCTGTCAGTGTTAGTGGGAGTGATGTTGGTGGGTCTTTGATTAGGCTGCTGTTTACTGTTAGTTTGTTACTCAAAGAATCACGAAGATCATTCTCACCAACAACAACAACAGAACAAGCCACCAGAATATAAAATGAGAACAAACCCCACTCTCTTCTAGCACTGATGTTACCTAATTTGGTAATGAAATGTCTGCAAGAAAACAATCAAGCTCAGAGAGCACCAAGAACCTGAGAAGTCAACTCTGAGCTGGAAATGTTCTCTTCTATTGGAGAATAAATTGTAAAAGGAAGTTCTGTTGCAAATGAACCCATTTTCATCCATCCATCCATCCACCCATCCATCCATCTGCCCAGAGTGTTCATTTGAAGAGGAAGGCAGGAATATCATCAAGCAGATAAACAAATGAATACAAATATACTGTTTTTTTTAAAATACAATGTACAGTTTGGAAAGAACTTTTTTAAAAAAAAAACCTTTAAAGAGAAAAGGTATAGACAAAAGTTATTCTTTACAACAAGGTTTTATTTTCTTTGACCAAAAATAAAAACAAAAAAACAAAAAAAAAAACCAATTAAGTTTTACAGAACTGTAATTTTCTTTTCTTTCTTTGTGGGGTTCTTTTTTTTGGACCCAAACAAGCATTTATGTTACAATATATCTCCCACATCAACTTATAATGCTGAAAGTATCATCTGGCTTTGGATGAGGTGCTCTGCTACCACTGCAGAGAACCAATCCCCTTGCTGCTTCTACTACGAAGTGCATTGAGGACCCAGAAGCTTCACAGGAGTAAACCACATGAAGAGAGACCTGGAGACCTGTATAGCGACACCGGTTTAACATGTGCCAACTCGGCATCAATGAAAGAGAATCGGCTGGAGCCTCCATTTGGGGTTTGGTGGCCTTGTTACCCAATTAAGATGAGATGGCTTTAGGAGCTTACTTGAGGCTTGATATGAATGCCAATTTCGGGCTTCTACATCTGTTTTCATTGACCACTGCCCACAGACATCAATTGGAGACATTTCAGTTCCCCTCTGCCATTTGGACTCCACTGAATCAAGTTTGGGTTTGTCTCCAAGTTTATCCAGGAGGACCCTTCTCTTGCATTTCACAGAGCTTAATCAATTTGCCTTCTGTTTGTCCTTTGGAAATATCTCCCTTCCTGTTTGTGCATCTGTTATGTTATTGAGTGACAGGGTGAAAGCTTCAACCAGGTTTTAAAAGAAGTCCTCTCATTTTCAAAATGCTTTTTTTGGAGCACAGTAATTCCTTGAGCCTGACCTCAGCCGAGAGGTTAACAACAGCAAATAATGTCAAAGTCTTGTTTGTGTCAGGAAATGCATACGGTGTTTAGCCAAATACATGAAACAAAACTAAAATATACTCTGAAACCGCAATCTCCCTTTATCCTTACAATTACTTCTTATTCTCCAGCCCCAGTTCAACTCTACTCCTGTTACAGGTTGGGTTACATATTTGTGTCTCACTATTTACCCTCAGACTATAAATATTGCAAAAAAGATATCTCTCATCATAACGGATCATTAAGGGGAAGCTAAATTTAATTGATGTAATTTGCATTTTTATCTCAATTTATATCATTTGCATAAGTATAGCATTTATAATTGTCATTTGCATAAATTTGCATCATTTGAGTAATTTCATAATTACCTCAAATATATAAACTGACATAAGTGACATAAATTACATCTGCTGCTTGGATAAGTTTGGAAATGAATGTTTTTGTCCATCGACTAAGAGAGAGATCTGAACTAAAATGTTATCCAGTACATCCTGAGGGTTCGTGTTTTACTGTAATCAAATGGAAAGGGAATTCAGATACAGTCCCGTATCAAAAATCCCAACTTCATAAGTAGTTTTGTTATGTTAGAGATCACTCAGCAGTCTGATGCAGAAATCGGTACTTAGGGTTGTTGACATATACAGCCTGCCACTAATCTGCTGTTTTCCAGTTGTTAACTGTGCTAAATTTTTAAGAGGTAGTTATATCTGGAAGATTTATCTATTAAAAAGTTTACCACGAACATCTATAGCTTGTTAATTCAAAGGCAAAATTGCTTTTCCCCCATATTAGAAACACCTTTTTAAAATAGTCAACTAATTGCACTTACACTCTTCTGAAAGTCATAGCTAAGCTTAGCCCAGTTGGATATATGACTAACCTTTTCTTGGATTGAGTCCATTCAGTTTTATTAAAAATGGAAATATAATGCTCTCTCTCCTTCTATATAGCATTCTTCATAGATTGTCTCCATGATGCTACTTGCCTGGCTAATATCCTCCAAGTAGATATACTGACCCCCTCCCTTCCAAAGAATCATGCTAGAAATGAAGGAGGTGTACTGGGAGTAGAAGGGCAAGATGTTAATGCAATTAATGGTGTTCACAGAAGGGCTTGGTCAAAATATGATGACATGGTGAGAAGATTATTCCATATCCCAAATCTTTAAGTGAAATGAAAATATATAAGAGTACTACTTTGTATCCGAAGATGGTGCTTTCCACAAATCTCCCAGTATTGATAGTACCCTGAACTCTATTAATATCTATTAGAAGGTAGCTAGTACAATAAATGCATTGGAGAGAAAAATGGAAGAAATAAAAGGCAAGAATAAATCTCTAAATATATTAGTATTTCAGAAAATGTTACATTTTTAATAGATGCCTGCCTTCTTCCAAAACTGGAGAGAGGCAAAAACTCGTTCTGCCTTGACTTGTTGGCTGTAAAGAGAAATGCATCTTGTTAAGAGACTGTTTGAAAAGAAAGCAAGCCATAGAGAGCAATGGGCACATTTTTGGTAAGAGCTCAAATCTACCACCATGTGGATATTAAACACAGTATTTGGTCCCTGTTCTTTCAGCTGGATTCTCCTGCATTAGACATTGTACTCAATCTTGTGCCTGCGATCCCTGGTGCTGCTCCATAATCTAATCTAGGGAGACAAACTGCAGCTCCAGTGATGAAGTTGGATGCTTCCTGAAGAGTAACCAAAGGCGTCTTTCCAAGCCAGGCAAATTAATTCTGAATCCTGGGTTTATGCCCTTAGAAACACCAGCTGCCTTCTAGTTACCGGTAAGTGTCTTTTTCTTGGAAAAAAATAGCAAAGTGAAGTTATTTCCTTACTCCAATATTCAATAAACCTGAATCATAGTACACTTTCCACAAACTTAATTCATGTAGCTACCTTTGTTTCTGAAGCTTAGGAGCAGTTAAAGCCTTCATAGAAAACGTTCAGTGGTGGACTTAAGAGCCTCACAAAGATGGACATATTCTAAAAACGCTTACATAAACTTCATAGAACACTTGTCTGTATCCATAGTAAAAAAGAAGGCTAAGTGAGGCAACTTTAAAAGTAGCAGGAAATAAGACTGCTTCCTCCACCATTCTCCTTCCCACTCTAACATGCGCAAAATATTTTTTCCTGCAGATTATCTCTATTATGTATAGATGATCTAACATATCATAAATTTTCCCACATCGAGACTTAAATGCCAATCCTCCTATTTACAGTGTAGGTAAGGTAGGAAAGAGGATCTTTCCTGCCTTACAGATAGTTTTCCATATAGCTGGCTGGAGAATTCTGGGAGTTGAAGTCCACAAGTCTTAAAGTTGCTAATTTAAAGACCTCTGCTCTAGGAGGAAGATCAAGGATGCCTTTCTTTCTCTTAGCCCAGCTGACCAGATCTATAAAGGGTTGAGGGTAAAGAGATGATGAAAAGCTACTATGTATACCATTAGTCCATCTGGACTAAGTCCATCTGGACTAAATAAGAACTGTGCCATGTAGTAAATTGTAGTAAATATTCTTCCTCTGGTCATTTCATGCCTTGTTTTCCCCTTAATGACCAATTAGTGAAAGAAGGCAAATAGAAAAGGATTGTACCAGAAGGACTAAACACCTCCCTTGACTGATAATGCTACTTTCCTGCATCATTGTCAGCCAGCAGTATAAAAAATGTTTCACCGAGAGCACACAAAGCTTCATGTGAAGAATGACTTTTATCCACTGCCGAAAATATTAGAAGGGATTCATTTGAGATAAAACATTTCATGGTAAAGGATCATTTTTTCTTTAAACATATGGTACACTAGAAAGTAGCTAACCTAGGTTGGCTCATTATTTTTAATTGCTAAGTGGAATTCTTTAATAGTGCTTAGTATTTAATGCTAAAATATAAGTAGATAAAGCTAAAAACAAATTGTGCCATTTTATTTTTGTAACATAGAGAATTTTGTTCTCTTGTAGAACAAAATTACTGTAATGCCTGTAATAGTGCCTCTTCTTTACTTAATGCTGATCTCTTTTAGAATATTAATATATAAATAAATAAAAACCTGGCACAACTAAAGCACCTTAAAGAGAAACTTCAGCAGGCAACTTGATGAGATGTTGAAGAAAGATTGTAATTATTTCATAGATTGGAAAATTGAAACAATTTTCAAGTTACTTTTCATCTTCTTTAACCAGCTTTCTAAGTTTTCATACTGCCTCAAAAAAACCTTATTTGACAAAATTGATGATTGGAATGAAAGGTGTTTATGGCATAAATAGAGCTATTGGAATGCTCAGGTTCTTTAGGGAGCTTGGCTTTCTGCTATTGGAGTCAAATGGCCTTTGGGTAAACAATTAAAATACAAGTTATTTTCAGTTATCTAAAAAGGATGAGATCACGTATCCACCTGCTATCCTAATGGGCTTCTTCCCTTCCATGCTCAGGGAAGACAATCCCTGCTAAAATAAACAAGAGGATGATCAAAAAAGGGATGCGTCGGTGAAATCCCCTCTACCCTGTGTTGTCTTCTTTCGTGGATGGAAAAGTTACGATCATTAACTACTGAGTTTGCTGGACTTCCGTACAAATCTGTTGGGATGTTTTTGACTACAATTCTCACTGCTCGCTCTTTTTTTTTTTTTTACTGGGGATGTTATAGAGTGGATCAGAGTTCTTCTCCCAGAACATGTGGTGGGCCTCAAGATTAAAAACAAAAACAAATGTAAAAACTTTCCCACCAGATCCTTTTCCTAAGCCAACTCAACTCCTCTGAAACACAAACCCTCAGTGTTGGCATGCTCCCCTCTCATCCTATCCAATTAAAAATAACTTTAAATCTCATTTAAGGAGAAGGTCAGCACCCGTTTTCTCTATAAAGCCCTTACTACTAGGCTGGGAGATGCCAGCAATATACAGCTTTCTTTTGGGGAGGTCTCAGGTAAGTATTTGGAGAATTAGAGTAAAAATACTTCCTATCTTAGAGGTCAGACAACATACAGCCTTAGCGCTGGCCTTTACCATTGTATTAAAATATTTCTCTACATATACACACTTTCCACTCTTTCTAAACTCAGAATATATGCCCAGAGAGAGGTCGATGGATTAAGTACATTTAGGATCACAACAATTCTCTTCTTTACTACATTGATAGCGGTACTTTATGCATGAGGTTGGTTTCATCAAACCAAATGTTTTTTCTCACTCTTGCCCAGGCTGCCCTCCCTTCCTTTCACCCTATTCTCTTTAAATGCATGATTAGTAGTTTGTTTTGGTTTTGAAAAATGGGCTAACTTGTCTAGAGGACTGCAAAAGGACCGATTGCAGGGATCTCATCCTGAAGCAGCTCTGCATAGATCCAGCAATGAATTCACTGGTCTTATTGATCAACCTGTAGGATGGGTCTCCAAAAGAGATAAGGCCTTTCGCAAGCCCTGAATCTCACATGATCTCACCCACGACCACCATCTTGAAACTCTTCTTTCAGGGGGGAGGGGGGGAGAAGAAAATGGTGCTTTAAAAACCCTTAGTCTTCAGCTTATTTCTTGCTCTGCTTTTCCAGTAACTTCTACCCTTTTTACTCTTGGCTTTGGGAGACACTGTGTCAAGTGGCTTTGTGATGAAAGTTGCTGTTGCCCTGTTTCATTGTCATTTTACAAGCCGGTGCACCTTTCTGTGCAAAAGAAAAGAAGGGAGACAAAGAAGCTGTGAATTGACTTTGTTTTGCACGAAGGCTGTGGTTTTTTCCCCCTGCATTTGATTTCCATTTCATTTCATTTCAAATGTGGCAATCAGCATGCATCATAGGGGACAAGGGAGAGGAAGTAGCTTCTAGCACTTGTCATCTTCTTCCGTATCACTTAGTACTTCGATGCCAGCCCCATATATCATGCTTTGTGATGCTCCTCTCCTCCTCCTCCGGTAATGCCCATTGGGCATCTGCCAACCCTGCCTAGAGCGAGGGCCAGATGCAATTGTGTTGGAGCGGCCAAGGCTAGTGGCCACAGCAGCCTCAAAAGTGAGTGTCTCCTCCTCACCACAGTCTGAAGCATGGGAGTCATCCTGGAGCATCAGGTAAGGCTCTGAGATGTAGCGCTGGGGAGTGGAGAGAAGACTCTGCTTTCCCTGGAGGGAGCTGGAAGACTCAGTCAAGCAGGTATTGTTTGTCTCCAGAGTCCCAGAAAGCAGAGGGGAGCCCCCCTCACTGTCGTCAGGTGGTGGGGAGGTGTCACCACAGTGCTGCATCATAGCAGTGTAGGAGATGAGAGGTCGTGGCTTTGGTGGCACTGGAGGGAGTTGACGGCGGCTTCGCCTTGGTGTGCTGGTGTCAGACAGAGAAGGGATGGAGCTCTCGCTCAAGGAGCCTGTGCCCTGCAAGAAAGGGAAAAGCCGGATACAGAGTTCTGGGATGCTCAAAAGACTCCAGGCCCTGCCTCACCTAAAGCTGGGAGAGGCAGGAAGGACAGAGAACACTTTTGCCTCTGATGACCAATCTTTCCTGAACTGAAGAAACCAGCACTATGTATTATAATTTAAAGTCCCTGTTCACTTACAAGTCATGTGGCATTTGGAAAAAATGAGAAAAGGCACAATTTAAAATAGCTTAATATAAAGGTAGAGGTTTTCCCTGTCCAGTCAAGTCTGACTGAAGGGCGTGGTGCCCCTCTTGTTTCTTAGCTGAAGGAGTCAGCATTGTCCAAAGACATTTCCATGACCATGTGGCCAGCATGACTATACGCAGAACTGTACAGAATGCTGTTGCCTTTCCACTGAAGTGGTACCTATTTATCTGCTTCTATTTCATGCTTTCGAACTACTAGGTTTGCAGGAACTGGAGCATGTAACAGGAGCTCACCCATCACATGGCACTTGGTTCTCGAACCTGGGCTGTTGGCTTTCCAGCTGACAACTTGGCATCTTTAATTGCTGAGCCATTGTGCCCCCTGAAACTTAATTAAACAGTCATGAATTCCTATTATTCTGCATATATTTTTGACTTCCTCTAGATATCAATCTTTCTGTATTATTGTAATATTTTAAGGGCCTGAACACTGAAATTCAAGGGCAACCATTTTGTGCTACAATTTAGAGAGCCACTGGAGATTGTCATGGCAAGTAAGAAAATGTACTTGCACCATAACAGAAATGTGTGGGCTCTCTGAGGCCCTCTCTGATCTTCAGTGCTGCCTGCAGAGTCACTTTGCAGGATGCACCAACACAGTTGGTGAGGGGAGACCCTCACAGTTTCTGTAGGTTACTCACCCTAGGCAAAACAATACATTACAGAGACAGTCTTTGAGACTGTGAGCCAAAGGATGGATCCTTGTTTGCTCTCCATATCTTTGTAATATGCTTCCAGCTTGTTCTAGTCTTTTATACATGAATACCTTCAATTTAATTTTTGACAGGATTTCACCTCATGTTAAGTCAATGAAAATCAATTAGTCTGTCAAAAGCTACTTAGTGCATTTCACATCCCCTTCTAACATGGCCATGCAAAACAGAGTGGAAGCTTTCATTTACTGTATATTTAACATACAATGCAAAATATTATTCAAAACAGAAGAACCTATTTTTAGAATTGTACATTGTGACTGATCATAATTATAGTTTGAAGCCTGTTCTAATGAACCGTAACTAATAGTAACCTTCATTTATCTGATATTAAATATTATAGTTAATCAAAAATGGAAGCAAGCATTTCTGAAAGGCTCCTTGTAGAATATTAGGAAAGGATAGCAGTTGCTCCAAACATTTCACTAATATTTCCAGATATTTCTCTTGATCTTTGCCAGTTTTACACCCACCTGTCTGTTGGGAGTTTGTGACCTGCCTTCACTGGGAGACCTGGAATGATGTCGCTCTGGAGAATCAATATCTGCTTGTGGACTCCTTTCCTCTGAGTTGCAACGAGAAATATCTGGAGAGAGTAGATGCCTTCGTTCCTTGGATCGGCCTCGTTCTCTGCCTCCTGAACGATGTGTATCAGATCGATGGCCTATTTATTAAAAAAAATGGCAGGATTACATGAAAACTTTACACTTGGGAACCTTTGAGCAGTCTGAATGCCTTCTACATTCTGTACAATTTTTGATGGGAGAAATATTTTTCTCTTCCTTAACCTATCCATCAAATCAAAAGCTATCACTAATACTTTATTTTTTTCTTTTTATGACCTTTCCCCTGCTTCACTCTTTATATGACTTTTCCATTGCTATTGAAGCCATTACTATCTTTTACTGTACAATATTTATGACTTTAAAAATATATACAATAGCCTAAAGCACGGGTGTCAAACTCGCCACGTCACATTGCCGTCACACAACATATCACGATGTTTTTTTTCCTTTTTGCGGAGCTGAGGTGGGCATGGCCTGTGCATGACGCTTCTGACCTGCAGGCTGCCAGGTTTAGGCCAACCCTGGCCTAAAACATTCTACTTTTGCATTTTTTTGTATCAGCTTACCGCCATTGTTCCTATAGTGGTGTTCCTATAACACCACTGCCTGTCATGGGTTGCTCTTTTATTCTAAGTAGCCAGCGTTGTATAATTAAAGAAGAATATGAGGCTAGCACTTGGGAGACTCAGGTTCAAATTTCTACTGAACCATGGAGTTTTCCTATGGCACTACTGTTGTAGCTCAGATTGCTGTAAAGACAAGCTATTACTAGGGAGAACCACATAGGGTTGCTCTGGGTTGCTTAAAAAATAGGGATGTAAGTGTAACATATAACTAAATTCCAATTGTCTTTTGGGCTTGCCAAGCAAGAACAGTGGCTATACATATTGTTGTAGCAGATGTCTTCTCACACGTGCAAAGAAATGCAGTAATTTTATCCAGCCATTTTAACCATCCGTTTATTTTAAGAGCATATTGGTATTTGGACTGCAAACTCTCTTGAGGCATATTCCAGAATTTTGCACAATCCTCTCTTACCTTCTTTCTTTCCAAGTCCTGAATTGACAGTTTTTTCTTACTGAGTTCCTAGCCCATTTGCAGAAAACTCTGTCCAATTTAATGGAAAAGCTGAATTCACCAATTATAGAGCAGGATTCTTAGAATTAAATGGATGAACACCATCCTACACGTGCCAGTGGAAAAGACCAGCTGCGGATCCCGTCTGGTAAGGAATTGAAGCAGGCAAGGTCAAGAAGAGGCTTTGCTGCTGTGATCCCATCCCTATGGAACATTCTTCCACTGGAGGTGGGAACTGCACTCTCCGTTTTGACTTTCTGGAAGGGTATTAAAAACTGGCTTGCCAGTTGGCCTAAGGCCTCAAGGGGAGTGCTCACTGCTGGAGATGGCTGATAGGATAAGAGGACCTCATTCTGGTCCATCTGTCCCTTGGCTCTTGTAGGCATAGGTTTAGCAGTTTTTCATAATATTTTAATGTCAGCTTGTTTTAATCTTTTAACTATTTTTACTTGTTTCTACAATTTGTAAGCCACCCAGATTCACCTTGTAGGGGAGATGGCATAGAAATTTAATATAGAAATAAATTAAAACTGCATGTCCTTAAAGATGATCATCTGAAGGCATCTAGTTGAGGTCACCTTATTTTGATTACTTAATAGTTGAATTTGGCTTGCGGATGGTTTATTTCCCCCCAAAAGTCCCTTTATTGTTGAAAGGCATTGTATCGCCCTGATCAAATGATCTTATCACAAGGCAGAAAATCAACTTTCATAAACTAAGCCCCTTCTTTATACAAGGCAGGAATTAATTCAGTGTGGAAAGAAAGAAAAGGAGCAAGTTTTCATCTGCGAATAAAAGACAAACCAGCTCAGTAGTTTAATTGCTTTTAAAATTAAGATGTAAAGGTTTAGTTCTATGGGTAGACATAAAGAAAATCTGTTTGCAGAACAAAATGTTATTTTTGGTTTACGTCAAAGAATTTTTATCAGAACTAGTTGTAGTTGCTCAACATATACCACTGGCCTGGGCCATATTGCTGGAAGTAAATAACTTAGCATATCATCTTCCAACAGAAATGATCCTCATAAACTGTGGAAGAGCAGGGGAGAAGACCAGATCAGAGTGGGACAGAAAACAGAGACACACATATAATTATATTTATTATTTAATTGTGTATTTGACTATTGTATAGGAAATAAGGAAGGAAAGTGTTTCCCTTTTAAAAAGAAGCGAAGACTCGGGAAAACCGTACCATTTTGACTGAGTCCAGGTGGTGCAAACTCTGCCCACAGCCTGGAGTTCAATCCTAATGAGACTCAAGGTTGACTCGGCCTTCCATCCTTCCAAAGTCGGTAAAATGAGGACCCAGATTGTTGGAGCCAATATGCAAATAATGCTGACATTGTAAGACTTCCAGAGGGTGTTGTAAAAGCACTAAGGGGCAGTACCGGTATATAAATCTAAATGCTATTGCTATTGACTAAGGATGTTTTCACCCAAAGATTTTTCATGCAGTAAAAGTTTCACAGGGTGTATGGGTCTCTATATTGTCATCTTGCATACTCATATACTGTCCTACTGCTTTTGTCCTTTCTTTTCTACAAACATTATAGACAGAAGGAAATAATGGAATACTGAAAGCTTTTTTCTCTATGGAAGGATTTCAAATAATTAGAACAAGTATGCATAAGTGAGACACGATAAAATGTATTTAAATGAAAGGCAGATGAATCATTCAATCACTATTTGATAAAGTGCTTGGCAAAATGCCTTTTATATGGTTTGATTTCAGGAAAGACATTTATGTAGCTTTTATAGAATGTCTGCATTCTATAAATTAGATCCTTATAAAATAGAATATATAAATAGTATTTGGAAGTAGCACACGGAATTCTGCAGCAGGATGTCTCAATCATGCTCTTTAAAATAAAATAATTAACAATTTGGACAAAAGAATCATGTCTTTTTTTGCAAAAAAACCTGTAATTAATATAATTTTCTCCAAACTATTGGTCTATTTGGTGGGCATGGCTTGGTGGGCATATGACCGGGTGTATTAATTCCAGTTTTAAACCTCTTCTGTAAATCTGTGTTGTCTATGTCTAAATCCTATCTTGCAGATAGTAGAAAATGGACTTTCTCCACTACTGGTAGAATGAGTAATTGAAAAAAGAGGTAGGTAGGAGGTGGGGAGAGGGGAGGGGAGGGGAGGGATGTGATCAGGGGTGGGTTTCAATTTTTTTTACTACCTATTTTGTGGGTGTGGTCTATTTTGTGGGCATGGCTTGGTGGGCATGTGACCGGGTGGGCATGGCCAACTTGTAAAATGTGGTGAAACTCACTTAACAACGCTCTTGCTTAGCAACTAAAAAGGTTAGCTCAGAAACTCTGGCATTTGAAGTGTGCAAGACTTAAAGCTGTCAAGTTACAAGAACCTTGCACCCTTAACCCTTTATAAAATAACTCTCAGAGTGTTCAAACCTGACAGCTTTAAGACTTGTGGACTTCAACTCCCAGAATTCCTCCTCCAGTCATGTTCGCTCAGGAACTCTGGCATTTGAAGTGTGCAAGTCTTAAAGCTGTCAAGTTACAAGACCCTTGCACCTCTAACCCTTTAGAAAAAAAAACTCCAGGGGTGTTCAAACTTGACAGCTTTAAGACTTGTGGAAGGCCATCCCTTTTTCCTCCCTCTCTCCCCCTGATTTCTCCCCATGGCAAGCAAGGCGGCTCTCAAAGAGAACGAAGTCCAGGCACTTCTTCCAACAGCCAAAGCCTCCACTCTTCTTCCTTTCTCAGCTGTTTCTTTCGCTGGTACAGGGGCATGGCCAGGCCGCCATCATTACCGGTCCTATCCGGTACGCCAGATTTTCACCTCTCCCGGCATACCGTACCGGGAGGAACCCACCTCTGCATGTGATGGAATGTACTGGATCAGATTCTTAGGAGGGAAGGGATGCATTCTAGAGGAGTAAGATGCAACTTAGTTCAGATAGTTTGTGCGGGAGAAAGAAGGTGAAGACAGTTGATCCTTAATAGTTTGCAGAATATATGCTTCATGTTACCACTTGATGATTGTGCCAGCTGAACAAGACAGGGAACGGCATTGTAAAATTAACATCTAGAACTCTACTCTTTTCACCTTCTACCTCTGAATGCTTGTGATTTAATTATAGCTAGTCCTCCACTTACAACAGTTCGTTTAGTATTCGTTTGAAGTTACAACGGCACTGAAAAAAGTGATTTAAGACCATTTCACACAGTTATGACCATTGCAGCATCCCCATGGTCATCTGATCAAAACTCAGATGCTTGGCATCGGACTCATATTTACTGACGGTTGCAGTGTCCCAGGGTCATGTGATCCCCTTTTGTGAATTTCTGATGAGCAAAGTCAATGGGGAAGCCAAATTCATTTAATAATTGCATTACTAACGTGACAGCTGCAGTGATTCACTTAATAACTATGGCAAGAAAGGTCATAAAATGGGGTAAAACTCACTTAACTGGCTCGCTTAGCACCATAAATTTTGGGCTTAATTGTAGTACGTGGAGGACTACTTGTATCTTGTCCTGGTCCTGAACCCTAAAGAAAGCCATCTCTCCCATTTGTGCTGGTGTGTTGCCCATTTCTTCAGTAGGAAATTATTTTTAAAGCTCCTGCAAAGTTTTGCACACAAAAGAACCCCAGTTTTACCCTTGACATTTCAAAGTAAGAGTGGAAGTACCCCTCCCAATTTAAGCACTGAGTAAGATGGACCAGTGGGTTGTCTTAGATTAAGGTTGCTTCTTGCATTCATATTCTTATATGAGTCATAAATTACTAAGAACACTTATGGGGCGATATGAATAAATGAAAAGGCAAAATATAAAAAGCAATCTGAGAGACAACATGTGGCTGCTATAGAGTGACTAATATTTTTGTTAGAAACTACTCATTATGTTAATATGGATGAAAAATTTCCATTTATTAGTGATATTTCAAAAATTCTGAGAAATTCTTGACACAGAAATCATTCTGGAAAACATCTTACCTTTTATATCTTAATTAACAGTGTCGTTTCTACAAAAAATATTATGGAAAATAAATTCATGCCAAGTGATAAGAGCTTATTACCATGTTCTCTTTCTTGTGGGCTCAAAAATGTACAATATAATACCAAAATATGGTACAGAAACATTGGAAACAAAATCTCCTTTCTTTCTAAAAACTTTATTTTTTTAACCTCACCATGGAGCTTGTTTGTCTACTGTAGGAGCAAATCAGCAGGAGAAATCAGGATTCCAAGTATTGTAATCCCATAGAAATCCTGCAAATTTATTACCTTTTTGAAAACTCCATACTTATTCTGAGATTTTGATCAGAAAGGACTAATATGCATTTTGAGGATATTGTGATTCAAATTTTAGTTTAAAATGATTACACACAAGAATTAATTTAGGTACAGAATCAGAAAGAATACAACCTAAATTCAAAAGTTATTTCTGTATATAAAATACTATATCCTGCATTTCAGTTAATGTCTTTTCTACATGACCTGTGTTGAAAAAAAGATTATTGTGATTAAGTCATACAATTTAACTGGGACTTAAGAAATTAGCCTTTAGATGGGAAGGGCCATTAGCACTTAAAATGCAATGCTATTTGTAAGATGAATGTTATATTTAAATAGTATAGAACTAGCAAAAATGAGTAAGAGATGATGATTTAAAATAGATCCTATTTAAAAACTATCCATGTAAGTCTTTCAACAAGTAGCCTGTATTTTTGCGGCTGTGAAAAGATCCAGACTCAAAAGGGAAAAAACAATTTAGAGAGTGTGTAGCTGTGCGTGTAATACCTGATGGAAACTCTTAAAAACAGGGATGTGCAGCAGTTGACTTTTGATCCTAGGAAAGTCCTGTCTGGAAAGGGAGCGGCTAATAAATTTAAATTTATTTATTATTATTATATGGTGAATTCATATCCAGATCTGCGCATAGCCATAGTGTTTTCTAACTTTACTCATTTTTGATGGAGAAAGATTATGATTCTGTGGCTTCG
Organism: Natrix helvetica; assembly: GCF_964273705.1. NCBI lineage: Eukaryota > Metazoa > Chordata > Lepidosauria > Squamata > Natricidae > Natrix > Natrix helvetica. The sequence continues at coordinate 67,701,864 of NC_138549.1, read as the reverse complement.
GAGGAGTCCAGCTCACTTCATACTTAAGATGTATTTTTAAAAGTCCCACTCATCCTCTGTTACCTGAGTCTATGTTGAGACGGCGTGAAGACAGGTGCAGCGCAGAATGGTAACTGCGACGACGAGACTTGTAGGTATTTTCACTACTTCTTTCCATTGAGAACTCATCCAGCCAGGAGGAATTTGTCCGTTTGTCTCGGATGGTAGAAAACGAGCGTCTCATGGAACCAGGATCTGTAACTACCTAGAAATGCATCCCAGAATGGAAGAAGGTTTAAAGGTTGGCAAGTGCCTACTGGTTTCGGCAGACAGATTTGCTAGTTAAGTATACTTAATCTCAGAGGGAGTTCTCTCATTTGGCCAAGAATAAATGCATTGTAATATCAGAGAGGTGTGAAGGAAATTAACTCCCCAACTTGGAGCATATAACACCTTTGTTACTATTTGTTTCAGTTAATGTAAGCTTATCTATTTTGCCTTCCCCAGGCTCTAAGGTACGTCCAATGTTTGCATCTTTGTACTCATATGAGTAATGAAATAAGAAGCAGCAGAACAAATTCAGTTTTATAGGTAGGTAATAAGCACTTTCACATGACTAGGCTTTGCACTGCCCAAAGCTTCTGCATTGAAGATTTGAATTGAAATGATGCATGGTTGAACATTCTGCTCTATTTTAGTGATCAGGATGATATGGGAATCGGCGTACTTAGTTTTTATCAGCCTGTAGTGTTCACAGAGCACCAAAAGTGAATCAAAACTTGTCTTCCTCAATCAAAAGAGCTCACAAAGGTTTCAGCCTATGAGTCTACTGCATCTACTGCACAGTGGTGAACAGGTGGTGAACATACCTAACACTCCTTCCTCCTCTTATTTTCTCCACAACAGCAATCTCATGAAGTGGGTTGGGCAAAGAGTGACTAACCCAAAATTACCGAGCCGGCTTTCATGCCTAAAGCGGGACTAGAACTGACATTCTCCTGGTTTCTAGCTGGTACCAAAACTGGTTCTCATACAGGATGAATTTGGCTTGCCCATCAAGGTGGTATACCTCTGGGATGACAGTCTTTGTGCTGCGGTCCATTTTTCCAATTGTGCGTAAATCCCACCAGAGACCCAAGTGCTTGGACTGGAAATATCCTTTCTAATATTCATCTAGAGTCTCCCATTCAACACAATAGAGTAAAACACGTCTGTTTCTAAAGCAACAGAAGGTTTGCCTCAAACCTTGCAATTGTAACAGGTACATGAACATCACCAACTCTTTGGGGGGCTCTATTCACTTTTCAGGCACTTTTCAGAACCCATGTTAGTCATGCTCTTGGTGTCACCTAATTCATTGCCTAGTTACTCAAATCTCCTCATCCCAGATCTATTGACTAAAAACAAGGACTGAGAATTTTGGCCTACATAATTTTCAGTCTGCTTGAAATGAGAGAGATTGCTAGATCAGGTGTTAAATCCACACAGGATAATGGTCTTACGCTGAAAGAGAGAGCTATCCCTTTGAACTCAATGAATATAAGCCGAACAATTTCACATAATTATGGAATACACTCTAGGGGAGTCTGGAAATTAATTTTAAGTATATTCTGAAATGCACCATTCACTCTTTCCTACTGAGAGAGGTCAGTAATGGCAGAGAAAAGCTTAATGGCTTCTTTCAATACTAGCAAACCTTTAATACGGCCTAGCTTAATCAGTAAAGTATGTGGTGCCTTGCTTACTGATTTATTGATTAATGTTCAGGATTTCAAGGTATTATACATAACACTCCCCCCGCCCCCTATGTTCCTCACAACCACAACCCTTGAGATAGGTTAGACTGAGAGACAGTAATTAGGCCAAAGTCATTCCATGAACTTCTGTGGCTGAGGGCAGACTAGAATCTGCAATACCTTGGCCACTGTACCATAGTGACATTCTTTCCTATTAACATTAAAGTAAGAGATAGAATCCTCACTTTAAAAAAATCAGTTTTAAAAGAGAAAATACTTCAGGGAAACAGACTGTGCTTTTTCACTTTGCAAAGACATTTATACTCATATAGGACAATAGCTTTCTCTAGCTTACCTAGGAATAGATTTGCCAGCTAAAATTAAGTCTTGGAACAAAATCTGAACTGCAGTAAGTCTACTGAAAGAGGGATAGTTAATATCAAATTGTTAAGTTCGAAAGAAAGGGAAGAAACACTAGAAAAGGAAGGACAAAAAGGTATTCTATTGCAATTTTTGCAACAGAACAGAATATTCATTATTCAAAATTGCTATTGGGCATTGTTGCATACTTAAAGCCATCCAAAATTTTGATTATGATCTGAATCATACTCTGAATATTATTCAGAGTAACCCTTGTATGATCTATTTTTCCTGTGAGTTAATTACTCTGTCTGGGTTGTATTAATTCAAATTAATTCAATTTGTACCTTAGAATTCACATGACCAATTTTTTTTCCATATACAAGCTTTGCCTATACACAGACAAATTACATATTGCCAGAAAAAGAGCTTTACTCTAGTCTTCCTTCTAACGTCTGAGTTCTAGATCCTAGGTACTTCTTTCATATGGAGAATGTTTTATTTATATGGCTTCACTCTTGCAGTCTCAACTGGAACAGTTCAGCCATACTTGGTATCACTATGATACTAAGCCTTTGTTGTACTAAATAAAAATAAAACTTTATTTAATATTATTTATTTACTCATCTAACTAGCTATTTCATGGTATCCATTCTCTGCCTGCTTTCTTTATCTGCTCGTTCTTGTTTTTATGTTTCTTGAATCTTAAAATTTCTATTCCTTTCCACCAGTTCTAACTTTTTCCAAACCAATGCTTCACAGAAGCCCGATTTATATTAAAGTACTGGAATTTCAAGGTAGGGAAACATTTAATTTTTACAACGGTCATATAGACTAAGTCTTGTAGCCAGATAGCAAAGTTCTGCAGCAGACAAACTGGAACTCCGGATTTTACCTCCCTTCCTCCTCCATGAGACTAACTTTGTGTATATGGAAAGTCTTCTCCTTTTCCTTTCCCAAGGAAAACCCTACCTCCAGGTTAGATCATTTATACTGGCTTCAGCTTGTCTCAGGAGTTTGTGGGTAATAAGAGGTCAACAGTAAGTGGGCTATCTTTGGGCTAGAACATGGATACTGTATGGAACAGGTCATTATTTCCTTCTCAATTTTCTCAATAACCCAGCTCAAGTGCCTTCAGGGTGGGAGAATCTGGTATTGAAATCTTAAACACTGAAAAATTGTATAAATTATTATTACAAACATGAGAAGGTATTTATTTTATCTCTCTGTTAATCAAAACTGATTACAAGACAGACAAACAGGAAAAAAATTTGCTCAGCAGACAAACACAAGGATTATGGCCAAGACTGACCAGGACAGGATGCTAGGCAGCAGGCATGTAAACAAGTATATTAGGACAATGAGGTTTGAAAGAGAAAGTGGCTAAGTTTAAAGGGGAAAAATACATCCAGATGACAGAAGTAAAAGGGTTATTTCAAATGGTTGGGATTCTTGCTATAATCAACAATAGGTTCGGTTGAAATAGAACAGGAAGATGGCTCCCTCAAACCTCTGCTGTCCAGGGTCTCTGAAGTATTAGAAGAAGGTTTATGGACTGATTAAGGTGGTAGCTGGGCAAATTTAGATAGAGTTAATTGTAATAGAATTTATTGGCCAAGTGTGATTGGACACAAAAGGAATTTGTCTTTGGTGCATATGCTCTCAGTGTACATAAAAGAAGGGAAAAATGATTTGCACTGTTGTAGTCCAGGACAGATATTCCAACTTCCATCTGTAAAAAAGGACTGGAGTCCTTGTTTCATTGGGCTACTGTGTTCAGAATCTGTAATACTAGAATTAACAGAATGTTCCACATTCATAGGGAGCCAATTGGTATCAGTGACAAATTTCAGTCTTTTTCATTGTTCAAATAAAGCAACAACCTCCTGTAGGAAAGGGTCATGTATTGGTGGAAGGTAATGATATATTCCTATTGTTAGTCACCATTTCACCTGATTTTACCTGGGGATCCACAGTCAGGCGTGGCATGGAAGAAGCCCTCCCAGATACAGCTCGTTCCTGAGTATCCACCGGGAGATAACTGCCACAGTTAGAGGGCTGCACTCTTTTAAACTCTCTAATTTCTGGCTCCTGGAAATAAACACACAGCCAAACTCATGGGATTTCATTTGGTTATACTGCTTGCCATTTTTTTGCTGGCATTGCTTTTATCCATGTGGTGGGAATGGCTTGAGAACAGGATTTAAATGAAGCATTGTGAATGCTTTCTGTTGGCAAGAGAGAATGAGCCTGCCCTTCTTAAGTATGCTGAATGTGTTTAACACTATTACAAACAGTAACTATACCTTTAGCGCTAAAAATATATATAATCATTTCAGTCTAACAGATCAGGGAAATTCAAACTGCTTGCTTTTTCAGCATACACTTTCTTGCACTCGGATATCAAGTTTGGATTAAAATAAATAAAAATTAAGCTCAGTTTCACGATTAGATATAAGTGCCTTTCTGATTTAAATCTGGCTCCAATGTCTCAGTGATTTGCTTTTTAAAGCCTGCTGGTTCAGAAGTGTGGTTTTTATGTGTGTATGTATTTCTCTCCATCAACCATCCATCTACTTAATCATCAGTAAAAAACTTTGCCAGGAATATCCCCAAAATGAATTTTTAGAGGCTTATATAATGCTTTCACTGTTTGTCTTTTGCTATGCTCAATGATCAAAATGGATTTTTATTGTTATTAGATCAAGAGAAATTAGGAATAGCATATCAGTCTCCAAACAGAAGACTGACAAAAATTGTTTATGTGTTCTTTTCAAGCACAGAAAGTTTAAGAAGGCATAATGTATGTGTGTGCATATAATACAAAATTATATTACAAAACATTCTGAGAAGCACACAGAGAAGAGTGGAAATAAATGCACAATAATACAGCATTGGCTTTCAACAAAGGTGGTGCACAAATGTGCACACACACACACACATAGACCATTTACATATGCAGACATGAATTCCACCAGGTAATAAGTGGCTGCAAGTGTGGGTCAGAGGCATGTAATCCACATTTCTGAGATATGATTCAACAATTTTGTTTTTGAACATGAACACCAGCATTGAAGACAAAATGAACAAAAGCTCCAAAGCACTAATTATTATTATTAATCGCTGAAAAACCCACCTGATGAAATGATTATATGCAATGAAAACAAACCAATTAGTAGAATGAAAATTAGAATTAACCACTGTAACAAACATAAAGGGTCAAATTTTCGGATAAAAATTACATTTCCAACATTGATAAGTACCTTGAAAATATAACTTGCTTGATGATAGTTGAGTATATTTTATATAATACTCTCATTTTACTATATATTTGCAACATATACTTCTTTATAACTTAAAATATTTACTATCATCATAATCCCTCCAAATCTCCAGTAATGCTTACTCAATCATCAGTACAACTTTAGCTGTAGACCTTTCATTATTATTAAATGGTTAAATGTGTCTTAACATCTCTACAGATTGTACACTTCTAGATCACTAGAAATCCACAATGACAAAGAAAAATCTAACAAGAAAAAATGAATTCTGTATTATGCTTCTACGTTTTCATCTAGGATACCTAAATGAAATAGATTCTTTGGTATCTATTTGAGCAATAATTTGATGAATTATATATGAGGTGACCAAAACCTCAGCAATGAATCTCTCACGGAATAATTGACCAATTTTTGAAGATATGTGAGATTAAATTGACGATAAAGAAATCCATATTTTTTTTAAAAAAAGATTGTAACTAATTCCGATAAAGTAAAGCTCTGTATGTTACTACAGTAGATTTATTCTTCCTATCCAGAATGGATGAATTCTTGCCTACCAGAAATCTTCTCTGTTAATGTCCAAGGAGGAAGCAGCACATTATTATTGTGGAAGTTTCATCAACAGGATCTACAAAGGCCTAAATGTAGCTACCAGGATCTCTTTCTAGGATTACCAGCATTTCAGGGTTATAATAACTAAACTATTTGGGAAGACCCAGTTTCAATATTATATTCCACAAAATAGCTTTGGAAAAAAGAATAGGTCTCAAAGTCAAAAATAAGGTATTTTGGGGGGATATGAGGCTTCCTAAAATCTAGACAGAAAAATAAAATAAGATTAGTAAAATTAATAAAATAGACATTACAACATATCATACAATAATATAATGTAATAGAGTATCATTAGATATTGTATATGTATTGTATAATAGTATATGCAATATACCGCATGCAATATATGCAATATATTGTACAATATATTTTATAATAACCCAATGTAATATCATTATATAATACAATAATATAACACCACTTGCAACCAAGGTTTTTCAACAGTACAGACACAATTTCACTTGAAATGCTTTTCTGAAATCAATGAAAAACAGAGAAGCATTTTTAATGAATGGTACATTGATTTACCAGAGATTGCTGTTCTTGGTACTCTCCATGGGCTGAATCCATACATGCCAACTGGAATATCTCTTGGGGAGAGAGTGGACTCAGGGAGGGGAACCCACTACGGCTGGTCCTATAAAGATAGTCCGACTTGAAATGAAAAGAGAATACATCTTTCTGTAACTTTCGCTAATTTTTTTCTACCTCCTTCAAGATAAAACATCAGTCCCAGGGAAAAAAGATATTTCATAATGAGCAACATGCTTTTGTTGGAAAAAAGTGAGCTAATTATTACTAATGTCAGAAATAAAAATGCCATAAAATTATTTTCCAAGGGAAAGCTTGAAATATCCCTGCCAGATTTTAGAAAACCACATTGCTGTTATTTGCCCATCCTTTTGAAGCACTATAAATAATAAAGCAATAAATAACAGCTACAACCAAGAAGATCAACAGATAAGTAGCTTGCATTACACACAATATACAGAATTTTCAATATCAGTCAAACTAGAATCAGTCAAACTCCGTCAATGGAGAGAATGCAGCAAACTAGACAACACTTGATGAAGATGAAACAGTGGAGTTCTGGGCATAGCTACGGAATAAGAATTACAACAATAATGCAGCTGGGATAAAAGTGGTGGCTAAGAATAAAAAAAGAATTGAAAAAATTGAAATGAAAGAACTTGTAATAACAGCAGAAATGGTGGAGAAACTGCAAGAAAGATCAAGAATTGATCAACACCAGGCGAAGATTAACAACATACTTTTTCATTAAAACACCTGACTGGTCTACAGCCGCTCAAGGACATGAAATTGAAGATTGGTTAGCAGCTGACAAGCCTATATAATAATGAAAGGTCCAATAAAAGAGGAAGCACCAGGCAACTATAGGCCAATTACCTGCTTATCAACAACTTTGAAATTGCTAACTGCTGTGGTAGCTAATACAATCCAACAGCATCTAGCTGAAAACAAGTTTTTCCCACCTGAATGTGGCTTGCATTGCTTAAAAGAAGGCATTCAATTCCCTGCCACGTGATTGTATAGTCAAGTGCCTAGAAATAACAGAAGTCAGTAGAAACATCAGAAGCTTCATGAAAGATTAGAGACACAATGAAAGAGACAGTTGCTGGTTAGTGGTGATGTTCTGGGAGAGGTTAATATCAACAGAGGAATCTTTCAAGGAGACTCACTCTCACCATTACTGTTTGTCATTGCACTGATTCCTCTATCAATAATACTGAACAAATCAGACCAATGACTATCAAATATCAAAAATATGTGCCAGGCTATCTGGTCTCCTTTATGTGAATGATCTGAATGGAAAAACACCATCTGAAATAGAATCACTGCTCAATGCTGTCCATATATACAACCAGGATATTGTAATGGAGTTTGGACTGGATGAATGTGACATCCTTAACAAGGGGGAAACAATGAAATCTGCAGAAATCAAAATGCTCTATGGAAGTAACATTAAGATTTTGAAAGACAATCACTACAAATACTTGGGGATCTTTCAAGCTGACAACCTCAAGAGCACTAGAGACATGAAGAAGGTTAGAAGTAAATAGATCATGAGAGTGAAGAAGATCTTGAAGTCCAAGCTCACCATTAAGGCAATTAACACTCGGGCAATTCCAGTTATTAGATACACAGCTGGAATAATTTACTGGACTCAAGCAGAGCTAAAAGCCCTCGATAGGAAGAGCAGAAAAATAATGACAATGAATCATGCCCTTCATCCATGAAGTGACAGACTCTATTTACCAAGGAAAATAGGCGGGTGTGAAATGTTGCGAGTTGCAGAAAATAGAAGGATATTGGAAGAATATCTGAAGGACAATGAAGAAGATGCAATGAAGCTAGTGTACTAGTATACCATACTGAGTACTGGAGAGACCAAACTGGCCTACAAGAAAGACAAAATGAAGATTAGAAAAACAGACATGGCAAGACAAAGTATTACATGACCAGAACATTAAGATAATAGAAGACATATATAATAACAAGACCCGGCTAGGAGCAGGAAAGTTGAAGAAAGAGATGCAATGGTTAATTCTGGTTGCATAAGACCAAACCTTAAGAACAAATGCATACAAAAACAGTATTGAGAAGACAGCAAAAGAAAGCAAAAGCTACCTCTGTAAGGAAGGTAATGAAACAATGGACCACCTAGTTAATTGCTGCAAGAAAACTGCACAGACTGACTACAAACAAAGGCATAATAAAGTAGCAATAATGGTGCATTGAAAGATTTTTTAAGAAATACCATTTGCCTGCAAGCAAGTAATGGTAGGACCAGAAAATAGTCAAACTAATAAAAAAGAAAGAATCCGAAGTGCTCTGAGACTTTAGAATTCAAGCACCTTACCATATAACACCCCAGACTTAACGATTGTTGATAAGAATGACAAAAAGTTTGGACAGTGGACATGGTATAACCTGGAGAAAGCAGAATAGAAGAGAAAGGACTGGAGAAAATCACAAAATACACAACTTGTAAATAGAAGTAGAACTACTCTGGCAAAACAAAGCAAAGATAGTACCGATAGTGACAGGCTCCTAAGGATGCAATCCCAAATCATCTAAAGCACCACTTGAACACCATCAACATTGACAAAATCACCATCAATCAATTGCAAATGGCAGTTTTAATTGGAATAGCTTACATCCTGTAACAATAACTTTAACACAAGCAAACATCATCTTTCTATTCCAGGTACGTGGGAAGGACTTGATAGATGGATAAAAAAAGCCATATCTAATCTAAACAGCTGGCTGTTTATAACAATAACCATTAAAACAATAACAACAATATTTTTATTTACATACAAAAGAACCAAACAACTATTATCTTGTATTGTTGACATTGCCATATCATGAAAGTGAAAAAACCCTGAAACCAGTCAAAATTATACGCCTGTGTTGCATTAACAGTATATACACATTTTAAATCTTGATTATGGAAATAAGAAATGCTTATAAGTGTGTAAGTTAGTTTTGTCAAGAAGTACAGTAGTGGGATAGTAAGACAGGATAGAGATTGAGTTAATTAAAATGAGAGGGTGGCTCTACCAAAATACTGTTTGGATCAAAAGCATTAATGTTTTTGCTTCTAAGCATAATCTTTAAAGTCAACGTAATGCTCGTTAAGGTGAACTTGCTTAATTATCAAAATTGGCTTAGAAATGGCTGAAACATAGGAAATCTTTCCAGAGGTGCTTATAATCTTCACCCCAAAAGTTCTGTGAGTGATATTTTTATTCTTATGCTACATTTCATTTGAAAACATTGTTTCGTATTCAGACTTGGGATGGTTGGCACATGTCACTAAGCTGTAACTTCACGTATGGTTTATTGAATACATCACAGTTATGATTCACTCCTCTTGGGTAACATGTTCAACAAACCCAGTCAGAGAGAGAAATATGCTTTGATATAGACCAGGGGTGTCCAAACTTGGGAACTTTAAGACTTGTGGACTTCAACTCCCAGAATTCCCCAGCCAGCCATGCTGGCTAGGGAATTCTGGGAATTGAAGTCCACAAGTCTTAAAGTTCTCAAGTTTGGACACCCCTGATATAGACCAAGGCTGTGAAAGTTTTAATGGAGGAATGGATTGGATAACAATCAAAATGCAATGTAATTTCCTGATTATTCTCCTCCTTTCATTGTTCAAACTAAATTTTGAGTTCTCCATTCTTATTGCAATCTCAGTAATTGAAAAGGTGCTGTTAACCAGCACGATTGCTTTCTATTCCCTCACAGTTTATTATCAGGATCTTTAGGTTTATTTGTAATATCTCTCTTAGTTTAGATTCCCTACCATTATAGCTTTGTATCTTGAGTACAATTCAGTGGAAAAAAAGGATCAGGATTACTAGGGTTACAAAGACAAAAGCCACGGTGGTATTGTTTGTTCAAACATCTGTACTTACAGTCCTGAAATTGTGTCTTGCTGGAGGTAAGGCAAAGCTTTGGCATTGGAAATGATCTCCTGAGGAAGAGATGAAGGCTCCATGCGCTGGAACATTGGGGCATTTTTCTGAATTAAGAAAGAGAAAATGACTGCAGTTTCAATTAGGTAAAATAATGACATAATGAACACGTGGAATTAAAACTTCCATCATGTTCAATGTCTAGAATGGCTAGATGGTGATGAGGATTATAGTCTAACACATTTAGAGGGCAAATTCCAATAGACTTTGTAAAGTCTACTCCCAAAGAAGAGGAAAATAATACTGAAACTGCCCGTAATTTTGTGTAAGCTAAATGAGACACTGCTGGGATAGCAAATACAAATCACTTCAATTACTTTCCTTGCAAAAATTTATTACATAGCATTGCTTCATCCTCCCTTTTCCCCACATCTCCCCAGTCACTTTTCTCTATATTCAAAGAATTGTTTTGCATAAATGCTGTATTTTTAACACAATCTATGTTTAGAAACCTTCCACATGCAAGGGCTGATCTGTTCTGAGACCTGTGCCATTCCTCCAGAAGAAACAATGCAAAAGCAGATTTTCAGCATTTCCTCTAGGACTCCCTGACGGTCTCCATGGCTGGAAATTTCCACTTCATCTCAGCTCCTGAAATTTTATCATCTCTCCAGAACTGAAACTCTGTGGTACTTTGTCAACTTTCCCTGTTGCCTCCCTGCTGCTTTGCATGGCTGTTTCTTGATAGAATGGCTTTGTATAGACAGCAGCTTGCTGTTGGTTTGCTTGTCTATTTTTCAGCTCACTTCAGTAGCATTGCTGGTGAGAGGGTAAATAATGAAGGGATGAAGTTCCAATATATTGCTTCCCTACTGCGACCAGCAAGCAAGCTCCGGCCATCTCAAAGAAGGAAAGGGAGACTATTTGCATAGTAGCAACAAATAAATACTCTAGATAGCTAAGGGAGCCACAGCTGATGGTATGCAAGGGGTCTCAGGGAAGTTAAGGATACACATATTGTACAGACTCCTATAAAAAGAACTCATATAATGGATAAAATTGTGGGAAAGGAGAACAGTTACTGTAGATCAGGAATCCTGCCATTTCATTTTCCTTTTTACAAAAATATGCACTGTCTTCTATCTTGCTACAATGATTCCTATTGGCTACCCTGCAAAACTGCAGCAGAATTTATATATTCTTGGAAACCATCCTTAGTGTATTACATGCAACATAGGCTGAAAGATATGCCTGTAAATTATTATGCAAATAACCTAACACAACCTCTATGAATGCTTTCCATACAAATCTATTGCCAGAAAATCTGAATGGCTGAATTTTAAGCCACAACAAAACAAGATCAATTATATTTTTCCTATGGCAGAACTGTACCTGTTCTTCTAGCTGCTGTCTTTGCTTTTTAGCTTTGCTCTGCTTATAATAGTCCATTATCATCATGGCTGCATAGATTTTCCCAACTGTCAGGTCTGTAGCTGGAAGTAAAAGATGTAACCATATTAACCCAAATAGAACCCATTTACTCTGCGAAGAGAACTAGAATCAGGTCTTGCACATTTGCAGGAAATAACACATATTTATAAGCTTGGTTCTGAATTTTCAAGCCCTATGATTTGGAGGGAGCTAATGGCCCTTAGATAAGCTGTGGATCATAGGTAGAATGATGCTTTGGTGTCTGCATAGTTGTTCTTTAAACATTAATATTTGATTCTAATATCAGAATAGAATAGCTACAATATTGGGTATTTTGTGAAAGGGGTGATGTGTCTGAGTATTATTTACATGTGGATGCATTTCTATTTTCATGTATGTTTTTCTGCTTTATGTCTCTATATAGAGTAGGCTAGAAGTAGAAATGATGTAGCAATAACAATAGCCCTTAGACTTATATAGCGCTTCACAGTGCTTTACAGCCCTCTCGAAGCAGTTTACAGAGTCAGCATATTGCCCCCATCAATCCAGGTCCTCATTTTATCGACCTCGGAAGGATGGAAGGCTGAGTCAACCTTGAGCATGGTGAGATTTGAACTGCCAAATTGTAGGCAGCCGGCAGTCAGCAGATGTATCCTGCAATACTGCATTCTAACCACTGCACCGCCATGGCTCTAATGTAGATTAGCACAAGGAATTTACTTATATTACATTCCTTCTCTTTGTTAAAAATCATACAAGTCTTGCTTCTTTTACTTTTCTGAATGTCACTTGGCAGCCCTAAGTCCTAAACAATAACTTACTTTTTGGCATGGGCACCAATAGATCTAGCATCTTCTGAGAAAGGTGAGGCCAAATGGTCAGTATCTCCTTCTGGAGCTCAGAGTCTAACTGTTGCCAGTCTGCACCACCTATAAGGGAGCAGATCAAAAGAACTCTAAACAAAGTGGATAGAAAGAGAAGGAAAGAGAAAAAGAAAACAAGGGAGCTAGACTCATTATTTATCCATTTTGTTTCCCATCTTCCTCTAAGCTTAATGACACCAGAGATAAGAACCCTTCTTTAATTCCAAGTGGCTACCAAGAGCCAAATCTGTGAGGTCCTGGAGGATACCAACAAGACTTAAATTTAGCAAAGTATCCAAACCAGTACTCCTCAATCTTTAATTAATTAATCCACCAGTAGTACCCTTGCAAATCAGATGAGATATTTATAATATGTGTATGCACACATTAATTCTTCGTTGTTTCACATTCTTCTCTGAAAATTTTGATGATGGCACACAATAGATGCCCATTACACAATTAGTAAATTTCTGAAATGTCCTATTTCATTTCTTATTTCATACATCATATTAGCAGAGTTGGTTTAGCAGCATTTTCTTCCATGAAAAAAAAACTAGATCTGAAATTATTCTTAGAGAATCAGATTATTCTGAGTCATGAAGTCTATGTAGATTACAAATTAATTGATTTTGTAATCAATTACAAATGACGGATGGGAAGTTGCCCATTTCCCTCCCTCAGAAAGTAAATGTCTAACTCTTGGCTATTTTAGTTTCCTTACTTTACTTTCCCATTTACCCCTAGACCCCCCTACCTTTTGCGATCTTAATATCAAGAGCTGTTCTAATTAATGCCATCAAGGTGGAAGTGAAATGCACCGTGCTGTCTTCAGCCACCGGCATGTTCATCAGGACCAATCTCTGCACAAAACAAGTGGGGAGAAGGGAATCAGGCAGAAAACAGTTTGGAAAACTGTATCATGGAAACAAAAGGAAAGTGCTTAAAATACATAAACTAGAACAGCCAAAAAGGAGGGCAAGGATCGCCCCCGTCTCTTCCAACCTATCCCATTCCCTTCAGCGTGGTCTTTTGCCCTTTTTAATTCACCTTGCCAAGGATATGTTTTACTGACTTGGAGCAAGACGGACAAGATGACCAATTAGGTTCTTTCACAATCACATTCTGTGATTGTGGGAAAAGAATTCAAACTCTTTGATTCCATTAAAAGGAGAAGCAGCTGTAGTTTACTTCTGCATCTCCCACATACAACAATTTTTCTTTTGCTTAATAATCTCAGAACTCTTAGCTATATCCTGGCGCCCCCTTTTTGAGTTTTCTTCAAAAGAGGTCTTGTTGGCAGCAAATGATTGTCCATGCAATGGTTCTATTTTATCTGAAGTTGAAGAGGGAGGAGAGAAAGTGAAAATGAAGAGAAATTGATGTGTCATGTGGGAATGAGTGGGTCATGCTCCTTTTACCCTTGAAGGGGAAAACGAAATGGCCAAATCCACTTCTCAGAGTATATATATATTGCTTTGTCAATTCTTATGCTCTTCTCCCCATCACACCAACCACCCTCTTTCTTGAGATTTCTGGATCTATCATAAAATGAGATTAGTGAGATAAAGACTCATGGAATATTTTTGCTTCCATGTGTACAGAATCTTAAAAAAAGCTGTTAGATACTTGTTCTAACTACAGTGGTTTCCACCAAGGTCCTCTGTTCCGACGGGAACAGAGGTTTAATCCTATTGGTCAAAGGGTCTGACAGCTCCCTATAAAAGGGCTGCTGTCAGACTCAACCTTCGTTGGATTGTTCTCACTTGTTGTACTGAATAAAGAGCTGTTGTTACCGTTAAGGCTGTGTGTGCCTATCCAGTTGTTACCCTTAAGGCTGTGTGTGCCTATCCATTACCCAATCTAACACTGGCGACCAAGGTGGGATTGGAAGGCAACTAGGCAAATCAAAAAGAGCGTAGCAATCCAGCAAATACATCCAGCCCGGAGCTCAGTGCGGCTTTGAGCAGCCATTTTTGAGCGGCAGATTCTAAAACGCACTCAGAATGCAAAATGGCCATGCACGCCCCACCGACTCTGTATGACCCAGTCACTGAGCACTGGGACTCGTACATGCTATGGTTTGACTGCTTCCTCGAGGCAAACGACCTCATGGGCCTTTCTGAAGCCCGCAAGAAGAACATGTTCCTCAGATACTGTGGCTGGGAAGTGTTTGAGATGGCGAAAGACCTCTCTGAGCCAACACCGCTGCAATCAGTCGCCTGGTCCGTGCTCCAGCAAATGCTGAGGACCCATTATCCCCCCAAGCCGTCCAAACATGTTCGCCGGCATGAGTTTAACATCAGGAACCAGAAAGAGGGCGAGTCAATTAATGAGTACATTGTGGCGCTTTGCAAGGCTGCAGCATACTGCGAATTCTGAGACCTGGACGAACTGATTCTGGACCGCATAATTTGCGATGTGCGGGACATTACCTTACAGAGGAGGTTACTCGCTAAATCTAACCTCACTCTGCAGATCGCCTTGGACAAGGCCAGGGCATCCGAATCAGCCGTCAAATCTACCGAGACTTTGCAGTGCCAAAGCATTCCACAAGACGCATACATCACAAGGCTGCAGACCCTGAGAGCGAGGAAGGCGAGGAAGATGACAGCTGCCGCATGCGCAATAGCTATGCCCAGCCAGTGCGCAAATTCAAACCATGTCTCCCGCCTTGCACTAGCTGCGGAGGAGACCATGCCAGATTGGCTTGCCATTTCCGCAACACTACCTGCCAGCGCTGCGAGCAAAAGGGGCACATTGCCAAGGTGTGCCGGAGCGAATTCCCTGTCACTACCTGACAGCCTAGAAGCGCACCAAACCGCCAACAGAGCCCCAACCAAGGGGCCTGGCAGAAGCCACCACGGCGCTCAGAGGGCGACAATAGAGTCACCTACCACATGTCAATTGGCCAAGTCCGCACCAGGTGCCCCAAAAAGCTGAAGGTCAAAGTCCTCGTTGAGGACTCTCATGTGAGATAGAGATCGACACCGGGTCATCACTGACCATCATGCCGTGGTCTACCGTAAAGCAGGCTATCCGTAGCCTAAAAAAGCAGCATCTTCACACCCCTGACATCCGCTTACGAGATTACCAGGGAAACAGGATCCCCATTGTGGGCCAAGGCACCTTCCAGGTGAAGTTCAAGAAGTTCAGCGGGAAACTCCCAGTGACAGTGGTCAGCAGCAACCTGCAGAGCCTCCTAGGGCTAGATTGGTTCCAAGCCATGGGCCTAGAGGTGAGTATGGGTAAGTATGTGGGGACTCCAATTTCCTTTAGTTTGGATCCCAACATAGCCCCCATCAGGGTAAAACCCAGGAGAGTACCTTTTGCTCTCCGCCCCAAAATTGACAGGGAAATTGACAAGCTCGTAGGCCAGGGAAACCTAGAGCCGGTCGATCACGCACGCTGGGAGATCCCTATAGTGACACGTGTCAAATCTGACGGGTCTGTCCGCATCTGTGCGGACTACAAGTGCACAATAAATAAAGTGCTACAACAAAGTGCCAACCCTGTACCCATTGTACAGCACCTCCTTCATTCATTAGGCCCTGGAAATTTTTTCGCAAAATTGGACATGGCACAGGCATACCAACAATTGCCTGTAGATGGTGCTACGGCGGAGGCCCAAACCATTGTGATGCAACAGGGTGCATTCAAATGTCACTGCCTGCAATTCGGCTTTAGTATCGCCCCTGGACTGTTCCAAAGCATCATGGAACGGCTTTTGCAGGGTATTCCAGGAGTCATCCCCTATTTCGATGACATCTTGGTATCGGCTGCAAATGAGGCGCAACTTTTGAAATGTGTACAAACAGTTTTGGCTTGAATTAGAGACAAAGGCCTGTGTCTCAAAAAAGAGAAATGCCAAATTAACGTGCCAAGGGTTGAATTCCTAGGGTACCTAATCGATGGTTCTGGGATTCACCCGACCACACAAAAAATTAAAGCCATTCAGGGCGCCCCCACATCTCGCAATCAAACCGAGCTGCAGGCGTTCCTTGGGCTCCTTAATTTCTACAGCGTCTTTCTCAAACAGAAAGCCACCGTTGCTGAGCCCTTATCTGGTTATGTTGCAGGCCCGCAGCGAGCTCCGAGTGAACCGGCTCTATAAGCTCCAATCGCGGCCTGTGAAAGGTTCCAGGAGCTTCCACCAAGCGGAGCTGCAGCGCAAACAGGTCTGTCTGACCTGTCCAAGGAAATCCCTCCTACTGAACCGCGCAGGTCCCTTCCAACCCTGGATTGCTGTGCTGTTTCAAAGCATCCTCTGAAGCTGTGTCTAGTGCCAGGTTTGTGGTCCTTCCTTCCTTCCTTCCTCCTCTCTCTCTCTCTCTCTCTCTCTCTCTCTCTCTCTCTCTCTCTCCTTCCCTCCCTCCCTCCCTCTATCCATCCATCCATCCATCCATATCTCATTCACTTTCCCTTCCCTTTTTCTCCCATCCCTCCCTTTCCTTCCTTCCTTCCTTCCTTCCTTCCTTCCTTCCTTCCTTCCTTCCTTCCTTCCTTCCTTCCTGTGAAGAACCTCAGGTTATCTTTGGTAGAGAAGAAAAGCCAGACGTTTTAAAACTGAGAACATGCCCATTGATCATCTGGCATTCTTAGAGCTCCACTATTGATTAGCTTAACCTGAGCCTAAGGATAGCAGCTAGCAGAGGTCTTCAAACTTGACAACTTTAAGACTTGTGGACTTCAACTCCCAGAATTCTCCAGCCAGCAGAGCTGAAATCTGGGAGTTGAAGTCCACAATCTTAAAGTTCCCAAGTTTGAAGACCCATGCACTTGGGGATCCCCAAACGGTGAGGATTTCTTTCTTTCTCTGTTGAAGCTCCCCACCCCCGCTTTTGCTCCCAGGGGGCTGCAGGGAGGCTTGCTAGCCCCCCCCCCGATCTATTTTGGGCT
Source organism: Natrix helvetica (assembly GCF_964273705.1). Classification (NCBI taxonomy): domain Eukaryota; kingdom Metazoa; phylum Chordata; class Lepidosauria; order Squamata; family Natricidae; genus Natrix; species Natrix helvetica. Next base: position 67,684,258 of record NC_138549.1, on the reverse strand, counting down.
TCAGGAAGGCCTGCTAGGAGCCAAAATGGGACTGGTGGGGATCCTGGAAGGGGCGGGGGAAGGGAGGGTTGTGAACCTGGTGAGGATGGGGGGGCCCCAGCAAGCTCTGGGTGGGGGGAGCTAGCAAGACTTACCCGTAGGCAGGAGGAGAAGGCAGCTCATTTGGGGTGCAGGACGGGCAACACGTGGCAGCTTAGCCAGGGAAGCCACCCGGGAGGTGAGGAGGTACTGGGTGGGGCAGATGGGTGGGGCATTTGCACTTCAAATGGTCTGCGCATGCGTACAACATTAAAAAAGGGAAAAAAATCACATTTTTCCAATGAAGATTGTTCTGCGCATGTGCAGAACAGAAAACCAAAATGGTGCCGTCGAGGATGGAACCAGTAGGGTCACGTGTCCGCCGGAATTACTACCTATTCGGCCGAACTGAACCATACCTGTAGGAACCCACCTCTGGCATGCACAAAGGTGAATATGAGTTGCCCTCAGCTAAGATCCTGGATAATGTAGTAAACGGACAATCCCAAATAACTATGTGGAGAGCCTGTTTGCAATTCTGTTTTTTAAGCATTTGAACCAGAACTTCCAAGCAGGAGCTTTAGGAAATGAAGTCAAAAAAGTAAAGATGATAGGTACATAATCAAAACCCATTTTTATATACAGTAGTACTCAACTTACAACCACAAATGAACCTGGAATTATGGTGGTAAGTCATGGCCGTTGTTTACTGAGGCACCTATCTGATCCCCTCACCTAATGACCACAATCCCAGCTTTTGTCACGTGGATCATTAAGCAGAGCATGAAATGCCTCAGGAGGTGGGGGAGATTCTGGGAAGCCTGGTGCAGGCTCATACTGCAGCACTTCCCCAGATCACATTTGGCCTTCCCCACCCATTACACAGCTTCCCCACCCTAGTAGGTTGTATACCACAAGGTGTCTTCCTTTTCCTATTACACCTCGTTTGCCTTTTCCAAAGACTGTCTTTCCCAAGGAGAGGCAGCCAATGTGCTATGCCTTGTGGCCTTTCTATACAGAAACCACATGATGCCATCCTGGAAGCAGGTGCAATTTTGGAAGTGGTTGCAATTCTTGTCATTTAAGAATTCTGGCCATTCCCCAAATGATATCTGCTTCCAGAATGGCATCAAAGATCCTTTGAAGAAGAAGGCTGTGTGGCATATTGGCTGCTTTTTCTTTTCCTGAAAGACAATCTTCAAAAAAATTATGTTTTGGAAAGAGAAATAGCCAATATGCCATAGAGGCCACTTCATGCTATCCTGGAAGCCAAGGCCATTTTGGGAGCAGCTGCAATTCTCACAATTCTATATAGGAAGGCCATGTGACACACTGGCTTTCTTCAGAAGAGGTAAATGGAGCAGGGAAGTCAAGGACATGGGACCCAGTACAGTAGAAAGCAGGCCCAAAGCCTGTGGGGACCCAATTGGATTGGAAGTGGGCTCAAGAGATCCATAGGGGAGGAATGGGGGGAATAAGTGAGTGGGATCAGTTGCAGCATCCCTACAATTGATTGTAAGAGTGGGTCCATTAACAAGTGGCCAGATTTTGTGATTCTGGGGGCATTGCAGCAGCCATAAGTTTGGGTACAGGTCATAAGACCTTTCTTAAGTGCCATCATAATTTCATATAGTCACAGAATGTACTGTATAGTCATAAGTTGAGGACTACCTGTATCAAAAAGGGACACAGTTTCAATCACAGTCCTCTTTACCTTTTTAACCTTCTTCTCCCATACAGTTGCTCTGCTTTCATGATGCAAATACCATCAGACTATCACTTCCACATCACCCCCATTTCCACTCCAAACACCTATGAGCTCTTTGGAGGTGAACCATGGCTACCTTCCTTTCTGCTGACTTGAAATCATGAGAAGGAATGTATATCATTGCCACATCCTCAAGTCTTTGTTTTGCATTTTATAGAAAAGGCAGGGATAAGCCAAACCAGCCATACATCAATAATCTGGCATTTTGCTTACCAAGTCCTGAAGACAAGGACAAAACCAACAAAACTCTTCCCAGTTAACTAGACCTCAGACTAACATTTCTGCTACTGGTTCTGAAGCTCAAGAGTCAGGAGGAACAGTTATATCCAAACAGAAATGCAACCACAGCATCCCCAAATAGAAAATAAGTAAAGTGTGTGTGTGTGAGAGAGAGAGGGGGGGGGGGAGGGAGAGAGAGAGAATATGAAAGAAAGAAAATATCCTAGGTTCAGTGCAGCTTCCATTATATCTATCTACCTCTGAGTTGGAAATGAATTAACCCAGCCTCTCAATACTTTATGAATAATAAGATATTAGCACAGGATCCTCAGCCAGAAGCCCCTATGCCCCAATCTTTACAGGCTGCTACTTTTTCCAGAATAGACCTGGAACCATTTTCCCATCCATTCTCTCACTTCCTATCATGAGATACCTAGCAAGAACCTGTTCTGCAGATTACTTGAACCTGCTAGATCTATTTGAACCTGCTAGATCTATGCAGTATTATCACACTAGTCACAAAACATCTTATCACCTGCTCCTGCTCAGCTTCAGTGGTATCACTTCTTGCCTTCTAGGCTGTCAGAGCAACCCTTGCAGAATTTTTTTTTTAAGTCAAAAATCTGGTGATAGGATTTCAATTTAATGGGCATGTCATGCTCCATTTTGTATTTCAATGCGTCAATGAGAAGAAGTTGCAGTTTTTAGAGTAGTTTCTCATTTTCTTCTGATGTAGTTGTCCTATTCCAAAGTCTTTGCTCAGTTCAGACTTTTGCACAGATTAAAATTCAATCTCACATATTAGAAGTATGATAACATGTTTGGGCTGAGAGCCACACTTAGCCTTACGTAGCGTGAGGGGGACTGCATTCCTAAAAGCAGGCAGCCCAGGATAATTTCATTAAAATGTATTGTTATCAATATAAATATTCATATGTAGTTAACAATTTTCCATTCCAAACAAATTCCAAAGTACTTCTGGAGGAACTCTGCATGCTCAGAAATAAAACACAGGCCATATTCCCAGATACATTTGTAGCTTTAAGTGTGTACATTATTTTAATATTTTATTCAGTCCTGTTACCTGGAACATTTCCACTGAAGTTGCTGGATGGAAACCATGTCTGAATACATAGAGAACATTTGCTCTAATGCTAAACAAAGACCTTTTGAATCTTATTCTGCATCCCTTACCTTTTGCAGACAATAGAATAACTGAACAGATGTCCTATCAATCATAATGTTCAGTGCAAAAATAAATTCATGAGTATTTGTTACCTTACATTATAGCTACCAATCCTGTTTCTCTTGGATCTACCCTCACAATGTTTGTTTGTGTACTTGCACAAAAATTAACTTTCAACATTTTTTGCACTGATCCACTGGCCTTTCTCTTTTATAATGCTATTGCAGTTATCGGGATTTGAAACATATAAGCAGTAAATATTAAGCTAGGAACACAATCTGAAATCAAAGAAATAATAGAATACTTTATCTCCCACCACCCCTTACCATTATTCATTTCCCATTTCTTGCTAATCAGAAGCCCATAAAGGAAAGAAGGGTTGTTCTACCTTATAAGCAACTTTGGAGGGACATCTCTTCCCGAGGCCTAGTGGTGGGGACATGAGAGTCAGCATTTCATACATCTCAGTGTAATGGATGCGGCCACTGCTCATGTGCAAGGAGGAGAGAGGATAAAGGAAATGGGGGAGGGAGAGCAAGATGCAGAAAAACAAAAGAAAAAGGCATTCCCAGAGGTAAAAGGCCCAAATAAACCAGAATATAGGAAACAGAAGAGAGAGAACAAAAACAAACAAACAAACAAACAAAAAGACAAACAGGAAAAGAACAGGAAACCCATTAATCAATGCAAATCATACATGACAGCTTGTGCTGATGTGGATTTATAGCACCCCTCACACAGTCCCAGGAACGCTACCAAAAGGAACTGCCTGCCTTTCCATTTCTCTGTGGATGTTTTTACAGCCAGTTCTTTCAACTGCAGTACGTGCCCCTTGTAATTTCCAGGGCTTGTGTGTAAGTGTTATAAATCAAGATACACAAAAAGTATTGTTTGGTGGTGCATACCTCAGTGAAGTGGCATGGCCTCCCTCTCTGGCTGTGTCCATGCAAGAAGAAAGCAGCATCTTGCATAGGAGGGAAGTCCACTGCAGTCACTTCTCAAAGGAATGTGTCTGTTTGCTTCCATCTAGAGCTAGGATGGAGCATGTTCCCACCATGCACTGGTGCAAAGGCATGCCAAGTGTGTAAGAAAAGAAAATGCAGGAAGAAAATTTGACATGCCATGCTCTCCAGCCCTCCTCCCATTTCCTCCCACATGCGAATTCAAGTTTCACCCAGTTGGAGTTTAAAGAGTCTTGACAGAGGCAGCTGTTTTGCCTTAAGGCTTTAGTTGGGTTGGTTGGTATTCCCTGTTCTCTGGTTCTGTATTCAGCCCTCTACTCAGTATAAAAGGAGGTCAGATTAAAACCGTAGTCTCTTGCCTTGGAAGCTTCATTGTGAATCTTTATGCTAAGCGTGGGGAATATTGTGGAAAAGAATAAAGGGTTTCCTCTATTCTTTCCAAGAAGGAAAACACAATATACGAAGTATGATGTAAGGAAAGAAAAGACTTGCATGGGTTCCAGTGAAAATAGATTCTGATGCCATACACTAACTATTAAACAATATCAGATGTTTTTTCAGCTCTTTTTAGGTGAAAGATATGATGACTTTTGTTTACTATTTGTTCAGCTCTTGTATTACTTTTAAGACTCACTAACACAGCGGCATCACTGTTAAAGCAACAAGTTTGGTATTTAATTGCTCCTATTTTTGATAAAATGTGTAATAATTTAATAATAATTGTGTTTTCCATTCAACTCAAAATTGTCCATTTCCTATTACTTCCTTCAATTTTTACTTAACATTTCTAGGTTGATCTTTTACTAAATGCAGTCAAATTGGCTTATACGTAGTTACTAAAATGCATTAAAATACACGAGGAAGGTCTGATTGAGTTGCTTTTTATTCCAGAAAAAAATGCCCTTAAAATGCCTCCAAAATATCTCTCTTCACAACTGAATTTGAATTTTTAAATTTTTCCCTCCGTTGTAAGTTTGGTAATTTTTGTAGTGAAACATTTTAAAACAAGAACTGTATATAATTTTCCAGAGAAGCATGAAACAAATTGTAGCCAAGAGATCTTGTAGTAGCAACTTTAAGAAAGAGAAGAGCAGAGTATAAAATTTAAAAAATGTGAAAATGGGTATAGCTTGCACAGAAGAAAGAAAAAAGCTTTTAAAAAATCTGTCTCTAACAACATGGGCTGCCTCAAAACTGAAATTGATTTACAGGTGGATTTAAAAATTACAGCCTACAAGAAAGACATAAGAATAATAGATTTACAAATGAAATTGAATGGTTTAAATTTTTTTAAAAAACTATATACAAAAAAACTATATACAAACAATAAATCAGAGGAGCAATGTGGATTATTTTTTAATACTGGATTAACAGAAGGGAAATGCTGAAGTTGCCACAGTGGAATTACAAAGGGGGGCCTGAAGATAACAAGAATTTTGAGAGAAGAGACAAAGAGAGTATGAAAAGGCAAATTTAGAACTTTCTGTGAGGAATTGAAAGATTGTTGGGAGGAACAAACAGAATACAGAATTGGTTTATCTGATCTAGGTTAACATATTTTAATGGGTTGCTATTACAGGTGTTATTTAATCATTTTTTTGATTGGAACTAGATTGGAATTATAATGAGGCTGGACTTTGATTATTTGAAGAGAGGAAACAGGGTGGATCTGTTTAAATGGAAAGGAAGAATTCAAATTGGGTGTAACAGATATAGTTTCTAATAATTATATTATTTCTGATAACCCTTGGTGATGAATATGATGAAATTAGGCTGGAGAGATAGGATTATAGAGAATGGGGTAAAGTATGGAATGAAGAAGAGGGTTTTGGTTGTATTATAAAATATAGTAATAAGTTGTTAACATTGATTATACTTTCTTTTCCTATTTTTATATCTTTCCTTTATTTTCTTTTTCTGCACTTTTAAATATTTTTAAGCATCAGAGAGGCTTACAAAACAGATCAGTTTTAACTTACTGAACAAAGGATAACATGCTATGGATTAAACTTGAAAAATAAGCTTTTCAATATCAGGTCAACAAAACTAAAAATAAATATGACTTTATAATATGAAAAGAAGATAATTATCATGTCAATGGAGTTAATTTTGTTTCTATTCAATTTGTAAATTTCAGGTATATTAAGCAGGACATAATCACATACAATTATTAGCACAATTGTTTTCACCAATAGTTTGCACAAGTATACTTTAGCTAGCCACTAATAATATGAAAAAAGAGAAATCTGAATGGGGAAAAAATCCACAGCAAGACTTCCTGGAGTGACTTTTCCACATAATCCCTATCATTAGGGATTCTCTTTTAAGCTAATGGCTGTTTACCCAGGCAAAAGATTAAAAACAATATTTGCAAATCACTTGATATGTAGGTGCCTAAGGAGATACAGATATATTTATAGATAAAGATAATTTTAAAACTTAATTGTTAGCCTCACAGAGCTTTTGGGACTGAATGTCCTTTGGGAGTGACATACAAATAAAGTAATATCATAAAATTAAAAAAGTAAAATAGATTGAGGAAATGTTTGATACAGAAGTCAGCTAATTCTCAAAATCAAATAATATACTTTTCCTAAGTAAAGATGTTGGTAGATTTTTCATTTACCTAGACTCTTTCTATACTACTAAAAGGACAAACACTTGTTATTTATAACATGGCATAGCATAATCAACATGGCACAGTTAGAAATATTAAATCAGCATGGGACGTAAATCTAGTAATTAATATTTCAATGTGTTGTAATTAATTTTTTCTGTTCAAAGTAATCATAAAGATAACTAATTTTAGTGTGTGTATGTGTGTGTAAACTGACAATTTATGATGATGGGAAAAACAAATACAAAGTTTGTTAAAAACAAAAATAAGGAAACATCCAAATGCTGGTAAACTTTTAGCATAGTTCTGATGCTGACTTCACAGTAAAAAATGAGTCACGGGAAATTGTCCAAAAGCCTTCAGTTGTCTTGATTTATCTGGGCAAGTAATCAAATTCAGGAAAGTTTTCTTTTTTGCAAGTCAGTGTGAGGTTAGGGGGGAAAAAACCAAGCACTGTAGGAGAAGCAAAAGACTATGTGAACTTAATTTGCTCATGGTTCCTTAATTATGCTATGCTATTACTGAGAAATAGGGACAGTTCTCTATTTCCAAAGTTAATTTGGAAGATTCTCTGTGGGTATGTTCACTGCTGCTTGTGGTGTTCACTATGGAAGATAATTAGTATATTTTAATCCTTTCTAAAGAAAAACTGAACAAATATACTTCAAAAGGGCAACATCTCATCTCTGGCTATGAAAAGTTCAAAAAGTGTTTAAGATCCAGAAATTCAGAGTGCTTTACATTGCAATTTTCTCACATATTCATGGATCCTTAGGGGGCTGGGGGAGAAGAAACTATATATTATATAATAGCTTTAGGAACTGTTCAGCTGAAAGCACTTTTACTTGGAAAGAGAGTGTGAGGAAGGAATTTTTTGTGGAATCTGAATAGTTATTTTTATCTAGTGGTTGTACAACATTTTTCTTGGTGAAACTTTGGCCAGGCAAACAATGAAGGATCGTGAAAGATGACCTAAGGAACTATATTATGAAAATGGTGCCGAAATACTTAGGGTTTCTTGGCTGGGAAAAATCTCATAGAAGCAGCTCTTCAATTAGAAGAAAGCAGAAGTTCATTCTTTTTAAATTGACTTTTGCAAGTGTCAAATTCACCTATGAATTTGACACAGATTTATTAGTAAACTTCGAATTCTAAATGACCTTATCATGAATAGAAGATAGTGTTTCATAACCATCTTTGGCCCTTGTCAGTACTGATGAACAAAAGGAGACCAGCAAGAAGAAAAGAATTATTATTAATTAAACAAAGCTGTAATTTGTTAGTCATTTGCCATAGAGATTAATGATCGATATATATATATATATATATTCATACACATACATGTATTTGAATTTACTACAGTTGATATAACTAGGGTTTATTTTTTCTTAATATCAATACCATATAGACATATTTCTTTGTGAATATCCATGTGTTTGTACAGAATTAACACTCATAAAATAGGTATAAGAAGATTAATGCCTTCACATAAACATTATTCACATTATTTTTTTTATTAGAAGGGATCTCACAATATAACACTAAACCTATATCTGAGCTACTGAGCTGTACTGAAGACAGAATAGTTTTCCATACAAAAATATTTCTCATTCCTAAAATTAAAAAGTTTGTGGACTGTTCTAGCTTTCTCCTTGACATGCTAATTTCTTATTAACTGAGGGGCTTTATTAAGTTAAACCCAAATAGCCAGATGAACTCCTGCCCACCATATCAAGTGTCATTTTCTGGCATACACTTTTTATATAAGTTAAGATTGTTGAAGCTATTTACACTATTTCTTAAGTACAGACAGAATGCTATTCTGAATGAATGGATCTTCCATGCCCAACAGTGTAACACCTTTAAAATTAAGACTCTGCGCACAACTGGTGAGCTTTGTTCATTTCTTACCATATCTGATTTGATTTTGTTTTAAATTAAAATTAAATTAAATTATTTGTTCTCTACTTTTGCTCCCAAGTTAGTGAAAACTAAATACAATACCCTTTCAAATGAAAAATGCAGGTCGTGAAAGGGGAATCAGAAAACAATGGTTCTAAAGACTTCTCTATGTAACAGGAGACACTCTAAAACCCCCAGAGTTGTTCATTCAAGATGAGAATGAATGTATAATTTCAGCTGTGCCCTGAAATCCATTTCCTGATCTTTTCCAGTTATAACAGCTGCTGATTCTGAGAAGGTTTGAATCTCTTTAAACTCGAGGGAAAGCAAGTCAGGATTCCCTTGTGAAGTACAATAGCGTGAGGTACGAAAGAGAGGAGGAGAGCGGGATTTAATGGGATGTCCCTATTGCCAGGTTGTGGCTGGGGATTGTGAGGCAAACCTTGCAAGCCACCCTGCAGGGGCACTTCTCTCCCAGGCCCAGAGGAGGCGAGATCACCCGTACTAATTTGTACATATCCTTATACAGGATCCTGCCACTGGAAAGGAAGCACAGGTGAGTTAATAGGCCCAATCAGGAAATGGGAAAGAAGAACTGTGTGAAACTGATAACGCCAGAGATGTGCATCGCTCTTTTTCCAGGAGGGGGTTGAGGGAAGGCTCTGCACAATCACCTCCTTTGAAGATATAGCTATTATTTTCTCTTCCATGTTCCCATGGAGGAATTTCCCATCACCAAGAAGGAGCATATGGCCTGATTTACAATGGAATGATAAAACTCAGTAATTCTACCAAGTTTTATTCAATTTTTTTAAAAAGCAGAATAAATGGTTTTGCATAATCAACTATTCATATCAAGTAGATAAATGGTGTTATTGTATGCAACATTTCAAGCCAGGGGTTTCCCCCCCCCCCCACCAAATCCTATCTTCCCACTTTGTCTTTCTTTTCACAGTGGTGATCCATCTGTACTGTGAGTTCAATTTCACCTAGGACAAACAGGTGATCCAAAGCTATATCAATAGCATGTCAGGAGATGATTAGACTACAGTGCTTCCTTTTGATATCCCAGATTTTTTTTTGTCTCTGAAAATTAAGGTTTAGTTGTATCAGCCAGAGATTATTTATTTTGGTCACCACAGTCTAGCAGTGGAAGGGCAGAAGGTAAAACCCTTACAGTTACAATGATCAGTTTAATTTAGAATGATAATTATACTATAGGCAGTATTTTACACAGAATTGTAGGAATTATTTTTTAATGCAATGAAAAAGTGCAAAAGAAGAAACTGAATTCTTCATAATCTTATTTTTTCACGGCAAGGTTGGATGATTTTTGAAAAACTTCAGCCTTAGTATAAGACAAATTTAGTGGGCTAGTTATAAAAATAACTATAGAAAGGGGGAAATGGGAAAATAAGATAAGTAGAAAAATATGTTATGTTCTTATTTAAATCCTAAATAATTTTTCCACAAACTGGCTTTATTCACTTCTATGAAACTGCACTCAGAACTGCCAGTCACTATGGCTTTTAGCTACAAAGGGTAACACTGACATTTCTTGACCTTTCAAGAAAATAACATGAATTTCCTTGCTACAGATGAGTTATTAAGTCAGGGCTACAAAATTAATGCCTGCTTCTAACAGCAGAAACAAGTTGAGAAGAGTAGCCATGTTAACTGTGCGCTCATCTTAAAGGCCAACATATTTATCGTGTAAATCTTTTAGAAGGCAGAGGTTTCATTAATTTCGAAGAGTGAATTCACAGAAAACAATACATTTAGTTTTCAGATCCTAAGGTAAAGCAGATAATATCCATCTGATGAACTTCTAGGATTCCAATATCTTCAGAAAAGTCATGAACATCGACCATCGTTTAGGAATTCTGGAATTAGGCAAATATATTGAATTTCCCCAAGGAAGATATAATGGAAAACAATATCTCCAAAGCACTCCTGAAATGTATGGTTAGTATGAGTGAAGGTTTTAATAACACAGTGGCCAATTCACTTCTGACATAAATTATCTGTGAAGATTTTTTTTTTCTTAAAACGTTTTAGGTTGCAGGCACAAAAAGATAAAATAGTACAAAATAAAAAAAAATGGGTGGGGGATTAAATGTTGTACATACATGGGTAAAATCCTCTTTATACGTATATCTGAGATCTCAATTTCCACAATGGCTCACAAGTATGTCCGTATGGTCGATATAGGAAAAATCATTTGCTGCAGGAAAACTGCAATCTACAGAATATTTCATTGTCATGAAAAGGTGCACAGCTGCTCTTATTTAAAAGAGCTCTTGCAAAGCTGTGATAGAATAAAAAAACTTACAAAGGATATATACTTCTTTTTCATTAAAAAGCAGAAACTGGCTGAATTGTTAATTTAAGTAAGATTATTAGGTTGTTTATATGCAGATGGCCTTTGTATAAGAACATCTAGAAGCCGCAGGATGGAGAAGGGCATTTCCATTCTATTTGTACTTGATTTGGATATCACATCTAACCAGATTTTGTAAAGAACATTAAAAAAAAACCCAGATATGCCTACATACCATGCAGCTCTATCATATTCTGCCCAAATCCGGACAAATTCATCAAGATGATGGGGTCCCAAGATAGAAGAATCTCGAGTCAGATATTCAAAATTGTCCATAATGACAGCCACAAAGAGATTGAGCATCTAAGTATGAAGGAAACAAGAAGAATGCATAGTAAGTGGAAAATGATAGCAACAGATCTATAAGTAGAAGACCAGCAAATGAGGAATCACAAAAGAGAGCTGCAATGTTCTCTTGCACATGATAGTGAAATTCTTTAATTGTGTTTACAGCTGCTTCCCTTGTAACATAATAGCTCTTTGAGAAATACTAAAGAATATCATACCATCTTTTAAATTAACCTGGTGAAAACAATACAAAACAATAAATCTGTAGAATAATGGAAAGAGGAAATCACCAAGAAGGAGCAAAAGAAGATGAAGGAGACAAAGTAGACATATGCTAGTTCTGTGCCGCACTTCTCATTCTCATTTTGTCCAGATGTTGCTGTAGTGTCTGGCTCACAACCTTTCCCTTCTAGGCATGAAAGCATAATCTCCTGCCATGCCTCCCCTGTAGCACTTCTGTAAGAAAACAAATGCATCTTGTAGTTTATTACTATGTTCAACATAGTACTTATTTTCAGAAAGTCTCTGCTTAAGTTACAACTCTTTTAAAAATAGACTTCAGTGTGTTTTAAGGAGTTTTTTTTTAAATTATTGTTCTCACCCAGCCTTAGCAGAAGCAAGAAACAGACTCTTTGTCACGAAACCCCCTCTTTATTTACCTCTTGTGAATTAATTGCATTTATCCACTGAAAAGTTCTGGCAAGAGTCCTGCAAGGTGTTTACAGCAGTAACAGACCTTATTAGTTCATTGCAATAATTGCAAGGCCGTGAGCTCCCAATCGAAAGGATACAAATTAACTTCTGGCAAAGCAGTCTTTGATGCACGAAAAACAATGAGCAAAATCTCCAGAAATACAAACTGTTGTCTCCTATGACAATTACTTCCTTTTCCTTCTATTTATTCCCCAGCCAGGGAGGGGCCATTCAGCATCCATGTGTGCTTTGCTTCCCGAGTCGACTCCTTGTCCTTCATTGCTCATCTCTCCTAACTGCTCTGTGCATATGTGCATCTGGAACAGGTCCCAGCTGTTCTTCCTCCTCACTCATCTCAGCCTCCAAGGCAGCTGCCTCTCTGTTGGCTGGGAAATGTCGGCTGGTCCTGGCTCAGTGGTGGGTTGCAGGCGGTACGCCCCTGGTACGGGCATACCAGAGCCTGCCCGGAGAACCAGATACCTTTCCGGTACGGTGCTCCAGAGGACCCACCCGCCCGCCTGAGCTCCTTACCTGTGCTTTAAGCTTTTGGCATTTCCACGCATGTGGGTGGCACATACAGTGCCTGTGTGAAGCTCTGCCGAGCAGTTGGAGCATCGTGGAAGCTTGCGGAAGCATCGCAGGCAAGTACTATGCATGGGCGCGCTGTGCGCGCCCATGTAGATGATACCGGGGCCATTCCAACCGTACCAGTTTGGACGGAATCCAGAATCTGGAACCCACCACTGCCCTGGTTCTATCTCTGTGTCTGACACAGAGCATTCATTAGAGCCTTCCCCAGACTCCAGAACTGGCCCAAGTTCCTCCCCAACCTCCTCCTCATCCGAGTCTGCTGCCAACTCTGCTGGCAGCTGGCGGGCTACAACAAATATAAATTGAGGTAAGGTCTTGCTCTTCTGCAAAATCTACTACAAATATCATACTAAATGTAATTTTTTCCTTAAGTCTCCTGGTGACCATCTGGACCGGGGGTGTCAAACTCATATTGTCACATCATCATCATGTGACATATCGGGGCTTCCCCCCCCCTTTGCTAAATGGGGGATGGGGGTGGCCAGCATGTGATGCATCTGGCCCTCGGGACGTGATTTTGACACCGCTGATCTGGACCATGTAGATTTCTTGGCAATAGTGTAGAAGTGGTCTGTCATTGCCAAACAGGCTGATGGTGGCAGCAGCCGCAGAAAGCAGTAATTATCTCACTATTCTACATAATATACATTATTTAAGATAGCTTCAAAAGATACATTTCAGATAGTTTCTTAAATGTAAATTAAATTCTTAAATTAAGATACATTTGAAATCCAATAAATGGTTCAGAAATCATCCATGACATCTACAGCAGTGGTTCTCAACCTTCCCAATGCCGCAACCCTTTAATATAGTTCCTCATGTTGTGGTGACCCCCAACCATAAAATTAGTATCTCGGTTCCTAAGACCATCGAAAATATGTGTTTTCCAATGGTCTTAGGCAACCCTGTGAAAGAATCGTTCAAACCCCGCCGCCCCCCAAAAAAGGGGTCCTGACTCACAGGTTGAGAACCGCTGATCTAGAGGCTGTCTGGGGTTAATTTCCATCATGGTTACCAAAGGTGATATCACTTCTTGTTAATCATACTGAATACACAACCCAGTATGAAGTGCTATATTTTACTGAAATTCAGTTATAACACTGAGGAGGACTTTTACACAATTTATGATTCAGTCCAGTCAGATCTAATTATGACTTCTGCATCAAGTGAGAAGATAGAGTGGGGATTCCAATAGGAAAGCTTAAATTTCATTTTGGCAATGAAAGGGTTTATCAAGTTTAAAGACTGTGATGACATTGTAGATGCACTGAAGGAAGAAAGAGGTGCTGTTGTATAATCTGCCTGATAATTAAACTAGAACAAAGATAATAGTTTCCTTCATGAATCTCTTTGGAATTAAGCTGCCTATTAGAGAGTTTTATCTGACTTCAGAACATGGAGGTTCTTTACAAAGATAAAAAAAAGATAGGAGACACAGAAAATAAAAGTTGTGGCCCACTGAGCTGAAAACAATTCAGTCTTAAGTTAAAGCCTACTAAATAGTCTGTAAAAGAGGAGACTTTGAGTCCTTGGTTTGTAGCAAGCTGTGTAAAACTAGCTAGCTGAGTATTGGCTCATTACCAGAAGCTTTTGAAATCTTAGGGGAGGCAATTATTTGCTTTATATCAAAGTGTGAATGGAACCTGTGAGAATATAAATGTACATTTACCTAAACAGTAACATCAGAGATCCGAGGAAGCTGCGGAAATTGTTGTGGCGGTTAATGTGGCTTTCCTCATCTAGCTTGATGTTCCCAAACACCTGAAAACATAGAAATAAAATTATTAACTCTGACTTCATAGTACAAAAGCACATCAATCACAGCAATGTGTGGATGGTAGGAAAATGTACAGTGGTCTGACCATTCTTTCATATTTCCAAAGTCTGTTGTTGATACCAGAACAAGGGGAAAAATACTGCTGGGATAAAACATTTTTCAAAATCTTGAAGAGAGTTAAAAGAATATTGGTTATAGTATGCCAACTCATCTCACTTTCTCCTTCAATAACCACAATGTATAGAATTTGTATTGAACCACAACAAATTTAAGGGATTCGGTATTTAGTCACCATACAGACATTGTTGAGTAATTAGCAGTAGCTTACCTGTTACATTGCATTTATTAATTTAACTTACACCTCACTTTTGATCAACAGTTCAAACCAACATATAGAACGCTCACTTCTATATTTCCAGAAAGGGACCCCACAGTCAGATGAACTAATTCTACTCTATTGTAAGGTAAGACTAGCACTGATGATGTTACCTAGTTTGGATAAAGAAATGTCTGCAAGAAAACAAGCAAGCTCAGAGAGTACCAAGGACCTTTCATTTCAACCTGAGCTACAAATATTATCCTTTACTGATATTGTAAGGTTACATTAACAGAATCTTGCAAGAGTGAAAGTACATTTCTCTCCATTGCCTTTACAGCCCAAGAAACTAGAGATTGTCTCTTCTGAGGTGTTTGCCATGCCCATATTTGTTCTGTAGGCTCAGCTGCCCCTTATCTGACCATTCCCATGGCAGTGGCTCTTTCATGTCTCCCAAAGTCATTCCCACACCCCACTGCAATATTTCATCACAGTAACAGTTGTTTCAGATAAGTTGGTCTGAACCACAGCATGATTGCGTCAAACATGTCTCAGGATAAAATAGAACTTGAACATCCTTACTCTTAACCTAATATTTTAAACCCCTGTGTCATATACCATTTTTCCTGTAGTTGCACATAAGATATAAGAGCAAATAGCAGATGGTGTATTTGTGCCATCTACCAAAAATAAAGAATACAAATAAAATCTTATAGTGTTTTTATATACAAAGCATCCATTGAACCTGAGAGAGCATTGCTTCTTAGGGAAACTGAATTAGTTCATAATTTTTTTTCATTTGAGGATTCAGAACTGTGAGTAAAAAAAAAAAAAATCATAATTCATGCGTTTTTTTTTTCTTCAGTGTTGATTCTTTAGAAAGAACATTGATAGGTTCATGTTACGCATCAATATGGAATGCAACAATTCATATTCCTGAATATAAAATATTGCATTGTTTTTTTCTTCAGATGCCAGTAGTTGTTAGATTATAAATAACCTACGTCAGCCTTCTCCAGCCTGTTTACTTGGATATTCTTGACTACCTATTAACTGAGCCAATGGACCTCCTGCCTGAAAATGGGAGCTTAAGGTTAATGTAAGAGGAGGCCTCAAGGTTTTGTTATTTCTATGTTGGGTGGACGCAACATCCTAGATCTTTTAAATTCTTTGCTTACCTGCATCCCAATGATTGCATAAATGAAGAAGAGCATTGCAATGAGAAGGCAGACATAGGGGAGAGCCTGGAAAAGGCAAATCATACAAAGTACTTTGTTATTACAGGCATAGTATTTATGTGCTTAAAACAGTAACATTCATATGTACTTAAAGTAGTAATAAATAAGCGGTGGCAGAGAAGATAAGAATTTTCTGTTTAAACTAACTAAATGGTTTGTGAACCAAAGTGAAGCTATGATGCTAAGTTTAAGAAATATGATAATAAAAAGATTGGCATCAATCCAGAGCAGAGAAACAAGTGACTTAATTAAAGCTTCTTTAACAAACATGCAAATGATCAGTGGGAGGTAATAAAAACTAGAAAAATACAGGCAATTAAGGCACTAAGCACATTTTTTTTTGCTATATGTAAGTGCACAAAATAAGACAGAAAACTTAAGAGCTATTAAACAATAATATACTTTACCTTTGCTCTCCTATGCCACTTGCAGATTTACAATTTTCATGATTACTATAATCTGGCAGCATGGAGTCCTTTCACTTTAAAACCTATTCTTAAATCTAAACCTAAACCTAAAAAAAATAAATTTGGTAATTGTATTTCTAACCTTAAATAGGCCTTGATTGATTATGTACCATCAAGTCACTCTCAACTCTTAAGCAACCATATAGATAGATTTTCCTCCACCTATCCCTAATCTGATCTTTCAGATCTTCTATTGCATTTAAAGAACCCTATATAACTCTCAAAAAACCCTGCTCCATGAATATGGCCAAATAAATTTGGCAAGTCTCAGACTCCAGTGAGGCCCTCAGCCACTTCTGCATAAATGTTTAGACATTTTTACATATTGTGCATAATAGATTTGATCTGACTCTGCAAAACATCCAAATATAGGATGGAATAAAATAAATTGGAGATCTGTAGAAGGATGCAACCAGACATATGGGAGACAGAGGAGTATAACAGGGATGAGAAAGGAAAAGCCAAGTTAGATAACCAACAAAGAAGCAAAACGATCTGCACAAATATAAAGAAAGACCAAGTAATTCAGTTCTATCACTAAAGATGGTTCAGATTTTTGTTTATTTGATCAGCCCACGCTTGTTTCACCACTAATTGTGGTTCAGAGTATTGTTTACTTCTCCATGAAGACTGGAAGACTGCCATCAACCGTTCCTCATGGCATAGTTTTGGTTATAGCCATGATCTTTTGGTTTTAATATCCTTTCTTGTGGTTACAATATTGTAGCTTACTAAGATAGCTTTTAACTAGCTTAATAAGGAATATATTGTCTGTATGTAATATATTATAATAATTTATGGTTGTTGTTTTTAATTTGGGGGCTAAATTCCTGGTTCTAAGTGTATGGTTTTCCTGCTTCCAATTGGTCTTTTAAACTATGCTGGTTTCTGCAATTGTTTGGTAGACTTTAATCTAGATATTACCCCCATACAATTATCAGTCAGTATGGAAAAAGATATCCTTAACAGGTGCAAGCCCTTAGCCAATCTTGTAATTTCTCCAAAACTAAAAAGGATTATTTAGATATTGTAGGAAGTTATCACCCAGCCCTCTCCCAGAAAAATGAAATATCCTAGGAAATATTGATAAAGCAGAATATTATATTTTCCTGGATGTGAAAAAGGGAGAAACACATTTTAAACACTAAATTCCTGCAGCTTCCTGCCCATCCCCACTTTGTCAATGGGCCATTAAGAAGGCCAAGCTAGTCCACTTTACATAATAAAGAGTTCTCCTCTTCAGCTGTGATGGGATTAAGGCAGGATAATAAGCCTTTACTCAACTGACCACATGGCATCTAAACTCAATCAAACCTGGATTCAAAACAGCCTAGAGGGTTGCCCCTGCATGGGCCCATGTGAGTCTGGCAACCAATCAGAATACATTTCTTACACAGGAACAGGAAACAGATAGGTGGGGCAGAACAGATTATAAAAATCCCTGCAAGCCCTTCTTCACCCCTTCTCTTCCTTTCCCTTCTCTTCTTCTCCACCAACATTGAAGCATGTGATCACTTTTCTGTTCAGGGCTCAAGCCATGTGGTCCTGTCCACCATTAAAACCATCTTTCCAAGCAGCCTCCATGTCTCCAGTGTCTTTTTCCCCACTTGGAGCCGAACCCAGAAGGACATTTCTTCCAACAATTGGCGACCCACAGATGGGACTCCAAGCTAGCCTAACAAATGGATATGGCCCAGGTAAGCCTCCCATGCCGGCACAGACCCCATTGAGTCTGTGGGTGGACTTTATCTTGGCCTTAGCCATTTGCATCTAGGCTTTAAAGGGGTTTTGAGTTTGAGCTCAAAGGCTGCCTGGAAAGAAGGTGAGTACCTCTAAATTTTAATTCTCTAAAATTTAATTTTAAAGCATGGGAAATGTGTGTATGCCTGCCTGTGTGTGACTAGTTTGTGTGAAAATGGATGGAAAAGTGAATGGATTTTTTATTTTTTGTTGTTGCTGCTGTTTTTGTCCTGTGAGAGAAAAAAGCTAAAGCCCATAAGGAAGTTAGTGAGAAAAAGGGAGGTACGCATACCCGCTCCGACAGCACCCCTCCTGGGTCACTGTGCGGCTGGTCCTCCGGGTCTCTTTCCCCAAGACTTGAAACTGTAAGAAAAGTCCCTGCGTGAAAGGGCGCGAATCGAGAGAAGGTTCCCGCGGTGAGGAACGCGTCAAAAGTCCCTCCGAAGGGCATCCCCAGAAAAGTCCCTCCGAAGGGCACCAATAAGACCCTCCGAAGGGCAAACAGAGAAAGTCCCTTCAAAAGGGCGCGAAAGGTCCTCTAAGGACGCGAAAGTAAAGCGGGGAAATACGAAGTGGCAAACCCGGCTAGGACAAAGTGAACCCACATCTAAACGGGACCATGGGAAGCGGTAGCTCGAGGGTAGCCATGGAAACCCCCCTAGGGGAGTTGTTGGGGGCCTGGGACGAAAAGCAAATGCCCGTCCTGGCCGGAATGAAGAAGAAAAGAGCAGATTGTAGAAAATGGGCTTTGCTGAAAGATGATACAGGAAAAACTAATTTGGCTGAAAAGGTACTTAAAAGAAAATGGTGGGGTTTCTTTTTTTTTCCCCTCTTGTCTGTCTCTTTCTCTGTCTTCTATATAACCACGTGGTTTTTGTTTCTTAAGATTTGTGCCTTCCCCAATTTAACTGAAATTCATGGTGGGAATGATTTTGTTTTTCCCTCTTTGTCTGTCTGTGTGTATATCTAAGTCTTTGTGCACCCTCAAGGTAATTGTAACTAAGATGTCTCCAATCCAAAAGACAAGAATTTTAAAGTGTTCAAAGAAAGAAAGGAGTAAACTGGCAGAAATTGCCTTCGCTCAGTTTGTTGGGCCTAGAAAACTAACTGAAACTGGGAAGGGTCTTTACTTTGTGTCTGTTCTGGCCAGCAGAAACAGAGTAAAAATATTTTTTTTCCTTCCTTCCTTGCCTATACCTTAAAGTAACAACCCAGGAAATGTTTGCAAGAAAAGTTTCATCCTTGCATTTATTGTGTGTCTAAATGATTTTACCTGTCCATTTCTTTCCTGAAGCATGTGAATCCAGACTCCATTTCTCATCTGTGATATCCCCATAATGTTTATCTGTTTAGCTGCTTAGTAACTAATGGTTTTATTTTTTTCAAACTCTGCCTGCAAGCTATCTACCCCCCCTCCCTTACCTCTAATCCTCCAACAATGCCTTTTCTGTGGGGGAGGGAACCTTGTTCTCATGTTTTT
The DNA here is from genome assembly GCF_964273705.1 of Natrix helvetica. Taxonomy (NCBI): domain Eukaryota; kingdom Metazoa; phylum Chordata; class Lepidosauria; order Squamata; family Natricidae; genus Natrix; species Natrix helvetica. Next base: position 67,664,616 of record NC_138549.1, on the reverse strand, counting down.
CAGCCCTAGAAGATTGTACTCTTCAGGTGAGTATAGATTTTTTTTCCCTTTTGGGGGGAGGAGGAGAGTGTTGCCTTGTGTGTGCATGTATGAAATGAAGGAAATTCCTACTAAAGGTTTGCCTTCAACCTGAGTAAAAACCCTCTGCACATTGTTCTGACCAACCTACTCTATTAGTCCTAAAGTAAAAACCTGGCCTCCAGAAGGCAGTTTTGATTTAGATTTTGTCAACAAATTTGCTGATTTTCTGGCCACCATCAGATGAATCAAGGGCCCCACCCAGATGCAAACGATGTGTTAATGAAAGTCTCCATACATCTTGGTCTTTAAAACTATGCCAGAAATTGCTGGGAGATCAAGATAGGGTTTGGATCTTTAAAAATATGCCAGCGTGTGCTGGGAGCGCCAACCTAGAACCGTGGCTGAATGCAAACAATGTGTGGACAAACATCTCTGTACATTGTTTCTATACATCTTGATATTTAAAAATGCCAGCGCGTGCTGGGATATCAAGATAGAATTTGGATCTTTAAAAATTAGCCAGCGTCTGCTGGCAGGTCCAAATTAGAAACGAACACCCCAGGGCAGAGACAGGCATTAACAATCTAGTGCGTGATCATTTCCAGACCTGGAGGGAAGTTGAGATCCTTTAATAATAGAAAATGGAGCTCATTGGCTTATGTACAGCTCCCTGAAGTAATTGTAATAACTGCCTTGCATGAAGAAAGAATGAAATGGTTTTTTTGTATGTGAAATTAATGATTGCAGTGCAAATGTGAGTATGTCGATGGTAAAGTTGGTATGAATGTACTTTGATTCCCTTTCATATAAAGAAGCAGTCAGTTACAAGGTTGTTTAATGGTATGTGTGTGTATGCATGTGTGTTATCATTTCCAAACCTGAAGGGAGGGTGAGATCCTCTAATAAAAGAAAATGAAGCTTGGTGGCTTGTGAAAAAAAAGCTTCCTGAAATACCTAGGATTGTTTGGCATGAGCAAGCATGAAGGTCTGATTGCAGTATGAATGTGAGTATATGTCCCCCATGCCCCAGGGAGTGATAAGTGAATGGATCCAGAGATCCACGTGATTGCCTGTGTGAATTCCCCCTCCCCCCCTCTTCCTTCTGGGTCATTCTTTGGAGGGAAGTAGGAAAGGCGGGGAGAATGAATGTCTGCTCATTTTACCATGAGTGTGTGTATGAAACCCCTCAGTGATACCTGTGAATGCCTCTGGGCATTCCCCCCTCCTTCTTTCCCTCTTTCCTTTTGGGTCATTAAAGGCTGAAATTTTTTCTCCTCACTTTAACCACTCCCCCCCCTCTCTTCTGAGAAATTTGGAGTAAATGGGTGATCTGCTCCGCTTACCTTTCACTATTGTGATCTTTTATCTGCATATAAAATTATGCAGTTACATTTCTTTGCTCTGAATACAATTTTGATTTTTTTTTTCTTCTGGAAATTTTTGAGGTTTAAAATGCTTAATTAAACCTATAAAAAGAAATGATTTTGAGATATTTTGCTTACATTTGTAAATGTTTTAACATACTTAATGAGAATTTGCTTCCATCTGAATGGAATTTGATATTTTGGAGTGTTGACTCAAAGTACCTTTTTTAAATTGCAATTTTTTTAAAAAAGCTGTTCTTCTTACCTCCCTCTTTTACACCTGTGCATTTTTAAATGTTTATGAGTCAAGATGCTGTACCCTATGATATTTTATTTGCTTGTTTGTTTGTTTTCAACACAAGTTGTTGTCCCTCTTGGAAATTTACTCATCTTACTGCAAAAGTGTTTCAATCATACAGGCAGTGGGAATGTCATGTTCCATGAAATTTACCTCGTCTGCCTCCTGAAATAATGTTTGGATTTCCACACTTGGACAGAATGGGTGAGATTCCACAACATAAGACTAAAGATATGTCTGTAAAGAACTGTATTCTTGGCCTCTTTTTTTTTTTTACCTCAGAAACAAAGGACTGCTAGCTCAAACCATAACTCTCCAATTTGCTGCTGGTGATTGCCTCCTGATAAAACCTGACATGAGGGAAAAAAACTTAGCCAAGCCTGGGACAGACTGCCAAGACTGACTGACCACTCTTACCAGCAAGCCAAGCCTAGTACCATCCAGCAGACATGAAAAAGGACTCTGAGATGAAGTAAAGACCAAAAGACTGTTCAATTCCCAGAAGATAGCTGTAAAACTACGGGGGAGGGTGAAAATTGTTTGAAAAAAGTTTTGTTTCTTTGCCTCCTTCACAGAAATTGTAAGGTCTTCTTTCCTGTCTCATTTATATTGTAATCAGTTTAATGTATTCATGTAAGAATTGTATTTGAGAATGGCTAGCACAGCAAGTTCTGAACACCTTAGATTTCTGGCTGGTGGGAGGGAAATTTTGTCCAAAATGTCTGTATTTTCTGTATTGTAGAAGCAGCTACACACACACACACACACACACACACACACACACAAAGAGAGAGGGAGGGAGAGAGGCTCCATTCAGAATTAGATTGAAACTATCTCCTTGACTTAACTCCACAAAGCTTTTCCTAGGTTGATTTTGCCCTTGCACAAAAGCAGATATCTCCCTTTTAATCCCATGGGGAGAGGGTCAGTTCCCCTCAGGCAATTCCCCCACTTGAAGAGTAGCAGAAAGGATCTTAAAAACTCAAACCCTGTGACTCAAAAATAAGTGATGCTGCCCAGTTGCCCAGTAAAGCAGGACATGTTGCACTGGTGGTCTCTGATAGGAGTCCCTGGGCTCATTGTGTGTAACTTTAAAAAAATACTAAATAGCTTGTATTGCACACTAGCTAAACTCAATTTGGCCTCACTAAAATATAAGCTAGGGCAGGTTAAAGAAATCCCTTGGAAATGGGCAGCCTGTACTTCTTTAAAAGGCAGAACCATGGCTGTGAAGGTTTTTTTGGGACTTCTGCTTGCTTGTAACCTGGAAGCTCACAGAAAGTGATATCAAACATCTGAAAATAATTGGCATGGTAAATTGGATATTGTAAATTTCTTTCCAGAAATTGTGCCCTGGTTGCTAAGACCTTCATGATTGAAAGCTCTCTGGGAGCCACTGAAGGGATCCTTCTGCTGTCTCTTTCAATGCTTTTCCATCAGAAAATTAAGTTTCCCTGATCTGACCAATTTTATCTTTTGTCAAAAACATGTGCGTTCCACTCACATTTTTTTGAAAAAAAAAAGGAGGGATTGTAGGAAGTTATCACCCAGCCCTCTCCCAGAAAAATGAAATATCCTAGGAAATATTGATAAGGCAGAATATTATATTTTCCTGGATGTGAAAAAGGGAGAAACACATTTTAAACACTAAATTCCTGCAGCTTCCTGCCCATCCCCACTTTGTCAATGGGCCATTAAGAAGGCCAAGCTAGTCCACTTTACATAATAAAGAGTTCTCCTCTTCAGCTGTGATGGGATTAAGGCAGGATAATAAGCCTTTACTCAACTGACCACATGGCATCTAAACTCAATCAAACCTGGATTCAAAACAGCCTAGAGGGTTGCCCCTGCATGGGCCCATGTGAGTCTGGCAACCAATCAGAATACATTTCTTACACAGGAACAGGAAACAGATAGGTGGGGCAGAACAGATTATAAAAATCCCTGCAAGCCCTTCTTCACCCCTTCTCTTCCTTTCCCTTCTCTTCTTCTCCACCAACATTGAAGCATGTGATCACTTTTCTGTTCAGGGCTCAAGCCATGTGGTCCTGTCCACCATTAAAACCATCTTTCCAAGCAGCCTCCATGTCTCCAGTGTCTTTTTCCCCACTTGGAGCCGAACCCAGAAGGACATTTCTTCCAACAATGGGAAACCACTGGGATATCCCAGATTTGTAAATTAGACTGGAAAGATGAAAAAAAAGGATGTTGGAAAAATTATTGGCTAATTATTTTCAAATTACTGCCAATACCTGCTTGTATGTCTCTCAGCGGAGACTTGCTTTATTTATGGATGAATAATGCATATTTGGAGAGTGCCAGGTTGTGACAGGTTATGAAAGTGTTATATGCTAGCTCTGAAAAGGTAAAAACTAATAATAAAATGAATACTTTTTACTTTATATTTTTTTTTCCAAAAATCTAACCTAAATTTTTGTAGCACCTTTTGTTGCATAGGAAGAAGAAAAAAATATATGGAAAGGATGTATTGTTTGCTGTGATGGAAGAGGCTGAGGGAACCATGGAACAATGAATACTATTTTTAATGATGAAGTGGTAAAGACTCCAGATTGTTACAGCCACATGGAAGCAAATGAATTAGCAGAGGGGGATTTGATCCTAAGTGAAAGCTGCATCCCACTGGGTTTGCAATATAAAATAGGCAATAGGGCTTTAGATTTGCTTTGGAAGAGGTGTTTGGAATGTGTGGGAGTGTGAACTGAGCAGCACCTGTCTGTGACTCATCAAAGTAGCTATGTCTGTTTCCAGAATCACATAGCTGTTGCACATTCTGAAGCACCTCTTCTGAATCAAGCATTCCACAGCCATAGCAATTGGAGATATCTGAAAGGTGGGGACAATTAGCTGTAAGTCTTTTAAGCAGAGTTCCTCTCCCTCTGAATAATAGACTACATACATCCTTCTTAAAATGATTGGGCCTTATTAGGTATGTCTTGCTTGTGATATAAAGGATGCTGGAGTAGTAAGGTTTTTAGGCTATTGTACCACTATGTGTTTATGCCAGATAGTTAGAGTATCCAATCTTTCTTAAAGTAGATCTCCTCATCTGTGAAACTTGAAAAGATGGTCATTTATATGGATAAAGAGGATGAAAGCTTGCTAGCTCTTTCTCCAGTATCTGTGTTTTTGTGGATGATTGATGGTTTGACCTAAGGCATCCATAATTGGCTAATATATCTGCTTAGATGTGCCCTGCAATTGTGTATGCAATGGTTGATGTTATTCATTGTCCTAAGCAATCCACTGACCTTGGAAGGAAGACAGGAGTTCAGCTTTTACCTTGAATGACTGCACAAAGGTCCAGAGCAGAATTCGAATGGTATACCCTTGGCGAAGCAGTTTGATGAGACGGGCAGCCCGGAACAACTTCAGAAAGCTCATGTTGAAGCTGCTGGTAACTGTCGGCTTAACACAATGCCAGAGAGAAGGAGGAAACAGTAAAATGAAAAAAGTAAAAAAGAAACATATGCAGTTTTCAGTCTTGATCTTCCACTAAAGAAGAGCAATGGAGAAAGAGATTCACCTTACTATCCGTCAGGATAATTTCTGTAATACTGCCGATCACGGTGATGAAATCAAATATGTTCCAGGTGTCACGGAAATAATTCTGCAGAAAGAGGAACATGCAGATTAAACTACAGAATAACATAAGCATTGAGATAATAATATCTCTTGAAAATTTGCCATTGTTCAGACTATATTCAGATACACAAAAAATAAGGGCAGTCTATCTTTGGTTATCTAGTCTGAGGTCTCAGGACCCCCTAGCTCCTCCTTTTGATGTCCTAGAGCAGGTGTGTCAAACTTGCGTTGTCACATAATGTATCATGACTTATTTCCCCCTTTGCTAAACTGGGTGTGGCCAGTGTGTGACGCATCTGGCCCGCAGCCAGCGAGTTTGACACACCTGTCCTAGAGCAAAGGCTAAATAATGATTTTTTAAAAAATGGAGGCATAGCCTCCTGCCATTTTCAAGCAGGTAAGTCAAATAATTGTTAGCATATGCCCCCAAATAGTCTTAAATATGTTTTTTAAAAACTTCTCTCTGCCTGCAAGTAAAATTTTGTCTCACCTTTTTGTATCACCAATTAGCCAACAGAAATTGATACAACTTCCTATACTTTCTTATGAGGTCCACATCAATCTAATCCATTTGTTTTAATTTCCCTGCATTAGATTGTGCTACACCTTGCAACATACACCAAGGATGGCTTTCGTGAGCCAGTTTCAGAATTCCCTGTTATGTCTTGAAATTGGATTGTTGACTGATTTTCTTTATTACCTTCTGCTCCAGTAGTAAAAAAAAAAAAAAAAAAAGGAACCACATTCACCTGAACCCTAAGGATTGGGCTAGGTGTCAGATTTTGAGTCAATCTAATTTTTGACAAATCTAGGGTATTTATCTGATTTCCAATTCAAATAACAAATATTCCAATGAATAAAAATTGCATATAGAGGATAATTGTCAGAGAGGATAATTCAACTTTAAACTGAATCATTCTTTCTTTACATCCATCTAAGCATCAGCTTCATTTTATTTTAAGGCTATGCTTTTGGGAAGAATTTCAGGAGCCAAAGGATTTCTGGTATTCCAATAACTTCATGAAATGGGTCACTCCAGAATTTATAATCAGACACTGAGGAATTCAGGAAGACACATAGTATCCATTCATGTTGCAGTCGGCTTCCAAACTATTGGAAAAGTGCACATTTTGGAGAAAGGGTAACAAGTTTGATTAACCATTAGGTTGATTCAAGATAGTCTCATAAAACTTTACTCATAAAACTAGGTAGAGAAATTATGTATGTACGTCCTTCACTGGCATAAAACATTTTCCGCAGCTCATGGAGATTGGAAGAAATCCCCTACCCCCCCGGCTTGTTTTTTTTTTTTTTTTTTGCTAAGATGTATCTGGCTATTTTTCTTTCTCCCCATATTCAATTATATGCCTAACTTTTAATACTTGGGAGGAGAGGCTTATTTTAAAAAGCATAATATATGTCCTTTGGAACTTGCTTTAAAGTTACTTTTTAAAACAGGATTTGGGGCAGGGCATGGTGGCCTAGCTACAGGCATTGTCTACAGAAAATTTAGGGAATGACCTCAAAGTATTGAGGAAGATGGAAATGTGTTGTGGCCCAGCAGCGGCCGGCTGAGCTGTTGGTGGACTCTGACAGCTCAGACCATTATGGGACTGCTCTGGAGGATGAGGAAGACTCTGGAGGGTGTTTGGAAGCAGAGCAGGAACTAGAGAGGCCTGTTGGCCACCAGGTGGCACCTGAGTCAGGGAGCAGTGAGGAGGAACAGAGGGAGGTTGTCCCTGATGTGCGTATGCATAGAATTGATAGGAGAAAGGTACAGCTGTGTAGAAGACATCATAGAAGGAAGTAAGGACAGCTGGCTAAGGGTGTGGCCCCTCCCAAAGAGTTTATAGGTGGAGCAACGGGAGGGTAATCTTTGCAGGAAACAACAGTTCATTATACGAGTTGTTGAGAAAGCATTCTGTAAATTTAATCTTGGGTTCTTAAAGATAACTTTCTAGGCTCCTAACCAAGGGGTGGCTTTATGTAATTAGTCATGGCAGACAGCCAATCCTGTGTCTGCATCTTCATTGGAATCACAGGACAGAACAGAGATGGTATGGTGAAGACTTAACTAGGCATGAGGAAAGGTGACAAGGTGATATAATAAGAGAATATTCTTAGAAAAAATTATACAGAAAGACATTAGTAAGAGCACTTAGACTTATATACACTACACCATAAAGCTTTACAACACCCTCGAAGCAGTTTACAGAGTCAGCATATTTCCCCCAACAATCTGGGTCCTCATTTTACCAAGCTTGGAAGGATGGAAGACTGAGTCAACCTTGAGCTGGTCAGGATTGAACCCTTGGCAGTGGGCATAATTAGCTTGCGACACTGCAGTCTAACACCTGCACCACCATGACTTGGGGATTGAGGAAGCATTGAAAAATATTGAATGATTGTGGGAATCTAGTTGGTTTCTAAGGAGAAAAATAGATTTTCTGCAGAAGAGAAAGATGTGGGAAGGACAAACAAATGTTGGACTGGATCAATTATGCTCAAATGAGCCATCTGTTCATGAAGTAAATAATTGTGCCTCATCTGGGGTTTCAAGAAAAGGCTGCCTTTATTACTTTTTAAATTATTTATTTATTTAATTATTATTAAGAGGCATTTGAGAGGTTTGGTATCATAGAGGCTCCATCCCCATCGAATGCAATGTTGTTTTTCTGGACATCAATAACTTTAACCTGAGGTGTGCAGATAGCAATTCCTATAGGCAAGTATTGATCCCTAAGCATTCTTAGTGCATGCAAACTACAGTGCCCATAAACAGAGTTTTAATATCTAATGCTGAATGCATTTTACTCACCAGGAAACCAAAAGCTATGATTTTCAGGACACATTCCAATGAGAAAACCATGGTAAAAGCAATATTCAGATACTTCAGAGCCAATTCATATGTATACGGAGCAGAATAGTACTACCAAAAAGAAAAAGAAAAAAGAAAGAAAGACGAGTCATAATATTCTGAATTTCAGTTTAGGCTAATATAAGAATCCTGGAGGTTTGGCTATATCTTTAAGATTTGCACATCCTAAATAGTGAGTTGAATGCTATGTACAGTTACCACTCAAAAGAAATAGCTCTAATATCTTGGAGAGACAGGGAGAGAAAGGGAGAGAGAGAGAGAAAGAGAGAGGGAGAGAGGGAGGGCTCCATTGGTACTGAAAACCATCATTTAAATGGTTAATTTCTCATAATGGAGAAAGGCTAAAGAAAAGTTCAGTGGGGAGGACAGGAATGGTTTATGGCCTCTTTCAGTAAGAAAGTATTATAATAAAATAGTAAGTAAAATTATGAAATTATGCACACTCAAAGCTCTATGCATTACTGATAAAATCTGCTGCTCATATCTGCTTTACTGCCTAGTCTCTCTTTAAAAAAAAGATGTTATAGTGGCTTTCTGAAGTTCAATCTGTAGGTAATCTGATTTCAGGAAGTAAAGTCAAAGGGGGGGGGGGGTTGAGAAGGCTCAACTCCATGGCCCCTAAAGAGAATAATCCTTAAATGAAAGGATCCAGAACAAATCTACCCTTCCTGAGCTCCCACTAATTCAGTGGGAGAAGATGGTCCCATAGAGAGCCACAATATACATTTAAGTGTGAAATGTGAAATTTTAATTCCTTTAGATGCATTTCTAACATGTAATACCTGACACTGCTTCTAATTACAGTTCCCAAGAAATGAAGAGATATCACTTAGTGACAGAGCATTTACTTTGTGCTTGTATATATTTAAAGCATTTTCATCCTACACTTCACTTGAAAAATCTCACAGAGCAATTCAGTTAAAAATCAATAAAAAACCCCTCTACTCTTAGGCTTACAAAAAAAACAGAAAAGGAAGCAAACTGAGACATCCTTTCTTAAAGTTGCATCCAGAAAGCTTCTTTCCCTGTAATTTTTAGTTGAAAGCATTTGACTTGAGAAGAACAACCCTCTTCCCTGAGATCATAAAGAAATGCTTCAGTCGTTTTAGACAACACAGGCAGTGTTCATTCAAAGGCAACTTCATCCATTCATGATTCTCAAGTGCTCTATTTACAACTAGCTAGCAATCTTGTGATAATTGTATTTTTTTTAAAAAAAAAATGATGTTGACTTGCAATTGCAATGTTAGTCTGTCTCAAATATTGATTCTGTTCATCTTACCTTCATCATTAGAACCACAGTGTTAAGAGCTATCATAGCCATAATGGTGTATTCAAAGGATGGAGACACCACAAAGTGCCAAACTCGGTACTGAAAGGTGTGTCGGTTTTGAGGCATGTAGCGGGTGAGGGGTTTTGCACTGATAGCAAAGTCAATGCAGGCTCTCTGGAAGGAGAAAAAAGGAAATCAAGAATATGTCAAGCATATTATTATAATTACCAATAATGTGCAACCATGTGGTACAAAAAAAGTAGAACAACATCTTTTCATGGGATAGAATAGAATAGAATAGTTTATTGCCCGAGTGTGATTGGACACACAAGGATTTTTTCTTTGGTGCATATATTCTCAGTGTACATAAAGAAAAATAAAATAGAATACATTCATCAAGAGCCATAAGATACAACACTTAGTTATAGTTAGAGGTTACTAATAAGCAATGAAATTATACTAGGAAACAAATAAAACAATATAAATTTTAAAGATATAAGCAACATGGTTATAGTCAAGTGGAAAGAGATAGGTATTAGAAGAGATAGGTACTAGGAAGGAAGAGAATAATAATAATAATACACTTAGATAATTTGACAGTGTTGTGGGAATTAATTGTTTAACAGAATGATGGCATTCGGGGAAAAACTGTCCTTGTGTCTAATTGTTCTGGTGTGCAGTGCCCTATAGTGTCCTTTTGATGGTAGAAGATGAAACAATTTATGTCCAGGATATCATATATAATCACACTTTATATATGCATATAAACATATATTATATCTTATTATATAAGTAATAGTTTATAGTTATTTCTGGAAGAAAACTTCATTTATTTTATTTATTATGGAAAATAAGGTAACTTTCATTCTGCTTTCAACTCCTCCTTCAACATTTTTTCTTTAAATCTAGGGCAATAAAAGCCTATTGATTTTTTAGGATTTCAAGTATCAAGATTCTCATTAAAAAGAAAGTGTTTATCCATTTGCCCGTAACATGCTTAAATAGGTCAATGGAGAGGTTAATATGGGGGGGGGAAACAATTCACCCAGCTACCGTAACACCCAGAGTTAAATCTATCTCTAAGCAGACCCAGTCATGCACAGGGATTAAATTAAGCTCTAGTTACTTCTTACTACCTCATTCTTCTCAAGACTACACTCTTCCATCATTTTGTCTCCTTGCTCCTGGAAAGTGATGATGATGAGAGCCACAAAGATGTTAACAAAAAAAAAGGGGAAAACTACAAAGTACACCACATAAAAAATAGACATCTCCATGCGGTTGCTACGGCTGGGGCCACGATCTTCCTCAGTCACATCTACTGAATGTTGTAGAACTCTGGGGACACAATGAGAAAGAGAAAACGTGAGTGAAAATCATACGTTAATGATTCCTTGTTATTTTTATCAAGTTAGTTGTACACTAAAAGAGTATGAAACTCTTTTGATATAGTATATTTATCAAAAGCAGAGTGAAATACACAAAAAATGACAAGTAAATTGACTGAAGGCTGTTTAGTTTCTGATAAGCCAATTTAATGAAAATAATCAGTTATAAACTCCCTCCTGACTTCCTCCCATAGAATAGTTCAAGGATAGTAATCTATGATTATTCTGAATGTATACATTAGCTTTACATTTGCTTTAGAAGAACACTTTCTTACAGCAAATGTCTCAAGAAGCCCTTCTTTTTCTATGTGAGGTACTCTTCAAACAAGAGGGGAATTTTGCCTTTGCCAAAAAGGCATCATGACTCAGAAATCTGCCTTTGTACCCTAATAAAAATACATTCATTTGCCTCAGAAAAAGAAATTGCATGTATTATTATTATTAAAAAGGAAATACACTAAATATTCTGATTATTCTCATAATTTAAGGGCGAACTACAACAATCCATTTCTAATATCATAGTACAGTAGTTTTTCAATATGTGTGTCAGCGTTCCGAGTGACGATGTGTTTTGTGACATCTGATGGGGTTCCATAAAGGGACCAAAGTCAAAGAGGTGGGGGATGAAACACAGCAGGGATGTCCATAATATTTTTTCTAAAGCTCAGTGGAAAGGGTGGAGCTTGTTCTTTTGTGAAAAAAGGTAATATGGCTACAATTTTGTGATCAGGAGGTCTTGACTGTTTTTTTTTTTCACTAACAGGTTCTGTATCTTGAAAAGCTAGACAAATCCAGTTATAGGTGAAGAAGGAAAATACTCACTGAGGCCATCCTTCTCCAGTGGAAACAGTGAAGAGCGTAAGCAAAGCCCAAATGATATTATCATAGTGGAATTCATGGCGCTTCCATTCTCGACATTTTACTTCCATTGTGTTTTTCTCATGGTCTATATAATTTCCACTATAATATAAAAGTGGCAGAGAATAAAAGGCTTTTGTTATACTGTCACAATAAAGAGGGTGGGAAAAAGGCTTAAAATGTAGGTCCAGGGATACCAAATACAATTCCTAGGATAGAAGAGAAGCATTGATCATGGGAATCCAGTTTTCCCATATCTTTCCTTCTGATATCACTTTTACGTCAGTCTGGCTCTGACGCTAGAAATTAGCTTGATTGGATGGGAGAAACAAGGCATGATTTAGAATAAGAGATAACAGATATTAACCTACCTACTGTTGTATCTTCATGCCCCCTAAACTTACTTTTTTCTTTTTCTAAATGATCATCATAAAATGTAAGGAAGGATTAAATACAGATAGAAACCAAAAGGTCAAGAACATTAAGAAGTTTCTTACAGTAATTAAAAATAGGGACTTAAGCTCATGTTTTTCTCTAAAGTTTTACCATATAATTTTCTATTATAATTCAGTGTATAATTAAGCACCTATCAGTTTGGAAGTAGAACAAGGTCACCTAAAAATAAAATACTAGTTTCTACATAATCAGAAAACATGCAAAAGCATATAAAGTAGAAAATTAGAAGAAAACAATTTAAAAACTAACATTAATTTAGAAGCACCTCTGAGTTTTTATAGTATATTAACTGCGAAAGGCCATGACTGAATGCTGCGTGCTGTACTTACATGCAGTCTTTCTCTGTGTCCTTTGAACTGTCTGTGCAGTAGAAGAATTTGCCCTTGAAAAGCTGGACTGCGATAACGGCAAAGATGAACATGAAGAGCTTGTAGACAATGAGTATGTTGAAGACATTTTTCAGAGAAGTTACAACACAGTCAAAGACTGCCTGAGGGAGAATGATAAACCATGAAGTGTGATTCATCTTAACTAAACAAAAATATTCTTATCAAAGATGACATAAAGAGCCTCAAAGCCATAATTAGTTAAGGCATTTGTTAAATCTTTACTGTACAAAAGGCATCTAATTCATTTGTTTATGAAACAATTTATGAGGATACCAAACAAATGAGGATAATTGGGTCTGTCATGCTATATAGCATCTTGTGTGATCATGATTATTTCTCCATGTACTGTTTAATGCATATCAGCTGCAACAACTATAGGATGGGAGTTTCATGTGGACATTCAGCCCTATTCTTGCTCTCTAGATAAGCCCCTCAAAAATCACTGTGCAGGTCTGCATGAAAGGAAAAGACAGGCAAGGACTGGATAGCGCAAAAACAGGAATGTTGTCCTAGAGTTTGCCACCTCTTCTTTAGCTGGAGGAAGGTTTCAGGGCTAAGACAAAATCCTGTGTGAAGATAATCCTTTCCTAAGCATGCAAAGAGCAGGGAGACTCTTCCACTCATCAAAGTGGATTTGTTCAGCGCATCTCTTCTAGAAATAAAAAGCTGTTTCTTCTTCCAAGACAATCCTGAGAATTGTAGTTTTATAGGAATATATACTTAGGTGCAGCAGGCATCCTGCTGGGTTGTAAGAAAACCCCCATCTTCTAGGTGCCTATGAGCTGCTAGTAGGTGCATAAAGAAAGTGCATTATGCCACTCAAATCTGGGGGTGGGGGTGGGGAACCAGCCATCATGGAGTCTTCGGTTCTCTTTGAGCTTGGTTGCTTGCTTGAAGGTGTTTTGTTACCTAACTATTTAACATAATCAATGCTCTGATGATGTTATCTAGTCGGGCAATGAAATATCTGCAGGTAAGGAACCAAGCTCAGACAACACCAATTACTCCAGAGTTCAACTCTCTGCTTCCATTTGATTTAAATTATCTTTCCACAGCTTTCCTCTGACATGACTGTGCCATCGATCTGTGATACTGAACTGAACTTGGCTAGATGATGAGAAGAGGTTGTAGCGAAATAAGTTTCCCTTACCTTCCACATTATATATCATTGAAACAGACCCAACTGTTTGGAAAGTTATAGCTTGAGTTACAAACCCTGACTGGAGGATATTCACAGATGCTGTGGAAAGGGGCTGAGATTTAGGGAAAGGAAAGACTGGCTCATGCAACTTCATCTGTCTGCATTTGATTGCAAGTTTGAAGCATTAAACTACAGTAATTTTCCAAAACCAGCCAAACAATATCTTGCAGGACTGATTGTGCTATGAAGCACTAGAGCACGGGTGTCAAACTTGCAACGTCACGTCGTCACGTGATGTATTACAACTTTTCCCCCTTCACTAAACAGGGAGTGGATGTGACCCTGAATGCACGTGATGCATTCAGCCTGCGGGCTGCAAGTTTGGCACCCCTGCGACGAGATGGAAAGCTAGCTTCTTTTTACCCACTTAAGATAAGGAGTCCTGGTGACGCAGTGGTGAGAATGCAATATTGCTAACTAACTCTGTCCACTTCAATCCTAATGGGGCTCAAGATTGACTCAGCCTTCAGTAAAATGAGGACCTAGATTGTTGGGGGCAATAGGGTGACATTTTAAACTGCCCAGAGACTGCTGTAAAGCACTGTGAGGCATTATAGAAGGCTAAGTGCTATTGCTCTCTACTTCACTATGCAGCTCTGGCCAAGTTGCCCTAGAGAGCAACTTGTCACTCTTCACATTTGATACTCTTTAAAAGTTATTTTTAAAAAAATAGTGGTCACTGCCTGAAATTCACATGCAAATACCTTGAGTTTGGGCAACCGCTTGATGGTCTTCAAAGGTCTCAGAACACGCAGAACACGAAGAGACTTGATTGTTTTAATGTCACGGCCTTTGTTGGACCTGTACATTTGGGAGGATAAACAAGCCACACCAAATATTAAGACAAAACTATAAAAACAAAAATAAACTTTTTGAACAGAAACTAAGCTCAGTGTATTTTTGCCATAGTAAACATTACTTTTTTGTATAGACAGTGAGAAGCATGGGCTTTCACTTATTAGCTTTTTGAAGCCTGATGAATTTGAACTATTGAGTGGAGGTTTTTTTTAAAAAAAATCTCTGAACATTAAAAAGTGTGTTTGTGTCTGTATGTGAGAGAAAAAGAGAGCGCAAGCCCAGGAGAATCCCCTTTTCATTTGAATTGACTGATGATTTCAAATCCTATTATCGTGAGAAAGAGTGTGCTAACAAGGTTAACACAGGTGATTTCACACTCTTGCTGAGTTGAGCCATCTGTTGTAAGGCACCATGCCACTATGAATCATACATTCATGTACCTGGTGAATCCCAGCAATCATCTCGCTCTGTTTTCATCCAAAGGTGGCAGTAAAATACCTTTTTTCCTGGGATGGTTCTACTATTGAATTAAACTGTAACAATGTACTGTTCATACACAAGCAAATATGTGCATGCATATAGTGTATTGATAAGCAGAAGTACATGATACCATAACTGAATTGAAAGAATTTTTTTATACACTGCAAAGAAAAGGTTGTCATAACTAGGGTATCCTCAGTCAAATTATTAAGAAAAAGATCTTCATTAGTCATTAATCAGCATCTAGGAAGAATTGAAAAATTGATTGAAGCCTAAAAGATGAACTTCAGGAAGTACATGAAAAGAATTCCTGTGTGTCCTCCTATACTCATCCACAGAGTTCAGTAGGACTAGTAGCATCAAGAAATACTCTGGTGGTATCTTTTTAGGTTCAAGGAAAAAGTAGGGACAGGAAACTTTTACTTGCGTCTTATCCCTTACATTCATCTTTTAGGATATCTAGTGTTAAAATTAGGGACACAGTGGCTCAGTGGTTAAGAAGCTGAGCTTGTATTTCAGAAAGATTGGCAGTTCGGCAGTTTGAATCCTTTTTGCCGCGTAACGGCGCGAGCTCCCATTACTTGTCCCAGCTTCTGTTAACCTAGGAGTCCAAAAGCATGTAAAAATGCAAGTAGAAAAATAGAGACCACCTTTGGTGAGAAGGTAACAGCATTCCGTGCACCTTTGACATCTAGTCATGCCGACCACATGACCACGGAGACGTCTTCGGACAGCACTGGCTCTTCGGCTTTGAAACGGAAATGAACACTGCCCCCTAGAGTCGGGAACAACTAGCATATATGTGCAAGGGGAACCTTTATCTTTACCTTTAGTGTTAAAATTAGACACTACAAGTTGATTTTAAGAAACTCATTTTTGAGAAAATCCTTATCTCCTCCCACTTCACTATACTGCTTCCTAATATAAATTAGGAAGGTTCTTTGGTAATGAGGCCTATGGCATCATCCATAGGCACCTGATTTACAGTCAAAACCCATTCTGGAAAAAGCAAGGATTCCTTAAAACATATCAGGAATTATTCAATGAAAAGGTTAATAGTGAAAAACAAACTTTCCCACAGAAAGTTTGTCTTCCACTGTTGAAACTCCCTTATCATCTGCAAGTTCATGATGCTTAAGTTCTTAAACTACATAGTACTAGCCACTTCCCTCTAAAATTTTGTATAGATTTGATTCACAATGTTCTTTATTCACAAATTAACAATAAACCAAATTAATATTTTATGCGAGACAGAGAGAGAGAGAGAGAGAGAGAGAGAGAGAGAGAGAGAGAGAGAGAGAAGGAGAGATACAAGCTTTGTTTGATCTGCTGGCAATTAAATTCTAAATTATAATTTCTTCTTAAACTTATAAAAGGTTACTCATACTATCCTTTCTATGTTCTATGGGTTCTAGAAAATGTTAGACTGTGCCACTGTATAAGGTGATGCTGAAAGCAAAGCACTATATATGTCTTATTGCTCAAACGTAAGAAAGAATCATTGGTTGGGCCTCTCAGATCACTACCAGCAGTGCTTAACATGCAACTGATGTTTTTACAACTATCCAGAGTTATAATGGTTTCAGAATAGGTGGTTTATGGCCCATAGAGCCCTTTTGGCCATCATAAAATGTTGCACGCTCACTCCTGTTATGTGACTGCATTTTAGGCACTTTGCAACCAACTTGCCTTATGATTGTTGCACTACAATGTTGCAGTGATGTGCAGTGAGGTTTACGCCTGGTGAGGCTGGTGACGTCATCAGGAAGACGGGGAATGGGACCACGAGTGCTGGAGGCTGAGGCTGCCTCAGTCTCCAGCACACGTGATCCCATTCCCCGCCTTCCTGAGCGCGCTCCGCCGGCTCGCGCTCCCCAACAGCAGCTGCTTTTTAGTGCTTTTCTGTGCATCTGGTGTTTAGGACATCCGGCTATCTACCTAAACGCCAGATGCAGAGAAAAGCAGCTGCTTTTGGTGATCACAGAGCGCGAGCCGGCAGAGCGCGCTCAGGAAGGCAGGGAATGGATCAGCACACGTGATCCCATTCCCCGCCTTCCTGAGCGCGCTCCGCTGGCTCGCGCTCCCCAACAGCAGCTGCTTTTTAGTGCTTTTCTGTGCGTCTGGCGTTTAGGACATCTGGCTATCTACCTAAACGCCAGACGCACAGAAAAGCACTGAAAAGCATTTCGCCTCCAAGCCACTTCGTCTTGATGATGTCGCCGACATCGCTGCTGGGCGCGGCCAGCCGGAGGTAACCAGAGTAGCGCCGAGAGGTCCAGGCGGATGAAAGAGCAAGCGAGCGAGCGATGGAGGATCAGGCAGCCTGATCCTCGGTCACTCGTCCGCCGGACTGCTTTGGCGCCACTCTGGCTACCTCCGTCCATCCGCACATGGCAGCTGCGGCGACGTCATCAAGCCCCTGTCACTTCTGGATGTCGATTGCAGTCACGAGGAGCGCGCAAAGTACAGCGAAGGCAGGAAGGTTATTGGCACTTCCGAGAACCCTCCTGCCTCTGCCGGTTGCCCAGCTGGCACCACCCCGCACGCGCTCCTCCTCCTCCCTCCTCTTCCTCTTATATATATGAAACTCCCTCGTGGATATTATTATTTTATATATTATTATTTCATGATGAGAGGTGAGGCTCTGCCTCCCCTGCCTCCAATGACCGCACGTCCCTGCAATGTTGTTAGTGTCTTACAGTCACAGGACTGCAATTTGTGACCTTTTTTTTGCTGGATTCTGGTGTGTTTTTTTTTGTTGTTGTTGTTTAGGAAAAAGCCCTCATTTGAAAGAATGGGTTCATTTTATGACCACACTGTCTGCTTAAAGACTGTACCATTTGCTTAATGGCCATGGTTATTCATTTAATGTCTTCCACAAAAATGCCCCCTCCCAAATGGGTCTGGTCATGTAGTTGGCTGAACTTTCTAGTCCCATTCGTATCTTACATTGAGGACTTCCTGTTTTAATCAGTGTAAAAGCAACCTATAATATAATTCATTACAAAATGAAGCTGCATTCCTACTCTGTGTATTGATCTTGTGTTCAACACAGTAAGCTGTCAAAAACGTTTTGAGATGAAACCCTGCAATGTTCTGTTCCAATACTTTTTGACCTTACAGTGATCACATTGCAGAGTGATAACAGCTAGTTTCAGACCTAACACTACAGTATGTAATCCATAATTAGATAAGTAAACCGTATTTCTTATGGTGCATTACTATGGTGCATTACTTATGAGTCCTAGATATCATCTGCCACTTTATTGCTCAATCACTTTGTAAAGTTCTGCAACTTTCCATGATTTGTTTTAGATTTTCACATGGATTTTGTACATTTCTATAGAAAATATTAGTAGCATACTAACCATGCTCCAGATCTAGAAGGCATCTTATTTTTTTATTTTTTTTGTCCAGCAGCAGAAATGAGCTTTGTGTTAGTTTTGGATGACAAACAAGAGCCCTGGAGGTTTTGGCATAATTTGGGTTCCATTTTAAATCAGTAGCTACCTTGTGAAAATAGTGGGTAAGACTACATTTCAATAATTCATGGGGCAATTTTACTAGGTGAAAGCAAATTTTTAATGAACCTGCAGTTTTAAAAGTATAATTCACAGCCAGTTGTGCTGCTATAACAAGGAAAATATTAAAGTTGGTTGGAAACTGTCTGGATAAGAAAATGCAACTTCAAAGATACCCCCACACAGCCCTTTCTTTTCTTTTCTTTCGTGGAAAGTTATCACCCAGCCTCTCCCAGAAAAATAAAATATCCTAGGAAATATTGAAAAGGCAGAATATTTCTCTGGATGTGAAAAGAAAGAAACATATTATAAAGAGAGAATAGCTCCCTGTAGCTTCCTGCCCATCCCCACTTTGTCAATGGGCCATTAAGAAGGCCAAGCTAATCCCTTTACATAATAAAGAGTTCTCCCCTTCAGCTCCAGGGGGATGGGATTAAGGCATGATAATATTGGCCCTTTACACCACTCACCACATGGCATCTGAGAACTCAACCAAACCTGGATTCAAAACGCAGCCTAGATAGTTGCTCCTGCATGGTCCCATGGGAGTCTGACAACCAATTACCCAACTCACCACATGGCATCTGAGAACTCAACCAAACCTGGATTCAAAACGCAGCCTAGATAGTTGCTCCTGCATTGCCCCATGGGAGTTTGACAACCAATTACCCAACTCACCACATGGCATCTGAGAACTCAACCAAACCTTGATTCAAAACGCAGCCTAGATAGTTGCCCCTGCATTGCCCCATGGGAGTCTGACAACCAATTAGAAGACAAGCTCAAGATCAAAGGACAGAGAGGGCATAAAATCAGGGACTTAGCATCTCAGTCCTTCCTTCTCTCCACCAACATTGAAGCATGTGATCACCTTTTCTGTTCAGGACTCAAGCCATGTGGTCTTGTCTATCAATAAAACATCTTTCCAAGCAGCCTCCATGTCTCCAGTGTCTTTTTCCCCACTTGGAGCAGAACCCAGAAGGACATTTCTTTCAACAATTGGTGACTCACAGATGGGACTCCAAGCTAGCCAACCAATGGATATGGCCCAGGTAAGCCTCCCATGCAGGGACAGACCCCATTGAGTCTCTGTGTGAACTTTATCTTGGCCTTAGCCATTTGGATCTAGGTTTTAAAGGGGTTTTGAGTTTGAGCTCAAAGGCTGCCTGGAAAGAAGGTGAGTACCTCTAAATTTTAATTCTCTAAAATTTAATTTTAAAGCATGGCAAAGCGTGGAAATGTGTGTATGTCTGCATGTGTGTGAGCGAGTGATGAAATCTTCCTCCCAATCACAGCTGGATCCTGGTTCCTCTGTGTGTTTTACCGAGAGAGCCTGGAAAGTATTAGGGTCAGGCCATAGCACAGGACCTTCTGTTAGGGAAAGGAGAGTGTGTGTGAAAATGGATGGCAAAGTAAATGAAAATTTTGTTGTTGTTGCTTTTGTCCTGTGAAAGCAAAAAAGAAAAGGCTCATTGTGCATAAAGAGAGAAGGAGGGGCTGGTACTAACTGCAGAGGGGCAGAGGTCCTCCCCGGATCACCTTTTTGGATCCGGAAAACCTTAGCAGAATTCCCTACGAGGAAAGGGGCTGAATACTTCATTGAGGGAATCAAAGTCCTTCCCGGAATTTTTTTTCTTCCGAAAACTTACGGCGGGTCACCCGGCTAGACCAAAGTGAGCCCTACATGTAAAGGGTCATGGGAAGCGTTAGCTCGTGGGTGACAGGAATTTCCCTTCGAGATTTCCTTGAAGCCTGAGACGCCAGGCACATGCCTATCTTGGTTGGCATGGAGAGCAAGAAAACTGTGTGGCAAATGGGCTTTGCTGAAAGATAATACAGGAAAACTAATTTGGCTACATAAAGGTACTTAAAAGAAAAGGGAAAATGTTGGGACTTCTTTTTTTCTCTTGTCTGTTTGTCTCTTTCTCTGTCTTCTATGCAACCACATGGTTTGTTTGTTAAGATTTGTGCCTTCCCTCATTTAACAGATTTGTGCTGGGAATGACTAGAATGTGGAAACCTGAGAGTTCTCTCCCCCCCCCTCTTATTTTCTCCTTGTCCTTGTGTAAATGTGTGTCTAAGTCTTTGTGCACCCTCAAGGTAATTGTAACTAAAATGTCTCCAATCCAAAAGACAAGAATTTTAAATTGTTCAATGAAAGAAAAGAGTAAACTGGCAGAAATTACCTTCGCTCAGTTTGTTGTGCCCAGAAAACTAAGTGAAGGTGGGGGGAGTCTTTACTTTGTGTCTGTTTGGCCAGCAGAAACAAGAGTAAAGAAAAGTTTTTTTCCCTTCCTTCCTTCCTTCCCTATACCTTAAAGTAACAATCCAGGAAATATTTTAAGTTCATTTGCAAGAAAAGTTTCATCCTTGCATTTATTGTGTGTTTAAATGATTTTACCTGTTCATCTCTTTCCTGAAGCATGTGAATCCAGACCCCATTTCTCATCTGTGATATCCCCATAATGTTACCAGTTTAACAAATAGTTTTATTTTTCAAACTCTGCCTGCAAGCTATCTACCCTCCCCCATGCCCCTCCCTTACCTCTAATCCCCCAACAATACCTTTTCTGTGGGGGAGGGAACCTTATTCTCACGTCTTTCAGCCCTGGAAGAGTGTACTCTTCAGGTGAGTATAGATTATTATTTTTCCCTGGGGGGGGGAGGAGGAGAGTGTTGCCTTGTGTGTACATGTATGAGATGAAGGAAATTCCTACTAAAGATTTGCCTTCAACCTGAGTAAAAAACCCTCTGCACATTTATCTGGCCAACCTACTCTATTGGTCTTAAAGTAGAAACCTGGCCTCCAGAAGGCAATTTTGATTTAGATTTTGTCAACAAAATTGCTGATTTCTGGCCACCATCAGATGAATTAAGAGCTCCACCCAGATGCAAACGATGTGTTCGCATCAAAAATTAGGAGGAGGACACTGAACATCCCAGGACAGATGCAGGTATTAACAATTTACTGCTTAAGGAGATAGAACAACGGGCGTAATTTCAAGCAAAAGTAAGAAATTTAGCAGGTAATAAAAGCTAAAGCCTGTCTGAATGGGAAGACCTAGGTAATTGGATTTGATTAATTTGTTGTAATGTCTGTTAAAATTGTTAGGTGTGCATCTATACTAATAACGTGTAGAATTGAATGGCATTGAATTGATTGTGATATGTTTGACCAGCTGGCAAAATAAGTAAGCTTGGGCTTGAAGCTGTGGGGGAGGAGAGGGTAGTTAGGATTTAAACTGCTCTCTGAGTTTTTCCATGCTTGGAGAATGAGCCACATGTTTCCCAAGGAAAAAAAATGAAGATTTAAAGGGACAGGACCTCCTCCAGGCCTGAAAGTGTTGCTCCATGGTATTTGTGCATGTGTGTGTGTGTGTGTGTGTGAGAGAGAGAGAGAGAGAGAGAGAGAGATCATTTCCAGACCTGGAGGGAAGTTGAGATCCTTTAATAATAGAAAATGGAGCTCATTGGCTTATGTACAGCTTCCTGAAATAATTGTAATAACTGCTTTGCATGAAGAAAGAATGAAATGGGATTTTTGTATGTGAAATTAATGATTGCAGTACAAATGTGAGTATGTCGATGGTAGAAGTTGGTATGAATGTACTTTGATTCCCTTTCATATAAAGAAACTGTAAATTGCAAGGTTGTTTAATGGTATGTGTGTGTATGCATGTGTATTATCATTTCCAAACCTGAAGGGAGGGTGAGATCCTCTAATAAAAGAAAATGAAGCTTGGTGGCTTGTAAAAAAAAAAAAAGCTTCCTGAAATACTTATTACGATTGGTTGGCATGAGCAAGCATGAAGGTCTGATTGCAGTATGAATGTGAGTATGTGTCCCCGAGGCCTCAGGGAATGATAAGTGAAGGGATCCAGAGACCTGTGATTGCCTGTGTGAATTCCCCCCCTTCCTTCTGGGTCATTCTTTGGAGGGAAGCAGGAAAGGCGAGGAGAGTGAGTGTCTGTTCATTTTTACCATGAGGGTGTGTATGAAATGCCCCCAGTGATACCTGTGAATGCCTCTGTGCATTCCCCCCCTTCTTTCCCTCCTTCCTTTTGGGTCATTAAAGGCGGCTGCAGTTTTTCTGCTCACTTTAACCACTTTATTTCTCTCTCTCTTCTGAGAAATTTGGAGTAAATGGGTGACCTGCTCCTGCACTTTTACCTTTCACTGTTGTAATCTTTTCATCTGCATATAAAAGTTATGCAGTTACAGTTCCTTGTATGCTCTGAATACAATTTTGTTTTTTAGCTAGTTCAAACCATAACTCTCGAATTGGCTGCTGGTGATTGCCTCCTGATAAAACCTGACATGAGGAAAAAAACTTAGCCAAGCCTGGGACAGACTACCAAGACTGACTGACCACTCTTACCAGCAAGCCAAACCTAATGCCATCCAGCAGACATGAAAAAGGACCCTGAGATGGAGAAGTAAAGAACAAAAGACTCTCTTCTATCCCCAGAAGACAGCTGTAAAGACTACAGGGGAGGGTGGAAATTGATTGTAAAATTTTCTTTCTTTGATTCCTTCACAGAAATTCATTGTAAGGTTTTCTTTCTTGTCTCATTTATATTGTAATCAGTTTAACATATTCATGTAAGAATTGTATTATATGTATGTATGTAACACCTTAGATTTCTGTCTAGTGGGAGGGAAATTTTCTCCAAAATGTCTGTATTTTCTGTATTGTAGAAGCAGCTACACACACACATTCAGAATTAAACTGAAACTATCTCCTTGATTTACCTCCACACAAAGCTTCTCTTAGGTTGATTTTTGCCCTGACAGAAAAGCCTAAACAGTAATATCTTCCTGTTAATTCCATGGGGGAGGGTCAATTCCCCTCAGGCAATTCCCCCACTTGAAGAGTAGCAGAAAGGATCTTCAAAACATGAGCCCTGAATAAGAGCTAGGGCAGGTTCAAGAACCATCCCTTCGAAATGGGCAGCCTGTAACTTAAAGGAAAAGAATGGCTGCGAAGAATTTTGGGATTTCTGCTTGCTTGAAACCTGTCTGGAAGCTCACAGAAAGTGATATCTGATACTAATTGGCATGGAAAATTGGATATTGTAAATTTATTTCCACAAATTGTGCCCTGGTTGCTAGACCTTCATGGTTGAAAGCTCTCTGGGAGCCACTGAAGGGATCCTTCTACTGTTTCTCTCAATGCCTTTCCATCCAAAAAATTAAGTCTCCCTGATCTGACCAATTTTTATCTTTTGTCAAGAACATGTGTGTTCCACTCACATGGTTTTTTTTAAAAAGGAGGGATTATAGAAAGTTATCACCCAGCCCTCTCCCAGAAAAATAAAATATCCTAGGAAATATTGAAAAGGCAGAATATTTCTCTGGATGTGAAAAGAAAGAAACATATTATAAAGAGAGAATAGCTCCCTGTAGCTTCCTGCCCATCCCCACTTTGTCAATGGGCCATTAAGAAGGCCAAGCTAATCCCTTTACATAATAAAGAGTTCTCCCCTTCAGCTCCAGGGGGTTGGGAATGAAGGCATGATAATATTGGCCCTTTACCCAACTCACCACATGGCATCTGAGAACTCAACCAAACCGGGATTCAAAACGCAGCCTAGATAGTTGCCCCTGCATTGCCCCATGGGAGTCTGACAACCAATTAGAAGACAAGATCAAGATCAAAGGCCAGAGAGGGCATAAAACCAGGGACTCAGCATCTCACTCCTTCCTTCTCTTTTTCTCCCCAACATTGAAGCATGTGATCACCTTTTCTGTTCAGGACTCAAGTCATGTGGTCCTGCCCACCATTAAACCATCTTTCCAAGCAGCCTCCATGTCTCCAGTGTCTTTTTCCCCACTTGGAGCCGAACCCAGAAGGACATTTCTTTCAACACTTTTAAATAAATACACATTGGGAAAGAGCTACACACATACATACATACATACATACATACATACATACATACATACATACAATGAAAAAATATTGTTGTATATGACCAATATTGTTATTGTGAGTCCTTAGCAATCTCTGAGATTGTTTGCTTTCTTGCAGATATTTCATTATTTGAACTAGGAGCACCAAGGACCTCTCATTTCAACCCTGAGCTACAAATATTCTCCTTTGTTGTTACCCTCTTTGGTGAGCCAGTGTTGCAGACTGGTTAATTTATTGACAGAAAAAGCAACAGATATAATTGGATCTCGAAAGAAGACTCAGTATCAACTTTCTCACCAGTTGATAGTGGCAGAGAGAAGCGGAGTTGGGACATTGATCTCCTTGCATGAAACTCTGAACAATTGCTTTTGCAGTTGCTTTCTGCCATATAAATTCTTTCCCAACACAGCATGGCACAGTAACCTTTTCCCCTTATTTGTTCCAGAGGTTGTGTGACAAGTCTTAATGCCTGCTGCATCCCTTGCTTCTTTTTGACACTGTCCTGCTTGTTCGTTTTTCTGTGGGAAAAGGTTCAAAATCAGCCACAGGGCTTGTTTTTATCTGCAGAAAAGCTCCAAATACAATTGCCAACATCTCTCTATAGATATTCCTTAAGAAGATTTACAGTTTGTGAGTTTCAGTTGCATAGAATCTTAAGTTGCTTTATGAGATGAAGATCCTTACATAGAAGCATTTAAGAAGAAAAATATTCCTGTTACAGAATAGAATAGAATAACAGAGTTGGAAGGGACCTTTGGAGGTCTTCTAGGTCAAACCCCTGCTTAGGCAGGAAACCCTATACCATTTCAAACAAATGATTATCTAATCTCTTCTTAAAAACTTCCAGTGTTGGGTCATTCACAACTTCTGGAGGCGAGCTGTTCCACTGATTAATTGTTCTAACTGTCAGGAAATTTCTCCTCAGTTCTAAGTTGCTTCTCTCCTTGATTAGTTTCCACCCATTGCTTCTTGTTCTACCCTCAGGTGCCTTGGAGAATAGCTTGACTCCCTTTTCTTTGTGGCAACCCCTGAGATATTGGAACAATGCTATCATGTCTCCCCTAGTCCTTCTTTCTCATAAGCTAAACATACCCAGTTCCTGCAACCGTTCTTCACATGTTTTAGCCTCCAGTCCCCTAATCATCTTTGTTGCTCTCCTCTGCACTCTTTCTAGAGTCTCAACATCTTTTTTATATCATGGCAAGTAAAATTGGATGAAGTATTCAAAGTGTGGCCTTAACAAGGAATTATAAAGTGGTATTAACTCTTTACGTGATCTTGATTCTATCCCTCTGTTGATGCAGTCTAGAATTGTGTTGGCTTATATAAACTTCACCTATCCTTCTCCTCTCGGAATGATAGAAAGAGAGCCAAAGTTGAAGGGTGTTGGAGGAGAGTGACGTTAAAAGCATCCTTTCTTTCAGACACATTATCTTCACAATTTGTTTATTCTCTTTTCCTATCTATCTTGGCCCATTGATAAGCAAACAGCAGCTATGGTCTTCCCCAGTTTGTTATAGGTCTATAAAGTTGTAGTAATGTGCACTGCACCTGTACAGGAACACTTTACACAAAACTATCTTTTCAAAACTCTCTTTGGAAATAAAAATCCTCCTTTTTGGTGGAGTATACAGAGTCAACATGCTTTCTAGACAGCTTGTATGTCTTCTAAATATAAATGGGAATAATTATGAATTTCTAGCAAAAGAACATTTGAAACATTGATGGCTAATCACATTATTATATAGCTTATCTCTCTCTTACACATACACAGATCTCACTGTTTTTCAGCATTATGTAACCTAAAAAATTATTTCTCACACGATCATTCTATAATTTATGGCAATATGTCATGACTTCACACAACAACAGCTTTTAATGATCTTGGGAGATGAGTCACAATCTTATAATCAATTTGCCAAAAAGCAAATTATGATCTCTCTTCTAGCTTTCATAAAGTTCACATTTGCTATCAGTTGGGTAAGGATCAGATACCCTGTCTTGGTTTTAAATTGAAAACCACACAGTTACTCAGTAAAGTCATAGATGGCAATCATAAACCATCTCTCAGAGTGGTTTGGTATCAGGGGACACCAAAATAATCAAGAGACTGTCAACCACAGATTGGCAGGGGAGAAATGAACGTGGAGAAACATCTATCTCTCTACCTTTCCCACTTTTTAAAAATAAGTCTTTCTGACATCACAACCATTGGTTTAAATTTCCCCCAGAGCTGGGAGTTAGATGAAAGACTAGACCCTGGACCTTTAAAACACTCTCTTCTGCTTTTTCCTGATGCTGAAGTTCTCAACATCAGAAAAATCAGCCTCGGAGAAAGTGGAGTTCTACATCTATTATAAGATTTTTACAGCTTTAATGAATCACGACTGCTGTATTGTTGAAGTTTAATGTTATATCCATCAAAGACTGCATTTGAAATTGAGAGGTTAGAAATGGAGATCCTTGTTCTTTAAAGCAGCCAAATCTGGCACTGTTCCCTGACACAGTGCTGAAGTAGCTGAAAGATGAACTACTGCCTGCTCGTCTACCTTAATTCTGTAAGTTCCCTTCAGTTGCTGCTGAGCAGGATTTGCTGTTGCCTTTGTGCCAGCATCTTTTATATGAGAAAATTGTCCTGTGTTGTCTTTGAAACTGACCTTCCTTTTTGCTTCTTTCTCATCAATGAAACATACTATGGTCCCTGTCTAGGAATTTGCTTTTACAACACAGTGAGATAAGGAAGGATGACCATTTTGCAGAATGAGATTGGCAACACTTAAATTAAATAAAGATTACAAAGTCTTATTCTAAACTTTAAACAATAGCAAGAAGTTTTAATTTTTAACAACTTAGCTATAGGATTACTAGCCAGATCAATGAAAACCCTCCATTTTAGATATAACAGAATTCTTATTCCTTATTTTTATATAAATAAATGCACACACAAATACACACACACACACATGTATATACACATATACACTCATATACATAAAAACAAGAACTACCTTTTTGTTTTTGTGTTCAACAAAGTTCCAATCTTAAACCAAGCCATCCATCCAGGATGCATCAGGCTTACTTTTATATATTCCAAATTTATTTATTTATTTAATTATTTATTGGACTTCTAGACCACCCCCTCTCCCCGAAGGGACTCGGGGCAGTATACAGGTACAAATTAAAGTCATACAGTCAAAATACATATAACTAAAATCAAATTAAATACACCCCTGTACAAATTTATAAAAATTAAAACTTAACCTTAAAACCAAATCACAAAATTTAAAAATACAAACCGAGGTGGGAAAGCTGGAATTAGGCCAGGCTAGCTAGATGAAACAAGTGGGTTTTGAGTTTCTGGCGGAAGGAGCGGAGGTCCGTGGTCGTTCTAATGTCAGGGGGAAGGTCATTCTAGAGGCTCGGGCCCGCCACAGAGAAGGTCCTTCCCCTGGGCACCGCCCGCTGGCACAGTCTAGTGGATGGCACCCGGAGAAGTCCCTCTCTGTGTGAGCGAATCGGCCGAAGGGATGTGAGGGGCAGGATACGATCCCGCAAATAACTAGGTCCTGTGCCATGGAGCGCTTTGAAGATGATAATCAACACCTTGAAACGCACCCGAAAAGCCATAGGCAGCCAGTGCAGCCCGCGCAGGAGAGGTGTTACGTGGGAGTATCTAGAGACTCCCAGAACTACCCGCATGGCTGCATTCTGAACCAACTGCAGCCTTCGGGCGCATCTCAAGGGGAGCCCCATGTAGAGAGCGTTGAAGTAGTCTAGCCGGGACGTCACAAGCGCATGAGTAACTGTGCGAATGGCGTCCCGGTCCAATAGGGGACGTAACTGGCGCACCAGGCGAACCTGATGAAACGCCCCCCTTGCCATGGCTGTCACATGGTTGTCCATTGACAGCCGGGCATCTAGAAGGATGCCCAAATTGCGTACCCGATCCACGGGAGCCAGATGTTCGCCCCCAATGGCCAGTGATGGAATCAACTGGTTGAACCGGGGCGCCGGTAGCCACAGCCACTCAGTCTTGGACGGGTTGAGCTTGAGTCTGTTACTTCCCATCCAGATCCGTACGGCTTCCAGACACCGGGACATCACTTCGACGGCATCGTTGGGGTGGTTTGGGGTAGAGATGTACGCTTCTCCAGGCCCAAAAACGGCCGAGGGTTGTTGGACAGATCGAGGACTATCAATGATTGGCGCTGAAGGCAGGCCACGGAGACAGAGGCGCTGGGGCACAGGCCATGGACTTAGTGGTACATCAGAGGCCTGTGCGGAGGGCTGCCCTGTACCCCCCCCCCCCGTGCGATTACAACCCCCCTCATTCATCTAGGGCTACCTATTTCTACCACCCACTGCGGCCTTCGTCTCAGTTCCAGCCCAAGCTTCCATATTCACCAGCTGGTTATTATTATTATTATTAACCCATCATTTTCATCTACGATGTGGACTATGTGGACTATTTCCATCTGCCTATCTCTACCAGGACTATTTCATCCGTTTCATCTGGATGTATGTGGTTTTGGCTAACTTACATTAACATCGACAGCACCCACTTGATGAGCGCTGGCCCTTTATTATGCTTTACTCGAGAGTAGACCTGCTGCTACTGCGAGAGTCCCCCCTCTCGCAGCTATGGCCTCCAGCCCTTTCAAGGGCCCACCTCGAGGACGGGTTTGTTAACCCAGAGAGGTGGAGGAAGCGTGCTTTAAGGGGTTTTTTAGTTAATTGTTTTTTAAAATTTATAAAGGGTTTTAAGGGTGGGGGGGGGAAGGACCAGATCAGGAGTGATAGTAGAGCCAGGCAATTAGGTGTGGTCGAAAGAGGAAGGAATGGAGCGGATGAGGAAAGGGAGGATAACATTCCATTACAGGGCTCTTTGATACCAACGGTCGTGGGGAGGGGCAGGTGCGAGGACACATTAAGAACGCGCAGTCGGTTGGGAGACCGGGGTTTTTGGTCATTCCCGGTCGTTTGTACCAACCCCTGCATACTAGGTGGTCAGGTTCCACAGGCCCAAGGCCTGAGACTGCTGTTATGCAACGCGAGGTCCGTTGTTAATAAGGCCCCCCTCATTCATGATCTTATCTTGGAGGGGGAGCCGGACCTCGCAGGAATAACCGAGACCTGGTTGGGCTCCGAGGGAGGTTTACCCCTCGTTGAATTGTGCCCACCAGGTTATCGAGCATTTCATCAGCCTCGGGCCCAGGGGAGGGGCGGCGGGGTAGCAGTGATTATTCGGGAAGACCTTGAGCCGAGAGAGTTCACCGTGCCACAGACATCCGGGTGTGAGTCCCTTGTTGTGAGATGGGGCCCAGGGAGGCAGTTGGGCCTGCTGATAGTATACCTGGCTCCTCGCTATACATCAGCGGCCCTGCCTGAACTCCTTGAGCTGATCTCATCGGTGGCGATTGAGACCCCCAACCTTATAGTGATGGGGGATTTCAATCTGCCGTCGATGGGAGAAGCGTCTGAGGGGGTTCGGGAGTTCATGGCTTCCATGACAGCCATGGACCTGACCCAGTTAATTCAGGGCCCTACTCACGAGGGAGGCCACACGCTGGACCTTGTTTTTGTCTCAGGCCGGTGGATGAGTGATCAGGGAATAGGGGACTTAGCCATTACTCCCCTGTCATGGTCGGATCACTATCTTCTCCGGCTGGACTTCCCTGGTGCTACCCCACACCGCGAGGAGGCGGAACCGGAAGGTATTAGATGGTTCCGCCCCAAGCGCCTGTTGGAACCAGATAGGTTCCAGACGGAGCTTGGGCCACCTCCTGTGGATTTGACCCGCCCCCGAGTGGAGGACCTGGTAGACGCATGGAATAGTGCGACTACCGGGGCCCTGGACCGGGTGGCGCCTTTGCGGCCTCTCCTGCGGCGACGAACCACCCTGGCTCCCTGGTTTACCGAGGAGCTAAGGGTGATGAAACGCCAAAGGAGACGCCTAGAGAGTCGTTGGAGATCCTCTCGTTCCGAATTTGACCGAGCACAGGCACGAGCCTACTTGAGGACGTACCTTGTGGCATTAAGAGCGGCCAAACGTCAACATTGCGCCGCCCTTATTGCGTCTGCAGATAACCGCCCTGCCGCCTTGTTTCGGGTGACTCGTTCCCTCTTGTTTGAGAGGCCGCGGGAAGCCCCTTTACAGGGTAGAGCAGAGGAGTTTGGGAAATATCTACATGACAAAGTCGCTCAAATCCGGATGGGATGGACCCCCTTCAGTGGTTCAGTAGAGACGCCCGTGGCGAGTCTTGAGGGTCCGCTTTGGGAGGAGTTTGATTCGGTTGCCATCGAGGATTTGGACAGGTTGCGTGGACGTCTGCGACCCACCACATGTTTATTGGACCCGTGTCCCTCCTGGCTTGTACTGGCATCCTGGGAGGTTACACGTGACTGGCTCCTGGTCCTAGTGAACACTTCGTTGGGTGAGGGGTCTCTACCAGCCGCCTTGAAAGAGGCGATGGTGAGACCCCTGCTCAAGAAGTCTTCCCTGGACCCGACGGACCTAGTCAATTACCGTCCAGTCTCCAACCTTCCTTTTTTAGCGAAGGTTGTAGAGAGTGTGGTGGCACAGCAGTTCCCACGCCACCTGGAGGAAAATGATTATCTAGACCCGCGCCAGTCCGGCTTCCGACCCGGGCACAGCACGGAGACGGCCTTGGTCGCATTGGTGGATGATCTCTGGCGGGCCAGAGATAGGGGTTGTTCCTCTATCCTGGTCCTATTAGACCTCTCGGCGGCTTTCGATACCATCGACCATGGTATCCTGTTGCACCGGCTGGAGGGGTTGGGAGTCAGGGGCACCGTGTTACGGTGGTTTGGCTCCTACCTCACTGACCGGACGCAACGTGTGTTGGCAGGGGAGCAGAGATCGACCCGGAGGCCTCTCACATGTGGAGTGCCACAGGGTTCGGTACTCTCGCCTCTCCTGTTCAACACATACATGAAACCGCTGGGCGAGATCATCCGTGGTTTTGGGGTGGGATATCATCTGTATGCTGATGACACTCAGCTATACATCTCCACCCCAAACCACCCCAATGAGGCCATCGAAGTGATGTCCCGGTGTTTGGAGGCCGTACGGATCTGGATGGATGGCAACCGACTGAAACTCAACCCTTCCAAGACGGAGTGGCTGTGGCTTCCGGCGCCCCGGTTCAACCAGGTGTTTCCATCTCTGGCCATTGGGGGCGTGCAACTAGCCCCTATGGAACAGGTGCGCAATTTGGGCGTCCTCCTGGATGCCCGGCTGTCCATGGAAGACCATGTAACAGCCGTGGCAAGGGGGGCGTTCCATCAGGTTCGCCTGATGCGCCAATTGCGCCCCTTATTGGACCGGGATGCCCTACGCACAGTCACCCATGCGCTGGTGACGTCTCGCCTGGACTACTGCAATGCTCTCTACATGGGGCTTCCTTTGAGATGCACTCGGAGACTACAGTTGGTCCATAACGCGGCCGCGCGGGTGATCATGGGGAGGACTAGATTCTCCCCTGTAACACCTCTCCTGCGCGAGCTGCACTGGCTTCCTGTGGTCTTCCGAGTGCGTTTCAAGGTCTTGATTATGATCTTTAAAGCGCTCCATGGCACAGGGCCTAGTTACATGCAGGATCGCATCCTGCCCCACACATCCCTACGACCAATCCGCTCTCACAGAGAGGGACTTCTCCGGGTGCCGACCGCCAAACAGTGTCGGGGGGCGACACCCAGGAGCAGAGCCTTCTCTGTGATGGGCCCAGCCCTGTGGAATGACCTCCCCCGGGACATCAGGATTACTTCCGATCTCCGCTCCTTCCGTGTACAACTGAAAACCCACCTCTTCCAACTATCTGGCCTGGCTCAACCGTAATTTTCTCGTACTCCTCCTGACTGTCTGTTTTTTAACATTTTGAATTTGGACTGTACATGGGGTTTTGTAATTAGGGTATTTTAATGGTTTTTAATTGTCTATGTATTGTATCTGTTAACCTCCTCCGAACATGTGTGTCTTTGTACTTATGTATGTCATGGATTTATGTAAATGTTATATGTTTTTTACTCCATTGTACGCCGCCCCGAGTCCTTTTCGGAAAGGGAGCGGCTAATAAATTTAAATTATTATTATTATTATTATTAACTGGGTGTCATCTGCGTACAGATGGTAATCTACCCCATACCGACTTATGATCTCGCCCAGCGGCTTCATATATGCATTGAACAGGAGAGGCGAGAGGACCGACTCTTGTGGCACCCCACAAGTGAGCAGCCTCGAGGTCGACCTCTGCCCCCCTGCCAATACAAATTGCGCTCGACCAGAGAGGTAGGAGGAGAACCATCGCAAAACGGTGCCCCTCACCCCCAACCCCTCCAGTCGATGCAATAGGATACCATGGTCGATGGTATCAAAAGCCGCCGAGAGGTCTAATAGGACCAGGATGGAGGAACAACCCCCATCTCTGGCCCTCCAGAGATCATCCACCAACGCGACCAATGCCGTCTCTGTGCTGTGGCTGGGCCGGAAACCGGACTGGTGCAGGTCCAGATAATCAGTTTCCTCCAAGAGGCGTGGAAACTGTTGTGCCACCACACTCTCTACGACCTTCGCCAGAAAGCAAAGGTTGGAGACGGGACGGTAGTTGACTAACAGAGCTGGGTCCAGGGAAGGCTTCTTGAGGAGGGGCCTCACCACCGCCTCTTTCAAGGCGGCCGGTAGGAACCCCTCACTCAAAGAAGCGTTGACTAGCTCCTGGAGCCAGCCTCGTGTGACCTCCCAGGATGCCAGTACAAGCCAGGAGGGACACGGGTCCAGTAAACATGTGGTAGCATGGAGTCGCCTACGCAACCTGTCCATATCGTCGGAAGTAACAGAGTCAAACTCCTCCTAGAATGGAACCTCAAGACCCACCTCCGACGTCCCCCCCAGACCACTAGTGGGGACCAACTCACTTCGAATCTGAGCGATTTTGTCCTGCAGATAGTCCCCAAATTCCTCTGCTTCCCGCGGCCTCTGTTGAAGGAGGGAGCGGGTTACCCCAAACAGGGCAGCAGGGCGGTTATCTGCGGACGCAATAAGAGTGGCACAATACTGACGCTTGGCCACTCTTAATGCCACAAGGTAAGTCCGTAAATGGGCTCTCACCTGTGTTCGGTCAGATTCAGAGCGAGACGATCTCCACCTGCTCTCTAGGCGTCTCTTGTGGCGCTTTATCACCCTCAGCTCCTCGGTAAACCAAGGAGCCTGGGTGGTTCGCTGCCGCAAGAGAGGCCGCAAAGGCGCAACCCGGTCCAAGGCCCCAGCGGCTGCACTATTCCATGCAGCCACTAGGTCCTCCATCCGGGTGCGGGTCAGGGCTACAGGAAATGGCCCAAGCTCCGTCTGGAACCTATCAGGTTCCATCAGGCACTTGGGGCAGAACCATCTTGGACATTCTGGTTCCGCCTCCCCGCGGTGGGGAGTAGCGGCTGGAAAGTCGAGCCGGAGAAGTGAGTGATCTGACCACGACAGGGGTGTGATGACTAAATCCCCTACTCCCAGATCACTCCTCCACTGGCCAGAGACAAAAATGAGATCCAGTGTGTGTCCTCCCTCGTGTGTGGGGCCCTGAATTACTTGGGTCAGGTCCATGGCTGTCATGGAGGCCATGAACTCCCGAGCTACCTCGGATGTCTCTCCTACCAATGGCAAGTTGAAATCCCCCATGACCAACAGTCTGGGGGTCTCAACTGCCATCTCGGCGATCACCTCGAGGAGCTCGGGCAGGGCTGCTGATACATAGCGAGGAGCCAGGTATATAATCAGTAAGCCCAACTGCCTCCCTGGGCCCCACTTCATGCACATGGACTCACAACCGGTTATCTGTAGCACAGTGGTCTCTCTTGGCTCAAGAACTTCCCTCACAATGACCGCTACCCCACCACCCCTGCCTAGGGCCCGTGGTTGATGAAATGCACGGTAACCTGGCGGGCACACTTCCACGAGAGGGAGACCTCCCTCATGGCCCAGCCAGGTCTCCGTGATTCCTGCCAGGTCCAGCTCCCCCTCCAACACCAGGTCGTTAATGAGGGGGGCTTTGTTGACAACGGACCTGGCATTGCATAACATCAGTCTCAGGCCCTGGCTCGGTAGGTCCTGACCACCTAGATTGCGGGGGTTGGGACATATGACCGTCCGTACCCAATGACCACGGTCTCCCAACCGGTGATGAAATCTCTGTCTACCCTCACACCTACACCTCCCCACGACCATTGGAATAGAAAAACCCTCTTCTGGAGTGTCGCTACTCCCCCCCTTAATGGCTCCGCTCACTTCCTTGCTAACTCCACCCGCCAGCTTGGCACTGGTCCCTCCCTCAGCCTGACTAGCCCCACCCTAGAACCCCCTAAAATACGAATCAAGAATTTAGATAAAAAACCCCTAAGACTACGCCTCGCATAGCATCCAAATATTTGGATGCTAATGCTGATCGGGCTGCCTTTACCTAGTTAATTTGGGAACTTTGTTTATACTTCAGATTTTGAAGTATGTGTTTTGTATATTGACTTGACTTCAAGGAAGTACACCGTAGATAAACCCATAATGAAACAAACAAACAGAGAGACAGAGAGACAGACAGACAATGTCATCTAAGCAGATAATAACTCAAGTAGTATCTCATTCACCCATGCATCATAAGGTCCTTTGGTACTCAAGACTGGCACAAGACATTTGGGTATCTGAATAGCTGGTGGGTGGCTTCATCCAATGAAAGTGGCATATTAAACGTACTCAAAGGTTTGGGTTTTTTTTGCATATGAGGCAGGAATGACTCCATTTCTTTGACAGTAAAAGTACCATGTTAACCAATACATAACCAATGATCTGTGCCGTTCTATTCCCTTGATGTAATGTAAGTGGCGTTCTTTTTTTATCTCATTTCAGCTACGGTGTTGTGAGTAGCAACTTTTCACACTCCTCCATGAAATGATTTAGAAACTTCTGCTTTTGACACTTTGCCAGAAATAGCAGGAAATTGATTTCTTTCAAACAGCTTGACAATCTCAGTCTTTGGTGCAGAGTCAATATACTGTAGGTTGAAATTGTATGCATAGAATGCTTTGTAATTGTTCCTAGTCTCAAGGGAAGCACAGATTGGAAACAGGACTTGCCTTGGAAAACTTTGTGAGAAGGTGCAATGCAACTAGTGCTAACCCAAGCAGCCTTTCTGATACCAATGTAACAGACAGATAAGCAAACCAAATTCTTCCATTCAAGGCCCATTTCCCTCACTTGGGTTCCCCCCCCCCAAAGATAAACAAGAAAAATAATTACCCCAAAGCATTCCTGTGAGTAAGAGCCCAGATGTACAGTCACAAAGCCAGATCGATAGACAGGTGGAAAGAAAACAGAAAAGATCAGGAAATGGGCCATCAGCAAAGAGCAAAGGAACAAGGAGACTGTTGGAAGAAGATTTGCATCTGAAAAGAGCAATAACCTCATCTCACAGCCTTGATATCCTGGCATTCCATTATTTTTTCCACCCCAGAACCCACCTTCCTTCTCTCATTTGCAACTTAGTTAACAAGAGTCATTTCAGATATTATGTTTTTGTTGTTATATACATGCTTAAAATGCTTAATATGATGATGACAAACATGTGTTTACAAGCTCAGATGTACACATGCATTTATCTGGAGGAGTGACTGGCTGTTATGCCTTGATTTTCAAAGCAGCAGTTGCTACTTGGCAGCATTAATTAGTAAAAACAAACAAACAATAACTGCAGGAAACCCTAATCTCTCTAATTAAGTTCAATTTGGCCCCAAGTGACAGGTGAAACAGTCCTTAGCATCTTTCCAACTGGAAAATTATTTTAGGCACCTTGGTGCAATTATGAGTTTGAATGCAGGGCAGTCAACAGGAAACATGCTGGTTACCATTTGTTCAAACTACATGACATAGTAGTAGTTCAGATTTGCAGCAAGGGCAATTAACACATGTGGAACCCCTTGAAAGAAAGTGGCTCTGGGGAGAAATGTTCAAGTAACTTCTTTGATCCAAACTGACCCTTCTTGAAAACCAGCTATCAGAGATTTATTATATGCTTTACAATACTCTCCAATTTAGATCTATGGATTTAAAGTTGTTTAGTTTCTGTGATTTTCATTCAAGGTACCCAAAGCACTGGCTTCTATAAGAAGGATCATGGATCATAACAGAATTCTCCAGGTCTTACGAGATGCCAATCCTAAAGGATTCTTGAAAATAAACCATGAAGCTCAAACATATTTTGAAGAATTTGGTAGTGAACCTAAATACCAAAAGCAAAGAAGATAGGGAATTATTCAGATTGACTGGTTCTTTCAAAATCAGAGGCACAACTCCAGAGAACCAAAGCAAGAAATGGCTGCCACGTTTCTTGAATAATTCTGATAAACATCTGTACTTATCCCCAAAGACTGGGGACAGTCTGGGAAAAGAGTCAGAGAGTTTTAGTTCAGAGGTCAAATCATTTCTAAGAAATTAGTAAATACCGTAGGGGAAAACTGTGTTAATTTTGTACTTCTTTTGTTTTTGTATGCTTAAAATCAATATCTTTCACATCTTTTTACAAGTTCAGTGACAGTTTGGTCTTTTATTAATGTATCAGATTGTGCATGAAGATAATTCCTTTCTTTCTTGAGATAGTTATTTTTTCCTGAGATATTCTTTGGGCTCTGTAAAAAATAGGCGCCTGGGGAACATTTTAATAATATTATCTTGTGATCTTTTTCTCTTCTTTTGTTCAATAGCGTTCGATTCTTCAAGGTTGCCAAAACAAGTCCATGCAGTATTATTGGCAAGGTTTTTCAGAAGTTTTAAACATTTTAAAAAAATAGTTTAACCTACTTTTTGTCATGTACTATATATTACAAACTAGGTAGTTGTATACTTACCTCACAGAATACTGCATACAGTATTAATATTTTAAAATTAAAATGTGACTTTATAGGTTTCTCTTCTTGAGTCAGTCTCTCAAAAAAGGAGTGAGAAGGGTGCACATCTTAAGACTATCCAATGTCACCTCAAATTTCCTCTACTCCAAACCAGTAATATGAAGACCCAGAAAACTATAATAAGCATTTTTAAAGTCTGTATTGTGAACTGAATGAATTGTATGATTTTAAAGCTCACATTGTATGTTCAGCTATACTCACCTTAATATAGAGAAAATAAGTCTAGAAATTAGGCAAAATTCTGGCTCAATCAAGTTATCATTTCCATCATATATCTGCCCTACTTGGTCTGCAGTTGTGCCTTCTTACCATCCATCCATTCATTTAGAATTTTTTAAATCACATAAAATATATTTCCTCATATTTAATCATTATAAAAATGTCTGTGACTGATGGCTAAACCAGCAAGGGAAACAGGCATGCTATTTTAAGTGATATGATGTTTTTGAAGTAGCAGCCAATGAAATTTTGAGCATTGGTAGCATGGTTCCCATGTATGTAAAATGATCTGAACCCAGCCAAAAAATGCAAGTACTTACGCCAAGGCAAAGGCCATCAGCGCTCCAACAACCACAATGAAATCCAGGATGTTCCAAAGATCCCGAAAATAAGAGCCATCTTGCAGTATTAATCCCTGATCAATCATCTAAAGAAAGGTAAGGGCAAGCTCTTATACTTTATACTCATAAGAATAGAAGAATAGAATAACCTAAGCTCCAATTTCTGATTATGAGCTCTTTACATTAAAATCCCATTACTGAGGCAACAATTCAAATACATATGGAGAAAGATAATTCACTTAAGGCTTAAGAGGCATTTTCAGTTACTGGTGTGGTTCTGGGAGATGGATGTAGCAATAAAGTTACTTATAATTTCATTTTAAAATTAGTAAATAAAAAATGCCATCAGTTAGCTTAGGAAGTTAATTCTGTCAAATTTGTTTTACATTATAGTAGAGTTGAATCAGCAGGAGTATCACCAGAAGAGGGCATGTCAGATTGACCAAATAAAAATTGGGGGCACTGTAACACAAATCACACTTCTTTTTTTATATGTGTTACAATAATGCATGCATGCCTTTAAAAAAAGGAATGAGTTTGGACTGCCCTGCTTTGGTATCATTCTGACACAAGCAGTGGGATAAAAATAATAATAAGATTAGTTTGGGGGTCTGTTGTGATGCTAGAACTTACCTAACTAGCTTATGCTAAATATGTTCCCAAGAAGTGAGAGCTAGCTATTCCTTCTAGTTATACAACAAAACGAAAAACAAACTGGGGCAAATTCATACAAAACCTATTTATAACTGTTTATAAGACATGATTAACAAAATAGAAATGAAATCTGCTCAGCTAATTACTGATTATCAGCTGCTGAAAAGGAGGCCTCTTTGTTGTCCCATAGAAGGCATTTTCACACCATATAAAATCTATTACTTGAACAATACAAGTACTGTGTGAATTGGTTAAGGTGTTGGACTGAAAAGACTCAGGTTCAAGTCTAGAAAAGCCCAAAGGGTGATTCTTTCAGCCTAGTATCTATCTTTTTTTGCTCAGCTGACCTCACTGGAGTGTTTTGACAAAAAACTAGGGGAGAAAGTGCTGGGTACACTGCCTTGAGCCTCTGGAGAAAAAGTGAAAGGTAACTTAAATAGCACAAGTTAACAGAATACAAATGTTTCTTAAATAATCATTACAGAACTAAAAAAAGCTCAGTACCTTTCAGTTCTATTAGAATTTATTTGGAAAAAAAATTAGGACAATTTTGCTTCCTAAATGCTGTGTCTTCTTTTAGAAACTCTGTTCAGTAGGAGTGACATTTGAGAAGTGATAGGGACGTGCAAAAAGTTATGCTAAAAAAAGTCCAATTTTCTCTTTTTGCTTAAGAAACTGTTTTATATTCTGTTCCTATAGAGGCCAACACTCGCCACCCACAAAGAGGAAGTTACCGTTTTTGTCATTATAAACTGAGATGGCACTAACATCTCAGCTGCTGCTGCTCACGTATTAAATGATGTTGGCAGACTGAAGAAATTAGCTTGGTCTTGGATAATTCTACCTTTTTAATACAAAACTTTTCACTGTAATTTTATTATTATTGTTTTTGTTGTCGTTGTTGTCATTTGCAGCACTCTGCAATACCTTAGTGTGGGTTTTGTGCATAATTCTCTGACATACCAAGAACTGGAACAGATGACGGAGATAACCAAGGAAAGACAAGCTGAAGAAAAGGGTTCAGCCAAATTGTAAAATGAAAATGCTTTTGACATTACTTTATTTCGGTCACAAAATTTCCCAGCAGGAAAGAAAAATTTCTAGAGCAATTTCTCTAAACTGGTATCTTCCAGAGGTAATGGAGTGCAACTCCCAGAATTCCTATAGTAGTTTGTTGAAAAAGTTGTAATAAGTCTTAAGAGCCATCCCAGCCGACTTCCTAAAAGATCAGAGCTCTTTCATTGAAGTTTAACTTCATTGAAGTTTAAAAAACATTTAATCATATATTAAATCATGCATTAATAATATATAGTAACAATCCTGCAAAAATCTCTCAGGGTCCAGCAAGTGGCAGTCTAAGGAAAACTCAAGCATGAGTTTAAATACAAGGCACTGAAGGAAGAAAATCATCAAAGTACAAATTGCTCTCAGAAATGTTGGATCTCAATTAATCTAGCCAGTCTAGAGAATTTATTTGGAAGATCCATTTTCTTGAAAAGAGATGATAAAGCTCTATGAATATGAAACTGTCCACTGTCTTCCAGCTGACTCAGGAAAACACTTCTCTTCTCACTTACCTTAATAATCATCTCAAAGGTAAAGACTCCAGTGAAAACATAGTCAAAATATCTCAGGACCTGCAAAGATGGAAACA
This sequence comes from Natrix helvetica, assembly GCF_964273705.1. Taxonomy (NCBI): domain Eukaryota; kingdom Metazoa; phylum Chordata; class Lepidosauria; order Squamata; family Natricidae; genus Natrix; species Natrix helvetica. The sequence goes on along the minus strand of NC_138549.1, from coordinate 67,624,346 downwards.
ACGGAACAGTGTGGAATAAAAAAGTATTGTCACATTGCAGAATAAAATTGAAGGCATATAAATTAAATAAATAAGTATAAAACAATCTTATTCTGACGTTTAAACAATGGCAAGGAATGTTGATTTTTAAGAACTTATATAAATACCTTATAACTTATATAACTTATAAAATGTCAAACCAGATCAGTGAAAACCCTCTTTTTTAGATGCAACAGAGTACTAAAACTAATGTCTGTAACATGACCTAGCAAACGGATTTAGCACTTTTAACTGTTTTGTTTTGAAAGGACTTATTCTCATTCATAACACATTATATTTAACATGTGTTATATTATGACTTTTGAAATGAATAATGTCCAGAATACAATTCATTAGAAATATCTCCTCCATGTCCAGGGACGGGGTCCAAAAATTTTAGCAAGGGGTTCTCTGCCCTGTTGCTGGGTGGGCGTGGCCTAGTCAGCCTCCTGCACCATGGCAGCCGGGGGGGGGGATGTGTTTTTGCCCTCCTGGGGCTCCGGAGGCTTTCCTCAAGTCTCTGGGAGGGAGAAGGAGGTCCTCTGGAGTTCAGAAATGGACCCGTTTTCTGCCTTCCTGAACTTCAGGTAGGCCTGTTTTTCGCCCTTCCTGAGCCTCTGCAGGCACCCTGCACTTATCTGCATCCAAAATGGGCCATGTGCAGACTCCTGGGAGGAGTGAGGTGGGCAGAGCCAGCCAGGAGTGGGATTTGGGGGGTTCTCTGAACTGCACAGAATCTTAGCTAGAGGTTCTCCCAAACCCCTGCGAACCGCAGCAGCCCACCCCTGCCAATATCCATTCCCTGCCATGGAATGCAAGCTAAGGCTACCTGAAATCCTTGGTTCAAGACTGTAACAAGAAGAGGCTGGTGGCAATAAGATTTTTCAAAATGGGAGCAAAAGGTGGGAGGAAAAAAATGAATCCTAGCTTTCTCCTGTTTTAATAATACAAATACTTGGAGGTGATTATACCAAAAAAGTGAGCAGTATTAATACTGTACCTGCCTCCCACATTATCAAATGTAAACTGCTGTTAAAAATGGCAGTAATAAAACCTGCTTTAGAAGTTAGCAACCTCAGCTGTCAGGTTGGACAACAATTTGAAGAGACCATGGTACTCGCTGAGCTTTCTTGCTTTCTTGCTGGGACAGTCAGATTTGGGTAATGAAACGTCTTCAAGAAAGTAACCAAGCTCAGAGCGCACCAAGGACCTTTCATTTCAACCATGAGCTATAAATATTCTCCTTTATTGGGACAACAATTTCTACAATCTGGCTGTACCTTAAGCTTTGTGTACTTTCTGTTATGTCTGCTCTGATCTGTTTTCTGTCTGCCGCTGGCATTTTGCCACAGCAGCAAAATGCTGTTATTTGCTAAATCAGACTAAAAGACCACAGAGTCCACTGTTCTCTTTCTGCAAGGAGCAGCCAGATGCTCGCAGAAAGCACATGAGCAGGATCTGAATGCCATTGCACCCTCCTGCTCATGTTCCAACGTTTGCGATTCAGAGGCATGTTTCCACCTACGTCCTGCCACACACTTTGGCACCATCCTGTAGTTATTACTGTGGAGCTCTCACACAGGCATTAGCTGGAACTGCTGAAAATGTAGCCTACACAAGCAATGTGCATATCCTTTGAGGCCCCCTTTTCATCAAACTGAGAAATGCAGCTGTTTTAAAAAGTCTGCTTCTCTCCTGTGTCTAGGTACAGAAAATCTAAAAGCCACTATTTTAGAAATCAGTAGTGCTGTGCCTTCCCAATTTCTACATAAAACAACTGGCAATAACAGTAACATACCTCTTCCAAGTTAATTTGCCACTCACACTGGTTAACTAATTATTGCCTTTGGGACTAGAGAAATCCATTCATCAAATTGGAGATTGGAAACTAAGAGCAAGCATTAATGGCCTCGGCAATTCAATGTGTAAAATGAGGCAAGTCAGATGTTCTAAACTCCTGCAGCACAGAAAGTATAAATAACCACATTTCCCACCCTTGCCCCTTTTTAAATTCTATTTCCTATTCTTGCTTTTTTAGTTCTCTTTCTTTCTTTCCCTAAATTCTTAATGTGTTCTTCTGAATAGTTTGAGTGAATTTCTCTGTTACTAAGTTCTTGTTTTTTCCTGATTCAAGAGCAAAGTGGGGGTTATTTTATACACATCTACCCAAAGGAGTGGAGCAGAAGTGTCAAACTCAATTTCATTGAGGCTGCATCAGGGTTGTGTTTGATATCGGAGAGACGTGGCCAGGGTAGGCATAGCCAGCTAAACATCACTCGTGTCGGGGCACCTGTGGTGGCCTGAGTGCTCTGCCAGTAAAAATGGAGCTCGGGAGGGCTGCACACGGCAGAGGGTTGCAGGAGGCCAACACAGCCAAAAATGGCGCTTTGGAGGGTCATGCACAGCCCTCCCAAGATCCATTTTTGCTGGCAGACACACCATGGGCCAGGCCTTCGCTGTTTCCAGGGCGGCCCCTTGGGCCAGATCTAATCACTCCATGGGCCGAATTTGGCCTGCGAGCCTTGAGTTTGACACCACTGGAGTGGAGCATCAGCACACAGGCTGCCAGCTTCCTGTAAGATGGTAGGTGTATTGGGTAAAACTTTCAGATATTAATTATGGTTAGTGGGTCATTGTTTGATAGTGTGGGCAACCAGAAAGCCAGTCCTTGTCTAATCCCAACCATCTTCTACATTTTTCACTTCCATGCTTGGTTCTTCCTATCCTCCGCCTAGGTTTAACAACTATGAAGTATTGCTTGTCAATTTCATTCTTTCTACAGCTATTAAGAACATTCTTGACCATTAATGTCTCAATATGAAGTTTGTATGGCCGCTCAAAGTGACTTATGGAGATGGGTTGACATATAAAATAAATGAATAAATGCATGGTTTACCTTTGTATTGGTCAGATTTTATGTCTATGGATTTCAGCAAGGTATTTAAATAGATTGCTGGTATGTGTGACTGTTCCAAATGTTAATTCCTATGGTTTAAGTTGGATTTTTGTGACAATCACAGGCAAGAACAGTGAAAAGAGAACTTTCACTATCGAGAAGCAAGTAACTACTTGGGGAAAGACATGACTATGACTAGCTTTAGCTATAGAATAACATCCTGGGAAATACATCACTCTTCACCATTGAATAAATAAGCTTCTACCCCTCTTATTATAACTGAAATTAAACAATTAGTAGAATCTTGTGCTACAATTTGTCGTGATCTAAAATACTCAAAAATACAGATTAGGAAATTGGATGTTTGATTCCTCCTACCCATTATAATTAAACAAATTCAGATAGGACAAAGTCTCTTCTCCTCTCTCTCATATGCAATGGAGAATTCAAGCATGTAAGACCCAATCAAATCCAAAATAGCCGGCAAGAGATGAAACAAGTATATTTTCTGAGCCTGTGTTTACTTTTGCAGTGAATTATAAAGTAGATGCAGAACATGAATTCAGGTACATTAAGACCTCAGAGCAAAACAGAATTGTCAAGTAATTACTGAGTAATTACTTTATTTCTCTCTGAGTTGGTCAGGACAGGATCCTCTGCTGCCAAGGCGATGCTGCTTGCTGCAATCACAAGAAGGATACACATCTCAAAGTAGCGCAGGTTGACAACGTAGTGGCAAGCTCTTCGGATTCTGTCAAAGAAACAACAAACCCATGCAATGGCCACAGCATTAAACAGAATTCTGATAATTTGAAATGGAAGCATTTATTTAGCAGTTGTACAAGTTGTAGACAACTTCTACCTCCTGGAAGCACCAAGCCAGAAGCACCAAGCCGGAAGCAACAGCCTGAAGATGATGAATGAGACTTCATCGAAACGTCATGAAGATACTTCCAATTCTACGCGGGAGAAAACCCGAACAACCAAAGACATACATATATGTATGTATGTGTGTGTGTGTGTGTGTGTGTGTGTGTGTGTGTGTATGTATATATATATATATATATATAGTATTTGTGCTGATAAATAAATAAAGGGAGACTAGTATAGATCTATTTCAAGCTATTTCGCTCTCATCAGCTAGCCATACCCTTACTGGGATTCGAACCTGGGCTGTATTACATATTAGGCAGATGTATTAGCCACTAAGCCACAGGCTCTTTGGGCATATTTGGGCATACCAGGGGTTGTAACACAAATACATGTACATGTACATACATACATACATACATACATACATACATATATATGTAAACTAATATTTCAACACATAATGAAATTAAAGAAGTACTATAAATCTTTTAATTCTATACTATCAATTCCACAATAATAACAACAACAACAATAATAATAATAATAACAACAACAATAATAACAACAATTGCTGCTGCTGCTAAGAAATCTATAGCAACTACACAGAGCAGATGTAACTGGTCTGTTTGAACAAGAATGGAAATGATAAAAGATGGTGTCACAAAGTCAACTTTTTGTTATGGAATAAATTCTGCAACAGGATCCTCTAAAGCTACAGACAAGTTGATCTCTACCTAAATGTGTGAAATAGATGGAATTCTCATTTTGTTTTTCCCCCTATGAAACAATTTCTCTCATATAATCCTCTTTATTAAAATAGTATGGCTGATGAAAGCTAGCCAATATCTTTATTATCCAAATATGAGTTGTTATACTGGTTTTAGCCAGTTAGATAATTCTGATTTGCTAGATACGATCCAGAGCATCTGGCATGATAATCTTTCTTGATTGGCAGTGGCAGTTCATGTCCCCCCAAAAGCCAACTTTCCATTACCCTTCAAATTCTATAATCTGAGGATGTTGTTGGAAAATAAGTGGGGGGGGGGAGCTGCCCCAACACAGAGGGGCAGGAGGTTTCTCCTTTGTGGCTGACAGGAATCCTTTTCATTGTCCATTATGTTTCTCTTCTACCTTTAGTGAACCTTTGCCGTGGGATCTCCTGCAGGGGTTTCTATGAAGTGATTTATAGTAGATGCACAATCAATTTATGCAGTGTGTGATTCAGATGTTTTGGCCTATGACTTGTATAATTCTATGCGCCCTGCTGTATATAATAGATACTCCTAATGGGTAGCAATGGGGCAATCTATTTGCCTGTGGCATTACTGAACTTCCTGTTTTGAACATGTGACCACATTTAAAAAACCCAACCCACTGTTCTCTGAAATAGACCAATATATTAAGCAATTCCAGAAAGAAAGAAAACTAATGGAATATATCTCACGGGTTTGTGGTGCTGAAAATAAACATGGAGCTGTGGGGCACCATTGGTTTGCCTGTCTCAGAGCTCTTCTCCTTTTTTCTCTTTTTATTCTTCTTCTCTGCCTCCACCTCCTCCTCTTCCTTTGTTTCTGCCTCCTTCAGTGGACTGGCCTCTCCATCTGTCTTGTTGCTAACTGTAAAATGAACAAATCTTGTTAGTCCTTTGCCTAGCAAGAAGAATGCAGTGAATGAGCATTTGATAGCAGGGCCTCCGGAAAATAGAAAATTACACACCACACAAACACATACAAACACACAGAGAGAGACAGAGACAGAGAGAGATATTGCTAAAGGTAAGAAAGGAATGACAAAAGCAGATAGAGTGCCCAATACTACATCTATCTGTCTGTCTGTCTGTCTGTCTATCTAAAGGTCTCTGTGTGGTGTGCTTCAGCATAACTCTGGAACATCTTGAGCAATTTGTACGAAACTTGGTACACAGATGACTTACTCTCTGAAAAAAAACACTGTGGGGGGTAAGATACCCCTAACACCCCTCAGGATTCTTTTAAGAACAGCCTGTTGTGCCTTAAAATGGCTTCTACTGTACAGCGCAGTAGAGTTGTCATAGTAACGGTTTCACAGTACTCCACAAGGGGGCTCCCTCTGGTAAGAGGGAAAATACAACATTAGAACTTATGTTTGGTCCGGACATTTTCCCCTATAAATAAATCTCCTGTCAGCACCAGGTTATGAGCTAGAATGTGAATAGCAACCCATGCTGAAAAACTGAAAAGTTCAGTTCTGAGTAGAAGGAATATGTGCATACAGTTTTTACAAAGATTACATCCTTCACAGTAGCAATTCAAATTATGGGCCAAGAAAAGTAAATTCTGCAAACTGTAATTTGCATATTTTAACCTTAACTGTCACTGTTTCCTATAACTTATTTTTGTACTTGTAATTCAATGGAAGAGAAAGGAGCACTGCAATAGAATAAAGAGCTGCCCCCAACTCCTTGCAATCTTGTAGATGTGCTGCCCTGTTGAAACGTGCAGAACATACAATTCTCCATTCATCCCCGACCAGGAACAAGAAAATAATATGAACATCTGGTTTATCCTAAGTGTGGTGTGATAAGTTAACACTTGGTAAATCGTCATCTTTCTTCATCTATTTGACTGCAAGGGCTAGAAATATGGAGACTTTCAGAATGGTGTGCCCTTTAGCACATTTTAGACTTGTTTAATACTGCAGGCAAATCATAGCATGTACCTAACTCTGTCTACTATATATTTTCACAGCTGCTGTAGTGCAAATCACACACCTCTGGAATTGCAGTTTAAAGATATAATTTCTACCAAGAAAAACATGCCATTAATTGCTATCTTATATTCTCAACACCTGGCTATAAAGCTAGTGAGATGGAGATCAGAAGAGAGGAGGAAGGGGAGAGGGCATAAGAGGGTGCCAAACAGAAGAGACAAAAGTAGTTTTGCAATAGTTTTGTGTAATTAATATCCAGATTTTATAGGGAGTTTTCAATTGTGAAGACACAGAAAAGCACTCCATAGCCTTTGTCAAGGCTCAGACTGAGAAAGCAGTTGGATTGAATGCTATGAAATTATCTTACTGGAATGAGTATTCTATTTTTGCAACTCCTATATCTAAGGCATCAAAAGTAATTGAAGTTTTGGAATTATCCAGACATTATTTTTAGGCCTAGCCTGACATATCTCAATATCTATATCTATATCTATCTATCTATCTATCTATCTATCTATCTATCTATCTATCTATCTATCATCTATCTATCTATCTATCTATCTATCTATCTATCTATCTATCTATCATCTATCTATCCATAATATGGAGGGTTTTCTTTTGGGTTTGGTTGTATTCCTTCCCTGAAAAAAAGAAATCAGTAGCAAAATATTCTCTCAGTGGCATCTGTCTTTGCAATAGCTGCCTACTTCTACATAGTACCAAAAATAAATAAATGAAAGTTATTTTAAAAAAAGAAAAAGAAGGGAGGGTACCCTTGTACCCTTGACTCATCATTATTTACAGAAGAAATGCTTTCTTTAGTGATAGAAGGCTTTGCCAAAAATTAACTGAAAATTCATCCATACATGAAATGGAGAAAGGGAAAAAAAGCAAATAGGTAGAGGAAATGCATCAGGAAAAATCAAGAAAAAGAACTGAAAGTGGCTAATTCAAAAAGGTTATGGGCAGAGGAGCAGTAAGAGGGCAAAGCTTAGGGGCTGAATGTATACACAGAGGCACACAGACACACACACAGATTTCATGAAATGGCTCAGTTTTTTGGCTTGCAAATTCACAGTAAAAACAGTACAGTACTGTTATCAGCAATAAAATATAATCAAAAGTGATAATGTTATATTCCTAAAAACATAGTTTCATATTTCATCAAGGTACAGAAATTTATCACATTTTCCCACTCTTGTCTCAATCCCAAATGCACCTGAAAAAGCCATGGTTTTAAAATCTTTCCAAAAATTAAAAGTGATGATCTGGGCATCTCTCTGGTAAGAGGGCACTCTGTATGGGGAAAAGTTCTGCAGAAAATGCCCACTTCCAAGGTTTTGGATGCAGAAGATCCCAGATTCACATTTTCCAATCTGTAAATAGGAGGAAACTAAGAAAGATCCTAGGACCTTTGGGGAGCTGGTGTTCAGTGCTATGTACCATGGCCTAATTTGTAAATTACGGTTTTGCATTATTTGTTTTAATTTATTTTATTATTCAATTTCTATGGCCACCAATCTCAATCAATTCGGCTTACAATTCAAAACATATATTCAGATTAAAAATGAAAAAAAAACATTTTAAAATAATAAAAAGAGTAAAATCAGTTTTAAAAAACCTTAAAAACATTCCATTTAATATACTCAAGAACAAGATATTTGGCCAGTTAGCAATATAGCCAGAAGTAAAAAAGTATATTTACTAAATACTATGAGGTTATAGTAAAAGTATATAATAAAAATATAGTAAAAGAACATAGTAAAAAGCTGCACATTACTCTGAGGCCCATGGCTCATCCTACAACTAAACAGCTGATGTTTAGAGTTGTGATAGTTTTGCTTCTAGTATAGAGCAAGTTAGTTTATTGTAAACCCAGTAAACCAATTTCAAGTGATACGTTTATAGAGCTGGCTTTTACCAAACTGATAACAGTAATCACAGCTTCTGATTCCAACAAAATGCATCAACTACAGTTAATTTAAATCAGAAGAGGAAGATCATGAGTTCTTTGCAGCAGAAGAATGGTGAAGAAAGAAATGCTTGAGTTCCATGGCTTCCATGGCTTGCTCTTGTTATCCTAAAACAAGCACTGGATCCCTCTTCATAAGAAAATATCACATATATTTTTGCTGGTGTTAGAGATAATTACGAAAAACCATATTCTCATCCTAAAAACTGCTTTCTCCATGCTCCTTATTGGTGCCCTTGTTTCTCCAAAAGTAAAAAGGATTCTGCCAGCAATCAATCCCTGACCCTACAAAATAGTATGAACTGAGAAATGGGAAATTCACAGAACATCACAATAGTAAGCAATATGCAAATCATTCACATTTCAAACATTTTGTTTTAAATGTGAAATAAAGTTGTTCAAACCTCACCAGAGGTGTTCTGGTGCTGTTCTGACCATTTCTGAAGCATTTCAAACTCCAAATAGACCTCTTTCATGTTCAAAAACCCTATTTCAAAAAAGGGACCGTTTAAACTTTGGAACACTTAAAGAGGATCAGAAAACAAATGCACCGAAGCAGGAAAAGGAACCAATGGCTTGCTAGAGCATCCCAAGGTAAGTGAGTCTCCACAGGCCCAGTGCCTCTGGAGACCCAGTGGGGGACGGGAGAATAGGAAGGGCGAATGTTGCAGTGCCTCTGCCATTGTTCATAACTGTGAACAACTGCCATGATTCTGCAACGTTTGCAACTCTGGAACTGTGTTGTAAGTATTGCAGGGTGGGGTGGAGAGTGTTATGTTATAACTTCAAACAATTGCTAAGGGGACTGTCATAACAGGAGGATTACATGTACTTCAAACTCAAAATAGGCTTAAAACTCTTCACATACTTCCAATCTTTTGTTCTATATAATATTGTATTGTATTGTATTGTACAATTATATTGTACAATCATTACATTACATTTCATATTATTATTATAATCTAATATTTTAGTATGTAGTATGTGATGTATATGTTATACTGGAAGAACAGATGGACAGACAGACAGACACAGATAGACAGAGATAGTTAGATGATAGATAGATAGAGATAAAGAAAGAGAAAGAGATTGATGGATGGATGATAGGAATACTGGCAATGGAGAGAGAGAGAGAGAGAGGGAGAGAGAGGGTGAGGGAGGGAGGTGGGAAAGGATGGGAAAAGTACAAATGGATTGTCCTCTTTCTTGAAGGTGATAATGCCATAATCTACCAAGAAGTTGGGGTAGTTAGCAGTATATTATTTTTAACAGCTAAACAGCAGTGACCTACGGCTACACAATATGCTTCAAGTGATACATGTCTGCCTCCAGAAATTTTTTTATTTGAATAGCAGGAACTAGCAGATAACACTTAATAGGAAGATACATTTGTTCTCAAAATATGCTTCAAACATATTTTTTCCCTGAGGAATAAAAGCTCTGTATAATTTGCTAGATTTCCTTAATCAATATTTTAGTACCATTACTCTGGATTTTTGCCTTCCTTTGCTTGAAGATGGTTTGCAGAATCCTTTTCACTCATTGGTTTTGTGGTCAGATAATAAAAATGGTGGATTATCTTTGCTATCAAGAGTCATCACACTCACAACACCAAGATTTTTCAGCTTTGTTTCCCAATTTTAGGGTGTAAATAACAGTACAGCTAAATTTCTGATAGCAAATGGATAGGATGTTGTCAATTTTTAAAGTTTCATTTTAATTTTTTAATTTTAATTTAAAATTTAATTTCATTATATTTAACAATCTAGGAAGGACATAACAAAAATTATTACATCCAAAGTTGCTTAGTTATACTCAATGCTTCTTCCAGGTGAGCTACATCAGAACAAAAATAGCTATGAAACTAAAATTAGGAGATTGCATGGGTGTAATAAGAGTTTAGTACTCGATTTTGAATTCTTTTTCCCTTTACAGGGATTTAGCAGCAGATTGCAGTCAGTGGCAACCATGAACTCTTGATGCTTCCATCGACATGACAAAATCAGCAACAAGGCACAAACCACGCACCCTGTAGGGGGGATATCAGAAGTGGTATTCAGCCAGTTCTGACAGGTTCTGGAGAAATTTAGAACGGTTCGGAGAACTGGCAAATAACACCTCTGGCTGGCCCCGCCCCCATCTATTTGCTGCCTGTCAAGTCCCAGCTGATCGGCTACATCTTCTTTTGTTGCCCTGCACAGAGAACAGAGCTGCAAAGCAGGTTGGATGGGTGGGGAGGGAATGGGGATTTTGCAGTATCCTTCCCCTGAAGTAAGGTGGGAATGGAAATTTTGCCGTATCCTTCCCCTGAAGTGAGGTGGAAATGGAGATTTTACAGTATCCTTCCCCCAGGAGTGGGAAGAGAATGGGGATTTTGCAGTATCCTTCCCCCAGGAGTGGGAAGAGAATGGGGATTTTACAGTATGCTTCCCCTGCCATGCCCACCAAGCCACACCCACAGAACCAGTAGTAAATTTTTTTGAATCCCACCACTGGGGATATGGCATCATAACACCCATAGAAAAAGGGGCATTATGCTGAAAAGCCACAACTTTCATACAGCACTCTAATCTCTCATCCCTGCCCAACTCTCCATGGATGCCACTGGACCTAGTCTTCTCTCAGTATCATCTTCGGCAATTTGTTTATTATGCCACCCATCTACTCTATAAAGCGACTCTTTATAATTATCAGCTTAAAACCAAGCCTGTTTAAAGCGCTTCCGTGTAAGAAAAGGGATGAATAACTTTCTCATCAACTATGATGACCTGGGCAAGTTCTCCAAAGTTCAAAATGTAATATAGGATGTGAAAAGAAGAAATAAACTCTCAAGTCTATGAGGTCTACATCCTCCATTTCTCAGTAATCTTCCTGTAAACTTCTTGCTAGCCTCTAAATAGTTTCCTTTCTGTCAAATGTTTGCCCTGGGATTGTATCAGATCAAGAGCTGTAGTGGCAGCATGAAGGTGGAGACAGACAGATAAGCAACTTACTTCCACCTTCCCTCCCTCCCTCCCTCCCTCCCTCCCTCCCTCCCTCCCTCCCTTCTTTCTTTCTTTCTTTCTTTCTTTCTTTCTTTCTTTCTTTCTCTCTTTCTTTCTTTTTCTTAACATTTTGGAGGATATGACAAAGGCAGTTTTTCTGAGAGTTGCACTAAATGCAACACTGACAAAGACATTTAGCAAACCTTTCAGTCCCCACATGTTGGGTCAAGAGAAAAGAGCATCATCTCCTATCCTGTCAACTGTTAATATGATCATTATTACAATTTAACCAGTAAGGAAAGGAAGATGGCTAGTGTATTTGGAGCCAACCCAGAGAAGAATTTGGGAAGGGGTTGCATCTCATTTCAGATGTCCTTTTATGACATCCCTCTATAATTAATAAATGAATCTGTTTCAGAGAATATTAGCTGATGGTTATTTCAACAATATAGTCACAACATTATAAAAACCCTACAACTGAATGTTTTCTTCAGTCAAACTGTCAGTCACTTCTTTACGAAAGACCAACAAATCTATAAGACGCTTTGGCCCGATTCAACACAAAGGAGCAGAGGAATATTTTTCATTTATTTCTTGACCACATTTCTCTTCTACTACAATTCAGAAACTCTTGGTATGTTGCACAGAGTATAAAACCAAATGAAACATCCATATTTAGTACAATTATAAAACAATAAAACAACTCCACCCAAAGAAAAGGCACAAGGCATGAAAACAGAAATAAAGATGGCCTGATAAAAACCAGGGGAAATTGCTCTCTGGAACAACTCAGCTTTAAAAGCTTCTAAAATCTTAACATAGAGGGGGATATCTTGATCTCAACCAAGAATGCCTGACAAATGCTGCATGGCAATCTGTATCTCCCTTTAACAGGCTGAGATTTGGTATCAAATTAGAAAAGAGATATATACTTACTCTGTACCACAGTGGAGTCTTGAGCATCAATCATGATGGTAGTGCTCTCTGTTGCTTTATCCATGTTGGCAGTGATAAGTGAAAGATCAGGTTCACTCTTGCTGATTGTCCTCTCTGTCCCCATTGATAGGTCACCCAAAAGCGCTTGCTCACTTGTCTCTAGGCTGCCGCCATCTTCCTTCACTGGGCTGGCCTCCTTGCTTTTGTCTAACACCTGTTGACCTTCTGAAGGACTTGGATCTTGGGTCGGCATGGGAAGCTCGGCGTTATTTGTTGTTGCTTCACTGGTCCTGGGTGGAGAATTTAGAAAGAGAGGGCCATAGTAAGGGATAGAGATTACAGACACGTGTTTGTGAGCCAAAGCAAAGAGAGGAGAATAAGAGTAAAAATAATAGCTAGGATACCCCAGTGTTTTAAATAATTTAGTTATATTGGACACTTGTAGATGTGATCTTCCTAAACACTGCAGAAAAAAATTACTTTTTTTGCTGTAAGCTACAAACAATTAAAGTGAATATCCACTTTTCAGAAAATCTTCCTTTTTAATTTTTAGTTTTTTTATTAGGTTTCCTCTATGCAGCAATTATTAGATAGCAGTATGTGGAAGAATTCTACTCATCTATTTTGAAGCAGCCAGTGCTTCCAGTTTTCTACCTACCACCATTAATATCTTCTTTTCCAGGTTTTAAAATTACACATTGTTTGCCTAGTATGGTTCAAAGCCTGGCCATGAGACTACTATAAATGTCTTCAACAATGTGATCCCTGTATAAAGGAATAATAACACATTTTGGCTTACATGTTTATTTGCACTAATCTGTTATTCTATTATTATACACTATTCTATTATTATATACTATTCTATTATTATATACTATTCTATTATTATACACTATTCTATTATTATATACTATTCTATTATTATATACTATTCTATTATTATACACTATTCTATTATTATACACTATTCTATTATTATACACTTAAGAGGGCTAAAAGATTACACTTACTTATAACTAAACTCGAAGAAAATGATCTGTAAAATCCATTAATTTTCTAGGAAGATGCCTATTTCTGACTAGTTAATTTCATACATTCAGTTTTACAATGCAAATATGTCTGCTTGATTTCCTTTGCTTATATGAGTAGTGTGCATTTTTCCTTTATACCTGCATTTTGCTTTCAGGAAAAGCCACATTCAAAGTAAAGCCAATTAAACTTTCCCTTTCTATTCACTGTTTTCTTAGAAAGTCTGACATCCTTCAGTGTGTTTAGAGAAATGAAGAGAAAGGAGACTCTGTCCATGTAGAAGGAATAAAGATTCCCTGGTTCACGTAATTTCTTTGCAAAGGGAAAGTTTCATTAGCCCTTTCTCAGAGTCACGGTACAGTCACAAATGGCAGCTTTTAGCAAAACCTCTACAATCTCATTGACTTTTCTCATCTGGAAACATCTTCAACTGTGTCTCAGTTGTGCATTTCCCTCCCTTCTGTCCAACAGCTTGGTGCTGTAATTTCAATTGTGCTTTTCTTAAATTATTTTCCACATTAAGAATTAGGACTGAAAACTGGCAGGAATAAATCAGAGGATTCCAGATTAGAAACAGCATCAATTGGTCCACCTCCCTGTCAAATATTATACATACTGGTACTGTATGTGGCTCATCTAGAAATACTTCTGATTTCATGATCAAAATTTTTGGCAGGGATGACCAAGTCTGTACTTATATTGTACATCAAAGGAGAGTTTCAAAGGGAATACCATGTCAGCAAAAATAACCCTCAGAAAATACAGCATTTGCCTTAGCACAGTCTTTTTTATATCAATGAATGGAACAAGACAAATAATACCTTACTGAAAAGTACCTGGTAGGATGTCCTGGCTCACAACTCAATAGTCTTAACCACTGTACTATGCCTGCTGTCAAAGTTAGTTATGACTTTAAAAACAGCCAGCAAACAGCATTAAATTTAGTCTTCCAAAGTAGATGAACACTGAAATACATTTATTTAAATAAAATGGATTGGTTGATTATTTTGTACCATTAAGTCAGTCAGTGATTGCATGGATAGATTTTCTCCATTATGATGAGCGCCCTAACTTGATCTTTCAGGTTAGGGCAGTCATTGTCACTGTAATTGAGTCCATTTATCTTTCTGTTCACCATCCTCTTCTTTTTGTTCCTTTCACCTTTCGCAGCACTAGAGCCTTCTCCTGAGAGCTAGGTGTTTTCAAAATGCATCCAAAGTAGGATAATTTGAGCCTGATCATTTATACCTTGAGTGAGAATTGAATTCTTTGATGATTCATTTGTTTATTTTTCTAGCTGTCCAGAGCATTCTCAGGAGTTTCCTGAAATACCAGATTTCAAATGTGTTAATTCTCTTTCGAAGTTCTAACATCCTAACTTTCCTTGTCACAAGGAATGTCACTGCCTGTCCTTTGTAGATATAGACACATCACATCTTAATATCTTTTCCAAAGCTTTCATGGTTGCTTTTCCAAGTGTTAGTCTGGGGTATGTTTCTTAACTGTTGGATTCTTTTCTGTTGATAATTGATCATGAAAAAGTAGAAGTTAACTACCATTTTAATAACTTGATTGTCAGTTCTAAGGCTGATTGTTGTCATTAGACTGGTCTTCTTTATATTTTAGTCCCATTTTTTCCCATTCTGTCCTTTGGCTTTTATTACTAGAACTTGCATATAACAATATAATTTAGACTTATGTATCACTTCATAGTGCTTTACAGCCCTCTCTAAGTGGTTTATAGAGTCAGCATATTACCCCCAACAATCTGGGTTCTCGTTTTACCGATCTCAGAAGGATGTCAACCTGAATCAACCTTGAGCTGGTTAAGATCGAACTCCTGGCAGTGGACAGTGAGTTAACCTGTAATACTGCATTTTAACCACTTGCACAACCATAGATCTGCATATCCTTTGCATTTTCAGCTATCAGAATACTGTTTGCATATTTCAGGATAGTGATATTTCTTCATCCAATTTTAAAATCAGATTGCTTTTTTCTGGTCCATCTTAGAGTACATTAAGCATATTGGTCGAATAAATATGGGGAGAGTATAGTCCTCACTCCTTTGCCAACCTGGACAGAGTTTATTTTGCCCTATTCTGCCCATACTTTCACTTCCTGATCTGTCTATAGGTTTTACATGAGGATAATGAAATGTTCTGGAATTCCCATTTTCCTAAGCACATTCCACAGCTTGGCATGACTGACACAATCAAATGCTATTCTATAATCAATTTAACACATGCTGACTTTTTTTTGTTGTTGCATTCTTTGGCTTCTTCAATCATCCAACATTCATCAGCAATAAAGTTTTGTATTAACTGACTTTTCCTAAATCCAGCTGGCATCTCCTTTTCCATTGTATGGCTCCAATCTGCATTGAATTAGTATAAATATTATTTTGCTAGCATGCGAAATTAAGAATACTGCACAACAGTTTGCACACTCTATTAAATCTCCCTTTCTGAACAAAGGAATGTGACCAACCTCTTCTAATCTGTTAGTAATAGTATTGTTCTCCAGATTTGCTGGCATAGCTTGATTAGAATCTGTATTGATTCTTCTGTTGCTTGCCTTATTTCTGTGGATATTCCATCATGACAAAAAAATTAAACGATTGTAATGAAAACTTCTCACTAGCAAGAATAAGAGCAATACTTCTATACATTGTTAAATAGAACTGTCCAGAACTGGGCAGTAAAATTTGGATGACCACAGGATAGCAATAACATTTTTGTTTGCAACTTTGACCTGATAACTCTAATATACTGTAAATGTGCATATTGAAAAATAGCACATAGTTTTTCTTTGCTTAATCCTTCTGTTAGAACAGTGGTTCTCAACCTGTGGGTCGGGACCCCTTTGGGGATCGAACGATCCTTTCACGGGGGTCGCCTAAGACCATCGGAAAACACATATTTTCGATGGTCTTAGGACCCGAGAAACCAATTTTATGGTTGGGGGTTACCACAATATGAGGAACTGTATTAAAGGGTCACGGCATTGGGAAGGTTGAGAACCACTGTGTTGGATTATAACAAATCCAAATTAATTTTATCTGAGTTTCAGGTACAGTATGTAAAAGTAGTCATAAATATGCAACAAAGCTAAAAAGAGATCCCTTTTTACTTCTGCATTCTTTTCTATCTTTTGTTTTATGCAATCTTTTAAAGAGCTCATCAAGAGTCTATAATCCAAAGAGTCCTCCAGTATTACTCCAAAAGAAGGGGGAGTATCCAACAGCCTAAGAAGGGGAAAGGGACCCAAAGAAACACATGTAGGAGACTAAGAAAGAAATATTAGTTTTTGTGCCCACAAATAATAGATGAAGTTTGTTGTTTATGAAGCAGTCTGGACAATTGACATAATTTATGTAATTTGTATAAAATGACAGCATCCATATAATTGTATAATTATGGCAGATTTGCACAAGTTATTTAAGTTTCATGAATCACAGCAATTTGCATGTGATTCATGTCATTTAACTGTTATAAACTGACATTTAATTGTAATGGACACCTCCTTCTCTCTATTATTTCACAAAACTGAGTTTTTACTGTACATCACGTTTATCTCGTCCCTTTCATCTATGCGTGTAAGGATACTAAATGATTACTGCCACATGTAGCTTGTCGATATAGCTGACTGAGAGGGTAATATCTGCATTTGAATCTACTGTATATCTGCATGTGTATCGATACCCATATCTATCTATCCTATTTGATATACATCTTATTTGATATACACAGGCAGTCCTCAAGGTACAACTCATATAGTGACCATTCAAAGTTACAATGGCACTGAAAAAAGCTACTTATGATCGTTTTTCATATTTACAACCGTGGTGGCATCCCGACGATCATGTGATCACAATACTGATGCTTGGTTGCAGTGTCTCAGGGTCATGTGATCACCTTTTGCGACCTTAAGCAAAGTCAATGGAGAAGCCAGAATCATTTAACAACCATGTTACTAGTGCCTGGGAGGCAAACTTGGCAGCGTTGAGGGAAGCATCAGCTGAGTATTTGACAGCTGCAATGATTTTGTTAAGATCATGCTTCCATCTTGAACCCTTCGTGGGATGATTCGACTTCAACTGATGGAGCCAAAGCAGTGAGGCCCGAGTAAAGAAGGATGCCGAGGTGGAAGCCCTAATGGACCAGGTAGCCGCCTGGTGGGTTTTATGGCATGCCTTCTCCGCCTTCTTGTCCTCGGCCTTGAGGCCTTCGAGAAGGTCAGCGGGCAGTACAGAGTTGGAGGTGAGAGATATAACCATCTACCTGTTGGAGCTTTAATATGTCCTCTAAATTGCTTTCAATGGATTAGAGGTTTTTGTCAGCCCCGCTAGGGTTTGTTAGCGAACCAGGTTGCACCCACTGGTGCTGAACCACATTCACGAACAGCTCTGGCAATGGAACCAGGATTGGCTTGAAGAGAGAATGCCTGAACAAGCCTGTAAAGGCAGGTTTATCAGGGGGGGGGGGGGGGGAAGCGATTTTCATCCTCTGAAAGTTCCTGCTCCCATATGGTGTCCTCCTCCTCTAGGATGGATTCCTCTGTGGCAATGAAAGTGCCCGGAGAGGGAGATTCCTATGCCTGACCCCGTCGGCCTTCTGGGTTGGCATGGTAGAGGAGCTTCTGGGGGTGTGGCGCCTCTTGCGAAGGCCAGTCTCAATACCCCTCTTAATAGCCTGCTCTATGACCTTCTGCATTTCAGCAGACAGATTGCATCCCTGATCTTTGGTGGGGCTTAATCCACCCGCTATTCCCCTGCTTGTTTGCCCTGAAGGTCCCAGTTCCTCCTCATTGATGGAGCAAGCAAAGGGACATAGTTCCTCCTGTATGGAGGAGGACTATGGATAGCCCAGGGAAGCTGCAGGAGAAGAGCCCTGGGACCCCTCATCCACCAACAAAGGGGAAATGTCCCTTTGAGGAGAGGGATGGGAATGGACCTCCTGTGTCTGGGGCAAGGGGCTTGGACCCCAGGATTGTTGCCCAGAAGAAAGAGATAGCCTTCGGGCCCTTTCAAAGGTTTTTTCCAAGGCCCTATGCCTGCAAGCCTCAACCTTAGACAAGGCCTTGGGTGTTCCCTTCCCTTTGGTGCCCTTACTGCCCTCTTCCCTTTCAGGGGGCTGTGGCCTACTACATTTAGATGAGGGGTCAGGTTGCTCCTCTGGTGCCCTCAGCTCACTGTCAGCTATAGTGGACTTGATCAGGTAGGTGGAATCTGATACTTTGATCCTTGTGGCTGATGGTGACATCGCACAGCTGAGTGGTAGGCCATTGGCACCGGCATGAGCTGCAAGCTCTGCTGCGCCATGCAGATGGTCCTATGGGACCAGAAGGGCCAAAGCTCTCCTAAGCCACTCTACGATGGTCTACTGTGGGGAGGAGGCCTTGCCGGAGCCATGGACGAAGGCCAAGTACTTCCCAGCGGCGATCTGGAAGCTGTGAGGAAAAGCGCGGCAAAGGAAATGGTCCGGGCTGAAAAGCATGCAAAAAACTGTTCCAAGATCCGCAATCTTCAGGGGATAAGGGAGCTGTCGGTCGCAAGCCGGAGCCTCCAATGGCAAGGCAGTCAGTTATTAAAGACAGCTGGGGGGGGGGAAGGAAGCCTCCTACCTCCCCCGTGCTCACCAGCAGCCGCTGGACAAGCGTCCTGGCAACAGCAAGCTCCACAGACAAAAGCGGAGCCGACAAGCCCCGAAGTCCTCACCAGCACTTCCACACATCAAGAAACGAAGAAAAAAACAGCTAGCTAACTACAATAAGGCAAAGACAAAAATAAGAAAATCTATACTATCTAGAGAGTCCCAGTCTATTCACACAAAAACTGAGGAGCTCCCCCAAAATGCGTCCGAACTGGGCTGGACTGAGTTTTTAAACTGGCCCTCAATGAAGAGGGGAGGCATGGCTAGGAAAATCAACTCAGTCCTTGGGTGAATAGGCTGAATTTAACCCATGCTTGGACTCTCCCACAGCGCCCAGAAAATGACCATTCAGGTAAGCCAACGGTCAATTCATTTAACATCTGTGGCAAGAAAGGTTCTAAAATGAGGCAAAATTCATTTAATAAGTTTCTGACTTAACAACATAATTTTTGCACTCAATTGTGGTTGTGAACTATCTGTATATTATTTTAAAAGAATGTAATAGCAGAAGAAAAGTATGTTTTCTGACAGTTATTCAGGCAGTACACAAAACAAGCAGAGTACAATATTCAAAAGAGGAAAGTCACACAGTTGAAGGTAGTACAAGAAGCAATGTATGGAAACTAATCAAAGAGAGAACCAACCTAGAACTAATGAGAAATGTCCTGACAATGAGAACAATTAATCAGTGGAATGACTTGAGTGCTCTAACCTTGGAGGGTTTTAAGAAGAGATTGGAAACCATTTGTCTGAAATGATATAGGGTTTCCTGCTTGAGCAGGGGGTTGAACTAGAATTTAATTTAATTAATTTAATTTATTAAATTTATAGACCGCCCCCTCTCCCCAAAGGGACTCGGGGCGGTGTACAGACCACAATAAAACAATATACAAACTTAGATAATTATAAATACCCATTAAAACAAATTATATGATAGGCTGTACATTTATAGTTAAAAATTAAAACAACCTAAAAAATCTATCCCTAAACATTTAAAATTTAAAATATAGGCTAGAGGGACACAAAAGCTACAGTTAGGCCAGACCAGCTAAGTTAAACAGGTGGGTCTTAAGTTTTTTACGGAAGGAGCGGAGATCGGTCGTTATTCTAATGTCGGGGGGGAGGTCATTCCAGAGGGTCGGGCCCATCACCGAGAAGGCCCTACTCCTGGGTGTCGCCCGCTGGCACTGCCTAGTGGACAGCACCCGGAGGAGTCCCTCCCTGTGAGAGCAAATCGGCCGCAGGGATGTATGGGGCAGGATGCGATCCCGCAGGTAGCTAGGTCCTGTGCCATGGAGCGCTTTGAAGAGCGCTTAGAAGACCTTCAAGATCCCTTCCAACTCTGTTATTCTATTAATTCTGTCTATTAGGGTAAAAATATTCTACAGAGGAAAAAATCCCATTCTCCTGGGCTCTAGCTTCATTTCTCTCAGGTTTCTATAATGGACTTCACTTTGGCTTCACTTAATTGTCAGCTACTTATTACTGTACAATCCAATAATTCCTAGATGATCTGAATGTGTAAAATTACTATTAGCCATTATTCCATTAATAGTCAATCTAGAAGACCATTACAATTTGCTGCATTTTACTAAATGTTTATAAAGATTTAGCAATCACCTATTGTCACACACCTACTTATTCCCTTGGGGAGGCACCACCAAGAACCTACCTTTTTAGTTCCATGTCAGCCACTGGTTCCTTTTCAGCAATTGTCTCCTTCTCTTCTCCATTTTCGTTTTGATCCCCATTCTGCTCTCCTTTCGCTGGTGTGACTCCTTCTGGCCCATTCTCTTGGCTGACTGTTTTATTCTCCTTGGGTTCAGTCCTCACCCTGCGGTGTCGGCTACGCCTCTGACTCTGCCGGAGCCTAGCCCTGTCCTCAAAGCTTACGCTTCCTTTGCTTTCCTGATCATTGATATCACAATTCCCATGAAATGATTTGTGATGCCATTCTTCCCATTCCTTCTTGGCCTGAGGAGATGGACTTCTCTGGTCATCCCGGATGCTGGGGCAGGGTTTGGACCCTGGGAATTTTTGCTCCAGACTTTCTCCGTTTGTCTGCTCTGGCCTACCCCCTTGATCACCTTCAATCTTTTCCAGGCCAGAGTTTTCCAGTAACTTTCTTTTCCGAAAAATACTGGCATTTGGATTGAGCAGAGGAGGTTCATCTTTGTTGATGCCCTCTTGACTAGACATCTGCATATGTCGGCGGAGCCGGCTAGTCCGCTGTTCCCACACAGACATGTGATGTCTCCTTCTCCTGTCCCTCCTGGGAAAGGAAAACAAATGGGTTCAATTCATCTGTGCCCTGTCAGAAACATAAGAACACATACCAGTACATACAGCATGCAACTAGGACCATACAAAAATCACATATTGGGGCTTGATTCTCTTTCCCCCTGAATTTCATGAATGCACAGCAAAATCACAGTATCTCCGGGATAATAAAAGAATCAAGTCCGCTTGCATGACATCAACAAATCATTAGAAGACATTTCATTCCACATTCACTGGGCACATGGCAATAAGCCTGAACAACAGGACAATGAGGCCAAAGACCGAGCACAGTCACAACACTGTCTTTGTGAAAGCACCCATCAGATCACTAAAACATATGGTATCAGTCTGCATGTACTGCAATCTTAATAAACTTACAGTGCAGTAAAAGAAGTAAATGTTCATCAACAAGCAGGGATATGGTAAAGATGACTTAAAGTATTGCATGCAAGCACAAGGGCTACTCAAGATCGGCCCATTTAGTAGGCAAATGGACATTTCCTTTGCTACTCTGAAAGGGTGGTGGTTAGCCAACAGCCTAAAGAGGGAAGATGGACCCAAAGAAGTACATGCAGAGGGCTCAGGAAGAAGTAGTAGTAGGGGAGGCATGCGGTACCAAGTCCCATTCAGCTCAGTGCCAGGGTGAAGCAAATGCATCCAGGGTGATCCAGTGCCCCAGCAATCCCATATTTAGAGCCTGGCAATGCTTAGGTTCTCCTCTCAATGCTTGGATTCAGTCTGTCACCTGAGGCTGCAGCCCATAACCCACTGTTTTGAAAGTAGGTCCTCTTGGCACATATACAGGGTTGGATAACTAAGAAAGCTGTTCTCCTCAGTTGCTAGGGAAATTGTCTGTTAACATGCAATATTTCTACCACTGGTGCCATCAAACCTGTATCTCTCCTAATCTAACAGCTTTAAGGAGCAACTGAAAATTGTATATGCTGCTGTGCAAGTGTTTGTCTGTAGTACTGAATGTTCCAAGGGTTTTTTGCTGATCTTATAAAATTGTATACCATAATTTTATGGACAGACATATGGACACAGGAGTAACACATGTCTAACATATTGGTAAGAAAACACAGAATACACTGACATACATACAGTCACACATGATTTAATGGACTGTTTGCACACGCAGACACAACAGTGTAGTTGTTACAATACACCTTAAGTTGGTTCACAGATCTGTTTCATACACAAAAGCGTACTCTGCAAACAAACATAAAACATACTCTCATACTTGTATAATAAATACAGATTATAGACCCACTCTGATTTATAGCTGCTCAGACTGTATGCACATAAACACTACTAGATTGAAACATCCATCCATACAACATAAACATGAAACAACACATACTTGAACTCAATAGCAGGAGTCTATCACATACACACATGTAACCTCTCACAACAAGCAATCACATGCACACATACAGATTACTGGTACGTGGTTCCCACATCGACATGTGGTGTCTCCTCCTTCTGTCTCTTCTGGGGAAGGAAAATGAATGCATTCAGTCCACTGCAATGTCCACTGATGGTCCCTGCACTCAGAATCCCATATAATGCACAAGCAGAAAACCAAAGAACTATTAACTCTTGTACATAAATTCACTTGTGATGAAATGGGTGGCTATATAAATTTGTTCAATAAATCCTAATTCATTACTTTCATAGTGAACATTAAATATAAGCCAATGTCTATGAGTTTGGAATACATATTTTTCACAGCTAAGAATCTTTTTTTGTATACAAAAAATGAAATACATAGATATTTGTTCTGCACTAGACTGAAAGAGTGTTGAATATGCAGCAAAAGGTCAAAACTTTATGGGAAGCTAGATTGTGTGGTTTTTCCTCCTGAAGCAGGATGTGTTGTTTTTAGTCTGTGGTGTCTTGTTTTATTTTATGTTTTTAATTCCTTTAATTCTTAATTATCTTTTGTAAGCCGCCCAGAGTCCATTCAAGTGGATGACTCTATTAAATCTAATAAATAATAATAACAATATGCCAACATTTGGTGCTGAGATAGTAATTGTACAAAGGGATTTTTTTCTTCAAACTGCAGAAATCTGAGGTCAGTTTCTGGCATTGCATTTAGGACTATCAGTATATAAGGCAGAGATACATAATGAAAGTAATGATGCCCTTAAGGCAAGTTTACCTCCTGATGAGTTTTCTTGGCAATAACAGAGATGATGTCATTGTTTTTTCTGGGCTGTTTGATCAACCTCCATTATAGCCAACAGCTAACTAGGGGCTGCCATTTGCTGAAGCCTTTTGTTATATAATAATTATTTAAATATTTCATCAGATTCACCTATGTAATGGTAAGTCATATCTGTATCTTGAATACACAGAAAATGCTTTTTGATACTTCGCCAATATTTTATAAAAGCATATTCAATCTATGGCACATTACTGTTTTGCATCTTTTATTTATTTCCACTTGTTGCTACTTCCTAATATGAGCACCTTCAGAAAAAATAGCTGTGCATTTCATCTTGAAAATAACCAAACCGATTCTAGGTAATGGAAATATTACAGTGTTGAGTAATTTTCATCAACTTTAAAAAAAACATAGTCAAAAAAAGATAGATTGTACTACTTTTGAACTTCCTTTAAAATGTAGTTACAGAGGAGTATTAGGGCATATTGTGAATATTGAATCTTCAGCAGAATCTTCAGAATCTGTACACAATCAAAAGCAGGAGTTGTCTAATAGAAAAGCTGAGGTAAAAAATTGAAATAAAAATATATTACAGCCCATGTTTACATCATGGAAGTTACATCATGTTGGTTGGTTTCCATCCCACATACTTTTGAGAGCAGTACAACATACGTAGAAACAAAATCAGTACAACCTCTGAATTAACCTTCTTCTTTCAAGTTTATGTTATGCCTTCCAGGTGTCTTTTACATTCTTAAAATATTGCATAAAATAATGGAAAGCAGGGGCAGAAATATGAATTGAAAACAACTATTAAATATACAAATAAAAATACAGGAAGATTCATCTACTGGAAATTATTGATGAACTATGGATATACTATATTTGTGTCTGTTTTGGGATAATACTTTAAATAAAATGGAACATAGTTTTGTAATCAATTCTCTCTATTTGTACTATCTGTAAAATTATTGGTAACTGGTTTGAAACCAAATAATTAAAGCAACAAAGAGAATTTAACCATATATTAATCAATGAATTGATAAATTAATGCCAGTGCTCTATCGCTAGCATGTACTATCAATAATAATATAATACTATGACACTGTCAGGCACGAAAGTCCAGATTCACAGGTTAAGGTTCAATTAAAATGATTTATTGCTAAAAACCTATGCACAGCAATCTACTTGCCTAATGGTCAGCACCTGCTTAGAGATAGATCAACGGCACTCAAAGGGTTTGGACTATTTTGTGTCTATATGGGGATTCTAGGTTTTTCACTGAACTTCTGTCATCCCTTCTCCTGCAGACATAAAGGTAACTTGTAGCTTTATGCTATGTCTTTCTGTGATTAAACATGCATAGAAAATGGAATTTGTAAAACCCACGCAAAGCAGGTGACAAAGTCAGAAAGGCTTGTTCAAGATAGTCTCCATTGACATAGTATGTAGAAAATAAGAATTAGTTCAAAGGAGGCTCACCCAGATGCTTCACAAAAATTGCTCCAGAAGAAAAGAGTTCTCATGGGAATGGAATGAGACTGTGGTAGAAAAGGCCCAGGAATTTTGAGGAAAAGGTAAGGTAGGAAAGTTGAACTCTAATGGGCTAGTTCAATCTTGTTGGAAAATATAAAAATATATAGGAATTATAGCTTAATGGAGCAATTATACAGAGCTGTTTGGATTCCTCAGGACAAACTTCTCAGCTGAAATCATTTTTTTAACTTTGTGTGCTGCTGAGAATCACATAGGTGAGATGGATGGCTATATAAGTTTAATAAATAAATACAGTCTGGATGCTCAGTAAAAGTACCTTAAGATATATGTATATGTCCATGCATATATGTGATGCATTTATACCTATCATAGATCACATATGTGAAGGATATGAGGAATATATAATATTAGTTACCTGAATAACTATTAATTGTCTGAAAAAATAAACTATAAGGTTTATAAAATTAATTAATCCCTCATTTGCATATACCAACAGTTCTGTTTGTGTCATATACAAACCACTCTCACACACAGAACCACTCTACACACAGAGTAGATATTTTCCCCACTTTCTTCCAGCAGAAACAGAAGGAAGGAAGGAAGGAAGGAAGGAAGGAAGGAAGGAAGGAAGGAAGGGGAAATAAGAGAGGAGGAAGAGAAGAGGAAAAGAAGAGGGGAATGGAGGAAAGAGGAAGAGGAAATAAGAGAAAGGAGGGAGAGAAGAGGAGAGAAGAGGTGGAGGAGGAACTAGGAGACAGCAGGAGGAGGAAGAGGAGGAAGAAGGAGAAGGAAAGAAGGAGGAGGAAGAGAAGTGATGGAGGGGGAAATAAGAGTAGGGAGAAAATTAAAGACATTCAGTGCATTATGATAGAATGGACTTCATAAAGCAACCAATCTCCACTCATTCATTTCTTTTCATAGACCTTCAATTCTTTTCAGTATGTATAATAGAACCCCAACAAACACCACTCTAATTCATAGAAAATTATCTGGGAGAAAATAACTTCTCCTTGGACAAATCAGATACTGTATTTACTTTTGAAGTTTTAAATCATGGGTGTCCTCTACAACATGTGACTACTTGATGGACAACATGTTCCCATCTATGTATAATCAGGATGTAAGATCATCCCCAGAGAGTCTGTTTTCTGCCCAAAATTAAGGTTGGTCTGATTGATCTGAAAGTGTGGGGCAAACTGTGTGAGGTAACAAAGGGAAAAAATTAGCTACCATTTTCTGGTTTGAGAAAGGCTGCAATTGTGCTTTGATAAAGTTGGGGGAATATCGTCCTGGCCAAAAAGTCCATCAATTGTACCAGCTGGAGTCACAAATGCATTTCTGCTTGCTGAGCTATTGTGCCCTCTCCCCCATCAGGTGGTAAAGATGAAGGAAGCCTGGACCTCAAGGGCTTCTGAGATTCATCCTAAGCCTGTTCTGTCCTGTTCAGGCCCTCACATTTCTGAGCATTGGGACATTTCCCCCACTTCCCTTGTTCAGTTTGGACTGTGTTATTAATGATTTCACTCCTTACTGGCAGATGAACTATCCCAAAAGTTTTATGTAGATATTAAAAACAGTGAGGGAGAGGTGAGTCCTTGTGTCCCCCACAAGAGAATGCCAACGTTGCAGGCCTCTATTTCCTCTACTCTCTTCAGTTGGAACCCACTACTCAGGGAGGAAGATAAACCCAATATCTCTGCCAATCCTTACAGGTGGTCCAAAGAGATACCTTCATGGTTGAAGTTAACAAACTCTGCCATTGGACATTACCTCCCTTTAAACCTACTGCAGGTCATCTACAATGATCAATATAGCTTTTGTCCATTTCCAACAATTGAATTCACACTGGAATGGATCCAGATAATCCATCCATCTGAAACCCTGTGCCCACCGAGTTTTTCAACAAGTTTCTTTGAAAAAAGAAGGAGGGAGTCTGGCAATAGTTTTCTAAATTCCTAATAGTATTATTAGTATTGTTGAGAACCATGAGAAATCTGGTAGATGTTACAGTTGCTTGATAGGAAGAATAAGTCCCTCTCTTTTGTTTTGGATTTTTCTAGCACTTGAGTACAGACTTCATTAGTGTAAGCATTTATAAAAATCTGCTGAAAATATTAATGGAAACAGCATTAGTAATTTTGATTCACGGGGCTGAAAAAGATTGAACAGATGAACCAGAGGTGTGTTCCGGTCGGCTTTACAGCTGGTTTGCTCATGCACGTGCTTTGCATGCATGCTGTGATGCACGCTGTAGACACATGCGCAGTTCAATTAAAATAATTCTGTGCATGCACAGAACTCAAAAACAAGATGGTGGCAGCTAGGCGACCAAGGAACTGGTTCGGGGTGTGGCAGGCCTGGGTCGCTGCCGCTTCCAGCGACCCAGGCCACCATACAACTACTGGCTCGGCCGAACTGGTAGGAACCCACTTCTGGATTGAACTATTAACATCAAATAGCTGGAAATATTTTTGTCATCCTTGCCTGGGCTTTTAAAAAGTAAAGCTTAATTTCCTTCATGAATAAGAAACTATTTAATATAGAGTCAAGCCACTGATTCACTTAGCCTAACAATAACTCTGCTGCCCCATGGTTTTTATGCTAGAAACTTCTAAAGATTGTCCTTGGAAGCTTCCATATGCCAAACAAACACTATACCTTATTTTATATTTTTGCTCAATCTTACAGATTATGTTCAATTCTTCCTTCCTTCCTTCCTTCCTTCCTTCCTTCCTTCCTTCCTTCCTTCCTTCCTTCCTTCCTTTCCTTCCTTCCTTCCTTCCTTCCTTCCTTCCTTCCTTCCTTCCTTCCTTCCTTCCTTCCTTCCTTCCTCTTTCTTTCTTTCATTCTTTCTTTCTGTCTGTCTTTCTGTCTTTCTGTCTGTCTTTCTTTCTTTCTTTCTTTCTGTCTGTCTGTCTGTCTGTCTGTCTGTCTTTCTTTCTTTCTTTCTTTCTTTCTTTCTTTCTGTCTTTCTTTCTGAGAGTTATGACTGCAGCAAGTTTGGGGTTGTAAGATAATGTGGCCTATGATGAATGAGACTGGCAACTCACTCTATAGCAGGCATGTTGGGAGCAGACATTGGACTGACTTCTTTGGCTTTCTGCAGAGCATGCTTTTGATTGAAAGCCTCTTCTTCCTCCTGCTCATCCTAAAGAAAAGACAAAGGCACTGGTTAAATAGAAGAAAAAGTTGCATACTTTGAATGAATGACTTACATAATTATTTCAAATTGCAACAGTGAAGTTTGCACTACCTTTAAATATGCTTGAGATCATGGGTGAGAAAAATACATGGGCTTCAGCCACTTGTATGATAGGCCCAGGCTGTACATAAGCATTCCTACTAGAAAACCATTTATTGATATTTCTGCAATGCTTCAAAGAACTATAAAACATATAGCCGATCTACAGGTAGTCCTCAATTGATAACCACTCATTCAGCGACTTTTCAAACTTGCAATGGTGCAGAACGAGTGGTACTTATGACCCCTCCCTGGAGTCTCCCTGGGCCGTTTTCAAAGAGAGCAAAACAGCTGAGGGGATATTCTGAATTGTGCATCACATACACCAGTTTGGCAGCCTGTCCTGAAACAATAGCAAAACAACAGAAAAATATTTCTTTTATTCTCAGAAATGCTAGAGCAGTGTTTCTCAAACTTGGCGACTTTAAGTCCTGTGGACTTCAACTCCCAGAATCCCCCAGCCAGCTGGCTGGGGGATTCTGGGAGTTGAAGTCCACAGGACTTAAAGTCGCCAAGTTTGAGAAACACTGCACTAGAGGAACGTTTACACCTTATCTAACATAGAATCTTCAAGTATCAACTGAGTTACTTTACTCAATTTAGAAAATTATTGCTCTGATCAGTACTATTTTACATGGAACCATTTTTTTTTCTTTTGACATTCTAATGCACAGTCTCGTGATTGTGACCTGAGCCCTTAGCATTCAGGTCACAATTAAGACATTAGAGCATCCCACGATCATGTTTTCATCATTGGTGATCTTCTTTGCCAGCTTCCATCAAGCAGATTCAACGAGGAAGCCAGGAGGACATTGCAAAAGGCAATTATGGGATGTTCTTGCTTAATGGTGATTTACTTACTGAAGGCAACTAAAACTGCCAAAATTGCTGTCGCTAAGCAGAATGGTAGTGTGATACTTTGCTTTATGATCACATTGCTTAGCAATGGCAGTTTGAGTCTCTATTGGACAATATATCTGTAAAATTATAATCACTGCCCTTATTCATTTTTACTCTTATATCCACTTTTCCTACAATCAACTCAGAGTATCTTAATGCTACCCAAGCCAAAAAATGTCCATCATCAAGACTGGTCAAACACTGTAATAAAGATATTTGATTATTTGATTTGAATGTACATATAAAATAATGCTTTTCCTATTCAGTTGATTCAAAATTACAATCCATCTCCTGGCTTAATGGATCATAGAGATGCCTCAAACTATGAAATGAGAAGTAAATAAATTTAATAACAAAAGTAACAAGAACAGTTAAAATGGGGATTTCCTTGTAAAATGCAGTGAGATTTTACAGGAAGTAAAAAGTGACCTGTAGTCCTTGAATATAAACAACTGATGCCTTTGCAGGTGGATTTTATCTATAAAATGTCTATGGTTAATAACGATAAAACTATATTCTACTCATCCTCCAAACTCTTCAAAGTAGCTTGCAGATGATGTCTTATGTAGGAGCCATTCCAAGTCAGATTTTGGGCAATGCAGAAGACTATGATATTGTATCATGAGCCCAAAAACAGATATTTACAGCTCATTTCCAATGTACACAAATTTAAATCACTAAATCAGAGAATCATAAGACCGAAATGGACCTTGGAGGTCTTCTAATCCAACCCACTGCCCAAAGGCAGGAGACCTTATTGCATCCCAGACAAATGGCTATCCAATCTTCTTTTAAATATGTTTACTTCATCCCCCTTTTTTACAGTTTTAATATTCACTGATTCTTTTTAAAGACTGTGATGGGGTATAAATTTGAATAATAAACAGGGATGATAAATAATATTTTAATGAATTACTTATACAAATTTAGAGATGCATATTTATCTGACCCCAGAGAGAAATAAAAAAAAATAGATATTATGTTCTGTTTCATTCCTATTATTTCATTCCCAGCCAACATGGATTTGTCAAAAACAGATCATGCCAGACTAATCTTATTGCATTCTTTAATAATGTGACAAAATTAGTGGACCAGAGGAATGCCGTCGATATAGTTTACTTGGACTTATAATAAGGCTTTTGATAAGGTAGACCATAACCTACTACTAGATAAAGTAGAAGAATGTGGGTTAGACAGTATCACCACCAGATGGATTCGTAACTGGCTGACCAACCGCACTCATCATGTAGTCCTCAATGGAACTGCATCTACATGGAGGGTAGTATGCAGTGGAGTACCCTAAGGCTCTGTTTTAGGCCCAGTACTCTTCAACATCTTCATCAATGATTTGGATGAGGGAATAAATGGGGAACCCATCAAATTTGCAGATGACACCAAGCTGGCAGGAATAGCCAACACTCTAGAAGATAGGCTTAAGATACAGAAGGATCTTGACAAACTTGAACATTGGGCACTATCTAATAAAATGAAATTCAATGGTGAAAAGAGTAAGGTTCTACATTTAGGCAACAAAAACGAAATGCACAGGTACAGTATAGATGATACCTTGCTCAGTAGTAGTAACTGTGAAAGGGATCTTGGAGTCCTAGTGGACAACCATTTAAATATGAGCCAGCAGTGTGCAGCAGCTGCCAAAAAAGACAACACAGTTCTAGGCTGCATAAATAGAGGGATAGAATCAAGATCACGTGAAGTGTTAATACCACTTTATAATGCCTTGGTAAGGCTACACTTGGAATATTGCATTCAGTTCTGGTCGCCACGATGTCAAAAAGATGTGGAGACTCTAGAAAGAGTGCAGAGAAGAGCAACAAAGATGATTAGGGGACTGGAGACTAAAACATATGAAGAACGATTGCAGGAACTGGGTATGTTTAGCTTAAGAGAAAGAAGGACTGGGGAGACATGATAGCAGTGTTCCAATATCTCAGGGGTTGCCACAAAGAAGAGGGAGTCAAACTATTCTCCAAGGCACCTGAGGGTAGAACAAGAAGCAATGGGTGGAAACTAATCAAGGAGAGAAGCAACTTAGAAATGAGGAGAAATTTCCTGACAGTTAGAACAATTAATCAGTGGAACAGCTTGCCTCCAGAAGTTGTGAATGCCCAAACACTGGAAGTTTTTAAGAAGATATTGGATAGCCATCTGTCTGAAATGGTATAGGGTTTCCTGCCTAGGCAGGGGGTTGGACTAGAAGACCTCCAAGGTCCCTTCCAACTCTACTATTGTATTAACTGGGACAGAGATTTGTCTGTAATAGAGGGCCTGCTTAACATCCATATACTACAAATGATTAATGCAGCTGGACTAGAAATTAGAGTTATGACATGGTGTATTTCTATTTCTACCAAAACACCATTATGAAAGCAGCAGTGGTCACAGTTTCTTAACTGACTCACTACATATTTTCTAATAACATGGATCATAAGCACACAATTTCAAGTGAAACTCATCTAGGCATGATTCCAATTTATAACTGTAATTTAATAATTGCACAAGTATCAACAGGCAAACTGGAGAAAAATGAGTGAGATTTGTGATATTGAGCTATTAAAGAGATAACTATAATAAACTCTGATGACTGTAATGAGAAAGAATGATTATATCTGTAAACTAAGTAATCTGAATGGGAAGAATGTAAGCCTAACTGAACCGAAAAGAGGTTTTGCCTATTTATGGAAGAAACTGGCAAAAGCTTTTCAAATAAAATCAGTGGAGAAAATAATAAGTAATAGGACTTTAAGAAAGTGAGCAGGCAGATTCTAAAGATATAGTCTCATTTGTGATGGGTGCCTGGCCTTGAGAAGTTTAAATCATTTTTGTTGCCAATTTAATTAGCATTTCTTACTCTCTTTTTTTTGCTTGCCTCTTTATTGTGCAATTCTCTTCTTTTAGTTAATTGGACTATTTTTATTGTTTTGAAAACTGTTAAGGTGATAACTACTACAAAAGAATGAAAAGTCAGAAGAAGTGATGTCTTCTCCCTCTTCTAGAAAAGAGGGTCAACTTATTCTTCAAAGCACCTGAAGACAGGGCAATGAATGGAAATTAATCTAGGAGAGAAATAACCTAGAACTTTCCTGACAGTTAGAACCGTTAATCAATGGCACAACTTGCCTCCAGCAGTTCTGAGTGCTCCAACATTGGAGATTTTAAAGAAAAGATTGAACAGCCATTTATCTGAAATAGTATAGGATGTTCTGTCTGAGCAGGTGATTGAACTAGAAGACCTTCAAGATCCCTTCCAAGTCTGTTATTCTGTAATTCTTAAAGTCATTATTACTAAACTCCGGCTCCTAAATTCCAAATATGCTTGAGCAGAATAGGACTCCTTAATACTGATTTAAAAAAGCTTCTTGCATTGACTTAAAAAGAACCTTTGTTTTATATTAATGCTCTACGTGCCAGGTTTAAGCTCTTGACATTCTGTCTCCTTAAAATTTAAGTTTGATAAATCAGGTCTGAAACTATATCTTATCAAAATGATACAATCATGATTAAGAATACATTGACTTCTTTATTATTAAGATACAGTAGATTGTTAATGCTACAACATTTTATTACCTTTGTCAGTTCCTGTGCATTGGCTAGGTTGTCCACAGCGATGGCCAAGAATACATTAAGTAGGGTATCTAGAATAGTTGAGGGGTGAATGAAACTTCACATTAAAGCAGCTAGATGGAAATAATACAGAATCAACCTGCCATGTAGACATTTACTAATTATTCAAGTAGGAAGGGTTTGAGATTTCTAATCTAAACAATGTCTAAACAATAATTTAATGAGGAAAAGAAAATAGAACCTGGATAGAAATTTCAATCAAAAAAATGGCCTAAGGAAAAAGAGTGATGTCCCACTGATTTTTAAGCCCAGAGGTACCAAGATGAATGTGCCATCTTTTTACCTTCCAAACCCCGTGAAACAGCCTAAAATTAGTTGCATGTGTTCTCACTGTGACAACCTTGAAACTTGGAGAAAATCATGCCCAGTTAGTTGGCCAATAAAAGAGTACAAAAAGATAATCCAACCATTGTCCCACTTCTCCATCCAAGTATTGAGTCTAATGCTTTTTAAATGATGAAGGGTTAAGTAACATGCTGATCTATCAAAACCAACTGTGAGGCACTAGTTTGAGGTATAGCAATTTAATTTCTTGAGGAGAGTAGGGAGACCCTAGAAGCCAAGAGACAGGGCTCTCCAGTTGCATGGAACGCTAATACTTCAACTATAAAAACTATTGAGTACTGAAATTGGAAGTCTGCTGAATGGAGATGATAATGTGGGAACACAGTGGCATAGAATCACTTCAGGCAAAAGTGAAGTGTGGAGATACCCTAATGGTGAGTCTTACAGATTTTGACAGAAGTGCTCCCATTACTACTTTCTACGGTCAAATGTTATAACTTATATTTCAAAACAATACATTAAAAAGGATACAATTCCCAAACAATGTGAGGACTATGAAGTAGATGGATGACCACATTCCCGAGCTGACACCACCTTGAGAGCGAATTCCATTGTACATCACTTCATTCCAATCTTCACCTGTTAATATCTAAACAAACAGGTGATTTGATTTCTATTCAACCTCTCCTCCTAAGTTCAAGGGAGCTTTCAGAGGTGAAGAGTTTGTTTCTTTAATTTAACCACAGGTACCTTACAATTAATACATTAGTTATTATAGTTATAGTTGTTTATAGCTAAAAATACAAGTGGAAACTTTGACAATAAGAACATCACAGAACTCAAATCTTCATTTCATTTCATTTCTGTGTTGACCATGCCCAGATTTTATATAAATAAGAAAAGGCTAAGACAGTGTAGTGATGGGGAGTTGAAGGTTAAAAATCAATTGGTGGATTGTTATCAAGGAATGAAGAATTGTACTGGGTGATTCTCGTTACAGATGACTTTGTCAATAACTTGAAAAACTTACATATGATTAGGTATATTGATTCAGTAGAATGTGAAAAGAAATGAGCAACAAAAATAAAACGTTTTTTGTTTCTCATCGTATTTTCTGATGAGAAATAGTTCACTAAGCTTCTTAGTTTTCCCTTTTTATTGTATGATAATCTTTCAACCTCCTGGCAAACATCTTATCTTGGGGTAGTTTTTAAGGGTAATTTTTAATTTTTATTCGAATTTTAACCATTATTGTACAGTGTATATCCTACCTCCTCCGTCTATCTATGTATATCTATATTTTTGTATCCACATTGTTGTTTTAATATGACTGTACACCGCCCCGAGTCCTTTCTAGGAGAGGGCGCGGTCTAGAAATTAAAGTATTATTATTATTATTATTATTATTATTATTATTATTATTATTATTATTATTATTATTGTAGTTTTAATTGTGTACATAAGTATAAAGTGCAGTACATATTTTATAATTTAAAAAATTAAAATATATTTTAAGTTTTCAGCTGGTCTGATCAAATTATTCCAATTATAAATTGTCCACATATGAATTCTAGTTCTTTCCCTTACAATTCAAATTTATTTAACTATTAAATCATGTGGGCATTTTTATTAAATTGCTTTTGTACAGGCTAACTTTATTTTTTTTAAAATTGTTATCTTTGCCTGACAGAAAGAAAATGAAACACAAAAAGGAGTTGAACCCATTCTTGGGAGTTGTATGCAATTAGCTTAAAGTCCATGCCGCTTTTGTACCTACTCAGCACTGACTGATTGTTGAACTGATTTAATTTCTAAGACATCACAATCAAATGATTCTCCATGTTGCACAAAGATAATTACAAAATGTATAAGCATACAGTACCCAAAATATAATAAAACAACAATTACAAAGAATATTATAAAACATATTTATGGTGTTCTCTCAATAAATTAAATTTTAAAAACCCTCTGGAATAGCTCTGTTTTGTCTTGCTTCCAGAAGGGCAATAACATTGGAATTGATGTAGCTTTTTAAAATAGTTTTTTTAGAGAAGTGTTCCATAATTGAGGGATTTTTATTGTATAACTGTAATCCACCTGGAGTTGCCACAGTGAGATGGGTGGCATAGAAGTTTAATAATAAATAAATATTACAAATAAATATTTCATACTAGCCTTGTCCCTCCAACTTCACAGTAGCAGGGAACTACAAGTAATTTTTCTGGAGACGTTTTTATAAGGATAATTGATTTTAGTTGGAATAGATGGTCTTTAAAGGTAAATGGGTGTCAAACTATATAGGGCTTCATAGGT
Source organism: Natrix helvetica (assembly GCF_964273705.1). Taxonomy (NCBI): domain Eukaryota; kingdom Metazoa; phylum Chordata; class Lepidosauria; order Squamata; family Natricidae; genus Natrix; species Natrix helvetica. The sequence continues at coordinate 67,588,965 of NC_138549.1, read as the reverse complement.
TAAAATTTGCACTTTTAATTGCACCAAATGTGGGGCATATTATTTTGCTCCCTCTTATTTAAATATTTCCTAGCAATTGGCCTAGTTCACACATCTTACTAAGGAGTAATGTGATTTGATATTGGCTTTGCAGAGCATGTGATCTACAGCTAGGCATTATGAATTGTTCAACAACCACAATTAAACAAGGCTTAAATTAGCTTGATCTATAAACCGGGCGACAATGTTTTATTTCATCCTTCGAAGTAAAATTCCAGTACTATTTGTTATTTTTTTCAAGCAGACTGATGAGGACAAGACTCTATATTTGGATCCTTTGTTCAAACATTTAACACCTGTTAATTGACACTTAACTAATCATGTTATTTCAGATTTGGAAAGGTGGGTTGATAGTTTGGTTCTGGAGAGAAATTTATATTTCCTCCAAAATGATTTTTTGATGATATAGTCTCACATCTCCCAATTGTTCCAAAATACCTTTCCATTCTCAGTGGGCTCCCCTCTATAGCATTCATATTCTTATTATCAATAGGATTAGGGAAAATGCACAAAATCAGAACATGCAATATATTTCATTACACATTACAAAGAGGAAAGGACAGCACTTTGACATTTAATTATCATTTTTTTAGAGCAGGATCTTCCTGATATATTGTGGCTTCCCCCCTCCCCCTGAAAATAAACCACTGTAATAAAAGCCTGTATGTTGGATTTAATTTCTCTAATACCAGGTTGCAAAGCACAGAGTTATACCTGGAAAACTGTCATGATGGCTGCAGGAAAGGTATCAAAATTTGCCGAAGGAGTGCCGTCCATAAAATTAAATCTGTTTAACAAAAGAAAACAAATGTGAACATTAATGCTAGGACTTTTTTTTCTGATTCAGTCCACAGACAAGAGCAAAAAGTTGAATTTTCCAACCTTGTGGTCTTTTTCTGTAATTCTATATTTCAGAATGGTGATGGACTTCCTTTTACTGAATTTGCTCACATGAAATCCAGACAGCTATTGTCTGGGATGTTTTAATTTGAATTCCTGCAGGGGGCTGATAGTCTAAATGGCCCCTGCATGGCAGAAAAAATAGAATCAGGGAAAGAGAATAGAGTGATAATATAGCTGAAAAGATAATTCAGGAATTATCTTTGAAGAGCAATGGAAAGCAATCACTATTTGTTTTAGATATTTAATTGTATCTCCTTATCATTGAAAGCATGATCTCAATCTTCTGCCGCTTCTCTGGATTCTAACAAATTGCCAATGTCTACAAATTACCAAACCCAGATGTAAGAGCTATGAATCTTTGAAGCATTTTTTAAAAAGCAACTGAAAGACTGTCAGAATGCTTATTTCTGTGACAGCTACTGAGTATTATGTTTGTGCAGTAAATCTGCAAAATAGAAGAAAGGCATATCTTCCAAAATCTTTCTTCAGAATCAATTTAACTAGGCCCTCATATCTTGCATAAGCAATTGCTTCTCCTAGGGCACATAAGGATTAAATAGCATTATTGGAAAGTGTTATGGAAGCTTTTTGGAATAATCTAGCATTTTGGGTGACATATTAAATAAGCTTTCTTTGGTTATGTACTTACCTGCCACCAAAAAGCTGCATCCCAAGTAGAGCAAAGACTACAATGAAGAGGAAAAGGAGGAAGAGCAGGCTGATAATAGACTTCATTGAACTCATCAGAGAGACCACCAAATTCCTCAAGGAAGCCCAATACCTGGAAAATCCAGATGTTGTTATAGCCTGCTTCCCAAAGCATCACACAATTGTTTCATTTGGGTACACCAGGATTTATTTGGGTAACCAGAATTTTGCCATAACATCATAGCATCCCAGGGTTGGAAGAGACCTTGAAGGTCTTGTAGTCTAACTCCTTGCCCAAAGCAGGAATGTTCAAAGCATTCTGGCAAATCACTGCCCAGTATTTTCTTGAGATCTTCTAGTGATGGAACATCCATGCTGTAGCAGGTAGGCTGCTCCATTGCTTAATAGTTCTCACAATCAGGAAATTCTTTAGTTCAAGTATCTCTCACTGTAAAGCTTCTATCCACTGGTTCTTGTCTTAACCTCAGGAGCTAGGGAGAATATATCTAAAGCCTCTCCCCTGTGACAACCCTTTATGTATCAGAAGACTTATATCATTCCTTCCCTTAATCCTCTCATCTTTAAGCAAAACATAACAAGATTTAGCCTCCAAGTCCTTTACCATCTTTGTTGGTCTTCTGTGTACTTTTTTCCAGTTCCTCAGTATCTTTTTGTATTATGGAGAACTAATAACTGTATACAGTATTCCAGATGTAGCCTGATAGGTGCAGCATAGAGTGGTTTATCACTCCCTGTGACCTTGACCCCAAGCCTCTATTGATGCTGCAGTGGCTTTTTTGGCAGCTGCAATACATTGCTGGGACATTCTTAACTTGCAATGTACCAAGAGTCCTAGACCTTTTCTGCAAGTACTATTGCTAAGCCAGATATTACCAACCTTGCTATGTGTTCTGTAGATATGGCTTTTCTTACTTAAATGCAGAATCTTACATTTTTCAACAGTGAACAACATTTGTAGGATAGCACCCAATGTTCAAATTTTTCAAGATCCTTTTGAATCTTGAGCCCGCATACTCTTTCCCCCCACTTTGTATCACTTTCATATTTTATCAGCATGACTTCTGTTCCCTCAGCTAAGTCATAGATGTCGAATTGGGCTATGTTCAAGGCATAACCTTGAGGTACATTAAGGATCACACATTGGATATAGTTGTTTAGCCATGTAGTGAGTCCATCTTATATCAGGAACATCCAGCCCACATTTTCCCACTTTATCAAGAAGGAGACTGTGGTGTGCCTTACCAATTCCCAATGATTAAATGTACTACATTCACAGCATTCTTTTGATCAACTAATCTAGTCACCTCATCAAAGCAAGCAATAAGATTTGTGTGGCATGACCTGTTTTTAACAAATCCATTTTTTTCTAAATGCTCAAACATCCACTGCTTTACTTTACTTTTTACTTTTATTTAATTTATAAACCGCACCCTCTCCCCGAAGGGACTCGGGGCGGTGTACAGTCATAATAAAGACACAATATAAATACATATAGATAGAGGAGGCGACATACAAACTGTACAATAATAATTAAAATTAAAAGCAACATTAAAATCTACCCCTAAAAAACTACCCCAGAATTAAAATAACTGCCAGGAGGATAAGAATGGGACTATAAATGGGCTAGGCCAGCTAATTGGAACAGGTGGGTCTTGAGTTTCTTACGGAAGGAGCGGAGGTCAGTAGTGGTTCTGATATCGGGGGGGAGGTCATTCCAGAGGGTTGGGCCCATCACAGAGAAGGCCCTACTCCTGGGCGCCGCCCATTGGCATTGCTTGGTGGACGGCACAGGAGTCCCTCCCTGTGAGAGTGAATTGGTCGCAGGGATGTATGGGGTAGGATGCGATCCCGCAGGTAACTAGGTCCTGTGCCATGGAGCGCTTTAAAGATGGTAATCAACACCTTGAAACGCACCCAAAAAACCACAGGTAGCCAATGCAGCTCGCGCAGGAGAGGTGTTATATGGGAGTATCTACTACTCCCCATGATAGCCCGCGCGGCCGCATTCCGGACCAGCTGTAGTCTTCGGGTGCATCTCAAGGGGAGCCCCATGTAGAGGGCATTGCAGTAGTACAGACGGGATGTCACCAGCGCATGAGTGACTGTGCGAAGGGCGTCCCGGTCCAATAGGGGGCGCAATTGACGCACCAGGCGGACCTGGTGGAACGCCCCCCTCGCCACGGCTGCCACATGGTCATCCATCGACAGCCGGGCATCTAGGAGGACGCCCAAATTGCGCGCCCGCTCCACGGGGGCCAGTTGCTCGCCCCCAATGGCCAGCGATGGAGTCCACTGGTTGAACTGGGGCACCGGTAGCCACAGCCACTCCGTCTTAGAGGGGTTGAGCCTGAGTCTGTTGTCCCCCATCCAGACCCGAACGGCTTCCAAGCACCGGGACATCATTTCAATGGCCTCGTTGGGGTGGTTTGGGGTGGAGATGTACAGCTGCGTATCATCAGCGTACAGATGGTATCCGACCCCAAAACCATGGATGATCTCACCCAGCGGCTTCATATATGTGTTGAACAGGAGGGGCAAGAGGACCGACCCCTGTGGCACCCCACAAGTGAGCGGCCTCAGGGTCGACCTCTGCTCCCCTGCCAACATGCATTGCGTCCGGTCGGAGAGGTAGGAGCAGAACCACCGCAAAACGGTGCCCCCCACCCCCTCCAGCCGGCGCAATAGGATACCATGGTCTATGGTATCAAAAGCCGCTGATAGATCTAATAGGACCAGGATAGAGGAACAACCCCTATCTCTGGCCCTCCAGAGATCATCCACCAACGCAACCAAGGCCGTCTCCGTGCTGTGACCGGGCCGGAAGCCGGACTGGCGCGGGTCTAGATAATCGATTTCCTCCAAGTGACGTGGGAACTGTTGTGCCACCACACTCTCTACAACCTTCGCTAAAAAGGGAAGGTTGGAGACGGGACGATAATTAGCTAGCTCCGTCGGGTCCAGAGAAGGATTCTTGTCTAAGGGCCTCACCACCGCCTCTTTCAAGGCGGCCGGTAAGAACCCCTCACCCAATGAAGCGTTCACTAGACCCAGGAGCCAGCCTCGTGTAACCTCCCAGGATGCCAGTACAAGCCAGGAGGGACACGGGTCCAATAAACATGTAGTGGCTCGCAGTCGCCCACGCAATCTGTCCATATCCTTGGGGGCAACAGAGTCAAACTCCTCCCAGAGTGGTCCCTCAAGACTCGCTTCTGACGTCCCCCATGGTCCACTGAAGGGGGCCCATTCACTCCGGATCTGAGCGATTTTGTCCTGCAGATATTCCCCAAACTCCTCTGCTCTACCCTGCAAGGGGGCTTCCCGCGGCCTCTGTACTAGGAGGGAGCGGGTCACCCGAAACAGAGCGGCAGGGTGGTTGTCTGCGGATGCAATAAGAGCGGCACAATGTCGACGTTTGGCCGCTCTTAATGCCACAAGGTAGGTCTGTAAATAGGCTCTTACCTGTGTTCGGTCAGATTCGGAGCGTGAGGACCTCCACCTGCTAAATTATGTTTTGTAGAATTTTCCCAGGTATTGATGTCAAGCCAATCGGTCTGTGGTTTCCTGAGTCTACTTTTTCTATTTCTTAAATATTGGAACCATGATGGTTTTTTTCCAGTCATCTGGAACTTCCACTATGTTCCAAGGAAAATTTATGAGCATGAATGTGTATTCATATTAAGGAGAATTACGTGTTATTGTATCAGTTTTAGCTTTCTAAATTTTTGCTTAGCTTTTAATAGGTAGATAGCCCAATATTATTAACACTAAGGATGGCAAAGGAAAAGTGGGAAGTTATTATCTGTCAATCAAACAATCCAAAAGGCAGAGAAAAAGGTCAGAGGAAACACTGAGAAAACAGGTAGAGTAAATCTCACTTTGTGACTTTAAAGATCCGTAGAAGTCGTAGAGCTCGCATGACACTAATCCCAAAAGAGGTCCCAGGTCTAAAGATAGCCCAAACTACTTCAAAGATGCTCCCCACTGTAACCTAAGAGAGAAAGCAAGTGCAGAAGAAGTCCTGAAATAATACAGTGGTCTCCTAATTGCAGCCCTCTGAGAATACTATATTCGACTATAATCCCAACAGTCTCTTTCAGCCAGTATAAACAATTCCCCTTCTCAAAAGTTGTTTCACACATTTGTGCTGCCTTGTGCACACAAGATCAACACATATAATTTACACTTTGCAATGAAACTAAGCAATAGCAACAATGAACCTGCTACGTATTTTATTTCATTCGGTTTAGAGCTACTTTGCGTTCTAAATTGTACAAAATCCATCACCTGAAAACAATGCAAAATACTAAATTACTGAACCCTAATACAAACATCACACTGGCTGGTTTTATGGTAATTAAGTAATCAGAGCTTTTTTCAAAGAATCCTAAAAACGGCGACTTCTTAGCAATGCGAAATAGCTTGTGTTGGAATCTTCCCCCTTACAGATTTGTAGTTCCAACTATTTTCTGAAGAGTATTCCTGGATTTTGCCCATTAAAAGTAAGGCAAGAAAGAAATGTTTAAGAAGCAATGATTCTGCTATTTTTATGTATGATCATTGCTGCAACAATTACAAGTTGTAATTGATGAGTTTGGTGATTTGAAGGGATAGCATATGTAAAGCAGGGAGCTATAATATAACTTTAACAAGAAAAGATAAAATATAAATCAATTTATAACCATTGTCAATAAGATCAGAAATCACTTCCTTATAATCCTTTCTTTTTTTTTCTTTTCTCACTATGCATTGTTTTTCTTTATCTGATCGTTTTTTTTCAGTTCCACTGGTGGAAATTACCAGTGAGCAAAATCGTTGCTTCTTTTATATCCATCCACCCATCCATCCATGATATTCCTGGCTCTATACAATAAAACTATCTCCCTCTATACTTTTACCTGTAGCAGTGATATTTTCCCAGAAATCCACTTTTGTAGGAAGAGCTTAGTAGCCAATTAAAAGATACATTTGAAGCAGTGACGTGCAGTCAGGGGAGGCAGGGGAGTCAGAGCCTCACCGCTCTCATCATAAAAATAAAAAAAAATACTCCAGGAAGCTGTGAAAGTGGCTGGGAGAGGCAAGTGGCTTGGTTTAGCCTCCTTGGACATCGCAGCAGCAGCCCCAAGTGCGCCGAACTCGCCATTTTTTGCATTGGGCGAGCCCAGGATCCTTGCAAGGGGAATGAGACCATGTGTGCAGGAGGCTCCTCAGCGCCAGCCTCAGATCAGCGCAGCCGCGGTCCCTTTCATGTTGGCTCAGGAAGGAGGGGAATGGGACCATTTGTGCAGGGGAAGGGGACCGCTGATCTGAGGCTGGCGCTGAGAAGCCTCCTGCACACGTGATCCCATTCCTCTCCTTCCTTCTCCGATCGGGCTGCACCCGTGCGATTGGAGCAACCGCATGATTTGATGACGTCACCAGCCTCACCAGCCATAAACCTCACCGCACGTCACTGGTTTGAAGAAACATCTTCCTTCTTACATACATAGACTACATAGAAGGACTACACACATAACCATCAGTTTAATCAAATTACAGTAAAACTTTCTTCTGAACCAACTTCCCTTTGCTTATCTATGGCACTACCTTCTCTGCCCTATTCATTTATAAGGGTTTAATAAGTTATTTCCTTCATTATCATTTGCCCTGCTTACCCCACAATCAAAACAGTTGAAAGAAGAATGGAAATAAAGACGTGGTCCCATTCCATACATCTTCAAGGACATCTCTAGGAGGAACAGGCCCAGAAATATAAACTCTGCATAGTCTGAAAGAAAGCCATCCAAGTGGGTTAGTTCCAGTTCTACCTTTCTGTCTCATTTATTTTTTTTAAGAAAATGTATAAAAATGAATGATATACCCTTCAAATATCAGGCTGACATTGTCAAATTTCTCTACCTGATTGGGTACCTAATCAAACAACATAGGTCAGAAAAGCTAGTTACAACTATGACTGCAGCTTATACAAATGTGGGGAATATGCTAAAAAATTCTTCTCTATCTAACTTCCAAGAATAAATTAGAAGGCACATCAGCGGATCATTGCCCAATTTCTGCTGCTGAGCTTTTGCCTGGTGGTATTCTTACAAAGTAAGTTGTGTTTTATATGATCAAACCAGATCTTTAAGAGATTTTATTTGAGTCAGCATCTCAATATTATTAAAACAGATGTCTGCAATAAAAAATAAATGGTAATGTATCCAAAGAAGTTATAAGTTAGTCTATTTCTGCTCTAACTATCCTTCAAGCATTCTTCTTTAGTTTAGTTTACTTCACTTTAGTTTACTTTAGCAAAATTGATAACAAGCATGTTACTTATTTTGCCCCTTATTTCATGTACAAGCAGTAATATGGGATGTCCAAAAATATTTTGGAAGCCTTTTCATGTAGTAAGCAAAGAACCTGCTGTAGGGAATTTAGTGGATTGGGTCAGCAGTTGTGGTGTTCAGAACTCAACAGTCAAAACATTCTTCTCAAGATTAGGCTTTTTGCAAAAGTTTATCAATAATTTCACAATTTTGTTCTTTTGACTTGCTATCGTTTCCAGGCCTGTTGTTCTTCCGGCTGTTATTTATTTGGGGTGCTTTTGTGGCCTATATCATTTTGTTTATAAGCACCCATGATGCCATTACCAAATTAAGTCTGTGACACCATCAACAAAACAATGTGGGTGGCCTATTTGATTAGTAAGATTAAAAAGGAATGAAGTCAGTGATAATCAAAACATTACTATTTCAATGTACAATTCTAAAAACTGGTCTGTTTGAAAATGTGAATGCATTCTATATGTTTTCCTAATATATGCATTTTCCTTTCACTTTCCCTAATATATTAATTCTGCACACATTAACAAATTGTGAACTTCATTACAATATTCAGGAAAATGTAGATATTTTCATATAGCTACTTTCTGGGTTGCATTTCTTTTGGGTTATGCATTGAAAAACTTCAATACCATTCTCTCCAGTAAATGCAACTGGGGATTTGCCTTAACTTAATTGTGGAGGTAAGGAGGAGATTTATCGCTGCTCTGATGAATTTCCTCATGAGAACTTTTCCTCAAAGGAATGTAATTCTGATCTAAATTTCTGTCGCAACATGCTTACACTCCACAATCACCAAAATTCCATTTGGTAGTGCTCAGTCTCTGTGTGGAGGTGAGACACTTTTACTTATGATGCAGTTGGTTCTAGGCTACTGTTTCTTGTTCTCTGCTTCAAACTGGTTGCAAGAATGTTGTATGAACAACACTGAACATCACTTACTTAGGAGGTGTGTAAGCCATCCAGGCTGTTTGTGATGGACAATAGCCACACAAGCAGTGTTGAGGGCCACTATGCCCAGGACAAGCCAATAGAACACCTGTGATTTCACCATGTGGCGAACAGATATCCGCAGGAGGCGTTCCTTGTGTCGAAAGTATGAGGCCCCATCCAATTTTGCACTTTTGATGCTGGATCGAGCAAGTGGGGTTCCTACAATGGAATGAAGAACAGAGATATGAAGTGCTGAGAGATAGTAGAATGTACTATAGACTTTAATAATTAAAATGCTTACAGTTATTCTGTCATTGTCTCTTCCATCATGAGGCCTTTTCTTACCAGTTTGAAAGGTTTTCTTCCTACTTCTATCCACAAAGCATTATAGGGAACAAAAATGGAAAAAAGAACTGGAATAGTATCTCCAGTTGACTGTATAGCAGCTGCAGTATAGCAAATATACAATTGTCCACTTTATTTTCTATAGGTCTGATCTGTTTCTTCACTTCTGTTTGAATGTGGCTGTTTCATGATTTGGGACAAATATTATATTGTAGTAGAATGAGATACCTTAACTAGCTGAAGGACATACATTGTTAGCTTCATCTTACCCACAGACGAGATATCCACACGCTCATCACTAGAATCACGATTCATGGCTTCCGTCCGGTTCCTTTTAATAGTTGCTCTCCTAAGTACTAAAAAAGGAGAAGAAAAAGCACACCGGTAAATATTACCTCTACGTTATGCAGTAACAGTGGGCAATTCCTAACTTTTACTTTATAATAACTGAGCAGAAACTGAATTATTCCTGGAAGTACAGTTATAATGAAAGCCAACAAAGGTAGGCATTTCACCGGATATATACACTATGCCTTCCCTTATGATATAATACATATCACTTAACTCCACATACTTTTGTTATTTTAGTGTATGTATTCTTTGTTATATATCTAATAAAATTAAACTTGGACATTTTGCTTTAGATATAATTTCTAAATCATTATGAGGGTTGAACTAGGAACCAGTTGTTCCCAGGGCAGAGATGAATGCTATGTAAGCATACAAGAATTGCTTACTTCCAAAACCATTAAGTGTTGTACCATGTATCCATTCATTTGGAAGGGGAGGAGGTGGAAGACATGACCCCAGGGCTGTAAAACCATTATCATTGTTCACTGAGATAACATTATCCATGTCTCAGTATAATTTCTAATCGAGCTGACCCATATCTTCTAAAATCTAGCTGAGGAGTGGAACAAAATAATGAAGTACTCAGAGATCTGTGATTTATTGCCAAGCCATAATCTGGGGAGCGTGATGATCAGGACAGGGGATATGTATATGTGTGCTTGTATATTTGTTATGGCTGACATCAACTATAGATAAACTAAAGCTGAGAGGATACTTATAATTTGGGTTTATTCTACAATTCCTCTGTATGATCTGATATCCAAAGTATTATTAATAACAATTTTCAAAGAGAAATATAGCGTAAAGATACTGAACTATATACTGAAAATGTGCAATACATTTGTTAAATTTATTGAACTTGGAGTTTTGCCAAGAAGATAGCACTTTGTTTTGTTGGGAAAAAAAACCCTGTCTACTTCATACTGAAATACTGGATTCATATGGGCTCACTTTCAGCCTTTCAATGGACTCCTTATAAAAATAATGGAAAAAGCAATTAGTAAGATCCTGTATCGACACATATTAATTCACTCTTAAAAAACAAAGTCACCATTGTATACAGTACCTATGCTTAGTTAGTTCTTTTTTAACTATTTTCTCTATGTATTTATTCAGTTTTTGTTCCTTTTCCATATTCATTTAGAAAATGAATATCTACTTCTCATTTAGCTACCATAAATGACACCAGCAACTTGGTTGCTATGCAAGGCAGTCACAAAATGAAACGACAACTGTGCTTATGATCTTAATCAATCTTTCAGCTTTACAGATTTCTGGAGGTTGCAAAAAATAAGGATTGGCCATGAAGTTACTTTTTCATCACCATCATGATGAAAACTGTGCATAGTTGCTCAATGAGGCAATTGCTAAAAATGCTCAATGAGGCAATTTAGCAAAAACTTAAAAAGGGCCACCTGTAATTATCTTGTAGAAGTACAAAAGTAGAAGTAACCATTTTTCTTTCTTCTTTTTAAATGGATATTAGATTATCAAAACTTAAAATTAGACCATTTGTTGACACTTCAATATTAGATGCAATAGAGATGGGGTTAACATCTAATATGGAAACCCTATGCTACCCTTGGTTGTTAATAGGTTGAATTTACCCCAAAAATCTGTATCTGGGATGTTTGAGTATGCCAGCACCTGGATCACTTGACATACCTGCCATGTGATGCCTTCCTGCTGCTAGGCTTTTTTATTTCTCTTACCTGATCAAATAGCATAATTGGGGAACAATCACAAACATGTAGGAGACACATATTCATGACCTGCAACTTCTCCATTGCAAATTCCGTTCTTTCTCCACTTTTGGCAGCCTCCATAAATAGACTGAAAGGTAGCAAAACATGGATGTGTGGCATGCAGGCAGTTTCACCCCATCTTCTACTGACAAACATGCATGGGCTGTGCATAAGGAGTTAACTGATATATGACTGTGTCAGCAAGTGTACTGTGAATCATTTAGAGAGAAGAGAATAGTTTATTTTTGAGAGAGAAGGAGCCTTACCTTCTAAGGCTGATGTGCCAGAATTTTTGTTCTCTTCAGCCAGCATTACTTCCTCTATAGAAAGATTTATAATTGGTTTAGTTACCCACTTGCCTAGTTTTCTTGAACTTTACTGAAGCAAACACTTCTCAGTTCTCATATCCATAGAAATAAGGGAAAGAGGATTAATAAAAAGGGGGAGGTAAGAAAATAAAGCAGCACAAAATAAGCTTAAAATGAAATTATTCCAATGGAACATAGTAACATATTTAAACATCTAAGGTTCCCAGGAAAGCTTTAAAGAATCAAAAATTTAGTCTCTTTCAAAGGGTTTCTAAGCAGTGGTTAGAGTGCAGTACTGCAGGCTATTTCTGCTGCCTGCCGGCTGCCTGCAATTTGACAGATCAAATCTCAACAGGTTGACTCAGCCTTCCATCCTTCTGAGGTGGGTAAAATGAGGACCCAGATCTTTGGGGGTAACATGCTGACTTTGTAAATCTCTTAGAGAGGGCTGTAAAAACACTGTGAAGCAGTATATAAATCTAAGCAGGGGTGAAATTCAGCAGGTTCTGACAGGTTCTGGAGAACCAGTAGCGAAAATTTTGAGTAGTTCGGAGAACCAGCAAATACCACCCCTGGCTGGTCCCAGAGTGGGGTGGGAATGGAGATTTTGCAATATCCTTCCCCCAGGAGTGGGGAGGGAATGGAGATTTTGCAGTATCCTTCCCTGCCACGCCCACCAAGCCATGCCCCCAGAACCGGTAGTAAAATAAATTGAATTTCATCACTGCGTCTACTGCTATCTTAGGCTGAAGCATCACAATCAAGGAAGAAGAAAGCATCATGTATTCTGCTTAGCGCTATACCTTTTTGCCTTGAGTTCTAACTTCAGAAACTTTAAAGTGGCTTCCAAAAGAAAATATAAATAATAGTTTCATTGGTAATAAGAGCAGGAAAATATTGGAGGCACAAAATAAAATTAGAGTACAAAAAGAATGTCATTCTATAGCATAACCCTATGCAAGATTTCTGAAAACACAAACTTTGGGGGACTTGGTAAGGAAAACAACCTGGTTCAAAATGGATCATAGTTTTAAAAAGTAGCAGTTACTAATATACATAAAGCATGATTCTGATTTCAATAGGTGACATTTCAAATTATGTTTTGGCCCAGTTTGGTCTAATGGTTAATGAGATGTTTCAGTCTAGTTTGTAGTAGTGGTTAAAGTCCCAGACTATAAACTAGAAGTCTGTGAATTCTAGTCTCGCCTCTCAATTCTAGTCACTCTCTCTCAGCCAGCAACATCACACTTGGGTAACAAGCTAAGTTGATCAATTCCTGTTGCAACCAATGGATCAATTGATAAAAAAGTGATCTCTGCACTCGTAAAAAGAAGAAGAGAAATATATGTGAACAATCTATCTTTTTCAGGCATAGAAAGAGGAATGGGACATGATAACAAACTCGTAACATTTTCTCTTTCCCTGTCTGCTTAAAATTATATTATGTCAGCTCTTTTTTCCGTGCTGAACAAAGCATAAGAATGCTATTCATTGGAAGGGATTGCTCTACTCACTTTTCTTTGTTTGCTTGTGTCAGGGATGGGGGACAGATTAGCCAGTTTTGGAATAAGTTAACCCCTTCGTCCCTGAACAATAATAGTATGATTTATAACTGTGAGATCAAAGTAAAGAAAACCTTTATGAAACCAACTTGTGTGGAAGTAAATCAATGAGTCAGTGGATAAAAAGATGTAATGTCAAATATCTTTGCTCAGTTCAAAACATGTCTCTCATAAGAAATGTCCATTAAATGGGCTAATTGGTGTTTGACAGAAAACAATTCCCGGCTATTTTGACAATATTAGATTTGATTACGGCTTTCTATTTTACAACTAAACATCTTTAGAAATATAAACATTAAAATGACCATTGGCTTACCTGAAGGGTCATTCTCGTTGCACTGCAGGAGTGTCCAAGCAAGGGTTAAATTATATTCCACTGCCCAAGGACTGGATTGAAAATCTTTGTCCACGCCCTCTGGCTCCTTCCATCCTCAGTTTTTCAATGAAGGCATGGTCCATCTGAGATGGATGTCCGCCTGGCAATAGATCCTCACACGGAAAAGCAGGACATCCTGGAAATAAAACCCCAGGGTGGGGTTGGACACTCCTGCAGTGTACCCAGAATGACCCTTCAGATAAGCCAATGGTCATTCTCTGGTGCACTGCTTGGAGTGTCCAAGCAAGGGACATGCCCAAGCAAAATGTCACTAGGGCAGGTGCCTCCAATGAAGTCCACAATCCACGTTAAGATTCGGCAGAAACCACGCTCTGCAAAACACGTCTTCCGAAGGCAGCATCCGCAGAGGCGTATTTGTTCAGCTTGTAGTGCCTGACAAATTAGGATGGTGTCGCCCAGGTCATGGCTTTGCAGTTCTCCTCAATCGAGGCCTGGGTCACCCAGGCCATGGTAGTTGCTGCGCTTCAGGTTGAGTGCGCTGTCAGTCTGGGGGGCGCAGACCTATCCTGGTGCTCGTAGACCAGGGAAATACAAGCCTTGAGCCAATGGCCAATGGTGGAAAATGATACCTTTCGGTCCATGGTCGCCAGTTGAAATGATACAAATAAAGCCTCTGAGCATCGGAAGGAGGATGTATGCTTGATGTATCTCTTCAATGCTCTCCGCACATCAAGGGTATGCCAATGGCATTCTCTAGGGTGTGAGGGTCTGTGGCAAAGGTTTGGGAGAACGACCTCCTGGACCCTGTGAAAGTAGGAATTGATCTTTGGGATAAACAACGGGTCTGGTCAGAGAATGACCCTGTCACTATGGATGAGGCACAAATGCTCCCTGACTGACAGAGCCGCCGATGTAATGGCGAAGAGGAAGGCCTTTTTGAAGGAAAGGGGCCTGATGGAAGAAGATCGGTGAGGTTCAAAGGGTGGCTCTGAGAGAGCCATGAGTACAACAGCGAGGTCCCAGGATGGGTATTGATGGATCACCTTGGCCGCAGATTCGAAGGAAGGCCCGTATGCTGGGGTGACGGCTGAGCGATTGGGAAGAGTCTACAGATATTACAGTGGCCAGTGCAGCAACTTGGCACTGTAAGGTGTTCAGCGCTAGTCGAATCCATCTTGGAGGAAGTCCAGTATTTGAGGGAGAGATGCAGAAAGGTGATGTGAGCCGAACCAGGTTGAGAATGCAGACCATGTGTCCCCATAGATTCTGGTAGTGAAATGGATGGTATGAATGACCTGCCCCGAGAATTTGGCTTGAGCTAGGAGATCCCCCTCAAGTGCCAGGCAGTCAGATTGAGCCACTGAGGCACTGGATGTTGTATGACTCCTGGCTAAGGGAGAACAATTCCTGCGGAATTCTCTAAGGCTGGCTGACCGAGAGGTTGACGAGGTTGGCAAACCAAGTTCTTTGTGGCCAGTAAGGAGCCACCAGCAGCACTTCCGCTTGTTCCAGCAGAATCTTCCTGATGACTCGAGGAAGGAGAGGTAATGGCAGGAAGTTGTAAAGCAGGCCCATGGCCAAGGACAGTTGAGCACATCTACGCATCTAAAAGGTTGATTAGTGGGGTGCCGAACTTGAGACACAGACAACAGAACAGGTTCAGATGGAGATGCCACTCCTACTGATCCAGAGTGGCCCTGTTTAACCAATCCGCCTGAACGTTGTTTATCCCCGATATATATTCCACTCTTATGGAACTCACATGACGCTCTGCCCACCATCCGAGCGCATCCGCTTCCGTCATCAGCTCACTGGATCTGGTGCCGCCTTGCCTAGGGAATGATTGCCAGACAGGAAATCATCTTGCCCAGCAATTGGGACAGCAGGACCACAGGTACGTGGGAGACCGTTGAACCTGCTGTACCAGCTCTTGGAGGCTGTGAATCCGATCCGGAGACAGGGACACAAGGCATGATGATGTGTTGATCACCGCTCCCAGATGTAACACTCTTCTTGTGGTTGATGGAAAAACCGTGGTACTGCAGGGAGTCCATGGTGATTTGGACTCATAGTGCTGTGCGGTAAGACTCGTGGCAGCGGACTGTGTGTATACATCAACAGAGAATGGTGTAAAAACTCTGTCCTTGTTTCCACCTACTGCTCACCGCTTGTGGAGTTTATGGTTGTGAGATGTGGACCTTTTTATTTAGCCAGGGAATTCACCACTACTATTATACTCAGCGTGTATATTCCACCTAGCGCTAATGCTAAGGAAGCACTCTGTATACTTCACCGGACCATCAACGAACTGCAGAATACACACCCTGACGGATTGTTTATTGTTGCCGGAGATTTCAATCATGCAAATCTCAGGACTGTGCTCCCTAAATTTCATCAAGATGTAGACTTTGCAACCAGAGAGGAAACCTGCTGGATGTTGTTTATACAAACATCTTGGGTGCATATTGGGTGACGCCCCACCCCCACCTTGGCTACTCAGACCACATCTCTGTTATGCTAATTCCAGCATACAGACCACTCATCAGGCGTTCAAGAACAGTTCGGAAGCAGGTGAGGACCTGGCCAGCAGGACCCATCTCTGCTCTTCAGGACTGCTTTGAATGCACTAACTGGGACATGTTCAGAGAGTCTGTAACCAACGGTGACTCCATTGACTTGAAGGAGTACACATCGTCAGTGACTGGCTATATCAGAAAGTGCATTGATGATGTCACAGTCTCCAAGGAAATTATCTCATACCCCAACCAGAAGCCATGAATAACTGGAGAGGTGCGTGCTCTACTGAAAACCCAAGATTCTGTATTCAGGGCAGGTGATAAAGCAGTCCTAAGAAAAGTGAGAGTTAATCTGTCCCAGGCCATCAGAGAAGCAAAGCATGCACATGCCCAGAGCATCCACCAACACTTCACGAACAGCGGCGACACATGGCGTATGTGGCAGGGCATCCAAGCCATCACTAATTACAGAACATCACCACCTGCCTGTGAGAGTGATGGCTCACTTCAAGATGTGTTAAACAGCTTCTACACCGATTTCGAAGCACTGAATAACATGGCAGTGAGGAAGACCACACTTCCTTCCAATGACCAAATATTTTGTCTCTCCACTACTGATGTGAGGAAAGCTCTAAGCAGAGTCAACCCATGGAAAGCTGTGGGACTAGGCAATATTCCTGGCAGAGTGCCCAGAGGATGTGCAGACCAACTGGCAAATGTTTTCACTGACAACTTCAACATCTCACTGAGTATCATTGTTGTCCCAAAGTGTTTCAAGACAACGACCATCACCCCCGTGCCGAAGAAACCATAAGTGTCCTGCCTCAATGACTACCGTCCCGTTGCACTTACTCCCATCATCATGAAGTGCTTCGAGAGGCTCGCCATGAGGCTCATAAAGACCCTCCTGCCCGTAACATTGGATCCACTGCAGTTTGCATACCGCTCGAAATGCTCCACCGACAACGCCATCTCTACTATACTCCATCTAGCCCTCACTCACCTAGAAAACAAAGACTCATACATACGAATGCTGTTCATAGACTTTTGTTCAGCATTCAACACTATCATTCCCCAGCATCTGATGGGGAAGTTCACCCTGTTGGGCCTGAACACCTCCCACTGTAACTGGATCCTGGACTTTTTGACTGGAAGACCTCAGACAGTCCGGATTGTGAACAACACTTCTAACACCATCATACTGAGCACTGGAGCCCCTCAGGGCTGTGTGCTCAGTCCCCTACTGTTCACCTTGCTGACGCATGACTGTGTAGCAATGCACAGTTCGAATCATACCATAAAGTTTGCTGATGACACAACCGTGGTAGGTCTTATCAGCAAGAAGAACGAGACAGCATACAGAGAGGAGGTGGAGAAGTCAACGAACTGGTGTGAAGCCAACAACCAGTCTCTGAATGTAAACAAAACAAAAGAGATTGTTGTTGACTTCAAGAGGACACAACACAACCGCTCCCCACTGAAGATCAATGGCTCCTCCATGGAGAGCATAGAGAGCACCAAATTCCTTGGTGTTCACCTGGCGGAGAATCTCACCTGGTCCCTCAACCCCAGTTCCATAACAAGGAAGGCCCAGCAGCGTCTTTACTTTCTTAAGAAACTGAGGAAGGCACAGCTTCCACCACACATCCTCACAACCTGGGGACCATCGAGAGCACCATGAGCAGCTGCATCACCACCTGGTTTGGGAATTGCACCGTGTTGGATCGCAAGACCCTACAGTGAATAGTGAGGACAGCAGAGAAGATCATCGGGGTTGTTCTTCCCTCTGGCATGGATATATACACTACATGCTGCATTCATGAAGTCAGAAACATTGTGGCTGACCACACACATCCCTCATACATGGTCTTTACTCTCCTGCCATCTGAAAAAAGGTACAGTAGCATTCGGGCCCGCACAAAAAGACTGTGCAACAGTTTCTTTCCATAAGCCATTAGACTCCACAACACTCTCTATGTTTTTAGATTTAGAGCTATATGTAGTTCTGTGTGCTGCTCTTTTTCTTTTTATCTATGTTGTCTGATGTAGTACCTTGATCCTGGGGAAACATTGTTTCATTTCACTATGTACTGTACCATATATTGTTGAAATGACAATAAAACCTACTTGATACTTGAGAAGAGGTCCCTGGTCCCCCACCGGGCGGGTCCCTGCCCTGGAAGTAGAACGTGAGGCTGGCCTACAGGACACAGAAGGAGGGGGAGGAGGAGAATCCTCTTCCTCCACTACCTCACAGTCAAACAGATCTGCACCCCCACCAATAGAAGGGGAAGGGGACCTGGACCCTCCATACGATTGGTCTGAGGAAAACTCCTATGGGTCTCCTGAAGATGGGGGAGGGGCTGGTTGGGAAAGGACCTGAGCCACCATGATGGTTTGCCTTTGCGCCTTTTCAAATTGCCTTTCTAGGGCTTTTTGGTGCCTGGCATCCACCTTATCCTGTCCTGCAGACTCCTTCTTGGAGTAAGGGCGTCTGCCAATCCCCCTTATAGCTTCCTGGCCGCCCTGCCTGCCCTTCTGCTATAGAGCCTATCCACCCCAGTGGAGGGCCCTTGCTCAAGAGCTTCGGTAATGGAATCGATGTCCATGCTGCCCAAGAGACTGACAGCTGAGAGTGAGGAACTGTAGACCTCGGTGGGAGGAGGAATGAATTCCAGCACACGCACTACCTCACTCGGGCTGAGGTGCTGTGGTCAGGGAGAGGGGCAGGACTCCTCAATGGGACCGGTGTAACTTGCTACTGGAAGGGGGATAGGCTTGTAGAGGACAGCAGCCACCAAGGCCTCTGAACGTCCAAACACTTGCCCAAAGCTTGCTGCAGGAGAGTCAAGTGGCTCCACTGGGTCCTGAAGCTCCAGCAGCAATGAGCGGCAATTTGGTTTTTTCAGTGGGAAAAAAACCCTCTCAAAATGGCCACCGCCACCTCTCAAGATGGCCGCACCCAGCAAGAACACGTGGCACAGCTCCGGCTGATGGATGGCTACTCCTGCTCGATCTCTTAGCCATGCGGCCACCAAAATCATCCGACTTGCCTCCCGAATGCCGGACGGCCCGCCGAAGCTTCGGACAGTCTCGCCGGTGAAGAGCAGCTGGACGGCGAAGTTGTGCCTGTGGAGGTGACCAGCCGCCTAGGAGGCTGAGAAGCACATCACTCCATCTGGAGCGAAAATCAGCTCCTCAGAGCAAGGCAATCAAGACAGCGAGGTAAGGAAGGCTAACTAACTAAATAAAGGTAAAACAACAAAAAAACTATGCTAAGGGAACTTGTACTTGCAATTCGTTCAGCTAAGGCTGTAAATACGTCTGATGGGCTTTGGACTGAATTGCAAAAATTGAGGATGGAAGGAACCAGAGGGCGTGGCCAAAGATTTTCAATCCAGTCCTTGGGCAATGGGACAGAATTTAACCCTTGCTTGGACACTCCAGGCAGTGCACCAGAGAATAGCAGCATCTTTCTCTAAAATATAATTTTGGATCATAATGAGGATGGTGCAGTTTGTCCACAAATAGGCCTCCATCAATATTAAATGTACTAAAATGAACACTTTGAATTGTGCTTGGAAAACAACCAGCAACTAATATAGATATTTCAACATGGCAGTGATGGAGCTATCCTGAGATATGCCATTCCCTACCTGTTCAACCAATTTCAGGGCCAGCTGTAATGTAGAAACTATCTTCAACAGCTGCTCTGCAAAGAAAATACAATCTAACTTTGTGTAATTACTACTAGTGTCACTCTCTTCCAGGTAAGATAATAAAGCCCCTTTTGTCAGGCTGTATTGATTTGTAACTCATTACACTATGAACTCTATACACTATTAAATTTCATCTGAAATTGAAGTTCAAAATTATGTTAAAGCATATCCACTTTATACTTGCTGACTTTGCTATTGAAATTTCCAGGATTGTAGCAAGTTTTGCACTATTGCAATTGTTATTACAAGACATTGAGTTTGATTCATGCTGATTAAGGCACCAAATCTTCCTGTGGATAAATGTGTATTAGTTTGGTTTAGTGGTTAAGACAATAGCCTAGAAATGGGGAGACTGTGAGTTCTAGTCCCACTTTAAGCATGAAAGCTGGTCGGGTGACTTTGAACCAATCACTCTTAGCCCAACCCACTGTACAGGATTAAGATTATGGAGAAAATAGGAGGAAAGAGTATGTTTGCTGCCCTGAATTGTTTATATATATATAAAATAAAACTGGGATATGAATAAATAAATACATTTCCATCTGTCTTTATTTCTATTTTTAATTAATTGATTTTTAAAGGTGTTATTACTAATATCCTTCTGTACTCTGTTTCTTTTTGGGTGTTTTGGGAAGATGAGTGTTCCTATATATTAATGAAATTAAAGTTAAGTCAGATAAATTGACTGAATAATCCAGCAGCCATGGCGTATTCAGGTAGAGACCCAGATTACAAACTTCATTTTGCATAGGAAATGCAGTCTTATTGAGAACAAGCAGATATTCTAAATCCTAAAGTCACATCTTTGGATTTAGCCATTATATCTTTTCCAAATTCAGTTTCAAATTGTATTCATCCATCCATCCATCCATCCATTTATTCATTTATTTCCTGGATTTATATGGGTGCCCATCTTATATATGTGATTCTGGGTGGCTAATTCAATAAAAACATCAATGCAATAAACAATGGAATTAAATAAAATACATAAAACATAAAATGGTTACCAAGAATAAACCCATCAACCCACAAATGCATTCAAACTACAAGCTCATCCCTTTCCTGAGAGAAAAGCCAGACCAGGGCTTAAGGACTTTATGAAAGGCCAGAAGGGGGTGAGGCCAGGGGTGGGTTCCTGCCAGTTCTAACCTCTTCATAGAATCTACAAATCTACAGTGCCGTTTAGAACCGGTTCCAGCTCCCTCCCCTCGCCCGTCCGCACATCATCAAGATGAAGAACGAGAGGAGGAATTCTGGGAGTTGAAGTCCACAAGTCTTAAAGCTGTCAAGTTTGAATACCCCTGGGGCTTTTTTTCTAAAGGGTTAGGGGTGCAAGGGTCTTGTAACTTGACAGCTTTAAGACTTGCGTGCTTCAACGCCAGAGTTTCTGAGCCAACATTTTGGCTGCTAAGCAAGAGCGTTGTTAAGTGAGTTTCACCACATTTTACAAGTTGGCCATTCCCACCCAGTCACATGGCTGGCAAGCCACTCCCACCCATCACATGACCAGCAAGCCACTCCCACAAAGCAGGCCACACCTACAGAAGAGGTTTAAGAAATTTTTGAAACCCACCACTGTTTGGGAATAATCAATTCTTGGTGGGAGTGGTGTTCAAGAAGGTAGATACTGAAAATGCATTGTTTGCCTGGTCCTGACTAATGATATTCTAATAATCAGTTCCTGAAGCATGCCCTTTCTGCGAGACCTGATGGGATGGGGTAGAGACAATCTCTTATAACCTGAAGATATGCAGAAATTTTGAGGTGTCCAATCCTGAAGCCATTGTCATCCCTGAAGCAAACTTGGCTGGGACCAATTTGGAGGCTTCAGGGTTGCCACAATATGAAGATAGGATAGGGAGGGGGAACATAGTTAGATACAGGTTTTGTAGCCAAAACAAAATAGTTTCCTGTGGGAACCAAGGACATTCCAACATGTGGCTGCAGTGAGAAGGAGTCCGGTTACCAGGCGACCAAGCAGCATCTTGATTGGACAATGTGATCGATTGTTTGGGGAAAGGGGAAACTTTCACTTTTTAATCAGGTGAAAACCACGGGAATTTTCAGAGTCGGTTTTCACCAATTTGTACCAATATGATATCTCCAATAAAATTGTTCTTTGATGAAACTGCTTGCCTTGGAGTTCTGCTTTCTATGGAGTTATTACTTGGAACCCTGACACCCACAAGAAAGGAGAAGAACTGCTCACTTTCATCAGCGTATGTGCCAATCCTGCATGAGTTTCTCCAAAGACATGTATGATTCTTCCAAGCAACTTTACATAAATGTTAAATAGCATCAAATATGGAACAGGAATTCCCTATTTTGATGAGGTAACAGTGGGCTCACCAGAACCAATGACTCCAACCCCCAGTTCCCTTAAGTACGAAAAGGTTCTGACAGATCCAG
The DNA here is from genome assembly GCF_964273705.1 of Natrix helvetica. Taxonomy (NCBI): domain Eukaryota; kingdom Metazoa; phylum Chordata; class Lepidosauria; order Squamata; family Natricidae; genus Natrix; species Natrix helvetica. Next base: position 67,566,809 of record NC_138549.1, on the reverse strand, counting down.
ACATATCAGTGCATCTTTCTTAATTGCTTTTTCCTAATACAAATTGTTCATTGGGAAGACTATTTAATTAGGAAAGAATATCTCTCTGTGAAATCTAGGTCTGCCTCTAAAATTAAAAAGGATAAAGATAACCCAACTGTATCTGGATATAATGCATATATAAAATTAAATTAGTGGATGCGACTTCAGATTAGCAGTATTTTGTTTATCTTGAAAAGTACTTTTCCCATTTTTTTAAAATGGGAAATTCAGACTGGCTGCCACAATTAGAAATGTCTATCTTCTTTTCAATTATCCAGAAAAAAGAGTTGAATTATTACAAACAAAAATCATAGATAAAAGTTGTAAAAGGCATGTGATGTGGCTGTTGGAATTAAGGGATTAACAGCATTAATCTATGCATGAATAGAAATAGAATAGAATAGAATAACAGAGTTGGAAGGGACCTTGGAGGTCTTCTAGTCCAACCCCCTGCCTAGGCAGGAAACCCTATATCATTTCAGACAAATGGCTATCCAACATCTTCTTAAAGACTTCCAGTGTTGGGGCATTCACAACTTCTGGAGGCAAGCTGTTCCACTGATTAATTGTTCTAACTGTCAGGAAGTTTCTCCTCAGTTCTAAGTTGCTTCTCTCCTTGATTAGTTTCCACCCATTGCTTCTTGTTCTACCCTCAGGTGCCTTGGAGAATACTTTGAAAGTTCTTCTTTGTGGCAACCCCTGAGATATTGGAACACTGCTATCATGTCACCCCCATTCCTTCTTTTTATCAGACTAGACATACCCAGTTCCAGCAATCATTCTTTATATGCTTTAGTCTCCAGTCCCCTAATCATCTTTGTTGCTCTCCTCTGCACTCTTTCTAGAGTCTCCACATCTTTTCTACATTGTGGCAACCAAACAGTAATTACAAGCAAAAATAATTCAGAGAAATCATCAGCAAAATTATTTGAATACACTCTAGATGCTCTTTTAAAGTAAAAAGATCTCTCCTTGAACTAATGTATTAATTTCACTTATTTTTCATGAAACAACTTTCTCCCCAGCTCTCTTATGACAGCACAACAATGTTATATGAAATTATTCATGTATATTGTTGTGTAGGAACAAGGAATACATTCTACTGGGATTTATAAGAGCACCGTGATGGTCCTATGTAGATTCCTAACCCATTTAAGCTATAATAAAAAAGCTTTTTTAAAAACGGTATGCCATATTTTAGCATTTAAAAAAAAACAAAAACCTCACCAGATGCTCACACCTACACAAGAGGTGTGCTGCAGAACACTTCATTTACAATTACGATGATAACAATCCAGAACAATAAATCTTTATGAAAAGGAACTTTTAAAAAAGAAAGCATACTTTTAGAAACAAGTAATGTTCAGTGGTTCTCTAGAACAGCTCCCCTGATTTAATTGGCTTTGGAATTGCCTCAGCACAACTTGTATTACCTGCTTTGTCTATCCAGGCCCGGTAGCCATTCAGCTCCCGTTCAATCTGCTGTTGTCTCCTCAGTTTCATGAAAGCCCGGCGATTTTCCACTCTCTCTCTTTCTTTGGCAAATTCTCTGTAAAAAGGAAAGGCCAAGGACCAGTTAGTTTGGACTGTATTCTGACATAGTCAGGTCAGGAAGGAAAATATCTGTTTTAAGTGCCTAACAGAACGGAGGATTTTCACCAGCTAATTTTGTCACCTTTTTAAGATAAGTTTGATTTGAGCTGCACTAGAAATTTGCAGAGCTATTCAGAAACCAAAAGATTAGAACTTTGTCTATATGTTTCACATTTCACAAAGCATTAGCAGCCAATCCATGTCAATCCTTCCAGCTAATACAGAGAGAAAAATGGCAGACGATCAGAGCTTTCTTGCTACCCTTTCAAGCTGGCCAATAGTTGTATGCCTTTTCTTTCCCTGATTCCACTGGGTCCTTGCAAGAAATGATAGATAGATGATAGATAGATAGATAGATAGATAGATAGATAGATAGATGATAGATAGATAGATAGATAGATAGATAGATAGATAGATAGATGATAGATAGATAGATAGATAGATAGATAGATAGATAGATAGATAGATAGATAGATGATAGATAGATAGATGATAGATGATAGATAGATAGATAGATAGATAGATAGATAGATAGATAGATAAGATATGGATGGACGGATGGACGGATGGACGGATGGATACAGTAGATAGATAGTATGCATCATCTCCCATCTATTTGCATGCATCTGTGCATATTTGTCTATTTTTCTAAATTCCAGAGATAATTTGAGGGGGAAACAGCAAATAGGTGTCAATTGTTAAAAAACATCAGACATGTATGTTGAAAACTCATTTCTACCAAATCTAGAACATGTAATCCAGGAAAGATGAGAATTTTAAAGTGTTTTTAATATCATCCTTTTAAATCATCCCCAGTCTTTGTTGACTGTAGTGTTCCTAATACAACTTTATAGATTATGCAATTGGGAGAATGGTAGCTTTCTTTCCTTTTACCTTTGTAAGAGAAAAGTAGATGATTTTGTATGGCATGCTTGAAAGCAGAAAAACATGGCTTATGATCCAGGGGATTTGGCAGATAAAAGTGGACCCTGTACATAATTCAGAAAAGAAGGCTATTGCTTTCCCACTGCTCAAAACAGCATCTCTCCAATAGACACTTGTGATTCTACACATTCCTTATGCATTAACTTTCATAAACAAATCATTCTCTGCCTCTCCTACATCTGAAATGTTGTTGATAGGCTGGGGGCGTGGATGCATTATTCAAAAGAAATATACATTGCCACAGCTTTGCTACATAATCTTAGGCTTTGCTGAAGGTGTGAAACGGTAGGGTGAAGAAAAGATCGAAGAAAATGCAGGAACACTAGCAAGGTCCCTCTAGTAACACTCTAATCTCCTGGGTAAACACAATCATTGCATGAATTAAACTTTATGGAGTCCACTCAATGCTGTGGAATTTTTCCTCATTACATCTCCTAAAGCTAACATTCCAACATAGAAACAATCAGAAGTACGAAATAAAACACTGTTGACACAAATACAAATAGAATATTGTGGATCATAATCTCTTGTTGTACAGCTCTAGTACTACTGAGATAGGTTTCAATAAAAGTTAGAATTTGTATAAATCCCCTTCTGTAGAAGGATAGTACTGCCAATGCCCACAGCCACAGCTCCAGTTTAAAGGTATGTCAACTTGCAAGGTGTGAATTTGATCAGACTATTGGATAGGAGACCATTACAAACCTAAAACAGGTAGTCCTTGACCATTTTTTTTAGTGATGGTTTGAAGTTACAACAGTGCTGAAAAAAATGATTTATGACCAGTCCTCCCATTTACAACTATTGAAACATCTCTGCAGTCATGTGACTATGATTTGGGTACTTGGTAACTGTCATGCATTTATGACAGTATCCCACAGTTCATCTAATCACCTTTTGTGATCTTCCTAGCCATTTCCAACAAGCAAAATTAGAAACTGGTAGGAAAGGACGTAAGTGGCAGTCCTATGATGTCTCGCTTAACTATCATGGTGATTTTCTTAATGACTATGGGGAAAAAGTCATAAAATCAGGAATACTGACTTGATGCCTCATTTAACGGCTACATCATTTAATAAGAAATTTTCCATCCCTGCTGTAGTAAGTCGAGGACTACCTGTAATATGCCATGATATCTGTGCTAGGATCTATGAAAATTAGAGTTCCTCTGGCAGGAACAAGTTTGAGTTTATATAATAAAAATCCTGTAACAAAGATGTTTTATTAAACAAATAAATAAATAAAATAAGGATAGGTACAGGTTGCAATATGTCAAGAAACATGCCATTATATCACAGACACTGTTCTGCTATTCCCTCCCAAATAAACCAGGATAATTTTGACCACCCATCTATCTACACAAATCGACACACTACTAGAAATATATCCACCACTAAACGATGTGGGATAGATATGATAAACTGATTGAAAAACGGCAAGTTTGGTTTTCATGCTTACATTTGCTTTGGCCTCTACTATTGGACTTTCATTATGTTTTATAATAATTGTATATTACTGATGTTGTATAAAATTTATAACCTTCCTTGAGAAGGCTTTTTGTTTTATAGGTGATCTAAAAACCATATTTTAAGAAAGAAATGACATTAAGGAAATATGTCGATTTAAAAATTAGATGTTGATCAATATTAATCATTTGATATATATTTTAAAGATAGACCATAATGAGATAAAATAGAACTGCACCAGTGCTGAGGAGAGGAAACATTGTTCCAGAGATACTTTCCTTATATTTTGCCTGTTTTTATTCTTATAACAATATTCAGCTAGTTTTAAAATAATAATAAATGGGAAGGTAGCAAATTATAATGCAAGGCACCAGCTTGCAGGATTTTGCTTGCAAGAGTGGAAAGGAGGGTGAGGAGGGAAAGGAAGAAAGGGTAAAGCAGAGGAAATAAGGGAGGGGAATTAAGAGTAGGAGAGAGGGTAAGAAGGAGGAGGAGGGGGAGGGTAAGAAGGAGGAGGGAGGGTAAGAAGGAGGAGGGAGGGGGAAGGGGGGGAAGAAGAAAAGAGGAAGGAGAGGAGGAAAGAAGAAGGCAGAGAAGGGAGGTTGAGAAGATGGAAGGAGCAAGTTTGTTGCAAAATAAGATGGAGGCACAGAGTGGCAAGAAAGTGACCCAAACTGTATTATACATATTTGTAAACATAACCATAGAGACTAATGATGAATAGATAAATGTTAATAGAAATTATAAGAATGTATATTTGTGAATGAATTTGAAAGGGAAAAATAAAAAAAACTTTATTAAAAAAAGTTAGTAAAGGTTGACGTCCCACGGGTGCTTTTTCCAAGAGACAGCTGGGCCTTCTGGTTTTTCTTTGAAGAAGTTTTGCTTCTCACCTAAGAAGCTTCTTCAGAACTGAGGAGGCTTCTTGGATGAGAAACGGGGTGTCTTCGGGGAGGGGTCATGGAGTCCTGTTGCCTCTTGAGAAAAGCACCTTTCCATGAGAATCTAGACATAAATGTTGAGATGCTCCATTCATTTCAGTGGTTGTGCTTCAAGCATGATTGAACTTTGATTTAACCATTAAAAAAAGGATTTATTTTTTATTTCCAAGAATATTTCAGCATTCCACATTAACCCATTACACATTCTTAAGAAATAAAAACAAATGTGATTACAAAGCAATGTCTATGGAGATTCTCAGTTATCCAGGCCATGATTGTCCCATAAGTGCTTTTTTCTGGTTTTTCTTTGAAGACGTTTCACTTGAAGAAGCTTCTTGATTGAGAAGAGAAACATCTTCAAAGAAAAACCAGAAGGTCCAGTTGCCTCTTGAAAAACCACCTTTACAAAGCAGTGTTTTGTGCAGAAGCATGCCCACCTGATGAGGAAAGAGAAATCAGGAAGCTAAGGTTCTCGAGAACAGCCTAGAGGCAGAGAGGAACAAATCAGATCTCTTGTTTTAGTAGACTTCCCATATGCATTTAAAATTAAAAATATGTCAACCAGATCTACCATAATATGTTTTTTTCCTGATGTAAAATTGGCTAATATGTCAAAAGTGAAGCTATCTAATATAAGAAAATGTAACTTTCATAGTGTGTTTTCAGGTTTATCTTATTTGGTAAACAATCCAGTTAGATGTCAGCTTTCTAAATGTGTCTTCTGCAGTGAAGACAAATACAAAGAACAGAAACTGGAGAGGATGCCAGGATCACATTGATTTGACAAGAGATAGGAAAGCAGATTGATTCATATTTAGGAAACTGTGTTTATGAAATGCAGCTTCATGGTAAACCATGACACAAATTAATCCATGTTCACATAGATAGCATTTTGCTTAATTTGCATATTTTCCTGTCGATAATAGAAAAGGTATATCCTATCTCAAGAACAATAAGCTGTTCAGTGAGAACTTGTCAGATGGCAGTAGTAGATATCTGTTTGACAAAGTCAAGGCCTTCATATTTTCCCAATTAAAAGTAAAAAGAGATGTAAAAGAAAACCAAGAGATGTATAATCAACATATGTACTGTAGTGGGAAGGACATTCAATTTATACACATGCTTAGAAATAAAAGTGATTATGAAAGATGGTGCTTTCTTTGCAGTAGCCCAACTTTTGGTCTTTAAAAAAAGTGGAAGAAGCTCCCAGTGAAATATCCATGATCACATTAGGGTCCATAGATATCATGCTGGAAATACCAGATTTACAGTGGGTGTAGTCATATAAATCACAACTAGTATTTAATCACCTGTCCCTCTTCCTACTTCAAAAGGCCCACATATTTAGACTTCACTGGTAGGAAAAGGCTCCAACTTCTCAGTATTTATGACTGTCCTTTTTTGCATCTCTTCTTCATTATTCTTACATAAGTATTGTGAACGTATCGACATATTCACATTCATATTTTGTTTAAAAAGAAATAGAACTTTCTAATTAGAATTCTTGAGAACTCTCCAGTGGATTCCTACAGGGCTCAGTGACTTGTTAATTTGCAGTTTGTCATGTAGCTCTTAAATATCAATCTTTAGCCACGTTCAACAGAGCTGCTTTACTGTGCTCTACTCCTACTGCAGAGCCATCAAGAAATCTTTGCCTCTTGCGCAATTGTACAGTTGCCATGTATCTAAAATGGCCCCGTGCAGTTAAATACCCAAGATTGTAAATGCTATGACTGGTGGTTCCCCTGACTGAAATTCTAGCCCTTCCCAATATTACCCAACAATGAAAACTTCTTCCAATTGGCATGTGCTATGTATGCATAGTTATTCCATACACTTCAGCTATGTTTTTGTTTTTCTTCCCTGGGCCATTCTATGAGGACCCAGATTGTTGGGGGCAATATGCTGACTCTGTGAACCACTTAGAGAGGGCTATAAAGCAGTATGAAGCAATATATGTCTAAGTGCTATTGCTATCCACATGATTGAGTTCTTTTCCAGGGCCTGGAAGCTTGTAAGTCTGACAAGCTTCAGCTCAACCTGGACAATGCTGTGGATGGCTATGAATTTTAGGACTAATGATTTTGCATTGTTAGTTTAGTTTAGTTTAGTTTATTTAATTTATAGACCGCCCCCTCTCCCCGTAGGGACTCGGGGCGGTGTACAGACCATTCATAATCAAAACAACAAAAAATAACATAAAACATAGAACAGAAACAACACACCCACACTGTCTGTATATAAAATCCCAAAACCAATTGAATACTTAAAAACAATTTTAAAACCCGTTTAAAACCCCAATATAAAATTTAAAAAGCCATCCAGGAAGGTTTGAATAGATGTTAAATACAGTTACGATTATAATTATAATTAGGCCAGACCAGTTGCTCGAAACAGGTGGGTCTTGAGTTTCTTGCGGAAGGAGCGGAGACCAGAGGCGGTTCTAATATCGGGGGGGGGAGGTTGTTCCAGAGGGTTGGGCCCATCACAGAGAAGGTCCTACTCCTAGGCACCGCCCGCCCGCACTGTTTAGCGGATGGTACCCGGAGGAGGCCCTCTCTGTGAGAGCGGATTGGTCGCAGGGATGTATGGGGTAGAATGCGATCCCGCAAATAACTAGGTTTATTCTGGATGAGATGACTCCCCTGGTCAAAGTTGGAGCATAGTCTGGGGGTTTTCTGGAACTCATGGTTCCTGCTCAAGGAAGATGTGATAGCTATGGCCAAGAGGCCCTCACATAAGTACACATTGTATAGCAGTTGCACACACATTTCTAGATTGGGAGGTATGAGTCACTCATATCTTAGTCACCTCTAAGAAATGTACTTCACAAGCTGCTACCCATTCTTCAAGGGTATGTGGGGCTCAATTACAGCCTTGTCTATCTTGCCTTCAAAATCTATGGGACTCATTCCTCTGCAATGTATCTAGGCATCTCAGAACTTGCGTGCACTGTATAATCTCTTTTGATTTCCACACATTTTAATGGTTATATTATAACTATCACAACACTCAATGCCTAGTTTTGTATTTCCTTTGTCACATAAGCCTATGCTCATCATATATAGTTACAATACAGATAAATAAATAGGAAAAAGAGATCATCCCATCTTGGGAGAGATATGTGTACATATGCACACACACACATATATATTTCTGCTTGAGTTGCCATGACAACAGTAAGAGAACTTGAATCTGTAAACAAAGCTTTATATGAATCAAAACAGAGAAACATACTGAATACAAAGGCTAATTTTGATTGCCTTGTGCTTTTTGCTCCACCTCAAGAAAGCTCAGGTGCTTTTCTTTTAGGTAAATATATTAATTTATTACACATTGATATGAATGCTCAATTTCCCATCTAACCAATGAAATTGTAGGTGGCAAACAAAAGGTTAAATATAATACACAATTGATATCAATTTTAAACAATCCCTGTAAAAACATTTCCTTACCAACATTACACACAAACATCAGGATTCCATAAACCTCCTGGGTTTTCATCCTGTCTGGATGAAGAACCATACTAAATCAGCTGAAGCTTCAACATGCTCCTATTTATCTGTATTGTATTTATTCGTACTGTATATATGATAGGCATAGACTTATCTGACAAAACAAATACAAAGCTAGGCGCTGATTGTTGTGATATTTATAAACCATTAAAATGTGTGGAAATCAAAAGAGATTATACAGTGCATGCAGAATGTGAGATGCCGAGATACATTGCAGAGGAATGAGTCCCATAATACAAAATAGTCAAACCATCCAACAAAATGAAACAAAACAAAAGCATCCATTCAACCCTAACAACAGCAAAAGAAAAAAAAAACAGTGTGCAAAAAAAGAGGAAAAAGTGATCAATTAAATTTAACATTTAATGTGTGGGATCCATCCTGGCTGGGTGCTGAAAGGAAAGACAAAGCAGTAAATTCTCCTCCCCTTTTACAAATAACCTGTCTATAACTATAAAAAATAAATAAATAAATAAATAAATAAATAAATAAATAAATAAATAAATAAATAAATAAATAAGTGTGTGTGTGTGTGTTGTGTTGTGTTGTGTTGTGTTTGTGCTGATAAATAAATTTTAAATTTTACTGGGATTCGAACCAGGGCTGTATTACATATTAGGCACTGCCTAATATGTAATACAGCCCTGGTTCGAATCCCAGTAAGGGTATGGCTAGCTGATGAGAGCTAAATAGCTTGAAATAGATCTATACTAGTCTCCCTTTATTTATTTATCAGCACAAATACAACACAAATATAAAAAGGCAACATTAAAAATAAAAATATAGTTTTCTGCCTGGATGGTCTTCAGTAATGAGCCGAAGGACAGAAAGGGGGAGTAGTGAGCTCCCTCCCATATTTGCGCATACCAGGGGTTGTAACACAAATGCATACCTATTTCCCTGGCTCAGCTGATAAGGAGGAGAGCCTGTGGCTTAGTGGCTAATACAACTGCTTAATATGTAATACAGCCCTGGTTCGAATCCCAGTAAGGGTATGGCTAGCTGATGAGAGCTAAATAGCTTGAAATAGATCTATACTAGTCTCCCTTTATTTATTTATCAGCACAAATACAACACACACACACACACACACACACACATATGTGTGTGTGTGTGTGTGCTGTATTTGTGCTGGTTGTAACACAAATACATACATACATACATACACACACACACACACACACACACACACACACACACACATATTCCCAAAGCAAGCCTGGAGTCTGTTGTTTTGGCTGTATGACTAGGGGTTTCCAGCTCTACTAAAGCAAATACCAGCTGGCCTACAGATTCAAAAGTATTTCCCACTATCATTTGAAATGCTATTCAGTTTAAAAGTTAAAAGTGCCAGGCTACATCCAATCCTTCTCCTAATTTGAATGTCAGTTCAATATTTGCCATCAAACTGCAATTTTATTACAAAAGGGAAAATTTATTAAACAGGTGATATTAATAATTTCACCTGTACTTAATTTTAATTAAATGAAATCTATTTTATTTCCTGGCTCCTGTACCTGACTTGTCTTATTAGCCCTTAACTATATTTGAAGTATGACAGTTCAAGGCCAAGAATATAATTCTTGTCCCAGAAAAATTGCTCATAGCTTGAGCTACCAGATCTGGACTACAAAACTATACAAGACTAGGTGACAAGCTAGAGATTTTCTTTCATTGCTTACTGCTGTTTAATGACCATAGATATTTTTGCAGTGTGCATCTGGCAGCCCTATGCACTCCTGATTTGAAGTCTATCTAGTCTGCATCGGATTCCAAAATTTTTAAAAAAGGATAAATACTGTAGAGGTCTTTAAATTGCCCATAAACTTCACCAGTTCAGTAAGCAGAGTAGGCACACTGGTTATCTAGCACATTATTTTCTACCACAATCAAATATATTTCTACATAATTTACAATAAATAATAATAGATTTGCATCTATACAAGAGTTAATATTTGCCTAGTTTGCCTAATGTTTTGTCCTCTTTTGTACTATTATATGGTAATATATCACAGAACATACTGAAAAAGGCTCAGGGCTAAGAACCTTTTTACGGACTCAGCAGCCTTTTTGCCTAATGGTATACTGAAAAAGTATTGAGCTCTAACACAGGAGGGCATTACAACTTGCCAGCTGAAAATTGTATCCTATCAGTTCAAAGTCTGTTATGTTAACTAAAATCAGTTCTGCAGTTGCCAAGAAACCATGTGTCCTGAATGCATCATTAAAAATGTCATTTAACAGAAAAAAGAAATCTTAAGAAAAAAAATAGACAATGTAGATCTGTCAAGAAAGAAGGACTGGAAAAACTAGAGTAGAAGGGGATTTGGAAGTTTGAAAACAATCACCAGGTTAGCACTAGCACTAGCACTTAGACTTATATACCACTTCACAATGCTTTTACAGCCCTCTCTAAGTGGTTTACAGAGTCAGCATATTATTGCCCCCAACAATCGGGGTCCTCATTTTACCAACCTCGGAAGAATGGAAGGCTGAGTCAATCTTGAGCCTGGTGAGATTTGAACTGCCAAACTGCCGGCAGCTGGCAGTCAGCAGAAGTAGTCTGCACTACTGCATTCTAACCACTGCGCCACCACAGCTCTAGGATATCCTAGAAAAAGAAGAAGCAGAGGACCAGGGAGGCAACAGTAGGAGGATTTAAAGAAGGCCATAGACTAAAAAAACCCTCATAGCTAAAGGACTTAGAAAGGAAGTCAATGAATGATAAGGCTTAGGGATCAAGGGAGCAAAACTAACCACATCAAATTAAGTTAGCACTCATTGTACCACCTAACTTCATTTTGCTTACTGTACCTCCAATTGAGTGCATAAGGGGTTCAATAAGATAATTATTAGGTCTGCATATATTTTGAAAACTATTCAAAAGAACTGCTTCAGGCATTACAAGGGCCCAAGCATCACTGCCATTGTATCTGCATTACACAAATCCAGATGATCGCTAGATGGCAGGAAACGGATAAAGAAACCTCCAATTCTTTTCTACGATACACTGGTTGTCTGAAGATTTCTAGCCAAAATAAGGTAACGTGAGCAAGCACAAGCCAAGATATGGTAACATGAATAAACTGTACCATGCCATAGTCTTCTACTGCGTATGAAATATGAAATCTTTTGGGTGGCTTCTGCAGGAAAATGGAAATCAAAGCAGCTGTTTTAAGAGTCACATTAAGGATCCCATTAAAGCAACAGAAGACTGAAAGAAGACTTGAATGCTTTAGTGAAAAGCAGAAGGCTGCTGAGCTGAGAGTCCTGTGAGATCCAACAAATTTCCTCAAATTATTTTTGAAATATGCACAATCTTAGTTGTATCGTTGGTTCAAAACATATTTTTGAAAAATATTTATCAGGAAAATAGTAATTGGTTCAATACATAATAACATTAATGAAATAAATATAATTTTATATGCCTAACCGTGGTCAGAGAGAGCACTCTTTATGCCTCAGTTTAAGGATCTTTACTTAAAGGTGGTTTTCTTAAGTGGTGCCTCAATTCTCTGCTTGAAGTAAGATGTTAAGAAACAATTGTCCTTGGCATTAGTTTTCCCACACCATTCAGTTACATACTGTACGTTCAGATATTGTTCTTCCTGTTTGTGAGTAAAGAGTTGGCAGTTGCACCTAATTTTGTTATCTATATTTTTCTCGGATACATTTCCATGTATATTTCCACCATTCGATTGACATATCACTCAAAGCATATAAAGATATGTCAAGTCTTCCCACAGTTGAGAGACATCCCCCCCCCCCCAATATCTAACTGATGCAAAGCACTGGAGCCTCCAGATTATTTTCCAGGGAATAAGGCAATCAACTCCTTTTCTAAGTGACAGACTGGTTACATTCTTTTAACTCTGACAAATAATCTTTTGGCAGAGCCCAGAAACATTTTTCTGATAAGGGATGAAGTGGAAGGGGGGGGGGTGTTCCTGCAATACTATATCTACATACCTTGTTTTGCCTTCTTTCTGATGTGACATATGCATTTCAACCATATTACCCTTCTTTAGTGATACAGTCTTTTTCTTATTTCTAGATTTGACATGCCATCGGAGAATTCATGTGAAAGAGCTATTTATTATCCAATAAGGTGACATATGGACTATATGCCTAGAACTAAATTGTTCTAGAAATAAAAGCTGATAGTATTAAATTAATGGTGAAGAAAAATACCCCACACACATGTATTGTATAAGATCTGACACATGCAGACCAAATGCAATTATACAATCCATTGGAGGCACAAATATATGTATGAGTGTGTATATGTGTGTGTGTATATATGTGTGTGTGTTTGTGTGTGTTGCATTTGTGCTGATAAATAAATAAAGGGAGACTAGTATAGATCTGTTTCAAGCTATTTAGCTCTCATCAGCTAGCCATACCCTTTATTTATTTATCAGCACAAATACAACACAAATGTAACAAAGGCAACATTAAAAATATGGTTTTCTGCATGGATGGTCTCCTGGAGTGATCCGAAAGACAGAAAAGGGAAGCAGGGTGTTCCCTCCCATATTTGGGCATACCAGGGATTGTGACACAATACAGCATATCTATCTATCTATCTATCTATCTATCTATCTATCTATCTATCTATCTATCTATCTATCTATCTATCTATGTTGTATTTGTACTGATAAATAAATAAAGGGAGACTAGTATAGATCTATTTCGAGCTAATTAGCTCTCATCAGCTAGCCATACCCTTACTGGGATTTGAACCTGGGCTGTATTATATATTAGGCAGGAGTCTTAGCCACTAAGCCACAGGCTCTCCTCCTTATCAGTTGAGCCAGGGAAATAGGTATGTATTAGGCATACCAGGGGTTGTAACACAAATACATACATATACATATACATATACATGTACATGTATATGTATATATGTGTGTGTGTGTGTGTACACAACACATGTTGATTTTGTCATTATACACTTCAGCCACACTTGCTGCAGTTAACATAAAAAAAATCCATAAACATGAAGAGTAGACCATGGGGAAGTTTGTTTTGCATTCCACACCCCCACAACAATTCTAATTGCAGGATGAAAGAGGCGTAATTATGAAGAACAAATAGCGATGTTCTTTCATAAGGAAAATGTCTCTCTCCTGTGAGAGCCCAGCAGTAACCTTTCTTGCCGCAAAGGAGTTCTAAGGAGTTGGTACGTCTGCTCCCAGAAGAATTGCAGTTTATTAGGCAGGCTGAGCCCATACACATTTGTGTGGGCATTTTTGTATGTGTGTATGCATGCAAATAAAAGAGAAAAAGATTTGAATATCTACATAATGGCTTGTTGGAGATCTACTGACTGTTAAGTGATTTTTAATTTTGTCTCAGGAGATATAGCTCTCTGCTGCATTGTTCAGCGAGTCTCCCCGCCATATCTATAGATGTTAGGCTAAAAAAAGTATATTTCTACCTTCAAAGAATGGAAGTGTGGAGCCATGTGCCCTACTTTCCAAATGTCAGTCTTATTTGAAGGTGTGAGGAGGTATCCAACCAAGGGCTCATTCTTAGAACTTGCTAACCCCAGCACAAAGATATTAAACATTTTACAGGGCATATATCCTCATTGTGTCACATTCAAATCATCCTGAACCTACCAGAGGCAGTTTAAAGGCATGCTTAGCTGTTCCACTTTTAAAGTAGTCTTTCCCCTATTCTCTTAAAATAACTCTTATTCTATGAACATTCTGCAATGCCTCATTGATAAAGATTACAGTTAGGGGCTGAAACCTGACAGCTGGTATTGACTGCATACTCCTTCATATGCCATAGCTGGGGACTGCTCTACATGGCCCTTTGGGTTTTGACGGAAATGCCAGACGCTTGGTTCCTGCCAATATGCACGTCTGCATAATGCTTGACTGGGCACATGGGTTCCTTAGCTCAGTTTAGAACAGAGCTAGAAATCAGATGTAAATCAGCAAAGCGAGACAGGTTCTGTCAATCATCTCTTCCAAACAAATTCTTTACAGATTTTCTGCTGCTTCTACTGAAAAAGGGTTTCATATGGCTGCATTTTCTATTGGTTTTACAACTTTGGGAGTGTGGATTTGGCATACTCTATTACGTTGCACTGAGCTATGTCTTGATGCCATTAGCTGTGCCCATTTATGGCCATCACTGTCATTCCTTTGCAGCACTGATGATATATGGGAGCTGTGACAAAATTGAAAAAAAAATCTGTCTGTTTTCCTTTTAGTTCAACAGAAGGTTGCATGAAAGATGGAAAGAAGCAGGAAGCCATGAATTGGATAATATCCTGCCAGAAGAACTCCATAGTTGATGCCTAGCTACACATATAACCTGATAGGACGACTATATTATAAATGCCAATTCAGTACAGGTAGTCCTTAACTTATGACCACAGGTGAGCCCAAATTTTCTGATGCTAAATGAGACTGTTGTTAAGTGAGTTTTGCTCCATTTTACAACCTTCCTTGCACAGTTGTCAAGTGAATCACTATGGTTGTTACGTTAGTTACATAATTGTACAGTGAATCTGGCTTCCCCATTGACTTTGCTTGTGAGAAGGTGGCAAAAGTGATCACATGATCTAAGGACTCTGCAACCATCATAAATATGAGCCAGTTGTCAAGTCTCCAAATGTTGATCATGTGACCGTGGAGTGATGTTGTAACTTCAAATGGTCACTGAATGAAAGGTTGTAAGTCGAGGATTACCTGTGGTCTTCCAGAAGAGTGCTAGACATATGCTTAAATATACACTCCAGAGGTCTACTCAAACACTGCTACACCTTTGTTCAGAAATTGTCTAAATGAAAGGTTACTAGCATGGACAACCTCTGCCACAGCAACCTGTCATTCAAGCAGTTTGAAAGGTGGCTAAAGGCCGGTTAACAACTCATAGTCACTCAAGCCTACCCTATCACACATTACAAAAAGCAAAGGATTCTTGTAAGTGCCGAGCACCACCCTTATCACTCAGACAGTAGAAAATCAGCTAGCAGAGCAATACAAATTCTGCTGACATACTTTTCACCTGATTCAAGGATGAAAGGAAGGGACGGTAACAGGGTCAGGAGAAGGAGCCCCAAGTCTGCTTTAAGGATGTCCACAGTGATAGCTACCATGTTTCTAAAAAGAAGAATTCTTGCACAAAGGACTGCTCACTTATATCTTTTTCTTCCTCAATCAATTTTTATAAAAGGAATAAGGTCAGAAAAAGAGGAAAAATATGGCTATATTACAAGCGGAAGATAATGTTGTCTAGACACTATGCGTTAAGGTTGAACACATTTTTAAAAATGCGATAACATTTTTTTAAAAAGCTTTCTTTGGACAAATGTATGAAAATGTATTCCTCAGTGATGAGATATAGTTTTATTTGAATTATAACTTGGATTTCAATTGAAGTTTATATGTTTAACATATATGGAAATGTTAATCTGCATCTTCTCCATTGTCGTTTTTGGTGGCACCCAAGTGGCCATCACCCAAAAATAAAGCAAAGAACCTAGGCAAGGCAGAAGCAAGTGGAAGGAATGAGACAGTAATGCTGAAAAGAAAATGGGAAGTTGACATGATTTAAAAGGTAGGGGATTAGAGATGTCTGCAATCCATTGTTACTAAAAGTCGAGAAGTCCAAAGATAAAACAAATGAGACATAACTTTTTTCCATTAGCATAGAAGAAAAGCAGTACTGTGTGCTCATCAGCCTCTTTTCTGGCAAGGGTTCTTGAAATTAATTCATAATTTTGGGCTATTCCACTACAAACAATATAAAAAAAAATATTGTGGAAACTCTATGACTTTGGATTCTGGCAAGAATAAGATGATAAAGAGAATGATAAGGCATTGATTTCATTTTCCCTGGTGGCAAATTGGAGCGTAGTTTGCTTCAAATGCATATGGATATCTGCTAGCACACAGATTGCTGATGGATATCCTGGAATCCCCTTAGGGCCAATGAAATAAGATGAGAAGCAAAATCATTCACATTCATTCATGTTTATGATGTGATAAACCCATTTGGAGTGGTAAAAGCATGTTTAAAACTGCATGTTTACCACAAAGAAAACTTAACTTGCTCCTGGCTTTTATCATTAGCCCCTAAAATAAACTTCATTGCTTTTTGTCTTAGGTATCCATGAATGAATGAATGAATGAATGAATATTACTGTGGCCATTTTTATTTTATTTATTATAAAACATTTTAATATACAATAAAATAATTAATTAACAGTTAATTAATTAATAATAAACTAAAATATTTTCTTACACTACTGAAATTTTTAAATTTGCAACACTAAAATAGTGAAAGTTAAAAACTATTGATGGATAAGACATTTTATCGAGTTATTTATTGGGATTACAATGCAAATCCTAATTCATCAGCTTCTATGAGTTCAGTAATATTAACATCGTGAAACAATCCACTTGCATGATGAAGGTTATGGATCATAATTTACTATGATGGTCCAATGTGTGTTGGGAGATAAGATTTTTTTCAACTTCCCAATCTAGGGTTAATAAAAAGTGACTGGTTTGATGTCCCAAACTGGCTTTCATGCCAGACGGTGATTAGATTCTGTATCTCTGCACTCATAGATCAGCGCTCTCTCATTGTAGTAACATAGGAAAAATCCTACAATAATCATATAACTAAATTTGATATTCCTTAAGGGACCTCTGTCTTCAGAATTTTGCTACATGCCAGGTAATTTTTTGTATCTTTATGTTTATGGAGATTCTCAGTTGGTTGTCCCAAAGGTGCCTTTTCAAGAGGCAATTGGACTTACTTTGTTTTTGCTTCTCATCCAAGAAGCTTATCCACTTCAGTTTGTATCCTTATTTTTAAGAAAATATTTTAGATAAATGTAATCTGGCATATTCACATTATACCAATGTCTATGGATGAAGCCTTGTGATAGAAAATTCAATTTTAGTCAAATGTTACACATCCTCAAATAGATGCTAACCTTGGGCAGACCTGACTTCAGGTGAAAGATTGCATTTCATTTAGTGTGCCACTTGAAAAAATTTTTCTCAAAAAAAAACAAAACCCTTTGGATAGTCTCAAGCAGAAACATCTGGTGTTCTATCTCTAATTCCACTTTGTAAAGAAGTTGGGCTACAGTTTCTCAACCTCAGTAACTTTAAGATGCATGCTGGCTGGGGAATTCTGAAAAGTCCATACATCTTCAAGTTATTGAGATTAGGAACCTTAGTGTTAGAGCAGGGGTGTCAAACTTTCAATGACACATTGTTGTCATGTGACATGTCACAACTCCCCTCCCCTTCGCTAAACTGGGGGTGGGCATGGCCAGTGCCTCTGGCCCGCAGGCCATGAGTTTGATAGCCCTGGGGTAGAAGTTTGATCACAAAGACCTTAATGGCAGCTGGAATATATTATGCTCCTTTTGTATAGAAGAATAACTCAGAATGGCTACAGTGTTTCTTTGAAGCTTTAGGAAGGCTTTCAAGAAGTGAACCATATGATTCAGGTGTCTGAAAAATCATGCCAAGGTAGTTAAAACATGCCACTTATTTCTCCCCACTGCAAATTCATTTCAGGCTTTGGGTCTTTCTGGGAGCATCATAACATTTGCTTTGTTGCTAGTCAATTTTAAGTGGTGATTCAAATAGAAGGAGGAGGAGGAATGAAAGACTCATTAGCCTCTTGGGGTCAATGATAAAATCATTGTCTTATCTGCATTGCTATCTGCCTATCTTCAATGTTTAGTGGATGGTGTTCTTTTGTGAGACAACCAGTTATAGAATCTATAGAATCATTGAATAATACAGGTGCAACACTGCAGTCTTGTTTGATGCTTCACCTTGTAGGATCAAGTTCAGAGATTTGCCCTCCTCTATCAGCCGTTCCGATTGGCAAAAGAAAGCTTGAGAACATATTGGTTGGGAACATACAGAAGAGGCCTTCATCCTGCAGTGGATAGATAATGACTAGAATGATGATGATGATGATGATGATGATGATGATGATGATGATGATACTCTACCTAAAGATTATACTCTACCTAAAGATGAGTATTTTTAGGTAGAGATAAGCAGCCATTGGGTAATTAATGTGCCTATGAGCTTTCCCCTTGGTTTATTTCAGGAGATATTATTATAGGCCTCTAAAAGTCAATAAATGTGTCATACAGAACACATCTTTCTGTGTATTTATATATTAAACGCTTTGGCCAGTCTGGTTGTTTGTTCTACATAGGTAAATAATGGCCCAAGATTCCCATTTTTAAATGTAGTCCTGGGACCATTCTGGGTTTTAGCTACATAAACTCGAAGACTTGTTGCTAGTACGGAGAGGTCCAAAAGCCAACTCCTTGGAGAAGATTTATTAACTTACTCTGGTTAAAATTCAGAGAACCCTCACCCAAGATTTAGAAAGCAGAAATCAAATCCCAGAAAGTAAAGGTCTCATTTGATTCTACTGCTGTTATCAACTGTTTCCACTAGCTGTTATAGCATTCCTCTATTATGATGCAATCAACCATTTATTAGTCTATTACTCTAAGACCAGCTGGATGGGCACCTGAAAGGACTTTGCTTTGTAAGAATTATTGTATAAACTGCTACCTGCTCTCTCAGCCTCAATACAATCATGATCCTTTTCCCAAATTGTCCAGCAATCATTGAAGGCTAACACTTTGCAATGTGCCAGTACATTTATACCAAAATGTTTACCTAGAAGGAGTCTAATCAAAGTAAGTTCTGAATTCCAGCTGCTTTTGCTAAAGACGTTAATTTTCCTTGATCAGCTCAATTGTTGAGCCCTAATGTCTATCTTCTTTTCAGGTTACTACTATTGTTTGTATATAAATTTTGCTCCATTGGAAGTAACTTAAAAGCAATGGCAAATGGTCCTTGCATAGCCAAACATTCACCTTAAATCTAATCTTGTTTACATATGTCCAAAATTTATAATCCCATGGATGGCTCTTTGTTCTACCAAGGTAAATAATGGACCCAAGATTCCCATATATTTTTTATCAATTGAATGTAGTCCTGGGGCCCATTCAAATTCAATAGATCTACACTGAATGCTTAGCAGTGTCAGACCAACGTAAGTACTTCTTAACTTGTCAGATGTATGCTGTAGCAAGGGAGATACTTCTGCTGAATTGGTGGGGAGGAGGCATTGAAATAATTTTGCATTGAAACCTTATCATTGAGACCCATTCTATCATAAAAATCTCCCCCGTGACTTTATGTGCTTTAGATTTCTTTTCTACATTACCTTCAGATATTTTAGTACATGGGACTAAAGGCAACTAATTTGAAGTTTAATACTGAGATGGAGATGGAGGGAGAGATACTTTAATTAGCAACTATTGCACAGCAATTAAGTTTAATTAATTCTTTAACTGCATACATCTTCAGTGTGGGCAGCTTAGGACATATGGCATATCTTTCTGCCAGTGCATCTTTTACTTGCATTTACACAGCATAGTAAGGAGACTGAATAATATGCATTTAAATATAATTCCCACATATAACCAGACCCCCTGAAGAGTACAATTTGTTATATAGTTTATAAAGCTGAGGTTCCTATGATTTGATTTATATTCTGATATTCTAAGTAACTAAGTCATTGAATTTGTGATGGTTCATGTTTCTTTGGAGATTGGTAAATTTACAGGATTTGCTCCATCTGAAACGAACTATTGTCACATGTGATAGACAGCTGGTAAGATTTCTGGTTGCATTCTAAGGGAATGGTGATATTTTTTGCATCTTCTTGTGTATGTGCTTCCACTGGAGACTCAACCGTTTGATCTTGCTTATCCTTTGATTTGGTTCTGTTATTCCCATCAAGCTCTTATTGTTTTTGTTCCAGCATTCTCTTAGCATTTGTTAATTGCCAAGCTATATCATCTGACACAGGAGATATTCTATTGTATCTCTCTGAATAGCTTCTTCTTATTGTATTTTGCCCCAAGACTTTGAACTGTTGGACAAATCAAACTGCATTAATTTGAGAACATTTATAAGAGTTATCTGTTTGTGTTGCTAACTCAATAAACACTAGCGGATAGTTCTCCTCTGTGTAGTTCTGGAATATCGTTACTTTGTCTTCACTTCTTGGGGTTATGGAAGAATAGCCCATCTCAACTTCCTCACAAGATGATAGTAACACACCATTATGTCTCCTTTTATTTACTGGTGTTCTAGATTTGTCATTTCAGTACTTCATTGCTTTAGTGCCTCTGCCAATTTAAAACACCAATTTATTAATGACTAGTCTAAAAGCTTCTGGGGTGAGGATTATATATTTGTCATGCTCTTAGGCAAGTGTATATTTCCAAATAAAGTACTAGACTGTAGCCAATTCAGTAGTTCCTTTTTTTTTACAGATGCCAAGACACTTCATCTGAAACGTTCTTCAGAATAATGATGACACTGGAAAATTTAGTTCTGCAACATGCCTGTTTCTTATTTTAAAAAACTGAATCTTACAACTAATTTAAATCAGTTGGTTAAGAAAATTCATACCAAGGGTCTAGGGCAGTGATGGCAAACCTATGGCACGCGTGCCACAGGTGGCACGCAAAGCCATTTGTCAGGGCACGCGAGGCGTTGCCCTGTCAGCTGGCCAACGCACATGCGCGTGCTGACCAGCTGAGTTCACCTTTTTAAAAGCCATTTTTCGCCTTCCCCAGGCTCCAGAGGCTTTATAGGAGCCTGGGGAGGGCGAAAAGAGCCTCCCCCACCCTCCCAGAGGGCCTCTGGAGGCTTCAGGGACCGTCCGGAGGCTTCCCTGATGCCTTCGGAGTGCTTAAAATGACCCTCCGAGCAACCCGGAAGTCACTTCTGGTTTGCTGGGAGGATCCTTTTGAGCACTCCAAAGGCTTCAGGGAAGCCTCCGGAGAGTCCCTGAAGCCTCTGGAGGGCCTCCGGGGGGGCGGGGGAGGCTCTTTTCGCCCTCCCCAGGCTCCTATAAAGCCTCTGGAGCCTGGGGAGGGCAAAAAAAAGCATGTAAAAATGAGGGAGTCCCACATTGTGCGCGCATGCGCACTGGGGGGTCACACAGTGCATTATGGGTACGTCACGCCTGCACATGACCCCCCCGCGCTCCCCCCACTTGTGTCACATGAGCCAAAAAAGGTTTGCCATCGCTGGTCTAGGGTACCCATAAGTACAAAGACAAATTTAAGACAAATCCAAACTACCTTGGAAGGCAGATTACGGTAACTAATTTAGCCATTTATGCTGAAAAGGTGCAGTAGCTGGCTAGAAAATATCAGGAGGCATTCTATTAATTGATCATCTTCTTTAAAAGATGTGAGAAACATGAACATCTTTTTTTGAGTATTTGATTAATTCATGCTTCAGATGAAATACTAGTAAAGCAGAAAAAAGAACATTTTATTTAATTTCATATCTCCAGTAAGTCTTTTATGTGGATTATATGGCCTTTTATTTGGAAGAAAATGTCCCCAGTTCTAAACACATGATTTGTCTTGCCTGATGAACTTCTCTGTATAGCCTTGAAGCTTTAATTCAAGTAAGATTCAAAGAGGATATCATTGTGCCATGTAACTCTGAAGTAATCAGATGAAATGTAGGACACTTTACAGTGTATAATTAATAGAAAATTATAAATAGATCATTTGCCATGCAGAAACAAATTACATTGTTCATTTCTCTATGAAAATTATGGGTCAACAAAGCCCTGTGTATTCCTCTGCACTTATTCTGTTGGCATTCTGCCAAGAGAATATCTGAGCTAGAACGATAAATCTTCATTTTCTCTTCGGTGATTTTTTATATACTTTACAATTTTTATTTCATTTTTATTTGGTGTTACTCCCTTTTTCTAAAACAACTGGAAGACTCTTCTGCACCATGACCAAAAAGGAACAATGTTAGACAATATGAAATGAAATAATGCATCTACAGCACCAAATTTTAAGCTCTGTTAGTTTAGACTAGTAGTATTATTTTAGTTGAAAAGGACTGAAAAAGAGATAATGCTGGTCAGAACTATGGGATTTATTGTTCAACGTATCTGGAAAGCATCAAGCTAGGAAAGATTATGATATTATGGGTTTATAGAATTATGAATTTAGCGTTGAAAAGAATATATTTTTCTCACTTTCATGCCTATTGATTGGCTTTAGGGAGAAGCAAAATATGAAATTAAATGGGTATTCATCTGATGTAGGCATGCAGTTCTTAAGTAGGAGGACATCAGAAAATAAAAGTTGAGGAACTGAATAGGGAGACCTCTACATCCATATTCCAAATCTTTTACTGACAATGGCACCAGAAAATTTACAAAAGTATCATCACAATCGTGAGATATTGCAAAAACTGTTTTCTTGAAAGAAATGATTTTTAAGGTCATGGCTTCAGTTTTATAAACGGAGTTCATTAAATACAAAGAATTTGTTATTCTTGATCTTCAACAGATTTTAAGGAGGCAGATTCTTTCCATTTTATGGGTTAGTAGAAGCTTGTAACAGACACTCATCTTCTGTGCTGGATAAATCTAGTAAAGTAATATGCTACGTGGCATTAATGCAAAATTATTCCTGTTCTGATTCCCACCAACTGCATTGAAAATCAGTTACTTTCAAATAAGTACAATTTTTTTTGGCACGTGCTAAACCTCAAAGATGAGCTAATTGCTTTTGTCCATTAGGAAAAGTCTAAAAGAAAAATCTATTCACTGGAGTAACGATTCCATCTGAAACAGAGAAGCAAGTGAGCAGGGCAGCAGTGGAGGCTGCTGATAGCTGAAAGCTGGTAGGCGAAAGTGTCAAACAAAGAACTTGTCAGAAAACAATATTGATCTGAGTAAGAGGAGGGATGGTGAAGTACTTGAAGACAATGAGACTTTCCTAAAGAATACTTCCTACATTGCTTTTAAAAAACATGTATTGGTACAATATTTTTAAATATTTTTTTAAATTTTTTTGAAAGTGACACTTTAAATGCTTACAAAAGCAATACAGTGATGTTTTTATTATTATACTAATTGTAGATTGATATTACACATGTGTATTGGCTTTACCCTTTTGAATCAAAGCTACAAAAGCAGACTGAAGTCTAGATTGAAATGTCGGGCTTACATTTACTAATATTTATCCATTTCTTACATTTCATCTTTCCTTCAAGGAACTCAAGGTGACATAAAAGTATTCTCCTATCACTTATCCATTCTCATAGTAACAACTAATGCTTTGGGCTGGGAGACTGATTGGTTAAAATTATCCAATAGGCTTCCTTGTCCCAGGTCATCCTCATGAATACCCAAATTCATTTCATGAGATGGCATATAGCAGTGATGGTGAAGCTCTTCAGTGCCCAAACCGGAATGTGTGTGCATGCGTGTGCATGCATGTACACCAGAGCACCAAAAACCCAAAGACCAGCTGGCTGCGCACACCTGCCTGTTTTTTGGCCATTTTGGGGGCGTTTTCAGGAAGTTTTCAGGTTTTTTTGAAGCCATTTGGGGTCACTTTTTGGACTGTTTTTGGCCTGAAAAACAGTCCAAAAACAGCCTGTAAAGAGCCCGACAAACAGCGTGGTTTTGGCCCATTATTCAGGCAATTTTGGGCCATTTTCAGGGCCAAAAAGGGCTCAAAAACAGTCCAAAAACCAGCCTGAAAATGGCACCGAAAACAGCCTGGTTTTTTGAGTGACTTTTGGGGCATTTTCAAGCCATTTTCTGGTGCTCTGGCGCCTGCAAAGACCAGTTGGCAATGGTGCCTGTGTCCACAGAGAGGACTCTGCATGCCACCTCTGGCATGCATGGTATAGGTTCAGCACCACTGGTATATAGTTTCTTTAGATGATCCATAAATTTCATGCAGATCATACTATTGGAGGTGGGAGGTAGGGTTTAAGACACTTCTATCCTAACATTTTTAACATCCTAACATAATAGGGTACATGTGAAAGAAGGCTATATAGTAGTACAATTGATTAAAAGTTCAGCATCATAGCAAAGGCAAGGTGAAAATAACAACACAGCATTACATAATATAGAAGATAGGTTTTCTACTAGAGTGGGACCTCGGGTCACGAATGGCTTTGGAGCATGGAAGGAGGGCATGTGCTGGGCTGTTTCTTCTCAAGGGGCTTCCTTGCAGAGAGGAAGGCAGGAGGAGCACTGCAGAAGCCAGCCAGCCCAGCCCAGTCTAAGCCCTCCTGCCCTCCCACCCAAGTTGTGGAGTGCCAGACCCTTAAGACAGCTGAGAAGAAGGCAGGAGGAGCTATCAGTGTTATTAAAAGATTTTACATTTTACTATTACCCTGTGAGTTCTATGGCATAATTAACTATATTTGTGCTTAGAAATCTTTGTTTTAAATGCATATATACTTCATAGAGGTCTGGAATAGATTGATTATATTTGCATTCAATCCAATGGGAAAATTAGTTTCAGGTCACAACCAAATCGTATTGCAACCAAGGTTGTGGAACAAACTGTGGTCATGACGCGAGGCCCCACTGTACCTACAAAATAATGCAAATTGACATCTACATTGTTTTATCAGTGTTTAAAATTCCACAGAATTGTTAGAAAATGGTTTTCTTTCTATAACCTAATAGAAAGGTTGCTAATGTCTTCTACCAATTAGATGCTCATAGTCCCTTTAGAGGATCCTATCTATTAACCTTTGCAGAATATCATTTTTTCTTAAAAAGAGGGACTTGTTCTTTCCTTAAACATTTGTTTTCATTTAATAGGTTAGATTGCTGTTGTAATAGAAACAATCAGCCAACTTCCAATTTAAGGCACCAATTTATGAAATTGTTGGGTTTAATAGCTAAATTGGATAAGGATTATTTTTCTGTTGATAATCATAATTATCAAACTAATCCAAACTGTTTCTCATCACACATGACCTTTACATGTGAGCAAGAAATGTGGAACAAGACATTAGAGGCATTTTGCTGCATACCAAATTTTATCTAAAATTTAGTCTAAATATTCTATATTTACGGTATGTGACTAAGTGATTTTACTGAAATAGCAGAAATATCCAAAGACCTCCTAATAATTGTAAAGAGAACTGGAAGTTAGCTTATGGGAATCAGAAGAACTCATTTAATCAGGGTCTGGAAAATGCACCATCTGTCTTCCCACACACACAGGGCACAATTGTAACAGTATGTCAGAACTAGGTGTTTAGAGCACAGACAGATTGTTCTTTCCTGTCCTACAAATGGCATGGCTAACCACATGGCCATACAGATGTTTTAGATTGGATCTGGCATTTTTCTCCACCTATTGAGCCCTTCCCAAGGACCTGGGATAAGCAGATATCTTGTCTTGGAACAGGATGTAAACTGTTCCAAGTAAAATTGCCTTTTGAGGTGATGGTGATCTTGTCAATGCTGATAGAACATCACTAGTGTTCTAGTGGTGCTCCAGTTATTTTGGGATTGCGCCCAAGGCACTCTTCACTAGTTGTACTATCTTTGCTTTCTTTTGCCACTGCCGTTCTACTATTTGCAGGTCTTTATATTTTGTGACTTTCTTCAGTTTTTTGCCCTTCTTCCTGCTGCCTCCAGGTACTGCCACGTCCACTATCCAGACTTTTCTCTCTTTCTTACTGACCATTGTTAAGTCTGAGTGTTATGTGGCAGTTCTCCTCCTTCTTCATTATTTCCTGGTACATTTTTTTGGCTTTTAAAAATCCCTAGTATCATCTGCTGGTGCTATGCTCACTAAAGTGTTGTGATATAAATTCTTAAGGCCAGCTATTGGCTTTGTATTTTTGTCTTGCTGGAACCAATAGATCAGAGGTGGGTTCCTACCGGTTCGGCCCGGTTCGGCTGAACCGGTAGTGGCATGCCAGCCTGGGTCGCAAAACCGGCAGCGACCCAAGCTGGAAACGCCTCCAAACCAGTTCCCCAGTTGCTGTTGCCACCATCTTCTTTTAGTTCTGTGCATGTGCAGAACAATTTCTATTGAACTGTGCATATGCACGAAGCATGCGCAGGAGCGAACCGGCAGTAATGCCAGCCAGAACCCACCCCTGCAATAGATGCCTACAAAAGTTAAGATTTTCTGCTTCAATTCCCTCTCACCCAACCTGGGCACAGGTACCTTCCTCTGAACCAAGAACTATTACCTGAATCTAAATTTAGCTTTATGAATAACTGCTCCATTTTAATCTAACATATTTCTGGCCGTGCATACAAGAATATGATGCTTTCCTTTGACTGAGGCTGGCCAAGGACCTATTTATATGTGCACAAATAGGAGTTTCAGTTACCTCTAGAGAGAATTATTTAGAACAGGGATGTCTAAACTTTAAGACCTGTGGACATTAATGCCCAGAATTCCCCAGCCAGTCATTCTGGTTGGAGAATTCTGGGAATTGAAGTCTACAAGTCTTAAAGTTGCCAAGATTGGACAACCCAGTTTAAAACATTCCAGAGCCAAGTGTTTTGGTAGGAAGCCCCACCCAAATACAAAATGCATGTGCCATGAAGAAACCTCCTGTCCTTTACCTCAGTTTCATTTTGACAGCTGCATCCATCTAAGAAATTCTCTTATATTTTGCTTGTTCTTCCTTCCTTCCTTGTGATCTTTATTTTCTGGATTAATGATGTTTCACAATCCAAAAAGCATGCAGTAGTCAGTTTCTTTAAACCTACATTTACTTCGGTATCTATAGTATTCATCTCATAGTTTATCACATTAAACTTACAATTTGGTAAAAACTTTTTGTAATTGCACGTATATTTAGTATATCTGGGATGAAAAGTAAATATACTTTTCTTTTGCATTTCTCAAGCAATAACACATTGCCAGGTATAAACCCTGCTTTTCGAGATCTGGTTCAGTCTACGATTAATTTTTATGAAGGCGTTATACCACTTCCTGGCAATAAAATATTCTAATCAACAAATGAGTATGTTTTCTACTTGCAGAGTTTCTTCTATAAATTTGGTTTGTCTTTTTTTTAATATTGGCAGTTTGTATGAAGTAAAATATTAATTCCAACTCTATTTTCTAACTTTCATTAAAGGTTCCTCTTACATCAACCATTATTTCTCATGCTATATGAAGGGGGTTGCGTCTCATTTCAATATTTTCAAAATGGTAAACTATTGGAGCTAAGAATTTTGTTACAGCTTAAATAATACAAGTAAAAGTATGCATTAAAATTAGAACGTGATCATTTTAAAAAGTCCAACTTTACCCAAACACTAAATGCAATATTCTGTGAGAAGTAAAACAACTATTCTAAGGTCTTATTCCAAAATTTCCCAGCATCTGGTGATAGAGATAACTTTACAAGTTGTGGACAATTCCTGTTGCTCACACGTCTTCACGCATGAGCGCTTGATCTTTAATTTGGCTCCCTTTTCTCCACTGCTCACTCTCAGCATGTATCCTATTCTTGTGTCCAGAGTGAAGTCATTTTACTCCTTAATCCCAGGAAATGTGGATAACCATGGAAGGCTAATGTGCAATGAAAGCAAATAAGAGCATGCTGATATATTAATTCAGTCTATAGATCTCAGTCTATAGATCTCAACAAATAACCTATAGAGGGTGCCCAATGTGGGCTAGAAAAAAAAATCTACTTCCCCCCACCCCCGAAAGAATATGTCCTTGTCTTATGTGTTATGAATTATTTATGCAGCATCAAGCAATGTTGTTATTCCTATTCTACAGGAAAACACAAGTAACACGGAGTTGTTCATAAGATACAAATCTTCAAAGGCCATAGAGCAATATAAATACAAAAATAATTAGATGAGTCTCTACTGAATATGGATGTTCACCTGAGCACTGAATATAGATAGAGTCTGAGAGGGTCTCCTCCTTCAATTACAGAGAAAATGTATGCACTGTTCCATGATTATGTCCAACAATATTACCAAAATTCATAGAGCCACCACTTGTATCCATTTAAATAGACTTAAGACAAGTTGATAACCTCCAGATGTGTTGGAGGAGAAATTATAGAATTGTAGTCCAACACTTCCAGGGAGCTGGAAAGGGCTAATTTGGAGCTTTCTATCAACATGGTTGTGTTTTCTTGGAGGGTTTTTTTTTGGTGTGTGTGTGTGTGTGTGACTGTTTTATTTCTTTTCTGCACTTTTCTTTCTTTCCATCAATGCTTTTTAGCTTCTGCACTGCAACTCCTTTTTTTTCTCAATTCATAAGGAGCTGAAAGAGGCTACTTCTGCAGCTCATTTATTAGCTCACTTGGTTGCCATGGGAACTACAATGTTCAAAGTTTATTTTCCCTCTCTGACCTGATATTACACTGCATATTTTAATAAAAGCACACATAGACATATGCACACACTGGTGCAGCACAAGAGTTTTCAGCACAGTTCTTCTCCAGAAGTTTCCTCTCTTAAGGGAAAAGGAACCAAGTCCAAGTCAAGTAAATAAACTGCATGTTTGGCCTTATGAGCTCTCATTTAGTGCTGTTTTCAGAATTTGTAGTATAACATTGACCACTGCCTTTATCATCCCTTTAGCATTATTATTTCAGAATATAGAGAATTTTGCTGTATGCATCCAATAAATGCTCTTCTTTAACATTTTATTTATTTAAAACATTTAAATATCTGCCCATCGTATACCGATCTATGGGCAGTTTCCAATCAAGAATCGAAAGAATAATGTAAAAAATATTAAAAAGCATTAAAAGTGTAAACATGAAAAACAAAGACCTGGCACCAAGTCAAGCTTCCAACATGGAGTCATCTCATCTTATCCTTGGGGACGACGACTAGGTCTTCAGTGCTTTGTGGGAAACTAGGAGACTAGAGGCCTGCTGAACTTCAGGGGAGAGAGTGTTACATAGAGGTGGGACTGCCAAGGAAAAGCACACTCCCCATTAGATGACAATATCTGAGGGAAGGGACTAGGAGTGTGCCTAGCCTGTCTAACCTAGTAGGATGGATAGATGTTCTTGGCGAAAGTTAATCCTACAGATGATCTTAGCCCTGTGCCATAGAAAGCTTTAAAGGTTATACACACCAGCACCTTTTAACAGTTTATTATTAACTGCAGGGACACGGTGGCTCAGTGGCTAAGATGCTGAGCTTGTCAATCAGAAAGGTTGACAGTTTGGCGGTTCGAATCTCTAGTGCCGCATAACTGAGTGAGCTCCCATTACTTGTCCCAGCTTCTGCCAACCTAGCAGTTCGAAAGCATGTAAAAATGCAAGAAGAAAAATAGGAACCACCTTTGTTGGGAAGGTAACAGTGTTCCGTGCACCTTCAGCATTTAGTCATGCTGGCCACATGACCACAGAGATGTCTTCGGCTTTGAAACAGAGAGGAGCACTACCCCCTAGAGTTGGGAATGGCTTGCACATATGTGCGAGGGGAATTTTTACCTTTGCCTATTAACTGCCACTCCTTAATCTTTTTCAGCCTTATGTATTCTTTAAAATTGGCAAAGAATTCTGCATATGTAAAAAAAAATACTATCAACAGTCTAGAAGACTTTTTCAAGAAAGGAAGAATGCTCTTTAGAGAGAGAAACTGATGTGTGAAAACAAATCTCGAACGAAGTTGAACTCCACACAGCAAATGTTGAGAAACTGATCCATTAATTATAATATTACCCTTTTCAAAGGCTTAGCAGAGAATGGAGTAAGATTATAAAAGCGCTCAAAACAGGTAGATAATTGGATTTAATGTTATCATATAACACGAGTAGATTACAAATGAATTGCATTTACCTTCTCACTCAATAGGCTCAACAGCACAAATCTTTCTGGATTTAGAGCAGAAGGGTAGAAGTGGGAGGTTATGCATTTCGATATATAGTCTCTCAAGCCTTCTATTTAGAAACAGCAAATATCTGTTTGATTGGAACTGACCTACATATACAGGTTTTCACACCATCCCTAACATATGGGCCCAATATTGTAGGGTATATGTGTGGGAGAAAAAAGGAGGACAAAAGAGTACATTGGCCACACCCTGCAACAAGACTTTTTAATTAACAAAAGAAATCAATGAATTGATTAATCAACTAAACACTGAATCTTAAATCTCAATTAAATCAGAGGCATTGTATAATCAACAAAATGTAACAACTGAGGCAGACAGACATATTTTTCTGGAGTTAAAAGTGAAGCAAATTCAACTCTTATACATAAAAACATGTTTACTTGGTAACCATGTCTCATCACACAGGCTTTTCTGAGGGCAAATAATAATGCTGCATCCTTTTGCGGGGAGTGACTGAATAATCCAATTACACCAATACAGAGGCAGAACAGAGTTATAGAGGATGATCTAAAATGTGGCAGATGGAAATAGAATCTAGATATATATTAGGCAACCTGTTCTGTGGATAGCTGTTTGAGTTCCCAGATTGTTTTCACTATTCCATTCATTGTTTCTGAATAACACTGATAGTTGTGTTAAGACCCATACATTTACACCTGCATAGATTTGAGGAATTAATGTCTTTAAGATTGGGTTATCTATGAGGCCCATGAGCTTAAATTAATTTTTAGAATTTATTTAAAAATTGAAATGTGAATTTAATTTGGCAGGAAGAACAATAATTGAACAAGCATAGTGGTAAACTCTTATCTCTATACAATCTGTCCATATCTTAATATCTGAGAAGCTGAAAAGAATCTAAATGAAATATGAATCCAAGGAGCAGATCGCCCTATGACTTGACCTGATAAGAATCAAAATCGAGGTGAACTCAATCAAATTTGTCTGCAAAGAAATATGTCGATTGCTTTTCAGCTAGGATGAGATAGGCTATGGTAATTTAGTAAACAAAATTCTAATTTTCAGGTATACAGTTCTATGAAAAGCATTAAATAATGCTGGTTTCTTCCCATGCCATAAGAAACAAATTGCCAGAAAATTATAGCTGGAATGTCTTCCTATGTAGAACCCTTATAGATACTTAAAGACATTTTGCCATTACTGCTCAAACAAAAAGAAGATGTGCAACCTTATTTCACAAATGGCAATTATAGAACTACAGAGTAGGTTATGAAGCATGCTAAACTCCATACTCCAACAAAGAGGGTGTAAAGAATACAGTTGGTAAGAAAGGAATCAGGAGCTTGATAGTAAACTGTCATGATGCAAAGATTGGGTGCATCTGAGTCTGTAATGCAGGCTTCTGTATATTTCAGTAAACAGATCTCCTGATGTATGTGTTTTCATTCTTGTTTTTACCAGCACTATTCCAGCAGAGCTGTGTTTACGAAATGATTATAATGCCAAGTAACCAGTTACTGAATAAAGGCATAGTGTTTGAAGAGTTGAGACTTACAGCTATGCTTGTACAAAGTCTGACAGAGCTGGGGTCTCACCAAGAATGGCAGAGGCTATTATCACTGTTTTCCCACACACCCCAGCATGTACTATCTAAGATGCGTATCTCATTCTACCTAATGATAGCTTAGTTTCTGGAGATATTTTTGCTCCATGAGGATCCTATCCCTATGCATTTATTATTTGATGCTGTGATTATATTAAACATGCTCTGATTTGGAATTGGTCTAGTTTTGATTGCTTCCTCTTCATTCTCACCTCCAAATCCTCAAATAAGCAGAAAATAGTAAATGTTAATTGGCTGAGGACACTCTTTGGCTAAATGATGATATAAAGGGCATTGAAGAAATTAATAAATAAATGCTAAGTATCATCAACATTGGTCTTCGGTAATAGTCAAAGACTTAAAAAACCTATATTCCAACACAACACATGATGTCTCAGATTATATTAAAAATGTGCATTATTTAACTTTTCCTTGCATTTCTGGAGGTTTTTTGTAGGACATCATCACAAATCAGCTAAATCAGACAATATTTCTATTACAGGTCCTTAAATACAATAGGGCTTTATTCTTGCAGTATTACATCTAGAAGACGCACTGAATACATATGAGATAGTTTGCTTCTTCCCCTTTACTCCACTACTCCCATGAAATGTGTTTTCCCTGGGCTTAGAGAGTCATCACTACTAATGTAAGATTACCAGCTATGGTTGGTAGCTATTGAAAAAAAAATCCTCTACCATAAATATTTCTTCTGCTTTCTTTTCATTGTATAATCCCATGAGAAATAAGGTTTAAAAAGAAGAAGAAAAAGAACAAGGAATGATTAGAGGTAAATAAAAAATCCAATTTTTGCAGCAGAATTTTTAGAAATCACCTTTCCCTATTTAAAAAGTAGAAAATGAAAAAATCAACACACCTATTGAAGAGTTACAAGAAAGAGTGTAATATAAGCCTTACTGGAATTTTTTTTTAATATACTGCAAGGTGATTTAGGAGTGGGGGAAACCTAAAACAAAGCATCTTCCACTTCCACAACTGCAAGCTGTGGCACTGATGCTGTACTGATTTCCAGAGAAACATAACCTAAAACTATGAATACTTTTGTGTGACCTAAGTAGTCATAGCAACATTCCAGGCACCTCTTGTGTTAGGAAGCTTCGTTTATTTATATTTACACTCAAAATTGTCCAATTAGTCACCCATTTCCCCACTGTTAGTTGTGTTAGTCAGTTGAATTGCTTAAAGCAATTAATGGTCTGAAAAGTTAAGTGACCTAACATTATTGAGTAAGACTTTTTACATTATGGTTATGATGGAAAAGAACCACTAAGGGATTGGATGGAGTCCTGCTGGGAGAAGTGGCAGAAATAGCAATAGCAATAGCACTTGGACTTATAGACTGCTTCACAGTGGTCTTTGAGCAGTTTACAGAGTCAGCATATTGCCCCCCAACAATCTGGGCCCTCATTTTACTGACTTTAGGAGGATGGAAGGCTGAGTCAACCTTGAGCCCCATTAGGATCAAACTCCTGGCAATGGGCAGATTACAGTACAGCATTCTAACCACTGTATCACTACAGCTCCTTTTCCATTTCAGGAGAATTTAGATGATAGTAATTATCATCTATTTGAAAGAGACTCATTTTGGGTCAGGAAACTTATTTCTTTCAACAAATGGCAAGGAAGGCTAATTTTGGAACAGGGATGGCTAATCTTTTAGTGATCAAGTCAACACTTAATCTTAAAAAAAGAAATTACAGGCTCTAGTACTCCAGGTTATAAAAACCTGATTTAGTGTTTACATTTTGTGCTGAATTTAAACTGGAAACACATGTTTCTTAAATTCACCTAGCAGGTGTAAGCTTGATATTCACCATGGCTGATTTATAGTTATGTCTGAACATCATGATGTCTGAACACAAAGAATAAATCAAGAGACTGCTTGAGAACTTCAAAGACTGATTTCAGAGCTCATTCAGTCTAAAATCCTGAGTAGAAAGGAAATTTACAACACATAACACTAGAAGATGTATCACAGTTAATGACAGTTGAAAAAGCTAGAGGCAAACAAAAAGGTGAAAGAAAGAAAGAAGAAGATTATGGAATGGAGGAGATGAAAAAGGTCCGATAACTTTCTCAGAACATGACAAGCAATGTTCTTATTCTTGCAGAACAGAAGAAGAAAAGAGGCTAGTTGGTAATCAGGAAAAATGTAGTGTTAACACTGGCTGTGAAGAGCACCAGACCCAGAAAGCCACACTTTTACTGCAGGCATAATTTTTGTTGTGAACACATTCTCTATTTTCAAAAACTATTACTGGTTAATAAAAGTTCTTTTTTTTTTTTTGAAAATTTTCCTGCTTGTCTTTTGCTCATGATTTTAACTGCAGTGCCTGAGCTATTTTTGCTAAGACTGCACAAAGTCAATGTTCAGGTTTTTTTTTTTTCCTGCAGTCCCAAGCCTGATTGCTCCTCCGCCTTTTCAGTATAACTCAGACTCCTATAGTCATTGCATGGCTGGAAAACAGCCTGTAATATATAATTCAGAATGATCAGCAAAAGACTGTTTATAATCTTTGTAATTACAGAGAGGGTAACATGTGGTGGCAAAACTGAACATGTATAGTCCATAGTAGAATAGAAAAAGCATAAGGCTAAGAAGAGGCAGTAGAGAAATACAATAAGCTCTAAGTTTGGTAGTGATGGAGAATTAAATTCAGGTTTTGATTATTGCTGTCATGGCTACTAGTACTATTGCTATCGTAAGTATCATCACTAACACCCCAACCTAATGTATACTTCCCCCTCAAATTTTTCCTCCTTGATTTTCTTGAGTGGCCACCCATTATTTCTTTATTTCATCAACAACCACTGCTTCATGGTTCTTCATAGCTCCAAAGCAAATGCAGCTCTTGAAGAGTCATTTTCCCAGACTTCAACTTATGCTCAGAGGCCTGGGTGGGAGCTAATGAGCTAATTCGTTTGAGCTAGTTCTTTGCTCATTTCAGAAAGCATCTTGGGTACTATACAAGTATACATGCACTGTGTAGGAAAGAGAAAGGTAATCTACACGTGGACACAATAATTTACTGTAGTTCAGGGCATTGCAGAGAGAATTTGAGATGAAATCTTGGTATAAAACTAAATCTTTTCCAGAACAAATATATTACAGCATAGTACAATATAGTAGCACAAGAACAATATTTCCTTGTAGTGGACTTAAAAGATTTGCAAAATGAAGATGAAGTTTTTTGGCATCTTACCATGCTTAACAGTATTAGGGAAGAAAGGAAGATTTGAGCTGATTCCTTGGTATCATGATTTTTGAACTACTATTTGCTATTTATCTTACAGTTTACAGAAAGTTTTGAAATCTAGCCATAACATTTATATCTATAAGGTTTTCTGCCAAGTTGATGAGATTTAGAATTTGTTTAATTAAAAAAAAAACAAGGTTAGGAAAAAGAGTATAATTTCTGGAATTCTTTTTAACCCCTTTAATCAAAAGAGAAATCTACACTGTCTTCTGTGCATTGAGGTAATGTAAGTGTGTACTGGTATGTGTGTGCATGCACACATACACACACACACAATGTATGTATATGTTTTTTTCTCTCTGCTAGAGATGCATCATTTGTGCATCTTTGTCTAGATATGTGGATTAGGGAAAAAAACAGGATGGAGCATGGATATTCTACTCTGGTTCATTTAGCTATGAGCAGAGAAGGGAGGGGAATTTAGAATAGAACAATCAGCAATAGTCTGAGCTGCTATCATCTATAACAGGGGTGTCCAAACTTGGCAACTTTAAGACTTGTGGACTTCAACTCCCAGAATTCCCCAGCCAGCAGAGCTGGCTGGGGAATTCTGGGAGTTGAAGTCCACAAGTCTTAAAGTTGCCAAGTTTGGACACCCCTGGTCTATAAGGATAAAAGCTCCCTCTTTCATGGGGAGGCATACAGAAATTTCTTCTTGTCTTGTTTTTCTCCATAATATCCAGCCAGATTAGCCCCCCCCCCCTTTTTTTTTTTTTTTTTGCTGCCTTTTTCCACCACACCAAATCTGGCCTTTTTGTTCAGTTTTCACTGAATTATCTTGCTGATGAGCAGCAGGAAAAATGGGCAAAACCCTGAACACCCTTTAGACAATTTCTTTCCAAGATTCCATTTGGGTTGAAATAAAAAGAAAAACTGTAGTGGGGAGAAGTTGAAGAATTAACCTTCAAATTACAGAATTTGAAAATATTGTCAGTTTGGGTCTATAATTTAATACTGCCAAATGTTTATGGAGCTTCTCAGTCATCCAGGGGGTTGTCCTAAAAGTGCTTTTTCAAGAGGCGACTGGACTTTCTGTTTTTTTCTTAGAAGACATTTCGCTTCTCATCCAAGAAGCTTCTTCAGTTCTGACTGGATGACGATCTTCACCATCAGTCAGAGCTGAAGAAACTTTTTGGATAAGAAGTGAAACATCTTCAAAGAAAAAAACAGGAAAGTCCAGTTGCCACTTGAAAAGCACCTTTGGGAATACTGCCAAATCTTTTTCCATGGCCTCCTGTTATGTTAGAAAGGAATAAGAAAAGAGGATGGGGAGATTTTCTTGATCTTGTCCTCTCATTTTATACTTCCAGGTGCTCAAAGCTTTTGGTAGCACTTTTACATTCCTATAAAACCACATGGCCTGTTGCCATAGTGATCAGAAACTCTGTCTTTTCAAGTCTGGACTGATGATTGGTATTCAGCTCCCATTTTCACATAGAAAACACCCACCCACACACACACACACACACACACACACAAACAAACAAAATTGTACTCTAATTCATTTAAGTATTAGTCAATTTCCTACTAGCACAACTATGATCTAAACTCTCTCCTCCGTAACTGCTCTGATTTATTTCACAGTACTGCCAAACCTTAATTGTTCTACAATTGGAGGATAAGCCCTACAGGATATACTAAAAGTTGGAAAGAATGGTATAAATTCAAATGAAATACAGGATTTAGAGGCAACTATCTTATTTCCTGAACATTACATTTCCTTGTCCACACAAGGACTATGGGAAAGTGCAGCTGTATACCTGAATTTCAGTCTGATTTGGAGGAGTTCAAAAGGAGTTGTTGTTTCATTCTCATAAATATGTTTATATATTTTAGGATGTGAAAACTAGAACATTCTATCCTGATCTTTCAAGATCAAGGTTTTTCCCCACACATATGCCATCATTCAGAGACTGTATTCAAGGAATTTTTCAATAGTCAACTGAGATAGCACTGTTGGAAATAGACAAGATATGATCCAAACCCACTGAGAAACTGTTTGACAAACTTTACTCAACTGAACATAGGCTGCTTCATGAGTCTATAAAGAATGAGGTACTATTTGGATTTGTTATGTGTGATACTAATATGCTATGCCAGACTCAATACCTATCCAACAACATAAAATACTTTTCACAGTTATTCTCAATACAGGCCTTTTGTGGGATAGGCACATGATAGCCAGGTTTCCCCCCTTAATTTTTACTTCTACAAATACAAATTATATGGTAGTATGTGAACTTTGTCAACCTTTCACACAACTTGAAAGGATGGATGAAGCCACCGTCAGTTATGGAAATTTCACAATTTAGAATGCAAATAAAAGCAGAACTGTCAATTGTTTACTTCATTTATGTTTTGAGAAAGGAGTAACTTGCCTAATATTACATCTCTAAATTAGTTCTTAAACAACAATAGCTTAAAGAAGTGTTGATGCCTCTCTGGATGAAAAAAGGAATCCTGGAAAATCTCACCAAGGATGTCCATTGTTGGAATTTATTCAAGGCCTGCAAAGAATCTTAATGGAACATAATTTTATTGTGTTTCTTGCCTTCTGTGCTTTTGAAACTGTGGAATCTGATTTACAATACTCTGGGGGCTAGCATTTTATACCTAGGCACTTCAGGTAAGCTCCTTTCAATGTAAGAAATACTTTCACCATCTTAAAAAGATTAATAGTTCCGATGTAACATAAATTAATGTGGGCTTTTCCTCCTTCTACAATTTCCACTGCCAAATTATAATGCAATTCATAAAAGGATACACAACAATAAAGGTGACATTCTTTAAAAGTAGAAAGGTAAGAAGTCATCATCATCGAGTCAAAGAACTGGCTTACCCAGAAAGCACTCCCAGGACAAGGTTGAGAACAAAAAACGATCCAATTATGATCAGGGGAATGAAGTACAACCAATTCCAGGTGGCTCCTAAGGCATCATTGGTCTGAAAGAAAAACAAAAATAAAAAATAACCTACATGCAATCTTTGTTATACACAATGAAGTCTTTTTTTAAATTAAATGTCTGTACACATACATGTAGTCCTGTTTTATTGCTCAATTTACTCCAGTGCTGGCTGCTTGCTTTCCCCTTTGCACTGGGGACATAGAAGCAACCATCTTGTATTTCTCTTAGAAAAACAATCCATGCAACAATGCACTTTAACATGGCTCCCAAACTGATTTGTACTCAACAGCTTTGTCCCCGTGGAAAGTTTGGCAAGTCTAATGGGAACACTTACGCCAGTCATCCAAGATGTCACAGTTGACCCTATTCAGCATATGTTGACTGACACGGATAGAGGTTTGCAGTAGTGATAACAAGAGGAAGCTTGTGACATTTTTACTGCAACTGCCATGTTCACTTTTTCCAGACTGCATTTGTTGCAAGCTCACCTAGAGCATAATGTTCTCGTCGCTTAATTGCATGTTGCTATTAATGTCCACAAAACAGCATTATTTCATCCTATCTAAAATTCAGGGGAGCAGAACAGAGAGGAAGAAAGAAGGCAGCTGCTCAGGAAAGTACAAGTCATGAAGTAAAAGACTGACAGTTTAAAAGGCTTCTGGCAAGGTTGCTCAGGGCTGTAATATGGTTATTCATTGCCTTTTAATAAGGGCCTGCCCTCTTTCTTCTCTCCAGATCTCTCTCTCTCTTGTCCTTTTGGCAAGGATTCGGCCCATGATGTTGGTCAGCACAATGATGCAGCAGGACGTGACTGTCTGAGAAAGGCAGCATCCATCTTCATCTTATTACTGTTCTTGGCAATAATTAAACCCTCCTCTCTCTCTCTCTCTCTCTCTCTCTCTCTCTCTCTCTCTCTCTCTCTCTCTCTCTCTCTCTCTCTCTCTCTCTCATCTGTACATGATATTCAAACAAACCAGTGTAAGAGCTTCATTTGAGCTTCTTAAAAGGCATAATCTCCAAGGACTAGTGGGGAAAATATTATTTTTAAAGTAGCTAGAATGCTTGACTTATGAGCATCACTATAGGTTCTGAAGCTGCAACCTAGTCATCTTCTAAAACCCATATTGAAGTCTTCGGTATATCAGGCTGAGGTTTGTTTTTATTGTGATTCACTATCCCATTCTAAAATAAAAAAATACATTTAGATAAAAATGCTTAAGCTGGTTTTATGTACAGTACAGATACAGGAAGAGAATGGAATGGCAGAAAATTTGGTGGGAGGACAGATGACAGAAATGTGAAGTATTGAAAGACTTTTTTATAACCAACATAATCCTCCACCCCCTGAAACCTTAATCCCTCTAGTTAAAGTGTTTTTAGGATTAGATGTAAATCACCACTTCTACCAAGATTACCTGGATGGCTCAAGAAGACATACAAAGAATTTGCATATGGATGGATGGAGCCATATTGGGGGGGGGCAATGATAGGTGAGGTTGAAAGAAAAGCCCCCTTGTCTGGCACAGTCACCAAATGTTTTCTTTTTGGAGAACCACTTGAAACATACAAAAAGATGTAGCTGTGGTTCTTCCTTTCTTTGATACTGTCAGAATTCTCTAGGGATGAGGAATGGTAAAGGTGAACAGGTAGGCAGATAAATAAAAGACTTCTCAGATGATCAGAGTGCATCCCATCAACATTAAGACATTAGAGTCATTTTGAGGTACATGGAAACACCTCTTTCTGGATCTCTTTTGTCAACCAGGTCTGGCTGAACAGAATGTACAAACAGTAAATATAGCAAAGAAGGAACATTTTCAATGACACATCACTTATTTCAACCATTTACTTCACTGTATCATTGAATTATCTGTTTTTTTTTTGTTTTTTGTTTTTTTGCTATTATCTGAAAATTATACACAAGCAAAGAGGAGGAGGTGGAATCATGAACAGACAGTAAAAACAGTTTGAAGGACACTGCGCATCTGCACTGAGAATGTAGTTTCAATTAACGGCAGTTTGAAGCCAGGATAGTAGCAGTGTTTTCTCCCGGGGTGAATTCACCTAACTGCTTAACTCTTCCTTAAATAAATACTCACACATGGCAATTATCACATTATTCCTCAGAAGGGAGTGCAGAAGGAAAGAGAAGAATGGAGGAAAGGAAGATTTTACATTGCAGTTATTTACCAATAAAAGTTTGGAGTGCCACATGAGGCTGCTTCAGCACAGTAAAACAGAGACTTTCTGGGCTAAAGATAATGTATTGCTGGCTGAATTGTGCTCAGATCAAGATCTGAGCTCAAACAAGATGCTTCAGAATATAGTGTCTGGAGGAGAGCAAACTAAAATTATTGCTGTTTGACAGGGCATGAATAGAAGATAAAGTTCTTTATAGAATTTCCATTAAGGCTGACAAAAATAAAATATTTTTATTGTCTGCCAATTGCACTAGCTGAGATCATAGATTAATTCTCCACCCAAAGACAGAGATGCTGTTCTTCCTGCTAGGCATTACTGAACAAATGTAAAGAAAGCTGTATAGCACAATAGCATGAATTATTGTTGCCCATCTCCTGTGCACATGGAACATGATCAAAAGTTCCACTGAAAATGATTCTGATGCAACTTTTCTGATGTCTTCTATAAGCCTGTTGTACATTCAGTCAGGCTGCTGAAGATCAGAATCAAATTCCACTCAAAAGCCAGCTCCACTTAAAACTCAACTCACAATCTTCATTAACTTCTTCATTAATGGCTGGAATTTGCTAAAAATTACTATCAAAATGGAAATCACTCATCTCTGAATGAACAATTGGCGCTCTAAATGAACAAACTTGGGAAGTGAGACAAAATGATGCCATTGTCTTCTAAATTTTAGATGATCCTTCTGTGCAGTCCAAGGAAGTCTGATTTCACAATCCTAGAACAGCCTCCTGAGATTGGCATGAACTGGTTGTGAGGAAAAGCTCACCAAGTTCACTATTCCAGTGTTAGTCTGAATACATTTGAGACTGTATAGAGCAAGAAACAAAGCAATTGTTTCATAGCTGATTCTGCTTTCTTTTTTCTTTCTTTTGCTTTAAAAAAAGGCAATATCTTTGCTGTTGCTTAGCCAATATTCTAAATTAGAAATGACCAATTACAAATGGCTCCACTGTAATTCCAGATGGCATCCTCTGCCCACCCTCACTGCAGATTTATGGTTCTTACACGTCTAGTATCCCCTCCGTTGGGAAATGAGATATTTGTAATTTCCAGACTTCTGTACCATTAAGCAATTCTGAGCTGCTTTATAGAATATGGCAGAGCTGAACTAAATGATCTCTTCACCCACTATTAATACTCTTGCAAAGGTTTGAATAATTTGCAGTAGCATCTAAACATATAATAGTATCGGCAAGCTGTCTTTCAGTAATATTTGACATGCAAGAGGCAGTGTTAGGGAACGTCCTTTCAGTTAGTAATATGTAAGTTGATTTTTTATGATATCTGATATGCATTCATCTAGAGTTGAAAACTGACAGGCAATATCTCTAAATATTGATAATATCTGACATAAAGTATTCACCATTTGACCTATTTCTGACAGATGGCATGCGATTGTAATAGGTATTTGACAGCTCTAGATTTAAAATAGAATGCATAAATGTTAAACTAATTTCATTCATTCATTCATTTAGCCAACCATATCAAATAGACAAGCTTAATGTGTAATGTAACAAGTGTAATGTGTGTGGATGTAAGTATGTCTGTGTATCAGTCTCTCTCTCTCTCTCTCTCTCTCTCTCTCTCTCTCTCTCTCTCTCTCTCTCTCTCTCTCTCTATTGGGAGGTGGGAGAGAGATAGTTCATTTCAGTTCTAGGATATAACCTCTAAAACACGTCTAATGGTCTCAGCATTTGCATTGCTGGGAAATATTTGATCACAGGCAAATTTATTTATTCCACTGCTAAAATAAAACACTTCCAACTGGCTCAACTATAGAATAATTTTTACATCTTGGCTGACTGAGAAATCTGCCCTTGCCAAGACAGAATATAAATGATGTGCTGGAAAAAGAAGACCTTGCTA
The DNA here is from genome assembly GCF_964273705.1 of Natrix helvetica. Lineage (NCBI taxonomy): Eukaryota > Metazoa > Chordata > Lepidosauria > Squamata > Natricidae > Natrix > Natrix helvetica. The sequence goes on along the minus strand of NC_138549.1, from coordinate 67,524,765 downwards.
TCATAAACAAACTTCTCTGTGTGCATCTGTGTGTATGTTTATTTCTCACACACACGCAAACATGCAGACACACTTCTTAAGGAATTATGCACCCCATGAGATTTTAGTCATCCAAAATGACAACGTTCAGTAAATAACATACAATCTACTGTTAGATTGGAAACTGTAGAAACATTATTGAAGATGTTGGTGAAAAATCACCTCCATATTTTTGCCAAAAGAACTATATGGTAATTACCTTGAAGACATTGTTGAAGAAGCTCAAGCTTTATTTTTACTCAATACTATTTCCTATCAAATATGTTTTCATTTACAGAATTCAAAAAACTATTTTTGTTAGATAAATTGACATCTCTCTATTTTTATATGTCCTCTTGTATTCCTCTTTTGGTGCTGCTTAAAATTGTGCTCCAGAAAGCAGTTTCTCCCATAAACTCTTCCCCTTATCTTGGGATGTGAAATCTAGTTTTTGTTTCCTGTTTTTAGAATACAGCACATTTCAAGCAGGAGGAGGGTGGTTTTAGGCACAAAGCATATTTCCACTCTCTGGAACTCTGTGCCATGAAATCTCACCTAGAAACTACATGGTCTCCACATATTAACAAACAAACATAATTGTTTTATATTTAAGGATTTTATAAGAAGGTCAGAAATTTTGCTGACTTGTTGCAATAAAATGTATTACCTGGAGATGTAAAGGTATTTATAAACAATAGTGGTAACCTTTTTTAAACAATTGATTTGTTTGTTTAAGTGTTGTGCATAGATTGTTATATATTTTTAAATTTTATTCTGTTTATATATTTTGGCCATGTCATGCAGGGGAATTCATTGGAGAAAGCAATTATGTTTGGAAGAGTGAACAGTAAAAGGAAACTAGGCCATCGAGGAACCCAGTGGCTGGACAATTAAAGCTGAAACCTACCAGTGCAACTCAAACAAGCAGTGCAACATTGGGAGATCTGGAGAGATTTGGCCCATAGACTCCCAAAGAGTCGGACTGTACTAAATGCATAATATCAACATCATCATCTTTTTAAAAAAATCAAAAGGGATTTGCAAAAAATATTTTTTTAAAAAACTTTTTGTCTCAGCCAAACTCTGTCAGTTGCAGCTTAATGGTGTAACATAGTTTAGTGTATAGGCGAACCTATGGCACGTGTGCCACAGGTGGCATGCAGAGCCATATTGGTGGGCATGCGAGCTCAGCTCTAGCACGCATGCACGCACCGGCTAGCTGATTTTCAGGCCTTTTGGGCTCACCAGCAGTCGGGAAACTGGCTGTTTTCAGCCTACAAGGGGGTGGGGAAGGCCTTTTTCACCATCCCCAGTCTCCTAGAAAGGCTCTGGAGCCTGGGGGGAGCGAAAAATGGACTTTTCGGTCTGACTGGAAGTCAGCAAATGGGCCGTTTTTGGCCTCTGGAGGGCCTCCAGGGGAGTGGGGAAGGCTGTTTTCGCCCTCCCCAGTCTCCTAGAAACCCTCTGGAGGCAGGGGAGGGTGAAAAATGGCCCAATCACCCAACCGGAAGTTCGGGTTGAGCCTATTTTTCGCTTTCTCCAGGCTCTGGAGGCTTTTCTGAAGCCTGGGGAGGGTGAAAACGGCTTCCCCCAGACCTCCAGAAGGCCAAAAATCAGCTGGCCGCCACACGCATGCACACCGGAGCTAAGGGCTGCCGTGCGGGCAAATATTGCTCCACATGTCACCTGTGGCACACGTACTGTAGGTTTGCCATCACTGAACTAGATTATTCCACGGCAAATGATCCTTTGGTTGCCCACTAAAGCCTCTTTTGCCTCTTCCTAATGAATTGTTATTTTGATATCTCAACTCAGAAATGTTTCTCATTTCTCTTTTAATTTGGACAACTTTAATTTGATTGCTTGATAAGAGTTACATTTCATTATAGCAATCAATATCTGGTATCCATCTGCTATGGCCGATCGGCTTTCATTCTATGAGGGAAAGGTACCAATTTTCTTATTAAGCCAATATATATCAATTCAAATTCATTGCATAGCAATGAATTTGAATTGATATATATTGGCTTAATAAGAAAATTGGTACCTTTCCCTCATAGAATGAAAGCCGATCGGCTTAGGTAAAGCTGTTTTGTAAACTAAACATTCAAAGCAACTTTAAAGAGTTCAGTTAGCAGTTCTTGGCAAATTATATGCTGATTTCCAAGGAAAGCCAACAGTTCTGTAAAAATCAGTGTATGACAAATGCGGCAAGACTTATTTCCCAAATTAATTAACATTTATATAAAGCCACTGGAAAGCAACCTGCTAGGTTTCTAGATAACTGATACTCAGTTATAGTCTCCTGTGAGGTCTGTAATAACTATCTCAAGAGCTTCTCCAAGTTATCAAGCAATATAAAGTAGATGTGGAAAAACTAACTTAAGTTATATCTGGAAAGGTCTTCAGTATTTGGAAGATTTTTATTATTATATACTTTATTCATTAAACATGAAACTCAGTCAACTGAACATTAAAAACTGCATCACAAATACCATTGAGTGGTGCTAACGGTTGACACGGGTTGCTGCCAGTGTCCTAGGTATCAACCAAGTACCTTCTTAAAATATACGATGTTCCAAGTAGTGCCGTTTTTTGCAGTTCCGCTGGTGTAATTGCAGGAAGCTGCAATTTGCTGATGTAGCTTATAAAATTATTGAACATGGTATCAAGTGCCCCGATGACAATGGATATCACTGTTACATGTTTCATCCATAATTGCGTAGTTTCGATGCCCAAGCCATGGTATTTCATGATTTTTCCCCCCAGTTCTTTTTCTTCGACTCTGGCATCTCTTGGTAACCCGATGTCAATAAATTGTATGTTTCAGTTTTTGACAATTGTGATATCTGGCGGGTTGTGTTCCAAATGACGACCCATCTGTATTCGAAAGTCCCACAAGATCTTTACCTTCCCATTTTTGATTACTTTTTCCACTTTATGTTCCCATGACTTTCTGGATACAGAAAGTAAATCGTATTTTTTACATAATGACCAGTGGATTAATTTAGCAACTCGGTCATGTCTAGCTTTGTAATCAGTTTGTGCAATTTTGCTGCTTCGCATATTAAATGTGAAAGAGTTTTGACTTTGTCATTGCAAAGTCGGCAGTTTGAATTGTCAATGGATTTTTGTATCTTTGTTTTCATGGCATTAGTTTGTAGTGCTTGTTTTTGAGCAGCGAGTATTAAACCTTCTGTTTCTTTCTTGATGGTTCCCATCTTAAGCCATGTCCATGTAAGGTTGTCATCACATTTTCCTTCAATGTTTTTCAAGTGCTGTCCATGCAAAGCTTTGGTTTTCCATCTATTTAATCTGTCATCCAGCTGTTTTTCCTTATATTGTATTCTGCCTATGTTTCTGTTGTTTTTATATTTATCTCCATTGTTGTTGTTATTATTATTATTTGAATGGAAGGGTGGGGATCAGAATGAATGTAGAAGTTGATACACCTGATGGAGTGTATTAATAATCAGGACTGATTTTTAAAAAATATATTCTCATTCTAAAGAACTAAATGAAGTACAAAGATAATTTACTTTTTAAGCTTGCTATTGGATTTATAATGGATTTAAAAAAAAATATGGAAAAGATTTGATCATCCAATCACACTGTTACATGTCATCAGTAAGAAGACTTTTTTCCCCACTACTTCCTATTCCTAAAGCTATGTCACTTTTTCTGTGTATGTTAAACACAGTGGGTATTGTGCTTTATGAGAAGGAATCTTTAGCATAAACTGTGTCTACTGTGGACTTCCTGTGTCAGTAAATACTGAAGAAAACTTTAATATCAAATGCCTCATCACACTACTAGCACATATTCCATTTTGAAGCATTTTATGTGGAGACTTTATATTTCTGAGTAAGCCTTCTGGAGCTCATTGTTTTGGCTTGTCTTGAGTTTTGCTGAATTTTTTCCATTTTTTAAGATTGTTGGGATGATGTAACAAATATTAACTTATACTATTCGCAGCAGACTCCTGCTTAGGCCTACTCACAAGCAAATCCCTGAATTCAGTGAGGCTTATTCCAGAGTAACTGTGTCCATGATTATTGCTTAAATTCCAGCTTGTTTCCGGCCTGTTTCCTGAGATCAATTGTTGCCAATTTTGTTCACACTTTGACTCTTATTGAATAATACAGAATTCAAGACTTGTTGACAGAAAGTCATGTTAGCACTCATGCTGTAAACTTCAAATAAAATAAGGGAATTAAAAATACTACAGTTGTGCCTTAGTGAAATGCCATGTTTTAAAGTTTGCAATATCTTGGAAATGTTTCTTCTTGTCAGTTCTTTTCTGCTTTCTTCTTCTTTCAGACTGCAAGATGAGTATAGAAATTTAATTACTACTCCCGGTACAATTCCAGCCCTCTCAGTGGCATCAAGTCATGTAAGAAAGATTTTAAAAATGGATACTAATACATATATTAATTAGGAACATTTTAAAGACTAATGCACAATTAAGAGTATTGAAACCAGAAAATACGAATCATAATGTTTGGATGCATGAATCAAACATTATTGTCTTTGAATCAAAGAATTTAAGACAGGATAGTACAATGTAAACAGAATGGCAGATCAATTACAATGCAAGTCAGAATTGCAAGTCAGAAGTAAAGGCCCTTTTGGAAGGGCATGTCCTGCTTCCAAAGAGACTGTGCAGAGTCCATCCATCAGTAAGAAAAGCACAGCAGTAAAGATTATATACTTTCTCTAATTAAATGCTATCAATATGTGCTCAATGAAAACCAAATTGGCTATTGTGAGCCTGGCTGCCATCAAGAGCAACAGCATTCCCTTCCCTATCACTATCTAATAAAAGATGATGTCTTTGCACAGCTTCCCTGTCCACTCTATTGCCCAGATTCTTCATAGGGGAAACTCATGCATGCTGATGTCTTATCATACATCTCATTTGATTTTATACATTTCTGTTTGCCATGGCCGCGAGGTCCAAGAGGGCATTGCAACTGCAATGTAGTTTTCCAACATGGGAAACAGCCTTTTAAGCCAAAAAAATTGCTGGAGAGAGGACTGCACCCAGTGGCCTGATCATTAGTGATCCCTCCACCAAACCACCTGGTTTTGATCTGCCTCATTTTGTCTGGTTGAAATTGAACAGAATTAGGTGGGATACCGGAAGAAGTGCCTCTTACCTATGTCAGTGGGGATGGAAAGATTGTTGCAATTGTGGTGCTGAAATGCAAACTATTATACATATTGTGCAAGATTGCCCACAACATGCATTCTCTAGTTCCCTAGAAGATCTGCGCGAAGCAAACCCAGAAGTGATCATTGTCCAGATAACTGAACTGGACATCCAGTTTTGAAGTCACTGCCATATCCCCATAGAAATTTTGTATATAATTACATGGATGGTGTATATACGGATTGTTTACTTCTCTTTTATCATGTTCTCATCATATGCTAAATAATCTCCTTGGATAGTGAGTTACAAGCTTGTAATCATCTTTCAAAACACGTAGTATGAACCTTTACTGTTTGAACAATGTCTTAGAATCAATAACCAGTGGAGGAATGTAATTATTGACCACAAAAGGACCACAAACATCCACAAGTTTGTGTATGTGTGCAAATGACAACATGCGCATGACATACTGTCATGATCTGCAATCTTTTGAGACTCATTAAAACAACCATATGAGGAGGATTGTTTTAATCTATGGTAGCCGAAAATCAGGAGGAATCTGGTAGCATCTTTTAAGATTAAGACATTTTATTGAAAGGCTAAAGTTTTTCTGACCTATGCCACTAACTTCACCAGATACACCTGATGATTTAAACAATTGATTTATCTTGTTTTCTACTGATCCATGTGAAGAGAAATAATACCATTTCGTATGAGGCTTTGCGTGGTTTAACATTTTTATAAATGGCCTGGTTAAGGATGTAGAAGAATTGTAGAAGACATAAAAAGAGACAGGGAACTGTAGTTACAAAGATTAGTTTCCAGACAGATAAAGATTTAGGAGATAGTTATATAAACAATCATCTGTAAGCTCCTTCATTATCAGACAGTTCCACCAGTTTATCGGTTCATTAAAAGGGAGTTAAAAACAAAATGAAGAAAGGTGTTTCTTAATGTATTTTGGTGACATTTTGGGTTCAAATGGGAAATAGTTAGGTTACACGCTTCTTATACTGTAACCTCATCCCTTTCTTTTCAATAAACTTTTCTAAATAAACAGAGAGAAATGCTTTTGGAAAATAATTACACTCGGTTTTAGGCATACCAAGAATCTGACAATAGCCATCTCACCTTATAGCTGGTTGAATGCAATTCACTTGGAGTTGCCTTTAAATATTACCCAGAAAGGTCAATACAGCAACCCATCTGTTGATGGATCAGATCTGTTTTAAGGAAGTCCCACCAATTCTGCTGGAGCTGCTTTTTACAGCCAGAGTGCTGGTTACAAAGCTCTTTTTTTTCTTTTGAGACCACCTCCTTCAAACAAAATCTTTCCATCCAACATGGTCTAAATGAAAGGTGGGCTTTTAGTTCTACTATGAATTTTAAAATTTGGAATTCCCAGCATTTCCCAACTAGCATACCAAGAATTCTAGGAGGTGAGATCTGTATGTTTGGAGAGCTCTAAAGTTAGGGGAAGGCTATCTGCTTCATGAATCCTGCCATTATCATTTTGAGAAAAATCATGCCAAAACTAATAGTGCAATAAAATAATACGCAGCCAAAAATACAGGAATGATAAAGGAACCTCAATATCATCAGAATGAAAAGACTACATTAACCTAGAACAGGCATTATTGGAGAAACAGCCTTTAAGATGAAATGGGGAAGAGAAAAAGTAAAGAGAAGCTTGATGGATGGATTGTGAAAAGCAAAGCACATTACAGCTCAAAATGCCAAGGAGGGGGTGAGAGAAAGGAACAAGAGACACTGATTATGAACTTGTATAGCACAGGAACAATACAAATGAGAATGTACATGTACATAAACTACTTTGAAATTGGTGTCAACTACACTTAGCTTTCATGCCAATTTTAAAACGGCGTTGAAAATTCTTGATTAGAAACCACAAGCTATTGGCTTGTCAGTAGAAGAAGAGAAAATACAAGCTCTAAATGCAGAAAGATCCAGGTTTACTCTCTAATATCTTTAGTTAAATCAATGTTAGGGAATTTCTGCCCATCTTTGATCTGTTAAGCTGGTCTATCTAGGTTACAGGGCTTTGGATGAGGTTCTACCTAGTGGCAGGAACAATCTTTATAGGCATTTCATTTGCAATGGTAGTAGGCAAGGCTGTATTTGCACCACTCTACGAGAAGGAATACAGCAACGGCATGCAGTGATAGCCATCCTTGTACTGTAGGTGCTGCAGCTTGGCCACGTCACACTTTTTGCTCTCGTACGACAACCGAAAAGATCACTGCTATTCCTTGCAGGAGCCCCAACCAAAGCACACCAAGGCTATTCTCTTTGGATAGTTTGCACCTTCTTTGCTGGACTGTTCCAAGATAAAGCCATGGTTTTTTTTCTAGGAGATGGATGTCACTAGCATGGAGCTTGGTGATTAGTTCCATAATGTTCCCCACTCCAAAATCAAACAAAATACCTTGAAATGTCCCATCAAAGACCCCGTAAAGCTGCCAAGTTAAACCAGGGGAGGTGAATTATCTTGGAGGCTCTACTTATTTTCATCCAGTCTTTGGCACTTCCTGAAATTCCTCATTGTGGCTATACAACTGTTGACACTAAGGTTTGGGGTGGGGGCGGGAGAGTTCTGCCTACCAGTGCTTAGGAGGAAGTAAGTAATATCAGGGGAAATTAGCAGCTTTGAATTATGCCAAACGTGCAAGCAGGTAGGGGGTGAAATGGGGAAAGGGCGGAAAATAAAACAAAGTGAGACTCAGTACAAGATGGCTTCATGCATTCAGCAGCTTCACAGAGAAATATAACCTTTAACTAGGTTACATACTATTTCAAATGCATCACTGGACAAAAAATGGGGAGATAGGGAAATATATGAATTTCCAGGTGACTCATTATACTTTTTATCATGCACTTTGAATTGACAAGTTGTCTCTCTTGACAACTACTACTGACACTGTCCAAAAACTGATAACCATTTAATGCAACCAAAAAGAAACCAGTCATTGCCTGAGACAGAGAGCAGATGAGATCCAAAAGTGTAAGTAAGTATAAACCGCTGAACAATATTTGCTGCATTTTCTTTCCATATCCAAAAACGGTTTATTGTTCCTAGATTTGCAGTTTGAATGTAAATGCTCCTCCCCTATAGGTCTTTAAATAATGCACAAATACACTGAAATTATATAAATAATGAATGATTTTGAGTTTGATAGGTTAAGGGCCACACTGTCTAAGTCTGAAGCTATCTTAACTAGAAATACGTTAAACCTTTATTTTTGGGAGATGTTATGCTTTGCGTGTTGCTCGTTCATGGTACTTGGTGATGCACTATTTTTGAAAAGCAGATCCAAATAACTGTTGTGAGTCATGTCCCCATTGTTATTTGTGGTAAGTTTAGAATAGGCATCACGTTCTGCAACACTTGGGGGGAAATACCTTTTCACAGAGACATTCCAAAGCAGTTTACTGAGATACATGAACAAGCAAAGGAAGAGGATGCAAGCTCTCCCCCTTTCTTTCCTCTTCTGCCATACTGAAGTTCCCATCATTGCCCAGTAAAATAAAGACTCAAAGGGCGGGGAAGATGCTGGCTCTCTATAAGAGACTAACAGAGTGGGCAGGGGATATGTTTTGGTGCAGATATTAAGAAGCATACTCAGGAAGACTTGGGAAAAACCCATCTCTACTAATTAAATCTCATCATCACCTTCTTGTTATCTATAATCCATAGAACTTGAAATGTTCTTCCCTTGAATTTTCCATCCCCCAAGCATAATCTTTGGGGAAAGTGTAATTTAACCCCTCGTACCTCATCTCTTTTTTTTGTTTGTTTCAAATGATGTCTCCTACTCTCTGAGCAAGCATAGATTCATTTAAGCCAGGGGTTCTCAAATTTTGCAATACTGCAACCTCCTAAAATAATCCATTTGTGGAAGTTTTCTATCCCAGGAATGAAACAAATGAGCGTAGGGGGACAGGTTGCTCAAGAAATAAAATCACCACATGGAATAGCCACATTTTAATCTGCACTTCAGCACTGGTTTCTCAAACTTTAGTGGACAACATGAGGAGTGACATCCTAGGCAAGTTTTGAGACTGCTCCCCAAGTGCAAATCTGTACTTTATTCCAGGCTGAGCATGAGGCACCCTCTTTTTTCTGGAAGACAGGAATGCATGATGTAAAACTCAACCCACTCCCTACCAACAATTAATGGAACATCCACCCACATTTTTTTGGCTCTGCCTCAGAAGTCATTGCTTCTCATCTTGAGACAACCTGAGCTGTGCTGCCTGGTTTGCAATGCTTTGTAAGTAAACCTTTCCATTCCAGCCTATAACTGTGGGCATCTACCTTTCCCTCTAGTCAATTGTGGCTACCTTCTATGCCCTCTACTGCCATTTTTTAAAAAATAGGTTCACATATGGAATGATGCAAAACAAATTTCTGCAACTTCATTGATGGTACACTACATGTAACAGTGACAGTACGAGCCTATCTTTGTTTTGATAAGAATTGTGTCAGTTTTCCTTTCTAACCTTTTTCCAACAGCAATGAATGCCTATTACAAAAGAAAAAAAATCAACATAATAAGCATATTATTATCTTTCCATATCAAAATAAACAAAAAGATCAGTTAGCAAAACAAGAGAAAATGAAAAATCAGGTTAATTCCACAAAGTTCCAATATAAGTCTATAATTTTTATATATATATTGCTGCTCTCCCCAATAAATATGCCAGTTGTTAATGTGAACAGAATCTCTGTATGTACCACTCAAAATGAGTGTCATTTCTTCATGTACTCCACAATGTTCCTGTAGTAAATGAGATTTTAGTGTTTTTAAGTTTAGTTGGGCTATTATCATCATCCACTTTAACTGTGCATTCAGAGTTCTTTTCTATTATTCTGATTCCCTTTTCCATTTCCAAGAATTTTTTATTTATTTTACTTTTATTTTATTTATTTTTTATTTTTCCAAGAATTTCTATGGGGAGCAGATCCCATTTTGTCGTTCATACTGCTTCTCACAGAAAAGAAAGATGGTGACTGGAAAATAGCCAATCTCAGCAAACTGGTTTTACTACGGTCACTAAGTTAGTCAGCAATGATCTTGCCACTAACTAGCTAGACTGGAACTGATACTGAGAAAGAGAAGGGATTAGTTTCCACAAAAATCCATTCCATATTGTTTTTATTTCACCAGTATAATGCAGGATAGAGCAGGAGTGCTGTAATTTTGTTAATCAGGAAGTTTGAAGTTCTTGCTGATCTGCAACAAATTATCCAGAAACATAAAAATGAAATTCTATTCTGCTTTCTGCCCTGTCTTAGGTCATGGAAATGGGTCGTTCTGTCTGAAGAGTAACTTGTCTAGTGGAAACTTAAGCAACAATTTCTTGTAACACACAGTCTGAATTTAAATGAAAGCTATTATGTAACAATGGGTTTTGTTTTGCTAACAATTATACCCCCTCCTGTCATGTTATGAACACATAACAATCCCTATAAAAAAGAAAACACATTTTCAGAGGCCTGTTAATCAAATTAAAAACCCTTACTGATGCTACTCCTTGAGAACAACAGGAGAAAATTGAAAGGATGACATCTATTTCCTATTCATTATCTTACATGCACTTTTTCCTCATCTTATTCATCATTCCATCAAGCATCTTTATTCATTTTTCTCTTTATCATAATACCATATTTTCTGCATAGTTGTGTCATTCCCACCCACTTCCATATTGCTAACAGAATTGAGAGGGTGTGTCAGAATTGTTTAGAGGTGTGCTAGTGGTTTCTCCACAGATTAATGGTTATAGATTTACCTTCCACCTTGAAGTGGCATTTGGGCTCCTTCACTGGAGGCAGTGGTCCATCCCCTCCTCAAGACATTATTGCAAGATCCAGTAGTATTGGAAAACTTTTTTAAAAGTCTCCAACTTCTCTTTTGGAGGAAGATTTTTGTGAAAATAGTATGCTTTTCTCTTGAAAGGGCTCTTGAGAAACTGATTGTGTGGACCAATTTCAGTTGGGTTTTAGGACAGGTTATAGTACTAAGATGGCATTGATCACGCTTGTAGTGATCTCCAAAAAGCTCAAGACAGAACAAGTGCACCTATGCTAACCACTTTTGATATTTTGGTCGCTTTCCATAACATCATGATATACTTCTGGATTGGCTGAGGATGGCTAGGAGTGAGGGGGCATGGAACTTCAATGGTTCTCTTCCTTCCTCAGTGGCTGATTCCAGGCAGTGTTGTGTTTTGGTGGATAGTTCTCTGCTTTGTGGTATGCCACAGAACACTACTCTCACTCCATTCTATTTAGCATCTAGGGGAAATCATGGACAAGGCCATTCATAGTTAAGAACCATCAATATGCTGATGAAACCTGGCCATTCAAGCAACACCACTAAGTGCTTTCCTAGTACCTGGAGTCTGTGTGGGTTTGGCAAGCTTCAGCTCAACCCATCAAGATGGAATGGCTTTGAGTTTTAGGCCTCCCAAGATCTAGAGATCTTGCATTGTTAATTCTGGTTAGGATAAAAGTCACCCAGACAGAATTGGTGTGCTATTTGAGTGCTACTTGAGGACCAGGTGGCAGCCATGGCTCGCTGGGGGGAGGTTGTTTGCAGTAATACATCATGTGAACCAGTTGTACATCTTCCTAGAATGAGGAGACATTGTTCACAATCATTCACACCTTACTCACTTCCTGGTTGGATTATTGCAATATTCTGTACATGGGATTGTCCTTGAAAAGGATAAGGAAGTTTCAGCTGCCCAGAATGTGGCAGGACACGCAACGCTTGATGTACTCATATGTCATATAACATTACTGCTATATGAGCTGCACAGCAATACATTTCTGGGTGCAATACGAAGTGCTGGTTGTCACCTTTCAAGCCCTACATGGCAAAGTGCCAGATAACTTGCAGGACCACTTATCTACCTGTCCTATCAGATATGACAGGTTGGATATTCTCTGGATCCACTCCCCACCCTTAAATTCAGATACCCTTGATGCTATTGGTCTTCCAAAAGGCCTTGAAGACCTGATTGTTCCACCAGTCTTTTGTGGCCAGGATTTTAGCAGATTTGAATGGGTGTATTTGTTATGTGGTTGAGAGATTTTTATGAGAGCCTCAACTACAATAGGCTCTTTAAACTAATATTATTTTATGTGATTTATCTTTTGACCTTTGCCCACTTCCATTGAGCAGCTGTAAAAATGTGTTGAAATGGGAACAAAACACATTAAATATTACTAACCTATGGATTTATACTTTCATATGCACCCACAACAAATCTGTATCTTCTAACATATGTTTAAGCCTATTGTTTCATAATTAAACCTACACCAATGCAAGTATTCATCATCTTCAGCCCACAGAATTATCTTTATCTTTCTTTTAATTTCAGAAATGAATATGAGATTTTTTTTTCTGCCTTTTGTTCATTAATTCATGCTTTTTACATATAATCCTTTTATATTCCAAATTGTAATCTTCCATAAACCATGAATATTTACTTTTGTTACCCATCACGCCCTTGGTCAACTGAAGTTTCTATTTTTTAAATTAAATTAAGAAACAATAGAGCTACACACATTGTACTAATATAAGCTTTATTTAAAATTGCATATATTAAACTCTTAGCCACTGAGCCATCACGTCCCCCAATTTTCAACTTTAAAAGAGCTTAATTTTATGATGAAAAACTGCCACTCAGATTTCAGAGGATGTCTTTTTTTAAACATACACAAGTGAGCAGTTTGGAACAACATCAGATTATTGGCAGATTAAATGTATATTCTGATCTAGGAGTCTGGATTATTGTTGTTGCCTCGCTAACAGGCCAGTACATTCTGATACTTTATATGGATTTAACTATAATTGGAGCTCAGCCTAGCTATGATTCAGCCCAGTTCACAAAGATACAGTTCAGATAGGTCTATGCTTATCAAATATCAAGTTTGTTTCTATGGTTTGATTCATATTGTCAAGGTAATTGACCAGGTTTGAATCAGTGCACAAAAATTCTTAGCAGTCATGATCAAACTTCTACAGATGGTACACATTTTGCTGCTCCACAATACAGCACAGTACTGTGTGCCTAACAACTACCAATGAAAGTCATAAACATCTACAATATCCAATTGAAAATAAAAATATTCTGCTTGCTATATTGTATCCCATTTGAAGGGGATTCGTTTATTTTTCAGGCAAGCAACATTAATATAGTATCTTATTAATTGTTTTACACATTCTATGGAAATACCATTTTACATAAGCCTGCAAATAACAATGAGCCTGCTAGGATCTGGTAGAGGAGAAGCAGAAATGTGAATTTCTATGCTAGGTACCAAAGATAAATCAAACTTAGCACTCTTCATATTTGTTTACCTACAATTCCTGCTCTCCACATTCACAGTGCCACTTTGATACTGCATAAAGTGTAGCAACAATTTTATTTTATTCTTTCATCATATATGTTGATTTCCATTTCACGTGGTTCTACAAAACCAACATAGTCATACTAATAATCCTACAATCCATTTAATGGATACCTTTTTCATGACACTGAATACTGTATGTTCTGGAGTTCCGGTTCCGGCGGTGGCGGCAACAGGCAGCTCTTTGCCCGCTCCGGCTCCCCGGTGGGCTTCCCCACTCCTTGGGGGGCACAGGACACCCCGCAGAGGGGTCCTGCCAGAGGGGCGGCATCGCGGAGGACTCCTGCAGCGGCGGCGGCCGGCGGGAGGTCTCTCGCACGCCCAAGGCACCGGGGAGCAAGCTCGGAGGGCGCTTCGCGTTCCTACGCCTCGCGCCTCGCTATAAGCCGACTGGAGAATGCAACAATTGAAGGAAGCAGCTGCAGTGCGGTGAGGTTGCTTCTCTCTTCATCCCTTATTCTGCATGACGATTTACTCAGCCTTTTAAAACTTTAAAATAACTTTCGGAGCATTTTGGAGGTGCGGCTGGAGGGAGGGGGGTTTTCCCCCCCCCCTGGACAAGCGGCGAGGAACAATTTTGCTCTCAGCCCCCGGGGAAGGAGGAGGGGGGAGAGCCAACGAATGAAGCCTCACTTAGGCTGAGATTATTTTCTTTTCAATTTAATCCTACATATTACAATGATTTGAGGACTTTTGGAACTTTTTAAAACTTTGTTATGCCTCTGTGCCCAAAACTGGCAGGGCAAGATGGCACACTTCCGTTGTCTTTATGAACTCTGAAACCTGACTCCACCTTTAAAATTCAGGCTTCCGGTCTTTGTCTCCGTGTCTCCCAGAGGAATCTCTTGTGGATTGGTATTTTTTAAACCTTCTAGGGGAAATTTTCTATCTATTGCCAGACTTATTGGAGAGACTCTCTTCTGCCTGGTTCTTCTGCTCCCGGATTCACCTGGCTACCCTTCTTTTCTAACTGTTTACTTCATATTTGGACTGAACTTCTAACGTTATAAAGGATGGCATCCAAAAGACCCCCTCCTGGAAAACCTGGCTTTGCCACTTCTGCTCCAACATCCGCAACATCCAGTCCAGCCACACAGTCAAAGATAACAGAACTGATGCAACATAAGACTACAGAGATGGACTTTCAACAAATGCTTCAACAAATTTTACAGGGCCAGGAGGAAATCAAGAAACAGCTAAGGGAAATGAAAGATGAAATTAAAGAAAATCAAGCCCAAATATATAAGAACTCACAAAGACTGAATCTTGTGGAAGGGGGGGTGGAGGAGGTGAGGGGGGGGTAGAAGCTGTGCAGAAAGGGAACAAAGATCTTGACATCCAACAGATGAAAATAGAATTTGAGAGAATGTCCTATTACCTTAGATTTCAAAATGTTATAGAAGAAGATGGGGAAAACATAAGGGACATCATGATAAACATCCTGGCTGACTACACACATAAAGAAAAACAGCAGATGGGGTGGGATATAGACCTGGTTTATAGAGTGAACTCAGCTTATGCTAGAACTCACAATGTACCCAGGGAGGTTCACATTAAATTTCTTAGAAAAAGCACAAGAGATGAAATTCTGGGTGTACAAAGGGGGCAAGCATTGACATACCATGATATGGAGATAACCATTCTGAAGCAGATCCCTAAGAAGATTAGAGAAAAAAGGAAGAATTATTCGCAATTAGTGAATAAATTATACCAGAAAGGGGTGTGGTTTAGATGGTTGATGCCTGAAGGTATGCTGATATTCTGGGAGGAGACAAGAATTAGAATCAATTCACCCATAGAGGCGCAGGCCTTTATGGAAAAAAACAGAACACTCCTAGAAAAAACACGAGACACTACAGCGGACACGCAGGACACGGGAGGGGCCAGAGCTCTGCCAGTGGAGGGAGATGGGGCAATAGCAAGAAGACTCAGATCACAAAAATAAACAAGAAAATCATATTATTATAAACTGACCGAAAGTGATAATGGAATTATATCTGGATTTTATATTGTAATGTCTAATCTGATTGAATTTAGTAACAGAACTAATATGCTGATTGTAATCAATTATATACCAATGCATTATATATAAATGTATACTATGAGTATGGAGAGAGGGGCGCCTGTCACACTCTGCAACTGCCATAATTTGTATACCTGTCCATTTACCCTTTTCCCTATAAATGTTGAAAAACCAATAATTTTTTTTGTTAAAATACTGTATGTTCCATGCATCCTTGGTCGAAATCTAATTGATATTCTGTTGTTCTGACCGAATACCCTGAATATGTATTTTAATTAGAAGCATTTCTGCCATCTCAAGAGCTTGGTGGCATTCAGCTTTAGAAAACAAGTTTCATTTATCTTGTTCAGTGCACACACATCACTCTGTATCTGCAAGCATAAACCTACTCAGACACACAATTATTTCTCAGCTTCATCTACAGAATAGGATTGTTATGGGGAAAGTTGCAGAAAAGAGTGTCATGTACAGCACTTTGGGCTTTTGACTGATCATCAATAGTTTCCATAATAATAGTGACTATCATGGGCTTATTTATATGGATGACTCAATTAATTTGCCGATCATGCTAGAATCTATTAAGGCCAGAAATCCATTGCACGTATGACCTTGCAAGGCTTTTGGTTGGCCCAGTTCTTGAGAGCTGGGATTGCATCATTTTCTGATAAATCACTTGTTGAATGTTTACAATATGGACTTATTAGAATTTTGTACGAAGAGAAGACACTGAAGGATTGGCTCCCTGTAATTTTAAGAGTCAACAGGCACTTAACTACCAAGGCAGTTTCTGTATCTAATAAATTTGAGTTAGTACTGATGGGTGTTAATTCTGTCAGTGGAGAAAGAGGCAGTCAACCTCTGAGCCTTGAAAACAAGGCAACAATTAAAAAGAGCAAAGCTATGAAAGTCTATGCAATTCCTTGAAATGAAAGGGCATTAACCCGATTAATCAATTAAAGCCTGT
This sequence comes from Natrix helvetica, assembly GCF_964273705.1. Taxonomy (NCBI): domain Eukaryota; kingdom Metazoa; phylum Chordata; class Lepidosauria; order Squamata; family Natricidae; genus Natrix; species Natrix helvetica. The sequence goes on along the minus strand of NC_138549.1, from coordinate 67,508,168 downwards.
GCTCTTGCTATATAAGAACATCTCACATGTTCCTGTCATTGGTGGAAGCCACACTGCCCCTTTTGGCCTGCATCCTGTTGACCCAAGCTTCTAATTGGCTTTTAGACTCTTGACTTCTGTGAACAATTCTAGCTCTGAACCTTTGGATTATTAGGTCAGGTTTTCTCTCCTAACTGCCAATGACTTATTTCTCTCTGTTCCAGGCAAGAAATCTTTGATAAGTCTCTCACTGCATATTTGCTACTAACTTATTTACTAACTCTCAGCAGTGGTGGTTTCCTACCAGTTCAGACTGGTAGGAACTGGTCAGGCTGAAACTGTGGTGGTTTGGCAGCCTGGGTCACTGGAACCAGCAGCGACCCAGGCCTGCCACTCCCCTGAACCACCAAGATAGGTGCCGCCATCTTGTTTTTCTGTTCTGCGCATGCACAGAGCAATTTTAATTGTATTGCGCATGCACGTACATGAGCAAACTGGCAGTATTGCCTCCTGGAACCCACCCCTGATTCTCAGCCTATGTAATTGCTATTTATATATCACATGCTAATTTGCTCCTGCCAGTTTAGTTTAGCATTTTTAGAACAATTAGGGTATCTGCTGGTGATGTCCTATGGGACGTAACTTCCTGTAATCACCCATGCAGTTGCATTCTGCACTAGTTCATACTCTTCAAGAGCAGCCACATGTAGAACTGCATTGCAGTAGTCCATGAAAGGAGGTGAGCAAGGTAGCAATGGTCATGAGGAGAGCCTCATGATTCAAGAACAGGCACAACTGGTACACAATGAGAAGCTGTGCAAAGGACTTCCTGGGCATGGCTGCCACCTGCTCCTGTGATATGATGAGTCCAGGAGAACCCCAAAATTGCATACAGGTTCTGTTTGGGGTGATGAGGTCTCACCCAGAACAAGAAATAACAAATCCCTGGATTCAGGAGGATGAAAATCAAAGCCACTCAGTCTTGTTAGGGTTGATATGAAGCCTGTTGCTCACTAAATTGGAGCAAGGCAAATTGGCTACTTGACCAATGATTAGTAGAATTCCCAGAATTCAATAGCCATCCCTCTGATCCTTAAACGGTGTACAACACTCCTCATAAACAAAAGAAGCAAGGTGAAGGCAGTTAAGCTATCTGATTTACTGGCAAAAAGTAGCAGAGTAGTAGCAGAATGTCCAGACCAAGCAAGATTTGACTAGGATCTAGGATCATACTTGCCTTAAGCCTTTCTAAAACGTGACATGGCACAGTTAAATAAGAATGTGTATTATACTGTAAAGTAGGGAGAAACCATTAAAATAGTGGATTGCTCTCTATTAGTCTGATGGTGCAAGTCTATGCTTATATCTGCCATAGTTTAATTTTAGTGCTGCTTTCTTCTATCCTTCCCATGTCTTTGTGCCCTGTACTTCTCAACTAGCTGTTTGTTCTTAACATAATTAACATCTCTACCCTGAGAAACTGTGCCATTCAACTTAATTCCCATAGTCCCAGATGCCAACCACCAGCCTTTGGTTTGCCAATCTCCTGTCTTTTTTGCAAAGTTGCTATCCATCAAACTCCAGTTCTAAGAATTTTTATTAACATGTTGCACTAGTCTGACATTCTCTGTCTCCACCTTATGAGAAGTTGTGCTTGTGAACATATCCAATTTCTCATAGATTTGTTTTTTACATGAACTTTGTCCAATCAGCAACTTTTTGTGTGAAAATCCTGACAACACTAAATTATTTTGGTCTACTAACTAATTACAAGATACTGTAACTGAAGCATGAGAGTCCGAGTTCCCACTTTCCCTTACAGAAACTGTTTTTTTTTTATGATCAGCATTAAATCCAAGCACATTCCTGCCCTAAACTTAACCATGAACTTTTCTTGCTTTCTCATTTTTATTTCCTTCCATGGTATTGTTATTTACATACTTTTGAAGATATTCAAGTGAAATTAACAGGGTTGAATGATATCTGATAAAATACATTGTCTGGGTTATTTCAGAAGGGCTTTCTTTGAAGCTTGAGCTGTAGAAATATCTTGATGGGGAATAATGGCAGTCTTTAGAATCATGACTTTTCTACTACCAATCCAAATTTCAGATAAATTGTCCTTAAAAATAATTGTTTCTACTAGCAGACTTCAAGATCATGATTTTTCCACTACCAATACTGCTTGAGAAATAATTGTGTCTTGTACAATATATTTAATATTCAATAAAATCTATTGAAATTTCTTTAAATACCTACAGACATAACCTCTTAAGCAGAATCCTTAACCTCTGACTACACTTTGCTTTAAAAGAAACTTGACAACCTGTGACCTATTGGGTTATCATTTCAGAGATATCTCCTTACCTAAACCAGGAAACAGAATGACCATAGTGGGGGGAAAAGCACTGGGAGTCCAAGTAACTTCTGACTTCTTGCTGCTTCCCCACTGATTTTGCTTGTGGGAAGCTGGCAAGGAAAATTGAAAAGAATGATCATGTGGCCATGTGAAGCACTCAAAACTGTGTCAAATTTCAATCTGACAGATTTTGGATGCATTCTTTACATTAGCCCATTTGCGGTAAACTAATTCAAAAACTATTATTCTATGTTGCACCATTTTGCCCAGCTGAAGGTTACAAACAGATGAACAGAGTTTTAGTATTATATAGATTCATTGGCAACAACATGTTTGGAAGCCTTACTGAAGCAAAGTCAGCTTGGTTTCACCACTTGGTTTTACCATTTTACCACCAAAATGCTCAGTTCGCACAAGGTTCAGATGGAGATTTATGAAGTTAAAAGGATTTATGTGCATTTATTTAATTAGGCTTGATTCAGCCTTTCTTAACAAAACATGAATTGCAGATGGTGTGTCATCACAGCAGAGTATTTAATCAGATTAATCAAAAACTTGTAGAGATCCTGGAAGACTGGTTAAGGGAACTTTCCTACTTATTGTTCCATCGTATTCTCTTTCATTTCTTTTTCCTTTTTGCCAAGATAATGAGCTTTGTTATCACTGCAGTTTGAGACAAAAATTAATACCTCTGAGAGTTCTATATTTTTGGACTGCAGTTCTTATGGGTTTCTAAAAGGATTTAAGACACTGTGATCTGTATGCTTTTTCTCAAAGTATAATGTAAACTAACAACTGAATGAATATAGCTCAGATTTCAGTTGTGACACAAAGTTTAATTTTCACAGCAACGTAGTAGATGTAGTTACAGCTGGGCTGAGCAACTGTGTTGTCATATGAAATATGCAACATGTGTAGAAACTCTTGGCATCATGTTTCCATATGTTTGTTTAAGTACGGAAGACAAACTTGTATGCCAAGATGCACATTAAAAAATCAATTCATAGTATATTATCCTATACTTTGGATCAAACGGTGGTCTCTAGGATTCAAAAATGACTTGGTGGTCCATAACCAATCAATCAATGATATCAAACATAGCAAACATCTCATTGGCTTGAGAAGGAAGCAGTTCATCCTGACACTGATTTCCTTGATTCACTAAGTTCGTCCATAACAAGCAACCAAAATTAAGGGGGGGGGGGAGAGATAGTTGTTCTATTTCAGGGGTGTCCAAACTTGGCAACTTTAAGACTTGTGGACTTCAACTCTGGCTGGGGAATTCTGGGAGTTGAAGTCCACAAGTCTTAAAGTTGCCAAGTTTGGACACCCCTGTTCTATTTCATTGTTTGATGAGCCTGATGAGACTAAGAACAGCAGCAAAAGTTACCAGCCAAATATGTTACATTTAGTTTATTTCTCTCTTTTATTATTTTGATAAATAACTCAAGGCAGCTAACATACCTAATACTCCTTTCTCTTCCTATTTTCCTCACAAGAACAACCCTGTGATGTGAGTTGGACTGAGAGAGAGAGTGACTAATCCAAAGTCACCCAGCTGGTTTTCATGCTAAAATGGGACTAGCTCTCACAATCTCCTTGTTTCTAGCCTGGTGCCTTAATTACTAGACAATACTTGGCTATATATAATTATGTATACCAATTCAGGGTTCATTTGATTTCATGATGCAAGGAAATTGATACAACCTGTTGTATACTGAGCTCGATCCCTGGAGGCTCATGACGCTTTTGGCTTGTTCCGTTGGCAGCTAGACCTGGGAAATACTCTGGAGGAGGGTATAGTGCTCTCTGAGAAAGTCCTCTCTCAACCCAGTTGTTTTTGACAACTTTTGCTTAGCATCCAAACTTCTTGCAAAGTTGATCGAAAAGTTATTGGCAAATCAACTACAGATGATCCTAAATACCATAAAATATATTATCTGGATCTTTTTCAGTGAGGATACCCTAAATACCACTGATTGCTTAGGTTGATCACCTTCATTAAGACCAAGATAGGGAAGGACATCTTGTGGTCCCACAGCAGTATTCTACAATGTTACATATATGGTGTTCTTCTAAATTGTCCACAAGGGTTGGGAGGCAGAGGTATTATTTTATGGTGGTTTCAGTCCCAGTTAGTGAATGGGGAAAATGCCACTTGAACTTTCGGTATCTTTGATGTGGGCACCTCATTGCTAAGTGTTTTCCTCCAAGAAATTTAACATCCATGGGAAATAAATTGAGAGGTTATTTGGCAGTTTCAAGTGATGTGTCATTAACATACTGATGACGCTCATTACAAATAACCCCTGCAATTCCAGCTGAAAATGCCATTCTATTCTTGAACCAGTCCCTGGTAGGCTGTGAGGATTTGGATGGTTGAAACAAACTCAAAGTAAATCCTACAAAGACAATTGCCTGTCTTCTATACAAGTTGCACTTATTAAGTAACTGTCTCATTAGACAACTGTTTGCAAATACGGCAGTAATAAATGGTATTTTAAAAATCATTTTTGACCAATGCACACATTTACTGCCAAATTTCTGCAACTGACAACACATGCTGGAGTGAAAAATAATGCTTGTGTTGCTGCACAAACATCTTTATCTAAATGAGGCAGCAGCAATCAACATCCCCCCCTCTCTGTGTGTTAATTAGCTACCATTTGGATATAACTGATGCTGACGAACAAGGATTATGTGTAGATATCAGGGCAGTCTGGAACACCCAAAGGAGTTGGTTCATAATTTACTCCTGACTCCCATCTCCTGCTTATGTGGAAATTATGGCCAGGGGAGTCTTTATCTAGCCTTAGCTGGTGAACCAGTTATAATCCATGCATTCTACAAGGGGTTACCTTTGGAGAAAACCTGGTGCATAGACTTCTGATATCAGAAATCTATTAAGTTGGAATAGTGTCCATGTTGAAGTCACATTATAAGTTGCCAAAAGTTGCCTAGACCCAATTGGAAGTCCTGGTTATCATCTTTAAAGCTCTTTATGAAACTTCCTGCAACACCAGGAGACATCAGGCAACTGAATCTTCCCATTTGGTGTGGTCACCAAGAGGGGGCTACCAGTATATGGCAAATCATCATCCATGACTGATTTCTGGCCACTGTGATGGAATGTCCACCTGACCCTTCAACTGTGGAGAAGGGAATAGGATTATTGCAGAAAAACTTTCTTAGACCAAGAAAGGGAGAAGTGTAAGAAAAGCTCACCTTATTTCCCCTGAACCCCACCTTACATTTGCTAAATATAAGATGATTTGGATAATTGCTTCAGCAGGCTTTTAAGATTCTATAAAATTACATAGCCAGCAATAAAGACATTATAGAGATCCAGGTTTTCCTTATTTCATGAGTTTGCTATCTCCAAAGCACTTCGATAGCAGCAATACACATTTTATGAAATACTCTCTCCCTATATGGCCCCCACCCTCTGGCATTTTGAAAACTAGCCAAACAGTGTTGTTGTAGCATATATTTGGTCTTTAGGTTAACTTAATAGATCCCACTAGGGACTACTAGAGATGGGAGTAGACATGCTAATATATCTTTCTTTTATTTTTAGTTCTTTATTTGCATAGAATTTCTACATGCAGCAGAAATTGTGTCTCCTACTTTAGTGTGAAGTGATGCATTCAGTTTCACCAAATCAATCTCACCTCAGTTTCCTGCCCACGTAAGGCACCAATCAATTGCAAATCCTTTGAGAAGAAACACTTCTTGAAAGCACAGATGCTGAATACATGATACATTAGACAGCCCATGTCTCATTGGGTTATCCTTTCAAAGATATTCTATTATCAGATTCCTCAATATCTTCAACAGTGACCAATGTCTAAGGTGCTGCCCTCACTGGAGAAGTTGGGATTATCTGCATTGAGAATAGCTCATGCTGAACAGTATAGCATAGTCAAACATCAACCCAGAAATGTTTTGTGACATTTTGTATCATAAGCTGTTTTATGATAAGGTTTATGTCATGTAATGTTTTATAAAATTTTCCAAAGTTTAATTCCATGGGAGTCACTAGTCACTAATTTTGGATGCATTCTGCAAATTAGCACATTTGAGGTACCATGGTTCAAATATTATTATTGCCCTGTGATTCACCATTTTGCTCAGTTAAAGCTTATAGGAATGAGAGTTTTAGTAGCAAATGATGAATTGAACAGGGCAAAGAGAAATCGGGGTTTGAATGAAAGGAGAATTAACTTCATTGCATGTGTCACTTTAATCCTTCCAGAAATCACACCTCCTCCCACTTTTTCAGAAGCATAATTTTTCCACTTTAACCAAAATGTCCATCAAGCACATGTTATAGGGTTTTGGCAAAAAGAAAACGTAATATTTGCAGTTTTTCTTAAAGTCAAGGTAACTGACCCAATGAAGAAGACAATCAAGCTGAGAATTCCCAGCTGATGAATAGAGGCAGTTTAAGGTTCTTCCCCAGTGGGATGACTTATGTAATGATATGTTCTGTATCTATTTCCTTTAGAGACGAGTTAACAAGTCATAAATGGATGAGTAATTATTAACGGGAATTATAAGCAGGGATAGAAAAGTGGAATAATGAATGTGAAAAGAGGATGTTATATTCCATTTACAGTTATTTTACATTTATATACAAAAAAATCACTCCAGTCAAAATGTACAATATAAAAATAACACTGAGATGAATTATTTTAGAAAAATATTACTTTCTTCTTCTAGTCATGCAGACTACCCACTCTATGCAGCTCCAAACAGAAATAACATTACTTGAATATGTCAAAGCAGAAATGGTATTGCTCCGGTCTCAAAATAGCCCCATTCAAATATTCTTAAATTGCCCCATTCAATATACAATACACATATGGTACAAAGTTTGAGTTTTGGCAAAGAAAATTTTATCTAAAAATCTCAGTTTTCAAAATATAGATTTACTGCACTTATTGGGAGATTAAGTTTCTCTCTTAAAATATTTATGAATTTTGGGAGGAATCCTCTTAATAATCAAATATGCTAAAAGCTAATGAATAGGCAGGAGATGAGATGAGGATGAAAAAAGAAGGTCTAGCTGCTTCCTCTATTCAGTCCCCCATCAAAAGATGATTATAGCAATGCAGAGCCTTCATTATCCATGGAAACCTTCTATACCTGTGATGGCAAACCTATAGCATGCATGCCACAGTTGGCACATGGAGCCATATCAGCTGGCATGCGAGCCATCACTGCCAGATGATTTTCAGCCTTCCGGAGGGCTGGAGGAAGGCCATTTTTGCCCTTCCCAGGCTTCAAGAAAGCCTTCGGAGCTGGGGGAGGGCAAAAAACTGGCCCAACGAGCCTACCAGAAGTTCAGAAAAGATTCATTTCTGGCTTCCGGGGAGCTAGAGGAGGTTTCCGAAGTCATTTCTGAACTTCACGTTGAGCCCATTTTTAACCCTCCCCAGGCTCTGGAGGCTTTCCTGGAGCTTGGGGAGGGCAAAAATAGCCTCCCCCAGCTCCCCAGAAAAAATACCAAGCTCAGCTTGGAGGTGAGCAGTGTGGCATGCATTAGGGGGGGGAGTATGGGGGGGTTGTGCATGCATGCATATGTGGGGGCCCCTTTGCATTATGGGTGCCGGCTATCATGCACTTGCATTTTTGGCACCCAACAACAAAAAGGTTAGCCATCACTATTCTATACAAATGAAGACTTTGGAAAATCAGGATGCATCATCAGTGGAAAACTTCCACAAACAAAAATTCATTCTAAAACTATATTTTTGCTTTATTGCCACAAAGAACTAGACTGTCTGTATTTCTTTGCTGCTATCCAGATACTTTAAGTCAAGTACTTGCAGCTTTATTTATTTATTTAAGAAATTTATATAGCTGTCCATTTACCAGGAGGTGGCAAACAAAACTGAAAACACATACTGTAACTATTTAAGTAGAGGGAAAAACATAATTGAAGCTTCAAATAAATTCACTGCAATATGCCAGTTCTATGAACCTCCTGGCTCTAGTTCCTAAGTGAAAAGTCAGAAGTCAACTGCCCCTAGTTGACATGATAGAGAAATTGCAGTATACAGAGTTTGTGTTCATAGTCTTCTTCTTTTTTTCTCAAATACTGTTCTGATGAAACTGTCTAATAAATAAGGCATAATAAATAACCTGTTTTTCCAATAACCACTTTATTTCTAGTTTCAAAACTGAAAGCAGCATGTAAGAGTGCAATCTCTCTGTCTCTCACATTCAGACAGAACCCTAGTCATTAATCTCTACAGTAACTCTGCCAAGTTGCCAAGGGTTCGTATTTGTAGCTATATGCAGTAGTACGGGCAGCGGGAACCAAAATCAAGAGTTTTGTTTCCCAGTTAAAAGGGGGGGAGTATTAATCCAGGACCTGGTGGCACCACTCCTTCCCATAGAACATCTCCACCATGCCTGAAGTTCAGCACCATCATTAAAAGTGATATTCTCCTCACTGCCTACATCACTCATGGGTGTCTGCCAGGCCTTTAAGCACAGTTACATGATCAAATTCCTATAGGAGTCATGTCAAGTACTTATAATGCAATGATTCTGCTTCAATACAGAGAGTAATGTAGTTCAAGACAAGGAAGGGGAGGAGGCGATGAGAAGGGATAGGAAAAATTTGATGGAGAAGGCTGCAAAGCCTTCGCTTAGATAATTACCAACTCTGCTTGCCCGCAATACATTTACTCTGTCGGAAGCTTAATTTCTGATGCAAACCTATATGCCTTGTGAGTTCCTGCTTGCCCAATATTTTGACAGCAGCTCTACAAGTTTATAGAGCATGCCATATAGCAAAGGTGAAAAATGAAAGAAAGAAAAAATATCTACTCAAATGTAGGCATTTAACTGATTCTTTCACATTTATGATTAAAAGCAACAGTGATCACCCTGAAAGAATGGTAAGGACCCTTTTCAGCAACTGAAAAAGGGTGAAATTAACAGTGACGTGCGGTGAGGTTTATGACTGGTGAGGCACTGACACAGTGCTGGGTTTCAAATATTTTTAGACTTGTGGACTTCAACTCCCAGAATTCCACAGCCAGGCATGCTCAGTTCCGATTTAACGCGACAGCATTTGCTTTTCTCCTTTGCTCCTTCTTTCTTTTTCTTTTTCTTCTCCCTTCCCCTCCTTCCTCCCTCTCTCCCTTCCTCCCCCTCTCTCAAACACACGCACACGCACACCCAGAAGTTGGATTGGACTATCTCTCCTACTCCCTTCCCTCTCTCACTCACTCTCAAACAAGCCCACACACACACAAAAGTTGGATTGGATACCTTTTCCAGTGGCTTGAAAGCAGTTCCTCTGCCATCCCCCCCATTCCCCTGCTGCCTTCCCCAAACACCTCCACCATTGCAAATGCAGCCTGCTGTCTGGGTGGGAAATGCCTGGAACACAATAAAGCCCACCCACTCACCTCCTGCTGGCAGGCTGGGGTGAGAGGAGGTGCAGAGAAGCCGGAGGGGAGCCGATCCGAGCCTTCCAAAAGAAAGAGGCTGGGGGAAAGTGTGGTCCTGTGGTCTCCTCAGTGCTCGCTTGTGCTCTCCCTCCCCAAGTGTAGTTTGATTGCAGGCGGAGCCACGTTGCCTTTTCAAACTTGTAATCAGTGAAGCTGGGCTAGATTTTTATATAGTTTTATCCAGCTGTGTGTGTGAGAGAGAGAAATGAATGGGGGCCTGGAGAGGAAGTCACTACACTTGGGGAGGGAGAGCACCAATGAGGAGACCACAGGAGGAGGCAGGAAGCCAGGCAAAGAGCCATGCTGTAGCACACACATCTGCCCCGCAACGTGGCTCTGCCTGCAATCAAACTACACTTGGGGAGGGAGAGCACAAGCGAGCACTGAGGAGACCACAGGAGGAGGCAGGAAGCCAGGCAAAGAGCCATGCTGTAGTACGCATGCAGTTCTCCTGCCTCATAGTAGAGGGTGCTTTTTAAGAGGCTTTTTTTAACAGTTAAGCAGAGTCATCCACGGTGAGGCAGTAACTAGCTCAGCCTGACCTCAGCTCTCGCCTTTTTCCTTTTACATTTTTTTTCTTTTCATGATGAGAGTGGTGAGGCTGTGCCTCACTTGCCTCACCTGACTGCACCTCACTGGAAATTAAACAGTAGCTTTTCAATAGATTTGATATAATGACGCAATACCAGAAAATGGGACATTAATTTGCAGGGTGGGATTTTATTTCTCGGTAAGTGGACACTGGCAGACAAATGATTTGTCAATATGGAAAGATCTGTGGCTTAGATGAATCAGTGCCAATAACTTTTGTCTGGAAATTAGTAGGATAATACTTATAGAAGTATATTGCAAACAATAAATGTTATTTGAACTGATAACATTTGGAAATTGGATGCCAATCTGGTGTTACTATATCAAAAGGTATGGTTAAAAGAAGGAGAAGCATTTTTTAAAATAATTCATGAGGATAAGATAAAGGTTCCCGTCGCATATATGTGCTAGTCGTTCCCAACTCTAGGGGGTGGAGCTCATCTCCGTTTCAAAGCCGAAGAGCCAGCACTGTCCGCACTGTCAGCACTGACTAAATGTCACAGGTGCACGGAACGCTGTTACCTTCCCAACAAAGGTGGTTCCTATTTTTCTACTTGCATTTTATGTGCTTTCGAACTGCTAGGGTTGACAGAAGCTGGGACAAGTAACGGGAGCTCACTCCATTACATGGTGCTAGGGATTTGAACCATCGAACCGTCGACCTTTCTGATTGACAAGCTCAGCGTCTTAGCCACTGAGCCACCGTGTCCCTTTTCATGAGGGTATGGGAATTCAAATATAGTGCTCATATGAGATACAGTTTGAAATGAAATGAAATGAAATTAGTCAGTTGTAACCAATTATAAACAATATCCGATAAAATACTTCTGCACCAGCCCTCTCTTTCCTCTCTTTCCTTTACTCACATTGTACAGCACTGTAGTCCATCCTTCCATGGTAATGCACTGGAAGACAGTCAACACGGCAAAGAGGATGTTATCAAACTGAGTTATCCCATCATTGGGACCAATCCAGTCTCTGCACTCATAACCTGTAGGGCATCCTTGCACCCCACAGGGATGTGGTGGATCCAGCTCTTGTAATTCACCTGCAGTCAGACAGAAATGAAATCCTTTTATTAACATACATATATGTAAAGGAGCAACGTCGACCAAGAAGTTATAATAAAACAGGAAGCTTCTGTATGATTTATTTTATTTATATTTTACCTTTTCCTTGAACAGCACAAGGAAAGAACATGAGGATTTCCCTTACCCCCAATTTATCAGCACAAAAACATTGTGAAATTGGCTGGCTTGTGAAAGAGCAATTAGCCCAAATTATCCAGCCAACCAATCCAAGTCTAGCATTGTAATGTCTGCATGACACTTATTTATAGTTCCTCTCTTCCAGGAAAGTTTGGGTTCCTTGCATGGTGATCAGTTGGGTCAGTACCAAGGGTATTCACACTGCCAAGATCCAGCGGATTGCTGGTTTTTGACATCCTTAGTTCCTAGCTTCCTCCTTACCATTATGATCGTGAAATGATAGGCACAGTAGTATGATCTTTCCACCTGACCATTGCACTGGTTTTTTCTTCTTAAGAAGAAGAAGAAATATTGATGGCTATTAGGAAGAATAATGACCCTAAAGGAGAACATATATAAGCATGTTCTGCTTCTGGTTGCTACTCTTGGTCATAAGTAAGTAGCAGATGCCCTCCTCCCCAGTTCTGCTGTGCTGCCTCCTTGTGATAGTGATGGTGGGTTCCTGAGATGACAAACCATATCTTCTTCACAGAGGTTTACCAAAACCTAGCATTAGATTTTGTTCCCAAATCTGGTGTTTTAACTTTGGCCATGAGGAAAGGGATCTATTTTTTAAAAAAATGGAGAAAAACTATAGACCTCTTCCAAGTATAGATATCTCTCTTGGTGCATCCTGACTACCTGATAATTTATAAAATTCCTTTAGTTTAAAATAAATTATCGAAATAAATTATGAACAATTTAAATCTAGGGAAAAAGTTGCCAGAAAGGGGTGCATGGGAGAAGGTGGAGAGGAGAATAACAAATAGTAAATAGTGATGCAGATTATATTGTTTCGTAAAGGCAGTATATTTCCTAACATTAGTTTTTTTTTTCTGAAATGGATACTTTATTCTTTAATAGGACAGTTAAAGGTTTGAGTTGCTCTTATGTCTTGTGTTCATAGAAAATCTAGCCTGGATGTGGAAAGATATTATTACCGGGGAAAAGTGAGGAAACGGGAAAGAAAAGCAGAAGAGTAGAGTTTAGTCTGGATATTTTTATTATTATTATTTTTGCTTTGTATCATCAGGACTTTGCATGAAACACACATTTGAACAGCATTCAAGATTCATGGTTAACAGGACATGGGGAAACAACAACAACAACAACAAAAACCATGTTTTGTTTTCAAACCATTTCTCCTGCTCAAATTGCAGTAAGTATTTTTGCCCAGAAGGCATGTTCAAACCTAAAAGAACAAATGTTTCTGAAGGATTGTAGGTTAATTAGATCCATAGCTGTACAGTGTTTTAAACTTCCAGGGCAAGAATAAAGTCAGAAGGGAGACAGCAATATCTCTTACCTGAATTGTTTACATAGCAAGCCTGATGTAGCTTTCCACTATAAAATTCCAAGCCGATAATGGCAAACATCAGGATTGCAAAAAAGAGAAGGAGACCAATCTGGAGCAGAGGCACCATTGCCTTCATGATGGACTTTAGTACGATCTGTAAACCTTGAGAAAAGGAAAAGGAGAAAAATGCAATTGAAAAGAAGCACCAATCAGCACATTATTCCTTTGGGAGAAGCAGAGAGACAAGGAAGTGTCACACTGTGAAACATGTTCAGAAAAATTGTGATTGTCTGGCAGATGCAATGTTATAATCAAGGGAAGACAACACTCCAGAAAGCAAGCAAAGCTCGTGTCACCGACGGAGGAGAAAGTAAATAGTCATCTCCCAAAGGAGCAAGTTCTTTCCCATTAGAAAAAACCTCCCAATTTTTTTCGCAAGAAGAAAATGCTTTGTTTAGTCCAAAGTGTTCTAAAGTTTAGGTTTTCCCTAATGTAAGATTGCAATATTCAACTTTTAATGATTTGTTACATTTGCCCAATTTTCTAGATCAGGAAAAAAGTATTATGATTTCCTTTCTTCAGCTTATTATTGTTTAGAGTTGATCATTATTGCATAATAATCTAATTTTAATACCAACTTATATTTGTATCTATATAAAACTTTGAATGGATCAAAATATTGTAATATGCCAATGTATATAAATGTCAGTTTGAAACCTTTTACTATAGCACTACAGTACAGTGGTGGTGGGATTCAAATTTTTTTACTACCGGTTCTGTGGGTGTGGCTTAGTGGGCATGGCATGGCTTGGTGGGCATGGCAGGGGAAGGATACTGTAAAATCTCCATTCCCTCCTGCTGGGGCTTGGGAGGCAGAGAATAGATAGGGGTGAGGCCAGTCAGAGGTGGTATTTACCGGTTCTCCAGAACAGGTCAGAACCTGCTGAATACCACTTCTGCTACAGTACTTTTCTAAAGTTTGTAAATGTTTTTGCCTCATGTTCATTCATTTAATTCCTGCCTTGTTTTCCTTTGATTGTACTTGTAAAATTAATAAATGTATACATCTGAAAAGAAAAGACTCTTCCCCAAATAATTGTGAAACAAATGTATCTGTATGTAGGTTTTCAAAGGGTATGCAAGTCTTGAAAAATATATTTTTATCACCAGTGGCTCTGGATTCAATCACCATATTGTATATTTTAAATGAGCAGATGAGAATTTTGCAGTGAAACTGTACATTTCCAAGTCAGAACTGATCATGATGGCTTCGTTAGAGTGGTCTCTCGCCTTTCATTCAGAAGCTCAAAATGTTATTTTCCTGTCCACAATAGCTCTGTGAGATGGGTTGGGCTGAGAGACAATAACTTACTCAAAAATCACCCAGTAAATTTTCATGGATGAGGGTGAACTAAAACCTGCGTTTTCTCACTGCAAGTCCAATGCTTTAGTCACTGTACAATACGCTGTACAATATTGACTCTCTGGAATTTCCTCTGATTCCAAAATAAAATGACTTTTCTCCTTGAAAAGGCAGCCCTTGGTTAACTATAGCAAACTGGAATGTCTGTTGCTAATCAACATGAAAAGCACAACATCAAATGATAGTGCCACTTAGCGGCGGCAGTTCTGGTTGCCATCATTAAGTGAATTCGGCACCATTGTTAAGAGCACCATCAGGTGGTCAACATTTGCGACCTCCTGCCAGTTTCCTCACTGACTTCGCTCATCAGAAGCAAGTGCTGAAGGTTGCCAATGGCATTCTCATGACTGTGGGAATGATGTAACAGCCAGAACTTCAAGGTCTACCAAGTATCATTCTTTCAAGCAATGTTGTGAACTTGAATAGTCGATGAACAAGTGGTTACATAAAGACCACCTGTTATCTTTATCAAATAAAACTGGAAATCTTCTCAAAGCACATGGGCCTGATTAATATATTATTAGCTCACCCAACCATTGACTGCCCTAATATGTCTCCTCCTTTTTGCCAGAGCCAGCTAAACTCATAATTGCCAGCTCTGACACTATCCTAATTCATTAGAGTTCACATCAATTTGGGCAGGTCTCGTATGGTAATCTAGTAAAATCGTTGTTGTTCCAGGTAAGACTAAGCACACCGAGTAGTTATATATGCATATAGTATTCTAAACACGTGAAAAATAGATGGGACTAGTAATTATTAAGGCCTCATCTTCTCAGCATTCTCCCTTTTCAGCATCCCCTTATCAGTATATTCAGAATTAACCAAGTCGGGTTTCTTTCCCTTATTACCGATCTACCAAAAGCCCTTCTGAATCAGAGGAACAGAGGTACGTGAAGCCTGTCAGTCTGGTTGTTGAAGATATATTTTACTTAATGTCAATATTTTATTTAATATTTTATTTATTTAATATCACTTAATTTTAAAGGTCATTCTGGAATTGTATGCAAGTGTCCTGATTCTAATAGAATACCTCTATAGGAAATAAAGATGGCCATTGGGAACACCAACGCTGCTCTGCAAGAAAGGAGTACAGCAGTAGGGCAAAGTGGGAGGAGATAAACCAGATGCTTACTAGGAATGCCTGAGACAAGCTTCAAGGGTCTGAGCACTCGTACCGCCCGCAGAGTCCGCAGGTCCACATGGGTGTTAAAATGTGCTCCTGCTGTTGCAAGGATGCTAGAAACAAACAGGAAGAGACAAAAGTTACTAAACATAGCTCTTGGGTAATGCACACATGCCTGCCTGCCAGCCTCCCTCCCTGCAGGAGGAGGCGTAACACGCACCAGGCACCTGACAGGCGGAATTGGTGCACCTTACCCTATGCTGTGAGTCAAGAACCATTTCTTAGCCTAATCTTAGCAGAGCAGCAATTAAGAAAAAAAATACACACTAGCTTAAGGACTCACATTTTCCAGCTCAGTCTGTGCCTTGTGTTAGAATTACGAGTTGTAAATTCAATACATCAGATCCTTACCAAGAGGCTTGAATAGGAAAGTCTTGGGAATTTAGCAAAATTGTGCCTGAAAAAGGCACAATTCTCAAGGCACTAATATTGCCCTTTAACCCTAAAAAAACAACCCAATTTTGTGGCAATTAAAAAATGTTGAAGGGATGTCATTGCTATTGTAAGTCTCTACAATTTTAAGACATCACTTCTCTCCTTTGAACAGGCCCCCTCCATCAAAAAACCCTGAACTAAAGGGCAGAGAATGAGCGGAGAAGTGAAAGTCAACTTGAGTAGGAGGAAAAACCTCTGGAACATCACATAACAAATGATCAGCATGATAGGTGCACAGAATTGGAGATAAATGTATGGGATTTTTTTTTTTGCTTTACAAAAGGTATCATATTACATCTCTGAGCACCCATATGTGTGATGGCTAGGATTTTCCAAGATAGAATATTCAGCATTGGCAGAGAGCATTTCCCTTTGCCTAATTTCCCTATAATTTAAGGCAGGCAAATTAAAGGCATGTTTCTCTAGCTTAATGTAAAAGTCACTGAAGAACCACAAAAGCTTCCTGGTGTAAATAGCTAGATCCTTACAGATCAAAGATCAATCAGTCCAAATAAACAATTAAAATTTTGTCTGACAGGTTTGAAAAAATACTGTCTGTAAATCATGAAGACTGAGAAACTGTCTGAATGGTATAATTACGTATATTCCAACTTCTCATAACAACATCAAGGACAATAGAACAACAAGACTTTCTTTTAGGCAAATTACATTATAAGACCCTTCGAAATCAAATTTGGTAAAAATGTGCGCTTTCTGCAATAATTCTAAGAATTCAGAGATAAGGGGGAAATGGCAATGCTCCCCAATATTGAAGATGTCAGGATTTCCCCAAATATTATAAAAACGTAATAAGGAATCAAAATAAGACTTTATTGACTCTTCACAGTTGTAGAGGGTGTGTAGGTGTTTAAGTTCTTTGGCAGCTGCCTCAATCCTAAGTGATTTTTCCAAAACAAGATTCCTTTCTTTCTTTAAGAAATTGACAGATGCTTTTTATCAATATTTAAAATGATATTTATTGAGATGAATTTCAATAACTAAGCTATTTCTAATTCAGAACCCTGAAATTATTTTCTGTTGGACTTTAGAACTATTTTAGTCCTAATACTTTAAGGCAGACTCTTCCTTATTTTTTTCCACTAAAATCAAATGAGCTTGTAGTGGTTGTTTAAAAACCATATCCTGAATCAGTGGTGGATTCCTACCGATTTGGACCAGTTCGGCCAAACCGGTAGTGGTTTGGCAGCCTGGGTTGCTGGAACAGGCAGCAACCCAGGCCTGCCTTGCCCTTGAACCGGTTCCCCAGGCGGCGCAATCTTGTTTTTCAGTTCTGCACATGTGCAGAACAATTTTAATTGCACTGCGCATGCACGCACAGCGTGTATCCAGGCGTGCGCGCAAAGCGAACAGGCTGCAGTGCCTGCCAGAACCCTATCCTTTTCAACCATGCACGGACCATTGCAATAGCTCAGGTTCTGTGTACTCTGAGATAGCCTTGTACAGATTTGCAACCAAATCTTCACTCTTGTAGGCAAAGTGGCAATTTAATTGGCAAAACTTATTTATGTAGCACCAGAATCCCTTAAAGATCTTCACCTACATTGCAAGCTAGTCTGGGCCAGAAAAGTCACATAGACATGACTAAATGTTGATGCAGAGTACCACATGTTTGGGCTCCTAATCTCCCAGCTTTCGAGCCACTTGAAGTTGACACAAACCTAATTGCCTATCGGCCATGTATGTTCCATTAAGGGCATCTACTTGCAAAATATCTCTTTTCCACAAGGTAATACCTCATTAATGCCTTGGAAGAAGGAGTCATGACAAACCACTTCTTTGTGAAACAGCCAAATCTCCATAACTTAGATATTTCCCTTAGATGGAGAATGGAGTCCCAGCTACAGCAATTCAATGCTCAAAAGAGGAATGATAGAAAATAGTGGTATTTTCCTCTTTGTTTATCCTGAGCTGCAAATTCTTGAGTCTTACATCAGTCCCCAACAGGGGTGGCTTGCTGGGGGTTCACAGGAGTTTGGGAGAACCTCTAGCTACGATTCTGTGCAGTTTGGAGAACCCCCGAATCCGACTCCTGGCTGGCTTAATAACTGCCACCCCAAAAATGTCATAAAATCATATTCAGTCACATGGGTTCTTTGATTTATGGAAATCTGACTCCAGTTGTGGTCATAAATCGAGGACTATCTGTATCATAATACATCAAATTAAATATGTCTAAATGTATCAGTGTAGTTTCAATGTATGTAACATCATGGTTAAAACTACTATTAAGATTAATGTTATTAAAATGCATATTACATTGGGATGGAGATTTTATGTGTGTGTGTGTGTGCGTGCGTGCGTGTGTGTGTTGTATTTGTGCTGATAAATAAATAAAGGGAGACTAGTATAGATCTATTTCAAGCTATTTAGCTCTCATCAACACACACACATACATACATACATACATACATACATACATACATATACATATATAATGCAATGTTAATTCCCATTTAATTCGGATAAATAACTGAATGAGAAAAAAATGGCTGGCTAACATCCCTAGTATTTTTCTGGAATTAGACTTATTATGATTACTTTTCTCTCTGGGCCCATTTGGCAGTTGTTAGAATATTAAACCAGGATTTTCATTTCATGCTTGAAAAGCAGCTAGGCATATTTTGTCATTAATAGTAAGCAGTTATGATTTGATACCAAATCACACAAGAAGCTGATATTGTGGAATAACACAAATCTCAAAATAGTGGGGAAAATGTTTTATTGGAATGCTTGGCCCAAACAGGGATTAATACTTTAAATCAGTTTTTCTTAGTGCTGTTTTAAATATTTTGCAAGATTAACTTTTGTGTTTGACTTGCCTATGTTATGTATCTGGCGATCTGCACATCTAGAATGTGTGCTAACAACATGGCCCTTTAGCAGCTCATACAAAGTTCAACAGAATTAATAGAATACAACAATGCAGCTTTTTATTATTATATTATATTAAAAATGAAAATTGTTATTTATATATTTGATCTATATATTTATTTAATTAATATAATTGATCAAACCTAATTTATTTGTTCTGGTTTCATGTTAACATATATGTCAAAGGATGTTAAATATCATAATTAGGGGTTTCAATGTGATATTAAATTGGACTCTTAAAATATAAAATCTGTCATTGTATGAAGAGTTTTGCCTCTATCAGGTTTGTGGCATAGTAGATAATCCTGCATAACTGGCATAAAAGTCATTCTCCTGATTTCAAGAAGTGGTCCAGGATATGTTTCTTAACAATTTTTTAAAGTCTTCTTTGCTCTAAAAATGAAAAGATGACACAATGTTGTTCTATGGTCTATAAGTAACAATAAGCCTAACAACTGAATTAATTTCATGTAAGTATATATATCCTTATCATTTTGTTAATTTGGGTAGTGTGGGCATATTTAGTTCACTTAATCACTATACTGCACAAGGCCATTAAAAATTATTTCCTTCCACACAACCAGGTGTGCCAGCCCATATGTCATTTTGTATAATTAAATCCCAGGCTCCTAAACTAATTGAGGTATTGGCTATTGAGAATTGCTAGTTTCTGACATCAATTTAATTTTTCCAGAGGGTACAATCAACCCCAATGCAGAGACAGTTTTGTTAAGGTAGGGTTCTTTCCTCAGGTAACAAGTGACAATATTTCAACATCAATCTTCTTCAAAACAGGAAGTACACATTCCTTTAAACCATCAGTGTCATAAAGTGCTAAATGAATGACACAAGTCTTAGTAGAAAGATGGACAGGAGACACAAAGACTAAAATAAAGGCCACCAAGACCGAAGTTGGCTCCTTTAGAAAATCTAGACCCAATGGGCAAAACCCTATATTGCACTATATATCCTGAAATTAGCATCACTTCAAAAGAATTGTGGCATCTAGGAGCTGACCACCAATGTTTGCAAAAAAATTGGTGATACAACAGATTCTTTGTTGATCTTTTATTTTTCTATTGTATTATAAATGCATTATCTTTTTTTTCATGCTGCATGTCTTCTAATATGTTCTTTTGAAGAAATCAGGCAAGATAGTTATTTCAAAGAAAAATGGGACAATGTTTCCCTTTCCAAAACTTTATACATGCAATTGCATTTACAAAAACTTCAGTGATGGGTAGGCAGCACTTGATATAAGAAGGAAACAAAGAAAGGATCCTGTGTTATTCAGGGACAACAGAGATAAAGTGGAGACAAGAAAAAAAAAATCAGACTGAAGCTCACTGAGAGGTGATACTTAACACTTAACATGCCCCCCAAAATATCTGGTAAATCCTAGATACAGGATTGAGTATAGAAAGAAAAAGAAGAAAAAGCCCTACATTTCACAATAATTAGGCCAAGAAGCCTAATTAGAGGCCTGAGGTAATAATGTTGCCAATCACTTTATACTGGTTTTGAAATACGTCTGGCTAGATTCATGTATGCTTGATGCCAAGAGAATAGACAACTAGCATACTGTGTATTTCAACAAGTGATCCTTTTTAGAAGATGCATTACAGTGTACTTACATTCTGTGAAAGAGTTTACAAACTTGGAGTGCAATGGGAGCAGTACCTTCTCAACTGGTACTGACTGAAAACATCCCAGAGCACTGACTCTGTTTAGGTGTCTAAATGTAGCTTGTAAAAAATTGGAGGAAGTTCCAAATAGAGAAAATCATAGCACACACACGCTACATCACCTAAATTAAGGAATCAGCTTTTCAAGTTTTATGCAGCCACCCTGAAACCAGGGAAATTGGGTCATTGTTCTACTAATTCATTTAATTACAGGCCAGCATTACTCTTGGCAATGTCTCCCTTGCTGGGCAATTAACCACCTTTATTTTTTATTATGATTATTTCCCTTCTTTCCAGTATACAGTTGGATTAAAAAAAAACAACCACCCGGCTCCCTTTAGTAACAACAGTTCTGTTTCCTAGGATACCAGGAAAGACGAAACTATTTCGCATTAACTAAATGTGCTGCGGTAACAGATTTGTTCCCCCTCTTCGTCTTCTGTTTATTATGACAAATCTGAAAGGGGTGAATTGAAAAGTATAGTTAGCCGATCCATCATTCGGTTAACTAGAAACGTTGATTGTTGCTGAGGTTCTTGTCAGACTGATTGCTGTAAAGTCTTGTCAACAACTCCATGGAAGCCATGTTCAGTGGCTGTGTGGGCTAGATTCTATGGGAGGGCGAAGAAGCCACACTCAGATTCATGTGGAAAATGTAGAACAAGGTAATAGCCCTGGATGCAGCAGGCAGAGTGAGAGAGAGCAGGGAGAGTGAGGGAGAACAGGGATTATTGTGTAAATTGTGATAGAGATTACCAGTAGGAATAGCAACAGGCTCAAGATCCAATGGGTTCAGATGGTACTTTTATATATCCTTCTAATCTAGCCTGTGGGAATGGACCAGAAAGGAAAAGAATACTGCAAAGAAATGCTTAATTATATAAATGATGGGTCATACTCACTGTAATTACTGGTAATTATGGATTGCTGGCACAAACTGCACCTCACAAAAGCTAGAAAGTATTATTTGGCATATGCATTGCAAGCTTGATTGAAAAGTTTTAAACTGAACTCTGTACATGCTAAAAATGAAAATCCCATAGTAAGGTCCTCAGATGAAAATAAAGTGCCTAGGTTGATGAAATGGACTGTTCAGATGATTCAGTGAAAAATCAGACAGAACATAAGGCTCATGACCTTCCTTATCTATTAATCAATGCCTAGTGGACTATATGAGTTTGAGATATAATATGCATGTATTATATAATCTATATAATAAAGAGTTTGTGCTGTCAAACTTCACACCCAGATTTGGCAATAAATTATAGGTCTTCATTAAATCACAAATTTTCTTAAATGGATACATAGTTTATTCAAAAATTGAATTCAAAGAGGACTCATCAATGGTTCCTCATCAAAGTGGAGAACAGGAGTTGCCATAAACGTGTGCACAATCTTGGATTTATTTTTGTCTTACATACACAATTACTAATCTGGATAAAGAGGAGAGGAAACACTTCAGTAAGGCTTTTGATAAGGTAGACCATAACCTACTACTAGATAAAGTAGAAGAATGTGGGTTAGACAGCATCACCACCAGATGGATTTGTAACTGGCTGACCAACCGCACTCAACGTGTAGTCCTCAATGGAACTGCATCTACATGGAGGGAAGTATGCAGTGGAGTACCCCAAGGCTCTGTTTTAGGCCCAGTACTCTTCAACATCTTCATCAATGATTTGGATGAGGGAATAAATGGGGAACCCATCAAATTTGCAGATGACACCAAGCTGGCAGGAATAGCCAACACTCCAGAAGATAGGCTTAAGATACAGAAGGATCTTGACAAACTTGAACATTGGGCACTATCTAATAAAATGAAATTCAATGGTGAAAAGAGTAAGGTTCTACATTTAGGCAACAAAAACGGAATGCACAGGTACAGTATAGGTGGTACCGTGCTCAATAGTAGTAACTGTGAGAGGGATCTTGGAGTTCTAGTGGACAAACATTTAAATATGAGCCAGCAGTGTGCAGCAGCTGCCAAAAAAACCAACACAGTCCTAGGCTGCATC
Organism: Natrix helvetica; assembly: GCF_964273705.1. Classification (NCBI taxonomy): domain Eukaryota; kingdom Metazoa; phylum Chordata; class Lepidosauria; order Squamata; family Natricidae; genus Natrix; species Natrix helvetica. The sequence continues at coordinate 67,485,590 of NC_138549.1, read as the reverse complement.
AACAGAGGGATAGAATCAAGATCACGTGAAGTGTTAATACCACTTTATAATGCCTTGGTAAGGCCACACTTGGAATACTGCATTCAGTTCTGGTCGCCACGATGTAAAAAAGATGTGGAGACTCTAGAAAGAGTGCAGAGAAGAGCAACAAAGATGATTAGGGGACTGGAGACTAAAACATATGAAGAACGGTTGCAGGAACTAGGTATGTCTAGCTTAAGAGAAAGAAGGACTAGGGGAGACATGATAGCAGTGTTCCAATATCTCAGGGGTTGCCACAAAGAAGAGGGAGTCAAGCTATTCTCCAAGGCACCTGAGAACAGAACAAGAAGCAATGGGTGGAAACTAATCAAGGAGAGAAGCAACTTAGAACTGAGGAGAAACTTCCTGACAGTTAGAACAATTAATCAGTGGAACAGCTTGCCTCCAGAAGTTGTGAATGCCCCAACACTGGAAGTCTTTAAGAAGATGTTGGATAGCCATTTCTCTGGAACGGTATAGGGTTTGCTGCCTAGGCAGGGGGTTGGACTAGAAGACCTCCAAGGTCCCTTCCAACTCTACTATTGTATTGTATTGTATTGTATCAAGTTTACCAATGACATAGGCTGGATAAGGTAGCAAACCAGATGATGTATATAAAACTCAAAACTAATTTGCCAGGCTGGGGAAATGGGCTGAAACCAATAGAATTAAATTTAACTCACACATGCAGAGTTTTTCATTTACAAAATAAAAACAGAACTAGATTCCTTATTAAAAAGCATGAAATAATTCAGGAAAACTATTGGAATGTAATTTGAGCTTGACAAGTCTACAACCATAACTATAAAGGTTAAGAAAAAATTATTGAAGGTGATGAAATACAGCTTAACAATGAAGATTTGATGAAGGCAGTAGCACAAGAAGAAGGCTACACATATTTGGGAATTTTGGAAGCTTCTGATATATTACAGAATCAAGTCAAAGAAAATACAATGAACTCCAACACTTGGCATAGATATGGATAAGAATAAAAAAAGAAGTTGAAATGAAAGAACTTGTAATAACAGTAGAAATGGATAGAGATCAAAAATTATTCAGTACTATTATTATTGAATTACTGCCTGGTTTTTGATTCAAACATATACACCCACTCATAGCTAAGCAGTTTAATAACATACCACATGCATACCACAAGAAGATGAAACGAGGGGTTGGTTAATATCGGATAAAATCTACCTGATAATAAAAGATCCAACAGAAGGGGTATACCAGGCAATTACAGGGCAATTACCTGCTTAGTAAAACTTTCAAATTACTAACTCCTGTGGTAGCTGATGCAGTAGAACAGCAACTACCATAGCTGAAAATGAACTCTTTCCGCTTGAGCAGAAAGAAAACTACCCTAAAAGCAGAGGGTCCTAATTGACAAAATGATTCTGGAAAACTGCAAGAGAAGGAAGACCAACTTGAATATATCAAAAGGTTAGAAGTGAATATATCATGACTTTGAAGAAGATCCTGAAGTCCAAACTCAATAGAGGAAATACCATCAAGCAATTAGCAGGACTTAGATATGCAGCTGGAATAGTGGACTGGACTTAAGTGGAAGTAAAAGTCCTGGATAGGATAGCTAGAAAAATAATGACAATAAATCATATGTTTCATGTACCCTGGGATATTGACAGACTCAACTTATGGGTGTGGAATGTTGCAAGTACACCAGATGGTTGAAGAAGAAAAAGGGGCATTGGAAGAATATCTGAAGGGCAGTGAAGAAGATGCATCGAAGCTAGTATACCAGGAAGGCTTACTGAATACTGGAGAGACCACTCTGACTTACACAAAAAACCAAATGAAGACTTCAAAAAAGAAGATATGGTAAGGCAAAGTATTATGTGGCCAGTATATTTTAAAAATTATCTAGCATGTAAAGCAATGGCTAAGAGCAGGAAAATTGAAAAAAGAGACAGGGAGTTAATTCTGGCTGCACAAGCCCAAAATTACAAAGTCAGCATTGAAAAGTCATCAAGGGACAGAAAGTGCTGCCTCTGGGGAAAAAAAGTTGAAAAAAAATAGTGGACCACTTACTGTAGTTAGCTGCTGCAAGAAGATTGCACAGGCTAACTACAAACAATAATGGTGCTTTGGAAGATCTGTAAGAAATATCATTTGTCTGCAAGCAAGAACTGGAGGGACCACAAAATAGAAAATGAAGAAGCCAACTAAAGCCCTTCAAAGCATCCTAAGCAAACCAAAAGACCCAGGAACCCGAGAAGAAAAACAGGAGTCATCTACAACATACAATGTAAAAACTGCAACAACCACTATGTAGAACAAACAGGCAGAAGACTGGCAGAACACATCCATGAACACCAACTGGCAGTCCGAAGACATGATGAAAATGCTTTAATTTCACAACATATAGACAGATTTAACCATAGTTTCAATTAGGAAAATGTAACAATCTAGACCAATTGGCCAATTCCAAAAATGCCAGGTAATTTCTCTTTGACAAATCAGCCATCAATAGACACATAGACATTAATAACATCTATAGACTATGCAAAAGAGACAATCGACCAATCCAAAAGAGAACAAAAAGACCTCAGCACCTCTCCATCAACCAGATCAGCATAGATCAACTCCAAGGTTAACTTCAGACCAACAATCAAGTGAATAATATCCTAATCAAGAAACTGCCAAAGAGCCATCAGTAAACAGCCCAACCAAAAAATCTCTGAAACCATCCCCATCCACACAGACAGGCAAGTCACCAGAATATAAACTGACAGAAAACAGCACTCCTTACTATGGTATATTTATATATAAAGTCTTGACAGTGAATGTTGCAATACCTGGACATAGCAAAATACAACAGAAAGAACAAAGACCTACAAATAGAAGTAGAAACACTGTGGCAAAAAAGGAAAGATAGTATCAATAATGATAGGTCCCTTGGATGTAATCCCAAAATATTTGGAATACCACCTGAAGACTACCGCATAGACAAAATCACCATCAGTCAATTGCAAAAAGCAACTTTACTTGAAACAACTTAGATCGTCTGAAGTTGCTTTTATTATTATTAAATGACAGCTGCCTATTCCAGGTCCCTGGGGAGGACTTGATAGGTAGATAAAAATGCCAAATCCAGCCTAAATATTGTCTGACTGTGTGAGCAACAATAATATATTAAATGTGTATGCCACCTGACTCTCAGAGACTCTGGCAGCTCAAAACAATCAAACAAAGAAATTATAATAAAATCCGTAAGACATAATATATGACAAGCAGCATGACAAAGTGAAGGGTATTCAAAGGCCTGAGAGAAGAGTTGGAGGTGTTTAATTTGGATTCTAACACTAAACAATGTTTTGGATTTAATGGTCAAAGAGGCTCCTTTCAACTCTATGACTTTATCATAGAAAAAAGAAAAGAAAAAGAAAAAGAAAATTCTATCCCAAACAATCCAATGCAGGTTAATTTCGCCGCTTACTTCTTCTGCTTAAAGAAGAAATCAGAATATCTATTACACTGGATATCATTTTTCTTGTTACACATATTCATCAAGTAGTTTGATTTCAATAATAATAATAATAATAATAATAATAATAATAATAATAATAATAATAATATATTATTATTAGTTTGATTTCTCCCAATTTTCTGCATTAACAAGACTTAGCTTTAAATGTCAGATAGATGTATTGAGAGGCTTATTTTTCATGGTGTTTCTTTAAGGAGATTACCCTTTATTGCCTCTCTAGAAAAGGTATAGAAGCTGTCCTGAGGTTTATACTTACAATTTCTGCATTTAAAACAAACCGACCAACTTTCATTTTGATACTTTACCCTTCAAAAGAAAAGTTCATGGTGAATTTCGGTTTTTATTTACCTTGCATCACCTTTGAAGAAAGCTGAATGGATTTACCTTTATTATTTTATATTGAATTTCATTTTATGTCTCAAATGAAGACATGCTATTCTGTATTTTTTATTCCCTTCCATTATGTGAAAATGGCCACTTTTTAAAAACACAAGATGTAGACTAATATATTGAGCTGTCGCAGTAACTGTGATTCTAATATCATGGTGTTCAACTCTAGATATACGTATATTTCAGGGGTGGGTTCCTGCCAGTTCTAACCTCTTCTATAGAAGAGGTTCCACAAATCTACAGTGCCATTTAGAACTGGTTCCAGCTTTCTCCCCCCGCCCGTCCAACATCATTAAGATGAAGAGCGAGAGGAGGAATTCTGGGAGTTGAAGTCCACAAGTCTTAAAGCTGTTAAGTTTGAACATCCCTGGGTTTTTTTCCTAAAGGGTTAGGGGTGCAAGGGTCTTGTAACTTGACAGCTTTAAGACTTGCGTGCTTCAAATGCCAGAGTTTCTGAGCCAACATTTTGGTTGCTAAGCAAGAGCATTGTAAAATGAGTTTTACCACATTTTACAAGTTGGCCATGCCACTCCCACCCAGTCACATGGCTGGCAAGCCACTCCCACCCAGTCACATGGCTGGCAAGCCACTCCTACAAAGCAGGCCACACCTACAGAAGAGGTTCTAAAAAATTGAAACCCACCACTGGTATATTTCCTTGCAAAACACAAATAGGAGAATTATTCCAAAGGGCTTACTTCATAGGCCAAAAGGGATGCCTATAAATAAAATTGCTATTAGTAGAAATCTTATAGAGAGAAAGGTTTAAACAATATCAATTCCCTGCATATTCCAAAAGTGTTACAATTGTCCTCAGAACTATATTCCCTAATAATCAGAAATAGATGCTGATATTAAATACTGAATGCTACTTAAAAAAAAATCAGGATATCCTGAGAACAGCTACTTCCGATAGCACTACAAGTAGTCCTCAACTTATGACAATTTGTTAAGTGAGCTTTACCCATTTTATAATCTTTCTTGCCACAGTTTTTAAGTAAATCACTGTAATTGTTAAGTTTGTAATATGGTTGTTAATTGAATCTGACTTCCCATTGACTTTTCTTATCACAAAAGGGTCACAAAAGTTGGTCACTTGACCCCGGGACACTGCCACTGTCATAAATATTAGCCATTTGCCAAGCAGCTGAATTTTGATCATGTGATCATGGAGATGCTGCAATCATGGTCATAAATGTGAAAAATGACCATAAGTCACTTTTTACAGTACCATTGTAAATTGAGGACTACTTGTATTGTTGAATCACATACTCAAGATTTGTCTGTAACCCTATGTCTTGAAGAAGATTATTACTTTTTTAAAAGTTGGTGTAACAAAATATACTGAGTTCTTGCTGCGCTGGAAAATTATTCTGCCACAGATATCTAATAAAACATCAAACTATAGTAAACTGTTGGGGCCTGTACAAGTACTCAACTTACAACCACAATTGGGCCCAAAATTTCTGTTGTTAAATGAGACATTTGTTAAGTGAGCTTTGCCCCATTTTATGACCTTGCTTATCCCAGTTGATAAGAGAATCAGTGCAGTTGATAAGTTAGTAATTCAGTTGTTAAGAGAATCTGGCTTCCTCATTGAGTTTGCTTGTCAAAAGATTGCTAGTGATCATGTGACCTTGGGACACAGTAATGGTCATAAGTATAAGTCAGTTGCCAAGTGACTGAATTTTGATCATATGATCATGGATGCTACAAAGGTTGTAACTGTGAAAGATGGTCGTAAGTCATTTTTTTCAGTGCCGTTGTAACTTTGAATGGTCACTAAATGAACTGTTGTAAGTCAAGGACTACCTGTACATTTTTAGAGGTTTAGATTGAATCTGCATATGACTAATTCAATGAATGCTATACATTATAGCAAATCGCTTGTCCTATAAGTGTAGTAGCCATGGCAGTGTGTTGTAATCTATGTACAGTACATAAAACTATCATCCGTGAAAGTAACCATTAGGCATTAGATGTAGTAAAAAATAGAGGTCTACTGTTATGCACTATTGATGCTTTCTCTGGCAGGGATAAAAAAAGAAGATCTCTGGGAGGTCTCTGGGTGGTTTGAAATAGATTTAACAAAGATTTCAAGGTCCAGGCAGAAGAAGAACATCATGGCTTCAAAATCTAAGGGACTAGTTTGGACAAAACTCAGCAGCACTTTTTCGTGCAGCTGTTGATAAAAATAGGATCGCCAACATGATCACCAATGTCCAATGATGGATATGGGAGAAGAAGACGACGACAAAAGATTTCAGATGATCAGCTTCTCAATTTTCTCTTGTTTGCCAAACAAATACCCAAGCTAAAAATACCTTTATTATATTTGTTTTTCATTAGAATGTGGTTATTGGATCTTGGGGTACAATTTATTTTTCTGGATTCATTCATCATCATTAATTGCCTAAACACACAGTCTGCACACACAGTTCTTTTTCTAACATTTTGTTTAAACTCCAAAGATAAACTTTTGAATTAACAATCTTTATCCCCCAAAGATGAGCTAAAAAAGAAATCTAAATCTTGACTAATAAACCCATTCACACAACTTCTCAGGATAATCACTACAACTCATAGCATTGCAGCATGTGGTCTGAGTAGCAGTTATAAATACAACTAATGGAGATCATTTCAGAATTACTCATCTGAAGCAATTTTATTCAATATTCAGCAATGGAACACTGCTAGTGCAATTGAAAGCTAAGAGAAAATAAAATCGGATGATGATTAAAATGTGACTATGTACAGTGGGTGGACTATGCATATCATAAAATATGGGAAAGAGTGGGTTGTGAAACAGATTATGTGAATCTAGACACAAAAGAAGTATTTGTTCAAGATGGATTGATGGAACATAGGAACATTGGAGAGGACAAGAATAGATGGCCTATACTTTCTTCACTGACTGTGTAGGAAATGTTCAGACTTAATGACAAATATACCGTGTGTGGAGGTAATTTTGAAAAAAACTGTTCTAGAATCAATGTTTCTGATTTGCTACAAATCTAAAATAAAATTCCTTTGCCAAGGACAACAGTCTGATGTATGCAGATTTGCAGACTCATACATCTGTTTATGTGCAAGCCATCTTCTGCCACTGTAAAAGACAATAAGAACGATTATAATATATCAGGACATTGAGATAACTTTAACGAAAAGCTACTACAGTGGCAAGGTTCTTCCATTAAAAATAATATCTTGATGCAGTGATGGGAGTGTTTCTGCCTACCCTGGGATGTTATGTTGTTGTTCTAGATCAGAGCTGTCAAACTCCTGGCTCATGGGCTGGATGCGTCACGAGCTGGCCACGCCTGCGCCCAGTTTAGCAAAGGGGAAAAAAGTCCTGATACGTCATGTGATGCCATGATGACGTGAGTTTGACACCCCTATTCTAGATGTACCCTTAGAGAAAAGCTGGGGATGACTTTGGCCTCAATGTGTTTTTGTTGCCATTGATACCCCTGGAATATCAGTGACAAATAAAATATAACGAAAAACATTAACAACAGATATTGTTATTTATTTGATTTATAGAGTTGTCCATTTCACCTAAGTGACTTTAGGCAGCTCACAATAATTTAAAAAAAGCAAAAACCAAATAGAACGAAAGGGGAAAAACAAATACACAAGCATATAAAGACCATCAATAAACCCACATTCAAAGAAAAAATATACCATGAACAGGAGCAGAATCCTTCATTAGGTCAGATTCAACATAACCACTATAGAAACTCTCTACCACTGCCAGCCACCTTAGTGCCTCTGTTGGAACTTATAAGTTCCAGGGGGATGGTGTTCCAAAGGCACAATGGCAGAAAAGGCTCTCTTCTCGGGTCCTCCCAGGTGACACTCTCTTATGGGCAGAACCTGTAACATGACCCTCATGCTGAACCCAAAGGAACAGGTAGATGGTACAGGGGAAAGGCATTACTTCAAATAACATGGTCTCTTTATAGATCATTACCAGCACCATGATCTCAATGTGGGAGCATAGTGGCAACCAATGTAGTTTGTGTAACATGTGCTGATCAAGGTTGCACATAACTACTACCCATGCTGCCATATTTTGCACGAGCTCCAGCTTCTGAATTCTTTTCAAGGGCAGCCCCATGTAGAACAATTATACTAATCCATTCCAGAGGGCGTGCATGACAGAGAGCAGAACAACCCTACCCAGAAAGTTGTGCAAAGGGTTGCCTGGCCATGGCTGCCTACCTGGTCTTATGAGGGCAGGGACTCTTACTCCCAATCAAAACCAACTGGAACCAATCCCCAGAGGAAGGAAAAGAACCATCACAGCACATTATGAGAAAGATCTGCATGTGTACAAGCTTTAGTATTTACTCATTATATTAATGAACTGTCTTTCCTTCATTGTGACTTAACTGGCATAAATAGTACTCCATCCTCCATATCAACCCTAGGGATCAAAATAGACTAAGAGACTGTGACAAGGCACCCAATGATCTTCATAAATGAGAGTATTTTTGAACCTTGGTCCAATATTTTAATTCTATCACAAAGTCCAAATTGTACTACACCTCTTTTACAAAAGAGGATTCCGTCACAAAGTCCAAATTGTACCATCAAGCTATTAAAAGATAAATCAATTTAAGAAAGCAAGTTGAAAGAAGCTCAGGGATTGTCACTCAAACCATGAAAGGAGGCTCAAGTCATATAGTTCAATCCTCTTGGTTCGTTTGATAGCTATTTTTTTCCTCTACAACTACACGCATCACATTCTGGAACATACAATCCCATAGCAACACCACTTGTGATTTTTCTGATCAAAGAAAAAAAACTGTCAGAAATTCTCAGATGGTGTCCTTTATTACTGAGTGGTGTCACCCAAAACAAAGAAGTCCCAGTAACGAACAAATGAAAAGGCACTTTTAAAAAGGACTACACTGCTAAGGCAGATAAAATGGAGGTTTGCTACCTTGAACTTTATTCTTCATAATTTCTCATAAAATGTGTTTGCTCAAGGACATCTGTGGCGCTCATTTTAATATCCCACAATATTTTCTTATACGATATATTAAATTGGAGAGAAAACTTGTGTCAAATAGAAACACAGCTAATCCTGGCATTTTCATTTGAAGTACAATTTGGCATATTTAAATGCACCATTTTCAATGGAGATAAATGCATCTCACTCTTTAACCACGGATCAAAAAACTAAGAATTATTAATTCTTAGTTAATAAGGTGAGTTACAATTTACTGAAAAGTCAGACTTTCTTGTAATTCTATATCAAGCATTTCACCTCACCTTTCCTTTCCATCATTTTAAAATATATTTTTGCCCTAACAAAAAAAAATAAAAATCACAGTGGATACTTTTCAGTGAAATGTGAATCTAGCACATTCCCAATAAATCTCTCTATCCACATCAAAGCAAGCACACACAACATTCAGTTCAACTTGCAAAAAACAAACAGGGCTTGATGTTCATTTATTAAACATTAGCAAACATCAAAAACAGTTAACTGGCAAAACAGGATACAGTTTTAAAAAAGCAAGCAAAAGCAGGGGGGAGAGAGAAAATAGGCAACAATTTATATTGTCTATACATTTTATATCTGTATATCTACAGGAACAGAACCTTCCAGACTATTGGGAACTATACTGGGGTAATTAATATTGATAGCCCCAAATAGGTTCTAAATAGTCCCAATAACTTTTGACTATTCCAGCTTTATCCTTATGCAATAGAATAAAGATGGAAAGTAGGGCGCCATGTGGTCTCACTTCCATGAAGAGTCAGGGACAATGACAGGGTTGATTAACAGAGGTCATATATTTCCCAAAACACAACATACATTGTATCAAAAATGTTCCAGCATGCCATGTGGGAACACAGTGAGCCAAGGAAACATTTTCTGTCTCCCCCTAAAGGCTATATTATTAAATAGACCAATGCTGCTTTTATACATATTGTGTACCTACAAAGATGCTAATCTCAGGTATTGTGAAAATGGTACTGAAATTGCCAACACGTTTGTCAGAATTATATCTGCAATGGCAACCAAATAAATAGTTGCTGTTCTCTCTTCTAATGGTTCTAAAAGGTGAATCATATTACCAAGAAACTGCAGTAAGATTTGTTCCCCTAAATAACATTTGGGAAATGGTCCATTGAATTTCATCATTAAAACGTGTCATTTTTTTGAGATTATTTTCAGGCATCTTTCTATTGGACCTATACTGCTGTTTCAGGCAATGGAGATTTTGACTGTTATTTTAACCAAGGAGAACTCCAAAATTAGCTACAATAACAGTGTCTAGATGCAACAGTTTCTAAAACAAAGACTACAAAGCAGAACAATTCAATAAACACACAAAATAACCAAATCATTTTTACCGAGTCCCAAACCTCGGTATCTTTTAGCCTTTCAAGACATAAAGGAAATAGGTAAAGGTAGTTTTCTATCCAATATGTCAAGCTTTCTGGGTTGTTGTGATAACTGCCTTTCTGTTCTGTAAAATCTGGATTCAAAATCTCACTAAATCTGATGTTAGCATCTTCTAAATCAGGGGTATCGAATTTGCGGCCCATGGGCTGGATGCGTCATGTGCTGGCCACGTCCAGTTTAGCAAAGGGGAAAAAGGTCACTATACGTTACATGTATACGCCACTGTGACACGAGTTTGACACCTCTTTACTAAATGAAAGATAGACATTCATGTCATGATACACAATTGAGAGATCAGAATGTGTCACGAGATACAAAAGTTGCAACCATTTCCACTTCCCAATTGCACCCATTTTGAACTCAGTTATGTGGTGATCTTTACTTCTGCTGACCTCATAATGTTGAGAACAGGAAGGGAATGCCAGGAGCCAATCAGTGCTCATTTTGATTTACCAGTCAATTGGGTATTCTAATTCCTGAACTATAGCAACTCTTAACAGTCTAAAACCCACTGATCTCATTCCATTCCAAAGGGGAGGGGGAATGACCATAACTCACATTCAACTTTCAGTAAATGTTTCAGCACTTTTCCAGCCATTTCCCCCAAAATCTGAGCTGAGCATGCTGTAAAAGTTGTGTGGCCATCAAATGTCATTCTTTCTGTATACAAATCCATCAAAATATTTTATGACAACCTGGCACTGTGTAACAACCAAAGCTCTGTACTCTTATCAAATACAGCTATACCAGAGCTTGTGAGTAATGCCTTGCTGGAGCCCAGAGGTTGGGAGAGAAAACAAGAGTTCATTGCTCTCTTTGAGGCACTCCCTTACATAAGCAAGGAAAACCAAGCAGTATTTGTAGAGGGATTGTAAAGCTAGCCAGAAAATGAAGCATTGGGATAGAGTTTATTTGGATAAAGCAAAAGTTCCCATAAAACAGGAAGCTGCCCATTTTGTTGCAGAGCCTGAATGTAGCAGTTGGTAAAACATCAGTAATTTTAGCTGCACCAGAACCAAATCAGAAGGAGGAGGAGGACAGTGTGTGATCACAGAAATATAGCACCAATATGGGAGATGCATCATCGTACCCCAAACCTGATTTCCTTATGCTCTTGAGTTCTCAAAAGTGCAAATGCTAACAAATAAAAAAACATTAGGTCTTCCTACAAAGAATGTTCCCCACAATAGAATTTCCCACAAACTTCTCTTTCATTTGGATGGTGGTCAGGTTTTTTCTATTGAAAACCCTAATTCTTTGCCAAAAACTAAACCCCAACACAAAATGGAAGCTCACCCACCATAGTCACATTTCCCCAACATTTCTATTGTCTATCCCTAATATTTTCTTTCAGAGAAGACTTTTTCAGTAAGTTATTTGTGAGCATTCATGAGCAGGATGTTCCCCCTCCCCTCATAATTTTTCCTTCCTAAGTCAATGCAACTATTCCATTTGTGTTAAAGTTATTCTATAATTAAAAAGCACTTTTATTACAATATTGAATATGATTTTGTTAAAAAGATTTTAAAAGTATTAAATGTATTTCAGAAGATTTTGAGCAACATGACAGTAACAGACCATTAAAGTGTTTCTGTTTATACTGGAGTGTACAAGAAAAAAATCACTTGAGAACAAGAGTGCTATCTATTTGTGAGAACGTTTCCTTTTTCGTCCTGTGAAGTGTAGGGCAGTACTATTGAAGATACAGCCCAGATTCTTTTTAAATATATTTAACAATAATAACAGCAATAATACAGCACAACTAACGTGCATAGCAGCAATGAATGTTCTCTTTAGACACAAAGAAAGTCTACATTGATATCCACTGGGCTTCAACATGCGGACTTGTGGGTAAATTATCATCTTTTTCGCACTATAAGATGCACCTGACCATAAGACACACCTAGGTTTAGAGTAGGAAAACAAGAAAAAAAATATCAGGAGGAGCCTGAGAGGACCACAGATAGGTGTCCTCTCGTGCGCCAGCTCTGCCTATTGACTCCTGCATTGTGGAAAAGAGACAAATGAGGTGGGCAATGACAAAGACAGAAGAGGCGGGGGTTCAGCACTGCAAAAGGACCCTGCCACCCCGGCCAGCTGCTATCCACCAAAGAATCAGCACTACTTTTGAGGGGGGTAAGTTTATCTCATGCAGGTATGTAAATAATGTTATGTGGAGCACAGAAAAAAAAAAGAAATAGTAGGGCAAATAAATTAAAGGCCTGAGAAAAAGGAAATGCAGATACGACTACCTTACAACACCATTCACTATATGTTGCAAACCATCCTAATTTGTACCAATAGTACGATTCGTACACGGATTTTTGTTCTTTAAATTTCACTCTGCTCTCTTTCTGAGGATCCTTTCAGCTCTATCCAACACCAACTTTAGCCATCTTCTATTTCCTTATAATCCATTCACCTTCCTTCATATTCCATTTTGCAATTCAATCTTCATTCATTATTGTATTTCTGTATCACCAAATCATGTCATTGTACTTTTTTGTATTGTTGCTTGTTTTTTGTATTAAGTCTTTATTCATTAGTACCTATCATACCAGACCTTATCACTTCTTTTTGTATTAAGTCTTTATTCATTAGTACCTATCATACCAGACCTTATCACTTCTTTTTTATTTCACTTTTATCTTTCCCATTCCTATGGAATTCCAATTTTATGTTTTTCCTGAAATGTTCAACTCTCATTTCACATAATAAGATAGGTAGAAATGTGCTCCCATTTACAGCCATTTTGTTCTCTTTCAACATTCTTTCATTCTTTTCACAACTATATGCTATCCACTATTTTTCTACTAACATTTCCACATCTTAAAATCTCTCCCTCCATTTGTCCATCTTTAGGGGGGGAAATTACCAAGGTCTACCAGATCATGTATTTTGTCATTTATAACTTGTAATTATTCACTCCATTTTCCCTGTCAAATGTAAATTGTTTGGTCTTTGATACATTAATTTTCAGATCCTTACACTTGGTTTCATTATACAATGTAACATTTACAAGAAATAATTTGGGTTCTTAGCCAACAAGATGGCATTTTCTACATAGAAAAGTACACTTGCATCCACATCCACAATCAACAAAGCCTTCAGTGAACAATATGGCATTCACAGCATACAAAAGTACAAGTACATCCACACCCACAATCAACATACCTCTAACAATCCCAGAAACATTTTTTAATGTTTGTCCATAAGTACATTAAAATCTAGAGGACATAATACATTCTTGCCTTATTTACTACTCAGAATTGAATCATTATTATGAATGCTTTCTTGTTGATTAAATGTAAGATTCTTTGTGGGTTTTTTTATGTTTTCTGCCTTTACCTTTATTCCTGCTGACTGCTTGGACAAGTCCCAATAGAGATAAAGATAGATGGAGATGGAGTTGGGGGAAGAGAGAAAGAGGGAGATCATTCCTGCTGCATTAAGAAACCAACTTTCTATTCTACATTCAGGTAAAGTGTCTCACAATTCAAGCCTATTTGTTCTATCATATGCTTTCTTTAAATCAACAAATGCATTGCAAAGGTCACACTCCTATATTTTTCAATGACATTCTGAGCAGCAGAAATCTGGAGTGCACACTCCCTCCCTAGTAGAACAAGCATGTATTTTACTAATTGTGCTCATATTCATCTCTTGTGCCTGTTCAATTGGGATTTTGCACACAAGCACTAGTCTTTCTGGTGTGTATTTGGTAAATTATTCCCCTATAGTTTTGGAATCACTTTTACATTTTTTCCATTTTTAAAAAGGGACCATATGGCCATTGTTCCAATCATTACATAGATATGTAGTCTTTCCTAAAATGTTAAACAAGTCACACATTAATTGCATTAACAAACAATATCTATATTTTAAGATTTATCCATATACATCTGCAGCTTTAGTTTTCAATAGTCTCACAACATTTATGATTACCATTTTCATAAATACGTTCTTGAGCTAACATTTATAGCATTTACTTCAACTTCATTTTTAAGCATATCAGTATCAAATAGCTAGACAATTTTTTCCACTATTTACACTCTTCAGTTCCATCCCAAATCATTTCTTCACTTTTATTTTTAACTAGAGCCCATGCTCTGTTGGGTCATTTTTTCCAGAGATATTTCCTTATCAAATTCCTCAATATGACTATTCAAAAGTACAATGGCACTGAAATCAGTAATTTACAACTGTTCCTCACACTTATAAGCTTCATAAATCACACACACACCCGTCATGTGATCAAAATTTAGGCCCTTGGCACCAAAATATATTCCAATGGTTGCAGAGTCCATTTGAGACCTTACCAGCTTGTTTCCAACAAGCAAAATTAGTGGGGAAAGAATCTAACTTTCCCCACTGATTTTGCTTGTTTGAAGCAGGCTGGTAAGATCTCAAATGACAACCTCAGGACTCTGCAAGCTTTGTAAATAAATGTCAGTTGCCAAGTGCCTAAATAACCACATGGTTCACTCAACAACCACACTTATTTGCTTAACAACCATGGCAAAAAAGATCATAAGATTATTGTGACCTATTTAACAGTTGCCTTGTTTAGCAACAGAAATACTAGCAACAGAAAGTCTGCTCTAAATTGTGATTGTAAGTCGAGGATCATTAATAGCAATATAACTTTGACTTATATACTGATTCCTGGAGCTTTACAGCCTTCTCTATGCAGTTTATAGAGTCAGCATATTGCCCCTGACAATTTGGGTCTCAAGGATGGAAGGCTGAGTCAACCTTCAGCCCCATCAGAATTGAACCCCTGGCTGTTGTCAGAGTTAGCCTGCAATACTGCATTTTAACCACTGCACCTTTACTACTGTACCTTGATTCAAACCATTTTGCCCTATGGTGTACCATTTCACCAAGTTAAAAGTTACAGGAATTAGAGTTTTAGTTGAATATAAATTATATTCACTCTGTTGAAGGCACCTTGTTTAGCTCTCTTCATCCACTTCCAAAATAATTTTTATTTCTATTAATATTGTTATGCATTTCTCTTTCATTCTTAATTGTTCCTTGCTCTCTTTTATTATATGGTTTGAAATTATTTTTTTCTTCTGTATACATAAAATGCCTGTCTCCCATCCTCAGTTTGCAGGAATTGATTCTCTTCTATGCCATCTTTCTTACATTCCCTTTCTCTGCATTATTATACAAAGTATTTTTCATACTTCTCAGTATCATAAAGTTACACATTTCTGGGGAGAGCTATAATATTATTTTTTCCACTTTGCCCTAAGCAGCTTCCAGAAAGATTCTTTCTTTATGCCTACTTTCTAATTCTATTGGGAAGGTAATCTACTTCTTTCATATATTACTCACACTTTATTTTGCTGAAATCATTCTACTTTCTCTTCTTTCCTTTTCATCTGCCTCACATTCAGATGCTCCCATCACTCTTGTACCTTTGCTTATTTCCCAGGTTTTTTAAATCATACATTTTCTTGGTTCACAGCATCCCTAAGCAGTTTCCCAGATTGTGTGTCACAGCACCCTGGGGTACAATAATAAACTCACTAACCATTCAGTTTATTAAATAGTAAAATATCATGTGAATTCACTATGGCATCCTTGGGTACTATGGCACACAGTCTGGGAGCCCTGATCATAAACCATCAGCCAAAAGGCACTTTCAGATTTATATTTCGCATTTGTGTGTAGATATAAATATACTTACACTCAAATCATGTATTTGAAGTAGTCATTGTTTCTAAGCAGATAGTCACAATTTTCATTCATTCTTGCTATCTGAATGATCCCATGACTTTTTCTTGTACAATCTCATTATATTCCCACACATTTGTTCATATCACCTGGCAGAATAAGTTTTTTTCCAACTGCAATCCTTCAGAATATGGTATATCCGCCCCCCAAAAAACCCCACCCTTAATTCTTTCACTATTATCATTATATGGAATATTCTCCAGTTTAAGTTAGGGAAATATCCAAGCAGAGCCCATGTGGGTCTCACTGACATAGTCATCTAGAAGGTATATAATTGAGTAGGACTCCAGGGGGATTAAGAAGATGTAAAGGATATACATAAAGTTGATGAAATGGATAGATGCGAATGCTTTGGCATATTAAACTGGTGGCCTGAGGTCCAGATGCATCACCTACTGGTAATGCCCACCCCAGCACTGTGAATGGGAAAAACACTGCGAAACATCACGTTACAGCAATGTGACACAGCGAGTTTGACACCTGTGCGTTGGAGGAAAAGAGGGAAGAAATAGACACCAATCAAAGAAAAACTAAACATGTCTAACTCATCAATTGAGCAACAGCTAATTGTCCTAACCACATTTATGGATATATTGCTATAGAAAGAGAAATACAGCTTATACCTTGAAAATACATTTCCAGAACTAAAACCAAACATAATTCTATTCATGTCCTTTCTCCTAATAAAACTGTGAAGAGTACTGCACTAATTAGGAAGAGTTTCTCTAAATATGTAAATATTAAAGAGGTTTGGGTTGTTGTTGTTGTTGTTGTTGTACATTTTTATAGAAGATAAATTTAGCTTGAAATTGTATGAACTTCTAGATATGGTTTTGAATGATTTCTGCTTCAGTCAAAATGTATGTTTTAAAGGCCAATGACGTTCAGAAAGGAACAATCGAAAACTATAGTCTTCTAGGTGCTAAACTACAACTTCCAGCAGCCCTGGCCAATAGTGAGGGATCCTGAAATCCATGGTTCAACAGCAACCAGAAGACTATTGGTGCCTTTTAGAAATCAAAGAACCAGGAGGAAACGAATGGGAAAAAAATCTCGAATGAAACTAAGTGAGATAGTTAAGGAATTTGAAAAATGAATGAGCTTAAAAAATATCTGAAATTCCAGCAATCCAAATTCTGCACAAATTCCAAAATATGTAATTACTAGGACTGATGTTACCTAGTTTGGGTAATGAAACTTCTACCAAAAAAACAACTAAGCTCGGAGAGCACCAAGAACCCTTCATTTCAAATTAAAGAAGAGAATATATAAATTAAGAGCAAGTACTTTGCTATTTTGAATATCTTATTCTGGTTTGCCCTGTCATTGAGAGTAATAAGGTCAGGAAGCCACTAAGCCTACTGGAAACTACTCTGCAAGGAGAAAAGGAGGTAAATAATATATGTGATGTTTTCATTCAAATACCACAACTTATATGCTTCTTCCAAAATCAGGATGCGAGTACATAGTTGTGGCATTTATTTGAGGTCACTGCACTTGTCATCATTTTGATGTAATTGTGGTTTGCTATAAATATGTCTATCAGTCTAGTCTAGCACCTGGGATTTCAGCAGGGATTTCCCATATACTTTTAGAAAAAGTCTTCAAATCCAAATGCTAGAACAGCCTGAGAGTTTTCCAGGATTAACTCTACCCACCCAAACCTCTTCAGCAAGCATAGACTCAAAATACCTTAGAAGACACAAAGCAGGCATCAGGAAGCAGAATCCATAGTATCACAATCTGCAATTGCTCCACAAATAAATAAATATATATATATATATATATATATATATATATATATATATATATATATATATATATATATATATATATATATATATATATATATATATATATATATATATATATATATATATATATATATATATATATATATTTATCTTCTTTCAATTAAACTGCTTTGATTAGCATCATAATAACACAATGGACTAATGCCTTAATATAGCATAGTCACATATCTTTAGATATAGTAATAATATTGCATTTTACTTTCCTCTCTATTTCCTATATAGTCAAACTACTATAAGAAAAAAATCAGATTCTGAAATCACTTAGAAATTTTGAAAATTCTTTTATTAGGTTAAAAAAAATTGATACTGTAAGGGAAAAAAGGCTAGTTTTTTTTAAAAAAAGTAGCCATATTTTAAAAATTCAGTATGACCCAGACCAAGGAGAGAAAAAGGAGAGATGAATCAGAAGCAGGGACGTGTGATCAGGGGAGGCAGGGGAGGCAGAGCCTCACCGCTCTCATCGTGAAAAGAAAAAAAAGGGAAAAGGGAAAAGGCACACGTGGTCCCATTCCCTGCCTTCATGAGTCAACATGAAGGGGACCCCACCTTCCTGAGTCAACATGAAGGGGACCGCGGCTCGCGCTCCGCGGTCCCCTTCATGTTGACTCAGGAAGGCGGGGAATGGGACCACGTGTGCAGGAGGCTGAGGCTGCCTCAGCCTCCGGCACACGTGGTCTCATTCCCCACCTTCCTGATGACGTCACCAGCCTCACCAGCCATAAACCTCACCACACGTCACTGATCAGAAGCATTGCAGAAAAAAAGCCCAAAATTGAGAACATAGGAAATCTTCCCTCAACAGTGTATAAAACTTTAAGACATAAAACCACCATTAATAGTATGGATTAAGAATATTGTTAATCGGAGTTTATGAATTGGTTTCCATAGGATATAGCACACAAGCGATTGTCTCTCAAGAGGGCTGCTACTTGAGTTACAGATTTTTCCATTGGAAAAAGCATTTTTATCAAAAAGTAGGGCCTGATTCTCAGATCACACTAAATGATAACGGAGATTATTTGGTTTGACTTATAGTTTTGGGTGAACCCAGCCACCTAGTTTAAAAATGAATAACGCTTAATGTGTTATGCGAACCAGCTAATTGCAGCCTATTCAATGAAATAAAGTAAGAAGCTAACATTTAAATCTAAGAACATGTTTTCTCTTCATTAGAAACCATACTACTTCTACAACAAGAGCACTTTCTTGAGCCAGTTTAATTAAAAAAAGTCTTCCATTTCTATAGCCGCCCATTTCAGTCAAGTGATTCTGGATGGCTTACAATTGTAAAATTATATTAAATGCAGCTGAGATAGCTAACCAATTAACAATTAAGTCAAGTTAAAAGTAACAGGGCTCATAACATATTCCCAGCCACAGATGGGGAGCATAACTAAGTTTTTAAAACTTTGAGAAAGGTCAATAATGTTGGGGCCATTCCAGTCTCTGAGGGGAGTATATTTCATAAGACTGGGACTGCAGCAGACAAGGCCCTTCTTCTAGTTCCTCTACCAGTCAACACTCTTTGGCTGATGAGGTATGTAGCATGCCCACTCTGCTAGATTGAATTGGATTGGTAGGGACTCTTGGAAAAATACAATCCTTCAGATAATCGGTACTGTAATATTACTACTACAAGAAAAATGCAAGAAAGTTGGCTCTCTTGACTGTAGCATTTTTAACAAACCAAGTTGAAGCCTACTTTTATCTGATTATTGGTCATGGGTTCTTAAACATTGATTATGAATATATATTTATTGGACTTGTAGTATACAAAAGATTCAGTCACATAATATATATATGGAGCTTTATTTCTCTTATTTTCAAGAAGGGTATCAATAGAATATTTGTAGTTGAGGATTGAACTGTGGGGTCCTTGGTATTCTTTGAACTTGGTGGTTTTCTTGCAAAAGTTTCATTACCAAATTAGGTAACATCAATGTTAGAAGAGAATGGGGTTATAATAAGTAGTCTTATTTTTATATGGCTAGTGGCTCACCCTGAGTGTTCTTGCTAGTTCCTTGATTAGACTGTTGTTTAATGTTAGCTTGTTTGCCTGAATTGGTCATTCCTTGATTGGAATATTGTTTATTTCTTGATTGTTGGCCTCATTAATCTTGTAGTGTTAATCACTATTTATCTAGGTTTGATTACTGTTGAGAAGGTGTTTTGATCTTTTTGTTTCTTTCAGGCTTTTTATTATCTCTTTTGAGTGGTAGGTAGGTGTTATTTATCTATGCACTTTTTTCTGGACAATGAAGAGATTGGTTGGTTCCACATGAGAGCCAATTAAATTAGAAGATGGATGGTATAGCCTTCTCCTTCAACAGTCTTTAACACAGGTTGCAAACTCTAGAGAGAGATTTATTGCAGTTGCCTGGGTATAACTCTAAAATCCAGTGTGTTTACATGGATAATACTGAAACTGAGCTGAGATCCCAGCCTCTGATCCTGACAAAGCTCTGCTAAAGTTCTTACAAATACTGTAGTGAAAATAGGTGGAATACATCTATAACTACTGGATTATTCATCCACAACTTCTAGCATAAAGCCCTATTTTTCTAGTAATTAAAAGCAATGTTAATAATTATGCCTTGTTTAGATAAATGCATAAAATTATATCTTGCCACCCCACTTAGAAAGGCTAAATTTCTCAATTAAAAAAAAATCTCAGTGATCTCATGCTTTTTCATCAAAAGTACCAAAGAGAGATAGCAGGCTTAATTTTTATAGATTAGATAAGCAGAAGGATACGTTGTAACTCCTACAGAAAAAAAATCAAAGTGAAAAGTAGCAGCAGCTAAAAGCTAATTACTGTAAAGCAGAAGTGGGAGAAGATGGTACCAGAGAGAAAGGTGAAATAGATTAGTAAGCAATAACTGGCATGAGACATGAAAAGAGAGAGGGTGGGATGATGAGCATGCAGTTCAACTAGGTTTTTCATGTATATACAAATTTTTCAAAAATGCTTTAAAAATAATTACAAACGTTTATGACTGGGTTATGATAAGGCAGATCATATCTTATGTTTCCTTCTGATCTCCTTGCATCATGCATAAAACTCTATTTGAATCTCTTTTCCCCTTAGGGTTAGACACATTCACAAAGCATAAGCTGTTGAGAAGATAGCAGGCATGGCAAGTTTAAAAAGATTAGAATCAGCCTACTTTTGAATGTCAAATGTCTAAATATAAGCAGCAGGGGAATAGATGAGATGATCATAGTATACAAAGAACCGATTCAATGCAAAAATGAGCCTGGAATTTGAATATCACAGATTGGTATTTTTTAAATAAAACATTCTACAGCATGAAGAGCTCAATGGGTACCTAGTACAAATGAGGAAATGTAAGAATACCTGCATTCCAGGGGTGTCAAATTCATGGCCAATGAGCCGGGTGCATCATGCTGGCTCTGCCCCCACTGTTTTAGCAAGGGGGGGAGTCCCAATAGAACATGTGCAACTGCCGTGATGACTCAAGTTTGACACCCCTGCTGCATGGAGACCTCAAGGAGTACTTAGTATGAAAGACCTATTGATGTGTGGAGTGCTTGGTTGTTTGCTTGCTAACATTTCATTACCCAATGTAGAAGAGAAAACAATAGAGCCAGGGGAAGGAGTTAAATGGAAGCATCAGTTTAAAATAATTACACAGCCACAAGTGAACGACGTCCAACCCTCCTTAAATGCCATTTTCCCTTATCTAGTTTTGTCCAGGTGCAAATCATTACTCTGAGAAGATTCCTTGCATACGCTTTATCAATACATCAGTAAATTAGAACTTTCATGTGTGGACCTGATATTTTTGCTCTTGACAGTCAATTAGGTAGCATTATCAATACACTGATAATGTTATCAAACCGGTCAATGAAATATCTGCAAGCAAACAACCAAGCTCAGAGAGCACCAAGAACTCTACGCTACCTCCAATGTCACTATTGGAGACCTACCAATTTCAATCTCATCTTCCAGAAATCTCAAGACACCCTCTTAATCATAAATGTCTTTAGGAAAATAAAAACTGAGTGTCTCAAGAAGTGTAAATTTATTAAGTCTGTACTTAAACTTTTTTTTCCTGTGCTTTCATAACAATTATATTAATGAAATACCTCTGGTCCTGTTCCTGGGATTCAATGGAAGACAGGATCACAAACAAAACACACACACAGCTGGCAACAACTGATGAACCAGATACAGAACAATCTAGAACAGAATAGCGCTGGAAGGAACCTTGGAGGTCTTCTAGTCCAGCCCCCTGCTCAAGCAGAAGATCTTATACCACTTCAGACAAATGACTGTCTAGTATTCCAGGTGTGGTCTTACTAGGATTTTATAAAGTGGTACTAATACTCCATGTGATCTTGATTCTATGCCTCTGTTTATACAACCCAGGATTACATTTCCTTTTTTTGGCTGCTGCTGCTGCACACTGCTGGCTCATATTCAAGTGATCATCCACTAGGACTCCAAGGTCCCTCTCACAGTTACTGTTTTTGAGCCAGGTCTCACCTAATCTATACTTATACCTTTGATTTTCCTGCCTAAATATAGAACTTTGCTGCAAATTTGATGAGTTCCCCTTCGATTCCCTCATCTAAGCCATAGATGAAGATATTGAAGACTACTGGGCCTAAGATGGAGCCTTGTGGTACCTCACTGCTTACTTCTCTCCATGTGGATGTAGTACCATTAAGGACTACTCATTTACGGTTTGTCAGCCAGCTACAAATCCATCTGGTGGTGATGTTGTCTATTCCATATTTTTCTAGCTTACCAAGAAGTAAGCTGTGGTCTACTTTATCAAATGTCTTACTGAAATCTAAGTATACTATGTCCACAGCATTTTGCTGGTCTACTAATTTAGTCACTTTATCAAAGAATGTAATAAGATTGGTTTGACATGATCTGTTTTTAACAAACCCATGCTGGCTCCCAGTTATACCTTTATTTGCTTCTAGTTGTTCACAGATCTCTAATCAAACATCAGATGTTCCAGGTATTAAGAGTTACATTGGAATGATATATTTAAAAAAAGTCCTAACAAACACTCTTACATTTTAAATTTAAGCTACACAAAAGGGTTATCAGACTCCTGATATTTGGCAAATAATTTGTTGCTAAGACAACACCTAGGTGAGTCCATTCAGATTTCTTCATTTTTAAAGATTTCCCTGCATATATTGGCCTTTAAACTGATGTAAAATAAACTGGGAAGGTGACAGGTATTCATCCACAATCTTACATTTTGCTGTCAGTCCAGAACAGCAGAAAATGGGTTAAAGAAGACAGTAGTAACATAGCAGGAAGCAAATGTGTATTTCCCAACTATAGGAATGTTCATTGTTTATTTATTTACTTTTGTGAATAGTGACTTAACCAAATATGTGTCAAAAAAATCATGTGAAACTAGATGTTTATTACAGCCAAGAGTAAGATAATTTCAATAGGCAAATATGAATGCATCTCAATAATCCTGTGACAATGAGCGCCATAGTTTAATTATGGGATTAGTGTCTGACCTGAATCTACTGCCAATTTTACTGAATAACGGCAACTTCTAATACTGAATGCCAGGAATGTCTTTATAATTGTTCTCTACTTTACTGAAAATACTATAAATACATGTTAGTTAACTTCTGCATCATAAAGACCCAAACATTTTCGCTTTTGTCATAAGGAAAGCAGTCCACATATATTCATTTTGATATGCTTTTCCTCTACTGTTTCCAAGACTAGGACACCTTTGAGATAAGGCAAACACGGCTATATAGCATAATAAAAATATAGCTGCAATAGTGGTTTATAAAAGCATATTATGGTGCTAGCAGTACTATTTCCAGTTTCTTCCTAACAATCAAAAGAATAACATAAATTCATGTTTGTGGTGAACTATGACACCCATATTAAATGGCTGACCAAGGCAGAGGATTTGGGCTCATGCTGATAGCTAGTTTCACAGTAATAATTGTTCTCATTCTCAGATACTAGGCTTGGACTTACAAGTCCGCAATATAGGGAGCCTTTTGAGAGAAATGTCCTGGAAAATGCTAAGCAACAAAATGGGGAAAACCACTTTTCCAAACTGGAAATTAGCTTGAAAACTATTACAGAGATTGATCAGTGCAACATTTATTTTTACACAAAGTGTTTTGCAGAAGCGAGTGCTTAATTGGTATTCCACACATCTCATGCACAGATCACCATAATATTTTTAATAGCCGTCAGATAAAAAGAGGAAGGTGAACATGCATTTGTTGTTTTTCCATCACTTCCAACTCTTTCTAACTTGATGCACAACATTTCTTCAGGATCGTCTGGCACTAATTGCTTCTCTGAGTTCTTATAAGCTTATACTTTCATCATGAGGGATAGTTTCTAGGCACCTTCTCTTCAATTAGCCTCTTTTTACTGACTTTCACTTTTCCGTGCATTAGGGCCTTCTCCAATGCCTCTTCCTTTAATTAGCTTCACCAAATAAGGATAGGGAAAGTGCTAGGCAAATGATGGGACAGGGTTCATAAAACCACACAGGAGTAAACACAAATGTTAATACAATAATTAGATGAAGAGCTGAATTGATGACACAAAATGAAAGCCCAATATAGAATCAGACAAACTCAGTATTTTGAAAGCTGATGTCCGGATAACATCCTGCAATATTATTTAAATTTCCTTCTAGAGAAGAGATTTTGGCACTTTTATTCAGAGTGTGATGTTGCAATTGTGTCAGCTAGTCTCACCTATTATTGCAGTTTTTTTAAAAATAAAGATTAACAGTTCTATCTGAGCTGTGATTAGAGTTGTGAAAAAGAAATAATTCCTCCACCCTTTCAGCTTTTGTATGTTTGTTTTAGACTTATTTTTCCCCTTGTGCTTTCCCTCTCTACCCTGCTTTTCAAGCATTTCCATAAGGTATTCATGGCTATTTCATAAGTTACAAAACGTCAACGTATGAAAAGACAGAAGCATATCAAGATAAAATTCTATATAGACATGAATGTGAAGTGAATATGGATAGATATTTTTGTCTACATGAGTAGACTTGACATGATAAGCAGCTATAGTCTTCCAGATTGCATGCACCAGCAATTGTGCTGTTGAATTCAGACATTTAGAGTTCTAAGAACAACATATTTTGTATGTTTGGAAGACAAAGCGGTATGTATGACACTTCCACAATTCCTGCTATATTATGCTTTGTATATTTCCAATTCTTACATGTAAAGTAATGATGGCACATTATCCTGTTTCCTACAATTCTTAGGATTTTTTTTAAAGATTCCCACCTTCCCACATGTCCCTAAAGCAAGCCTTATGTGGATTCTCTCTCTGGTGGGGGTGGGTTTTTTCCTCTTTAGAATATGTGTATGCATATGCATGTGTATAATTAATTAGAAACAAAAGAAAATATGCTCAAATAACCAACCTAGGATGCTCCACTGTTTCTACAGTTTTCTTGTATATCCAGACCTACTTTGGCTCTATTACTAGAGTGGGCTACACACAAATACGTAACGCATTATCTTCTTGTACTTAAAGCATGAATAGTTGTACTGTTCAATTTATTGGTTCTGATTCACTAGCTTATGTGTACATCCAGTGAAAAATGTGGTTACATGTTGAAAACCATTTTTATAACTATTATGAAGTTCAGAAAAGCACTTCTATTTTGTTACGACTCTGTTGTAGTGATTACCGCAGTAGAAAGTTTGTTCAGCCAAAATGCTCAATAAAGCTAGGTGTCAGGTTCTTTGGCAACTGCCTAAAAGAAAAGAAGATTCTTTTCCAAGCAAGTTTTTCACAGTTCTCTTGAATAAGATTTATCAAAATGGATGAGGTAACAAGAAATCCAGCAACTGAACCATTTTCAGTTTAGAACCAATAGATCCCTGTGTCACAGACTTCCTAATTTTATTGCTACCAGCTTTCCAATGGACTACTGAAAAGGTGAGTCTGTTTGGTGATAACAGGGAAACTTGCAGACGGAATCTTCTGATCCTTAATCAGTCTGGGAAGTAAGTTCCATACTAGCCTTTTAAATGTGGTTATTGTAAGCCTACATAAGGGAAATGCTTAACTGGTGGATGAATTGGAAGAAGTAGTATAAATAAAATGAATAATTTAGAATGGAGTTGGAATATCAAAAATGGGGGGGAAATGGAGATAAGCTGGGTACTGAAAGCAATGAATAATAGCAACAAAATTCACCTGGAACAAATTAGACGGGACAGAAACATTTGTGGAACAAATAGTGCACTATAAAACAAATACCAATTTGTTTTCTCCCACCCATGTTTTCTATGCAACAGAATGAACAAAAACATTAGCTGATTGACTCTTGCACCTTTAGCAGCAGCTACATCCGCAAAAATCAGAACACTATTTTTCTTTTCTTCAAGGCATGGTGATAAGTGTTGTATGATAATATTGTATCTGTAGCTCAAGCTATTGTTAAAGGCCCAGAAATAGTGATAGTTTAAAAAAACCCTGAGCACACAAATACATTACCTTATTCCCTTCCTCACTGGGGAAAGGAGGAGAGAAATAAGGGTACTCTTCATAAGATGATTGTTACACACACACACACAAACACACATCCTGCCACCCTGGCATATGGTCTATGAATCATTCACAAAGCAGGCAAATTAAATATTCATCCAAATGAGAAGACCAAACACTTTGCTAATTGTCTGGGAAATAGAGGACTGGAAAGCCTCATGTAGGAATCGGGCATTATGATTCACAGAGACAGAAAGAGAGATGGAATGGAATGGAACGGAACAGAATGGATATAATCAATCTGAACCTTCAACCATCTTTTAAGACAACCCTTGTTCATAAGCAAAATGAAGCACATCTAGCATAATACATGCAAGCCTGTGGAAACAGAATTAAATGAGTTGGATAAAATGGATTCAGGTGCCAGTTAAATCACATTATCCTCACCCAATTTCTTCAATATTTTTTCTAGCTGCCCTCACCATAAAAAGTCCCAGATATTCTCATTGTAAACAATGAGATATGGAGAGGTTAAACAGGTGAAACCAGTATAAGAGATTTTAAACCATTTCACATTATGCTGATTACATGCTCCTTTTCCGAAACAGAGTTCATTCAATAACAAAACCAAGGGCCTACATTTTATACCACCCTGAAACCTACAGTTGTCCCACATCATATGTTACTGCATCTGGAGGACTATAATTGGTATGTAAACCGGAAGAAAGATATTGCTGCAATATTGTTGAGATTCCGAAATAGTTGTAAAGAGCAACAAAGTGGGATGGGTCAGGAAATGGTTCAGTTTTAATAGGAGATTTTCAAATCCTGTTTCCTGTTTGGCCATCTTAGTGAATACAATACAATAGTAGAGTTGGAAGGGACCTTGGAGGTCTTCTAGTCCAACCCCCTGCCTAGGCAGGAAACCCTATACCGTTTCAGACAAATAGCTATCCAACATCTTCTTAAAAACTTCCAGTGTTGGGGCATTCACAACTTCTGGAGGCAAGCTGTTCCACTGATTGTTCTAACTGTCAGGAAATTTCTCCTCAGTTCTAAGTTGCTTCTCTCCTTGATTAGTTTCCACCCATTGCTTCTTGTTCTACCCTCAGGTGCCTTGGAGAATAGTTTGACTCCCTCTTCTTTGTGGCAACCCCTGAGATATTGGAACACTGCTATCATGTCTCCCCTAGTCTTTCTTTCTCTTAAGCTAAACATACCCAGTTCCTGCAACCGTTCTTCATATGTTTTAGTCTCCAGTCCCCTAATCATCTTTGTTGCTCTTCTCTGCACTCTCTCCAGAGTCTCCACATCTTTTCTACATTATGGCGACCAGAACTGAATGCAGTATTCCAAGTGTGGCCTTACCAAGGCATTATAAAGTGGTATTAACACTTCACGTGATCTTGATTCTATCCCTCTGTTGATGCAGCCTAGGACTGTATTGGCTTTTTTGGCAGCTGCTGCACACACTGAATGATACATTATGTTCTGAATTGGACTAAATGAATACAACACTGCTAATCCTTCTAGACGTCTTAAAAACTTTGATAGATTCTTTCTGGGTCAGCTAATAGGACAGAACTAGAAAGTATCATTTTAGGAACAGAGACATACAAAGCCAGTGAGATATAAAAGATTCTGACACCAATGGAATGCCCCCCCCCCATTATTCCAAACAACACCTCTAATCAAAAAGCAACAAATTCAGAAGAATGCACCCCCCCCCTCCCAGATTCCTTCAGGTTTATCTCTTTTTCCTTGATTCAAGAGAAGTCTATATTGAACTCCAGGGATCAATTTTAATATTATGACTGCTGAGATGGATTTGCAAGGATTCAATATGTTTATTCAATATGCATAGTTTGAATATGAATATTCTGGCCATAAGTATTGGCTTTTTTGCTCCTAATGAACTGAATATAGCACCAATCAATCAATGTGTAGATGTGCTTCCGAGGTTTCTAAAAATAGAAGTGCCCATTTAAAACAAAACAAAACTGAAAGCATATTTCAGTAAACTTCTTAGTGCAATGGACTCCAGATGGAAAGAGCTTCTTGAAAGATGTACAAGATCTTCTGTAGGTAGAAAACAAGCAGCCTTCTCTGAAGGCAGGTAATAGTGTTGTATTGTTACATAAGAACAATTAAAAATCAGAACTAATGCAGAAAAGTACCATAAAATAGAAGAAAAACTGGAGCAATAAATCATATATATATATATATATATATATGTATGTATGTATGTATGTATGTATGTATGTATGTATGTATGTATGTATACAGGCAGTCTTCAGCTTACACCATTCATTCAAAACTATAGCAGCACTGAAAAAAAGTGAATTTGTGGCTGGTTTTTATAGTTTCAACTACTGCAGCATCCCCATGGTCACATGATCAAAATTCAGGCACTTGGCAACTGGCATGAATTTATGATAGTTGTGGTGTCCCTGGATCATGTGATCACCATCTGTAACCTTCCCAACCAGCTTCCGAAAACAAAGTCAATGGGGAAGACAGAGTCTCTTAATGATGAAAAGATTCACTTAACAACTGTAGTGATTCACTTCACAATGTGGCAAAAAAAGGTCATAAAATGAGGCACAACTCACTTAACTGCCTTACTTAGCAACATAAATTTGGGGCTCAGTTGTGGTCATAAGCCAAAGTTTTACTTGTAGTGAGCAACTTCATCTGCAGGTGAATTCTTACAACTTAATTCAAGTCCTCTCATGGTAAGCCACTCAGAATCACCTGAGCCACAAAATGGGTGGCAAATAAAATTGATAAAATAAATAAATTGTACAGGAGCTGATCATATAGCTTTGGAAATACAGGTTTTATATACTATCAAGAATGTGTTGGTCTTTAAAATATATTAAAACTAATCATTATTTTGACTGCAATAGACTAATATTGCCTAACCCTCTGGAAACTTATTTATTGTGTTCTTTTAAATAATCCTATAAGAGTTGCATTAAGTGTTCTTTCTGTATTTTATTATTCCTTCTAAAACAGATTGAACTTCCCTGTTTCCAATCCATATTTATGCATTGCTCAAGTCTTTTACTGTCCATTTCACTTCCTTCATGTAATGTAGCTAAATCAGTCAAAATACTCCATGCACAATTGCAGCACAATCACAGATGTCTCATATCAAACTAACAATGGCCTTTCTTCCTACTTTATACCTTTTCCTGTTTAGCTGGGGAAATTGAAAAAGTAACATAGGAAGGGATTTCTTAGGGAATCCTCATTTTGGAGGACAGCTGTAAGAATTTGTCTGTGTACCAGTTGAGGGATAAACCGATTAACCAATTGTTAATCCTCAAATAAGCTTATCCTTCAAACACAGGGCTAAACTTAGCCATTATGTATTGTATGATATAGCAATGATCATAACCTTAGTATCTTACCACCTCATGCATGCCTATATCATTCATTTGAGAATGAAAGCATATGTCATTCATCTGTGTCCTCTCCTAAATCATAGTTATAAAGTAATTTTATAACAACTACCAAGTTGCTAACAACAGTCAGGCCTTTCTCAGTTAACAAGATAAAATATTGCAAGAACATAGTTCCGAGGACATGCAGACTCGGTTAAGTAGATGTGCTGGGGCTATGAGGCTATTATGAAAGATTGCCATGCATTATTATATATCAAATGCAAGCTCTATTTATATCAAAATTAATATTCCATTTCTTGTACCTCTCTCTCCCACCTGCTTTACTAAAAAGACTCAGAGCTATTTTTTGACACAAGATACAGTTTCCATCTGTTCCTTGTTTGGTACTAATTTGATCTACTATCTGGCTGTTTACTTTGGCCCATGTGACAGCTAATTGTCACAAAATCCCCTTCTTAGGGAAGATGCTTGAAAAGACACTGTAGAAGTTCAGCCATTTCTGATTCCAACTCAGGTTAAGATTCTGAGAGTAGCCAACTATTTATCTGAATCCTCTGGTTAAGGGAAATCCATGCAGCCCCACATCAGTATCCAGATGCAATGGTGGACTTGATGAAGATCAATATGTGGAAGATCAGTTTTAATTAAGATGTCAGCATCATAGCTTAATGTTTAATCTTTCAGCCTCATGCTGGAGCTCATCCTTAAGAAACTTCTCTCTCGCCAGAATATGTGCACTGGGCTGCTCTACATGTTGTATTTATATAGTGGGTGGTTGTACGTAGCTTTAGTTGTTAATTGATAATATGTTGTTTTTTTGCCAACTACAATATTTGCTTCAAAGACCATGATCACCGAACCGGTTTGATCCGAAGCACACGATCACTGAACCGGTTGTTAAACCAGCAGAATCCCACCACTGGATACAACCAGAAAAATAACTCTGTTTTGGGAAGTGCAAATACATTTATTGCTCAGGAATGGGAATTATTAATTTATTTACCAACAAATACATGAGCAGATGTGCAGATGTAAGATCATGCGGATGGTACCCAGTTATACATCTCCATCCTTGGCTTTCCAGGTGATGCTGTTTAGGTGCTGATCCAATGCCAAGAGGCTGTGAGGAACTGGCTTCAACTTATGCCTAGCAAGATGGAGTGGCTTAGGGTATCTGGCCCCTCTGGACCTAGTGATGTGCCTGTCCCTCAATATGATGGCACTTTCCAGATGGAGGTGGTATACAATTTGGAGGTCCTCCTGGACTCATAGCTCCTGTTCAAGGAGCAAGTGGCAGCCACTACTGGGAGGGGGGGGACTTTTACACAGAGTCATCTTGTGTCTCAATTGTGTCTGTTTCTGGAACGAGAGGCCTTGCTCACAGTCACTCATACTCGGTCACTTCCCATTTGGATTACTGCATAAAGATACCTTTGAAGACCACCCAAGAATTACAGTGAGTCAGAATGCAGCAGCACAGGCAAGTTTGGTGCCCCTTGGTTTACACAGATCGTATCACTGCTGTGCAAACTATGCTGGTTCCCATTTTCTTTCTGGATAGAGTTTCAAAGTGATAGTTAGCACCTTTAAAGCTCTGCATGTTTCCTAACTAGATTATTTGTAGAACTTTATCTCCCTGAGGGTATCTGCCCATTCCACCAAATAAGATAGGATGACCCTTTCCTCTCCTAGTGGGATCTAAAAAGTACACTTTTCCACAGCAGCCCTGGTTCTCTCCTCACCTGGGATGAAGTGAGGCTGAATCCCACTAATTGTGTTCACAATTATTCATAGATTAGGGAGCACTGGTTAGGATGCCAGAATTTGGTTTTGGCTGTTTGGGCTATTGATTGTAATACTGTGTTTCCCAAAAAATAAGACAGGGTCTTATTTTCTTTTGACCCCCAAAATAAGCGCTTGGCCTTATTTTGGGGGGAGGTATTATTATTTTTGAGGTACAGGAGGCAGTGAGCGTGGTCACCTGATGGCTGCTGCTATGTTGCAATATTTTCAGGGAAATAGCGCATGCGCTCAAAAGCCCGATTGGACTTATTATCTGGGGAAGTCTTATTTTCAGGGAAACAGGGTATTTCCTTTGGTTTTGTGATGAGCTACCCAGAGTTGTAACAGACAAAATGAGCATCCATACAAGTCTTTTAAATAAATAAAGACCCTGGGGTTGGGTTCATAAATCAGTTTGTTTTATCTGTTGTAGTTTAGTGCCTTGTGCAAATCCAGCCATATGTCAGGCCTGTAGTTATGTTCTTTTTAGGATCTTTGGCCTGCCACACTTTCTTATAATTTTCTATGCTGTTTCATTAGTGTAGTAGTTGGGAGGGGGGAATAGAAAGGAGTAGGATTGTGGAATGTATGTTGTCATTCTTTTATAGAAGCTCAAGGTCATCTTTTGTCTCTGCACCTCGACACCTGACTGGAAGCAGAGGGGTGTAGATGCCAGCGTGGAAGATGATGATTGGAACATGTGATGGATTTGTGGGTGTGGGGATAGATCATGAACTTTCAACTGGGTGGAATTTCAGGATGTAATTCAGAGTTGGAATTCCATAGAGGTGCTAACTTGCCTGTAGAATAAATTGGACCTTTAAAGATGTTTTTGCCTTGGACAATGATTTAATTCTGCATGGTATTTAGAACCCTAACACCATATTGATTATAAACTATATGATTTAGTGTATTGTTTGAAAACATGTAATGACTTATTCAACAATGGTTA
The DNA here is from genome assembly GCF_964273705.1 of Natrix helvetica. NCBI lineage: Eukaryota > Metazoa > Chordata > Lepidosauria > Squamata > Natricidae > Natrix > Natrix helvetica. The sequence goes on along the minus strand of NC_138549.1, from coordinate 67,453,044 downwards.
AAAACCATGTGATATTTATATTTCAAAAAGGAGCAGAGGGCTCAGTAAGGAAGCCATAATGTTTCAGATGGACAGTATGAGTTTTTCTGGCTATTGAATCTACATATCGAGCCGTGGTGATGCAGTGGTTAGAATGCAGTACTGCAGGCTACTTCTGCTGACTGCCAGCTGCCAGCAGTTTGGCAGTTTGAATCTCACCGGCTCAAGATTTCATCCTTCCAAGGTCGGTAAAATGACCCAGATTGTTGAGGGCAATATGCTGACCCTATAAACCACTTAAAGAGGGCGGTAAAGCACTGTGAAGTGATATATAACTCTAAATCCTAATGCTATTGCTACATATTTCAATTAAAAGTATAAAGGAACATGGAGGAATAAAGTTATCCTATATCAAATTGTTAAAGGAATAATAATGTGTTAAGCTTAAAGGCCACAAAATTAATAATGCTTTTTACATTGTAAAGTTGCTCAGCCACTTTGCCAGATACATAAAGGAATCTGTACATTTTTTCTGAAACCTGACCAAATAACAAGGAAGAAAAAAAGCATTTCAAGATTTGTAGTGGTCCCCACCCTCCACCCCCGCCAGCCATCTAGCAACCCTAGAACAGGGACTCTTGACTGTAAGCAGAAGGCGAAGATGATTTTGTTGTTGTTTGCAAATTGCTGTATTTTTCAAAGTAAAAAAAAACTTAGGGAAAAAAACAAAATAGTAGACTTGTTAAAATTTAAAGTGTAAAAATGATAGATGAAGATGAATTTTCAACACGTGCAGTTTACCTCAACAGGTTCTCTCATTGTCACTTCTGCACCCTAAAATCCCATCTGACATCATTCTTCCCCCAAATTATGAGTAATTTCCCATTCCCATTCTCCTGGCCTCCCTCCACCCATCCTTTTAGAAGCTTTACATTTCTTTGTCTTGTGCTTAGCAGGGAGTCTCACATGAAACCCAGCCTGAGACAAAGAGTTGCAAATACCAAGGAACCACCTGGGGATAGATTGATAGGGGAACTGAATTCCTGCCTGCAGAGGAAAGATCCCCCCAGAAGAGCCGGTCTGTACCAGATAACATAGCACTAAATTTCAGTTGCAAGGAGCAGGTGCAGAAGTTAGTCACTGAAGAAGGTTGTGATTCCAGCCAGATATTCTGGTGCCCTAGACTCTATATAGTGGATATTTTGTTAGACAATTCTTAAGAAATCTAAAAGAAATGTGTATTGCATGCTCTCCAGTTTCTCTTTAATGAAAATTTGGACACTTCTGTATATACTTACACCTCTATTCTCACATTACAGCATTGGGCTTTAGATATTTATAGATGGATGGATGCTCTACATTTGCTAAAATTTATGTATTAGTTAATTTTCTGTATTAATATGAAAATCTAAAGGATTCTCTATCTGACATGGTAGATCTGGGCCTGTTGCAAAAGTATCTCAGGTTACAATAAAAATGTGTTAAGATAAAGTCTGCTCTCCCTTAGAAACAGAAAAGCCAGCAGTTATTTTAATTTATTACTGCTACTAATTAATCTCACGGCTGGTTTGTTAAGCCGAAAGCAAAGGTATCATTTGCAGTTCTTACACTAGCAAATGGCTTAATTTGGAAGACATCATTATCAGGCTGAGCGATGTTTGGTATCTAGAGGTTGCTAAATTATGATTCATGATTTAAAATAGAGCCAGTGTTGTCTAGTGGTTGTTGCACCCAGGCTAGAAACTAGGTGATTTAGTTTATTCCTGCCTTAGCCATGAAAACTAGCTGGGTGAATTTGGGGCAGTCTCAGTGTCTGTTCTGAGGGTGGACTAAAAATCCGAGACTCTCTGCCTTATCCATTATACCACACATACCATATATAGATAAATGTTTCAGATAACTGGTTGGAATGCTACAAATCATCATGTATAAATAGAAACACAACCATTAACATATTAAGGCAGATACTTCAGTTGGGCAAAGCTCCATCTGGCTATGGCTGCCCCCTGCTCCTCAATCAAGAGCCAGGAGTCCACAAAGGTCCCTGGACTATGCTTTGGTCCTGTCTGGGGTAGTGAAATCCCATCCAGAACTGAAGATGGAAAAGTCTCCAGCACTAAGAGGTCCTAATAGTCAAAGCTTATTAGTCTAATAAGGGTTCAGTTGAACCCTGTTGTTTCCCATCCAAACCCCTGCAGCCTCTGGGCTCCAAGGAAGAACCTCTAAGGCAGTGATAGCAAACCTATGGCACGCGTGCCACAGGTGGCATGCAGAGCCATTTGTCAGGGCACGCAAGGCGCTGCCCTGTCAGCTGGCCAGTGCACATGTGCGTGCTGGCCAGCTGAGTTCACCCTGTTTTAAAGCCATTTTTCATCCTCCCAAGGCTCCAGAGGCTTTATAGGAGCCTGGGGAGGGCAAGAAGAGCCTCCCATGCCCCCCGGGAGGCCTTCCGGAGGCTTCATAAGCTTCCCTGAAGCCTTGGGAGCACAAAACACCAGCCCTATGGGCAAACCGGAAGTTCGGGAACAGACTTCCTGTTTGCTCAGAGGGTCGTTTTGACTGCTCTCGAGGCTTCAGAGAAGCCTCCTGAAGATCCTTGAAGCCTTCGGAGCGCTCAAAATGACCCTCCAAGCAAACTGAAAGTGACTTCCAGTTTGCTCTGAGGGTCGTTTTGACTGCTCTCGAGGCTTCAGAGAAGCCTCCTGAAGATCCTTGAAGCCTTCGGAGCGCTCAAAATGACCCTCCAAGCAAACCGAAAGTGACTTCCAGTTTGCTCTGAGGGTCGTTTTGAGAGCTCCGAAGACTTCAGGGAAGCCTCCTGAAGGTCCCTGAAGCCTTCAGAGCGCTTAAAATGACCCTCCCAGCAAACTGGAAGTCACTTCCGGTTTCCTCGGAGGGTCGTTTTGACTGCTTCGGAGGCTTCAGGGAAGCCTCCTGAAGGTCCCTGAAACCTCCGGAGGCCTTCCGGGGAGGCGGGGGAGGTTGTTTTCGCCCTCCCCATGCTCCTCTAAAGTCTCTGGAGCTTGGGGAGGGTGAAAAAAGCATGCAAAAATGGGGAGGGCGAAAACAGTGGGGTCGTGCATTGCATTATGGGTGTGGCACGCCTGGAAACGACCCCCCTGTGCTCCCCCCACTTATGGCACGCGAGCCAAAAAAGGTTCACCATCGCTGCTCTAAGGCATTACTATGGCAGCAATAGGAGAGATATAAAATTGGGTTTCATCAGAATACTGATAATACCTCATCCCATACCATAAGATGAATTTGCCCAGAGGTTTTATGTAGACAATAAACAGGAGCAGAAGAGAATGAAGCTGTCTTCTGCTCCTATGGCAGGAGCAGAAGAGAATGAAGCCTCAAAGCTGGGGCCATGGGCTGTACCTCTTTCCCCCAAAATTAACTGAAGCCAGTCCAATAGGAAGGAAGAGAACCAGCATAGCACAGTACCACTCATTCCCAATCCCATAAACCAATTCAGAAGGATATTCTGATCAATGGTATCCAAAACCTTTGAGAGGTCAAGAAGAGCAAGAATAATGCACCACTTCCATCCTGTTCTCTTCAGAGGTCGCCTACAAGCCTGATCACTCCACTTTGGTCTCATAACTGGGCCTGAATTCGGACTGAAAGAGTTCTAGATATCCTCCAAAGTTCTCTACAGCTGCTACAGAACCATTTTCTCTACAACCTTACTTTAAAAGGTTATACAATAGTACAGATGTTGGGTCCAGTGATGGCTTCGTGAGGAGGGTGAGAACCACTGCCTGCTTAAGAGATAATAGGACAACCCTCTCTTTCAAAGAAGAATTTGTCACTGTTAAAATATAATTGCACATCAAATCTCCAGAGACCTTTAGCCAGGCGTAAAGAGGAATTAATATACAGGTGGCCAAGCTAACAGTCATGAGGATACCATCCACTTCAACAGGTCCAGTAGGAACCAAACTCCTTCCAGATCACTAAAATAAATTGAGTCCTAGCTCAACCCCAGTCTGCAACACACTACTCTCCTTCTTCTTCTTCTTCTTCTTCTTCTTCTTCTTCTTCTTCTTCTTCTTCTTCTTCTTCTTCTTCTTCTTCTTCTTCTTCTTCTTCTTCTCCTTCTCCTTCTCCTTCTCCTTCTCCTTCTCCTTCTCCTTCTTCTTTTTTTGCTTTTATATGCCTTTGGACAACCAAAAGCAGCTTTTTGTATTTTTAAGTACCTTAACCTCCTTTAGAAAAACTATCTCAGTGGAACTAAACAGCGTGCAAGCTCTGAACATCTGTCCATTTCTCCATTATCAAGGAAATAAATGGCTACTTCCCCCATGTACTGATGACTGGTTAGCAAAAAATAAATACAAATAAACTTTTACTTCAGCAATTCAAAGTGAAAAGTGAAAGTATCTAGTTATTATGATTTCTCTAATTTAATCCCTTTTCTCTCTCAGCTAGACTAATTATAGGGGTCTTTCAGAGAATCTTTATTTCCTCTTCCAAGAAGGGCCCGAGGCAGATTCAAGTAATATGAGTTGCCCAAAGAAATCGATTTTATGCATATGTGAGCATGCATGTTTATTTAAAAGATTATTATATAACATCAATATAATGTTGACACTTAGTGACTACATCCAAAGTGGAATACCTAGATGCCCAAACCCGTTGCAACAGTCCTTTCTCTGTGGCAGTCATGACTTTCTCTCAAAATACCTGATGGTCTAATAGTGTTGTCAGTTCCTAAGGTTACCTGCTTAGTACTACATAGAAAAATATGTGCACTATATTTGATGGTGAATGTTCTCTGGGACCAAATGAATAATTGAAATTTGCATTTCGTACTTTCCTTTTAATCATTTTGTGCATTCCTATCCTTAAAAGGTAAAGGTTTCCCTTGCCCATATCAGTGCTCGCCTCCATTTCAAAGCTGAAGAGCCAGCACGGTCTGAAGACCACCTCCATGATCATGTGGCTGGCATGACTAAATCCCGAAGTTGCACGGGACGCTGTTACCTTCCCACCAAAGGTGGTTCCTATTTTTCTAATCTCATTTTTACATGTTTTCGAACTGCTAGGTTGGCAGAAGCTAGGCCAAGTAACAGAAGCTTATGCGGTGCTAGGAATTCGAACATGGGTCGATTGTTCCAGTTTTACTACCAGTTCGCAATGCAGAACAATTTACAGTGAATAGCGCACGTGCAGTCACTAAAATCCAACATGTTGGCGACATCAGCAGTGGTGAGGGAACCAGTTCGGGGGGTGTCAGGCCTGGCAGCGACCCAGGCTTGACTTCCACTACCGGTTCAGCTGTACCGGGCCGAACTGGCAGCAACACACTTCTGGATTCAAACCACTGAACTGCCAACCTTTCTGATCAACAAGCTTAGCATCTTAGCCACTGAGCCACTGCGACCACCCAAAAATACTCTCTAGGTGATTGTTAAAATCTACTAGCGCAATATCTGCTTATAACAGAGACAGTCTACTAATGGTATCAAAGTACTATGTTTTAATAAAAGTGGGGTAAAAATGAAATAAATAAAAAAGTAGTTTTTTCTTTCCTCCCCCACCTACTTTGCTTAAGTTTCAAAACTACATGGGGAATGTATCCGACTCCTTTCTTCTTCCAGTAAGAACACAACTACTTTATAGCTATTTGTATAAAAAGCGAAGTCATTTGCGCTCTTCTCTTCTGTACTCCCTTCTCTTCCACTAGGCTTTATTTAAGACATTATTATTATTATTAGTATTATTATTATTATTATTATTATTATTATTATTATTACTACTACTACTACTACTACTACTACTACTACTACTACTACACAATTGTATCACAGCGGCCAGTTGTTTCGCCGGATTTGGCATTGATTACTAGTCGGGCCCCACCCAGGGGCCTAGGACGTCGTAATGTATTTTCGTAATATAAGTGCAGATCCAAGCAGTGCAGCTTTTTGCATTTGACTGATGGTGATTTTGTCACGTTTTAGCTGTTTTAAATGTAATTCCAGTGCTTTTGGAATAGCACCCAGTGTGCCGATTACCACTGGAATTACCACTGCTGGTTTGTGCCATAATCGTTGAATTTCAATTTTTAAGTCCTGGTATTTCGCGACTTTTTCATGTTCCTTCTCGTCGACCCTGCTATCACCTGGTATTGTGATGTCTATGATTGTAATCTTATTTTTCTCAACCAGTGTGATGTCTGGTGTGTTATGCACCAGTATTTTGTCCATTTGTATACGAAAATCCCACAGGATCTTGACTATCTGATTTTCGGTGACTTTTTCAGGCTTATGTTCCCACCAGTTTGTTGTTGTTTTAATATTATAATTTTTGCACAAATTCCAGTGGATCATTTGTGCCACTGAATTGTGCCGCATTTTATAGAAAGTCTGCGCGATTTTTTTACAGCAGCTGAGTATGTGGTCAACAGTTTCATCAGCCTCTTTGCAAAGTCTACATTTGGCATCATCAGAGGATTTTTCGATTTTGGCCTTAATGGCATTTGTGCGGATAGCTTGTTCTTGCGCAGCCAGGATTAGTGACTCTGTTTCTTTCTTTAATGTACCTGCTGTTAACCATAACCAAGTTTTTTCACTGTCCACTTTATCTTTTATGTTTTCCAGAAATTGGCCATGCAATGCTTTGTTCTGCCAACTCTCCATTCTTAATTTTATCACATCTTTTCTGTATTCTTGTTTCGTCTGTTGGGCCTTCAATAGATTTTTGTTCTTTACTTCGATTAATAGATGTTCTTGATTTTCTTTTAAATAATCAGCCAGCGTATGTTTTTCTTCTTCAACTATTTGCTTCACTTGTAATAATCCTCTGCCACCTGATTTTCGGGGTAGGTATAGTCTATCAATATCACCATGTGGATGTAAACTGTAGTGCATTGTCATTAGTTTCCTGGTTTTTCGGTCCAAAATGTCCAAATCAGCTTGTGTCCAGTTAACTATACCAGCTGTGTATCTTATAACTGGTATTGCCCAGGTGTTTATGGCCTTGATTGTATATTTATTATTATTATTATTATTATTATTATTATTATTATTATTATTATTATTATTATTATTAAATTCTCAATTATTATTCTACGCATTCATATCAAGAAAAACTGATTACTCCATTCCTGATTTTCCAAAGGCCTCAAGACTTTGTATCCTGAGTCTCCGTTTATGTATCTTGGCATGGCAATCTCCATCATAGCTTCATCTGAGCTTCTTCCTTTAAAGCTCCAGTCACAGCCAGTCAAACTGTTTTCTCGCTGCATCATTTATCTAGAATTGTCCTTATTATGTCTCCTATCAATCTACTTATTTCATTTCCCTGCTTTCTTTTCATCTTGGAAAGGAATAAATTGGTTTCTTGCAGCAGGAAAAGAGCCCAGCTATTGTGTCTTTGCCTTAATCACTACAAACCACTGGAGAGCTTAGGTTGCAGTTTTATAGCACAATTTCATGTCTAAGCGAAAATGTATATCGGGAACTTTTCATTTTCACTGCTGCATAGCTTCTTCCTGAAACAAGGAGCTGCACATTCCACTCAAATGGAGCTACTACGATAATTTTCCTCTCGTTTTTCTCATGCTAAGAATGGAAGTCAAAAATGCTAATTAGAATTAATGCAAAATAGTATCTTATTTCCCATAGACAATGAATGACAATATTGTATGCGTATTTAATAAGCAACTTTCTAATGTTGGTAATTATGCCAATTAGGAATTAATGTTTTTTTCTGTATTTGATCCCACTTAGTGATTGCTAATAATTCCAATTTCAACGTTTGACCAGTTTTGAGTTGCAAATCAAATTAGATATTTTTGTCATTGCTACAAGAAAGAAAAAACCCCTCTCCCCATATCTTTTTATAAGCTGTGTTTGTCACACAAAATTTAAAGCTGCCAAACAATCATTTTAGTAGATTGCAAGCTTCTCATAAGCAAGTTGAGTCAAATATACTTACTGAAAACTACCTAATGGATTTCAAAGCATTCCTCCATTTTTTGGGACAATTTTCATTAATCTAATTGCTAATGAGCATTTTAGCTAAGGTCTTACTATTTATTTTCAACCACAATTGGAACTGGAATTTCTATCTCTAAGTGATGTGGAAATTAAGTGAATCAGGCCTAATTTTACAACCTTTTTTGCTGTGGAGATTCTAGAAAGAGTGCAGAGAAGAGCAACAAAGATGATTAGGGGACTGGAGACTAAAACATATGAAGAACGGTTGCAGAAACTGGGTATGTTTAGCTTAAGAGAAAGAAGGACTAGGGGAGACATGATAGCATTGTTCCAATATCTCAGGGGTTGCCACAAAGAAGAGGGAGTCAAACTATTCTCCAAGGCACCTGAGGGTAGAACAAGAAGCAATGAGTAGAAACTAATCAAAGAGAGAAGCAACTTAGAACTGAGGAGAAATTTCCTGACATTTAGAACAATTAATCAGTGGAACAGCTTGCCTCCAGAAGTTGTGAATGCCCCAACACTGGAAGTCTTTAAGAGGATGTTGGATAGCTATTTGTCTGAAACGGTATAGGGTTTCCTGCCTAGGCAGGGGGTTGGACTAGAAGACCTCCAAGGTCCCTTCCAACTCTACTATTGTATTTTATTGTATTGGTTGTTAAGTGAATTGCACAGTTGCTAAGTGAATCTGGCTTCTCCCATTGACTTTCTTGTCAGAAGCTCCTGGAAAGGTAGCGAATGGTGATCATGTAACCCCGGTATGTGCAACCATCATAAATATATTCCATTTGATAAGCATTTAAACTCTGATCATCTGATCCTGGGGATGCTGCAATGATCATATATGTGAGAATTGGTCATAAGTCACTTTTTTCATAACCTCAAACAGTTGATAGACGAATGATTGTAAGTCAAGAGCGATCTATATTATCATTTATTCACTGATCTATTTAGAGGAAGGAGGGAAATCAATATGTATTTTATCATCTAGTTTTTCTTTTCTTTCATTTTAATGTTTTAAACCAAGTTTTCTATGAAATCTGCTCTTTTTCACTGCTGATACATTAGGAGCCTCTCAATAGGTTGTGGCCAGTTGGATACAATTTAGGAAGGGAGTGGTAATCACTACTTCTATAGTTTTTAGGTGTGTAATTAATTCTCAGAAATATATTTATCTCAGTTTATAATATGCAATTAAATAGAAAGAATAATCCTAATAAAATGGGTTAAAATGTTTTTTAACAGTAATGCACAAGGAAATTAGGAATGGATTATAAGTATTTATTTCACATATCAAACACATTGTTTCAATGTTGTTGCAGGGCACTTAAAATACTAAAATACTGAAATCTGGCTACAGAACAGACTACTGGAAAGAAGAATATTTAGCATATTTAAGAACAAAAACCAGTAACTTGATTTTAAATAAAAATGTTAACTCAAGCAGCAGCCCTCAGAGGACTATAAGTATATAAGTGTTTATGGCCTTGATTGTATATTATTATGGTGGTGAGGCCCCTACTCAAGAAGCCTTCCCTGGACCCAGCTATGTTAGCTAACTATCGTCCCGTCTCCAACCTTTGCTTCTTGGCGAAGGTTGTAGAGAGTGTGGTGGCACAACAGTTCCCATGCCACTTGGAGGAAATTGATTATCTGGACCCACGCCAGTCCGGTTTCCGGCCCGGCCACAGCACGGAGACGGCTTTGGTCGCGTTGGTGGATGATCTCTGGAGGGCCAGAGATGGGGGTTGCTCCTCCATCTTGGTCCTATTAGACCTCTCGGCCGCTTTTGATACCATCGACCATGGTATCCTATTGCATTGTCTAGAGGGGTTGGGGGTGAGGGGCACCGTTTTGCAGTGGTTCTCCTCCTACCTCTCTGGCCGAGCACAATGTGTGCTGACAGGGGGGCAGAGGTCGACCCTGAGGCCGCTCACTTGTGGGGTGCCGCAGGGGTCGGTCCTCTCGCCTCTCCTGTTCAACACATATATGAAGCCGCTGGGCGAGATCATTCGTGGTTTTGGGGTCGAGTACCTCCTGTACGCTGACGATACTCAGCTGTACATATCTACCCCGAACCACCCCAACGATGCCGTCGAAGTGATGTCCCGGTGCCTGGAGGCCGTACGGATCTGGATGGGAAGTAACAGACTCAAGCTCAACCCATCCAGGACGGAGTGGCTGTGGTTACCGGCACCCCGGTTCAACCAGTTGTTCCCATCACTGGCCATTGGGGGCGAACAGCTGGCCCCCGTGGATCGGGCACGCAATTTGGGCATCCTCCTGGATGCCCGGGTGTCAATGGACGACCATGTGACAGCCGTGGCAAGGGGGGCGTTTCACCAGGTTCGCCTGGTGCGCCAATTGTGTCCCCTATTGGACCGGAATGCCCTCCACACAGTCACCCATGCGCTTGTGACGTCCCGACTAGACTACTGTAATGCTCTCTACATGGGGCTCCCCCTGAGATGCACCCGAAGGCTGCAGTTGGTTCAGAATGCGGCCGCGCGGGCAATTGTGGGAGTTACTAGGTACTCCCACGTAACACCTCTCCTGCGCGGGCTGCACTGGCTACCTGTGGCTTTTCGGGTGCGTTTCAAGGTGCTGACTATCATCTTTAAAGCGCTCCATGGCACAGGACCTAGGTATTTGCGGGATCGCATCCTGCCCCATACATTCCTTCGGCCGATTCGCTCTCACAGAGAGGGCCTCCTCCGGGTGCCGTCCACTAGGCAGTGCCAGCGGGCGACGCCCAGGAGCAGGGCCTTCTCTGTGATGGGCCTGACCCTCTAGAATGACCTCCCCCCCCCAATATCAGAAAAACCACCAATCTCTGCTCCTTCCGTAAGAAGCTTAAAACCCACCTGTTCAATTTAGCTGGCCTGGCCTAATCCCAGTTTAGTCCCTCAAGTCTGTATTTTAAATTTTTAGGGGTGAGTTTTTAGGTTGTTTTTTAATTTTTATCACTTTGTACAGCCTATTGTTTAATTCGATTTTACGGGAAGTTAAGGGTATTTATTTTATATACGGTTTTTTGATTGAGATGTCTGTACACCGCCCCGAGTCCCTTCGGGGAGAGGGGCCGGTCTATAAATCTAATAAAACTTAAACTTAAACTTAAACTATAAGTAGCTAGTCCAGAATGCCCTCAACATTTAAATGCCAGATGTGAAGAATGCAAGAGGAGGTTCTTACTTTAACAAGACAGGGCTTTTCCAGTGTAACAAAGTTATTTAGGCTTTCGTACTTAGGTCTTTGACAAATGTATCTCCTACCTGTTCACAGAGAGAGAGAAATTGCAAAGCCCATTCTATTCCAGTTGTACATAATAAATAATCTGGAAATAATCTTAATGTTATAAAAACATAAAGTCCTGAGAGCAATAGTTAACTATAATTTCTGCCATACAAAACTGTTTTTTTCTGTCTGCATTTATAAGGCTCTGAATTCCAAATACAAATGCTTCTTACTATTAAAGTAACACAAATCCCTTGTACACAGCACAAGGCTGATCTTGCGAAAAATATATAGCAATCTTTACTAAAACGTGGGATTAGCTTGGAAAAACAAGAAGTGTGAGAAAGAAGCTAAAGATTGTCCTGCATTGATTCTCTTTGGTATAAAAGGGAAGGAAGGGGAAACACTGGCAGGCTTTTTGAAATTCTGTTGCTATTGCCTATATCAGCGATGGCTTGCGTGCCATAAGTGGGGGGCTGTGCATGGGCGTGTCACACCCATAATGCAATGTGCGACCTCTCAGTACGACCCTCCCCCAGTGTGCATGCACGCATGAGAGCTGCTTCCCCTCCCCATTTTTTGCATGCTTTTTTTTGCCCTCCCCAGGCTCCAGAGGCTTTATAGGAGTCTGGGGAGGGCAAAAACAGCCTCTCCTGCCCCCCCAGAGGCTCTCTGGAGGCTTTAGGGACCTTCAGGAGGCTTTCCTGAAGCCTCCAAAGGGCAAAAACGCCCCTACGAGCAAACCGGAAGTCACTAGACTTCTGGTTTGCTTGTAGGGTAGTTTTTAGTCCTCCGGAGGCTTCAAGGAAGTCTCCTGAAGGTCCCTGAAGCCTCTGGAGGGCTTAAATCGACCCTACGAGCAAACCAGAAGTCCGTTCCTGAACTTCCGGTTTGTCCATAGGGCTGGGTTTTTTTTTTGCGCTCCAGAGGATTCAGGGAAGCTCCGGAAGCCTCTGGGGGGGCCTCTGGGGAGGAGGCTCTTTTCGTCCTCCCCAAGCTCCTATAAAGCCTCTGGAGCCTGGGGAGGGAGAAAAATCGCTTTAAAAAAGGCTGAACTCAGCTGGCCAGCCCGCACATGCGCGCTGGCCAGCTAACAGGGCAACACCTCGCGTGCCCTGACAAATGGCTCCGTGTGCCACCTGTGGCATGCATGCCATAGGTTCGCCATCCTGGGCCTATATCAATGAAATAGAAATCTAGTATTTCTTTTGGTATCTGTTTTCTGACCTGGCCTAAGTCAAAGCATTGACATCCATTAAGAATTAGATTACATTAAATTAATATGGAAACAAGAAGGATACATTAAATAATACACTAATCACATTGTTATTTATTTATATAACTGGCCATCTTTCAGCCAACCGTGGGTGGTTCCCAATCAAAGGTTAAGAAAAACATACAAAATCATTTTAAAACTGTAACACACAGCATGATAAAATATTTTGTTGTTTTGTAACAGAAACAAAATTTCATGTTTTGATATCTGCCTCACTTTTTTCTTTAAATACAATAATTATGTATCTTATGTTTCAAACGATAGTCACATCAATTGTAAAATTAATACTGTGATAAGTGATGTCATTTTAAAAAAAGGCAGGCTTTTTACAGAATCTATCATATACATAATTCTGCTGAGGAAAACTGGATCCCAAGTTTAATCAGCCCAGCTAAGAGAATTCCATTCAGTCTTCAAAAAGTCAGATGTAGCCCCAAAGCTATCCAGGAAAACATCTAGTATCTCTGCACCTCTACCCTAATTTAATTCAGCATCTGGTCACAGGACCCAGGCAGCAATCTCTTACTCTCTAAGTTTCACCCTTTGGTCTGGGCAATTTAACTTCCAGCTGCTAGATTCTAATCACAGGAACTACTGGAAATTATGATTCTGCAAATCCAGATTACATTAAGATACAATGTTATTTAAATAATAATAATTTGTGATTGCCTTCTACAAAGATAACTGTCAATGGATGTGGGAGTATAAAGAAGTAGAGAAATTGAGAAGGTTAAAAGTTCAAGTTATGACAGTGATGCTTAATAAAATTGACAATCAATCAATCAATTAATCAAAATTTATTTATGGTCCAAGACCAAACTCAATGGACAACATTAATAACCAACAATCCATACATTCTTAATCCAAATCAACTGTCAATATTATTATTTACCTGAACCAAACATTAGCCAAAGACCTACTAGTTTGATTAATCCTAATAAAGTTCAAATTAGTTCTTTAATAGAATTGAACTGGGGGGGGGGGGGAAGCAAACACACTTTAGCATTCATTATAATGATGCAAAAGAAAAAAGTCCCATTCCCACAGATAAAGAGTCTCATGCTGCCTGGAATGAAATATGCAGTTCTGCAAATATGTATATATTTGCTACATTCTCCAAGTTGATCGAAAACAGTGATGGCAAACCTTTTAGGCACTGAGTGCCCATGCATGCACGAACATGCATGTGTGCGAACATGCATGCATGCACAGCAGAGACCCAAAAAACAGCTGGTCGGCAGGAGGTGGGGCATTCCAACACCGGCAGCTCTGTCTGAGAGGTGAGATCTTTTTCTTTATTGAGCTTCTGTTTCATTGTTTGCAGGAAAGCAGAAGCTCATGAAAGAAATGCCAGGGAGACTTAAGTTGGGGTGACAGCGCGCATGCCCACAGAGAGGGCTCTATGTGCCACCTGTGGCACGCATGCCATAGGTTCGCCATCACAGATGTAGAAGATCATATTCCTATCAATAGAGTTATTATCAAATTCCTTCCCCCTTCCACTTTCTGTCATTTGTCATAATTCCAGTCTGATGTTTAGAACAAAAGAAAACAATTCACCTTGCCTGATCTATTATAGGCAACATCACACAAAGCACCATCTCATACTTTTCCAGTGGTGAAGCTAGGCCCACCTTCCCTGAAGACAATAATAAGGTTGTTTTGCTCTTGGAAGAATAAAGCAGAGGAGAAGATGGATAAAACTTTACTGACTGCATATATAAACCTTGTATGTTAAATTAGGTTACTAAGTAGTAGCCTAGCGGTTACAGCCAATTAGGAATAGTGTACAGCTGAGATGGTAATAATGTTAGAGAGAAGAAGCACTCTCTCTCCTCTATATCCAGTCTAGAACCCAAGCAGGCTGGCAGTGAGGGAAACCTCTTCTTCAATCCCATTTGCATATATAGAAAGTCAAGGAAGGTGGCTACGTGATTAAACATGCTCCATGAATCTATGAAATAAATGTATCTTCCACCTATTGCAACATCTATAACTATTGCAATATAAATATTCTTATATATATATATTGGACACCAATGACCATAAATGCTCATCTCTCATAAATGTTCATTTTTAATGCATTGCTTAGTCAGTCCCCAACAAGCTAGGTTGCCTTATTAATCAGAATGCTATATGTAAGAAACTAGCAGACTTATTAATAAGAATGTTATAGGTAAGAAATGTACATGATATTAACATATCATAGATAAATTAAAACATAAATAATGAAGGAGAGAAGCAACCTAGAACTAAGGGGAAATTTCCTGACAGTTTACAAAAATTAATCAGTGGAACAACTTGACTCCAAAAATTGTGGGTGCTTCATCACTGGAGATTTTTAAGAAGAGTTTGAACAACCATTTTCTGAAATGACATAGGGTTTACTGCTGGAGCAGAGGGTTGGACTACAAGACCCCCAAGGTCCCTTCCAACTCTCTCATTCTGTTAAATGGTGCTTCTTGCCACCATGCTGCTTATTTTGATTGGAAGTGAATGTCCAACGCTGAGGAGAAGATCTTTCTCATCCCTAATTTCCTGGTATAGTTTTAACTGGAATCTGATCTTTATGAAAAGCTACAGTTTTTATCTGGAATCATATTCTGAGTCACATTTAATTCACTATCTGTATTTTCCTCCTAATTCTAGAAAGTATATCTGAATATCCCCCATATCCAACATAGTAAAACACCCAAAAGAGCAAACTGCTGTAATTTCTAGAGTCAAATTCTCCTCCCAGAGGAGAATACTATAGATATTTTCTCTAGTTTGCACTGGATTTTTTCAGAAAGCAAAAGACGTCATGAAGTGTTTCCACTCTCTGCTCCCACCCAGGCCAATAAGCATACCCAGTCTAAAAGAAGTAGCTCTTGCATGTTTATATATTTTACACAACCATAAACATAAGGATGTTTTATTGTCCAGAGACCAATGTAAGATACCCAAAGGGCGCTTTTTTTTGAGGAGGGAGGGTACCTTCAAGTCAATGATAACTCCTGATGACCTCTAGACAAGTCCCTGCAGTTTTCTTCGCAAGATTTTTAGAAGTAATTTTACCTCAGCCTTAGGGCTCAGAAACCTTGCCTGTCCCAAGATCACCTGGCTGGTTTTGTGCTAGGTGGGACTTAGAATCTTCCAGTTTCTAGCCCAGTGCCTTAACTACTGCATTACCTCTTGATCTATCCAAAATATATTTTGCCAAAAAATACTCATAATACTTTCAACCTTTGTTGCATGCATCGTGTGCATTTGTGCCTGCATGCAGACAGACTTATATAATTCAGAGAGAGCAAGAAAAGCACCTAATGTTAAACAATGAAATATATTGATATACCAGCTTGATCTGATCATCACTGATAATCCATTGAGCAAGCATTCTGTAACATGTTCATAATTCTGTCTAAAGTAATACCATGCCAAAGTTCCTGAAGATACCAAGTCACACATGTCTAGCAAAGAATAATTAGCTGAGGCTGCCATTTCAGAGAGAATTCTGTATTGAGTATATAATTCATAAATGTACTTTATTTGGTAGCATTCACAGAGCAGAACATAATGCTGACAATCTCTATCATGCACTCAAAATTATTTCCAAGCGTTTCTTAAATGTGCCCTATAAGGATTGTTAATGCTGTGTCTTTCAAAGCACTGTGAAACTTATTAGCTATACTGATTTTTAGAGGGCCTAACAATACATCCGCCAGATAATTGGAATGTCTATGAAGTGCTTGTGCCTTTCATTACTCAGCTGTACATTAAAAGGATATCAATACAAAAAGATGTGCAAATAACTTAAAGTGGTTTATTAAATGTGTTTTAAATGGGTTATTCTAGAAATATTTTCAGGTTCTACATGTCAATGCACACTATCTACTAAAGTTAGTATTGGGTACTATGTTGAATATTACTTCAGCTATCTCTTGATACATTAATTCGATTGTTTTGGAAAGAAAGCTGCCTGCCTTATTTCCAGAGCAACTTAAACAGGGCAGGCTTTGTCTTCTTATCAGGCAAGAAAACTAATCTGTGAGGAGGATGAATGGCTGCTGATCTCACAAAAATATAGAAAACCTTTGAAAACTGGAACCAGAGTTTCCTTTTTTCCAATATTGATCCTATAGAGTTCCCAACCTTTCCAACTCTGTGGATCGGCAGTGGTGGCAGCGACTGCAGCAGGGGGGATTAAAAGTGGTTTCGTGCACATGCCTGCCACTTAGGCAAATGGAGCTTTGTGCGCTCACCTACTGCTTGTGCAACCTGGTTCCAAAAGGACCACAGATCAAGCTCAGGCTGCAGACCAGGGTTGTGGACTCCTGCTACAGAGGACGGTTATTTAAAGCAGTGTTTTTCAACCTTGGCAACTTGAAGATGTCTGGACTTCAAGTCCCAGAATTCCCCAGCCAGCAAATGCTGGCTGGGGAATTCTGGGAGTTGAAGTCCAGACATCTTCAAGTTGTCAAGGTTGAAAAAGACTGATTTAAAGGGCTATAAATCAACAAATTCCCTTATAGAGTTCTAATTAGCATGTTACTTTTTCTTTCCTCTCATTTTCAGGTCTGCCAAAATAGAGATTTGGGAAGAGAAGGGCAGATGGACAAATTTAAGAAACAAGGACATTAGTGTCAAGCTTCATACCAGACACAGCAATAAATCTCAACTCTGCAGACAAGATTCCCTCACTTTCAAGAATTTGCTTACAACAGAAGTTCGCAGTCATCACAGAGCTACATTAGTTCCTTTATAGCTGACAAGAATGAAACCATATTTTCAGAGAAAATCTGGTTATTACAGTATGCACAAATCAAGTCTATATATAAATCTACAGGTCAACATTTTTAATCCTATGCTCTTTCCTCCCACCTTTTCAAATCACTGGGCATTTACTTGTTGCTTCATTATCTTGAGATTTGAGGTTCTTCCTCAGGGTTGACATAACACTTGCTTTCCAGCCTGCAAAGAACTGGTTCCTGTCTTACCAATTTTATGCCTTACAATAAAGCCTCTTCAGATAACAGTACAAAAGATTAGTACTTTGCCACACATGGAATAAATGTCAAAGAATTGATAATTCACAGTTTAAAAGACCTCACAAGTCAATATGTGTAGAACCTACAGATTTTTTTTCCATGCTTTAGGAACTAGAAAATCAAAATTATCATTTGAGAATAGGAACATTTTCCTTGAATTCAGCTATAATTTATTCTTTCAAATAATATGAGGCCAGATTATATTATCTTCTACTCTCCCTATATGTGATCTTTGTGATATCCTGATAAAGCATCTGAAAAAGTAGGCATGATATGATTGCCATCTTATACCTTACAATTAAAGATTAATTGTATATGGTAAGTGAGTACCCTGTAGATCATGGATGTCAAACTCGATTGTATTATGTGATGTATCATGATGTATTGCAATGTTTTTGGCCTTTCCTGAGTACTTTGATACATCCAGCCCATGGGCCACCAGTTTGACACCCCTATTATAGATAGAAGTAATAAATTTGACAATTATTTTATATAATTTTTCAGTCCTGAAGTCATACAGAATCTTCACAATCACATTTTGATAATATAACGTTAACTATAAACATCACTACTGATTTTATACAAACACATTGCAATGTGATGTTAAATTATGTACTTTGCAATTTGACTACTTTTGACATGTTATGGTTGGACCATCAGTGTTGGTTAGAAAATTGTTCTGAGAAATTGGAAAATTATTCATATTCCTCATATTAAGGATTAAATTCAAGAGATATGTGATTTATATGTTTTTGAAAAGGCATTTTATCTATTAATTTTTAAAAAATGATTCAATGTGTTTTTCATGATATTTTGTAATGTCAGACAAGCATTAATTTTACCCGTTCAGATGAATTTATAAATTTGTTTGATATTTAATATATAATATACATCAATAGCTTCCCCCTCTCTATTAGTTTTTTTTTGTTTGCTTTGTTTTTGTAATTTGTCATGAATTTCTTTCCCTTTTTGCACATTTAAAAATTTTACATTCATTACATTCATTTATCTAAAACTTGTTAATAAACAAACCAGTAATAAGTTTATTAAAAAAAAACTTATGGAGGTGGAGTTGATCAGGCTTAAGGAATGAAGCAGATAGTTAGAAAAACAGTTAACCCTTCCTGTTGCAAATTCTCTCACTTGAACCTGCTTTAAACTTTAAAAAAAGAAATTGTTCTTACACACATTAACTGTCCAAAAACATTCTCAGCAACTTTAAATAATGCAATGACTATGAATAAAACAAACTTACCCGCTTAGGACCACAATGAAATCCATGACATTCCATCCATTTCGCAGGTATGAACCCTTGTGGAAAACGAATCCCAATGCAACTATTTTAATGCCAGCTTCAAAGCAAAAAATCCCAATAAAATAAGGTTCTGTCTTTTCCTACAATAACAGAGGAAACAAACAGATCAGAAATTGTAATTAGCAAATATCAAGGAGAAAGTTTTGGAGCTTCCCAATTGCAATTTCTAATTAGAGTTTATATTATCTATGTTTATTCAATCCAATTGAATTCAACAGGATTTAATAAGGTCATAGTCTTAGATTATTTACTGAGATGATCTTGAACTTTTTCAGAATATAATCAGTAAATTAAAAACCAAAAAACATTAGTTCTGATTAATAGTCCAGACAGGTTCTAAACAGTCCAATTGATTTCAGAAGATTTTTCCTGAAGTGGGATGGATATGTCAATATCCAATGAATTCCTTTTTAGTGCTACATTTCATATGGGACTAAAAGATTTTAAATATTAAACTTAGGCTCTTTCTGACTAATGAAAACCTTGTTGCCTGCTAGTTCTTGTTCTCTCTCTCCCTCCCTCCCATACACACACAATTGCTACATGTTTAAAGCAACAATAAAAACTAGTTCCGATTACTTAGATCATATGGTACATTTTAATAGTGTTGACATAATCCATTAATCTGATGACAGGTGGGCATCTATCATTATCTTATCTCCCCATCACATACAACATTTACTTCCTAGTAATTTACAAGTTTGCTAATTTGTTCAAATTCAGAATGGCTCCATGCAGAGTGTACAGGAAACAGTTTCAAACAACAACATTTAGTAATAAATCCTGGTTTCCATACCCCAATCTCTTGGCTTAATTTATTGTATGCTCCCAGCCACTTTGTAGTGACTTTGTACAACCAGGAAAGTGGTAACTTGGCCTAGACTAATTTTCAGAAGAAATAAGAGCCAAGAGTGTTCTGTGCCAACTAGGGTTGGAACTCTGCAATTACAACAGACATCTCCAGCCTTTGCTAAAAGACCGAAGGACTATTCTAAATCATGATGACACCCCAAGCTCTGAAGGTCAAGACAAAACTGAATAGCTACTGATTTATCATCCTTGAGACTGAAATTATACAATGGAAAAACTGCAGTACTATCTAGAAGAAAGGAAAATCAAACAAAAATCAAAGTCAACTTACTAATCTGCGAGACATTGGTGTCTTATCATCTTCAGGGAGATGCTGCTCCAAGGCCAAAACGATGCAGTTTGCAATGATGGTTGCCAGAATCATGTATTCAAAAGGCGTGCAGATTTATGTTAAGGAATACACAACGAATAGCAGAAATGGAACAACATTCTAAATCAATGGTCTCCTTGTTCAATCACACTTTTTGTTGCCCCTTCTACACCCCTTAATACTTTATTAATATCACCTACCCCAGAAAAATAAGTGTTTTGGGGGTAAGCAGTTAAGTGGAACACTGGTGAAGATATTTGGAAGGTATACAAGTGATGAAGCAAAGATCCAAGTAGAAAGGTACATATTTTTGTACACATTTGAGTGTTCTTCAACAAATCACCCTAGCATTTTATGGTGTGTGATGTTTCAAATAAAAGTGAGAACAACCAGAGTGCTACACATCTATAAAATTCACAGCATAGTAATGAAGAGAAAATAAAATAATGCTACTGCATGCATGTAGCCTAGAAATTCTTAAAGGAAGGATAAAATAACATACAAAACAAATATATAAATGAGTCACAGTAAAGCTGTGGATTGAATTTCAATAAATTAATTGTCCATGGAAAGTGTATCATTTCCTTTTGTGGTGGCCCCAGGATCTCAATCTTGTCAGTTTCTTTAGCCAATTCAGCAACATAAAACAGTCATCAAGTAAGCCCTGGCTGATTGCCATCCAAAGAACAGCAAAACTGCAGCTGAGTTCATCCCATGCTGATGCTAAGCAAGAGGTTCTTTTTGCATTAAACCAAATGCTCAGAATGAGCAATTGAAAAGACTAATATGTCACCATCCATTATTGGCAGCTCCATTGTTGGTCAAGGGTGGGTGTGAAGGGGAAGCTGTCTCTCTCTCTCTGAAGCTTTAGAAAGCTGAGAAATAAAATTGTTGTAATTATTAATATTGTGTTGCCACAGACTTCCACTTTCCGATCAGCTGTGTAGGTAGAGATTGACTTAAAAGTGGCAATTTGAGTTGTCAAGGTTATTAAGGCAAGGATAAACCAATCTCTCAAACTATTAAATTATCCATGTAGAACTGGCAGGTTTTGACCCCCAACTCATCCTTCTCTCTGCCTCATGGTTCATTTTCCTCCTTCCTCACACATCAAACTCCAATTTTGTCTCTGCTTTGGTTCCTAGCTTTCCTCTTGCAACTGTAGTCGGTATAACAAATGCACACTTTTAGAAGCAAAGCTGCAGAAATCTTTCGTCCTGACTAAAGAAAGTTTGGCCAATACTCAGTGGAATACCTAGGGCCTGACTTTATACCCACATCTACAGTGAAATTATACCCACATCTACACTGAGTCAGGGGTCACCCAAGTCTACTTGCATGAGTTGGAATGATGGCAAATGAGAGCTAGTCCTGAATTGGAGCAGATGAAAAATGCTCCATTGTTCTTTAAGCACCAGTTGACAAAAGCTACGACTTTGCTATTTATACGGCATGTGATCAGACTATTAGTATTTACCGTAGTGTGAGAGAATTCTCACACTATGGGTAAATACTATTTCTTTCTATTAGTATTTACCATAGTGTGAGAGAATATTGTAAACGTCCTGCTTTTTCCTGTACCTGAAGTGGTTTCTGACTGTAAATTGGATCCTCAGACCTCTCAAGAAGCTAAATTCTTAGCAAAAGCTTTCTTATTCAATTCATAGGACTGCAGAGATCTGTAAGGAGAGATGCAAAAAGATGTGAAGGGAAATGAGCAACTGCTTCTCTGGCTGTCCGACAGCAACTGGTATATTCTGATCACTGACAGCCTGCCTTCGAGAGTTCTACCTGCTGGTCTGAAAGGCTTATAATTCCTGTCTCTGGCACATCCCATCCCTGCAGTGATCAAAAACTCTTGTTAGGCTATTCCAAAACAATCAGGGTTGGGTGAAAATAATCGGAATTTGTATGTTGCAGAATGCTGGAAAAAGCAGTTCACCCTTGTTTTCCAACTGTTGCACTAGCCGCAGCCTGCTTAAGCATAAAGCCAGCTGGGTGACTTTGGGCCAAGTATTCTCTCTCAGCCCTAGGAAGGAGGCAATGGTGAGCCATTTCTGAAAAATCTTGTCAAGAAAAGTTCAGAGACTTATCCGTTCCAAGAACTGGATGTAACTGAATGGAAGAAAAACAAATCTTCCTCTCCACTTATAACTAGCAACAGCATTTCCAGCAACAGAGAAAGAGGGAGACTTTGGGGTGGGGGGAGTTAGCCATGCAGGATATAGACGGAAGATATCTTCCGCTGTCAAGTGGAATTTAAAAAGCCAGTGACATTGTTTCCCTAATAAGAGGCCAGGGGCAGGGTAGGATGGAGAAAATATGAGTTAAATAAATGCCTTGGAATGTGGAACTAGGAGTGAGAATGGGATCATTGGAGCCAGATATTTTCCATATGTGAAGTGTCTTCTGTCATATTTCATGAGAGACCAGAAGGGAGCTAAGCTGAAAATCCTATTTATACATATAAAAGTGCCAGAGGAAGGTGGTGGTGAAATGAACTGTACAAGGAAGATGCCAAAACTGATAATTTGACCATAATTCCTAATATAAACCTTGATTTGACATAATCAGTAATAATAATTATGAATTATTGAGTCCCAGATCCTTCAGCTGCACTTACCACTTGCACAAATTTGCTAGAGACCTAGGGGTTTGTGTAAAATATTATATACCAGCCAGTGATGGGTTCCGGATCCCGGGCGTCCACCACATGAACGAGCGCAGCATGCATGCACATGCGCATGCGTACTTACCGCCCATGACACTCTGCGATGCTCTAGCTGCTCAGCGGAGGGTTGTGCAGACGCCATATGCTCCGTGTGCATGCACAGAAGCCCCAATTGGCTCAAATACTGGTAAGGAGAGCGGGTGGGCGGGTGGGTCCTCCGGGAGCACCATACCAGAACGGTACCTGGTACTCCCAGCAGGCACCAGTAGTCCCGTACCGGGGCGTACTGCCTGCAACCCACCACTGATACCAGCAAACAGAGTTTCAACATAACTCTTTAAAAACATTAAAGCAATTTTGGAAATTTTGGTTTAAAAATAGAACATTCTCGTTGAAAAAGAATTAGGTTTTAGAGAATTAATATTTTTCTGTTCTAAGTATCTTTCTTAAATGTCCCTTTTTTCTTTGCTGAATACATTATTGAGGATTCTGTTCCATTCTTTAACATCTGAACCTACAAGGATTTTTCAGAGTTAGTCTTATGTCTTCAGATTTTAACTCCAGGAAAAACCAGCACAGAGTGCATAGCATATTTATATGTATATACAGTATTGCAATTTTGAGATTCCTATTTAAAGCAAGTAAGCACAGTATGCAACTCTCTCAATTTCTAACACTTAACAAGTTACATTGGAAGTTCCTCTCTTCTATTAAGTTTGGCAGATTGCCTGGCAGAATGAGACCTGAGCATGGAGAAGCCAAAAAAATTAAACCAAAAAAGCTCTCCCATTTATCTTCTTTTAGTTCCCATTTTCTTAGTAATCAAAACACTTACTATTGCAATAAATTTGTATATACTGCAGGTCATGGCAAGTATATGATTTCTCTTCCACACAAGGAGAAAAATTATACAGGTTCCTAAAACTTGTACCGTATGTGCTAGTTACATAAATTATACATTTGCTTCTATATATACAAGCAAGTGTATTAATGCTTTCTGTGAATAAAATTGCAGTATATTTCAACAGAGTGGCAAAAGTTACAGCTACAGATCGGTACTCTGTGCTAATTAGATGATGAGCTACCTCAAGCATCCTGCCCTTCTCTCCAAAGACTCTTTATGGTGAAACTTGGCATAGAGTATGCACCTTTTAAAAAGAGGAGTGTTATAAAGTGGGACACATGGCTGCCAGAATAGAATATTAAGAAAAAACATCAGTTTAAGTTTATTGAAAAGTCGCTCCTGAACAGCTAAATAGATAATAGACTGCATTTGTCTTTTCTGGGATGGCATATAAATAATTGCTGCTTTCTATTCAGAATATGGCTACCTTTTCTCTCTCCAACTCACAAATCTTCGGACTAGGCCCATTCTCCTATTTTAATATACCTTTCTTTCTTTTCCTTGCTCCCTCCCTCCCTTCCTTTCTTTCCTTCCTTCCCCCAATTTTTTAAGGCTGAAAGGGGAAACAAATGCTTCACTAGTGTTAATTTCTAGGTTGAAGTATAATGAGAAATGGCAAACTGAACTCATTACGTTTCTGTGTTCAACGGAATGTTTTGTGAAAATTTTCTAAGCTCTTACTTAAAACAACATATCGGTTGTATCTTCAAAACAAGCTGTCAAGATCTAGTTAAGCAATAACATTTTGTTTATCATTTTGTAAAGGTTATGAGACTTGGGGGAAATACCATTTCCTGCACGATGTAGCTGTCAAAATTTGTACCCATACCCATTACCCTTTTCCTTAAAATTTTGTAAAACCAATAAAAAACTTTTTTTAAAAAAACATTTTTGACGATTTGCAAAATGTCAAAACATCTTTTTAAAAAGGAGGAAAACCTTAATCCTCCTTTCTTTGAGGGAGATGGGCGATGGGTATATAAAACATAAATAAAATAAATAAATAAACCCTCAGATGACAAAATGACAGAAGACTATTCATTCACTCTTAAATTCTATTACATACATCTGTCAATCCTAGATAATATAGTTTAAAATTAGGGTAGTTGGTCAGTTCTGTTTCATACCTATTCTGTGAAATATAAAACTGATGCATTTTTAAATTATTGGTGCAGAAGAATTTGCAATTTAACAAGATACAGTCCATTACAATGAAGAATAACTTTAGAGCCAAGCTAGATGAGATATTAATGAACTTTGATCAGATTATCTGGCATTTCCTCGAACAAAAAACTTGCAAAACTTCCCATGTGCTCTTAAGTTCATGAAGAAGTTCTCTCAACCATTTTTTCCACATAATTCTCAGATGGATTAGTCTGCTATTCAATATTAAGAGAAGTTGCACCTATGGAAATTCCTGGTTACCTTAGTAAATGTGAATCTGTGATGATTTGATTTGATGTAATATAAAGTATATTAACAAAAATATAAGTAAATTAACACTTTAAAAATTATATGGAGACTAGTGATTTCCTAAATTATTATTATTTTAATTATAATTAGATTTTTTTTTCTGCTGGCCAGGCTAATGTTCTTTTAACTGTTGCTGGACAGAGAGAATTTACATAGGAGATTTCCTGGCCATTTGTGTGAAGCAAACCTCACTGAAATTACCATTAAAAGTACAAAATATTCTCCCATTCATTTCCTCCTTGGCTTTATCATCATCCCTATCCTTATATAATAATGTAGGAGATCTAAATCTACACAATTCCCTTTTTATGATCCTGGAAGTCAACAAGTGAATTACAATTCTAGACATCCTGGATTCCTTCTGGAGTGTCCAATCAGATTTTAATGAAGTGAACCCTGAACATGATTAGTAACCCAGCATTATAATGCTGGATAGGCATTTTTGGAATACGTGACATCTTGAAATACATAGATTGACCCCTCTCTATCATTCCCACACGTAGAACATGTCAGCATCCTATATGTGTTGTAAAATTAAATTATCTTGTTTTTTTGGACAGATCACCTCTGACAGCCAAAGCTGTTATGAATCAATTCTGCTCAATATATGAGAATGTGCCCAAATGATAAAAACAGAAAGGATAACACAAACAACATGTTCAACTAAGAATGAACACAAAAGGAGATTACTTAGAAAACTTGTATTAGTCTATCCAAATCCATTTGGGTGACCAACCCACAACACATTCTGCTTACTTATTGCAGTTACTAGGCAGCAGTTGTTCATGTGGAATAAGTAAATCAAGTTTCTAGTTTATTGTATGCTTATAACTTCGTGCGATGGAGAACTAGGGATGAGGTCTAGAGTCTCAGTAATCTGGTCTTTTTATTCTCCTTATAGAACACTAAATCATTTGGGACAAACGGACATGAAAAGACTCCAGACATAAAGGCCATATAGTTTGTACCACATAAGAACATAGTTTTTCTCTACCAGACCTAGTCCAGCCCTCAGTTTCTATGATGGAAAACTGAATGGGAAGGACATGAGTCAGGGAATGACATAGGGTGCTT
Organism: Natrix helvetica; assembly: GCF_964273705.1. Taxonomy (NCBI): domain Eukaryota; kingdom Metazoa; phylum Chordata; class Lepidosauria; order Squamata; family Natricidae; genus Natrix; species Natrix helvetica. The sequence goes on along the minus strand of NC_138549.1, from coordinate 67,426,962 downwards.
TCTCCTATGACAGTCTTCATCATCTCCTGCTATTCAGAAGTATACTACTCTTTTGTGGGGGGAAATATGCTGACTTTGTAAACTGTTTAGAAATGGCTGTAAAGCACTATGAAATGGTATATAAGCCTAAGTGCTAGTGCTTTGCTGATGCTTTGGCTTTTATTAAGGATAGGCAACTAGTATCCTCCAGGTGTTTTAGATTTCAAATCCCATCAGATCCTGGGAGGGCAAGGCAAGGCACTGTTGAGGGCAAGGACTTGCTGAGATGAAATTGACCATTAATTCACATTCCAAAGTGAAGGAGCAGCATTCTCTTCACCATTTCTTAAGGGAAAATAATGTTTTTTACTTATTTTAATGATAATGACCAAAATATTCTTAGACCACACGGGTAATCATGTCCACATAATCCCCACAATTGGTCTGGTTACTTGAAAGAGCCATGGTGGCACAGTGGTTAGAATGCAGTACTGCAGGCTACTTCTGCTTACTGGCTGCTGGCTGCTGTTTGGCAGCTCGATTCTCACCAGGCTCAAGGTTGACTCATCCTTCCATCCTTCCGAGGTCGGTAAAACGAGGACCCAGATTGTTGGGGGCACTATGCTGACTCTGTAAACCACTTAGAGAAGGCTGTAAAAGCACTGTGAAGCAGTATATAAGTCTAAGTGTGATTGCTATAGAAAGCTCTAGTTTCTTCTGTATTTTTTTCTCTTATTGGAGAATGCCATCCTACACACTTGCATTTACAGAAAGACATGGGGAATGCAAGTTGTAAATGCCATATGAGCAAAGCTGCCTCCCTTCCAGTCCTACATTAGATAGGGATTGATATAATTAAATTGTACATATGATTTTAACAGTATCCTTTGAAAGTACATTGTTGTTTTAAATAAATCCATTCTAGCAGTTTCTCAGGACATTCTGTACCTTACACAATCTCAGCAACAGTTTCAATTTATGGTTTGAGACTGATACAAAAAGTAGCCTAATTAAATGAGTGTTTTTAAAGCTGGTGTAAGGTACTGGGATTTTTTGATAGGTACAGATGTATCTACTTTAATCACCTTGTTACCTCAAGTGCCAATTAATGCAAGCAGATTTAAGCTGTTGTAAACTGTTCTGACCCTTCAAACTAGAGTGGGAAAACAAATCTAAACAAATGCCAGCACTGATGTATTTCTTGCAAGATTTTATCCACATTCATTTACATGGAATTACCCCCCTCCCTCCCTCCCTCCCTCCCTCCCTCCCTCCCTCCCTCCTCTCTCTCTCTCTCTCTCTCTCTCTCTCTCTCTCTCTCTCTCTCTCTCTCTCTCCAGGCATAATAAGAACAAATAGCAGCACAGAACTAATTTAACATGGTATTCTTTCATTGAAAACCTGCTCTTATTTTATATTCTTCATTAAAATAAAAGTTATATCATGTGATTTATTTTCTTGCCTTATTATCTTTTTCAAACTTCAGTTACCATAGCAATTGGATGCAACTTGGCATTGCCATGACAACTGCTGCCTCAGTTTCAATTTACCATCTGACAGGGTGCCTCTCCTTTCCTCGTTTGCCTCAATTGTCAAAAAGAAAGACCCATCCCCAAAGAAAGCTTAAAATCAAATGAATGAAAGTTAAAATAACACAGCACTGTTAAAACAAAACAAAACAGAGCATTCTACACAGATAGAGTGATCTGGTCCCTCATTATCCTTGCTCTTTTCGCATAGATATCGCATCGTAAGATTTCTGCTAGGGTCAGTGAAGGAATGCTACTATATTCATATTATATTGTGATTGATATATATACTATGAGTTAATATTCATGGATAAAATCCAGTTCAATGTATTCTATTATAGGACCAAATCTAAAGAAGTCAGAAATTGCACAGGAGAACCACTGTAGTGCCAGGGTAGAATGCTAGCTTTGGACCTTTAATCAAATCCATACTCCGCCTCCAGGATTGTATATGTCTGGTTCAGCTATGAGCTCTTTAGCCTATAACCTTTTTCAACATTATCTTAGGGACTCAAGAGAATGGAATGAAGTAATCCCTCCCCAGCTGCAAATTCTAATTATTCTTTACAGGAGCCAATTAGATTGCTGGGGGATTTTTTACAGTGATGTAAAAAGGCAAATAATTACTTTCACTTATTATTTGCTATCAGCTAAAGATCAACACAAAATCAAGCATTAATTTATGCATATTATATATCACAGACTTGGAGCACAACAGCTCTGGAAGTCTTTCAGCACATTTAAATTAATTTAAGCTGCTCAAGAACATAGTCTGAACAGTCATTTTAAGTCTGAGTTAACATGTTTACCCTTAGGCTGTAGAAACATTGCAGATGTGAACCATACTGATAGTTATTTCCCATCAACAAGAATTACAGTCCTTTAACAAGTTACAGGGATCTCTTCTGAAATTCTCCAAATTTTACCAAAGAGCAATTCCTTTGATCCTTTCAAGAAAGTCATGCTAGGTAAAATCACGTTTCACAAGTAACTCTGCAAAGGTGAATATATGACATGCTGCATTACAGTATATTAGAATCTGGGATCTACAAAACATTGGTTTGCAAAGGCTTCCTATTACGTAAAACTATAATTTTTTATTCCACGTGGATAATACAGTATATCCCCATGCAGTTTAAGAGATATAAAACCTTCCTCATAACCCACTTCTACATTTTTATGTAAGCTATGTGACTTACATATTATTGAATTAATATGGCTAGGATTGCACACATCTTGAATTAGATGTGTCTTCATAATGTTTAGTCTTCCATTCATGAATTATTATTATTTTTGAGATTTTGCAGAATTCATTGGTGCAGCTTTTTAAATCTAGTTTGATGGGTGCTTGTATGAAACCCCTCCATGGTACTTTGGATCCTAAGAAGTTAAGGTACGTGTCCGTTTTAAAAAATTCAAAGTACAGGTAATCCTTGATCTACAAACACAATTGAGCCGAAAATTTCTGTTGCTAAGCGAGACATTTCTTAAGTGAATTTTGTCCCATGTTATGACTTCCTTGCCACAGTTGCTAAGTGAGTCACTGCAGTTGTAAAGTGAGTAACATGCCTGCTAAGTGAATCTGTCTTCCCCATTGACTTTGCTTGTCAGAAGGTCACACAAGGTGATCACATGACCCTGGGACACTGCAACCATCATAAATATGAGTCAGCTGCCAAAGTATCTGAATTTTGATCACATGACCATGGGGATGCTGCAAAGAATATTAGCAAGAAGATGGTCATAAGTCACTTTTTTCAGTGCCATTGTAACTTCAAATGGTCACTAAATGTACTGTTATAAGTGAGGACTATCTGTATTGCTTCTCAGTAAGCTAGAAAGGTTAGACAAGAGGAGTTTCTTTTTAAAAAAATAAACACAACAGTTTCATATATTGTCGTAGAAGGCTACTTCTTACACTCACTACTTCAAAGCAGTTAGATTGCAAAAGAGTCATTCTCCCTCATTAGAATTATAAATAAATACACGAAAAAGGGAGAAAAGAGAGGACAAAACTGTAAACAGTGAAGAGGGAATATAAATTACCTTCCTTTTCTCTGGCTAATTTTCCTCTGTCTCTCCCAAATTTCTAAGGGACATTATCTCCCTAAAATGAAACTATTTTTCAAACTCCTCGGGAAAAGCAACTTTGCTCCCCATGTATGCATTTACTATCCTCTTCATCTTTCCATTTCTCTATTTGTAAAGTAGAATTCTCAATTCCAAAAGGGCTGAACTGTCACTGGACTGCTCTTTCATGGTGAATGAACACTGCATGCCTATTAGGCAAATGTACAGGTGAAACTTGAAAAATTAGAATATCGTGCAAAAAGTTCATTTATTTCAGTAATGCAACTTAAAAGGTGAAACTAATATATGAGATAAGACTCATTACATGAAAAGCAAGATAGTTCAAGCTGTGATTTGTCATAATTGTGATGACTATGGCGTACAGCTCATGAAAACCCCAAATCTACCATCTCAGAAAATTAGAATATTACATGCAATCAATAAAACAAGGATTGTACATAGTAATTGCTGCAAAAGAGGCCCAAACCAAGTACTGAGTACATATGCATGCTTATATTTTTTAGAGGTTGATATTGTTCTATGTACAATCCTTGTTTTATTGATTGCATGTAATATTCTAATTTTCTGAGATGGCAGATTTGGGGTTTTCATGAGCTGTACACCATAGTCATCACAATTATGACAAATCACAGCTTGAACTATCTTGCTTTGCATGTAATGAGTCTTATCTCATATATTAGTTTCACCTTTTAAGTTGCATTACTGAAATAAATGAACTTTTGCACAATATACTAATTTTTCGAGTTTCACCCGTATATGGAGGGAAACCCTACCAAACTCAATGGGACATATCTGCAAGTAGATATATAAAGGCTATGCTGATGAATATGATTCAAAAGCACCTTCTAAATCTGCATGCTATTTGAGACCACCAACACATTATATTTGATTGCTATTTTAATTTATTCATTTTGCTTTTGATAATTAGGATTTAATACATTATAAATTAAGTGGTGAAGTTTTGACCTAAAGTTGTGAAGATAATAACAAGTCACTATAATTAATATTGAGTGCAATTCTTTCAAATTCAAATCTAAGTTCATCCAAGAAATCCTTCATCTTTACACAATGTGATATTCTGTCAGCCTTCCATTTAAAACATAAATCCAGAAGAAACTAATTGGCTCTCTTCAAAAATTTTCTCTTGTCAAAGTTGCTATCAAATATTTGCCATATCTTTACTTCTGAATATTTTTCTTTCCATTATATTCAGTGAGTTATATTTGATGGTATCTGATAATAACACTGTCATTTTACAGGGTATTTAAAAGCATTTAATAGTTAATTGGTGACAGAATGTATTATCAACAGCATTTCATAAAAATATGGAGCAGTGTTTATACAGGGCTTAAAACCTGAAAACTAAAAGATTTCATATTTGATGCCTGCCAAAAGATGGCGGCTTTCACGCAATAACCTTATGGTTACAGTATCAGGAGTAGGCTACACCGAATTCAGTGTTTTTTCCTCAAATAATTGATTTCCATCTAAAACATTCTAATTATTAACTTTGAGGAAAATTTGAGACACTGCCTGAAAAAAATAGTAAAATGTATACTAAAATGCTTATGAGACAATAAACAAGTGTCCTCTCACAGTTGCTGGGAGGAACAATGGTTTAAGGCAGAGGTGTCAAACTCACGAGGCATCACATGATGTATCGGGATTCCCCCCCCCCCAATTCATTAAACTGGGTGTGGGTGTGGCCAGCATGTGTGTGGCCAGCATCTGGCCCACAGGCTACAAGTTTGACAGCCTTAGTTTAAGGGGTCATTAGAGCAGTGATGGCAAACCCTTCAGCCTTAGCGTGTCAAATTTTTGGAAAATGCCTTAGTTGACACTACTGGGGTGTCCAGCCCTGCCCTCCTGCCCCTGAACAAATGTGAAATAATTCTTTCCATATTCAGTTACCATTATAAAATGCAGTCCAATGATGCATGTGATCTTCAGGATCTGCCACATACCACTGACCATCAGGGGGTGTTCTGTTTCTGTTGACAAGTCTCCCTACACTCTACCTGAGCAACTCTGAGTTGGACAAGGCATTAGTTCTTGAACTGGTTACATGATTTTTTGGGACCACACTAGAACCTCCGTAGCGAGTGGGTCTCCTCCAGTACTCCAGAGGGGACGTCGGAGGCGAGTCTTGAGGGACCATTCTGGGAGGAGTTTGACTCTGTTGCTGCCGATGATATGGACAGGTTGCGTGGGCGACTGCGAGCCACTACATGTTTACTGGACCCGTGTCCCTCCTTGCTTATACTGGCATCCTGGGAGGTTACACGAGGCTGGCTCCAGGAGTTAGTCAACGCTTCTTTGAGAGAGGGGTCCTTGCCGGCCGCCTTGAAAGAGGTGGTGGTGAGGCCCCTACTCAAGAAGCCTTCCCTGGATCCAGCTATGTTAACCAACTATCGTCCTGTCTCCAACCTTTGCTTTTTGGCAAAGGTTGTAGAGAGTGTGGTGGCACAACAGTTCCCACGCCACTTGGAGGAAATTGATTATCTAGACCCGCGCCAGTCCGGTTTCCGGCCCGGTCACAGCACGGAGATGGCCTTGGTCACGTTGGTGGATGATCTCTGGAGGGCCAGGGATGGGGGTTGCTCCTCCATCCTGGTCCTATTAGATCTCTCAGCTGCTTTCGATACCATCGACCATGGTATCCTACTGCGTCGTCTGGAGGGATTGGGGGTGAGGGGCACCATTTTGCAGTGGTTCTCCTCCTACCTCTCCGGCCGGACGCAATGAGTGCTGGCAGGGGAGCAGAGGTCGACCCTGAGGCCACTCACTTGTGGGGTGCCACAGGGGTCGGTCCTCTTGCCTCTCCTGTTCAACACGTATATGAAGCCGCTGGGTGAGATCATTCGTGGTTTTGGGGTTGAGTACCATCTGTACGCTGATGATACTCAGCTGTACATCTCCACCCCGAACCACCCCAACGAGGCTGTCGAAGTGATGTCGCAGTGCCTGGAGGCCGTACGGGTCTGGATGGGAAGTAACAAACTCAGGCTCAACCCCTCCAAGACGGAGGTGGAATGCCCCTGTGGTTACCGGCGCCCCGGTTCAAACAGTGGGTTCCATCACTGGCCATTGGGGGTGAACAACTGGCCCCCGTGGAATGGGCACGCAATTTGGGCATCCTCCTGGATGCCCGGCTGTCGATGGATGACCATGTGACAGCCGTGGCAAGGGGGGCATTCCACCAGGTTCGCCTGGTGCGCCAATTGCGTCCCCTATTGGACCGGGACGCCCTTCACACAGTCACCCATGCGCTTTGACGTCCCGTCTGGACTATTGCAATGCTCTCTACATGGGGCTCCCCTTGAGATGCACCCGAAGGCTGCAGCTGGTCCAGAATGCGGCCGCGCGAGCAATCATGGGAAGTCCTAGGTACTCCCATATAACACCTCTCCTGCGCGGGCTGCACTAGCTACCTGTGGCTTTTCGGGTGCGTTTCAAGGTGTTGACTATCATCTTTAAAGCGCTCCATGGCACAGGACCTAGCTATCTGCATTCTACCCCACACATCCCTGCGACCAATTCGCTCTCACAGAGAGGGACTCCTCCAGGTGCCGTCCACTAGGCAATGCCAGCGGGCGGCGCCCAGGAGTAGGGCCTTCTCTGTGATGGGCCCGACCCTCTGGAATGACCTCCCCCCTGACATCAGAACAACTACCGATCCCCGCTCCTTCCGCAAGAAACTTAAGACCCACCTGTTCCAATTAGCAGGCCTGGCCTAACCGCAGTTTTAATCTTCAATCCTTCTGGCCGGTATTTTAAATTTTGGGGGGTAGACCTTTTAAGCTGCTTTTAATTTTTATTATTATTGTACAGGCTTTATATTTAATCTGTTTTTAAGGGGTATCTAATATTTTCTACTGTGTATATGGTTTTTTAGCTGCTGTCTGTACACAGCTCCGAGTCCCTTCGGGGAGAGGGGGCGGTCTATAAATTCAATAAAATAAATAAATAAATAAATAAACCTCTGGAGGGTTTGCAGCAGTGCAAGAGCGCACCTATTCTCATGCAGCCTCCACAATCTCCAAAAATCATGCCTGAATGTTTTAGACTAAAGTTGCTGTCAGCTGGCAACACTAGCATGTCACGCAAAACGGCATGGTGTATCACCTTTCATACATGTGCCATAGGTTTACCCTCACTGCACTAGTGACAAGGGAAGCTTTTATTACTATGACACAAACTCAACAGGAAATCAAACACTACTGCTTTTAGGCATTTTGCTACCAAATCCGCTAGTAAGAGAATCTTGAATGATTCCAAGATCTGCAGAAAAGAGTTCAGAAGCAGTGGGTTGCCAGTCATATGTTAATGTTATGTAAAACATGACTTTCAAAGGAAATACAAGAACTATACGTGATGTATTTATTTTAATGTAAAGGAAGAACAATTTGAGATATTCCGTTCAATCACTTTGTGGGAAATTATAGTGCTTAATCTAATGATGGAACAAAATTAGGCTACCTTATATTTTTTTATAGCATTTTATATACTTCCCAATGACACAGAATTCTGCCCCAGAATAATCTCCATGCATGATCTGATATAGAAAAGATTTATTCTTAATTGCTTTGTTATACTATTCATCCTCGGGCTAAATTCCATATTATGCTAAGTCATAGCATGTTGTACAAACCATAATGGCCTGACTCACACATAACATATGCTCACCTCACCCATATGCTAAACATAAAGCATATGAACAGTAACTATATTCAAAACTTCTAAGCCTAACTAACAAATCACATTCATTAGTACTAGTCTTAAACTGCACGTTACCATGAATGGCAAGTCCATTTGTAATTCCTGGTAAGGAATCCTATATCTTCTTTGGGGCTCAAGGCACAAATTCCATTGATTATTTTCTTCTAATTGCAGCCACAAAAATGCACACTCAACTTGAAATAAGGAACTTTTCTTGAGTGGATCACTTTTAAAAAATATATATAACAAGGACGTTATTATGGACCTAGAATTACTGATGCCTAGCTGTGAATGGATATGTGTGTGTTTTTGATGACTTTAGGAAATTCTATGCTGTAAAGTAATTGCTCCCACCCACCCCCCAAAGAATTGGGAGATTTCACAAATCTGAATTCTGCACACAAAGATACAGGGTGGTAGAATCAATAAAACCAATTGGGCAGACTCGTTACTACTATATAATTATTCAGTTAGGTAGACTTTTAACATTTCTGTAGAAGAAGCTTACAGTTTCATCTGTAACAAATTTGCAGGATTTGTCCTTCTCCCAGTCTAAACCACATGGTCCTGGCAAAAACCTGCACTGTTGATGCATAATTCACTAAAGCATCCAGTGCGTTCTGCGTAGCCTTTAGAAGGTCAGCACGTTTGTTCTAGGTCTGTTATTGTGCTCAGATATGATTAATAGAAACTAAATTAAGTAGATAATGATGGTTTGCACTTCCCATCTTATATCCTAACCCAATTGTAACTTTGCAAGCAACTATGTAAATAAAGTCAAAACAGGAGGCCTGGCCACTGACAGCTGCTTGCTGATAGAAAACTGAGAAGACAAGAGGTTGAAAGTCTCTAACTTTTATCAGATTTTTACTCACTCTGGCTACAAAAGATCTTTTTTTTTCAGATGACAATGATGCTTAACAGCAAAAGCAGAAATAATGTAGTTCCATCTATTAACAGCAAAGCACGGTTCCTTGTGTGCCACTAAATCTGGCTTTTTGACCCAAAATGCCCAGATAAACTTGCTTGCTCCCCAGGGAACTATTGTCTCATATTTCCATCCTATATCACACTCTATTTACGTTAGAAACAAAACAGCACAGGGTGCTAGTATAATTACACATTTACCAAGAAAATATACAAGACTGAATCACCACCTCCTAGATATTTTTAGCCTTATTACCTAGGTAAATGGATTTAGATAAAGCAACTCCATTTCTTCCCCAGACTGCAATCTTCAGTCACTTTTCTTCCAATTCATCAATGTTAAGAAATTTTGGCACAAGTGGCAAAATTTAGAGGTAAAGCTTTTCCTAAGCCAGAAGGGTAACATTTATTTGGAAGACAGCTTTTTGGGGAGCATGTTAATACCTACTTTTCAAAAGGTGGTGAAACTTTTCCTCTTTGGGTGAAGGATTTGAGGATTTTAAGGGATCAATGGAAGCCTTAAGGTCCTACAACATGTAAGCATCGATCATATACAATCATGCATCATTAAACTTCCACTTTGGTGGATCAGAAGGGATGCTGATGAGCAGCCTTCAAACTTCTGGCCATACTTTTTGTACTCTTAATATCTCATCAAACTCCAAATTATTTGTTAAATATTAGAATACCTCCCTATGAGGTATTTATGTACATTCCAGAATATAACTGTCAGGTGTGCCTCCCTCAATAACCAAGGAAGAAAACTCCTAACTCCATTGTTCGTGGAATTAAAATACTTTTACTGGTTATGAAAAAATAGCAGCGAACATAAAGAAAGATCTGAGCCAGAAAGAGCCAGAATATAACATTGCCAGGAATGAAGCATCCTTCTAGCTTCTCCCTGACATCCAGTGATCTAACTACTGAATTATTTTGCATGCTGGGGAACAGTATCTTGTCATATCAGTGGAAAGAATAATATAGTCAATTTGATTCTGCTGATTGCGGAAACTGGTCTTTCTAAAACCAATGCAATTGCCTAAAAAGGAGGGACTCAAGAGATGGTTGAGACACCAACATACAAGTTGTCAAGAGGTGGTTAAAATATACTAAAGCTGATTCTTTCACTGTACAATTAAAAAAGAGAAAATAAGTAGGCATTGCTGCATTATCTGATAATAATATGTAATTACAATGCTCTTTCATTAGAAGGTTGGTAAAGTTAGCTGTATCCTAAGTCATCCCAGTTGAACTGACAGATAGGCAGACTTTCCCAACAGGATCCTATGGCACTGGAATTCTAAACATAGGTTAATGTCAGAATTTGCAAGATTTATATTAATCTATGCCTACGAACTGTGATCCATGTTCAGCTTAGCACTTAGCACTTAGACATATATACTGCTTCACAGTACTTTCAAGCCCTCTCTAAGCAGTTTACGGAATCAGCATATTTTCCCCAACAATCTGGGTCCTCATTTTACCCACCTCAGAAGGATGGAAGGCTGAATCAACCTTGAGCCAGTCACGATCAAACTCCTGACAGTGGAATGCAGAGTTAGCCTGCAATACTACATTCTAATCACTGCGCCACCACAGCTACTGGAAAGAGGGGAGGGGGGAAGGTAGCATACTTTTTCTTAAGCTCCAACTCCAGTTCCTCCTATAATAATTCAAATATAATTCATTTTGGGGCTAAACCAGATCTTTACCTGTCAACTACTAATTTGGCTTCTTACTTCATTTGATCCAAATCTGTCTGTTTTTTCACATTTCTTTGCAACTTCCTTCCATGGATGCCTCAATGCGTGGCTTTCCCAGCTATTTGCCCTAGGCCCTAGGCTGTTCAAAATAGAAATTATTTATAACAAAATCATTCCAACTCTATTACACCTCAAGATTCCCAAGCTGGGATGTATGATTTTTAGCTGGCAGGATAGGTGATATTTGTGTTTCCTGAAAGGGCTCACTGGTCTATCTTGTTCCCATCATTCACTAGTCTCAGGTCAGGCTTCTTTTTAAGGGCCGAGAAACAAAATTTGCAAATTTTGAAGTTTTACTTTAAAAACAAAATGTAGACATTTCTTTAAAAGGTAACCATCACTTTACTGGTTCATTTTAAAATGCACATTGAAATTTCTTAAAATTCAGAAAATTAGTACAGCAAATGTACATTTATCTAGGCCTGTAATTCCTGTATGTAGGGTCCATGTGGCTTATAGAATACCGAACTCAGGGCTAAAACTTACAGTTGCATTCCAAGTCTTCCATACCTCTCATAAGCCATCCTTCAGGGTGACTGATGACGTTTCTGTCCTGTATCCCACTGGGATTCCCAATTGATAGTGGTCCAGATAATCTATGTCTTCCATGATTCTCTATAGATGTTGGCCATCCAACTTCTCAATATTTTTTTCTTTAAAAATGAAGTGACTGGATAGTAATGATCTAATCTGGCTAGGTAAAGGGATGGCTTCTTGATGAGGAGACTGTTTCAAGTCAAATGTATTGCCACCTTCTGTTACCTCCCTGACAACTTTCATTAGGTAGGTAGAACACAAATCTAGCCTGCACATGGCTGGACTAACCCCACTAAGTATCCTGTCTACTTTTCAGGATTCATAAGATCAAATTGATCCCAGATCACCATGGCAGGCAAATCTCTCATCATCATGGCAGAATCTGCCTTCTTTTGCACATGGTAGATATTACATGTTTTGTACTGATTGGATTGGAATGCAGAATCTATCCGCAAACTTTCAGCAGTACCTTCTAGTAACAAATGAATATTAATATTGCTTAACCTGGATGAAGTACTCTGTCCCATTGTGGGCATGCTGGAAGACAAGAAGGAAAGGAACAAATAAGATTGTTTGAGCAGAATGCTTCAAGATAGATAGAGAATAATGGGACAGATTAGTCCCAAAGCTTTTTAGGAAAGACTGTATTTGCCATTTAACCCAATAAAGATTATACCTGCAGGAACTAAACATTTCAGGTTTAAAAAATCAATAGCTATACTATCAGAATTTTAAGAATTAGTTTTCATGGGTGGCATCCACCAAATTTTCCCCAAATACAACAATTATTATTATTTGGATTATTGTTATCTAAGAAAAAGACAGAATTGTTTTAAAAACAACTTGGTCAAGCTCCCCTCTCTGTATAATTAGTGTCTGTAGGACAAGAGCAAACCCAGGTACAAATGATAATGCAATGACATGTTTTCTAGTATCTTCCACACAATAGAAATGCATGCATAATTATGTAGCAAAGCAGATATAATCATGTGATTATGTGATGTTAATGCTGCTGAGTGATCTCAAAACCAAGTTCCAAAACATCTGGTCCAAGCTCTGACACTAGCCTGAGAACCTATCCTTAGTTGGCAAGCTTTAATATGAGGCCATACTTAATGATTAAAATTCATTAAGTTACTTACTTAAAATATCGTATTTTGGAACCTGAATTCTGACTGCTTACTGCCTCTGAAATGTCCTTTCTTAACCAACTTGAACCAAATTATTGATCTCATTGATCCTTAACTGCACCTTTTGAGATTTTACCCATGTGTACTTTGCTCTAGTCTGTATTGGCCGTTAATCTCTTGCCCTGAAAACAAAGACCTATATTGATACTTGTAGACCAGACAGGAAACACAAACAGATGAGTTAATTCTATTGCATTGTTTTTGTTTATTTATTAAAATCAAATTTATTTGTTAAATTGATGTGCCACCCATCTCACTCTTGAAGCAACTCTGGCTAGCTAAACCTTAACATCATAAGGCTACATTAACAGAATCTCGGAAACCTGAAATCTTTCACTCTCTATGTACAAATCTCCCACTGTCTCCTTTACAGTCTCAGAAGCTAGAGAGGGTCCCTTCTGAGCCCCTTTTTCTGCCCAATATGCAGTTTCAGGCTATGCCCTCTCTTATCTGACTATTCCCTAGGCAGAATCTCTTGGCCCATTTCTCAAGGTCTTTCTTACTTACCATGACAATCCTAGAACTTGATTACTTCAAGGGAAGCTTTTGCTATAGCCCCTAGCTTAGTAAATATTTAATACATTAATACAAGAATAATTTGAAGCTACTGTCTATTAAAAAGCTCTTTGAACATTTTCTGATTCATTAGCTACTAAAAAAGAGAGGTGGATACAGTTCACTGAAGTTAGATTATGAAACACAAATCCTTTTTAATTAAGACACAGGATGACATTTAAGTAGAGAATAAGGTTTTATATTGACAGAAGACCTAAGGAGGTCAGGGTCTCAGAGCTCCTTATGAATACTTATCGAATGACTAACTTGCTTAGTATTTTATTCAGATTTCATTCAGATTTTTACTCCTAAGATCTTTTTAATGCAGTGAGATGGCAGAATTTGCACCTTCCTACATACGTGGTATCCCTTTCTTTATGAATAGTAGACAAAACGTTGGCATCTCATGAGACAAAGAATTAATACTTCTTTAGTGTATCAAAACAGAAATCAAACCTCTTTAAGGAGACTAAAACATATGAAGAACGGTTGCAGGAACTGGGTATGTTTAGTTTAAGAGAAAGAAGGACTAGGGGAGACATGATAGCAGTGTTCCAATATCTCAGGGGTAGCCACAAAGAAGAGGGAGTCAAACTATTTTCCAAGGCACCTGAGGGTAGATCAAGAAGCAATGGGTGGAAACTAATCAAGGAAAGAAGCAACTTAGAACTGAGGAGAAATTTCCTGACAGTTAGAACAATTAATCAGTGGAACAGCTTGCCTCCAGAAGTTGTGAATGCCCCAACACTGGAAGTCTTTAAGAAGATATTGGATAGCCATCTGTCTGAAACGGTATAGGGTTTCCTGCCTAGACAGGGGGTTGGACTAGAAGACCTCCAAGGTCCCTTCCAACTCTACTATTGTATTGTATTGTATTAAGGCAGGGAGACAGCCAGTGAAATAAACATGACCAACAAAGACTATTTATGCTTGGTAACTAAAAGTGATCCAGATAAAGCATTCTTGCTAATGAAGAAGAACTGGGAACAATAAAAATAAGAGCTTCCAATGTACACCATAAGGTAAGAAGAATGCATTGCTATTAATAACACAGAAAAGTAACAAATCTCTTCAATAATGTACAAACTGAAGATGACTAATACTTTGGCAACTTCTTGGCAATGAGGCACATTAAGCTAATAAATAGTAGGCACCCAATAAGAGCTGCATGGGTGATTTTTTTGGCAAGTGAATATGAAATACATATCTCTGTGTATTTCATCAAGCAGAACATAGAATCAGGAATCACGATGCCATATTTCAAGCCTAAAAGAATATGAAATCTTTATCTAATACTAGGAACATGAGATGAGCTCATAGGTCTAAAGATGTATAGGAAATTTGGCATTCTAATTTTCATTTTTGAAACTTCAAGTTTAAAAACATTTCACGCTATTATTTCTAAACATCTAATGCATTTAAGACAATAGTGTAAAACATTTTCAGAATGATGATTTAAGAGCAAAAGCATAGTTTGCTGGATGATACCAAAGGAACTTCAGAATTCCCTATTAAGAGGTCCTTCATGAAACTCACAATTAAAGGTATTCTGTGACTCCAAACTTTGATACTTTGTTGCTTGTTATGATTCTAGGCCAAGATATTAAATAAATCAGAAAGGAAAAAAGTCATCAGTGTAACACTTTCCCCCATTTATGCAGTTTTTATGGTGAAAATCAATATTTTCATTTTAAAGAATCTATACTACTATACAGACCAAGTTCAGAGAATTTACTGGATATGCATATTGGTTTGTAAATAATAGCATACACAAGTGTTTATTCATCCAACTTTAAAAAGCTAAATTTAACCAATTTAAACAAGCTTGAATAACTTCTTTGCACTATTAAGCATAGTAGCCTCTATTCAATATGTTATGGCCCAGCAAACTAAACACCTAAACACTTTAATGATCTTTGCAACCTGCTAAATATTAAAACCAGTTGAACATTCTGCACTTCTGCAGGGAATACTCCTAAACTACTATTCCTCCCTTGGATTTTCCATATAGCCCACAATTTAAAAAGGGGCTAATATGTAAATCTTGTTCATTTCTCTGGAATTTCTACAGGATATGTAAATCCCAGAGGTTAATGCAAACCAGATTATAGGTAGGTAGGCTGTAGAGAATGCAAAGACATAAGGAGGAATTTGATATTTGAATTGTTCATTGTAATACAATATAATAAATCCTCATCTTAATGGAAAAATAGCCTTGAGATGGCTTTTAATAAATTCAAAATGGGATAGAAATTCTGTAATAATAAATAAAGTAAAGAGAACCTCTTTGTTAAGCTATTTCTTTTTTCCTTCTAGGAGTCTTGTGTTGCAATCTCCCCATTATTTCTGACAGTTTCCAAGATTCTGCTAGCTTGTATCAATCAAGACTTTGTGCTAGCAGGATTCCACATTCTTTTATTAAAGAATAATTGTAGAGCTCCATAGACAGACAGACAGACAGACAGACAGACAGACAGACAGACAGACAGACAGACAGACTTCTTATAGCCTTTCCAGAAAATGCTTGGTAGACAAATATATTGATGTCTGACCTTTAAAAAAAAGCTTTCTTCAAGGGAAATCCCAAGCCAACTTGTTTTATCTGTATTGCATATACGGAGTTTTTTTAAAAAAACAGGGAAAAGTTCTTCATGGTCTCTAGACTTATTTATGGTCCCAGGGTCAATTTTATGAAAACATATTATTCTATTACTTTTCAGCAATTTCAATTACTACATCTCTGTAAAACGGGCCTGGCTGATTGAATTGGTAGATTTGTCGAATAGGCAACAGTAGAAGTCTAGTCTTCTTAAATGTACAACAAGATCTAAAAGTAAAAATTCCTTTGAGTCCAGCTCTACTCTTAGTGACTACCTGGATACAACCATGTAGTTTTCTTGGCAACAATACACAGCAAAGGAGGCTTCATATTACATGCCAATTATGCAGTACAATGTTATTTATTTTTTGATGTCCCGGAAGAGGCATATCTGTCCATATATCCATCTTGCTCGCTTGGTTATATTCCAGCTAAAAATGTAAGTAAGTAATGAGAGATATGAAGATCTACTCTACACATACTTTTTAGAAACTATGAGGAAGAAAATGTCTCCCACAAAGTTCAAGCACATACAGCAGAAGGCATCTCTTGCCTGTTGTGTGTAAGTTTGTTGCAAGACCCTACTTATCACATTGTCTCGTTAAGAAAAATAGAACTATGTTTTGGATGTTGAAATACTATACAGTTCATTCTTATCCAAATCTCTGATATTTTTGAATGAGGCATTAGTTTCCTTGTCATGAAAAACTACCTGAGAAAAACAGGACAGGAAAATCACTTTGACAGAACAAGTATAAGATATGTTAGCTGAAACAAATTGTCATCTGTCAACATCCTCAATTGGTCACGATTCTATTACTCTTTACAATCACATTTCCTCATAACCAAAAAAAGAACTCAAGATAGGACCAAGAAGATAAAGCGTAACTAACAGGACAGGACAGGAACAATCCTGAATAGTTTTCGCTGAATCCCACAAGTAAAGGAAAACATGCTAGAATTTGGCAGGCTGTGAAGAGGTAACAATTACCATTACTCCCAATATGATAGTCTTTTCATCTTAGCTGTGTGTCAAAACACAACTCTTTTATTTTCTTCTATGTATGAATGTCTGCCATTCATACAAGGGCAGAATAAAAATCCTGCAGCTGAAGGAGTTACTTGTGGTAGAGATATGATCTATTTTCCCCTTTGTACTTGGTAATCTATTCCCTACTCAGAGATGCTTCCACTACTAAGTAAATGCACCTGCATAAGCACAGAGGTCCTTACTACAACATAACAGAAGCCCCTATAATATTGGAGAGACACACAGATAGCTAAAAAGAATAGAACTCTCTAAGGGACTGTATCAAACCAGATGCATGGTCCTGGGTGGGGCTGCAAAGATAATACCAGAGAAGTCTGATGCAGTGTACTGTTCCATTGCAAAAATCACACCCCTTTGGTACAAATTTGGAATTCAATTTTACTATTTTCTACTTCTTTCTTCATAATAAACATATTCCAGATTATAATTCCAACTATATTCCATAGTTACCTTATGTGAAAATAGAAGATAGCTAGATAGCTAGATAGCTAGATAGCTAGATAGCTAGATAGCTAGATAGCTAGATAGCTAGATAGCTAGATAGCTAGATAGCTAGATAGCTAGATAGCTAGATAGCTAGATAGCTAGATGATAGATAGATAGATAGATAGATAGATAGATAGATAGATAGATAGATGATAGATGATAGATAGATAGATAGATAGATAGATAGATAGATAGATAGATAGATGATAGATTGATGGATGGATGGATGGATGGATGGATAGATGATAGATAGATAGATAGATAGATAGATAGATAGATAGATAGATAGATAGATAGATGATCTCATCCTGAATGTTTATACAAATAGTGGTCACTGTTTAAGAAAACTGCCTGATTGTGAGAGGCTGACCTTCAGGAGCTATCCATGGTACTGAATAGGGTGTTTATTAGAAATCCATTAAAGTCCTTGGTGCCTTCCTTAGTTCTGATTGTGATACCAGTTTTACTTGGCAATTTATTTGTTCAATTCATTATGGAGAAAAAAGAGGATACTTCTATCTATAATGAAAGCCTACTGATGGCATGGGTATGCTAAACAAATACAGTAAAAGGACCTGTTTGCCAGAATTACTAGAACTTGGAACTAGCAATATGAAAGCCTGGCAAGGAAGAATAGTGGGTGTGGGTGGGCTTGAAGTAGTTAAGTTGTGTTATGCATCAGTGTCTCTTGCTTTAGATTCCCAAAGGATAGAGGAAGGAGGTTTTCATTAGTTGGCAAGTTACCTACATATAGCTAGGGTGATGTATGCAGCCATGCTTAGATTTTATTCCCAATTGCTCTAGAGTAGATTACAGGTCATGATCTTTGTTGCCCAGATTTCTGAGGATCAGGGCAATGATCTGGACACAGTGATTTGGGTGGAGTGTAAATGCTGATAGCATGGTCATTATCTTTATTATTTCCATTTAAAAGACATCTAAATTAAAATTAAGTTTATTTCTAGGAAGAAGATGCATGGCACATTGGCATCAGGATGAACGGTTTATATCATAAACAGTAAAGAAGTATATGGTTCAATTTTGCTTCTATAATATAGGATGAAAGAGATTGTTTACGAAAAGGGATCCATAATTTCCTGTCTCCACATTTTAAGTAATAAGGCAATTCATTAAACTGGATTGACTTCTCTGGACTTAATTAAGCTTTTTTCTTGCTGATGAAGAGTTCTATGCAAGTTAAAAGCTTGCCTACACTTGCATCGTGTTGAAATCAATTCAGTCAAAACTACT
Organism: Natrix helvetica; assembly: GCF_964273705.1. Taxonomy (NCBI): domain Eukaryota; kingdom Metazoa; phylum Chordata; class Lepidosauria; order Squamata; family Natricidae; genus Natrix; species Natrix helvetica. The sequence continues at coordinate 67,408,285 of NC_138549.1, read as the reverse complement.
GCAGTGCTCATTTAGCATGCATTTGTTATATCTGTTTTACTAACTTAGGTAGTGAAGTCCAGAGAACAAGGCCCAGAAAACCTTTCCAAATAATATGAAAAAAAATCGAGATGATGAGAAACATGGCTTTGCAAAGAAGGAATTATTAAATATGAATTCAAGTTGTCCTTTGCTCAGTCATCACTTTCTCATCAAACTATGTCTTTAGATGTTGGAGAACTTTTAGTTTCTGGAGTTGGCCACATACTTGCACGCTCTTCTCAATTCTTTCACTCAACCATCTGGGCTGCAGCCCTTTTAAAGCCAAATCAACCTGTTCCTTGCATATCAACCCATGCAAAGAACTGAAGCAATGCGAAGAGAAATACAGGTTACAGCAGCAGGGGGTGGGGGGAAATGCAAACATTCTTAAATAAATCAAGGGAATGGAAAGGATGAGTGGGGGCATGCATGCACTTCATGTCCCTTTCCAAGCGATCCTGCTACAGAATGGAAGAGGAACTTGGCGCTTACCTTTGCCCATGTTTCAGCAAGTGGCATTCATAGTACAATGTATACTAAGCGCTGGGAAAAGGCATAAGGGGAAAGGATATGGCCAGTCGATGAGCTTCTTGGCATATTTCCTGACAATGTTATCTTCCCCAAAGATGAAGAGAGATCTGTTGACTGTGAAGCAATTCTGGCGGACAGGTATGGGATTGTACAATGCCATAGTCCTGGCCCGTTGAGCTTTAGTTTGCTTATATGCTCCTGGGGTTCCCCCTGAAGAAGCAGGGGCTCCCTGGCGGTTCCTGTTCTGTTCCATGGCTCCATCTCCAGATGCCAGCCTGCCAGCCATTGCCTCACCGAAGCGAGCCATCCTGGAAGGAAAAGAGAGAGGTGATCCAATCAAGGCCCCCTCCTTTCCACAAAGTAGCAAGCAGCAAGAAAGGTGTTGCGTGCGGGTGTGCTGGAGAGGGTGGTGTTCCCAAGATAGCACCCCCTTTTGTTTGCTTCCCAGTGATGCTTTCAGGGCCACGGGTTGAAGGACTCCTCCATTCCTCTGGAACCAACGGTTAATAGCCAGCCATGCAATCCTTTCAAGGCAAAACACAAAGCATTGGGTTTGTTTTTTCAAAAGAAAAAAAAAAGGGGGTGGGTGGGAAACAGTCTCCACCAAGAAATCAGCCAAATCAGCTACAAACAAAAAGCCATAGTAAATTTTTCAATGAAAAGGGTCAAATGCCTGCTAAGTGGAGGCTCTGTGTGTGTGTGTGTGTGTGTGTGTGTCTGTGTGTGTCTGTGTGTGTGTGTGTGTGTGTGTTTGCTGAGAGGAGAGCTCAGGTTCTGTCCCTTTTTACGTGGAGCTCGCTGCACTGAGGCTGAGCTTTAAATCAGACACGTCCTCCTCCTCCTTCTCCTCCTGGCTTTGTGTAGAGGAAAAAAAAATAGGGGTTCTTCTCTACTCCGCCTCCTTTTTCAGTCGTCCCCCCCAAAAGGGTCTAATCCTGGAGGAATTGGAGGGGCTGACTAAATCGGGTGGGAGAAGGTTGCAATGCAAGCCTTTCCGTCCGCCTGCTAGGAAGAAGGAGAGAGGGCGGGGGGAAAGCCCTGCAGTTAGGCAAACGTGGACAAGAAGAGGTGGAGAAACAGGTTGCAGCCCCCTCCAATCTAGTTAGGAAGCAAAGTGTTTAACTTCCTTGCAGCAATCGGCTCCATCTTCCCCTTTGAAATGAGAAGCATTATCTCATCCCCCCCCCCCATGAGGAGTGGGGAAGAACTATCCATCTCGCTCTCCCACACACATACCTTTTGCGAGAGAATTAATACAATTACATGGAGGGGGTGTGCTAACAATGGCTCTTGACTAAGCTTCTACGCTGCTCAATTCATTCTCTCTCTCTCTCTCTCTCTCTCTCTCTCTCTCTCTCTCTCTATCTATCTATCTATCTATCTATCTATCTATCTTACACACACACACACAAACACACACACACACACACAGATTCACAGGATAGCTTCTGTTTAGCAACCAGATTAGATTTTCTCAGGGAAGATCAGGAAGGAGGGAGGGGTCTGTCAGGAACAAAGAGGCTGCCTTGTAGACCTGCATAGGAGCAGAGGCTTGCTGAGTAGCAAAGAAATAAGCCCTGCTTGATAGTTGCTTCTCACTTGCTAATTTACAGAAACAGGAGCGGATTTCCGTCTCTGTCTCTCTTTCACCACTCTCTGCAGTTTCTGCTTTTTTTATTTAAGGCAGACCTTTAGGTGGGGAAGGGACCACAAAGTGGGATTTAAGCAGCGCTGCCACCTCCATGCAAATGCCACATTCTGCACAATTAAGGATACCTTCCTTAATGAACTGACAGATGTTAGTATCCTTTGTGCGTATGTTCACCATATGCGCATACGGGCATGTGATTTTAAACACTGGGGCAGAGCTGCCCGCTGCCTCCCTCATATTGGTATAAAGCCAGCATTTTAAAAAAAAAAGATGGGTCTGAAACATGCTTGGGTTCTTCATTGCAGGTAGTCCTCAATTTACAACCAGCCATTTCGTGGTCATTCAAAGTTACAACAGCAGCAGAAAAAATGAGTTATGATTGGTCCTTGCAGTTATGGTTGTCATAGCATCCCATGGTCATGTGTTTGAACATTTGGGTGCCTGGCAACCAGCACATATTTACAAAGGTTGCAGCCCAGGGTTCGAGTGACTGCCATCTGTGGCATCTGTCTGTGACCTTCCATGTGGCTCCTGACAAGCAAAGTCAATGGGGACAGCAGGATTCGCTTAACAGCCATGTGTTTCACTTAACAACCCTGGCAAAAAAAGGTGATAAAATCACACATGACCCACTTAATAACTGCCTTGCTTAGCAATGGGATCCTGATCCCAATTGTGGTCCTAAGTTGAGGACTCCCTATATTTCTTAAACAGTCACAATACTTCTGAAATGGAAAATTCAAAATTAACAGATTAAACTCCTTTCCATATCTTGACACCTTCCCTTTCCAGAACATATCTTGATTTCATCAACTGTGGAAAGAAATTTATCTTCAGCCAAAGATTCTGAGGAAATTTGCCCTTGGATATCTCTTAGAAAAAATATCCTGGCATACAGTTATAAAATTTGTTGGACTGTAGGCTGGTGCTTGGCATCTAAACTTCTGGGATGGTTATTTCAATATAGTTTTCAGATTTAAATGTGATGTTCTTCAATGCTATGCTTCTATTAAAAAACAAATGTTCAATGTTTATTTCTTTTTCATAAAAGAAAAAAAACTGTTTTCATTCCTTTTCTGTTTTTGCATCACTTATTTTATCACAGAATGGAACAATACAGTGTATATCTTTTGCTGTAATCTAGAACCATTTTTCTTATTAAAGGAAGAGGAAAGTTTTCATTTGTTGAAGAATGACAACATATATTTATGTAGGAATTTCTATGGCGCATACAGTATATTGTTTAAGCAACCATTATATAATAAGTTCCTATGCCCATACAGATATTCCTTGATTAATGACCAATTGTTTTTTTTAAAAAAACCTATTATTGTTCAAAATTAGGATGCCAACGCTAACCTAACCCACACAATACTTCTCATATATATCCCCAACTCCCACACGCTCTTCTTGATCTGCTCTGCCCACTGCATTTTCATCCCAACCTGATCACTTGCATACACATATGCACCCTCCCCAACACACACAGCATCTCACATGCACACCCACATACCATTCCCAATCCGCCCAGTGTGCTCCCTCCACCACCAAGAAGGAGCCTCTTACCTGTCTGCTGCTCTTGGTCTTGCAACTTTCTGCTTTCCCTGCAGGACTTTCTCCCTGCAAGCTTCCCATAAGCAAAGTAAATGGGAAAGCCAGCAGGAATTCAAAGGAGGTAGGAAGAAATGTTTCCAATGCTCCCTGCCAGCTTCCCACAAGGACAATCAGCAAGGAAGTTAGCAGGAAGTCAGAAGTCATTCCTGTTCCTATTGCTTTTCCCCCCACCTATGGTCATTCTGTTTCTCTGTTTAGGTAAGGAAATATCTCTGAAAGGATGACCCAAAGGGACATGGGTTGCCTAGTGTACAGTAATTCCATATAGTGATAAAGGACAGCTATTCATATAGATGGGTATGTTTAAGTTTGTGGGACTCTGGTTATCTTTGGCAAACTTTTTGTGGCTTCCAGAGGGACTGAACAGCTCACTGGTACAGATTATCTTTTTTCAGGGGGCAGAGAAAAGAGCTCAAACATGGAAATAACTATCTTATATTAAACCAAATGGAGTCTAGAGACTGATATCCTCATTGCTAAGGACAAATAAATATATTCCTGAAGTGCCATCAGGCTTCAAAGGGGAGTAAATATTGGTTTGTAACTTACCATTTTTGCCTTTTGTCAATTAAAATCAAACCAAAAAGACATACCTTTGGCTCTTCCACTCCTTTTTTCTGATCCTGAGGGTCTGGAGGAGTGGCGTTGAGGCTCACAATCAAGTGCACATCTTAAGCAATGCTGTTACGGATACTACTCTATCCTTTTTCCTGCAAATGGTATAGCTGGTTTTGGATGGCTCATGGGTAGAGAACCAGCTTGGTGGAGAAAGCCAGAATCAATTATTCTGGGCTCCTAGAAATAATGAATGTCAGTGTCTCTCAGCCCTAGAGAGGAGGCCATGGCAAGAGTCATTGACAAATTGAAGACACACACACACACACACACACACACACACACACACACACACACAGACAGACAAATCTTTCATGGTTTAATTGAATAACCTCAAGTTTCTTCCATTATAAAAAACAAAAGCATCCCTTTCTCCACTTTCTCCCCACATTATTTTATCAGTCTCCATTATGTACCCACTTTACACATCTTTTTTTCTAAAATTAAAAAGTCCAAGCATTAGTGCTTCCTCATTATAATGTTTTCAAGTCTCCTGCTGAACTTTGTTGTCCTCACTTGCACTTTTTTTGCTGCTTTGCAACCAAACAGGACATTCCACAAAAAGTCACAGCATACAGTTATACCAAGACTTTAGGATACATTAAGATATGAAACCTGACCACAAAAGCCTTTCTTGAACAGCTGAGGAAGTTGAATTTTTTTTTTTGCCCCAATTTGCACTTGGCTGCCTTTTGCTTTTTACACACATCCTTTTCCAAACAATTTGTCCGCAAACCTGGCCATGTCCTACAAACCCTTAATTTTATTTATGAACAAATTAAAAGTTGTTATCTGTAATACAGATCCTTGAGAGACCTCCCTTTGCACTTCCATTCTGAAAGCATTCCATTATTTGTCTCACAGGTGCTTTTACAAATGTCAGCTGGACTATGTTATTTCCTTAAGGAAGACATTTTGTTTCTCATCCAGAAGGTTTCTTCAGTTCTGACTGGAGGCTGGGTGGTGGGGGATGGAAGGATTATATTCCTTATCAGGTCCTTAGAACTCTCTCTCCATCTAGTCAGAACTAATCCTTCCACCACCACCCAAACCCTCCAACCATCCAGTCAGAACTGAAGAAACTTCTTGGATGAGAAGTGAAACATCTTCCTCAACTTAGTACTGACTTAGTACAGTTGCCTTTTGAAAAAACACCTTTGAGACAACCATGGCCTGGATGCCTGAGAATCTCCATAGACATTCATTTGTTGTTACTCTGTCCTTGTATCTTTAATCAATTGTCAAGCCCTCTTCTTCTATTGCCTGGTTTGCCAAGGGGCTTTGGTTCAGGACTGCAGCAAGAACTTTTAGAAAGTTCAAATAAACAGTATCTTCCTCATTACTCTTAGTCATAATCTTGCTGATATTCTAAAAAATGCTTAATAATTTTTATTTTCAATCATGCTTTCTAACAATTTATCTGGCACAGATTTTAAACTAGAAAGCCTGCAATTTTTTGGCACCTCCTGGCTCCCTTATGGGTTGATATTAGACTGGCCAGTTTTTTCATTCCTGGAATACAGAGGATGAAATGGGGATTAAGCCAAAACTTTCACAAAGTTGGCACCTAGCTCACATAATACACTGAAGTTAACATATCAGTATTTGCTCATATTCATCCATAAATATCCTTGCTTCTCCATTTTGTACCACTCCCTTATTCAGATGAAGACTCTAAAGCTTTAAGAAACAGCAGCTGTGTCCTTCAAGTTAATTTATAAAACATTATGCTCATGGATTCTACTACAAAACATTAAAAATATTTGAATAGATCTACATGGGGATATTTTGCAATGTAGCATTAAACTGCAGAACATTCTTGTGGGAAGCACTGGGCTTTTCACTCCAAGAGCCTCATCGATGTCCCTCTTTTCACACAGAACTGTTTTAATTGGCTTCTGTATGAATATAAAGGTCCATTTGGTTTTCTGAAAACTCCCACTGCTTCATTTCTGTGGCCTACCTGCTTATTTAATAGCCATTTCCCTCAACATAATATAGAGGATGGGGGCAGCCTTGAGAATTTACAGCTGACTGAAAGAAATTAATAGGCTTATAGTAGTAGTAAAAATCTTGCTTTAAAGTACCCTCAGAGAACATGGAGCATTGGTTTGATGTTTGGGGCAAAAACCATCTCTCAAAATGTATAAACAACTCAAATTGGATGTTTACCCAGGAGATGTACTACTGCTACCATTAACTCTGCATTCTCAATCACTACAGAGTAAAATACCATCCAGATTGCCTAAGGATTTCTGCAGCTGTGCAAGCGAACATTTTCACAGCTGCTGCAAAGTTGTTTAACATGGCCAGTTGGGAATATCCATTGATAACTAAATTAAGCCTGATCAATTTCTTTCTGAAGTCAGTTGCTAATAAACTTAAACTAATAACATCTGAAGGATGGAGCTTGTCCTTACTTTGCAACATTTTATATTTATAGTAATTGAGTTGATGGTGAGGCCATAATGCCATAACAATGTTTTCCTATTTCAGGCCAAATTCTTGTTTTGGCCCAGTGGTATCTTGCTTGATGTAGGGTTAGGATTGATATGACTGGCTTGATATGATTGCTATCAGAGTTATCATTATCTTGTTCATTGGCAGTCAAGAAATATAACTTCTGTGCTTTGGGAATGAATATGGCTTCCACTGTCACAAATATCCTTAGGGTCTTTGGACTCTAAAGTACCTGATAGGTACCCCCACCCACCCACTCACTCCCTTGAAAAAAAATAGAATTATGCTTTTTTCCCCTAGAGATAAAAGAAATACAGAAAACAAAGCCAATTCAAGGAAGGACCACAGCTTTTTTCCATGCTTTCCTATTATACATGTGTTCCCCTTTGGTGCCTTATTAGAAAATACACATCTTTATGTTCTCAAGTTGGACATAATAATTGAATTACAATTTAAATTGATTATGGGTCAAGTGATTGGTGACCTTGGTGACAATATAGATCAGGGGTGTCCAAACTTGGGAACTTTAAGACTTGTGGACTTCAACTCCCAGAATTCCTGGCTGGGGAATTCTGGGAGTTGAAGTCCACAAGTCTTAAAGTTCCCAAGTTTGGACACCCCTGATATAGATAGATATTCTCTATTATCTAACCTGGTCTTCAGATCTTCCTGTGATGCATCCATCATCCCTGCAACTGATTCCATCCACCTTGTTATTGATCATTCTCTTCTTCCCACTCCTTTCCTTCATCACAGTTCAAAGTGTTCGATACTTTTTCTAACCTCCTTCTTCAGATCCCAACTTTCCCTTCCATAGATTATCATGGGAAATATTATAGCTTGCACAATTCTGTTCCTTGTAGATATAAAGACATCATAGATGTATCATAATATTTGAATATGATTTCCAAGAAGCTCGTAGCTGTTCTACCAACTACTAGTCTGCAGCATATTTCTTGTACCTTTACTGTTATTTGTTGCTGTTGTTCATTGCTCCTAAAAGATAAACACAATCCACCACTATAATAAAATTCACAGGCTATTGTGATTAGTTTGGCCACTGTGTTCATTGACTTTTATTTCATCTGAACTTCTACCAATGAGATTCAGAATTTCAAAGGAATTCCTGGTGGTCTCCTTGAAAATGGTGGATATATGTTCAAGATTATATTGTGGAAATTGACTGGCTTTCTTCTTCTTTAGCTTAATTTGGAACAGTTCATAATCTGTTCCCCAGTCTGGCCATATTTTTGAGTCACTCCACCTCTTTATAGCAATAATATAGCAATTTCTATATACAGTACTTCATCTGGTGGCTTCCATGTATAGAGGTATCGTTTCAGTTGCTTGAAGACATTGTTAACTATGAAAACCTTATAGAAGGAGCAGAAATGTTCTCCTGCTTCATTTTGGTTTCCTATGATCCAGCTACATTTTCTTCTTTCATGTTTCCAACTTTAACACTCCAGCCTCTAATCACAAGCATGATATTCTGCTTGCATTCCAATTCCAATTGGGGTTGATCATTCATGATCCCCTCTTCTTTGGTAATTGGAGAATAATGTGAATGATCATCATAGCAAAGAGTTGCCCATTAAGTGTAATCAATATTATTTGGTCACTGATTGCATTATAGCCAAGTATTGTTCTTCCTATAAACTTCCTAATTATAAAAGCAACGCCTTTTTCTGTCTGTTTGTTTTTGATGTCTAAGCAATAAACAGTATGATGTTTTGATTGAAAGTGTCCAATCCCTGTCCATCTCAATTTGATGCCTAAGAAGTTAATTTGGGGTTCTTTTATTTCACCTTTCACTATATTGAACTTTCTTTTGTTCATGATTTTTACGTTCCATGTCCCCAGTATAATTTTGTCATCGCAGCTGTAGATTTTGTTTTCCTGTATGACAGCATCAGCAGGTAAATGCCCTGAGGGCTTTAATTTAGCCATGTAATAAAAAATTTAGTACTATGAAAGAACCATCCTTGGTAGCATGTTGAGTGCCTCCCTACCTTAAGGGCCTGTCATCCAGCAGTATATATGCAATCATTTTATATTTTCTATCCATGTCATTGTCTTGGTAAAAATACAGTAGTAGTTTACAATTGCCTTCTCCCACACAGGATGAATTGGTCCCTTTGCCATTGTCACGGAAATGATCATCTGCTTCCAGCCTCTTCCTGTTTCACTGCTGCTCAATATAGATGCCTACTTGGTTTAGCGGGCCAACTGGGGTAACCTTCATGCCTTGGATGATCTGTTGAGAATATATACTCTTGGGATAATCTCCTGGTGTTTTCACTGTTCACTGTTTGCAGGAACATACACCCCCATACAACACACACAATTATGAAGAACACAGTGGTGGAAGGGAGAGAGAATTTAGATTCTGAAAAATGAAACTTTTAATTTGGTAGATATTGCTCAGTTCTACATAGCATTGAGAAATGCCAGTGATACTGTTAAATTTAGTTTCCCCTTAGTAGGAACACCAGTAATCTATTCTAGATTTCTAAAATCTCTTTTATTCATGATATGCATTGTAGCGGTGAACCAATATTTCTGCAAAATCTACTGTCCTGCATCATAATTCCAGATGCATCTCTCTGCTCCTTAAAGAGCTTAATTTCAGTCAAATCATTCCTCTATATTGGTCCCTCTGAATTTACCCTCAAAAGAACCCTCACAGTCACAGACATTATGTAGTACTTTAAATAACTTTTCTATGATATTAACACTGCACCAACCCAGACACACTAACAGATTCACCATCTTTAAGAAACAATACAGGCATAATAGTAATTGAACAATCAATATAGTAGGAAAACCACCAGGGAACTCAGCTGAGTTTCTCTTTCTTACAATTATCAGGCTTGAGCAGATCCCAGGTGCATAGCACTGATATTCAGCATCTGGTGGAATATTGGCATCTCATACCATCACTAAAATTACCATCACAGGTAGCTACTTTATGCTCTGCTTTAACGAGCATTAAAAGTGGCTTCAGCTCCAATAAATTATTGGATGCTATCAATTGGAGAGAGGGAGAGAAAGGGAGGGAGGGAGAGAAAGGGAGGGAGGGAGAGAAAGAGGTAAGCTCTTCTCATGCATTGGCATTCTGTATTTGGATGTACTATAGAACACTTCTTAAAGATTCCAAAGGTTGAAGACATTCTTAAAAGTCTGGGCTGTGTGACTATGTGCATCTATGAGTATTATCCTCCTAGTTTACCAAGCCTATAAACAAATGCATCTCCACTGCTGACATGTGATTAGCGCTTCAGAGAGAATTCAGAATTACCAGCCTACTGGTTCCCACCCTTGCAGGAAATACCATGTTTTCACTGACTGAAGACATAGCTATTTCTAGTCATGCATTCACATAAGGAAATCATTAATTGCTCTTCCTAGCTCAGCATCATGGCCCCAAGTTCATGATAGAGTCTAATCAAGGGAAAGATTATTTCACAGTTTTGTCTCACAGTTACTGTATTGTTTTCATTTCAGCTATCTATATGAATTTCATAAATGCCTGACCTAAAAACACTGTTGAACAGAATTAACAGCTAAGAGCAGACACATTCTCTTAAAAAAAATAACCAAGAAGGGCTAGTCATGACCATCCTGCTGTTGGGGAAGCAGTTCAGGAGTAAAAAAAAGTAATTCATGTTTGCCCTGCATTGGGTTTATCTTGATTGAATCGCTAAACTTTCCTCCGATTGCACCAGTGGATTAGCAAAATGTCTGTGGAGGAACACAAAGAGGTGGAGGTTTTTTTTAGCAAGCTGGTCAAAAGTTTCTGAAGTGGCTTATCCACAAAACAAATTGTCAGGATTTTTTTTCTTTAAATTTACATTACCTTTTATGTTTACTTATATATCGCATTTAGAAACCACTCAGCTCCCTCACAAAGGTAAAGTAAAATATAAAAACATAAAAGCCATGTGCAAATATTGCATTAGGAGGCACACGTAGTTAAAATTCAAAGTTCAAGTTAAAAGTTAAAAGGGCAGGGGGAGAGCAGTCAAAACACTAATCAGCCCCTCATCTTGAGTCCCAAGGAAGACAGCAGAGCCAGACTTCTGAAAGGCCAGTAGGGGGGGCTTTCTCCTGGGAGAGGAGGATCAGTGCTAGGATTCAAAAAAATTTTGCTACTGGTCTGTGGGCATGGCTTGGTGGGTGTGGCTTGGTGGGCGTGGTAAGGGAAGGATACTGCAAAATCTTCATTCCCTCCAGATCAGCTGGGACTCGGGAGGCAGAGAATAGATGGGGGTGGGGCAGAGGTGGTATTTACTGGTTCTCCAAACTACTCAAAATTTCTGCTACCGGTTCTCCAGAACTGGTCAGAGCCTGCTGAATACCACCTTTGAGAACGATGTTCCAAAGGGCAGGGGGAAATGGCAAAGAAGGCTCTCTTCCTGGATCCTGCCTGCCACAATTATTTAATTAATGGGTGGGGTCCACAACTTACCTTCTCTGCCTGACTGGTTGAAAGGGGCCAATGTAACAGGCAAAGACCATTCCATGGGAAACAGGGCCCTGTGCCACGTAGGGCTTTAAAGACCATAACCAACACCTTGACTTGGAAGCAAACGGGCACTCAATGCAGCTTGTGTAACAGAGGTGTTACATGCAATGTCCTTGGGGTATCCATCTATTTTGCTACTTTAATATAGGTTGATTGGTCAATAAGTGGGTAGCACTGGAATATTAACTTGGTGTTTGGCTTTTATTTGCTCCACCATTATGTAACTCCCTTTATTATTTTATTATTTTATTTTATTTAAAAGGCATAGAAAATAATAATGTTTAAGTGCACAGCGGCCGATACCTGTTATCAAATAAATGGAAAATGAGTCTTACAGCCTAAGGGTGCTTCCTGAAAGAAGAACAGGGATCTACAAAGTTCTTGAAAAGAGTGATGCATGAAATGTGTTGGTCCAAGTAAAGCACATCTTCTTGAAAGCAGCTGCGTTCTTCTGGAAGGATTGATGGGCTTCCTTCAAAGTTCCTAATCATGCATGCAAGCATACGGGCCTTTCCCTTCCCTTCCCAGCAGAAGTATGGTCTAATACAAGGTTACCTCTGGGCCTCTCAAAAGGGCCTGTTGAGGTTCTGCCCCATGAAAGGCAAAGGGGGCATTTCTTTATTATGAAAGTTATTTGTGGCCCAGCTCGTATCCAACAAACTCATGATTGTCTCCATTCTATATAATCTGTTTCTTCTACTTAATGAAATTTAAATAAGCCATGAAAACTATACTTTAAACTGGGCATTTAGCACCTAAATAATTTATATTATATCAGGTAACGTTCAATTATGTTTTAATTTAACTTTTAAATGGATTTTAATGGGGGTGGCATTGATGAAATGTTAAATATTTTTGTTAATATGACCTGAGTCATTGGGTGTGGTGGATGCAGGGGTGAAATTCAGCAGGTTCTGACAGGTTCTGAAGAATCAGTAATGAAAATTTGGAGTAGTTTGGAGAATTGATAAATACCACCTCTGGCTGGCCACAGGAGTGGGGAGGGAATGGGGATTTTGCAGTATCCTTCCCCTGCCACACCCACAGAACCGGTATTTAAAAAAAATTGAATTTCACCACTGGGTGGATGGTTACAAAAATACTGTAAAATAAATGTGCACACAGTTGGAAAAAGTACTTTAAAGCAGCTGCATCAAGATTTTTGGAAGACACAGCTACTTTAATGCTTTAAGGCAATGGTCCTGATAATGAATTTTCCAAAGCATTTTTTCTGAATGCTCCTCTTCATAAATCTTGTGCTGTAAACTACATCTGGAACTGAAACTGACCTTTTGTCATCTGGAATGTTTTGCATTTATTCACATCAGCAACATGTCATAGCTACAGTACATGGGCATGAAGAAACCATTTACCCGTATACAACATTCATTTAAAAAAAATACAAGCTGTCTCTGCCAGGTGACTACTGAAATTCTGTGCAGAATTGCAAATTATATTAATATTAAAAATATGAAAATATGAAAAACTTTAGAATGAATGGGTATCAAAAATTGTTCCTGGTAAAAAGATCAAGAAGACAATTTTTTTAAAAAAAATGTTTTTAAAATTGTATAAGCATCTTTTTGGTTTTGCTTAAAACAAAAACAAAAATTTAAAAACCCTTAGCTAAACAAACCAGAAGAGAAATATGTGAAGTATGAAAAGGTAAAAATGCATCTAGATGTCTACTTTCTCTCTCCCTAAATCTCCCTCTGTTTAGGCTTGTCTGTCCTAAACATCATTCCGGACTGGAATGTGTAGAAATCGTGTTAGTGTCCAGTCTATTATTTCAGTCATATTTTGAGTGGGTTTTTTAATGAGAAAAAGATGGAAGAAGCACGAAGAGGAGGTGATATAAGGGGAACATCACTCAGATGGTGCTTTTGAGAAACGTTTGGTTTCCTCAGCATTAGTGACCATGACAGAGGCCTGTGAAGACAGAAAAAGAACTTTGCAATGGCATTACTAGAATTATTACAACTTTTAATAATATTACCACATGTTCTATCCACCTATAACATTACAACATAACATGACATTATATTATTATAACATATGGAAAAAGAAATCTGAAGAATTTGACATCTGAAATGTTATGCTCTTACACTAAGCTTATTTTTGCTGTGTTATTTCAGAGATTTGAAATACGCATGTGTACTCCAGAAGGCCAAGGAAACCAGGAAAAACTACACTTTACTATAAATTCCAAAGACTGCATTTGCCTGAAGTGGTTCCTTCCTACAACTAAAGTGCCATCTACTGTCTGTTTTCTGTAACACCATTGAAGAGCAGGCTAATCAATCTCCAAATTTCAGTTGCTAAACTCATTAATGCATGGATTTTCCTAATAGCCAGACTAAACAGAAAAAAAAGTCAGAGAATCTGACTTTACAAACAAATGTTTGTGTCCATGTGTGTGCACTTGCACATGCATGCATGCATGTGTGCATGAAGAGGAGTAAATTCTGCTGCTGATTTGGGAAACATTTTGCCCTCAGAGCTCAGGAAAAGTCCCCATTCTCTTGTCCCTCTGCAAAGGACTCACAACCTGGCTGTGTAGTCCTGTGTGGTGGATACAGGGATCCATGCAGTAGTTGGGCTGGTTGGCCTCCTGAGAACCCCCACCTGGATTAACAACTTCTACTCCCCATCTTGGTGCTCTCCATTTCTTGTAATTGTATAACATTGGTTTACATATATATAAGAAGACTTTTCTCATCCAAGAAGTTTCTTCAGTTCTGACTGGATGGTGGGGAATGGAAGGATTTATACTCCTTGCAGACCAGTGCAAGGAGTATATATGAAAAGCACCTTTGGGACAATTGGGCAAAACCGTGAAGATCACATTTGTTTGTTTGTTTTTTGTTTGTTTTCTAAAAATAATTCAAAATGGCAAACATACCTAATATTACTTCATATTCCACAATAACTCAGGGGTTGCCACAAAGGAGAGGGAGTCAAACTATTCTCCAAGGCACCTGACGGTATAACAAGAAGCAATGGGTGGAAACTAATCAAGGAGAGAAGCAACTTAGAACTGAGGAGAAACTTCCTGACAGTTAGAACAATTAATCAGTGGAACAGCTTGCCTCCAGAAGTTGTGAATGCCCCAACACTGGAAGTCTTTAAGAAGATGTTGGATAGCCATCTGTCTGAAACGGTATAAGGTTTCCTGCCTAGGCAGGGGGTTGGACTAGAAGACCTCCAAGGTCCCTTCCAATTCTGCTATTGTATTGTTAATAACAACCCTGTGAGATGGGTTGGATGAGAGAGAATGATTGGTCCAAAGTCCCCCAGCCAGCTTTCATGCCAGAGATGGGGCTAGAATTCTCATTCACTTGGGTTTCTAGACTGGGCCTTAACCAGTAGACCAAGCTAATATGAGCATGATTCCTATTATGTATTATTTTGTAAGCATCATTTAAACCTTCTTTGTTTATATTTGACTTTAGCATGTTCTGACTTTCTGTCCTTGCAGGCACATGGCACGCTTTTCCTGTTTCTATGAGGATTTGCAAAAACCGCAATGCATCAAAATATGCATCTTCTTCATGTCAAAGATAAGAGTGACGCTGGGGTAATCTTGCTTTGAAACAATGCATGGTAAATCAATTATCCAAGGAGTTCAAGGATTCCTGGAATGAAATCATGGGGAGGACGGGAGAGAAGCCATTTGAGGCCTTTTGAAAAACGATTAAGAATGTGTGTGTGTGTGTGTGTGTGTGTGTATCTGTGTGTGTATGTGTATCTGTATGTGTTTGTTCCTTTAAGTCATTATTAATTCATGGCAATTAATTGCTTGGACTAGTCCCAGCAGTTTTCTTGGCTTTTTGCCTAAGGTGGGACTAGAATTCACCTTCTCCTGTTTCTAGCCCAACACTATAACAACTACAACCAACATATAATTCAGAATATGTAGCTTTCTTTGTTTTAGTCTAATGCTAATAGCTTCACTATTAATTTGTGTCCTGGCTGCCTCTTCTAGAAAAGCAAAAATGAAGAAATGTCACATTCTTTAGCATCCGCCTGCATGTTGTTCTTTTTGCAACAAGAGGCAAAAGCATTTGAAAGAAAAACAAATGAATAAAACATAATTATGCTTTTAATAAGCTCTATTTAAATATTTAGCACGAATCATGTTTTACCATTTGCACAAGGCACTTTGGACTTTATACGTTTTTAGAATGTTAAGAAAACTCAATATTACATGAATTTCCACCTGTATCCCAAATTTCCATTTTTGCTGAAAGTAATTTTGTTATTTCAAAATTTCCAGAAACTTTACACATTTGATCTCAAATTGTAGAAGAAGACCAGGCAGAAGTGGGGGTCAGAGTTAAGTGTGTCATCAGCTTAGAATACTTACATTGCCACAAAAGTTCCAAGTCCATCTCACTCCCCCCCCCCTTTGAATTCCTTTGAACTTCAGCGCCAATTTACTCCTGAGTATCAGTTGACTAGATTCTTGTGTACAGGTTTGAATAAATCTTCTGTGCTACAACTTAACATTTGCCCATGATCCTTTGCACCTGACACAGTAATGCTAAGCCCAAACCAAGCCAACTATAATATGGTTTAGGGTGTTGTGGCAACTCGGACAATATTTTATTTCTTCTCATTCTTGCTATGGCAGTTAAATGATTTCGAACATAAACCTCCATTAGAAGTTACCAGAACACCATAGAACTGCATAATGGAGATATATTTCCCACTACAATGTTCTTTCCATGTTTTCACTAGAATCAGTTATCTGGAAAAGAACAATAGCTCATTGGTATTAAGTGCAGGTTTAAGATTCATATCACACAAATCCTGGTCCTTCTTAAATGAGACCTTAAGCCTGACTTTTCCCTATGACCTGGGTTAGAGAGGGTGACAGACTCCTTATAGAGTAATTTTGGCCCTTTGTATTAAGATTGGCTTTTCCTCCAGTTCTTTTCAGGGATGTATTTTCTTCGTTTGTAAACTTCTTTATTTACTGTTGTATTTTGTAAATTGTGGGGAGGGAGCAGGGGTGAAATCTACTTACCTTCACTACCAGTTCTCAAATGTGAGCGTGTGCCACCTCCGCGCATGCACCAGACTTTCTGTGCATGCGCAGAGCATCAAAAACTGATGTGATGATGTCTGGGCGGGTGGGCGGAGCCTGCTACCAAGTGCATCTGCAAAGGTAAGTAGAACAGCGAGGGGCGAAAATCCGCTGTGCCACACGGTTTAGATTAGACTGCTTTCTAGGTAATATGAATCGCACATCATGGGTGACCGTCGGAAATACCAGTTCGTCCGAACCGGTAACATTTCACCCCAGGGAATGAAGGAGGGAGGAAGGGAGGAAGGAAGGAAGGAAGGAAGGTAGGAAGGTAGGAAGGAAGATAGGAAGGAAGGAAGGAAGGAAGGAAGGAAGGAAGGAAGGAAGGAAGGAAGGAAGGAAGGAAACAGATTTAGATAAAATGTGTTCCATTGCTGCAAATACTGTAGCTGCTCATGTTTTGTATCAATCTGATTAGCAAAACAGGGCAAGGGGAGGGATGGGTTACTTTGCTGCTGATCAAACTTGTGTTTTCTGCAAGCTTCTTCCAGCCCCTTTTCCCGGTAGCAAGTTCACCATTCTCTGGCCAGGTTATTGTGCACAATCCTGCTACAGGTGTTAATTCTAGTATACCAGAATTAACAATGAACAATTGTATCTATTTATCACTCATATATCAGACTAACCCAAATGGAGGTGAAGCCAGTTGTCGTTGGAGAGTATAATAGGATGAGGAAAGAAAAAATAATATTTTTTTCTGGATTATTTCTGCTGGTGAAACAGCATGTCAGAGCATGAGGCAAAACCCTCAGATCTAACTCTTAAGGGCCTTCCATGTGCCAGCCTCAGCAGGTGGCATACCTAATGCAACATAGCAGATGTTCCAATGAGTGCTACGTGGGTGAAATAAATAGTCCTGAAGTTATTTAGCAAATTCAAAAAGGTTTTTTTTTTTAAAAAAAAGGAAAAAGAAAAGAAATATACACATTATAGATATAAACTGCTTGTTGCCTGGATATAATCTTTTTTTCTTCCTCTCAGGTACTACATTTAACTGTTAAGAAAAAAAGCATATTTAATCTTCATCATCATTACATCTTATAGATGCAGAGTCCAGGCAACCATACATATATTAATAAAGTGTTAATACCGCTTTATAATGCCTTGGTAAGGCCACACTTGGAATACTGCATTCAGTTCTGGTCGCCACGATGTAGAAAAGATCTGACTCTGGAAAGAGTGCAGAGAAGAGCAACAAAGATGATTAGGGGACTGGAGGCTAAAACATATGAAGAACGGTTGCAGGAACTGGGTATGTTTAGTATAAGAGAAAGAAGGACTAGGGGAGACATGATAGCAGTGTTCCAATATCTCAGGGGTTGCCACAAAGAAGAGGGAGTCAAGCTATTCTCCAAGGCACCTGAGGGTAGAACAAGAAGCAATGGGTGGAAACTAATCAAGGAGAGAAGCAACTTAGAACTGAGGAGAAATTTCCTGACAGTTAGAACAATTAATCAGTGGAATAGCTTGCCTCCAGAACTTGTGAATGCCCCAACACTGGAAGTTTTTAAGAAGATGTTGGATAGCCATCTGTCTGAAACATTTTAGAGTTTCCTGCCTAGGCAGGGGGTTGGACTAGAAGACCTCCAAGGTCCCTTCCAACTCTACTATTGTATTGTATTGTATATCCCACCTTATTAGATAAATTCCTGCCATGTTAACTCATCAAAGACTATCTTGAGCTCCCTAAAAGTATTGGATTATGAGTCCAAAGTAATACTTGGTAATTGTACAGAGCTTCCTAAAAATTAATATTACTTTGTATAGATTGTTTTAGATCTTGCAACAGTCCAATAGGATACACTGACCTCATCTAAATATTACTAATGGTGCCTATGATTTGCTAGCAAATGGACAAAGAGAACGTTGAATCAGAGATACCCATTTGTTAGCTGGTCCAACTCTTCCTGTAATTAGTGCACTGGGTTTTTTTTTTTTTATAATAGCAAATTCTATGCAAATCTTCATACAGAATGCTAAAACAGTTGAGGTGTATGAAAATAGTCATCACTTTCTTGGTCACTTATTCTAAAAGAAGAGTTAAGTATCTATTGAGATATTAAAAAGCATACTTCTGCCAACATTAATCTTCATCTGGGACATTGTTTTTTCTGGGCTATTATTATGACAGTTGATTGGGCTGATTGGTAGGACATCTCCAGTTTTAATTTAGCAACCTAGAATATTTGTTTTAGTCATTCACTGACTGAAAATTATCTCTTTATCTGTTAAAAAACACTTGCATCCATTTTGAGAAGGAAGGAAGAAGCTAAAGGCATAGAGAATGTGGCAAGTTGAACAATTTCTGGATATTCTAATTTTTTGAAAGTATATCAAGAGTAAAGAAAGCTAGATAGATGTAAAACAGCACAAAAAGACTATATTTCTAGCTAATCGTAATGAGATAAAAACAGTTGTCTTGGAAGATATATAGTATAGGGATGGGAGGCATGTCCTTATTTCTGAAAAGTTGGCTGTTGCTGGAGCTTTTTTCTCCAATAGTTAACACTTCAAAATCTGGATTATAATTAGCTTGTTGAATCTTTCTAAATGTTTATTTAATGGAAAATCCATTTCTGTTCTGCCTGGTGAAAGTCTTTCACTCCTTTGCTACAATATGAAGAAACCACATAAAAGTCTTTGCATACTTATTAAAAATGTTAAAATAAATAAGTCAATAAATAAAAAAATAGCAATTCATTTTGCCTTGTGCAAAGGCACAGATGATTCATACTAATATTAAAACCCACAGAGATTGTGGCACTGAGAAATCATAGAAAAGATCATTCAACACAAGTGGGGGGAAGAGAATGAAAAACCCATTGATTGTTCATTATGTGCATGAAATGTGGTTAAGTCATGGTACTATTAAAATCAACTAAAGCTGCCAACCATGCTGAGCAAATTGGACGAGAAAAAGCTTAAACCATGAGTGGTGCAGAAGAGCAGGAGTTAATTAGAGAAGCCAAAACAAAATGAGACAGCTAGAAAGTTCAAGAAGTGAGTTTTGACTTGCCTACAGATGAGACAAAGCCAAATAGGCATCATCTTTAAAGAAAAGACTGGCCCTAAATCTGTTCAAAGACTTCACTGCAGCAGAGAACTCTGGCAACATATGCAGAGAATTTAGGTGGCTTCCTAAATAGGGAAGCTAGTAAAGGAGCAGTAAATGTTCCGTTTGTTAATTAAACACAAGGAGGCTGTTGACTACAATGGCAAGAGTCACTTTCTTATTTGGGGTGCTTTGCAAGCTAACACCTGTGAAATTTGTTTTCAGTTTATGCATTATATACTGAAATACCTGGATGTTTCAATGCTAAAAATTCAATCACAGTCACTGTTGCTTTGGAAATGAAGGAAAAAGATAGTATATGGAAGGTTTTTTTTTCAATTTTCAACTATAGTTTCAGTATTTCACATTCCTGCTTCTTACATTTCTTTTCTTCTTCTTCAATTTTTGTAATTTTTTATTCGCAACCTTAAAATACAAACTCCAAAGGGGGGGGGGGGGCAAAACTAAAGAAGACAAAGAAATAAAAGTGCATAAAAAGAGAAGGAATCACAAATCTACACATAGTCTCCCCAGTTGAATACTGATAAATACATTTCAAGATTAGTTCCTCCCCCTTGTGAAACAGGATCACAGGTTATAACATTTGTTTACCCAACCAATTTGACCTGACATCTTTCTACTGTATAAAAAAACATAATAAAAGCCAACAGCAAAGTGAAACTTCAAAGCCCTCTTTAACAATCTATTATTATATTTCACTTGCAGAAAATCCACAATGGCTTCTGATCTACCATCCAAGATCAAATATCCTTGATTGATCATGCTTCTTACATTTTATGTGGCTGTGGATTTTCTTTTCCTGTATGGCAACAATGGCAAGTAAACACCCCAGGCTTAACCTCCTTAATCACATCATAAACACCATAAACACTTCAGCTCATCTTAAGTAGCATGTTAAGTACCAGTGTACCTGATGGACACATCACCCAGCACTCTATCATCAATTTATCATTTTATATTTTCTATCCATGTGGTTTTCTTGGTAAAAATACAGAAGTGGTTTACTATTGCCTTTTCACGTGCAGTGTGAATCGATGCCTTCGAAGCAGCCATCTGCCTCTAGCATCTTCCTATAACGTTGCTGCCCAGGATAAAGTGCCTGTTTGCTTTAGCTGGGCAGGTCAGATGACCTTCATTCCCTTACATAGCAAATTAAACTTAGACCAAAGTGCTACTACAGGTAGACCTCATTTAGCACCTGCCTCATTTAACAGAATAACAGAGTTGCAAAGGATCTTGGAGGTCTTCTAGTTCAATCCCCTGCTCAAGCAGGAGACCCTATACCCGGGATGGTGAACCTATGGCACGCATGCCACAGGTGGCACACGGAGCCATTTGTCACGGCACGTGAGGCGTTGCCTTGTCAGCTGGCCAGCACGCATGCACGCATGCACGCATTGGCCAGCTGAGTTCAGCCTTTTTTAAAGCCATTTTTCAACCTCCCCAGGCTCCAGAGGCTTTATAGGAGCCTAGGGAGGGCGAAAACAGCTTCTGCCCCCCCGGAGGCCCTCTGGAGGCTTCAGGAGTTTCCTTGAAGCCTCTGGAGTGCAAAAACCGGCCCTATGGGCAAACCAGAAGTTTGGGACAGGACTTCCGGTTTGCTCGTAGGGCCGGTTTAAGCCCTCCGGAGTCTTCAGGGGCCTTCCAGAGGCTTCCCTGAAGGCTCCAGAGGATGAAAAATGACCCAATGGGCAAACCGGAAATCACTAGAACTGTGCTGGCTTTTTGGGCAACTGCAACACACTACTGGCTCATATTTAAGTGGTTGTCCACTATGATTTCTAGATCCCTCTTGCAGTTATTACTATTGAGCCAGGCATTAGCTATTCTATACCTGTGCATTTGGTTTTTCTTGACCAAGTGTAAAACCTTACTTTTTTCACCATTATTTTGTTAGATAGGGCCCTATTTATTTATAGAATAACAGACTTGGAAGTGACTTTGGAGGTCTCTTAGTCCAACCCCCTGCTTAGGCAGGAAACCCTGCACCACTTCAGCCAAATGACTATCCAACATCTTCTTAAAAACTTCCAGTGTTGGAGCATTTACAACTTCTGGAGGCAGGTTGTTCCACTGGTTAATTGTTCTAACTGTCAGGAAATTTCTCCTTAGTTCTAAGTTGCTTCTGTCCTTGATACTTTCCATTATTTGCACATGGCGGTTCAAGGCAGCTGACAGGAATATAAAAACCTCATATATAGAACAATACAACGAATAAGAGAATAGTTTCATAATAAATTAATATAATAATCTCCCGCCACCCCTGCCCCAGGGACAACACATCACATGAGCCATTTAATGGGCTCCCATCCTGCTCTGAGTTCCCCAGGTTTTCAGCACTTTCTGGAATGTTCGGAAGTCTATCGCAATCCTTCTGAAACTTGAGCCTATCTTCTGGAGTGTTGACTATTCCATCATTTCATCTGCAAATTTAATGAGTTCTCTTTCTTATCCCCTCATCTAAATCATTTATGAAGATATTGAAGAGTATTGGGCTAAGACCAGTGGTGAAATTCAATTTTTTTTTACTACTGGTCCTGTGGGCGTGGCTTGGTGGGCGTGGCAGGGGAAGGATACTGCAAAATCTCCATTCCCTCCCCACTCCAGGGGAAGTATACTACAAAATCCCCATTCCCATTCCACTCTGGGGCCAGCCAGAGGTGGTATTTGCCAGTTCTCCGAACTACTCAAAATTTCTGCTCCTGGTTGTCCAGAACCTGTCAGAACCTGCTGAATTTCACCCCTGGCTAAGACAGAACATTGACACACCATACTGCATACTTCCCTTTCTGAAGATGCAATTCCATTAAGGACTACGTGTTGAATGTGGTTGGTCAGCCAGTTGCTAATCCATCTGGTGGTGATGCTGTTTAACCCACATTTTTCTATTTTATCAAACAGTAGATTGTAGACCCCTTTATCAAATACCTTACTGAAGTATTTGCATAATTGGCATAGTTACCTTGTACCAAGTGATATGTGATCTGGCTGGGGGGATTTTTCTATTAGTCCTGTTCACAGACTGATACTGCCTTGCAATGATGACCTTAACTGGTACCATCAACTATGTAAGGAAAAAGGGGCCAATTAAGATAGCCTGCCTAAATGTCTGATGAAGCTGGAAGAAACAGTATTACAACAACAACAGATGTTGTGTTATACAGCCTTTTTAGGGTCTTACACAAGGCCTTAAAATTTGGTTTTGTGCCCAACCTAGGTTCTGGATGTGGTATAGAGCCCATATCCTGGCTATGTTGATGGGTTGTTTTACAATACTCAGCAGTTATGTGTTTTTATCATTTGTTTTGTATCTATCATGTGTATTTTATTTATTTTTACTGTATGCTGCCTATCGTCATGTATGTGAGATGAAAAAATGGGATTAAGTTTAAATATAAAGACAATCAAACTAATCACAAAAACAACAACTAGCTCTAGAACTGACAGTGAAAATACTGCAGTGGTTGATACCTTCTTTATTTTAGGATCAGAGAAAGCAGCAGTCAAGAAATACTAGCTCTTAGCAAAGTAGAATTGAAGGATAAAATATTCAGATGCCACGAGATGTCAATTTTTACGAAGTTCAGAATTGTGCAGGCAATGGTTTTTCCTGTGACACTCTACAGCAGGGATCCCCAACCCCCAGTCCATGGACCGGCACTGGTCCATAACATGCTAGAAACTGGGCCATGCCAACAAGCAAAGCCCCATTCATGGGATGCAGGCAGCATGCAAAACCACATTCCCTCCGGTCCATGGAAAAAGCTTTCTCCATGGAACCAGTCCCTGGTGTCCAAATTTTGGGGGGCCATGCTCTACAGAAGTGAAATTTGGACTTTGAAAAAGCAGGATAAGAAAAGTATTGATGCATCTGAACATTAGTGTTGGAGAAAACTCCTGAGAATACCATAGTTAGCCAAGAAAACAAATTGATCTTAGAACATATCAATCCAGAGTACTCACTTGAGGCACAAGCGACCAGTTTAAATTATTATCCTTTCATAGCCCAAGAGCAGACACAATCTTCTCTTTGAATAACAGAGTACTGCCATTTGGCCGGCCCAAAAGGGGCTCTTATAGCAGACCTTTTTATAAAAGGAAGCCGAAGGCTTTTTATGGCCCATTAATATTTTCTCAGTAATTGATAAAAAAAGTTCAGTCAGTGGCACAAAACTGATTGTGTTCAATGGACTTTTTACCCCAAAGGCCACATTCATATTGAAGAATGTGCTGCAAATGAGAACTTTAAATCACCACCTAGTTTTACAGCCCATTTCCATCCATTAATGGCAACCAATTAACTTCTTAGTGATCAGATTCAGTCTTTTGTTGATTAATCTATGAACTGAATCATTTTGTTTGTTTCAATCTTTAAAAATGTGAAAATAATGGCTCAGTTCAGATAGGAAAGCACTACATATTTCTAACTAATTTATTATATAAATATGTGCTCCGGAAATTACTCTTTTATTAAATAGATTGCCATTTGTTTTCAGTTTTATGTATCCCAACAACTCAAGCTTTTAAAATACATGCTATTGTAATTTGAACAAACTCTGTTTTGGGCTGTTTCTGGGAACGTTATTTATTTGATATCACTTTTCTTAGTTTCTTAAATGTGTAGAGGTGAATGTGGTTCTTTAAATAGGAAGAAAAACTTCCATAACACAGAATTTCTGTACACAGATTTTATTGGCATATCCTGAAGGTCAGAGAGACTGAGACCTATCAGTGCCTGTATTAATGGTATTTTATTCTAAAATTTAATACTATAATAAATTGACACCACCTGTGGGAGATGAGCAGGATAAACTGGAGGGTGTGATTAAACATACCATCAGTTTTGAATGAACTCCTATTTCTGGTTATTTCCAGCTGACACCACCCTAACAAACCCAATCCTATCCTTGAGGCAGATTTGTATCATGCTCATACAGTAGGCACAAAACATTTGAACAGAGCATTCATTTTCAAAGCAAGCATGCATATATTGACTAAATAGGGGAAACTGAGATATTCTACTTATTCTGCACTGGTTCCAAGTTTTCTTTACTCTTTCTTCATGGAAAAGAAATTACTCCAGATTCCACTCATGATTTCTCATGCCTTACATACCTACTGTTTAGCCTTTGCAGTGCCCTTGGGGCTGTCTCTGAAAAGCATTTGGAAACTTCAGATGTCTCAGATGACAGCAGCACCTGCAGTAGTGGGTGCATAGTGGTATATTGTCCAGGTATGATTGGGTTCTTTTAAAAATGGAGGTGCATTTAGGTTTGTAAGAATGGCAACTGTCACCAGTCAGTGAAGATTTTTATGTTTTATAACTATAAATGATTTATTTATTTATTTATTTATTATTAGCGTTTATATACCACCCCCTCTCCCGAAAGGGACTCGGGGCGGTGTACAGTCCGTATTAAAATACAACAGATTAAAACGTAGAAATAACTATATAAATACATGTATAAGAGGAGGGTAAAATATGCCAAACTGTACAGCTAATAAATAAATCAATACAAAAGTTTAAAATATCAAGTTAAATTTAAAACAATATCCCTCTAAAAACCAGTAAGAATGTGTATGCCAGGAGGTAGACGTTAAAATTATGCCAAACCAGCCAGTCGGAACAGGTGTGTCTTCAGTTTCTGTCGGAAGGAGCGGAGGTCAGTAGTGGTTCTAATATCGGGGGGGAGGTCATTCCAGAGGGTTGGACCCATCACCGAGAAGGCCCTACTCCTCGGTGTCGCCTGTTGGCATTGCCTCGTGGACGGCACCAGGAGAAGGCCCTCCCTGTGAGAGCGGATTGGCCGCAGGGATGTATGTGGGAGGATGCGATCCCGCAGGTAACTAGGCCCTATGCCATGGAGCGCTTTAAAGATGGTGATCAGAACCTTGAAACGCACCCGAAAGACCACAGGTAGCCAGTGCAGCTCGCGCAGGAGAGGTGTTACGTGGGAGTACCTAGTACTCCCCATGACTACCCGCGCGGCTGCGTTCTGGACTAGCTGCAGTCTTCGGGCGCATCCCAAGGGAAGCCCCATGTAGAGAGCGTTACAGTAGTCCAGGCGAGACGTCACCAGTGCATGAGTGACTGTGCGTAGGGCATCACGGTCCAGAAGGGGGCGCAATTGGCGCACCAGGCGAACCTGGTGGAACGCCCCCCCCTTGCCACGGCTGCCACATGATCATCCATTGACAGCCGGGCGTCTAGGAGGACGCCCAAATTGCGTGCCCGTTCCACAGGGGGCAATTGTTCGCCCCCTATGGCCAGTGATGGAATCAACTGGCTGAACCGAGGTGCCGGTAGCCACAGCCACTCAGTCTTGGAGGGGTTGAGTTTGAGTCTGTTGTCCCCCATCCAGACCCCGACGGCTTCCAAACACCGGGACATCACTTCGACAGCCTCGTTGGGGTGGCTTGGGGTTGAGATGTACAACTGAGTATCATCAGCGTACAGATGGTACTCAACCCCAAAACCACGGATGATCTCACCCAGCGGCTTCACGTATGCGTTGAACAGAAGGGGCGAGAGGACCGACCCCTGCGGCACCCCACAAGAGAGTGGCCTCGGGGTTGACCTCTGCCCCCCCGTCAACACATATTGCATCCGGCCGGAGAGGTAGGAGCCGAACCACCGTAAAACGGTGCCTCCGACTCCCATCCCCTCCAGCCGGCGCAGTAGGATACCATGGTCGATGGTATCAAAAGCCGCTGAGAGGTCTAATAGGACCAGGATAGAGGAGCAACCTCTATCTCTGGCCCTCCAGAGATCATCCACCAACGCGACCAAGGCTGTCTCTGTGCTGTGCCCGGGTCGGAAGCCGGACTGGCGTGGGTCTAGATATACGGATTCGTCGAGGTGACGTGGAAATTGCTGCGCCACCACATTCTCAACAACCTTCGCTAAAAAGGGGAGGTTGGAGACTGGACGATAATTAGCTAGCTCCGTTGGGTCAAGTGAAGGCCTCTTGAGCAGGGGCCTCACCACCGCCTCTTTCAAGGCAGTCGGTAAGGAACCCTCGCTCAATGAGGCGTTCACCAGGCCCAGAAGCCAGCCTCGCGTCACCTCCCAGGATGCCAGTACCAACCAGGAGGGGCACGGGTCCATTGAACATGTGGTGGGTCGCAGCCGTCCACGCAACCCGTCTAAATCCTCGGGGGCAACAGAGTCAAACTCCTCCCAGAGTGGGCTCACAAGACTCACTGATGTCGGCTCGTCCGGTCCACTGGGGGGGGGGGCATCCACTCCGGATCTGAGCGACTTTGTCTTGCAGATATTCCCCAAACTCCTCTGCTCTTCCCTGCAAGGGTGCCTCCCGCGTCTCCTGCGACAGGAGAGAGCGGGTCACCCTAAACAGGGCGGCAGGGCGGTTATCCGCAGACGCAATGAGAGCGGCACAATGTCTACGTTTGGCCGCTCTCAATGCCACAAGGTAGGTCCGTAAATAGGCTCTTACCTGTGTTCGGTCAGATTCGGAGCGTGAGGACCTCCACCTGCTCTCTAGACGTCTCCTATGGCGCTTCATCACCCTAAGCTCCTCGGTATACCAGGGAGCCCGGGTGGGTCGTTGCCGTAGGAGAGGTCGCAGAGGCGCAACCCGGTCCAAGGCCCCCACCGTCGCCCTATTCCAGGCGTCGACTAGGTCCTCCGACCGAGCGCAGGTCAGGGCTACAGGTAAAGGCCCAAGCTCCATCTGGAACCTGTCCGGTTCCATCAAGTGCTTGGGGCGGTACCAGCTTGAACAAACTGGCTCCGCCTCCTCGCGGTGGAGGGTAGCGCCAGGGAAGTCCAGCCAGAGACATGAGTGATCTGACCATGACAGGGGCGTAATCTCTAAATCCCCTATTCCCAGATCACTCGTCTACTGCTCAGATACAAAGATAAGGTCCAGTGTGTGGCCGCCTTCGTGTGTGGGCCCTGAATTAGTTGGGTCAGGCCCATGGCTGTCATGGAAGCCATGAACTCCCGAGCCACCTCGGACGCTGCTCCCGTCGACGGCAGGTTGAAATCCCCCATAACCAGAAGTTTGGGTATCTCAACCGCCGTCTCCGAGACCAGCTCGAGGAGCTCGGGCAGGGCCGCTGACATATAGCGAGGAGCCAAGTATACAATCAGCAGACCCCACTGTCTCCCTGGGCCCCATTTCATACCCAGCAGCTCACACCCGGGTATCTGAGGAACAGTGAACTCCCTCGGCTCCAGACAATCCCGTATAACTACCGCCACCCCACCACCCTTACCCAGGGCCCGAGGCTGATGGAATGCACGGAAACCCGGTGGGCACATTTCCACGAGGGGTAAACCCCCCTCGTGACCCAACCAGGTCTCCGTTATCCCTGCAAGGTCCAGCTCCCCCTCCGAGATCAACTCGTTCATGAGGGGGGCCTTGTTGGTCACGGACCTTGCATTGCAGAGCATCAGCCTCAGGCCCTGGCTCTGTAGTTCCCGACCACCTAGGCTGCGGGGGTTGGTACAGACGACCGGGCATAGCCAGCAGCCACGGTCTCCCAACCGACCTTGCGATCTTTTCTTGTCCTCGCATCCCCCCCCTCCCCGCGACCGTTGTAATAAAACAACCCTCTACTGGAATAACTTGTTCCCTCTCCCCCCTCACCCCGCTCACTTCCTTCATAGACTCACCTGTTCGTCTGGCGTTGGCTTCCCTCCTGGCCTGGTTATCCCCCCTCCCTTTCCTAGAACCCCCTAAAAACATAATAAAACATTTTGATAAAAAGCCCCAGTCAGTGAAGATTTTTATGTTTTATAACTATAAATGATGAAGTTATTTACAACAGATATATACACCACAATCCCAATGGCAGATTTACTCCTAACACTCTCTCCCAGAGACTATTCAATAACACAATAATAATACAATAGCAGAGTTGGAAGGGACCTTGGAGGTCTTCTAGTCCAACCCCCTGCCTAGGCAGGAAAGCCTATACCGTTTCAGACAAATAGCTATCCAACATCTTCTTAAAGACTTCCAGTGTTGGGGCATTCACAACTTCTGGAGGCAAGCTGTTCCACTGATTAATTGTTCTAACTATCAGGAAATTTCTCCTCAGTTCTACGTTGCTTCTTTCCTTGATTAGTTTCCACCCATTGCTTCTTGTTCTACCCTCAGGTGCTTCGGAGAATAGTTTGACTCCCTCTTCTTTGTGGCAACCCCTGAGATATTGGAACACTGCTATCATGTCTCCCCTAGTCCTTCTTTCTCTTAAGCTAAACATACCCAGTTCCTGCAACCGTTCTTCATATGTTTTAGTCTCCAGTCCCCTAATCATCTTTGTTGCTCTTCTCTGCACTCTTTCTAGAGTCTCCACATCTTTTCTACATCGTGGTGACCAAAACTGAATGCAGTATTCCAAGTGTGGCCTTACCAAGGCATTATAAAGTGGTATTAACACTTCACGTGATCTTGATTCTATCCCTCTGTTGATGCAGCCTAGAACTGTGTTGGCTTTTTTGGCAGCTGCTGCACACTGCTGGCTCATATTTAAATGGTTGTCCACTAGGACTCCAAGATCCCTTTCACAGTTACTACTGTTGAGCAAGGTACCACCTATACTGTACCTGTGCATTTTATTTTTCTTGCCTAAATGTAGAACCTTACACTTTTCACCATTGAATTTCATTTTATTAGATAGTGCCCAATGTTCAAGTTTGTCAAGATCTTTCTGTATCTTTAGCCTATCTTCTGGAGTGCTGGCTATTCCTGCCAGCTTGGTGTTATCTGAAAATTTGATGGGTTCCCCATTTATTCCCTCATCCAAATCATTGGTGAAGATGTTGAAGAGTACTGGGCCTAAAACAGAGCCTTGGGGTACTCCACTGCATACGTCCCTCCATGTAGATGCAGTTCCCCTGTAGCTATCCTGCTAAATATTTTACTTCCTTCTGGGCTTATCAAGAGCAGCTAAAAAAAGGAATGTGCTGCAGTGTGCTCAGCATGGCCTTATGCCTTCTCCTGGATAAGGAGAGCCACCTTCTCTTCCACTAGGGGAAGAACCTCTCTCCCGGTGTTGTGACCAGTTCTTTCTCAGAGAGCAGGGCTTCCGTCAATGACAGTGAATTCTCTTTTACCCATCTAAAGTCTTGTATGATGCTGCCTGTAGCCAGCTGATTCCCTCCTCCTACCTTGGATCTTTGGTGACGAAATCGTCTTTCTGGAGGGAAGCCAAGGAAGTCGCCCCAGGAGCTTTCTTCTCTATCTCTGACCAGGAACCAATAACTGCTTTGCACCCTCATGTAATTTCACTCTCCAACTTTTCTTTCCAGCCATTCCATCTTTTTTGTGTGAGCAATTGTAGATTAGCATGTCCCCCTAGCAACTGAGGAGGTGGATGTCAAACCCCTCCACCCTGGGTTCTATTCCCAGCACCAACATGCCAGACTTGGCCAATGAGACTGCTGTCTCTACATATCCCTCGAATTGTCCTGACTAGCAGCTAGAGCATAGCTCTACTTCAAAATAGAAATGGGCTTCTAGCCTGTTCCAGATGGTTTCCATTCCACTAGATCTGACAGAATAGGCAAACTCTTGGTCCCTTTGGTGAAACAGTGTCACCTGCTAGGGCTCAGAAGCATGTCTTCTCTGTCATTCTTCCTGCCTTGTAGAATGATCTTTCCCCAGAGATATGGATAGGCCTGATCCTACTGGCTTCAGGAACAAGACCTAGCTTTTCCCCAGAAAAAGACCAGGATGCTAGTGGAGCTCTATGCTGGTAGTATGTGATCTATGGGTCTTAAACTTTTTAATGAAAGTTCAACTTTGTCCTTTCCCCCTATCTTAATAATTGTACTACACCTTCCCCCCTCCCCACTTTGTTCATTGTCAAGAGTTCATTAGTAGTTGGGTAGCCATATAAATGAGTTAAATAAACAACCAAAAAAGTAAGACCTTGATCCATGCAAGTGAATTTCCTCTGCATTCTGAAAATGACCAATAATATCACAATAAATCTAAACATGAATAATTTGTGATAGTGCATAAGGCCTGTAAACAATGCCTGGTTTACAAAATTATTAAAATATTCAGGCAAAATCTGTCTCATTAATGGCAACCCAACTAGATATGTGTGTTCCTTTAGAAATCTATTAAATGTTAAAATAGAGAAGACTAGTTGTTGTTTTCTTTTTTCCTTGCTTGATAAAATGCAAATGAACCATACACTGAATAATTTAATCCCAGGTGCAGCTTCTCAAATGTGGAATGGATGGACCAGTTATATAAAACTTAAAAAGATACTTTTTCACATGCAAATCAATCTGTAGCTACCTGTATTTTTTAAAATTCATGGAAAGGTTTGCTAGGAAGCTGAGAAACATTCGTTAATATGTTTTCAATATTATGCATTCATTAATTCAATTCCACAGCAACTCTCGGAACTTATAATTATTATTTTTTAAATGTAACAAAAACCACATGTATCAGGAGAAAATACAGTTGACAGGAAGAGAAAATAAATTAAAACAAAACAAAAACAAAGGACCATCCTAGTCAAGGGTTAGCTAGGAAAATCACCAAATCTTTTACAGTTTGCCAAAAGTTGAAAAAGTAGAAGCAGTATGGATCTCCAAGGAAATACTACTATAATATGCTCAGCATATTACTGAACTCACAATATGAGTGGAAACATATGGAGACAGGCATTTCCTCAAGTAGCCAGGCCCAAGTAATAATTTGAACATGCAAGGATGAACAGTACCACTAATCCAGTGGTGGGTTCTGGATGAACGGGCCCGGCGTCATCCACATGGACGGCGCAGTGCACACATGCATCTTACATCCAGCGACACCTCCATGAGCCTCCGTGACGCTCCAGCTGCTCGGTGGAGCATCGCACAGGTGCTGTACGCGCCATGCGCGGAAGCGCCAAAGACTTTAAAGACAGGTAAAGAGTGCAAGCAGGCGGGTGGGCCCTTTGGAGCACCGTATCGGAGCGGTACCTGGTGCTCCAGGCAGACTCCGGTATGCCCGTACCGGGGCATACCGCCTGCAACCCACCACTGCACTAATCCATAATCATTGTTAACATTCCCAAGATTGCTGGATCTGATCTTTGCCAGTGAATCTGTCTCTCAAATGGGCACCATTAATGGTCACCATATAGAAGTAACATAACATTGTATTTGTAACATTGTACTAAACATGGCATATATCTCCTGCTATTTCCCAGAAAAGTATTTGCCCTTTCATTTGATTGACACAATATTCTCAGCTCTATATTTCTGGGGAAATGTTGCAATTTTCTAGGCTGAGCCTTAGGCAAGTACATTTCGGTATCATCTCCAAAGAGGCATAAAATAAACAAGCATTAAATGTCTGTGTGACATGCTCTTTACTTCACTTAGGAAACAAAAACTTTTGTTTTTCTGTACATTTCCAGTGATGTATCTAGTGTTGAGACACGCAAATGCCATAACTCGGGAGCACACAGGAATGCAGACTGCACAAATAAAAGATAGGTGTTGTTATTTCAGCTAAGTCAACCCACGTTCCTACAAACAGAATGAGAAAGTAGGAAGGGGACTCTTCCTGTTCCATGATATTGTCTGCCTCAAAATCAATATTTTCTTACATGATTTATTGTATACACTTGCCTGAATAGAGGTGAAATGTGAAAAGAGAATATATTTTTTTCTATCACCTCTATATTGGGGGCTGATAAACCTAGAAACTACTGGCCGGAAATTAATGTTCCTGCCTGATCAAATCCATGTATATTTCTCTTTTGTATCTGCATCAGAAAATGAGAAGGAATGGGAAGCCTTTAGATGCATCATTCAATAGATATGCCAGGATTAAATAATACTGGCAAGATTTTGTCATAAATGAGAGAATAAATTTCGAAAGTGAGGATCTTAAATCAACCAAATAAGTTATTTTTCATTTTGCTTGACTTGTGCAATTCACTACACCTTTCTTTTGCACCCATCAACATTCCCATATTTATTGTTATATTAAGAATTGCTGGATAGTTTTGTGATTTCTTGGTGGATAATGTTGTGCTTATATTTACTCTGGGCAGGATACCAATGTGATCATACAGACTATATTGCATGATGTTGTCTGGTATCCTATTAACTACATGTGAGAAAGTGAATGGAGCTCTTGCAGTCTGTGATTTGAGGCTTTTTCTGGCATTTTCAGTGAGTGAATGGGTGAGTTATTAAATCAGAGAAATTGTCAATCATCATTGAGGGAGAAAGTAATGGTGAAGAAGACCTAACCCTACCCTAGATCCAATGGTTTATAATAACTACCATCCTGCTTCCAATCTTCCCTTCCCTAATCTCACAGGTGATCCAGTAAGATAAAATGGTTGATGGTATTGAAAGACACGGAAGAGTCTAATAGAACCAGAATCTCTTAGTGTCCCTTGATATCACTAACCATAGTGTCTTATCAGATTATCTGAGGAAGCTGGAGGTTAAAGGCACTGTTTTGTAATGGTTCTTCTCCTATCTGAGTGGATAGTTTCAATTTGTAGTCATCGGAGAATAGCAATGAAGGATTTATTTATTCTTGTGCAGAATACCTCAGGGCTCAATACTTTTCACCATGCTGCCTAGTATCGATATAAAGCTACTAAGAAATATTATCTATTGGTGTGAAGTGAGCTGTCAACAATGATTTTCAGCTGTAGGTTGCCACCTCACTTCAACTGGGAATGATGTGGAAACTGCCAGATCTGGATGGGGCAAAAAAGCTTGGAATAAATCCTTCCTAGACTGAGTTACTATCCATCAGATTAGTTCTGGTAGTTCTTGATAAGATCACACTCCTTGTGAAGCAGTTGGTGCATAACTGCTGTATCTAGATGACATCAAGTCACACCTTTAATTGTATATTACATTCATATTTCATTCATAATTACATCCAAACTTCATATCTCTATATGCATTCATCAACTTCAATCCATCTTTATTCATATCTATTATAGCTTTAAGTTTTTTTCAGCATGTAATACCTCTTTTACTTTCGTTCATTGCTGCTCTTTAACATTTATTTCTCTTACATGACAAGACTTTCCATGTGCTGTAGTTATCACTAGATAGCCCTTTTTAAAAATCTTAATAGCTTTGGATATTGAAAGGTTTCACATTACACTTTTTGTAAAAGTAGAAAAGGTGTAGAAGATGTGTAAATATGCATGACTAGTCTTAGTCATGCCACATGAAGATTCCCATCTAATAGTAAAGACAGTATTCCTAATTTTGGTACACATTAGCTACAAGGCAAAAACAAAGCTATATGGGTAATCTGTAACATCCATCAAAATTCCAAATAAAAGTTCTGGTTTATGGTATTAAAAATGATGCTATTTTTTAAAAATTGTCTAGGTATGATATACTACACATAGAAATTCATATTAATATTTCTTAAATAAAAGAACTAATATACATTAATGCCTAATGATAGTATATTAATTGGGATTATGTACTGTTAAATGTATGAGTTTAAAGATGTGGGTGCAGCACTGCAGTGGTGATAAGTGCAACCTCGGAAGACTTGAAAGAGCAATTTAGGGTTAGATTGTCATGAAGAAAATGTATGCATGCAGTCACTAAGAATCAAAAACAACTTCATGGCACATAGTCAATTGATTAATTAATTATACTGTTAATTGTAAATATTAGGTTTATACACATTGTTAAAATTATTTGGAATCTGTGCTTCAGACTGTGTGAAAACATAACACCTCTCTTCCACTCCTTCATACGGCACATAGCACAGATACACATCACTCTCTAACATGATTATGGGCTCTGCTGGTCGAAGTAAAGTTGCAATGAGATTCCATGAAGGAGCCAAAAAATAGTACGTTTCCTGAGCACTTAAAGCAGGTCTGTCAAACCTGCGGCCCACAGGTTGGATGTGTCACACACAGGCCATCCCCACCCTGGCTCCACAAAGGCAAAAAACATCATGTCTTTTTTGCCTTTGTCATGTGATGCGATCAGAAAATGTTCTGCTAGAAGCTAGAAGGACCCAAATTCTCCTTCTGATAATTGAAGACAAAAATGTTCCTGAAGTCTCAAAGAATCATGTTTGCATTGGACAAAGAGAAATCCAGACAAACAGGATAGGCGCAAAGATCCTGGGACACTGAAACTCGCAGAGGAGTTGACAAAGACTGTCTGGTTGTGAATGATTTCATTATTGTGCATTTAGGTTTTAGATATTTGTTAAATCCTCTTACACGTACATGAGAAAAGAACCAGTGTGTATTCTTTCAGCAAACTCTCCAACAAATATCTAGAGGATGGAGCAGTAGTGGTATTCTGCCAGTTCTTACCGGTTCACGCAAACTGGAGGCTCCACCCAGCCACCCTGACATAATGCGTGACCTTCTGTGCATGGGCGCGCGTTCACATTTGCGAACCAGTAGTGAAGGTAAGTGAATATCACCACTGGGATGGAGGGAATATAAACCTACATATCACTCAAATAAAATATATTGTGAGCCAGTTTGAATGGCTAAATAGGAAGAAATGCTTTCATTTTAAATTTGCTCCTTAGAAGTTAATAAGTTATGATGTAGAATTGAAAGAGCAGATATTAATTTCGCGATAAATTGCTTTCCAGACTTAACTTTTGGTAATTTTGAGAGAGAAAACGTAACCGTTAGTCAAGAATATGCTTTTAAGGCAAGAAAAAAAATGGAAATTTTTCGCATGCTCAATTTTCCTAGAAAAAGTAACAAGGCAAACCTGTTAGAGTGTATTCTAGCACTAATGACTCATCTCACCCATCTCAGCCCAATGTAAGAAAAGGTCAGAAAAGATGTGAGAAGAACTAGGTCATCTGATGGCATCTATTTTTATTCTAATTTCATAAAGGGAATAGATTTTTTTTTTGAACTGAATGAGTTTAAGTTTGGCATTTTCTTGGCATACGAACAAAAGATCACTGGAGTCAGAAGAAGCTTTGTAAAACTTTGTGTGCATTAGGCAAATGAGAGAAGTTCAGTTTAACAATTCAAGATGCTTTATATTTGCCAGATCTAGAGTGAAATTTGCTCTCAGTAAATTAGAAGACAGATAAAAGAATGTGATATAAAATGTGAAGGCAATCATTGTGATTTAACTGAGAATACTCATAAAAGGCATCTTCTGGAAGAAAGGACTATTTGAATTAGATTGTGTAGAAGATTAAGCAAGGGCAGCGAAGAACTGCAATCCTCCAAAATATGTAACCTAATCATGGTACCAGAGGATGGAGTATAGAGACTCAGATGTTGCTTGTAAACTGGAGGACTTAACCAAA
Organism: Natrix helvetica; assembly: GCF_964273705.1. NCBI lineage: Eukaryota > Metazoa > Chordata > Lepidosauria > Squamata > Natricidae > Natrix > Natrix helvetica. Next base: position 67,372,426 of record NC_138549.1, on the reverse strand, counting down.
AGACTACAGTTGCAACCATGTGTGAATTGGCCCAGATGTGTACCTTGTGTAGCAGCCAAAGGTACTAAGCAGGTACACATGAAAAGAAAGAGGCAAATAAGCCATTAGAACTAGTGCACCTTGACACAGAGTGAGAGTGAATATATATTGGGCAAAGAAGAGCAAGGGTTTAGTCATAATCATAATGAGCTGAATCCCAGAACAGAATTGGGTGGCAGAAAGGAAAAACATATTATTTGACTGAAATAATGAGTCTGCAAGATGCAGACCTCACAGATACCGTAAATTTTGAGGGGAAACTGTTAACAAAGCAAACTGCTTACAGAACAAGTTGATAAGAAAGCTATAGGTGCAACATTAGAAAATCCAGCCTAATTACAATAAAAGTATTCCATTTTAATATGTATTCATATGAGGGGGGAACTCCAGAAGTAAGGGAGATACCCACCATACTACAATGGTTAGAGGTCCTTAGATCCTGCCCTAAACTAATAAAATATACAGTGTTGCTTATTTTGCTGAAATAGGTCTTCTTTGTCCCGCAATAACAGAGTTCACATATGTACTACTACTACTGGAGGAAGGCATGCAGGGAAATCCAGAACAGGCAGCTTGATGTCTTCTAAATGCTTTGTACTTTGATTCCCTAGCAGCCATGGCTAATGGCAAAGACCTGTGGGAGCTATAATCCTAAACTTCTGGAGGAAACCAAGTTGCTGATCCTTATAGGAAATTCCAACATTCTTTTTTATGTATTTCAGTGTTTACTAGTTATATAAAAATAATACAAGCTAATACAGTATGAGGGAAGGCAAAAAAGAAAGAAAGAAGAAATCAAAGAATAAGGAAAAGTGCAAGAAAAGAATAAAAGCTAAAAAAATAAGAAAAAATATACAAAAAGTGGATGGCAATATTCTTCACAGCAGTTATAAGTACAATTATATTTTAGATTTTTTTTCTCTAAATTACATCATGATATTCTTCTTTTTATAATCTATCATGTGCAATCATCAAAGTCATAAAGCAGGTTTTTAACCTGTGGTCCATGGAGGCCCTGATGTCCTTCCAGGGGTTCATGAAAGCTTGAAGAAATGTTATGATTTAAATCTTGAGTTAAGTGTTGGGGGTTAAGGTTGAGGACAACTGTCATAAATCACAAATTCATTTTTTTTTACTTTTATGCAAAATGTTCATAAGAAGTTTCCAGTCACCAATAAATGTATAAATGTACATAATGAATTTTCTCTAATCAAAAAATGTTAATTTTTCTATCTCAGCAAGATGTGTCAATTTCACCAACAATTCCACAATAGTAAGTAGTATCCAATCTTTTCAACTCTAAGCATATAATGATCTCACTGCAATAATCATATAGAAAATCTTAAATGTCAATATAAGTAAATAGCAACCTAGTAGGACTGAGAAAAGATTTTGCAATCTTGGGCTCATCTGACACTTTGATGCAATAGTAGCAAGTTAGATTAATCAATATTCTAGCATAGAAAAGCTACTTCCAACCTAAAAATCCATATTTATTGTTTTATGGTTTCCATCGTAATACAGCTCTCTTACATTTGATTTAGGTCCGTGTACAGCAGGTTTTTATGTCCAGAAGTAAGCTAATTGATGCTATAATGAAGAAGCTCACAGTCAGGGAATGAAAGCAAAGTCTTTTTCCTTTCCAATAACACCTATGAGTCTTATTTGATTCATAGAGAGAGCTCCCAACAGTCATTCCGAACCTTGTGTTTTGATTACAACTCCTGCCATCTCCAGGCAACATAATTTTTAAAAAATATTAAATTAAGGTTTATTTTATATCTATAACATTTATGTATATCAGTAAAATTCAGCAGTGGAGGAATGATACATGTGAATACATTAGAACTATATGTACCTTGTTTTATTCTAACAATGATATAAACACAATCAAAATAATGTCCTATTTGATGTCATGTTTAGATTCTAAACCAAAGAACTACTGAGCTTTTTCCTGCAGATTTTTTTTCAAATCTCCAGGGGATTCCAGCCAGGCTAATCATTAGTTTAACATAGTATTTCGCTGATTTAATTAAATCTTTGGAAGCCATGGGAAGTACATTAGTGACAGGAATATCAAAACAGGAAGGATATGAGTGCCATAACTTTTGGTTACTGGAACCTAAAGGAACATACTGTCTAAATAATGAAAGAGTGGTCTGTTATATTAATGAGATAATTTATAATAGCTACAGCTATAAAGAACAGAACAGTAGAATGTGACTAGCATATGATATGAATCACTGACAAAATATAATATTTAGCCTTTTTAGTATACCTATTATAAAGGCTGCTTCACATTTTTAGATATAGAACCAAGATGCTTTAAAAATCATAAATAGCCAAAACATGTATTTGAAATGTGCATCATTCTACCATTCATGCTAAACAGGGGGGTGGTGTATTTTGTCTGTCAAGTGAGCAGCTGATGGCTAATCTAGCTTTGCAAGCAAAGAAAAAGTCTTCATCCTGCAAGGTTCTTGAGCAAGTTTCCTAATATCAGCAGGAAAAACTAAGCATTTTACAAAACTTTACACCATATTCGGTTGTAAAACTAGCATAAATATGTGTCACAAGACTGATTAACCATCCATATTCAGTACTTTGTGTTTCACCATATCATTTAAATGTTGATCATGGGAATTGATCCTCTTATGAAAATATATTATTTGAATAGAGAATATGTAGGGTGCATATTTTAGAGTTCAGCTCCTCAATCTCATTTGAAGAATCCTTTACTTCATATCTCATCCAACAATTAATCTGTTTGTGACAGTGAATCTTCAGGTGTGCATTCACCCATCAGTCCTTCCAAAGCAAGAGTGTCAAACACAAGGTCCATGAGCTGGATCAGCCCACAATGTGGATGTCCTGGAAGATGCAGGGGCCAGCCCACATTGCTTCAGTCCAGCCTATTCAATGTGAAAAGGAAACATCAGGCCAGCATGGCATCAGCCCAGTCTATCCAATGTGAAGAAGAAACATTGGGCCAGCATGGCTTTGGCCCAGTCTACCCAGTGGGAAGAGGAAACATGCCAGCAGTTTAGGGAGTGGAATCAATCTGGCCACACCCACCCAGTCCGCCACACCTACTCATTTGGCCATGCCCTTTACCCACTCACCCACCCCGAGGTCAACCACAGCCCTGATGCGGCCCTCAATGAAATTGAGTTTGACACCGGACTTCCGGTTCCGGCGGCTGACGGCGACGGGCAGAGACTGCTCGCCCCGTGCATCCCCGGTGGGCTCCCCACCCCTTGGGGGGCACAGGACGCCCCGGAGAGGCGTTCTGCCAGAGGAGCGGCATGGCGGGAGGACCCCTGCATCGGCGGCGGCCGTTGGGGGGCTCCCGCTTCGCTCCAGGCACCGAGGAGCACGAAGGGGAGGCGCGCTGAAGCGTCTTCGCTGTGAGGCTGTCCGGAAGAAAAAAAGCTACTTGAAGGATGCAGCGGCGGTGCGGTGAGGCGTAGACTCCCTTCATACCTATTACCAATTCTAAAACTTGTCAGTGGTGTTAATTGGAACTTTTGTTTAACTTGGAGAAGTGCGGCTGGAGGGGAGGGGGATTTCCCCCCCCCCTGGACAAGCGGCTAGAAACAAAAGTGCTCATAGCCCCAGGGAAGGAGGAGCGGGAGAACCAAACCAATGAGGTCACACTCCAACTAAATGGATCTTCAGACTTAACCCTTTCAAGAAAATGTGATCTTTGGGAACTTTGAATCCTGAAAACTTTATTTGTTGCCTCAGTTCTCGAAGTTGGCAGGGCAAGATGGCACACTTCCGTTGTCTTCATGAAAGCTGAACTTGACTCCACCTTTTAACTTCAGGCTTCCGGTCTTTGTCTCCGTGTTATTTGGATACTCCTCTTATGGATTGTTTGCTTTTGAACTTTCTGGAGTGAAAAATATCTGTTCCCTGCCAGGGTGATAGAGAGTTCCCTTTTGCCTGGTCTCTCTACCACCCCCCCCCCCCGAACTCCCTTGGCTGCTCTACCACTCTGACTGATTCTTCTCTATACTGTCTGGACTCTTTATTACTAACAATGACATCTAAAAGACCACCTCCTGGAAAGTCCGGCTTTGCTGCCTCTGCCCCGACATCTGCAACCTCAAGTCTGAGCATGCAATCAACATTGACAGCTTTTAAACAAGTTAAAACTACGGACTTGGAGTTTCACCAAATGTTTCAACAAATTCTACAGGGACAAGAGGAAATTAAGAAACAGCTGAAGGAGATGAAAGAAGAAATTAGAGGAAACCAGGAAAAAATTGATAAGAACTCACAGAGATTGGATCACTTGGAGCAGGGGGCGGCTGAGATGAGGGGGGGGGTGGAAGGCATGCAAAGGGGAAACAAAGAGCTTGACACCCAACAAATGAAAATAGAGTTTGAGAGAATGTCCTTTTATCTTAGATTTCAGAATGTGATGGAGACAGATGATGAAAACATTAGGGACATCATGACAACCATCTTGGCTGAGTATACCCAGAAAGAAAAACAACAGATGGGGTGGGAAATAGACCTGGCCTATAGAGTGAACTCCACATATGCTAGAACACACAATGTCCCCAGGGAGGTGCACATTAAATTTCTTAGGAAAAGCACAAGAGATGAAATTCTGAATACACAAAGGGGACAAGCCCTGATATACAAAGATAAGGAGATAACCATACTGAAACAGATCCCCAAGAAAGTGAGGGAGAAAAGAAAATATTATTCGCAATTGGCGAATAAATTATACCAGAAGGGGGTGTGGTTTCGTTGGTTGCTGCCTGAAGGTATGTTAATATTCTGGGAGGAGACAAGGGTCAGAATTAACACACCCATAGAGGTGCAGGCCTTTATGGAAAAAAATAAATTACTCCTAGAAAAAACAGAAGACATCCCAGTAGATACACAAGACACGGGAGGGGCCGGAGCACTGCCAACGGGGGGAGATGGGGCGACATCAAGAAAGCTCAGATCACACAAATAAGTAAGAAAATCCACAGGATACAAATTGATTGAAATTATTTTTGAATTTATCACACTGACTATATGTTATATTATGTAATATTTGAATGCTATGCAAATGTACACCATGAGTCTGGAGGGGGCGTATACCTACCGCAGTTTGCGGCTGCCACAATTTGTAACCTTCCCCATACCTTTTCCTTTTGCAAAACATCCAAAAACCAATAAAACTTTGTTTAAAAAAAAAAAAGAAATTGAGTTTGACACCCTTGCTCTAAAGCATAGGTATCAAAGTTGCAGCATCACATTGCTATCATGTGATGTTTCATGACATTTTTCCCATTCGCTGACCTGGGGTGGGCATGGCCTGCATATGAGGCAACCAGCCCACAGGCCACCAGTTTAATACCCCTGCTCTAAAGAGTGAGAATGTTTATATTTCAATAGAATAGGACAATGTTTTTCCTGTCCAACTTCCAGTCCTTGTTATCTGCAGTTTTCTTGTTGACAGAAGGTAATCACATTATAAGCATAGTGGCAGCTACTAGATCTCACAAAGTAGGTGTCTGAACTGGTGTAAGATTCTAATGACTGACTGAAAAGTAAGTGACACAATGGCATGTCTAGGCAAGCCCATCACTTCTTGCCCTCTTGCATTATGTACCAATTTAAGTTTCTGTAGGGTCTTCAAGGGCATCTCTGTGAACAGGACATTGAAATAATTGAGCTGTGAAGTTATAAGGATGGAAGTGACTGTTTGGAGGACAAACTAGTGAAGCTCATGGGCACAGCTGCCACTTGTTCTTTGAGTGTATGCTGTGATTCCATGAGGATCCCCAGATTGTGCACTACTTTTAAATGGAAAAATGCAACCCCATCCATCCGTGCGAAAGGATGGAAGGTTCCTTATCTACCAGAGTGGATAATACTGCATTTGATGGCCAAGTGATCAAACTTTTATAGAAACAACCCATAGTCCAATGAAAATAGCTTACTCTTTAATGTAAGACACAGATCAGCCATGCACGGAAGAAATTGAGATATAAAGATGACATCCACAGTATAGAAGGGTATGATTGTTGTTTTTAGAATACATAGGTGGTCTTGCAAGCAAATAAAGCCAATTTGGATGATATGCTTTCTCTCTTTTTCACATTCAAGCATTTCTGGGTTTATATGGAGCCAAAAGCAAGTTACAGAACTGATAAGATAATTGGGCTATTCAATTATCTGTTCCATTCAATAATTCATGCAGTATTTTTAAAACATGTAATGGGATAAGAAGGTAAGTGTGCAAATATTAGTGATCCTAATGGTTCAATAAAGTAACCATGATACCTGGAGAAAGAAAAGAGTTGCAGGCATTTTGACCCTGGTTATTTCAATGCTGGGGACACAAGACATTGTACAAGTTCACACTAATGAAGACAGTGGGATGTATGAGTAAGCTGAATGTGTACACACATGTGAATATGTTTTAAAAACATTATTTTAAGGCCAATCTCTTGCTTTTCTGAACAGATGGAGCTACTGAGGTTGGGAGTATCTAGGCCAGAATTTTAAATGCTATGTACTCATGATTCACTTCACATTTTAATTTGTATACATGTGGGAAGCTTCTGTAGCTTAGAAGGCCACACAAATAAATATAACTCAATTTCAAGGTCATGGCTAATTTTCATATTGTGACTGCAGTTGACAAATTGACATATTATAATGAAAAATGAACACACACACACACACAAACACACACACACACACATACTTTTATGGCACCAATGCTGAAAATAACAAAATTCTAAACTCCAGGAGAGGAGAGGAGTGGATGCAGAAGAATTGCCATGAATTCAACAGTTTCTGATCATGTTGCAAGTCAGCAGGTTGTGAAAGGTTGAAGGATCTGCTTTCAGGGAAACCCATCTCACTAACTTGGGACACTTCCGTACCACCAACATTTTCATCCCTCGAGCCCTTTGAAGCAAATTAAAAGTGATCTGTGATTCTCCTCACATGTGTGGACTTGAAATAGTGAGTCAAGGAGAGAAAATTGCTGTCCCATCGCCTGGGCATTTTGTATTCATCTTTTCCCTTTTCTTTACTGCAGGAAAGTTTCCCCTTTAAATTGACAAAACACTTGTCAATTTCAATCCTGCTCAATTTCAGTAACATTGCTATTAAGCTTAGAAGATCTGGGAAGATGGATGAGAGTAGAATTTCTGTGTAGTTAATGAGATTCGGATGCTTATTCTCTTGCACATCAAATCCAAAATCCAAATAAATATCTTTTAATTAGAAACAAAAGACATCACTATAATCTTTTCAAACATCCTAAAATAAATGAGAATGGTGAAATCTTCCTTTCTACTTCGTCATCATGCCGAAAGTCTGCCAGAAGTAACATCTTGAGCAAAGCCTTTGAGAACCCGCATGAAGGAGATCCAGGATAAGAGACGCACTAATCCAGGCTTGTTGAACTGATGATCCAACAAACCAAGCACAACCAACAGTGTGTACTGCAACTTGCTAGATGTATTACCTCCCTCCATCATCCTTCACTTTCCTTTTGAAATACCAAATAAGGGAACACTATTGATTTCTGGAATTCTTGAAGCTGGTGAGCTGTATTCATTCGTAGATCACAAGTCCTGCAATTGTACACTAGAGTATAGAAGAGCTATGGACTTTCAGGATGTTGCAGAAAATCACAACTCATATCTTACCAAAACAATTCACCTGAATAAAGGCAATTGATGAACCACACCAGTATTAAATGAGATGACAGGGTGTTAATTAGAGAAACAGCCGCTGTAGACGCAAAGCTGCCTGTCACGAAAAAACCTCTTTCCTTTTTCTTCTGCCTGCCTATCATTTATTAATTTGGCCTACATGCACACACTGTGGGGGTTTGCTACCGGTAATGAGGCACTGATCTGACTTTTGAAGCAAACCCTATTCCCCTTCAAATCTCTCCTGTGCCATTGTCACAACATAAACATCACCAGTGCAGGTGGTACAGTATGTAGTAGAAAGCCTTCAAGTACGTATGATAAAGAAAAGAGGAGCCTGAAGGTAAAGGGGGGCACAATATTTAGTCTGCTAGCATCATGGGCTGCATACAGAGAGAAAAACCTAACTTTACCACCAAGAGCCAAGGTGGTGCAGCGGTTAGAGTGTAGTACTGCAGGCTACTTCAGCTGACTGCTAGCTGCAGTTCAAATCTTACCAGGCTCAAGGTTGACTCAGCCTTGCATCCTTCGGAAGTGGGTAAAATGAGGACCCAGATTATTGGGGAAAATATGATGACTCTGTAAACCGCTTAAAGAGAGCTGTAAAAGCACTATGAAGTGGTATATGTCTAAGTGCCCATGATGGGATTCAAATTTTTTTAATACCGGTTCTGTGCGTGTGGCTTGGTGGGATGGCAGGGGAAGGATACTGTAAAATCTCCATTCCCTTCCCACACCAGGGGAAGGTTACTGCTAAATCCCCATTTCCTCCCGATCAGCTGGGACTCAAGAGGCAGAGAATAGATGGGGGTGGGGCCAGTCAGAGGTGGTCAGTTCTCCAAACTACTCAAAATTTCCACTACCGGTTCTCCAGAACTGGTCAGAACCTGCTGAATACCACCTCTGCTAAATGCTATTGCTAAGTGCACGTTAACATGGAAAATGTGAATGGCACCTGTGTGACATCTATGTTTGCAAATACATAAGAATATATTAAAAACCTGTAACTTATTAAGAAACCCTGATAATAAGCACAGCATTCCTAATAGGATTACATTGTTCCCCTGTCTTATTTCCTCTATGAACCAAAAATGGGAAAATGATTTTTCTCTGTGGATCAAACCAGCTCTGGGCAACTGGTATCCAGTATGTTTTACCATCCACAGTTTCATGGTCAAAGAGACACACAATATCCTCTCCATACACCAGCAAAGATTTTTCAATAGTTTATTTAAAGACAATGGAGCTTCCGGCGATGGCGGTCGCCTTCCTAAGCTCCTAAGCTTACCATGGAGCGTCCCGACTGGGTAGGAGGTTGCTGCCGGCCCTCATGTCATCGGAGGGCCGAGAATTGGGTAGCCCGACCACCCTGGCTTGCTTTGGGCTCGTTTTAGCCCACCAGGGTTGGTCGGAGAAGATCGGAGAGTAAAAGGAGCGGAGCGGTTGTAAGCGGCTGAGGAGGAAGCCATGAGGCAATGGCAGCGGCGTGCGCAGCGGCGCGAAGGCGCGAAGTTTAAACTGCGTTGCGAAAAAAATGGGAAAAAGCAAGAGAATGGCACCAGAGAGAACAAGGTGGCACCGGAGGTACCAGAGCCACCCTACGACACCAGAGAAGACAACGAGGCACTGGAGGCACCGGAGAGGTGAGCAGATCAGGGAGGCAGTCGGGAACAGCAAAGGGAGATGGCTGCAGCGTCGGAGGTGTGGAAAGAGCTGCAGCCAGGGACTCCTCTATGACATTTGGCCGTAGCCTGGCTGCTCCCATGCTCCCGGGAACCTGGAGAATGTTCTTATAATTTTTGAGAGCTTTACCCAAACTGCAATGAACACTGAGGCGCCGGATGGGGACCAAGATGAATGTGTTGGGGAACCAGAAGTGAGGAGAAGAACTAAAACAACAGCTGGGGATGGCCTAGAACTTCAGAGGCCACTGGAGGCCCGTTTCAGGGCTATGGATGGGCCTGACTGACTGCCTAGATTAAGAACAGCTGGGCCCAGAATGCCCCCCCCCACCCACTAAGGATCCCACATCTGTAATTATATCTATCTTCAACCACCTTAGACTGTCTCCCATTTTTATGACATCTCTGCCTTGCTCCACTATTTGGGAATATTTGAACATTCCCCCCCCCCCCGCACCTTCTTTCCAAGTACTATCTGGATACTAAAGCCTCCAGCTCCCTATTAAGACCTTAGCCCTCCGGCTATTGACTTTTACCACCAGCACCCTTACCCAATTGGGCTTCAATATTCTATCAATTTATTCAAGGTTAGACCTGCTCCGCCTGCGGGAGGCCCCTCTCTCGCAGGTATGGCCCTTGGCTCTTACAAGGGCCTACCTTGATGACGGGTTTGTGAACCCCGAGAGGTGGAAGAAACGGAAGCTGAGGGGATTTTTAGCCAAATGTTTTACATTGTTTTAGGGGGTTCCAGGGAGGGGGGTGGGTTAACCAGGCCAGGAGGGAAGCCAGCGCCAGACGAACAGGTGAGTCCAGGAGGGAAGTGAGCGGGGTGGGGGGGAGAGGGAACAAATTATTCTGGTAGAGGGTTGTTTTATTACATCGCCCCTCCTGTTCAACACATATGTGAAGCCGCTGGGGAAGATCATCCGTGGTTTTGGGGTTGAATACCATCTGTACGCTGATGATACTCAGCTGTACGTTTCAACCCCAAATCACCCCAGCGAGGCTGTCGAAGTGATGTCCCGGTGTTTGGAAGCTGTCGGGGTCTGGATGGGGGACAACAGACTCAAATTCAACCCCTCCAAGACTGAGTGGCTGTGGCTACCGGCACCTCGGTTCAGTCAGCTGACTCCAACGCTGGCCATAGGGGGCGAACAACTGCCCCCTGTGGAACGGGCGCGCAATTTGGGCGTCCTCCTAGATGCCCGGCTGTCAATGGACGACCATGTGGCAGCCGTGGCAAGGGTGGCGTTCCACCAGGTTCGCCTGGTGCGCCAATTGCGCCCCCTTCTGGACCGGGATGCCCTACGCACGGTCACTCATGCACTGGTGACGTCTCACCTGGACTACTGTAATGCTCTCTACATGGGGCTTCCCTTGGGACGCGCACGAAGACTGCAGCTAGTCCAGAACGCAGCCGCGCGGGCAGTCATGGGGAGTACTAGGTACTCCCACGTAGCACCGCTCCTGCGCGAGCTGCACTGGCTACCTGTGGTCTTTCGGGTGTGTTTCAAGGTTTTGACCACCATCTTTAAAGCGCTCCATGGCATAGGGCCTAGTTACCTGCGGGATCGCATCCTCCCACACACATCCCTGCGGCCAATTCGCTCTCACAGGGAGGGGCTTCTCCTGGTGCCGTCCACTAGGCAATGCCAACGGGCGACACCAAGGAGTAGGGCCTTCTCTGTGATGGGCCCAACCCTCTGGAATGACCTCCCCCCCGACATTAGAACCACCACTGACTTCCGCTCCTTCCGGCAGAAACTGAAGACACACCTGTTCCGACTGGCTGGCCTGGCATAATTTTTAACGTCTACCTCCTGGCATATATATTTCCTACTGGTTTTTTAAGGGATTTAATTTTATAGGACACTGGGGTTTTAAATTCTGTATATTTTAAATTATTCATTTAGCAATTACAGTTCTGTCTATTTTTATCCTCCTCTTATTTATGTATTTATCCATTTAATAATTTTAATTGTTTAAATTTTATTTATGATGTTTTTGATATGGACTGTACACCGCCCCGAGTCCCTTTTGGGAGAGGGGGCGGTCTAGAAGTGCTAATTAAATTAAATTAAATTAAATCTTAAAAACTCATTGCAGTGCAAGACAAGCAATTTTCAAAAATAGTTTGATGTGTTAGGAGAGATAAAGAAAAAACACTGTGCTGGCTAGGAAATTGGAGAGCACATTTCTCCAATGTATCCACTGGAGAAGACTGACCTACCTCAGTCTTACCACTGTAGAAGTTCATCTCTCCAGGCATGGAAGACAACACAGCTGTCCCAAAAGGGCATGGGGCAAGAGATTTGTCCCTGCTTTTCTCTTTACAATTAGTCTTGGCTATATATCCAAAAATAAAATCAGAGAAAGATAAGCTTGAGGATTTTCCATCAGTCCTTGTGCCTGAGCAAATGATAAGGTTATATGGGAGCTGATGTCCAAAATAACTTGAGAACACCAAGCTTTCATCTGTATAACTTTGGAATTTATCACAGCTTGTGAATAAATCCATATTAGATACCAGACCAGAAGTTTTTAAAAAAGCAGGGGATCAGAGTAGATAATGTTATCAATAGTCAGGATTGTTAATTAATGATTGTAAATGAGGTCTAGTCACAATTTACAATCATGTAGCTGATTTGTATGTTCAGTTCATAAGTCAGCCAATTTTAACATTTCCATTATTGAAAAATGAATGGAAATATGGGTTGAACTATAAGATGCACTACTTTTTCTAACACTAACCCAGCGGTTCTCAAATAGTGGGGCGCGCCCCCCTGGGGGGGCGCGAGGCTCTGTAAAGGGGGGCGCGAAGGCTCCCTTTCCATCTGGGTGCAACGGCGGCGGCGTGGGCGAGGCATAATATATCCCGCCTGGAAGTGGCAGCGCTGGGGACTGCTCAGAGACTCATCAGAGCCGTGGGCTGGATCTGTGCAAGAAGCCTGCTCGGGCGGGGGTGGGAGGGAGGGAAGCATGGCTGTCCCAGGCTTCCCTCCCTCCCCCCCCCAGCCCAAGCAGACTTTTTGCACAGCTCCAGCCCGTGGCTCTGATGAGTCTCTGAGCAGTCCCCAGCGCTGCCACTTCAAGCCGGGATATATTCTGCCATGCCCTCGGCGGCGTCTTTATGCAGGTAGCTCGCCTCCCCGCCAGCAGCTCCACCGCCAACATTCCGTCTGGAAGCGGAAGCGCAACAGCCGCTGTTGGGGAAGGGACAAAGGGGCGGCGGTCGCCCGATCTTGCCACCCCCACCCCTTCGCCCCTGGTAACGGCGACTGTTGTGCTGCTGCTTCCAGCTGGGATGCTGAAGGAGCTGCTGGCAAGGAGGGAGGGAAGAAAGGGAGGAGGGAGTAAGGATAGACAAGCAAGAGGGAAAGACGAAAGAAGGCAAGCAGGCAGGAAGGAGGCAGAAGGAAGGAGGGAAGAATGGAACTGGAAGGGAGGCAGGGAAGGAGGGAGGGAGAAAGGAAGGATAGGAGGATAGGGAAAGAGGAAAGAAGGCAGGCAGGCAGGGGGAAAGAGGAAGGAGGGAACTGGAAGGGAGGCAGGAAGGAAGGGAAGGAGGAAGGGAGGGTGGAAGGAAGGATAGACAAGTAAGAGGGAAAGAGGAAAGAAGGCAAGCAGGCAGGAAGGAGGCAGAAGGAAGGAGGGAAGAATGGAACTGGAAGGGAGGCAGGGAAGGAGGGAGGGAGAAAGGAAGGATAGGAGGATAGGGAAAGAGGAAAGAAGGCAGGCAGGCAGGGGGAAAGAGGAAGGAGGGAACTGGAAGGGAGGCAGGAAGGAAGGGAAGGAGGAAGGGAGGGTGGAAGGAAGGATAGACAAGCAAGAGGGAAAGAGGAAAGAAGGCAAGCAGGCAGGAAGGAGGCAGAAGGAAGGAGGGAAGAATGGAACTGGAAGGGAGGCAGGGAAGGAGGGAGGGAGAAAGGAAGGATAGGAGGATAGGGAAAGAGGAAAGAAGGCAGGCAGGCAGGGGGAAAGAGGAAGGAGGGAACTGGAAGGGAGGCAGGAAGGAAGGGAAGGAGGAAGGGAGGGTGGAAGGAAGGATAGACAAGTAAGAGGGAAAGAGGAAAGAAAGCATGTGACTACGGTGGGAGTCGAGGAAAGACCGGTGTGCTATGTTATGCAGAGGTGTACTTATAACAATTTTATAGACAAATTAGACTATTTACAGTCGCGCGGGGGGGGGGGCGCGAAATGTTTTCTTCTTCCTAGGGGGGGCATGACAGAAAATAATTGAGAAGCACTGCACTAACCCAACATAATGTAGCAGTAGGAATGTAAAGTTTGAAGCTGAGATTGCCTGGTACTGAATTTCCAACCCACATTAGTTTTTGGTGATTGGCATTGGGCAAATCATTGACACCCTCAGTTCAACTTATCTTGAAAACATTTTCCATGATATAAGCTTGGTTAATATATGACTTGAATGCCATGAATAAAGGGTGGGATGCTAGTGGGATGATGAAGCTCTACAACTGTTTTCCTGCACAATTAGTAAGAAACATTGGAAACTGTTTCATACTAAATCTGGTTCTGGGGTCAGCATTTTCAACACTGACCAGTTTGGATGACACTGAACTCAGCAGGAATTTTTTTTCCAGTGTTACCCAGAGATGTTTTGGGGGTTTTTTTTCATTCAAACCATTTGTTCTCCACTGAGAAATGGGCTTTCCCTACTGATCCATTAATGCAGTTAGCTAGCATTTACCATCAGGCAAACTGCAAGGCAGATCTCCAATGTATAATTAAGGTGATAATAAAGCGTATTGTTGGATGCCAGAAACCATTCCCAGCTCCTTCTGCATCCCGGGGACTATATGTTTTTGGCCAAATTAAGAAACAGAGTTCCAGTCCACCTCCTAATATAATATAATAAATTATATTAAGGTATTATAGTATCAATATAGTCATAGACTGAATGATTCAGCCCACTTTAAAAATGGTCTTCTTTAGAATCAGATTAGAATTAAGACCATTTCTATCCTTATTAGTTGTTCCTCTTGGGAAATCTGGCATCTGATTCAATAGCCTTCAGGAAAATAACTATATTACAATTAAACTACTTACTAACCAAGCTGTAGATGGAAAGCTGAGGATAAGAATACTGTCTATGCTTTTCAGTCCCTTCACTAAAGGCAGGCAAATGGGAATGTTGGGCATATTTGTCTGCTGTACAATTTGCTGGGAGAGAACACCAGGCCCAGACTCTTCAACTTCCATCAGCCCAAGCTAGCATAGCCAGTAGAGAAGGATTTTATGAGGCCAGAATGCCTGGAAGGCTCCAGGTTGCCTACTGCTCTAAAACATGCTCCAGAATCCTTTGAAATAGGTAGGTGTTCCAGAGCAGACATACTAGTCATTGACTTGGTATGGTGGAATATTTACTAAACCTTATGAATACCAGAGAGGAAACATGATTGTTGCAAAGAAATATGTTATGCTGGAGAAGAGGAGAAGCAAGAGAAAAGTTAAGTCTGGCTTAATTATCCTATATATAAATTAATCTGGAGAATTGCTCTAGCAGGTTTTCAAGATTCTATTACATCCTATGAATAATAAAGATCTTCCCAAAAATGGTTCTTATCTTCTGAGTTTGCCAGCGTCACAAGCATTGACATGTGGAAATTTTATGTAAGTCTAAAAAGTACTTTAGCATGCCATCATCTAATTTACCCTAATTCTAATTCCCATGACATGGCATATAAGAGCAACAGCTAACACTGTAAGAACTGCTGTCTGTTCATACACTAAAACTTCCATTTACTGTCCTCCCTTCCTACAATCTCTTTCATATACAGATTTATTCTAATTGGTCCCCACTCCCTACTTTAGAGCATGATGGGGGAGGGAGAGAGGGGGTATAAGAAGACACCGTTTGCTACAGTTCCTAAATATAGATATCAAATACCGTACTTGGACAATGTGTAAATATTCTGAGAAGCATTGGAGAATTGTCAGGATGACAGTGCACAGTCCCAATGAGGATATTTGGGGGGATTTTGTGGTGGAACATTAGCTAAGCCATTTTGTCTTATTTCAGCTGAACTAGTTTAGCAAAATCATCAAGGTGTTAGACATAGATTGGAGAGGTCCAGGTCAAGTCTTCATTAGTCACAGAGTTCATGAGTGAGTCTGATTAGTCATCATGTCTGTCTCTCTGTCTCTCTCTCTGTCTCTCTCAGTATCAATCTATCCATCCATCCATCCATCCATCCAAGCAATAAACTTGTAAGCTACTCAATCACATAAGAGCCCTAAGCAATTTATATTTTAAGATTAAAAACTACAATACAATAAGACATTAATCCAATCTAATATCAGACAAGACACCCTGCCTCAAGGAACTGTTGCTCTGTATTTAAATCAGGGAAGATCACCATGAATGCTATCTTGAGCAACAACAAAACATAAATGCCAATCACTCAGTAAACAAAGACTCTTCACCCCAATGCTGTTCTCTCTCCCATTTGCCAATGCTCTGAATCTAGCACAAAACAAAGCAGCTGAGGGACATCAAAGAAAACCACTTGGGACCATCCCTGCCATTATTGCCCTCACTTCTTGAGAGAACAATAGGGCAAGAGCTATGCTAAGATCACTTATCAAGATCTGCAGGCCACACTCAGCTGCCAGGCATCCAGCTTCCAAATACTATAGGTATTTACAAGCTTGCTTAAAAGTATGGCCAGACTCTTCAGCGGCTACAGAATGCAACTTCATCTCCTGTTGCTTAGCAATGCTTAATACAGGGAGGAAGCAAAGACCTGAGATCCTGTTTGTTCTCTGGTGGAATTCAAGAGTCTGAGGTGAGAAGGCTTATTCTTTCAGCTTCGGCCTTGATGCATTCAAGGGGGAGCTGCCCATGGAGACACTCTCTTTGATGGTGGGTAAACTTCAGCAAGCCATGTTCAGCACAACTGATAGCTTCTGCGACCTCGGTGGACATGGCATGAGGATAAGACCTTCTCACTCAGGCAGCTTTTCAAAAAGAAAAGGCATTTGTCAGAATAAAACAGCTACTAACAATCAGATAACTATTGAAATAGTGAACATCAAAAGAACCATGGGCCACACACCTCAGAAATCTGAAACAATGGTTCTGAAGAATGGATATACAAACCTTTATCCCACCAGGGAAACCCATTTCAATAAAGGATAGATGCAGCCTAGATTTCAGAAGCCAGTTCTGGGGTTATGTTTGAGGGGGGAAAGGACAACGTAAATAAATACACAGCAGTTATAATTTCTTTTCTACACCTTTTGGCCATAACTAAAGGTCACCTCCCACCTTGTCCTCTGTTAACCTTTCCAATGCACTTGCACTGTGGGCGGAGAGGAATAGAAAAATGGAAGGACACTATTATGCAATGTTCAGTGGCAGTTTTTCCTTCTCTATATATATTACTTTCTCTTGCTGCAGCTATTCAAATTGCAGAATATACCATAGCCACTTTACAATAATAACAAACAGAGTGAGCAGTAGAATGCCAGTAAAAGATTTTTGTGCATCACGTCCAAGATATTACCCAACTGCTACTCTTCAGGTACAGAACTTTAGTCAAGCTCATTTAGTTTAGTTATTTTCCTAAATGTGTCTTAAATTTATTTTATTTGATTATTTATATCCTATCTTTATTATTTCTACAAATAACTCGAGTTGACAAATACATCCAACATACCTTCCTCTTCCTGTTTTCCCCATAACAACAACTCTGTGAGGTGAAATTTGGGCTAGTCCAAGCCTTGCAGCAACAACAAATTATTATTTCTATTTATACCATATCTTAGTGGTATGAATTCAAGCATTCAAGGACCTGGGACAAAGAAAAACCTATTTCAGAATAAGAGCTTGGCTTTAAAGATCCTTCGTACTCTTCCTAATTATACTATCATTTTTATAAAAATTGATAGATGTTTTCCTTTTCAAAAAGATCTAAATGTTTTCAAAATAAACATAAGGGACCAAGGTCCAACACTTCCAACACTTCCCAAATGCCTCCAACCTTATCTAGTCTTTCCCAGGTGAAAGCTACCAGTCAGGGGAGATTCCTGCACTATAGGCAGGAAACAATAAAGTAGCTAGTTCAAACTTTACACATGTGGGTCTGGTTGTTCATGTCTGACAGAGAGACTAGCTTATCCTAAGACAAAACAATCAATGAAATGAATGCAAGATTTGTTAAAATGACTGAGATTTGCTCAACAAGGTTTTGGACGGAGGCCTTTCCTGCATGGACATATCAAGGACTAAAACTAGGGCCTATTTACTTACTCATGCTTAGCACACACACAAAAAAAACTTATCCACAAATGAAATGATGACCTAGGTACATAAACTGTGTTATTTAAATTGGAATACCAGAATTACAACTAAGTGAAAATAACTATTGCATTCTGGGGAAAAAATATCTGAAAAAGTTGAATTTTAATGAACGGGTGGAAAGAGAATGCTCAGAGGTGGGAAATATGTTTCCAGGCCCTTCTGTACCAAAGGAGCCCATTTGGCTATTAATCTCTCTCAGATTCTTATCTCAGGAAAAGAGAAGACCTAAACTATTAAGGTCCCCTGCTAATTTTTCAGGATGGGAAAGGCAGTCTTTGAACTCAGTTTGGTACTTACTCCCATTCTTTCCGCTTTGCCTGTGGCGTGCTCTGTATTTTATGAGCTTCATGAGCCTTGATGATATCTCGCTGTTCAATCAGGCCCCCTCGTCGGCGTTTGATGACGTCAGGGCTCACAGGGATAAGTTGGCTTTGCCCTAGGTCAAAGGTGCTGCTACCATCTAAGCCCAGAGTGGATTCTCTCTCCTGGGATCGCAACTCATAGAGAGCATCAAAGCTGGTAGTACGTGAGATGAGGTTGTCTGGCTCCAGCAAGCTACAGGAATGAGCAGGCGTCAGACCCAGGCGGTGCTTCCGCCATGCTTCTTCCTCTGGTAGGGCCAGCACATATCTTTGGGTTCCACTGCTCAGCTCAGTGGTGGTTCCTCCAGGAGAAAAAGAATCTGCCTCAGAGAGCAAGTGAGCATTTAGGGAACATGTGCCAAGGCTGAGCATCATGAATATGATTCAGGAACATCACTCTAGAAGAGACAAAACAAGGGGGAAATAGTTACTGACAAGTTTCTTCCTATGGCCTATTTCAGGGGTGTCCAAACTTGGGAACTTTAAGACTTGTGGACTTCAACTCCCAGAATTCCCCAGTGCTGGCTGGGGAATTCTGGGAGTTGAAGTCCACAAGTCTTAAAGTTCCCAAGTTTGGACACCCCTGGCCTATTTTAAATGGGAGAAGAAAGACTATACACAATAGAGACTGAAAAAAAGCTGCCTGTGTGTGGTTTACCCTTTTAAAAGCCAACATAACATAATAAATGAACAAGATCAGGACCTGGTTGTTAGAAGGAATGTGGGAAGTACTAATTGCACATTTTCCTGTAATATTCTGTGAGATGAATTTCAGCCTGAAAGTATTTGTGATGTAATGTTCAGGCCCTACAGGCTCAAGCATTTCAATCTATTGCAAGTAATGCAGTGAATGAAAATCCTACATTCAAAAAGTCTCAGCTCCCATTCAATCATAGTTTTTTTTAAAACTGCTAGTTTGTGCAGGAAAGACTGAACTAGGTAGGCTTGCAATCTGACTCAATGTACGTTAGCTCCTTATATTTCCATAATGTTCCTAGCAGGAAATGATGGGATTTTATAAATGTCATTGGGGCATCTCGTGCATAACCTTGTATTTTCTGCAAGGTATTCTTTTTGAATCGCTGTCTAAATGAAGTGGATAATGGAAATTAACATCTCTGTTTCTTGGTTACTCCGTGTAAGAAGTGGACATGGAATTGTAGTGGAGATATGCTCATAAATATCTTGTTTTTATTTCTCACACACATATTTTCCAAATTCTATTTATACGTCCCCAATTCTGCAGTCTCCACAGTGAGCTCAAAGATTCCCATTCAAAATCACTGTTAGACATCTTGCTTGGAAATTATGGAAGTTGTGCAACAAAACTAAATGATATGAGATGAGAGAAGGCATTAGATCTAATAGGCAATAGCCCAAGGAGGCTAGCATCACATTAAATCTGGTATCTAAACACCATGTTCTGCTCCTATTTATTAAAAATAGTAATGCAGAAATAAAAGTTTTTACAGGATATTGCCAAACACTATTATAGCTCAGGGCTTGTTGGTGACTTTGCAGTGCAACTGATGTTGCTAGAAGTAACTAAGGAGGAGGCAGAGGCTAAGAGAAGAAATCCAGAGAGGAAGCATATCAAACATCAGCCTGAAGGCACTCTTATGTATTGAAATAGCAAACACATTTTGCAATGAAAATATGTATGGGGGCAATATACTGATGGATATTTATTAGATCAACACTATAAGAAATGAGTCTCCAATGTGGATTGGAGTCAAATATTTAAAAGTGCAGAGAGAATACAGTATTCACTGAATCTGTAGGGGTTATTTTATTCATTTCTTACTTAATTTAAAGAAATGTAGTTAAATCTTTTATGGGAGGCCCCAAAGTAACACACTACTATCTTCAGTAGATCTTGGCTAATGATAGATGTTTAGACAACATGCCAAGTTATATCATATCATATTCATTTCATATATTCATGTCAAGCAGAACAGAAAGATCTCAAATTCTCATTCACTGTGACAATAAAGTTGCCCACTCATATAAACCCATAAAATTATTTCAAATTGCTAATGTCTGAGGAGTTTGATCCTCTAGATAATTTATTTGGTGGGAAGAATCAAAGCAAAGAGATAGGATGAACAGTCCTAAATTTCAAAAATAGGTAACATCTACACATGCATCTACAAATATACCAGACTAGTAAAATGAGGGTGAGAATATTCAGCCCTGATGCCAGATCGTAAGATCGTTATGGGCAATGGCTTTGTTAGTTGCTGTTAAATACTATATTAATCTGTACCAAAGCTTCCCTCATCCGTGACCTTATCAAGGATGAAGTGGCTAACTTGGAATGTATAATCAAAACCTAGGTGCATCTAGAACAGTGATGGCAAACCTTTTCGGCACTGAGTGGCCAAACTGGAACACGCATGTGCGTGCCGGAGCCCCAAAAACTCAAAGATCAGCTGGCCAGTGCACATGCACGCCGTCTAGCTGGTCTTCACATGCACCAGAGCCCTGGTCAAAGTGCAGCTGTTGGTGCACATGCTCACACTGGCCAGCTGGTCTTCGGGTTTCTGGGGTTCCGGCACATGTGAAGATCAGCTGGCCAGCACACATGCATGTACCGGATACCATAAGACCATAAGGCGATGGTGTGCTTGTCCACAGAGAGGGGTCTGTGTGCCACTTCTGGCACGCATGCCATAGATTCGCCATCACGGACCTAGAAGATAGCATTTCCCTCTTTGAATTGGGGTTTTGACTAGGGCACCAGCCATGAGCCCAGGAAGGGATGTGGGGGATAGCCATTGTTGCCTGGGAAGCTCAAGTAGCCACTACATCAGAGATAACCAGATGTGAGACCAAATGTGAGGTTCTGTCATTAAAGTTGGAGCAATTACGATTGTTGTTGCTGTACCGGCTCCCTACTGTGCAGCAATATTTCTGCCTGAGCTGTTCAGTTCTGCTGCTAAAGACTTTAACTTGTTCTTATTTGAGATAAAGGCTGGACGGGCTCAGAAGTTTATGGCTCACATGGAACACATACAGGGCAATCACCTGTTAGGTTTGTCATTTGTCATCAGGGTAGCTGTAATGTGATCTAAGCCTAGACTTGCAGCTCTTTCCTGCAGCCAGGAAGTAATTTGCACAGAATAATCACCTCATGTAGGACTATTCCAATGTGCTCTTCATGAAACTGCCCTTGAAGACCACTCTAGAAACCATACCTGTTCAGAATGCAGTGGTGTCACAGTTCTGGGTATGTCCCAACATGCCTGCATAATCCTTCTGCTGAGGGAGCTGAACTGGTTGCCAGTTAATTTCTGGGTGTATTAAGCTTCTGTTTGTCACCTGGCATATGATCTCTTTCTTTCATTGTTTCCACCCATCCAATAAAATCTGGCAAAGAGGAGATATGCTCTGAATTCTATCTGTTAAGGCACCTGATGGAGTCTAAGAACTGGGCCTTCTGTGTTGCATTCTGGAATAGAATCCTCATAAAGTTTCAAATATCTTACTATCCTTGGACTAAATCTTGTAGTTGCTTCCTCAGGTTAGGCTGGAACATGTGTCCATTTGGACTGGATTATGTTTGGTTTGTCTGCTGGTTCCTTCTGGTATAACCACATTTTAAAAAATTGGTTAAATGTATTGTATTGTAAGTTTGTTTTAAATCTGTATGCCATCAAGAGTTGCTGTAAATTCAACAGCCTTATAAATCGAAATTAAAGGTAAAGGTAAAGGTTTCCCTCGCACATATGTGCTAGTCATTCCTGACTCTAGGGGGCGGTGCTCATCTCTGTTTCAAAGCCGAAGAGTCCGCGCTGCCCAAAGATGTCTCCGTGGTAATGTGGCTGGCATGACTAAATGCCAAAGGCGCACGGAACACTATTACCTTCCCACCAAAGGTGGTTCCTATTTTTCTACTTCCATTTTTACATGCTTTCGAACTGCTAGGTTGGCAGAAGCTGGGACAAGTAATGGGAGCTCACTCCATAACGCGGCACTAGGGGTTCAAACTGCTGAATTGCCGACCTTTCTGATTGACGAGCTCAGCGTCTTAGCCACTGAGCCACTGCGTCCCTCAATAAATCTAAATTACAAATAAACATAACCTGATATGCTGTAATGCTGGGAAAGGGTTAATACTTTCTCACATTCAATTTCCCTAATTTTAAGACTGACCATGGATTCAAATTTGAATTAGGGGATCCTGCATACTCCCGGAAGTCAAATAAAATTAAGTTCTGCCTGGGAAAATGGCAGAAAGAACCTCCCGCTGAATTTTGATCCTAATCTGGTTAGCGAACCTCTGAGGCCGTACAGGACCCCATTTTATCCACAGATGCAAACATGTTGTCATCCATTGACATGTGATTAAAGTAGTCATGGAAGAGATTCAGTAAGTTCAATCATCATATTTGTATGAGTTTGGCTGGCTTGATTATTGTAATTGAGCCTATGATTACAGCAGTGGTGGGTTCCGCATCCTGTTGCAACCGGTAGAGTGCAACAGGGCTGGGTGTCCACCACATGAACATGTGCAGCATGTGTGCACATGCGTGCAGCATGTACATACGTACTTACCGCCCGTGATGCTCCAGCTGCTCGGCGAAGCGTTGCGCAGGTGCCATATGCTAAGTGTGCAGAAGCCCCGAGTGGGCCCTCCAGAGCACTGTTCCAGAACGGTACCTGGTGCTCCCTTCAGGCATCGGTACACCCATACTGGGGTGTATCGGTCGTAACCCACCACTGGATTACAGTTTTGTGTAAACCGGCCATGCTAGGAGGCCATGCAAGCTTACTTGTGACTAATGACCAGAACCATTTTTCAGCTCTTTTTAAAAGTCATATCCATTAAAGGAACATAATGACAGACAGGCTGGGAAATTCATCGTAGTCAGTTATAATTGAATATGGGATATTGTGCAAACAGTACAATCTGTATCCTGCTTTATTTATTTCTTTGCTTCAAATATATAGTGTTATTAGAAAGATGTATGGTTTAAATTTTTACCCTCTTTTTCTCTTTTGCTTTCTACCCCTCATCCATCGGTCCCTCACTATTACTGCTCTGCTGTTTTCTTCCAGACTGGAGCCTACAATGTTATAGCTTCAGCAGAGGCTGTTCTTTATTTTGAAAAAAAATCAGGACCACGGTCAGTTCACTCCGGAATTGAAGGCAGAATTAGTTAGAGACCACAAACTAGTTGCATGCAGAAAAAAATCTGTATCGGCTACTTGTCATTTGATGAATGAAAATGGGTTTTAGAGTTCCTTTTTAAAAAATGGGAATAGAAGTTCAAAATAACGTGGTATTCTTGCACTTCATAATGAACAGAAGGAAGCAAATTATGTAAATGTTCTATCATTCATTGTCTTTTCATCTCTCCTGTGATTTGGGGTGCTTTCCACGACTTTTCCCACTTCAATTCAATTATGAAAAAAGACATAATGAGGAAATTCCTCCCATTGCTGTTTTCCAGTCTGGGAAGTGTGGGCAGCCAGGAAAGCTTCCGAGTGATGGAAAGATGGCTCCATCTGTCATCCATAATAGTAAAATAAATGTGAAATCACTTCCAAGAGAGATCTAAATAAATTCTCAGGCATCTTAAGAATAAATATAGTAACATGGAAAAATGCTTTGCCATGGAAGAAAACTTGGGACACTTTCAGATTTCAGCACCCATTGCTCTTGTAAATTTAGAACAGCCAGGTTGTTCTACCAATAGTCAGGAGCCAATGCAAGCCTGCTTGGTCCTGAAATCAAGCAGATGTCCTGAAATCAAGCAGATGTCTTTGAAAAAGCCAATTTTAATTTAGAGAATCCATTATGATAACAGCAAGAAATAGAAACTATTCTGAGAAGTATCCAGAGACTGGGCAGGGGGAGGGGGGGATTTATGAAATAATCCATGAAATAATTCATAATTGCCTATCTTCACCATGATCAAACTTGATCATAATTACAGCAAGGAACTAGACTGGAGGCTTCATATTGCTCAGGCAAATGGGATGAGCTGCTTTTTTAGTGTAGCCTCATAAAATGTCTCATTCATCCACATCCTTCATTTTTCACTATAAAGGATTAACGGGCTCTCTTTAGAGTGCATTGAATATCTGATCAGTAGATTTTGAAGTACTGTTCACACATAAGCAAGCTATTCCTCATTTGCTTAATCAACCATCAGTCATAAAGTCTTTGGAAGAAAACAATCCAATGAAAGATAGATAGATAGATAGATAGATGGATGGATGGATGGATGGATGGATGGATGGACGATAGATAGATACATAAACAGATGGATATCACTTATATGTAAGATATCATGTGAGTTGTCATTTGATTCAATTGACTCATTTATCTTATAACTGAGGAGTATTAAATTATCTGAAGTTGATTACATGATCTACAGCTAAAATCTAGTGAGGTGGTAACTACATCTGCCTTTATCTAACAAATAAAGGCAAATATACATGTGCCAGGATAATGTTGCAGAATGTAATCTTGGTCGGTCACCGGGACCAGAGATTTAGTCTTTCAAACTTTTGGACTCATGCTGGAGCCCAGCCTCAGGAAACTTCTCTCTCACCAGAACGCATTCCCTGAGGATGAGCTCTAGTATGAAATCTGAAAGTTTGGAAGACTAAACCTCTGATTCCTGTGATTGACCCAGATTGGATCCCGATGTGTACTGTATGAAACAATTAAGTGGGATATATGGTGTAACATTAAATGACTGAATATTTTCCCCAAAAACAGTTTACTCCACCCAAGAACAGCAAATGGGGAAACATTCTAAACTAATCCTTAGTCTGCTGATTTCTTTGCTTAAATTTTTAATTAGACATTCCTTTTTAAAAAAAAAAAAGAGTGACACCAATGCACAATCATATAGTAATCTGAATAGCTAAAATAACTTACAATCTGCAGTGAGACTTCAGCAAGATCTCACCACACAAAAGCTACCACTATGTACTGGGTACATTTATATTATCACAAATATATATACAGTTTGTTAGGAAAAGAAACTGGGACAGCACTCACCATCCTACTCTGCAATAGCCTGTCTTCGTAGCCAATGTTCCATATACATTCTCACCATTTTGGCCATCTCTTAGAATGTCTGAGGAAAAAGAAGTGGAGAACTGAGATAAGGTGGCAGATGAAGCAAGAAGACAATGAAGGCTGGCAAGAGGATAAAGCTGATGGCCTGCAGAAAGTAGAGGGCAAGGAAAACGAAAACAGAATAGAATAGAATAGAATTCTTTATTGGCCAAGTGTGATTGGACATACAAGAAATTTGTTTTGGTGCATATGCTCTCAGTGTGCATAAAAAGACAAGATACATTCATCAAGAATCATAAAGTACAACAGTCATAGGGTACAAATAACCAATCAGGAAACAATCAATATAAATCATAAGGATACAAGCAACAAAGTTACAGTCCTGCAGTCATAAGTGAGAGGAGATGGGTGATAGGAACAATGAGAAGACTAATAGTAATAGTAATGCAGCCTTAGTGAATGGAACCGAAAGACATTGGAGAAAATGCAGATTGAATCAAATAGGGGCAAAATCAACTACAAATTAAAAAAAAAAAAACCAGGAACCAGGACTAACCCATCTACTTACATTTTCCTATTTTATGGCACTCCCTCCATAAATCTGATGGTGTTTTTGTCTAATCCATATACAGTACTTTAATGTAAGAATTCCAGGTAAAGGTCCCATAAGCATCTTTTAACCTATTGGAAGCAGAAACTTTCTAAAAGATTGCAATTTCATACCATACACAACAATGGCTGGTTAATCATCTCTGGTATGGTGGCAAATTGGTTTGCATGTTAATGCCTTCCTTGGGCACCAACTCCCATTGTTTTCACCAGGCAATTCAATAAGTTCCCTTGAGTTAACTGCAGTGCTTAAAGCCTGATTAAAGGTTTTTTTTTAAAAGTACAATGGTATGTATAAGGCAGTAGGTGGCACTGTACAACTAGATACCAAACTTTCCTCTGGAATCTACCGTTTTTACTTTGATTCTCATTTGTAGTGGCTTTCTTGCAACTTCACCTGCTGCAATGGTCTATCTGGCAGCAAATATTGTGAATAGCTCAGAATTACAGATGCAAGGATTTTTTTTATATATTAAGTTTTTTTTATTTTTCCATTCTCATAGCATATAATCACATGTATACTATTACATAGCCAATATTATTACATAATATTGTATTATTAAATGTTTACATCAATTCACCTTACCATCAACTCCCAAAAACAATTATTAGCTCTTCTGCTCTCCATACACCATATTTGTATCTTATCTATCACTTTCTTCTCTCCTCTCCCTCCCTCCCTCCTTTCTTCCCACTGTCATCCTTCTCTTCTCTACTTCCCCTTCATCTCTCCTTCTCGTCTCCCCTTTTCCACTCCTCCTTTCTCTCCTCCTCTTCCCCTCTCCTCTCTCCTATCCCTCTCTTCTTCCCTTACCTCCCTCCTCTACTTCACACTCTTCATCTCATTTACTTGGAGTATTTCAGCTTCTGAGCAAGCTCCATTTTATGTTGATGATATTTATAATTCTTTTTCAATATACATATTTAATTTTAACATATAGTTTCTTCCTTCTTTTTTTAAGAAATAGAACAAAAAAGTATACATATATAGTCATTGTGTTTTTAACCCCCCCTCCCCCAGCCTAGTTTTGGCCAAGATGTAAACCTGGTTACAATTCCCCACTATTCTCATCATTATATTTATATAATGATGAGAATAGTGGGGAATTACACGCCCCCAATTTGTGATTCTGTCTTTAAATCTCAATAGTTTCCCATTGTAAATTTATTTCATGTTCCCTCTCCATTTTTCCATATCTTGGATTAGATTACCCTTAATTGTCTATAAATAGCAATCCTTGCTGTTCAATGTTCATTACAATTCCCTTAGTCTACTATATAGAATAACAAATGGTACACATCTCACTTCATTCATCATATTAAAGGTTCTATATATATGTATATATCCATGTTTCATATATTTTAACCCATGCTTAATTGTCCTTCTATTGTCATATTCAATCAATTAGCAACTCAGTTTAATTATCATATAAAAAAGTGAATCACAAGCCTTTGCTTTACAATCTCCCCATATCAGTTTCATGTTTATCCATTATTCCACATCTTTTGACCTTTTATTTAATTATCTTTCCATTAACATATTCAATCAGTTAACAACTCCATTTTATTGTCATATTTAGGAATAAACCCCAGTTTAACTTTATATTTTCCCATATAACAATTTCTAGTTGTCTATTTTTTTCCTATTAAGTCTTTTGTCCCACTTCTCTATTTCTGCCTTCTCCCTTTTCTTCATTTTGACACATCCACCCTCTTCAATTTTCCCCACTCCACTGACTTTTATATTTTTCTTTGTTGGGGCATAATCTCCTAATTCAATTTTCCTTTTTTTTTTTTTTTTTTGCAAATTTTCTTGATTTAAAAATTTTACAGGGAAAAATGGTTAAAAGGTTATAGAACATTTTGACAGCTACATTGTGCGGGGGGGAGCAGCCCCCCAAGTCTCACAACTTTTACAAACAAAAATAGAAAAATATCAACATTTGCATAAGTATTAGCAGTTTTAAGTTTAACACTAAATCATCAGTATGTTTCAATCATCTTGTTTTGTATCACTTCCATAAAGGTACATTATAACAACAATTGCAATAATGTTTCAAATCACTCCTGTGATCTGAGTCTTTTAGTTGCTGCATCCTCCCCCCCCCCCCGTCCACTGGCAGAGCCTCAGCCCCTCCCTCCCTTGTTTCTTGCTTCTTCCACAACTGTGTTAATTCTAATTCTACTGCCCTTCCAAAAAATCAACATGCCTTCTGGTAACAGCCACCTAAACCAGACCCCATTATTATATATATATATTTTGCTAAGAAGGAATATTTCCTTCTCTTATCTCTTACTTTCTTTGGGATCTGTTTAAGAATGGTTATTTCTTTATCCTTATATTTTAGTGGTCCTCCCCTTTGAACTCCTAGAACCTCATCTCTTGTGGTCTTTCTAAGAAATTTAACATGAACTTCCCTTGGGACATTGTGCATTCTTGCATAGGCTGAATTAATCCTATAGATCAGGTCAATATCACACCAAAGCTGTTGTTTATCTCTATTAATGTATTCTGCTAATATTGTGGTCATAATCTCCTTAAGATCTTCATTCTCAACTTCTGGCAGATTTTGGAACCTAAGGAAAAAAGACATCCTTTCAAATTCCATTTTTATCATGTGATTTTCAGATTCTACATTCCCCCTTTGGATTGTCTTCACCTCGTCTCTCATCCCAACCGCACCCTCCTCCAGTACAGCTATCCTCTGTTCATTCCGTATGGTTTGTTGTTTCGTCTCTCTGAGCTGATCATTTAAGTCTTGCAGTTGTTTTTTTTCATTTCATCCTGTCCCTTTAAGATATATTGAAGCATCTGGTGAATTGACAAGTCCTTTGCACTCTCTTCAGGGGCTTTAGGTTGTAGAAAAGACCCTAGCTGTGACTGGTGAGCAATTGGGCTTGACGTGGAAGATGTCGGGCCGATGAGGCCTTGCCAGGCGGTAACTTCTTTGGACCCATCATGAAGCTCAGAGATAGTTATTAGTCTATACAAAGAAATGGTGTCTGTGGGAGAGCACAGCCGGTAGAGACCACCAGACAAGCAAATCCAAAAGAGAATAAATCCTCTGGTACAAAACTAGAGCAAATAGGTGGGTCAAAATATTCCAAATCCAGGGAAAAAACGTATTTGAAGAGGCTCCTGGAGATTTCTGGGGTGGAAATTAGTTCAGGACAAAGTTTTCCAAGGGAGGAGTCTCATTCATAAAGACAAAGAAGAAAGAGAAAGTTGGCCATCTTGGCTCAGCCAGTACAGGTGGTCAGGAAACAACAAGATCAAAGTTCCCACACATAGTTTAGAGAAGAATCAGTTCAACCATCCTTTCCTTCGCAGTTGTAGTCAAAAAAGAAATTTTCCCCCATTATTTAAGGGAAGTGAAAGTAGATTTTAAACTTTCTCTCTCTCCCATAAAAGGGAGAGATTTTCCAAGTGCCGCTTTTCCAAGGGGGGTGGAAATTTTCCCCGCCCTCCAATCTTAACTCCCCCAAAGGTTGAAACAGAGTCTCAAAAAAAACCTGCAGATCAGTCAATAGAGTAAAACAGTAAACGACCTGGGGAGACCTCTCACCTCACCGCACTTCAGCTGTATCTTTCAAATTGGTCATTTCCTTCCAGGCTCCGTTTGGCAAAAGCGCGCAGTGGCATTCCGCGCACTCCCTACACTTTCCGGCTCCTGGGGCAAAGCTGGAGACACACACCCCCCGTGGCCGCCGCCGTTCCAGGGGGTCCCAGCAAGCTGCCCCTATGGCAGGGTGCCCTTCCAAGGCACCCTGTGCTCCCCCTAGACATCAAGGGAGCCCACTGAAACAGCAAAAAGCGGATGCACGCGTCCGTCATCCCTGGCTGCCGGAAGTCGTCTCCTAATTCAATTTTCCTTATGCCACTGCAAACCTCCAAAACATCCTTTGTCTGTTTATTATTCTCTTTTGTTTGAACACATCCCCCTTTACCATTTCCCTTATACCACTGTCAAGCCCAATGGAGTTTTTTGTCTGATTTTTATTTCCCACCATTTTTACCCCTTCATTATCTTCATTATATTTCCCCCATTCTTCTTTCCCCTCTTCTTTAAATCCCTGCTTCTCTGGGTTCAGAATTCTATTTAGGCTTAATTTTATTGATTTTAATGGTTTATGCATATTTTTTATGATTTCACGTAGTTCTTCAAATTCCCAGCTTTTCATGATGTCCAGTTCCAAAGTTACAGTTAGTTATACAATTCTTCTTTCAGAGTTCTGGTCCACCTTCAATTTATCTACTTCAACTGCTATGGGGAATAGTGACGGGGGTCATCTTGGTCTTTTGTTCTTCCTTAAATGTCCAGTTCCAAAATTGCAGTTAGTTATGCAGATCTTATTTCAAGGTTCTGGTCCACCTTAAATTTAGCTAATTCAGTTTATGTAAAACTGGAAGAGAAGCTGCAACCATCTTGATGTCTTTGCCTCCTACTTTTCCCAATTCTGATTTATGGCAGTTGGTTAATTAAAACTTCCCACACAGTCAAGATTAGATTATCAATGAAAAGGTAGTGATTTTTTTCTTGATTTTTTTCTGCCTAATTAGAGTTGGAAGAAGTTCAGACAAAAACCCTTGGGATGTTTGATTTCTATTTCCAAAACCAAATTTAGGGTTTATATTTAAGTGGGTTTGTCACTTCTTTGCTTTCGCCATTTCTGTCCGAATTATTTCAAAGAAATAGCTTGGGGGGGGGGGGCTGGTGTTTCAACCCTCCATTTTCTTTTTCTTTCTTTCCTTTTACCAAAATCTGTCTATTTGTACTCTCAAGATTCTTTGCTTTTTCCAGGTTTGATTTATAACTGTGGGTTAAATGAATCTTCTTACCGGTCTTTCATCTCATCTCCTGTACGCTCCTGCTCAGTGCTTTGGCAGAAAGCCAGCTTCTGTGCAGCCAAGCTGCCACCCCTGCTCCAATTCAGAGGACAAATCTTTGACTTGCAAGGGATCTGTTGCCTCCCTCTAGGTCTGATGAGATGCTGTCCCTTCTTCGCCCCCTCCTTACAATGGGATTCTGATCCAAAAATGTTTGTCAGACAGGGTTCATGTGAAGCTCTTGAGAGCTCACACACCCCACGTCTGTTCAGCTGGAGAACTTCAAATGCAAGAAATTTTTAAACTGGGAGGAATGAGCCCAAAGAGGACTCTTCTAGCAGGCCTTCTCAATATCATTATTAAGGGAACTCCATTATTGGTCATTAGGTTCCCAAGAGGACACCAGCATGAAACTCTCCTAGGAGTTTCCTATTCTAATCTGTTGAATGGAATGAGTTGCATGTAGTAGGACATACTGTGCAACACTCCAAAGCTTATACATGGGGCAGAAATGAAGACAGATGGTTTGCTAAACAAAAGCATAGATCAAAGAAAATGGAATTCCTTTACTTTTTCAGGGTGATATTTGACTTCTTGCTGATCCTTGCAAGCACCATAAGAACTTTTTCAGTCTGAATGTTAGTATATAAAAGTTTTAAGTATATGAACATGTCCTAGAATCCATTGTTGTTCTTTCACATAGAAATGCCTGAGCAGACAAGCTGAATATCAAAAAATATCGAAATCTTTCTTAAATCTAGAAATTATACAACTCTTACAATAGAGTAACTGTAATACTCTATTGTAATAGGTGCATTGAATTTAACCATGGCCAGCAACAGCTTTTGGCAAAAGACTGTGGGAATTATCTGGAAAGCACCAGATTACCTACTCCTTCTTGAGTACTTTTGGCAAAATGATATGTGACCAATTAGAGGAGCCATATAATGCCTTCCAAGCAGGCTCTGTATTCATTAACTACATCTTAACAAGCAAAAACATAAATTGAGCTTGCAGCTTCTCTCAACTAACTGAAGAGTGGGCAGTGAGGAAAACAAATTCAGGACGTTCTCATTTTAATTGCCAATTAGATAATGTCTGGGGATGAAGAAGCAAACCTTATTAGTAACATTTTACATTTAGACCCTTAACTAAAAACAATCATAAATCAACATGATCAATTAATAGGGATCATGAACGTTGTAGTGCAAATTATCAATAAATACAAATGTAGACAATGCTTCTATGTAGCATTGTCTTCTAAGTAGACATTGTCTTCTTGTCTTCTACGTAGAGAATATCCTATGCTTCTGGATATAGATTGCTTTGCTACATGTCTTATCCAGATGTTTCTAGAGCATATATCTATGCTCCGTAGATTATGGGCATGCAGAGAAAGGACCATCTTGGTGTGAATTTTGAAAAATGATCAGCAATAGCCTTCTACAAAAACTACTTCATATTTTTTTTAAAAAAATATTTTTATTAAAGATGTTTTCAACAGAATAAAAATACAAATTTTAAGTTGAAAGTATGAAATACAAAAGAAAGAGAAAAGTAAGTGAAAAAGAAATAAAGAGAAGTACAAAAAGACAAAGAGAAAAAAAGAGAGAAGGCTATAAAGAAGTGGCATCTGATCTTCATAATAGCAGTTATGCTATTAATATCGTTTATTGTTTTACCCTTTATTTTTTAAAAAATTACACTTTCTTTTATAGATTTCATTGGTTTTTTTAATTGTATTTATAATATTTAGTTTACACACTGGTCTTGCCCTAAAATAAAGTATTTTATTATGATGATTTAATAATTTTATTTACTATTCCATAAAAAGGTGTGATCATGCCAAGTATTATATTGTAAGACATACATTAGGGCAGCAACAGCAAAGAAAAGTAAATTCTAGTTAACAGGATCACTTTATTTATATATCTGCCTATCCAATTGTCTGCACCAAATAATAAATAACACCCTTGTATTACTTCTGACAATGCTTGCAGGCAGTAGTTGTATATCATGCTTCCTCAGGTTAGAAAGGGCACTGTAGGCTGACACAGAGAGGGAGAGAACGATATAATTACACCAGTTGTTTTTCCAGCATGGCCAAGGCCCAATAAAGAGCCACAAATAGAAACTAACAATCCAGTGCAGCAGTAATTTCTCTTTAAACCAGGCAGAGTCCTACTGCGATCTCTCCTCTGCTCTGCAATTCTAGGGCATGCCAGGAAGCAGTTATAGAACAGCTGTATGTCTTGAAAAAGAATGGACTGCTTGAGCATCTTCAATCTTAGCTGTCAAAACCCATAAAGGATTCATGATGCTGTCTTGTTAACTACAGGAGACAATCCACAGAGGTATTGCCAGTGCCACAATCCCCTTCCCTTCCCCTCCCCTTATATAAGCAGCTCCCCGCATAGTGATAGAAATTAAAGCAATTCAGTAATTTGTACATCTTAACTAGATGACACAAAAATCAAGGAAATCTACTCTGTAAAGTTAGTCCGATATATGCTGTCTCGCTTCAGTTAAATAGGTACAATGTCTGCAGGACCAAAGGATTTAGCAAATATAACTGTCAAGAGGATTAGAAATAGAGAAAGGGAGTGTTCATTTGCAACAACAGGCATAAAGAAATGATCTAGCCTTCTAGAACTTCTAGATTAACTATCATGTTATCTGCTAAAATACTTCCTTATATCATGTCATTAAAACAGCATTTGCTCTGCCTTCTATTTCATCTGACCAGGTTAGAGATGAAGCATCAATAGTCAGTCACTCACATCCTGATTACTTTCAGCTCAAGTATTGCAACATGTTCTACATATAGTGTCCTTGAAACCACTCAAATATTTCAATTCATCCAAAATGCAATGAAGTGACAGACATTTCTTGGTAGACCTAAATGACACCTTTGTTTTGAGACTGCCCTGGCTGCCAGTATATGCTTCCAGTATGACCTACTGTATAATGCTCTATATGGCACAAAATCAAGTGAATTGGGACCTGATTCTCTCTCATCATTTCTTTCTAATCAATAGAAGCTGACAGAATTGCTGTGCTCAAGATCTATTTAATTAAACAGTATCATCTATTAGGACCCAGGAAATATGCCTTCCCATCTGTCACAAGATCCTGCCTCAGATCTCTATGGGTTCCTATTGTGATTGCATTTAGGAAGGCTTTAGGGTCTGGATGTTCTCCCAGGCCTTGCATTAAGATAGATGGAGGCTTTTTACAAATGTGTTTTCGAATGTTTTGTACTGAGTGGCCAAATCATATATAGTTTATAGGTTTTTGTATTGTATTTTTTTTTCAGTGATTTAAACTGGTTTGGGGCATATTATAAGTCACCAAGAGTCAGTTTGGAATCAGGCAGATCCTAAACTGAATATAATTAAAGAAATATTTTTCCCAAGAAGCTCAAGGAAAATTTCTCCAATAAGCTGAGAATTATAGAACTGAAGAAATTCACCCAATCACTTGCTGATACAAGAAAATTAGTGCAGATCTGTAGATCAGACTATATCAAGAAAATTCCCTCACTGTATATATTTTCCAAGCCACTGAACATCTTTGATGTCCTTTTGTGAGCTTATTCCACAGATCGTATCTACCCCACATTCATAGCAGTAAACAACAGAACTTTATCTTGCTACATCTAATCCAATATAATAAAGTACTATATAAACTATCCTGAACAGTATCAAAGCACTGTTGCATCTAACCCAGCCCTACAGTGGCATTTCTAAAGCTCCAAGCAACGATCTTCTGCTGTTCAGGACATTTCATCAGACGATACTAGAGATAAATTAATGGGAGATTCTATAAAAATGCATCCTTTTTTGAGGTTATAGTTAAAATGTACTGAAACACTATCATTGTGCGTAACATTTCAAATTATAGATTAAAGTTTATCAGATGTGTCCTTTCCTGTTCTGACCATTGAGGAAATTTGTCAACCCCAAAACACTTTTGTTTCAAACTCAAAGCAGTTGTTTTCAGGGTTATTTCAAACTCAAAGCCACATTTTTGAACTCAAAATGCAGCATTTTAGATTTAAATCCTTTTGAATTCAAAATGTTCAGTATATCACATAATGTACATGTAAAATGTACATGTTGCTTTAAAATGAGATGGGTGGCAAGTGTGTGTGTGTGTGTGTGTGTGTGTGTGTATCAATCAAATGTTTAATCACCACTGATGTAGCCACTTTTAAAAAAAAACATGCAATCTGATTCAAATGTCAAAGTTTTAGAAGATTAATATGATGATTTGAAAAAAATTGTATTATACAGCTATTTGGCACATAAAGGACAAAGACAGAAAAAGTGAAGTTCTTGTATAACCTCTGAGTCTCATCAACCATGCTATTTATTTCTCTGAGCAGTATTAAAAGCTGTCTTCACTAGCAAACCATCTGGAATGTTTAGCCTTAGGATAAGGCCAATGCAGTGTTAGTGGTAGAGAGGTATAGTTAGGGAAAGGCTAAATTAAATATTTCATATGGCAAGATAAAAGTCAGTATGCAAGGACAGACCAGCTCAACAGGGAGATAGGAATGCCCAGTAGCCCTGCCTGCCTGCCTGCCTGCCTACCTACACTGATGATATCATCAACATAAAAGGAATTTACTACCCAACAGGGAGCCATGGGAGATTTCCTTTTTACAATGAAACTGTCTGAAATAAAACAGTTGCTGTTTATTCATCAAGGGAGCTGAAGATGAATAGAGCTGACTGGCTAAAAAGCTAAAGAGCCAGAAGGAAAAGAGCAGTCCAGCTGGATTTACCTGATGATGCAGCAGACAGGGCAGCATGAAATCCAGGAAGTGTCCCAGCAGGAGTCCACCAGTCAGGTCTAATGGCCCAGTGACAGCATGTATTTGAAAAGGCCTTTCATTGGAAGGCCAGAAGTCACAAGGAAAACCTACCAAAGAAGCCCTGTAGGGGTAACAATAGATGCTAGAGAAACACCAGTATGTGGATCATGCGGCCTAGTAAAGTAGGATGTAAAGTGAGATTTGGACATTAAGAGTGAACATACGGGGTCAGGCTGGATAGCCTCTCTGGGTACCTTTCATGTTGTTATTATGAAGTAAAAGACGGAGTTTGAAGCTTGCGGAAGAACAGGAAGTGTGAATGCCAAAACCGCAGAGTTCAGCTAAAGTTGTCACAAAACCAAAAAGTTCAGCTAAAGTTCTTACAAAGCCACGTAGCCATTATGAGACTAGAGCTCCATGGTTGAATACCTGCGGCCCTGACAAAAGGGAAAGCAAGACAGTAACCAATCAGAAATGGGTTAAGTATTTCCGTGTTGTGCTGCTTTTGACAAAGTATAAGAATGCGTGCTTCCATTAGAAGAGTTGTTCAGAAGTTACATGCTTGCTTTGACTAGCTTTTCTGAACCTGGCTGCCAAATAAACTTCTCCTTGATCCTGAAACGTCTAAGTCCTGTTATTTTCTGCAACACTAGCAAAAAGGCCCCTGCAGCTGATGAGCTAATGAGGCCTAATGAGCTAATGAGGCCACAGTGATGGGGATACGGTAATATAGGTCTGGCAGGAAGAGCATCCACCAGCTGTAACACAGCTAAAAATTATACTGCTGTATTAATCTACCAGCGAGGTGTCTAGTTCACAGGATTTGTCACTTAAGCTGTCTATGCTTGATGCCATCCTGACTCAAACTTATTTAGAGGTTCCACATAGCTCCCCAACCATTCTTTAATCAATGGGATAGCTCAGTCAGTGATGGAACACAAGATTCATTTCCAAAGATGTCTTACTTTCGAAGTGCAATTCTTTCCTTCTCTAGACAAAAAACCTCCCCAAACTTTGCTTTCAATAATGATTTTTTTAATGTCTGCTAGCTTGCCTGATTTCTTTCCATACAATACAGCAGTTTGCATTACTATTTCTTCCCTTCTGTATAATATACAGTATTTATACTATATAAATACAAGGTTGAAAAGATGTAATAGTCCATTTTGCTCAATTTGTTGTTGGTTGTGAAGTCATGTCTGACCCATCATGACCCCCTGGACAACGTTCCTCCAGGCCTTCTTGTCCTCTACCATCCCCCAGAGTCCATTTAAGCTCACGCCACTGCTTCAGTGACTCCAGAAGCTGTGGACTACAGATGGGGACTACAGCCAAGAAATTAAAAGATGCTTTCTCTTGGGGAGGGAAGCTATGGCCAATCTAGACAGCATACTAAAAAGCAGAGACATCATCCTGCCAACAAAAATATGTATAGTCAAGGCTATGGTTTTCCCAGTTGCAATTTTGCTCAATAATCTGAATGAATCTGTGAACCTTTATTTGTGTACATGTTTCTTTCTGATTCTTGGTTTATTTTAAAGATAGATGATAGAGATTGCACACAAAATTATTTTCATGCTATCACTTATATGAAGCTTGCTTCTACATTAAGGCTGTCATATTTCTGTTTTCCCTCCCCTTATGTAGGTTTCTAAATGTTACAGGATGTGAATCTAAACAAGAAAGTATATGTGCACAAGGAAAATGCATAAATGGATTGTCATAATAGATACTATGTACAGATATTACAGGCTCATATCATTGTAGTTCTAAATGTTCTATTTTTAAGAAAGCCAATTTAAGGTAGAGACCCATTATTTCCTGGTGGAGATGGATGAATCAGTCCTTGTCATATTTTCATAAGTTCATCTATTAGTCATTCTGCCCCATTTCTGCACTAATCAGCAATCTTCTCAATTCATGTGTACTAGCTCTTTGAAATACATATCCATAAAAAAATTCCAAAGAGTATGTCTACTTATATTTTATGTTACAGTAGATCTCACATTTTAGTTACATTTTGTTTTGTTTAAACTGTCCAGAACTGTCCTAACTTTGCCCCCCCCCCACAGCAACATCTGATTGATATTAATTCACTCACTGATTCAAGAGCTTACAGATCAGGTTAAATCATACCAAAATTCAAAAGCTGCAAAGTTGATATTTGATCTGGTGTCGCCACAATTTAAATTGTTCAGGAACCACCCTTTCATTTCATCAATTATCCTTTCAGGGGATACCAGACAGAAGACTCTGGAAACTGTTCCTCCTGGAAAGCACCTCTTTAAATTCCAGCACAATCACTCATATAATTCTGAAGCTAGGCAGGGCAACATGATTTCTGGGCTGGCCAGCAACATGTTCTATAATTCTAGATTCTATTGTTCAAAAGTCCTCTTTAGTTCCAGATTGGGAATTCTTTAGATGATTGCAGATACTTCTCTGACAACTTTCCTAACACTAAAAAGACTAATTCCGAACTAGATTATGTGTAGGAGATGACTAGGCTGAGCCCAAGGGAAGGATCAAGCACGTCATCGCACAAGAGATCTAAATTCAGCCCACCTTGAATTCTGTTGATCCTTATCTACTGCCAATTTGCTTTGACCACTAGTAGTCCAGATTCTTTTAGAGAGTGTTAGCATGCAATAAGCTTGTATTTATTTGAACGTCTCTGGTTCCTGATTCTTTATGCTTGACATTATGATTTTTAAAGCTGAGTTTTAATCTGAGCCAAGCTGCTTATTCTAAGGTTTTGTTTAGGATAACCAAAGGATATTCTTTGGGCCATAATTCAAAATCTGAATTGGAATAAATTGTGACAGGTTCAAGTTTAATTTTCTTCTGTCCACCCCAATGTATTAATATAAGAGGCCATGCAATCCACAAACAGATGTATGGTTGGTAATCCAACCTATTGCATCAATTGATGTTCCTTATCTTTTATAAATGCAATATGCTTATCAATATCAAAATCCAGAAACATTTTTAAACATTGTCTGGAGAATACACATAGAGGGAAATATTTATGCCTTATTGAAAAAAACTACTGAATATATTTGCAGAGGTTATCCACAATTTTAAAATGTGATGTTCTATGAAAGTAACAACAACACTTTCAAAGTATGGATACAACTCTTAAAATATTACATATCATCAATATATCATAGCCTGAATTTTCTCCAATATTTCTGCTTGTCTCACATCAGTCTAAAGTAAATGTCATTTCTCTGCTATGTCTTGATTAGTTAATTATCAAGGTAGCTAATCTACTTTTCTGTACCTTGTGCATTCTATATGAGCACATACTAGATACAGCTGCAGAAAGGTGTGAGAAGAATGTGAAAATCATCATTGAAGAAGCATAAGCAGAGAGAGAGAGAGAACAGTTTGAAGTAAACACAACAATCCTCTACAAAAGAATGAAGCCAAGTAAGATTTCACAGATGGCTATGTCAAATTAACTATCTCAGAGAAGAACTATCTTGCTCTCTGTCACTTTTACTCTCTCTCTTTTACCATATCCATATCACATTCGCTTCCTTATCTTAATTTGCTTGTTTGTAACTAATCCTACTATGGGTAACTTCACAGTGAGGGTCTGCATTCAGGCAACTATTTATAATACAACACTTGAAAATGCAAGATTTTGCCACACACAAGCAGCATGCCTGCCATGTCAGGATGTATAAGATCAGATTTGAACTGGCCATATGGCTTCAGCTAGCATATTCTCCTTCATTTTACCATATTTCCAAAATAAATATGGTAAATATGTTATGATGTGTTCTTTCATAACATATTGTTATGTACTGACCTCTGAAGCCAAACCTATTAAAAATTAATTAGAACAGAAACTAATCTGTTCCTTCATATATTCTCCTTAAAAATATCCTGACTATTTTCTGGATATTTTTATACCTGATGTCCAGTTAGATATAAATTCTAAGTTTGATATATGGCTATTTTGCAATATTTCATTAGTCGCATGTAATAATGCACACATATATGACTAATACACAGTTGGAAAATCGGAGCAATGAGGGTACCCTAAGGGAGAGAAAGAAAGGAAGGAAGGAAAAAAGGAGGGAGGGAGGGCGGGAGGGAAGGAGGCATTAATTTCAAAGTAAACAGTATGTGAAAGCAGAGAGGTGTAAGTAACTGGGAAAGCAAACAGAAAGCACAAGGAGTGGTCAGGATGGATTGATCTTTAGTATAGCCTCAGTGCCAACCCAATGGATTTCTGAATTTGGCTAAACAAACAGGCAGAACAGGCAGACGCAATGAGGGAATAATGGTATGTAGGAAAGACCTTGGGAGCCTGGGCCAAGAGATGCTACCAAGGGAACAGACAGATAAAAGACAGCATAGCACACAATTGGATAGTAGTTGGGGCAAGAGGCTCCGAAGAGACCACCCTTTGTTTCTTGGGTTGCAAAGGAGATGGTGATGCTAGAATTGTACTTCCAGACATGCAAGATTCTGTCAATGTAGCTTTATAATAAAGTAGAATAAGCTCATATGGTTGTGATTCTTAGCTGGCATATCCCATGAGCCAACAGTGGCTGGCTGGGGAATTCTGGGAGTTGAAGTCCACAAGTCTTAAAGTTGCCAAGTTTGGACACCCCTGATCTAAAGCATGAATGGAATTTTTAAAAATAAACACTATTGAATGAGTTGGGTTGACTCTGAAGTAAGAGAATTCTGGAAGAAGTATTTTCAATACTGCTGCAGGAATGATAGTTAGATGTTGAGCCTATAAATCTAGGGTCTAATGAAAATGGATGAAAATGCTTTGGGAAAGTTAAAAACGTTCAACTTTCAGAACTTTTGGTAAGTTTTCAAGACTTTCAATATTTGTATTTTAAATTTCTCCCCACTTGCACTAGATCTACATCTGTAGATCGTGGATGTGGAAAAATTTAAAATACGAATATGGTTTGTTTTTGAGTGGCTGTGGGGTTTGTTTAACATATATAGAAGGACTGTGTCTGCTCCAGTGCTGGGTTCCAGATTCTGTTCCAACCTGTACAGCTGGGGAATTCTGGGAGTTGAAGTCCACAAGTCTTAAAGTTGCCAAGTTTGGACACCCATGCTTTAGATATTTTTGTCCACTTTCAAAGGATCGTTTTCATTGCATTCAAAGCTGTGCTGGCTTTGCTGCCCTTCTTTTCATCGTCACCATTCTTTGCTGTTTTGACTACATTTTTGCAGGTTTTCCCCCTTTTATACATTTATAAAATATCTTTGCTCTTTCTCATTTATTCTTCTGTTTATTTATTTTGGC
The DNA here is from genome assembly GCF_964273705.1 of Natrix helvetica. Lineage (NCBI taxonomy): Eukaryota > Metazoa > Chordata > Lepidosauria > Squamata > Natricidae > Natrix > Natrix helvetica. The sequence continues at coordinate 67,331,756 of NC_138549.1, read as the reverse complement.
AGCAATTATTCTCTCATATGCACTATTTGTCATCTGGAGCTTCTTTTACTGCATCATTCCACTAAACATCCTTTTTAATACTTCCCATTAGAATAATTCCACACATTTCTGTGCCATGCTGTAATAAAATACATTTAAATGTATTCCAAGCAATTTTCAAACCCTTCCTTACTTTCTGTTTCCATTCGTCCTGCTAGAAAACACTAGTACTTTCTTCCTACCATATGCATATTTTCTATTCTTTCAATCATTCTTGCACTCTTGGGTTGGATCCTTCCTGCATTCCTTTTTTTTCTCTGTTGTTCTTTTCCCCCAAAATTCACTCTTAACACTATCAAAAACCAGTCTGTATTGCATTTAGAACCTTTCACCATTGGAGTGTCCTGCACTGTTTCCAATCTTTCATTTAAAACAAGCAAATCAAACATTTACATTAATATTTGTTCTGCTCCTATGAATAGTAGTGAATAGAATTGTTTAAACCATGTGTTACATCTTTTTTCAGCAAACAGTCACCATGCCCATTCATTCTTGGGTCTCTGAATTTTCCAATCAATTTTTTTTTGTACTCTCACATTTCATTCTCATGCTTTCTTCCATATCACCTGGCAGAATAATTTAGTTCCCTTGATCACATTTATTCAGAATATTGTACAATTTTACCACCAACTCATCCCTGATTCTGTCATTGTTACTATTCATTGGAGTTCAACATGAAACTATTATGAACCAATGAATCCCAAGTTTCTTATGCACCTGCAACAATCTAGATGACACCAATTTATACCTTCTGATATAAATTTTAGCCTTTTTGTTCATAATTAAGCCTACAAGTTCATCACACCACAATAAAAAGCACATAATTAGAATGCCTGCCTTCTCATCTTCTACAACCTTTTCTTTTGGTTTCATGAGTTTTATTTTTTTTATAATTTACTTTATTATTGTTCTTTGTGGAAAGGGATTATAGCAGTGATGACTAATCATTTTTGGACCAAGTGCCCAAAGTGCACGTGTGCATGCACAAATGCACGTGCATGCACAAATGCACGAACCCCAAAATGCAATGTTCAAGTGGCCCCTGCACATGCACCCCCCCATTCATGTGCATGCATTCCCCTGCTCCGGATGCATGTGCATGTTCCCCCATTTGCCCAACCTCCCACGCATATACATGTGCCCTGCATGCGCCCCACCCCCCAATCATGTGCATGCACTCCTTGCATGCACCACATCCCACCCACAAATGCACACATGGCCCCCCTGCACGTGCCCCACCTCCCGAGCAAGCGCAGCAGAGACCCAACGACTGTTCTGACCTAGGCTTCCTGATACAATAAAAAGCACAAAACCGACCAGCTGGTGGGTGGGAGATGCGCACGCACATGCGTGGGGGAACTGAACTGGGGCGATGGCTCACGTGCCCACAGAGCGGCCATTGCATGCCACCTGTGGCACACATGCCATAGGTTCGCCATCACAGGATTATAGGATTAATACAGGTAGTCCTTGACTTGCAACAATTTGTTTAGTGACTGACCTTACAATGGCACTGAAAAAAGTGACTTATGAATTTTTTTCGTGGACAACCATTGCAGCATCCCCATTGGTCACATGATAACAATTCAGATGCTTGGCACCTGATTCGTATTTATGAGGGATGTAGTGTCCCAGGGTCATGTGATCAATAACCTTTTGAGACCTTCTGACCAGCAAAGTCAATGGGGAAGTCAGATTCACTTAACAACCATAGTATTAACACATTCACTTAACAACCATGGCAAGAAATGTCATAAAATGGGGCAAAACTCACTTAACAAGTCTCTTGCTTAGCAACAGACATTTTGGGCTCAGTTGTGATCATAAGTTGAGAACTGCCTGTATTAAGCATTGCACATATATAATACTGTGTTCTGACCCGTGGTTCTAGTGAATATGCAGACACAGGCTTGGCTGTCTGCCACGACTAATTACAGAGATAAAACCACCCCTTGGCTAGGAGTCTAGAACGCTATCTTCAAGAAACCAAGATTAGACTTACAGAATATTTTCTCAACGGCTAGTAAAATGGACTGTTGTTTCCTGCAAAGATTCCCCTCCCATCATTCCACCTATCAACTCTTTGGGAGGGGCCACAACAGTAGCCAGCTGTCCCTAATTCCTTCTATGACGTCTTCTCCACAGCTGATCCCTTCTCCTCTCAGCTCTATGCACACGCACATCAGGGACAACCTCCCTCTGTTCCTCCTCACTGCTCCCTGACTCAGATGCCACCTGGTGGCCAACAGGCCTCTCTAGTCCCTGCTCTGACTCCAAACACCCTCCAGAGTCTTCCTCATCCTCCAGAGCAGCCCCATAATGGTCCTCGCTGTCAAAGTCCACCAACAGCTCAGCCGGCTGCTGCTGGGCCACAACATACTGTATATGCAGGGTTTATATACAATACTGTAATATTGTATTACCACAGGCATCACCAAACAATTAAGCCTATAAAAACACTCTCCTGCGAAGGGTATCAAAATCAAACACATCAGATACAAAATGTCATTTTAAAAGTCGGGTTGCCATTGCTTCCATTTCAAACACTCAAGAGCACTGGGGCTAATCTATCCGCCAGAGAAATGAGGTCTTAAAGAAAAGTAGCAGCAATGAAGAAAGCCCTATCACATGTCTCTGCAGATGACCTTGTTTAAAGTAGAGATCCGGAAGGACTCTTGTTTTCCATATTTTAATGGATGGGCAGAAATTATTGGCAGCCTGTCTCAGAAAGAGACTGGTCCCAAAGAGAGGCATGTATGGCTTTAAAGGTACAACTAACACCTTGGATCCCAACCAGAAGTTTGCTAGTGTAGATCTCAATGCCACTCCCACAGGTGTGAGGTTATATGAATAAACCATCTGATACTCATAACTGCCCAACTGTGTTTTGGACCAGTTGAAGCTCCTGGGTGGTTTTCAAGGGCAATACCATGTAGGGAACATTGTAACAGTCTAAATTAAGGGTGTCAAACTCAAGGCCCGCGGGCCCAATTCGGCCCACGGGGTGCTTAGATTTGGCCCGCGGGGCTACACCGGAAACAGCAAAGGACCAGCCCGTGGGGCTTCTGCCAGCAAAAATGAAGCTTGGGAGGGTCGCTGCCACGTGCAGCCCCCCCCCCCGCCGCCCCAAGCTCTGTTTTTGCTGGCAGAGGGCTAGCAAAACAGGATAAAAACAAAACAAAAGGTGAAATGTTTCCTCTTTTGCACTTGAGCATGCAAGAAGGGACAGGAAAGGAAAAAGGGAAAGAGGAAAGGCAAAGAAAAAGAAAATATGAGAAGAGAGCAAGGAAGGAAAAATAAGGAAAGAGGGGAAGGAAGAAAAAGGGAGAAGGGAAGGAAAAAGAAGAGAAGGAAGGACAAAAGGAAGGAAGATTATAATGATAGTGAGGGAGGTCTGAGGGAACCCCTGTCTTAGGACTTGGCCACCACAGATGCCCCTCGACATGTGTGACGTCGAGCTGGCCAAACTCTGAAATTTGGCTTGGCTTTGTCCAATTAAGGCTTTCATATTATACTTCTTGTTAAATCAGTGGTCATATGACCTTAATGTATTATTATTATTATTATTATTATTATTATTATTATTATTATTATTATTATTATTATTATACGATTGTATCACAGCGGCCAGTTGTTTCGCCAGATTTGGCATTGATTACTAGTCGGGCCCCACCCAAGGGCCTAGGACGTCGTAACGTATTTTCGTAATATACGTGCAGATCCAAGCAGTGCAGCTTTTTGCATTTGACTGATGGTGATTTTGTCAAGTTTTAACTTTTTAAAATGTAATTCCAGTGCTTTATTATTATTGTTGTTGTTATTGTTATTGTTGTTGTTGTTGTTGGTTGCACAATCAGCCACGTGTTAGATCTGGCTTTTTCTAATCTATCAAGTCCTGGGATAGGCAAATGTTGTTTGATGTTATTAAAGGTATTGTCACAATATCTAACCTGTTCCAAGTAAAGCTGCTTTTTGCAATTGACTGATGGTGATTTTGGCAGTGCCAGTGGTATTCAAGTGGTGCTCCAGATGTATTGATATTACACCCAAGGCTCCTATTAGTATTGGTAATATTTTTGCTTTTTTTGCTACAGTGGTTCTAATTAGTAACAATAGCAAGAGCACTTAGACTAATATACCATTCCATAGTGCTTTACAGCACTCTCTGAGTGGTATACAATGTCAGCATATTGCCCCCAACAAGCTAAGTTCTCATTTTACCAACCATGGAAGGATGAGTCAACCTTGAGTCCCATCAAGATCGAATTCCAGGATGTAGGCAGCATTAGCCTGCAATACTGCATTCTAACCACTGCACCACCAGGACTAATAGTATTCCTTTAACAGTAAAGATGGCGCTTACTACTTTTGTGACTTCAGTTTTGGCTCATTTTGGTGAGTATATCCCACAATGCAAACAAAGCCCTATTTTACTCTAAGCAAACCCATGTATTATATGCAAGCTAGGATCCCTAGCAGAGGAACTATCTCACAAAATAACATGCTATTGCCCACATTCCAACAAGTAGGAGATCCATGAATCATATTGATACAAATTCAAAATTGTACAATTGATTATATTAACAACATTGTCATCCCAATAATTTTCAAACTTTTTACTTTCACAAACAGCTTTCCACATACTTTCCACACACCGAGGAACCTCTATGACTCCATATTGAAATAATTTCTGGAACATTTTTAGGAGTAATGTAAAACTTCATTGATGTATCATTTCCCAAAACACCAGAATTCCTTAAAATAGATCCAAACCATTGATGCCTATAATATTTGACAGCATTTCAAGCTTGACATGCACCTGATAGTTGACATTCAGCAGTATTTGCAATTTGACAATATCGGTATAACATAGTGTGATTTGCTTCATTTGTTTGTTTTGGACGTAACTAGCCTAACAGTAATAACATTTGACAGCTGACAGCTTATAAGATGTCTCACGTGAAGCCTCCCAGTGTCAAAACTGAGAAGTTTGGCAGATTCATTTTTCAAATGTTGAGATAGCTGTTGTGATAACAAAATCAGGAATTTGGCTGACTTCCAGAAAGGACACAGATTTTTACAAATCAAATGAACGATTAATATTTGCATTAAAGCAAAACTGAGGACTAGTCTAAAGTCTATTAGCTGCCATCTGAAGCAATTCAGCACTAAGCTGTTCTGCTTCGCATGTTGTCTTAGGTAGGCAGATGGTCCCACCTACAAATCATTTACCAGAGCACAGTTGCATGCATTTTATTATTATAGTATCAAATTGCAAATATGAATTTTATCTTGACATTTCCCGGTCCAGAAACATAGACAATCAAACCTGGGAAACTTGCCAGGTTTAAATATTTGCAAATATTCATTTCAACCTAAAGCTACAGCTGCATTATATGCCAATAAGGCTTATTTTCAAGCCGACATCAAGCTGAAAAGCTGTCTCCCTTTGTCGACTAAATAGAATAACAGATATATTCCTTTAATTGTTAGCTGCAAGTTTAAGTCAGGGGCTGGTACTAACTAGAAAGCCAGGTGTGTGAAAACAAAAAAAAAACCAATTCATTTCAGGTCATAGATATTTCGTATTTAGATTCTACAATATTGAGTGGGTATTGCTTCCAAAAATGGAATAAATAACATAATTCTTGAATATAGGCTTGCTATCTTGGGCTAATAGGAGGATCACATTAATATATATTTAGGTACATAGCCAAAGAATGAATCAGTACAGAATATTTGTAGCACAGGGTTGAAATGAAGGGACCTTGATGCTCTCTGGACTTGCTTGTTTTCTTGCAGACAGTTCAACCCCCAAACTAGGTAACACCATCAGTGCTAGCAGTACTAGTTTGGGTAATGAAACATTTGCAAGAAAACAAGCAAGTTCAGAGAGGACCAAGGATTCAAAGAATGAATCAAATCATGTGTTAGAGTGGGTGAATGATGAGACAGACTCAGGCTTCAGTGACAAGCAACAGCTCTTTATTAAGACAACTATGTACAATCCAGCACCGTTCCATTTGACAGCGAGCCCTTTTATAGGGAGCTGTCAAATGGCTCGGCCAATAGGCTTTTAGTATTTTCCTGCCGGATCAGAGGACCTTGGTGGAACCTACCATAATGGTTGTCAATATGTAACACCCCTCCCTTCTTAGTTGGGCTGATCCGGCTAGTAACGTAGTCACACAGGTAGGCGAGTCTTTTTGTGACTCTCTCTGACCTGCACAGTTCAGTTGGTGCTGGGATTTCGGTCAGGTCAGTCAGACCTGTTGTCTCTCCAGCTTCGCCTGGTGGAAGCACCTGGACCCTGGGGCATGACTGGAGTTCCTAGAGCCAGTTTGCCCCCAACTTTCTCAGATAAGTACCGTGTTTCCCCGAAAATATGACATGTCCTGATAATAAGCCCATGCCACATTTTTCTGGTGGGCAAAAATATAAGCCCTCCCCTGCAAATAAGCCCTCTGGACAACCCCCCACCTCCGGCCAGGAACAGCACCGCTCACCAACCTAGCAGTATCCCGAAGGTAACAAGCCACAGGAACTGTGAGGGAGGCAAAGGTGATTGCGTTGCTTGGTGCCTTTGGGATACCGCTAGGTTGGTAGGCAGCACTGTGCCCAGCTGAAGAGGGGGATTGCTGAGTGGCTGCTCTCTTGCGAGCAGGCTCCCAAAAAGCCGGGCAAAGCAGCCACCCGGTAAACCCCCTTTCCAGCTGGGCACAGCGCCATTCACTGACCTAGGAGTATCTCCAAGCCATGTGAACGCCTGTTCACTGCCGCCCAGCTCTTGCGTCTGAATGGCGCTCTGTACAGCTGGAGTGGGGGTTGCGCAAGCGGCTGTTCTGCTCCCACTCGCACGCCTCCCAGCCTCACGATACCCTGGTCCAGCTCTCCCTGCAGAGCCAGAGCACCTCCGCTGCTGCCACCACCGCCACCCCAGCATGGCTTTTTCGGCAGCTTCCAAACTGTCTTCCAGCAGTGGCTGCTCTGGGCGTACGCTCTATGGTTGTACCCTCTGGGAGTATGCTCTGCCGACAGCCGACTCACACAAGCAGCGGAGGTGCCCTGGCTCTGCAGGGAGAGCTGGGCCAGGACATCATGAGGCTGGGAGGCGTGTGAGCAAGACCGGAACAGCCACTTGTGCAACCCCTCTCTCCAGCCGGGCAGAGCACCATTCACTGGCATTTCGAAGGCGCCAAGCTGCGAGAGCTGGGCAGCGGTGAATAGGCGCTCACACGGCTTGGTGATACCCCTAGGTCCGTGAATGGCACTGTACCCAACTGGAAAGGGGGTTTGCCCGGCAGCTGCATGGTTGCCTCATGGCTGTTGTGTTGAGCTGCTGTGATAGCACAACACAGCCGTTCGCCCCTGAGGCTGTGCCCAGCTCTTTGGGAGCCTGCTCACAAGAGAGCAGCCACCCGGCAACCCCAAAACAATAAACCCTCCCCTGATA